>NC_141695.1:540759680-541959680 GCF_964263255.1 Lissotriton vulgaris | reverse complement strand
GAAATACCATGGGCTTAGAAGATCTGCACTGTGACGATCCTTGTTAGGGCCTGTTAGGGATCTAGTATTTTTTTTGCCAATTGAAATGTTGTTTCCATTTCTAATTTTGAGACTCTGTACCCTGAAAGCTGCCGTGTTGGAAAGCTTTACTCAATATAGTTTGTTGTTGGAGTTGGTTGTGGTGACATACCAGTGATAAAGGGTACAGGTGCGATTGGTTCACTTCTAAAAGTTATATCCTAAACCATAGGTTCCGTCTCTATATTAAACATTATGACAAAGGGCCTGATTACTACTTTGCCTTTCAAAAAGGCACAAAAATGGGAACATCAAAGGCCGCTCCTGCATGGCATGGACATTTAAGTCCATGCCGTGCAGGAACAGGGGGTGCATGCACACACACATGTGCCCCCCCGAATGTTTCCCCTGGCCCAGATGTACAAGGGCTCCTCCCCACCTCACTTTTCAAGGCGGGCTCACCGCAGTGAAAAGTGAGGCGGGGGGAAACTCGTAATATGCTTGGTGGTGCAGCTGTTGCAGCGCTAAGCATATTGTGGCTCCAGGACTGCTGCGCCACCGCTGGGGTTCACGGATCCCTGGCGGTTGTGGTGTTCCCCTCACGGTCCGAGTACCGCACTCGTAATATGGTGGCCGGACCACTGGTGCGGTGGTCCATGACCGCCACTGCACCTCCACCACGGTTTTGGCAGTCCTATGGATGGCTGAACTCATAATCAGTCCCAAAGACAGTAGGCCTGGATTTTTTTTTGTGAAGAGCAGCATTTTGCAAAGCTAATAGGACATTAACTGTGGATGTACTGGCTATAGACCAATATTCTATTACATGAAATCTCAGATTACCAGAATTTTGGTGTTTATCATCCCCTGTGACAAACCGTAGGGTTAGAAGATTTTAATTGGGATAGTCCTTGTTAAGCGATTATCAGAGGGGTTTTGTACTCTTTTGACAACTCTAGTATTGTACATATTTGCAATTGTATGCATAATGGTTGCTAAAATATGTGCGCATCTGTAGACCTGTATTGGTTACTGTGTCAAGACAGTGTTAAAGGATGTAGACCTTGTTGGAGCAGTGGGAAAGGTTATGTCAGATTTCATAGGTTTGATCTGTTTATTATGGAAAGGTATGAGAAAGCAAAAAGGCCTGAATGACTGTCAAAAGCATGTATTCAACAGCATTTTAACAGTGGATTGTTATTACAATGTGTTCAAAGCCTTTATGCAGGTATTTTGATAAATGGAATTTCACAGATCACCTTTGTTGGCTCTGGTTTTGGTGACCTACTCAAACTGCTAGGCTACCACTAAACGCTGCTCCAAGAAAATCAGCTGAGGGGTTGGAAGCATAACATTATTGCTGGACACCTGTATTGGGGAAATAATAAGAGTTTTTGGCTGTGCTCGAAGATCTAGGCACTGTTTGCAGGAGGGTGGTGATTGGACTCCCTTTGTTCAAAAGGGGCTGCTGATGAAACTTCCTAAAGCACTGCTCAGTGGCAGATAAAAGGAGGAGTGGGACTGCGCAGGCTGGTTGTGCAAGGTGAAGGGGACCCTTCACGTGACGTTCAACTTTTTGTCCTTCTTGAGTACAGCTAAATGAATGAACTCACACCCTTTTGCGAGTGTTCAGGCCAGAGGTAACCCTGCTGTGAGGAACAGCACCACACAACGGTAATGTCTGGAGAGCAGCCTGGAAAGGACTTTTACATTCTGGTACTGGGTTGGTCGTTTTTCCAGTTATACATTAAATTTGGGTTCCGAGTCGTACATGCCGCACTTAACTGCACTGCTGCGAGGTCTCCATCTGCAGACTTTGCCAAAGTGTCCTGTCACACCGCAAAAGGAGCACTTGACGTGGAAGGCAGGGCATCGTTTGTCATTGGCCATATGCGTCTGGCTGCCGCACCTGTAGCATGGGCAGGCCGAGGGGGTCCTGTAGAGGTCCTCCTGGGTCGTCGGCCAGGCTTGTGTCCTGTGGAGGGGCCTGGTTTGTCTCTGGGGTTGTCTTTGTCACTTATCTTGCACACCGTCGGTTTTGTGTCCTCTTTTTTCACGGCCACAGCGCATCTTTTGGATAGGTCAGCCTTTTTCACTATCGCGATGATCTCTTGGAGGGGAGCGTCCCACTGACCCACAACTTCTCCTGCATGTTGGTATTGGTTGTGTGCATTATTATCTGGTCCCGCACTAGGTCGTCGTGCAGATGTCTGAACTTGCAGTTTATAGCCAATTTCTTGAGGGCTGCGACATAGTCTTCCACCGTTTCTGTGTCGCTTTGTTTGCGTTGGAAGAAATTAGATCTATCTATGGCTATGCAAATTACTAGTTGGTAGTGACCATCTAAGTCACCAAGCATGTGTTGGAATACGTCTTCATCTGTGGGTGCTCGTGGCTTCTTGACTATGTTCTCGTACACTCGTAGACCCTCCGGTCCGAGGTTGTGATAAAGTATCTTCTTCCTGTGTTTGATGGAGAACGCTTCTTCCCCTTCATCTGCTAGGGCTGATAGGTAGTTAAGAAAGTATTCCTTCCTGTCCGCCCACTTCATGGCTGGTTCGCCTGGCTTAGGGAGGAATGGCACGGTGTTGGTCAACAAGAAGGTCTGGGTGCACATCTTGCTGGACTGATGTGTGTCGCTTGGGGTTTTCGTTGGAGAGAACGGCTGAAGGGGGCAGTCTGGGGTGTCAGCACCTGTGGGTGCACCTGATGAGGCTCCCTGAGGCAGCCCTGACTAGTGTGGTGGAGGTCCCTGTTGTGCTGGTAGTGTGGGGACGCCTTGACGTTGTTGTTTCCGGTCATCTAAATGGGCGCAAGGAGGCTGCTTGGCCCAATGGCAGTGAGTATGACACTGTAGAGCAGGTTGCTTTGCCCGCTGTGGGGGATGGTAGCTGGGAGGCAGTAGAGGAGCCTTTGGTCAGAGGCACCACAGCAGTCAAGGGCCCTGAGCAAGCTGTGGTAGGTGGGCATTGCTGAAGCACAAGTGCTATGCGCGTCCCTCGAGTGTGTGGGCCTGCACCTACAAGGATGTACTGCAATGGCAAAGCGGGTGTGTGGTGTGCTGTAAGCACGTGCAAGGACACAGGGCCTCACTCGCGCTGTGCACGTACCTGCCCTTAGTAGTGCTGCCTCAGGGCGAATTCCCGCTGAGCGCCGCCCTTCCTCTGAGCGCTGTAGGACCTGGGAGGCCACGCTGCGTACTGGAGCTGACGCGGCCCGATGCGTTGGTTTCTGCAGGGAACTAGGATCCTCGTCACCAGTCTGTGGGGTAGAACTTCGTGCCCCAGAGGAACAGAAGAGACGGGACACGGGAGGTAGGGTGTACTCCTTTACTCAGAGGGAGGACAGCATGTGTACATTTTTTTGTCCCCAGCCGTTCTGCGCCGCCCGAGCCTTCTCGTGAGGCTTGGCGCAGGTCACGTGGTTGTTGGGAACTAGACCGTAACACACAGGTGGTTGCTCGTGGGGGCCACTGCCATTTATTTTTGGGGACACCCACTTATTTTTCCGTATCTCATATTTGCAAGTGAAAGAGAGGAAACAGCACACAGATCAGAAAGACGGAAGAAGAGCAAGATGGCATAGCCATCATAAAGGGAGAAAGCAAAAACCTGCAAGGGCCAGAAAAAGGGGCAGGGGGTGTTTGGCAGTAGATCAAAAACTACAAGCCCTAGTGTTCGACTTAGATGTTTAATTGCACCGGCCGCTTGCTTCTGACCAAAGCTTCAGGCACCAACACTCCTTTTTTTTCACAAATTAAACACTGTCTAATGTATGTAAATGTATAGGCATTTATATAGCGCACTACTTACCCGTAGGGTCCCAAGGCGCTTCGACCGCTGCGTTACCCTTCCTGGTTTCCCTGAGAGATGGTCCCTTAATGGGTATCTCCAGGGTGAGACCAGGCATCCCCGGCGGTCTGGTGGGGCCGTTAGTGAAGATGAGGCAAGCTAATGCCCAGAGTTGCCGAGTGTGATCGCTGATCAGAGTGGGCACCGAGGCGAGAGAATTATCGAGTCCGCTGACCCTGGTCCAGAAACCTGCCGCGCCGGGAATCGAACCCTGGTCGCGGGCCGTCCTCTGCTCTCGGGTCTGCCGCCTCTAACCAGTGAGCCACACTTCTTCACTCACACACTCATTAGTGTCATGCTTTGTCATGGGGTCTCATCCTGGTCCCTATAAACCAGGATGGGCTCAACCATATTCCAGGGAGTACTTTGGATATTATAGGCACGGAGATGTGAGAATATAAACACAGCTACATCTTCTTCTGCTTGCATGGGACAACTTGAAAAGCTGAACTATTTTTTTTTTTTTTTTTTTTTTTATGAACAGATGTGCCAGGCAGTGTCAGATTCCTCTGCAAAGTAAAACAAGTACTATTTTTACTTTCCAATGTCCATGTATTTTAGTTTTTAACATAAAATGGAACGTTTGTCAGGGCCTATCCTAAAACAAGAAAGACACGTCCATCTACCGCTGTAAACAATCATAAAAGGTCACCAGGAATGATATAGAACTCTTTACCCGTTTAGAAGAATACAACACCTCATTAAATAGTAGATGAGTAATTAAATATTTTGCCAGTCGACTAGATTATTAATGGTACCGGTTTATCTCAGGTCCCTCTCTTCTGACTCCTGATTTAAAACTTACCAGATGATTCTGCAGTTCCCAGGGTGACTTTCCATTCTGCGCTTGCTTGAAAGAAATTATAGACAGGGCCCCTGGAATTATGTGGCCGGGTAGTGCAAATTATGCCGCAAGGTTGGGTAAATTATGCAGCAGGAAAAGGCAATACATATCGCGGCATTATGAGGCACAATTTGGGATAGTATTACTACATTATTTTGTCATTTTAAACTTCTTAACACGGTTTGGGCATTGGCTGCAGCTCATTAGTACCAGTTTAACACCTAAGCACAGAAGTAAGCCACAGAAAGGTCACCAGTCAGCCTTTGCAAAGGGTCTTCCACTGCACAGCAACGCGTGTCGCTACGTTTCTAGTAACTTTTGACCCGTTGTAACTAAAAACCACTTTTTCTAAAAAAATCTGCAGATTATACATCAAATGAGATTATACATCAGAGGATGGATTACGGGACATGCAACATATGAATAAGTATGGGAAAATCACCTCAGCCGCACAATTGCTTAATTCCAGTGGCCAGGATTATGGGCCACGTGATTAGTCCTTGCACCCTCACCCTCCTGGAGGGGGTGACGACCGGCCTCTCGGGCAGATCTGCAAATCCAGTGACATCAACCAGACATTTTCTTCTGTCAGAGTCGCTGATTCTCAGTTCCCCCTTAACCATTTGTGTAATCCTGACCAAATCTCTTTATCTTCATGTGCCTCAGTGTCGTTATCCATAAATTGGTCTAAATGAAAATATTAAATACTGTGTCCTTTGCAGGTATATGTATGCAACCAACCAGTCAGTCATTCCTATCACAACATGAATAGCTGAGCCTTTCATTAGACTAAGGGCCAGATGTATGAAAGCATTTTGCATTCGCAAATGGTGCAAATCGCAAAATTCTACCATTTGGGAATGAAAAATGACTTTTCATTATGTATGAAAGGCTTTTGGATTTGCAATCTAGTTACTCGCTATTTTCTGTGATTGCCTAAATTGCGAATGCATTTAGGAAATCCCAATTTGCAAATCCATAATTCACATGTAAGAAGACTTTCCTAAATGCGAACTTAGTTGATGGTAACCATGTTCAAATTTTGAAAAATGAACAAAAATACATTTTTAAAGTGCCATGTTGAGCACCTGGCCGTAGGGCATGTGTGCCCTTTACATGTGCACAATAAATATCGGTGGTTCTTCAGGGGGGCCTTAGGCCCCTGGGCACCCTTGGCTTTGCATTCGCTAATTTACGATTACGATTACCAATTAGGAAAACAAATTAGCTAATGCAAAAGCATTCGCACCTATGTGCCTTTTGGCCCATAGGAACAAATGGAGTCATATTACCTAATAGCGATTCGCTATTTACCGAATTGTTGTTGGGTAATATTAAAGAATGGCTAAATATTTTGAGATTCCTACATATACAGCGTTTTGCGATTACCAAGTGGTGATTCTGTAAAAATCGCTATTTGAGAATCGCAAAATGCTTTTTTGATACATTTGGCCCTAAAAGCATACAGTGAGCTGGGTAATGATGCCGATGACCGTGCCAACCAGCAATTCTGTTTGTGGTGTGGTCTGTATTAACCACATCGCTGCTGTGCATTTTCCCCTCCTGTGCTGGAAAGTGTGATTTTGGTACTTCCATGACGAGCTCAGCTCGTCATCAGCACAGCTCCACTGTGCCTCATGACGAGCTGAGCTCGTCATGAGCATGGAAAGGGTTAACCAATCGTCAATATTCTCTTACTGAGACTCCTGAACAGTGAAAGTAGTGCCTCCCAAATTAGAGGTGCTAATCTACCTCAGAAGGGTGAAAGCCAACAATTCATATCCTTGAAAATTCATGCACGTGGCTTGCAGGTTGCATGTTGCATCAGGTGCTTAACCTCCTGACCTACCTAGCCTCTTTTTGTTGTGCAACGGTCAAAAGATAATATTCGTCCAGATCCAATCAACAAATTCTTCTAAAGCAATCCTAGATTTTGTAAATTTGTGAAACTTTCTGTAGATTTTTCATATGGATATATGGATAGTTCTTTCTCATGGCTTTGCTGGTGTAATTGTGGCCAGGAAATACACAGAGAAGGAGTAGAAAATGGAAATAGGAAACTATACTCTGCAGTGCCAACTTACAAATAACTGCTGACATAGGTAGAAACATATGGAAATGTCAGCACTCCTGAGTTGTAGTAGCAGAAAAGGTGCAAAGATGTTCAGCACCTCGAACGAAATAGAAAAGTGTTTGCTAGAGCTCTCATACACATAAGGAAGAACATTTATTAGATCATTTACAGTAATTTGGCACTACCACTATGTTGCACCATGAATCTGCTGCCTTATCTTACATTTTGGAAGCACCAACTCAGTGTGAGCTGGGCAGAGTGGGCACCTGCATACTTAGGTTTTACATGAAACACAACCATTCTTAGGGCCCTGATTACGATGGTGGTAGGTGGTATACTCCGTCACTAATGCGACAGATATCCTGTCCACAGTTTTACAATTCCTTTATATCCTATGGAACTTGTAATATGGCGGACAGGATATCTGTCATGTTTGTGACGGAGTATCCCACCCACCAACATTGTAATCAGGCCTTGGAGCCTGATTATGATGGCGGTCGGAAGAGCGTCTGACCGCCATCCTGTCGGGAATGGGACCGGCCATAGGGAGTCAGTGGTCCCGCCAGACAGATTGCAATCCAACTGCTGTTGAGGGGGTCCAAAACAGGCCTCTCAGCGTTGGAGCTTGTGCTGCGGCCGAAAAAGGGCTGCAGCACAAGTCTTACTGCTAAGAGGCTTGTAAACATCCCTGCACCTTGTGACAGGCATCACGTGGTGTCTGCCACATGGTGCAGGGATGTTTAGAGGGCACCATCATGGCCTGCCAGAACCCACAGCTGAGAGCCAGTGGGGAAGAGGGGCCCCCAAAGTCTCTTTCAGCCTTCCTTTTCATGGCATGCAGACCGCCATGAAATTGCAGGCGAAAAGGGACATTGTAATCCCTATGGCAGTGCCTGAGCAGGTACTGACACTATTGTGGAGATGTATTCCCTCCGATGGACTCCCTGAGTCCATCGGATGCATGGCAGACGGTCTTTCCACCAGCCCACCATCATTCTACCAGCCTAATGCGGCGGGTGGTCCTGCAAGGTATGATGGCAGTGGGACCACCACAGATGGCCTGACTGTGGCGGGCCCACCGCCACCATAATCAGGCCCTTAGTTACTTAACTGGGGGCCACGGCAGGGTCATGGGCCGCCTGCAAGTGCTCCAAAATGCCGCGGGGCAGCTTGTACTCAGGCTCCCCAGGAGATCACCCTCTAAACCAGCTCTCCAAACCCTCCACTGGCTCCCTGTGGAGAAGAGGGTGGAGTTCAAAGCCCTCTCCACATGCCACAGCATTCTGAGCGGTAAAGCCCCTGCTCCGCTCCAGAGTCTGGTGACCTGCTATGAGCCCACACGCAGTCTACGGTCCTCGCAGACTGGACTGCTAAAGGTTCCCAGAGTAAGGAAGGCGCGTATGGGAGGAAGATTTTTTAGATACCTCGCTCCCAGATGCTGGAATGCCCTGCCTTTAGAACTGCGACTAGAACCATCTGAAGTCCTGTTCAGGAAGAAGCTTAAAACCCACCTTTTTAGCAGGTAGCCTTCTGTGGGAGGGGGGGGGGGCAGCCACTCCACTTATCATAGCGCGGGGACATGCCAGTGGCGTAACCAGGCGCTCTACAAATGCCCAAATAAATAAATAAATAAACTCCGCCAGCCTATGGAAGCTAGAATCAATGATGTGGGAGAGTCACAAGTCTCCATACCCAAGCAAGAAAAATGGGCTTCTTGTCCCCAGATTATGAAACAAAAGAGCTATAATTGGGGTGTAGTGACCCCTCACACCCCAGGGCAACATTCTTGCGGCACCTGCCACGCTAATGGGGTCCACACCACTACTGATACCGCCAAAAGTAAACTCTACCTGCTATTAGTTTGACTGCAGTGGATTATAGGAGCCACAAGAGTGCTAAAGGGAAGTTGGAGGTTTTGTGTGAGAAAGAGACGGGGAATCTGGTATTATGCCACAAATAAAGTGTCATAGGCGAGATGTATGGGTTAAGCAGACCGAGACGCTATTGTAGTAAGCAAAACAAATAGTTGTAAGAGTGTTCTCCTCAGATGTGGGAACATCGGATCTGATTTTACCATGTAGAAAATCTAGCTGGCAAAATCACTTTAGGCTTTGACAGCCCCTGGCCAGGTCCTCTGCTCTCTCCTGAAGCAAACTGGAAGCATTCAGTGCTCACCTCTTGCCATCCCACGTCGTCCCCTGTACGCTGTTACACCCTTTACACCCACCCTGCGCTATCTTCCACTCTCATAAACCTGCTGTTTAGAGCTGGTGATAAATGTGAGCGTTAATCCCAGTAGAATTAGGGATTCCAAATGGAATCCATGCCGGATCCATGTGTGGGGATACCCGACAGAAACGTCATTTCCAGCCACACATTTTCCTGGAATATGAATCTGGCTAATTTTGATTTAAATTGACACTCAATTTTCGAGTAGTTTATTTTCTAAACATTTTGAAACGTTTATAATAAATTTGATGAGAGTGATTTACTATAGGTGTGTTAGTCCGTTTTGTTATCTATATTAAGTAATCTTAATTTACATTTTCAGCACGGTTTCTGTGGATGTGTAGGCTTCTCAATAAAAGTTGTGCTTTTTTCTGCAGAAATTTGAAAAAACACTTCTGCAGGTTTGTGTAGTGTCGTGTGAGTTTATAATGAAAGAACCATTGTGGCTTTTGATGGACTCCGTAGAATTATGATGTAAGTATTAAAATGTAGTAAAGTGTATTCAAGTGTAGAATGTTGAATTTGCGGGTACATGCAGGAGACATGTTATACTAAGCTCCATGTGTGGTGTAGTCCTTGCAAGTACCTAGGCTGGGGAGGATTCTACAACTGGCGACGAGATAGGGAATAAGTAACGTTAAGATCGACAGTGCTCTCCTAGAAAATGTGCTGTAGTCCACCAAATTGCTTGTGCATGCCACGGGTGCCTTTGTTGAAGTACGGAATCCCTTCTAGGCATGTGTGCAGTCAAATCGCAACCCCAGTTCTGTATAAAGCATTTGAAGTTAATGAAAGCTTCAATGAGAAGTCTACACATCAGTGGCTGAGAGCCTGCTGTGAAGGTCACACAAAGAGGTACTGCGCTACTGCTCAACTCAAAGCCATACCTTCATACAGTTACACAACAATGTGAGTCAGTGTGAGTCAGAAATCAACCAGGTGTCAGACGGTGCAAATAGATGTTTACAAGTAACACAATTCAAATACCAAAATAGTGATCTGCTTACCAGAGCAGGGCGAAGAAAGTCATTGTGCCCCTGTGCTGGGAAGGCAACTCCAGAGAAAGCACTGGGGTTGTGCTTGTGGATCTGTCAATACCCGAAGCAGCCCACCACCGAAGCTGCTGGGTGGTGGCTCAGAACAACTCCCAAAGTCTCTTAAAAGGGTTTACATAGAGCCTAAGAGGGAGGTCAAGGTTCTGCAGGCTGTCCAAGATGACCCAGAGGCCAGCACAGAACATGGCCTTAGAGATGGTATGGAAGAAGCAGGTCCTAGCGACAGCAGACTCTGTCAGAAAGAACTCCACCCAGTGTCAGCCAAGCTCGTAAATGGTTATAATGCTGCTGCCTTCTTGAAACCACCACCGCCATTCAGTACCACCAAAAAGTTGAATATTGGCAGCAGATGACCTGCCTGGATAGACATTTGATGATTTTATTGATGTGATTGAGTAAGCAGATAACAAGAAGATTATCAACTACATTAAAGATCTTGCTAGTGAGTGTGTAAATGAAGTCATGAAGAAAATGCAGCGAGCTGACAATTACATAATTTTAATATTGAACTCTCCAAAACTCAATCCTTTAAAGCACGGGTACTACGGCCCGCGGGCCGGCAGCGGCCGGGCAAGCCTTCCGTGGCGGCCTGCGGACCATGAGGTAGGAGAAGGATCTTCCTCCAGCGGTGGCTCTGCGGATCCGCGGGATGATGGCGAGGGCGAGGTTGGTGGTGCGGAGCTGGCGGGTGGGTGTGTAGAACGTGAGTCGGCTGTTGAGGTATTCTGGGCCCATGTTGTGGAGTGCTTTGTGTGCGTGGGTGAGCAGTCTGAAAGTGATCCTTTTGCTGACGGAGAGCCAGTGGAGATTTTTCAGGTGGGTTGAGATGTGGCTATGGCGGGTAATGTTGAGGATGAGTCGTGCGGAGGTGTTTTGGATGAGCTTGAGACGGTTCTGGAGTTTGCTGGTTGTTCCTGCGTAGAGGGCGTTCCCGTAGTTCAGTTGGCTGGTGACGAGGGCCTGGGTGACTGTTCTTCTGGTTTCGGTGGGGATCCATCGGAATATCTTCCGGAGCATGCGCAGGGTGTTGAAGCAGGACAGGACATTTCCCTAACTTTTAAAAGGAAGCTTCTATTGTCCCTCTTATATACAGAGCTGAGCCTGAATCCAACTGACCCCCACAGGTATCGCCCCATTTCTTACCGTCTTCTACCTGCTAAAATGGTGGAGAAGGCCATGAATCAGCAGCTTACATACTTTATACAGGACAATCAGATGCTAGACACTACCCAGTTTTCATTCAGAAGCGTTCACAGTCCTGAAACCATTGACCTGGTTAAAACAACTGGGGAGATATGGTCCACCCTGTATAAGGAAGGTTGTGCAGGTCGTGTCCCACCCGATCTATCGCCAGCCTTTGATATGATTGATCACAAGTTGTTGGTCGACTGTCCCCAGTCTGTTGGGACTGAGGGAACTGTTCTTACCCTGTTAAAATATTTTCTTTCAGAGCGCAAGCAAATAGTGGACCTGGATCATTTCATGCCTGATCCTATCTCACAACCCTTGTGCGGTCCCCTAGCGATCCTCACTTAATCCAATGTTGTTCAACTTTCTGATACAGCATTGGCAACTTTAATTAGCTCCTTTGATTTTGAGCGAACAATGCACAAGTTGTGATGTCATTATCTACCCACGGCAATTTCACAGGACTAAGATTTCATGATTACATATCAGCCATCAGGAGTTGGATGAATAGAAACGATCTAAAACTTGATTCTTGGAATACAAAATTCATACTATTTGGAAATATTACCTGCCTTTGATCCCTATCTTTTTGCCCAGAGGAATAAGAAATCCTGCCCACCCCTGTAAACAAGGCTGGGAACCCAGGAGTTATTATGGATAAAAAACATACTTTTGGCCAGCAGGTAAACGCAGTTATCTAATCATCCTTTGGCATCTTGAGGATGAGAAAAAAAATGTTCCCCTTTAAACCAACCAATGCACAAAAAACAGTGATAATGGTGCTGATTCTTTTAAAACTAGGTTGTTGCAATGACCTGTATCTGAACATGCAACACCAATATCTGAATAAACTACAATCTCTGAAGATTTCTAGCTGGTATTCCCAAATATAAATCTGCTTCATAAGTCACCTATAAGCTGCATTGGCTCCCCATGAGGCAACAAATTAGATTCAAAGCTTCTTGTATATCCTGAAAAGCCCTTCACGATGTGGGCCCAGACTAATTGAAACATATCTTCAAGTGGTATGAGCCTTGCAGAAACCTGCGCTCCACTAGAGCCAAGAAACCAGCTTTGTGACAAGCACTGCAAAAGAATGGAACAATCTTCCTCCCCACATTAGAGCCATACCCAATTTACTATCATTTTAGGAAGGAATTAAAAACTTGGCTTTTTCCTAATTAGTAGTTAAAGCATCAGAGACCTCTCAACAGGGCTAGCACCAAGACAACTCCAGGTAATTGTGCACCCTAAAAGTTACTTTAACTTAACATAACATGCCATCAAATCTAAGCAGCCTTAAATCTCAAATTCAATCTAATGCCAAATGTAGATTACGAAAGGTACATCTTCAGTTAAGAACGACGGAAGGTTGGTGAGACTATTGACAAATTTGTCTAAAGACTGGATGCGCTCATAAAACAGAGTTTTAGTGATGAGGAAACTATACTCCTCAAAGTGATTTACGGATGTTTATCAGATTCGTTCAGACGAAGAATGCTGAGAGTAAATCTGAGTCTGGAGCGAGTTCTCATGCCTGCCAGAGCTGAAGAGCGTGCTGATTGACAAGCTGCTGACATGGAGGCCAGAGATGCCCAGAGTGAGTCAGTCATTAATGTGAGAAATAAGCCAAAGCACAAGGCCGAGTGACCCAGAGTAAATTCTCCACAGAAAAAGAAGTTGTGCTTCAGGTGTGGGTTTTCGTTCCAACAGAATGTAAATGTCCCTCCATAGGACAGATCTGCAAAAGGTGTGGAAAGTAGAATCATTTTGTGACTGGATGCAAGGCGAAGGAAAAAGTAAGTGAGTCACAGCATGAAGACAAAATGGGCACCCAAATGTTCCAGAAGTGACATTCAATGCACGCCCATAGGGCCAAGTGAACCCACCAGCTGAGGCAAATCACCACCAAATGTAGTCGATTGACATCTAAATCTTTGAACAAACAATGTTTCAGTATCAAGTGAAAGTGTAGAAGATGGTTGTGCCATGTTGATATTTACCTAAGAGAAGCATGCGCATGTTGGAGCAGCCACTTGTGAGGAAAAACACAGGTCCAAGAGAAATCGACATGACAAAGCACCAAAGTCATTCAAAAATTGTCCGAAGATCACACTAAAAGTCAATGCCTTCAGTACCTTTCATTATCGATAGTGGTGCATCACTGAATATTAGGCCTGTGGCGAAATATAATAAACTGTCTCCATTGCCTCTGCTCACATCATTGTTAACTAAAGTGTATACATGGGCAGCATTGACTCCCCTAAAGAGTCAATGTTCAGTTGTAGCAATGATGAAGCATAAGAAAACACAAGTACCCATTCATGTACTGCGAAGTACGGCGTCAAGCACCTGTTTACTCCTCTTCAGCCCTGCTGTTGATATGGGACTTATATCCGTGAACTATAACATGAATGTGCTTCACAAAATTATAAGTCAATTGCCTTCATTGTTTCATGGGTTGTGAAAACTCAAGGCTATGAAAATCCAATGACACATTATTGAGGACATGTGTCCTATTGCTCAAAGACACTGATAAATCGCCTTTCACTTACAGGGAGCTGTTGCAGGGGCGGCTCCTTACCATGGGCATTGGGCCACGCCCCACTCCCATTTTCGGCGTCCTGTTGCAATAAAAGTGTCTATGCATATTAAAAATAATTCAGAGTTCAGCAGCATGGCTTTTACTATCTGACCCACGCTCTGAGCGAAGGCCAGGCAGTCAGGCACATATCATAGGCACATGCACAATTGCAGCACATGCCCTAGTGAGCATGTGCCAGTCACCCATGGCAGATTTATCCGGACTTACCTCCTTCCAGCCCAGACATCAGATACATGAGCACTGTTGGGCCATCCCTCATGTGACGTACTGCCGCCTCGCTATACAAAGGCAGCCTTGGGCGCTTGAGGCAAAAGCCCTTGCTATCAGTGGCGGCATATCAGTCAGCAAGGACGTGTCAGACCCTTTGGCATGACCTCGAGAATGGCTGAATGACCACACCCACACTATGGCAAGTTGGGAAAGAGTGCTTATGGCTGATGTACAGACTACCTCGAGAATGGGAGAAGGATGGCCCTGCAGGCAAAACTGTTTTAAAGAAAATAAGCACTAACAAAAAATAATAATGGAATTCAACTGAATAAATGTCGGATTCTCATTTAAAAAATATGGCACATACAGGTTTGTGCTTTATGGGTTAATTTCCCTAATTTATTATTTCTTCAATTAGTAGAACATTTTTGTTTTTCTCAAGTTTCTGCATTTATACTTCTTAACTGCTTAAACCACAAAGTCTCCATTGAAGGAAAACAAACACAAGACCATGTCAATATGGCCATCAGCTTAGGAGGGCTGTTGAAACTGAAGAAGGACTTTAGAGTCCTAGTACTCTGGGTGCAGCAACGTCAGTCCTCATAGCATGGTAGAGTCTTGTATTAACAGCAGCACGAAGTATATGAGCTATGGCTCACCCTTAATAAGTCAAATGACGGGTAAGAAAAGGGCACATTGTATGACCCATATTTATTTTTTGTTCAGGTGTGCATCATTATTTACACAGTAAAGTTTGCCAATTAAGTAAGTAGTGTCCAGTTTTGTTTCACTGCATTACACTATGGCTTTCCTTAAAATGTGCACCAAGGCGTTAGGTCACATGATCCACCGCACTTATTATTGGAATGTATGGCAGACAGATTATGATACACAGTGCATGTGGCTGCTTCCTGATCTGAGCTGCTTCCTGATCTGTGCCTGTGGTCCCAACTGCACTATTGTGCTGATAGCTGCTAGACCCACTGCAGACTTTGTGAACCCGATCATGGACAGGACTGGTTCAGCCACTAGCTACCCTGTAATGTCTACCATGTCATAGAATTCAGTACTGTCAGCTTCACAGAAAAAAGGAACAACTTCAGGATCAGACAGGGACAGAAAATAGGCTCTACCAGGAAAATAAAGCTTCCCCAATTAATGAAATAGTGTTTTGCGAGATTGGATTAGAAATGTTTGGTTTTAACCTTAGGAAATCGACAGTAAAATGTGTCCCTGTAGACCATAAAATTGGCCACAATCATGCATTAAATATACTCAAGCTTGCCTGTACACATCCCCATGAATACTGAAGCTCCTCCATATACTACTGCATAACAAATATTACTAGTTAGAGTATCCAACTAGTACCTAGAGGCTTGCCTATTGTAAGGTAAATGTGAAAGGCCTCATAACGTAAAGGACACTTGGCTTGATCATCTTCAAGGCCTGTATTTACGCCCCACTTCTTTGAAGGATCACCAGCCACCACTGAGCTGTTGAAAAAGAACTTGATTTCTTACTCAAATACAATATAATTGAGTGTTCCAATGGTCCAACTCCATGGGCTTCTCTCATAGTGGTAGTACCCAAAAAAGACTGTCAAGGAGATATATGCATCTTTGTGGATATGCATCAAGGGAACAAGGCAGTTGAAAGAGAACAACATCCAGGTCTGCACACTGCCGACATGATAATACAACTGAATGGTGCGAAGATATTCCCTCACCTGGCTTTAAATAAAGGATATCATCAGTTGGAACTCGAGGAGTATTGCAGGAACATCACAACCTTTTCTACACATGTTGGTCTGTTCCTTTACAATAGACTAAGTTATGGTGTGTCATCAGCTGCAGAGCTATTCCAAGATGTTGTTCAACCTATCATACAGTCTGTAATTAATGCTTTCAATTATAGTGATGAAATATTGTTTGTCAGAGGTACACAGAAAGAGCATGACCAAGCTCTTATACAAATGTGTCAGCTGGTCTCTGAAGCCGGTTTAACTTTGAATGATGAGAAATGTGAGTTCCATAAGACAAAGTTACAATTCTTTGGCCTTATCTTTTCTGATGGGGACATGACACCCGCTCCTGTTAAGGTGCCAGTGCTGTCAACTACCAGTCCCACACAAGATGTTTCCATGTTATGTTCATTCATTGGCATCGCCAGCTATTGCTCTAGATATATACAAAACGTTGCCGCTTTCAGTGCACCATTAAGAGACGACGAAAAAGAATGTTTCATTTCTTTGGTCACATGAATATGAGCAAAGCTTCAGGAAGATCAAGGAAGCTATTGAGAACACTACTGAAGTGGCATATTTTAATCCAAATCTTCATACTGAGTTTGTTGTTGAGGTTAGCCCTGTCAAGTTGGGCGCCATCCTTACACAGCACAGCGGACCCCAAATACTAGAAGACTTATCGTGGCGTATGTAAGACGAAGTCTGTCCCAAACTGAATTTGCTTATTCACAACCTGAGAAAGAAAGCTTAGCAGTGGTGTCGGCTTATGAACATCTCAGTGGCGTGCTGTTAATTTATAAAGCAGTGGGGCTATCAATCAAGTGAAATGTCATAAAACATTAGTCTGGACGCATACAAACAAACACACACAAGTACATACACATTATAAACACATTGTCACTCTTACTCACAAAGTGGAACCTTACTTGGGGTAGTCCTCACCGCAGTTTCCTCTGCACATAGATTCCTGACTTTTAGAAAGCACAAACAAGACCCCAGAACGAGGCTCCCACCCTTATGCCAAATCAGAAGCTCATATAGGACGGAAGGCTGCCAGTTTTCATTTATCATGACTTTTGATAGGGCATAAAGGCGCATGACGTACAGGCCCCAATTCACCATTATCTGACGTGCTGCACTGCCTGGGGATAGTGCAGCATGTCAAATATGTATTGCATCTGTGAAAGGACGGGCTTTAACAGCCCACGCCTGACACATGTGTAAAACAGCCTTGAGAGCCCTCTTCTGGTGCAGGGTGATATTGCAGCTTTTACATGTAAGGAAATTATCAGTGAGATTATTTTGTTACATATAAAATCTGTAAATATTTTGACTAATATAATGCCAGTGCATCGTAAATGTCCGGGGTTTGCTGCCCATTTGGCCCCTGTGGAGAATCCCCCACTGGAACATTTCCCATGTTTTCATGGATAAATAGCTTTGGCAATCCAAAAGCAAAAATGCCTACTTGCATTGAACGTTGGGGTCTGTGATTGCAAGAGTACAACTATACCATTGTGCATTGTCCGGGAAACGTTCATAACCCTGCAGACTACTTCTCATGAGTGCCTCTACAGCCCCCTGGCACCCATTCTAAGATGGCTGAAGCTTACATATATTTAATTGTGAAATAAAACACCCCAGCTGACATTTCGCTTGAACAAATTGTCACTGCCACAAGTCAAGATAGTGACATGTTAAAACTGACAGACATTATCACACATCAGTCTTGGTATCAGCACCCTTGACATTGAAAACAACTCAACACCCATTAAACATTTCAGAGTTGCCATTGCATGGGAAAGAATTGCAGTAGACTTCTTTGGTCCTCTTGACAATGGGCATCACCTGATGGTGATCATTGACGAATATTTCCATTTTCCATTGATCGGAGAACTCTCATCTATCACTCAAGAACATGTCATTGAGAGATTAGACCTCATCTTCACCACCTGGGGTGTTCCTTCAATCTTAAAGTCTGACAGCAACCCACCCTTCAACAGTCGAGAATTCAGAGACTTTCTAAATTATCTTAATGTGAAGCATCAGAAGAGCACCTCTTTGGCCACAGGCCAATGGCCTTGGTGAACAGTTCATCAGTAATTCAAAGAAAACTGTCCAGCTTGCTGTACTAAAACAGCTCGACCTTAACGCTGTCTTAAAATCCATCCTTCATGCTGGATGGGTCTAAAAAGACAAGTGAAGAACCACTGAGTGTTGCTGTTCCTCCATAACCAATTTCAGTAACGGACATGTATACTGCCTGTCCCCAGTTTCTGAAGACCTCATTAGGACATGTAATCTAAGCTCCACAAAAGACTCATTGAAGAGCTCTAATTGTATATATTTGTAAAGTGTTTTAATTTATTATTTAAGAGAGGGGGAGATGTAGTGGCTTGTGAGTTTGTAATGACAGAACCATTGTGGTTCCTGATGGACTCCGTAGAATTGTTACGTAAGCATTCGAGTGTAGTGAAGTGAAGGCAGGTTTAGAATGTTGAATTTGCGGTTACACACAGAAGAATAAAGACGTGTTATTCTAAGCTCTGTGTGTGGTGTAGTCCTTGGGGAGTATCCGGGCTGGGAATTACTACAGTTTGGACTGCCTCTACCTTCTTTTCATTCTCTGGAGCCCACTTTAGAATTCCCTCGAGCCTTCCCATGATAATTAATTAATTCATGTCCCAGTTTCTCCCCCACTACCACCCTCCCCTTCAGAACACCAGTCTGTTTCCACCTGTGGACGTCTACATGTACGGTATAAAACTAAGTATTATGGTATTTGTGCTAAATGGCGATGCCAAGTCACCTTCGGGGCGATTGCTCCTGCAGGATACAGCCTGTCAAGGCGCGTTGCTTTAAGGTCACTCCATGATGTTTTATGCTGGCAAAGCTTTACTGAAAATGACAGTTTTCATTGGGTTTTTTCTGCATTAAGAACATTTATTGCACAAAGCCACGGTTAATGCTTATTTGTGAAATGCTCACTGCTCCGAATGCACACGTGCCCCACTTCATCTTTACTTCCCAACTGTCTCGTTTTGGGAGAAACATTTCTGGTTTGACATTAATGGTGCTGAAAATCTATTTCACATTCGAAAATGACTTTGGGGCTCGAATGCAAAATGGTAGGCTTTGTGACTGTCGCATGGTGAAGAAGGAATGCCTGGTGTATGAAATTTAGATTTTGGACCTTTAGTGTGGTGACCCGCCTGTCATTGAACTTTATGCTCTCAGAGTGCCTGCCTTCAGAGTACATCATGGGGTCAAGCATCGGTGTTCGAAAGCAGCATCTGGTGACTGAAAGAAAACAATTGTCAATCATTCTCTTCACAGTGGCTTGTGGTCTGTTGTCTACATCTGTGACATTAGGTGAGTTGTACCATGCAAACAGTCGTGACTGTGGGGCAACGTATACAATATTTAGAGCCCATTCTTTATACTGGGACTAAACGCACAATATCGTACAGAATCTAGTTCACAGAAAGGCAGAGAATAGTCGGTTTTAATATACATTGTTT
Organism: Lissotriton vulgaris; assembly: GCF_964263255.1. NCBI lineage: Eukaryota > Metazoa > Chordata > Amphibia > Caudata > Salamandridae > Lissotriton > Lissotriton vulgaris. The sequence goes on along the minus strand of NC_141695.1, from coordinate 541,940,341 downwards.
TTGTTTTGTCTGTTCTGCTACAATGTAAACTGTTGTAAAATGTCAACTAGGGAATGATACTAAATATCTTCAAATCAGCAAAACAACAAAATGAAAGCGTATACACTGTCAGGACCATTTTTATATGAAAGTAGACCTTCTAAAGCGAGTGTTTTAGAAGCTGCTCACCAAACTCCCCCCCCCCCCCCCCGTGTGCATTTAGGGATCTAGAGCTCTGTTGATCTGTGGGCCTGGGTGCCTGGAGCTCCATTGTTCTTTATACTTTGGTGTCTCTAGATGTGCTTCACTGTGTGTGGTATTTGTACATAATTAGCTGTATGTGTTAGTCTATGTGCAAGGGTGGCAAGTTTGTGTGTGTGTTAGAGAGGAGGTTGACACTTTCACGAGGAGTCCCATCATTTTGAGTTGTTTTGAAAAAGGAAAGCGCCTAGAAAATAATTTGTTTGGAGGTGTTATCCCTGAGGCGCAATAGGGACTACATTAGAGTGTACTGCTCGGAATAAGGAGTGTACATTCTGATTGTTTTGTTCCCAGTAGGGGTATTATTTTTTCTGTGTACTTTCTTTGTATGTTTTGTATATGTTGTATATATTGTATATATGTAGTGTATCATATATATGAATGTGATTCAAATGTATTGATTGGCTACGTCCTGTATAAATGAAATGTATATATGTTTTTTTTGTTTTGATTTAATTGTGGTCTGCCCCGTCATATGACACGTAAATAAGTTTGAATTGTGGAATATAGTATTTTGTAAATAATAATTGGGATCATCAGGGTAATTTAAGACCTTTAAGACCCGCCCGACGAAAAATCAGGAGGTGTGGTTCTCAGAGGATTTAAGGTCCATGAAACGGAGTACTAGGAAATTAGAGAAAATCTGGCGTACATCCCATTTGGAGTCAGATAAAGGGAAGTATCAGACGGCGCTAAATTCATATCATAAAGCTATCCGAACTGCCCGCAAACAACATATTTCCTCACAATTAGAGGCGGTAGGAAATGCGCCAAGGACACTCTACCAGATACTGAACTCCTTCTTGAAGCCGGCAGCATGTGAGAGTGTTGACACTTCATCTCAACAACTTTGTGACGATACTGCCAGCTTCCTCACGAATAAGATCGATACCATCTACGAAAAGATTCATGCCTCCATAGCATCCATTGGACATGTTATCTTTCCCACTGTGGTCCCAGCGAGTAAAAAGGTCCTCGCCCCCACCTTCACTAATTTTCCTAACATCACTGTGGATGAAGTGGAGGGACTTATTACAACTATAAAAAGTGGGAGTCCCATGGATCAGCTTCCACCGAGAGTGATGATCTCAGTGAGGAGCATATTGGCACCAGAAATCCAAAGTTTGGTCAACCTCTCTTTGGACACAGGCTGTGTCCCTTTAGAGTGGAAGAGAGCTCAAGTGCGACCCATCCGCAAGAATACCGCCACTGCGTGGGCTGACATGACCAATTTAAGACCCATTTCCCTCTTGCCATTCTTGGGAAAGCTCATAGAAAAGCATGTCAACAAGCACTTGTCCAATCACCTGGAACACACTGGTGCACTTGATCCATCTCAGTCGGGCTTTAGACCAAAATACAGCACGGAAACAGCATTGCTGTCAATTACCGATGATCTACGCATGCTCCAGGACAAAGGAACATCAGCTGTCCTGGTGCTGCTAGATCTATCGGCAGCTTTTGATACCATCTCTCATGAAATTTTGGTTGAGCGCCTGACTGAGACTGGACTAGGGGGCACGGCACTGGCTTGGCTAAAGAGCTTTCTTCTGGATCGAACCCAATGTGTCACCATGGGAGACTTTCGATCCAAGGAGACCAGGATTACTAAGGGGGTGCCACAGGGCTCTTGTTTGAGCCCCACATTATTTAACATCTATGTGGCCCCCCTGGCGAACATCCTGAGAGCCTTTGGCTTTTGCCCAGTGTCATATGCTGACGATACTCAGCTGCTCTTTCCCTTTGACCATCTAACTCCAGAGGTATTACACTCTTTCTCTGAGGGGATGAGAGCAGTTTCCCAATGGATGTCTTTGAACAAGTTGCAGTGCAACGTTTCAAAGACAGAGGTTATGCTCTTTGGTGAGGCTAAAATCTGCTGGGCTCCTGACTGGTGGCCTTTAGACCTAGGCCCAGTCCCTGAGCCTAAGCAGATAGTTAAGAACTTAGGGGTCCGTCTGGAACAAGAACTCAGCCTGAAGCAGCATGTTACCAACATTGTGGGGTCCTGCTTTCGAACTATAGGGCTACTACGCCGAGTTTTTCCACTGCTTCCAGACACTATTAGAAAGACCCTGGTCCAGGCGCTGGTTATCAGTCGTCTCGACTATTGTAATGGCCTCCTGTTGTCAGCTAAGGAGGAGGATCTGGACAGGTTGCAGGTTGTGCAGAACACTGCAGCTAGGCTGGTGGTAAATGCTCCTCCCAGAACACCATCAAAACCTCTTCTTGCCAGGCTTCATTGGCTCTCCATCCGGCAGAGAGTCACCTTTAAGATCTGTTGCACGGTACATAAAGGTCTTCATGGTTTGGGTCCCTCTTATCTCGCAGACAAGTTTGTGCCGTATGTCCCTTCCCGTGCTCTACGGTCCAGTGATCAATTGCTTCTTGTGGTTCCTAGGATCAAGCGGGCAAGGCAAGGGGGTAAGGCTCTGTCGGTAAGGGGACCGAAGATTTGGAATGGCCTCCCCCTCCAGCTTAGGCAGCTTGAAAATCATCTGGCCTTCAGGAAAAAGTTGAAGACGTTTTTGTTTCAGGTCTAGCTTTACAGGTTTCAGAATTGGATTACAGTTATATAACTTGTTCCCTGGTAGGTTTGGCAGTCATAAAGCGCGGAGATACTCCCCTGGGAGTCTATTCAAGCGCTCTATAAACACGCAAAATAAAATAAAATAAATAAAATAATTAACTGTACTCTGAATGAAAATAAATGTTGGATTGCTCCTACCTTTCTTCCTTGGATATACATCTTTGATGTTTTTTGCTCAGGTAGATGAGGGTGGTTTGGGCAAAACCCCTATCCTGTATGTACCTGTTAGAGGTTAGAGAGGAGGTTAGTCACACGAAGCCAAAAATTTCCTTTTTGACAAGTATCAGGATTATGCTTTGAAGTCTGAAAGGTGCTCGGACCAACCTCCTCTCGGTTCCACCTTCTCGTCTCATAAGCTGAGCTTCTATAAAACTCAACTAAGAGGAGTCGATGCGGCCTGTGTGAAGTATGTAACATTTATTTATTTATTTATTTATTATAACATTTGTAGAGCGCGAACGAAGGCCCTAGGGCATCTCGGCGCTGATAACTGAAATGTTAGACCCACAAGGGGTGCCTGGATGAGAGCCAGGATCATAGGTTAAAAAGCCAGGTTTTTAGATTTTTTCGAAAAGACCAGAGGGAGGTACTGGCCTTGATGGACAGAGGAAGAGTGTTCCACAGCTTCGGTGCCGCTACGAAAAATCGTCTGTCACCCCAATGGACCGTTTTAGTTCGAGGAACCACCAGGTCAAAGGAGCCGGAGGAACGCAGTGTTCTGGAAGGACAGTGGGGGGTCAAATTCTGCGTGAAGAACACTGGCCCAGTGTAATGTAAGGCCTTGTAGATCAAACACAATGATTTGAACTTGATCCTTTTCTTCACTGGGAGCCAATGGAGTTGCCGTATGATGGGGGACACAGATTGGTATTTTGTGGTTCGCCCTAGCAGCCTGGCTGCCGCGTTCTGGATGGCCTGCATTTTCATTAACACTCTCTCCTGGGCACCTAGGAACAGAGCATTGCAATAATCTAGGGTGGAGAGAACCAGGGCACTAACCAATGTTTTGGCGGCATTTTCGGGCAGGAAGGGCAAGATTTTCTTAATGAGCCGTAGCTTGTAAAAAGCTGAAGAGGAGATCTGGTTGGCGTGGGGGAGGAAATTCAACCGATCGTCGAACAAAACGCCCAGGTTCCTCACCTTGTTGACCGGTTCTGGGGGCTGACCCATGGATGAGGGCCACCACAAGGGGGACCACTCCGGGGAAAGGTTGCCAAAAATGACAACCTCTGATTTATCAGAGTTTAATTTCAGGCAATTATGGGCCATCCAACTCCCAATTGCCTGCATACCCTGATTGAATGTATCAGCTTTTTGAGGCCCGTCATTCTTGACAGAGAGGACCAATTGGGTGTCATCTGCGTAGGATGTTAGGCTCATCCCATGTGCTCTGATAACATTGGCAAGGTCCGACACATAAATGTTAAACAGTGTCGGACTAAGGGATGAGCCTTGAGGAACACCACATGGCAGTGACAAAGGAGGTGATTCAAATGGTCCTACAGTGACAACCTGGGTCCTGTTAGCCAGGAAGGAGGCAAGAAGATTTTTTGCGTTGCCTCGGATGCCTATACTCTCGACACGGTCGACATCCTCTGGTGATCATCTGTTTGAGCCTCTGATGCATGCAGCAATTGTTGTTGCTCTCACTGGTCCCAGCCTATCATCCCCTGTCAGCCTCACATGCCTTGCCATGATGCTCAGATCAACTCTGGTCTAAGACAGCAGCAAATTACAAAGTGCAGATGCATCTTGTGATCCTTTTTGAGCTCAAACCCTTCCCTTGGTTGCTCACAGCAGCAGTTCTTTTATGGCTGAGAGAAGAGCTCCATAGGTACCTGCAACTGCTGCCAGTTAGTTGGTAAGCTGACTGAAGGGGACTATTGTGAAGTAGTTACTAAGGCGTATTGTGCGTGCACCACATATAAATGTACTCATGTCTGTGTGAGAGGACTTCGATAGGAGTGAATCTCTAGCTTACTCGGGACATCACAGTTCGCTTATCTGAGATGAATATTGTTTATCCTTAGCATACAGTCCCTTCACATTGGGGTGGCTACTCCTGGCACAATGTATGCCCTGTTAGATTGTCAGTATCCTTGTCTTAATGTGAATTTTATGGAAGCCACTCCTGGTACGATAGTTGTTCTAGCACATTGTGGACATTCTTGGTATATTGATGCCCCCTTTGTCATGTGGTTCTATCCATGACATAAAGCTGGCAATGGCAGATTGTTGAAATCCTTGAAATATTGTTTGCATGCTTAACATTATTGTATACCTCCCTGGCGTTTTGATGGGCACCTCACAAATATCCATGGTTGTACCTGACATAGCTGCACATCACTTAAATAAATGGTTCACTTGCATATCAGTGAAGTTCTTGCATAATGATGGTCATCACTGGCTTAGAGGAGGCTCACCATGGCCTATGGTGCCCCCTCTTGCACACAGTGGCCATCTGTGACCCTTGATGTGCATCCCTGAGATTTGCTGGCTATTCCTGACTCATGGTGGACATTCTTGGCTTGTGAAGGTAATACAGTCCTAGGTCAGTGCAGATGTACACATACGTAATTAAGAAAATGATAAACTTATGCTTTGGGACCAAACTCGTGTGCATATGAAACCTGGCATTTTTGTGACAAAAACAGTTGGGTACAAACAATAACAAGCTTTGTTAACATTTTGGGATATTTACCAAAATGAAAAGCTGGTACATTTTCAGAAAATGACAAGCGTGTGTTGAAGGATTCATTATGAGTGTGTTTCATAAGTAGATAATGTTGATGTTTCTTGCACTTGGGAACTATTGATGCTCATTTATTTCCTGTGTGCCTGAAAGCTGTTGCTGCTATCATTGTTACCTTAAGGCGCACATAGAATTGTTAAATCGTTTGTTGATTTGTCTGACCTTATTCATCATCACTCCTGCTGTGTGAAGCCTGGCCTAGGTGCCAGTTATGTGTTTTGACCAGTGACATCTGCTTACCTCAGCAAATAGCTAAACTCTTTATGGTCTTTGAGAATGTTTTCTCGCACAGCTGTTTCCAAGTAGATTTTCGATCAGACTGAGAAACTACCTGGAAGAAGGGCAGATGGAAAAACAAGAGAAAGACAAGGCTGACACTGTAGAATGAGAAACCCTCGCTACCATGTGAGTCAACTGGGGAAAGAGTATACTTGGCTCAGTTTGCAGAGTAATAGTAGGACAGACCACCAGTTCATCATTGGCAAATAACTTCAACCAACATGGTGTTGGCCCATTAGCCCCTGTGTGCATTCTGTGCGCTTCTGGCTCCAAATGGGGTCTGACAGTATACAAAAATGCTTTCAAAGGTTTTGTGAGAGAAACTTTAAACGCTGTAGGTTCAATACATTTATTTGAAAATTGTACTGTAAAATGTGCCACTTGGCCCATTTTCCTGGTGCGAACACCTCTACCTCACCTAAGAATAGTTCGGCTGCTTCATTGTTACCTCTTTTGATGTTATCCGATGTGGCTATTTAAGATCCACCCTTATTTTCCAGGATCACCGTGTTATGTCTGTTTTGTAGCTGGTAGGCTCGAAAATATTTTTCTTTGTTGGTCGTAATTTTCGGGAGATTATATAGGTATCTCATATTAGGAGATTTGATGGAGTGCAGGTTTGACCTCTGTATCTGGGCAAGGATTTGGGAGTGTAGCAATACCTCAGATACTTCATGTGCCTTTGACAGTTGTGCTATACTAAGAGAGAAGAGGGCTGGGCTGCCTTGCATTGTAATTGGTATCTCATAGTCCATGATTTTATTAAAACGGATTTGTTATTCTAGGTTTTATACGTAGATATACAAACATACATAAACACATCACTCGCATTTAAACAAAGTTGTCCTTTATAGAATTTAGTTTGTATTGTTTAATTAAATATAGCTTTTCGTTGATCACGTTAAGTAAGTCTTTTAGGATTTCTCATAGTTTTTAGATGAGTTAATTTACATGTCTGGTTTTTGTGGATTTCGTTTTCAATTCTAGTATTTTTGTTTTAGTAAGGTTGGAAAATGTTAGATGGGGAGTTGATGCAGTCGTTGGAAAAGGCTGAATGAATGTTCTCTGCCTAGCAGCCACAGCCAGAATCTTGAGCAGACAAGAGAATTATTGGATTATTCACATGAATTTCTTTCTGTAACTTCACTGGTGGAAGATGTAAGGTGGAGAAACAATGAGTGGGGGAGTGAGTATAATTAGAAAAGTGAGATGGCAGTATTTCAGGCCCATATCTCTGATAGATTGAGGGGTAAAAATCATCGGCAGGATCTTGTTGAACAGTCTTTCACTTTGAGCTGAGTAGCAAGGCATTTTGTCTGACCTTCAATACGGGTTCAGGCCAGGGCGTGGCACCATAGAGCAATATTTGAACCTCTATTTACTGATTTGCAAGTATACCAATGTCAAGAAGGGGGCAATCCAATTGGCCTTCAAGGACCTCAGCTCTGCCTTCAACAGAGTCAATCGTTCCACACTGTAGACCATGATGGCTCAGATGAGAGTAGAGCCTGCATTAATTACTTTTCTGTATGACTTGCATAAGGACCTCTCAACTAGTGTCTGGTATGGGTCCCTAATGGTGAATGCACACAGCAATTTTACTACTTGCAGCGTGGGGTGCGTCCGGGTTGTATTTTAGCAACTTATTTATTTATTTATTTATTTATTTTTTATATTAATCATTTAGAATTAGCACTGACTGACACATATTTGGATGTCCCCCAAAGTGGGCGCTTTATGCAGATGACACTGTTTTATTTGCTCGGAGGGCCAAGGGACTACAAATACTTCTTAACCTTTTTATTGATTTTTAGGAACAGCCTTAACCTCTACATCAGTTTTTGAAATCACTTGTGGTGAAGTTTGGCCCGCCCAAAACAAAAACTATGATATTCATAGTAGATGGACATCATATTAGTCAGAAGGATGAGTTTCGAGATTTAGGGGTTCAGTTAGATTGTGGCCAATTTGGCATATACTTATAATCCATAATGTGATGGTTTTTAATAGAGCTATGTTTAGCATATGAGATTTCTCATGTCGGCTTAGGCGCACCCACATAAAATCTGTCCTGGAAATATTCATGGCCTAGTGCATCCCAATAGCCAGTTGTGGCTGTTAAATTTGGGGTTATGGACCTGTAGCCCTAATTCAAATAGCTGAAAACAAATTCCTAAGGAGCCTATTGGGAGTTCCACAAAGTGTACTTTATGAAATCATCCACGAAGAATTGGGCTATATCACAGACCAGCTTCGACTACTCTGTCCTTTAAAGCTTTGGCTTTTAATTTGGATAAAGGAGGAACTTGGTTTTAATAGATTCATTATACAAGACTGTCTGAATATGGATATGTCTTCCTTGATTCCCTGGCTGGCATATATCTCCCATAATATGACATCTTTAGGGAGACCTGAACTTTATACTAATCCATTAGCATAGTTAGATCTGAACTTAGATGGGTCTCTGAAGCATTCAGAGTCCAGATGGCAGCTTGATCGCGAGGACAAAGCACTACAGAAACATTCTGTGTGACCCGCTATACTAGTGAAAACCGTGAGTGGCCTGGAATCCTATCTGACCTGGAACTTATCCCTCCATCAGCGACGTCTATTGATATATTATAGGTTAAATCTATTTCCACGATTAGTGCCTTTTAACCACGGATGTTTTAAGGACTCGATGATGCCCTTATGTGATTGTGATAATATCTAAGTCAATGACACCTTACATGTTTGTCATGATTTGTGCGAAATTTAATCATCTGCAATTTAAATTTTTACATCCACTCTTAAAGCCGATGAATTTTACCCAAGTTAGACCTGCATTATTGCATTTGCAGTTTTTAAATACTCCTACAGTGCTTTTTTAGGGCTCGCCTTGTCATATGGTTACTACGTCTCTATATATTGTGTTAAGTTAGCATGAGCTTATTAAATGTTTAAACCCAATATTTTCTTCCAGCTTGAGTTTGCACACGACACCTAATTGTTATTGTAGCTTTCAACCTAGACGAAAGATGTGATTTATTTGAGAATAATATGTTATTGCTCTAAGTATCAGTCGTGCTTGGTACACTTGGTACAACTGTCTGTACACCGAGAACTGCACACTCTAAGAATAACCTAACACAAGGTTGCTGAAGGCCTGATCCTCGCACCACATTAGACATAACACAAATAATGTTGCTGCCAACATTGGGCTCTACGCGAGTTTAAGATACAGTTACAGGGAATGAATCAACACACTTGATGCTTCGCATGCAGAGAGCTGGTAGCTGTTGATGTGATCTCCTCCTACTGAGAATTAGAGGTATGGGTCCGCCCTGCTAAAACCCAGATGAGACCTTCTTAGATATAATATAATATGCTAATTAGGGTGCGCGAAATATAGGTGATACAGAATTCTATAGATTTTTGCATCATAACATGCTATCACCTTTTGCTTACTATGGATTAGTGACTATGCTGCTGACTCTGATTTTTATAATATGTATGTTGATATTATACAAGATACTGCGTTTGAGAATGCTGCATTGAAAAATAAACATTTCAAACTTGCACGTGTGTTCTTTGCCTCCCAGTTTCGGTTTGGAATGATAATATAACGAAAGAGTGTTCATGTGTTCCACGATACCTGAGGTATTCTAAGTTCATGTTCTGGATTGTCTAAGTCATTGGTAAGTGATTACTACCGATGAGACACTGTAGCTAGCTTGGTAAGGGGATTTCTGAAACAAAGGTGAGTTTTGGGTCATCCTAATTCACCCAGGTTCTAGATCTCTGTGCACAGTTCTGTGGGAGAACGGAAACCCTGCTACAGCCTGCTGTGCGCATGCGCATAGCTGGCGAAGCTCTATAGGGGCTTAAATAAGCTTTACCTAGACTGGCGATTGACTGGCGATTTGATGCTGTGCCCGTGGCTTTTAGGTCAATGCGCAAGCGCATTGACCTAAAATGCGCGGGCACATCATCAAATCGCCAGTCAATCGCCAGCAGCACTCCTCCCCTGCTGCTTCACACCCTCATGCCGGTCTCCCCGCTCCGCCCCCTCCCCTGCCCGCCGTGTCGCATTTCTCATCCCCCCTCCCCACAGCAATGCCCTCAGCCGGCCGGTTTGTATGCCCGTGCCATCATGTTGTACAAAGAATCCATTGTTTAGTCATGGCTCATCGGAGGCTCCAAACATAATTTGTAGCACCGTGTCCAGATGGTGGCAGATAGACTCTCATACTGGGACAATGTTCCCGTCACAGAGTGGGTACTAACTTTAGATTCATTTTGAAATTGGCAGCGGGACACATATGTGATCTGGTAATCGTTTTTAGGTCTCGCCTAGACGAAAGCAAAAGCGAAGCTTTTGCTGTCTATGCGAGACAACTTATGTTGCCACTTTTCTGGGAATGGTGTGGACACCAGACTGTTACGAGCTTTTTCTGCTGTAGTCAGGCTGTCACGAGCTTCTCCTTTGGAGATTTGACCTCGTGAGTGCGCCTTGACTGCATCTAATGTGTGTGGCTTTTTTTAACGTGGGCCGCGCGCTTCCTTTAGTCAGTTTCACTTTTTTTCATTTCACTTTGAAAGTGCAGGCGTCAATGTGTCTGGTAGTTGTTCATGTGGAGTGCCTTCTGACCTCGTGAGCGCGCCTTGACTGCATCTAGACACGCACGCATACACACGCCGCTGCCTGCCCCCCCCCCCAGACACACCCCCCCCGCCCCATGCATCGGGAGATCTGCCATACCTTCAGGGGACGATATCCATGGTGCGCGCCACGCCTCTTTCGTGCCTGGAACGTGTGCGTGTGCTCCCCAGCCTGTCGCGAGCACGCCTCCTTCTGGTTCTTTCAGTGGCTATATCCTTGTTAAGGTTGAGGGAAAAAATACGCTATGACTTTCCCATGCTTAATGGAGCCACGCAGCGCCCTCCACGCGGGGCCTGAGACCTCCCCTTTCGTGTAATGGGTCTGCGGATTTGCAGCTCGTGGCCCTTAGGACGCGCCGATAGTCCCGATTCAGGCCCCGGGTCCTTGGTGCAGCACACGTTCTTCCCAGCACCCTCCGTAGAGATCGGGGTACAAGGCACACGCTCCCCCAGGTCAGGCGCCGTGCATGTGTTCAGAGTTCTGTGGTATCCCGCCTCTCTCCCGTCTTATCCCGGCCCTCCTCACCGGCTCCGAAGTGATATGCAGACAAGGTAGTCAGTTGGAGAAGTGCCACGCTATTGCCCCCGGGGACCCACAGACCCAATCTCCTCCTCTGCCTCAGGGGGTTCGTCTCGTCTCCAAAAATGCGGTCGCGTTGGGGCCCAGGTCGCGCATCTCACATCGGGCTGCCACCAGGTCCCAGCCCCAGCTGCCAAAGGGTCAGGGACGCGAGGAAACTGTCCCGCACCACAGGAGAACGTATATAGGGCCCGCTCACCGCATCAGGTCTTCTCCGTTCCGCAGGGCCCACCGCAGGTTGCTCGTGCCAGTTTCGAGCCAGGAGGCCAGGTGTCCGTGATGTGAGAGGGGTTCAGTAGATCTCTCCACCTACCGGGAATCAGCGGCGCTGTGCAGACCTGCAGGCTATGCAGCGTCCGACTCAGCCGTATTTAACGCTCCACCGCAGCCGTTTCTGTCATTCCGGCCCGTCCGACGAGTGCGGTCCGGCGTTGGAGCCTCTGTTGGTCCGTAGGGGGAGGGGGGGGAAGTCTCGGTGTCCCGGCTGTGATCCTCCGCCCGGCCCCGCAGCCTTAGTGCGCTTCTCGGCCGCAGTTGCCCGGCACTGTCCTACAGCCGTAGATGTCTCTCAGGCGATCGGATGCGTCCAGCAGTCGTTCCGACAACCTCGTGGAGTTACGCTCCGCTCCTTATCTCCGGGAATATGCTGGGGACTCAGTGCGCCGCCATCCTGGGTTCCGCAGCCAGGTGTGCGCCCGTCTCTATTTCGCTGTTTTCTGCCAGTTCCTCCACAAATATAGTCGATTGCGGGTCACAGTGAGGTACCGAGGGCAAAGGACGTTATATCATGCAGTTTTGGGCTATGTGGCTCGTTTAGTGAGTCTGATTAGTAGCAGCTCGCCCGGAGCTACGTGAAGACACGTCCTAGCTGGCCATGCTGCTGGCCACGCCCCCGACACTCAGTAATTTTAAGACATTGTGCAGCATAAACAACATTTCTGAATGAGTATATATTGATTCTGTAACTTCTCTGTGTCTTACTGGCGCTTTAGTAAAGTTAATGGGTGCCTTTAGGGAGGCACAACACCGGTGTCCTGCAATGGTTAGTTGCAAAATTCAGTACTTCAGCTGCATGTAATGACTGTTGATCAGTATTGCTTAGTTGGGTTGCAGTCGTACTGTTTAGCGATTGTAGGCTACAAGGAGAAAACTCAATTCAGGAGAATCTAATGAAGGCATTGGATGGCGGAGACATCACCACACATGCTGATGACCACTTGAAAGGGCGCTGAGTGCCGGTGGTGCAGCAGTCAAGCCTTACACAGATATCAACTTTGTTTAAGGGAGGGGGCAGAAAGTAATGCAGTGCTCATGTACGTGGCTTCACAGGGATATCTGTGTCCTTACCTTCACCGTCAACATCCTCATTGGTGTGTAAGACTTCTGTCTTCCTGGGAGATTGTCGGTTCTGCAGGGTAGCACTTGTAGACTCCTCGAGATTGGGCTTGTAATTCTGGGCATTGATTGTGTGGTGAACAAGGCAGGTTCTTTATTTGCAATGTAATCTACCTCCTTGTCTTTGTCAGAAGCAGCATTAGTCTTTTACTCATTCTTAAAGGTGCAGACTTTATCATTGAAACAGGCACCGCCAGGAATTCTTCATTGAGTCATGTCCTTTCTCTGCAGAGCTATTCAGAGTCTATTGAACGAAAAGGGCAACACTGGAATAGCAATAGGGTAATCGTATATGTAGTTCCAGAGCAGATGTTCTGATCGCAGCTGTGCACTTAAATTCAAGGTAAACCTCAAACTTTAGAGGGAACAAGGTCTGACAAATTGTGGTTTCTTGTCAAGTGTGCCATAGCTCAGTGGCTACCAGGACAGCCTTTGTCCTCAACTGTGCATTGGCTTCCAGACTATCCTGTGGCCAGTACTGCTAAGATCTGCTTTCTTCAACACAGCAGAGAACCAGATGTAGGACATAATAGCTAAGAAAAAAAACGGGGTGACCCTGTGTCCCTCAGAACCTGGATAATATATCGGTAAACAAAAGCGGTTCTGTCGGGTAGAACAAGCATGAGTTGAGGATGCTGTTAATGCAATATGAAGGTTAAGCTCTCCAACACACAATAATTCAACAAAAGGTCAATACTCAGATGTCTTAGCACTTAATGAAAAAAGACCTGAGGTAAGACAGTTTAGATAGTATTTTTATCCGAATTACTTCATTCATTGATAGGGATTTTACAATAGTAGACTGTCAGAATGTTTGTGGCTCATGTAAAGCATGCCCCTCATGCATGGAAGGATAGCTACTCCTGCATAACAATAAAACACACAAATTACCATCCTTGACCAACTGCAATAGTACGAATGTCATATACATCATTTTCCGTCCCTGCAATACTCCATACATTGGCCAGACCACCCAGAAGGTCAAAACGAGAATTCTGCAACACATGAGCAAGATCAGATGTAAAGTACAGGGAGCGCCACTCGTAGAGCATTTCCTTACCCAAAATCACACACCAGAGAGTATGAAATGGAGGGTGGTGGAGAAGATCAACATTAACCCAAGGGGTGGGTCCATTGCGGCAGCTCTGCACCGCAAGGAGTGCAAATGGATACACATCCTCAACTCAGTGTCTAATGGGTTAAATGAACATGGGTCAATTGTAGTCTCCACAGGTTTTCATACACACCTCGGACTGTTTCAACCCTTATGTTGCATAATGCTGCCATAATACTTTTATAATTGCCATATTAGGATCTGTAACCCCTATCCATATGGTTGTATCAACTGCATAATCATATTCAACATTCTCTGTAAGCACACCTATGCCATACTGTGCACTCTTACAAGTCACTTACTCAGACTTAAAGCGTGCTTTTTACCATACTGTTTGTATGCATAATTTCTTCCTTGAGGTACTTTGTCTGTCCACCAATGCTGCTGGACTTGATTTGGCCATGAAATTATTGTATGCATATTTTCCCCCATGAGATACTATGAACATCTAACGGTGTTGCTGAACTTGTTTTAGCAATAAACAATCCCCGAAGTATACCCCACCCCCACAATACTAAACGAGGGATCACACTTGTTGCCGCTTCCCATATAGGGTCCCCGTTTTAGTCTTTGACCTGCACATATATGAGCGCCTATCTGTACATAATGGGCACACTTAACTATGCACCATCAGTCTAATTGATATTATACCCGCAGGAGCATCCGCCATGTTACACTTCGACATATGTTTACCATATCAAGATTAAGACTTACACGTGGTAATTATTATTTTTGGTGAACTAACACACCGATGCATGTCACCACCACACGTCAGGGCTCACTCACTAACTCACGCCGCCTGCGTGCTACAGTATAGGACGCCACGCCGTCTCTGAGCAACGGAGCTCGGCGCAGGGCGTACTTGTGTCATCGTGGCCACGTTATATACCTGCTACCGTGGTCTCGCTCATTCCGACATACATGCAGTAGAAGGATGGGATCCTGTACCATCCTTCTGTTCGCTGATTTCTTCAGATTTAAGGTGAGCCCGGGTTCTGCTAATGCTCCCTGTTTTCGGAACACCAATGCCTATTAATTTAAAGCGCAAACCCGCATGCCGGACTCTAATACTCACGACGAGTGATGCCGTCCAACCCCCCTCCCCATTTTTAATTTTCACTTGATAATTGCACTTCGCCTCAATGAGAATCCCGCCTGGGCCGAATGCAGGGATTTATTTCCCAGTAACTGTGCCTCCGCAATGGGCTGATCTAACTCTGTAATCATTTGTTTTCCGGCAACCGCGCCCTCACAGTTTATCACGGCCAGCGCACTCGCACCCCCAAGATGGGGCCTCCAGCCCTTACCGGCCAGGTCCTTATTTTTAAACGGATGCACACCTCTCCGATGGTTTGCACAACACGCTTTTTAGCCGTTTTTAGGTCTCGCCTAGACGAAAGCAAAAGCGAAGCTTTTGCTGTCTATGCGAGACAACTTATGTTGCCACTTTTCTGGGAATGGTGTGGACACCAGACTGTTACGAGCTTTTTCTGCTGTAGTCAGGCTGTCACGAGCTTCTCCTTTGGAGATTTGACCTCGTGAGCGCGCCTTGACTGCATCTAATGTGTGTGGCTTTTTTTAACGTGGGCCGTGCGCTTCCTTTAGTCAGTTTCACTTTGTTTCATTTCACTTTGAAAGTGCAGGCGTCAATGTGTCTGGTAGTTGTTCATGTGGAGTGCCTTCTGACCTCGTGAGCGCGCCTTGACTGCATCTAGACACGCACGCATACACACGCCGCTGCCCCCTACCCCCCCCCCCCCACAGACACACACCCCCGCCCCATGCATCGGGAGATCTGCCATACCTTCAGGGGACGATATCCATGGTGCGCGCCACGCCTCCCTCGCTGCCTACCCCCCCACAGACACCCCCCCCCCCCGCCCCATGCATCGGGAGATCTGCCATACCTTCAGGGGACGATATCCATGGTGCGCGCCACGCCTCCCTCGTGCCTGGAACGTGTGCGTGTGCTCCCCAGCCTGTCGCGAGCACGCCTCCTTCTGGTTCTTTCAGTGGCTATATCCTTGTTAAGGTTGGGGGAAAAAATACGCTATGACTGTCAAACTGTCCGTGAAACTCCAGCGAGTAATATTCTAAAAGCACAATGTATTTGCCTGTTAAGCAATAACTGCAACGGCTCTCGCAGCGCTTCATATCTCGCTCGCTGTTCGGGTAAAGACACAGAAAAGGGACGACGGTTGGTAACGCCCACAACGTTTCAGGTCTACGAAGGCGCGGCCATGTCTAAAAGTCGTTTCTGTTGTGTTCAGTGAGAAGTTTTGTTGACACAAATGTAGGAATAGCAACTTTAGTGATCAATGTCCTTCTTTGAATAACCTAGTAAAAATAATACCATGTTTTTGTCCATTTTATTATTTTGAAAACGAAACCGTATACTATAAAATAAATTCAGATCTAGTACGTATACGTCAGAACTCTCATGAGAGAAATTCTCATTTGAAGACGACTCCTTAAGCAGTGCCGGGAGGGTCTACGCCACTGACGCTGCTTTGCTCAGCCAGCCCTCTCTCCGCCTCGACCGCCTGCCTCCGCGCCGCTGAAGTGGGCTGGCCTAGGAGCTAACACGGCGCCGAGCTGCGGGTAGTAAACAGTCTCTGCAGCTGCACAGAAGGCAGCGTGGCAGCCAGGAGTGTCAGTAGGAGCTTGACTGCATAGGCGAGGATGGCGATGTCCCCACAGGAGCTCACTCAGAACCTGCAGAAGAAAAATAAAATATGGATGCCTTATCCCATGTTAGCGAGGGGTCTGCAAAGGCGACCATTCAGTCTGAGCTCACTTGTGAGAGACCGGGGTGGCTTCAGGAGAGCGCCCCCTCCCCCCCCCCTCTTCCCCCCCCCATCCATTTGCAAATAAGAGCACTCCAAATGTGTAGCACTGACGGAAGTGGATTTGAGTTAAATTGGAAAGTAGATATAGCGTTTGGGAAGCACTTTCACAGCAACCAGGCGCTCTAAGCGATGTGGCAGAGGTAACAGGGACTGGGGGTTGAAAATCACTCTGTGAAGCAGCATACTAGCACCACAGGGCGCGTGAGAGTCCGTAACTCTCTGTAGCGCCCTCTGGTGTAAACTTCTGGCGAGGGCGCCCTGGCTCAGAAAACGAGCGCCGGCGCCGAAAGTGTCTTGGTGCGTAGGGTTCGCTGTGTTGCAGCTGGCACGCACTTTACAGCGCCAAACCTGCGCGTGTGGCGCAGTGCGTGAATGCACAGCTCCAACTGGTCTTCGAGGAGCACGACAACCTGCAGCTAACTCGGACCGGTGGTGGCGGTGAGAAATGGAAGCGCTATAATCATTGCACCCCCACCTCGCAGCTATGCACCATGTGAGATGTAAAGTGATTTAAGTGCATGAACCAAGGGCAAGGGGCGTGCAGTGGGTTGGGTCACTCTGCGTCGACAGCTCAGCAAGGATCTGTTTGCAGTGTCCTCATGCTGTGATGGCGGCGCTATAAAAGGGCAGCGCTACCTCCTAGACTTAAAGTGTGGGCGATGTAAAGATGCTAGAAGTGCGTCTACCTGTATTAATCGGCCTTAATGAGAGGGCGCTGGACATTATTCTACCGTAATGTCGGTGACCGTTGATTTATCCTGCCTTTATGAAGCTCTGGTCGTTAGCTTGCCTCCGTAAGCGTGCGGGGCATTCATCCGTCCTCGGGGGAGGGCGAGTCGTTATGATCTGCTCCTGTGAAAGGAAAGGGTTGTGTGTGTGTGTGTGGGGGTGGGGTGGGGTGAGAGCAGGTGGGGACTGACAGAAACAAACAGCAATCCTTCTTATAGCATCCGGGTCTTTCTCTCATAATGCATTTATTTCAGATTGTTCGGCCTTCATAGCCTTCATAGTCCATACACCTCTTGCATAACAAGTATTAAAAATGCAATCGGTCTTGCCTTTTATTAAGTTAAAGCAATTTGCTTTGCTATACAATACCATTAGCAAAGCAAATGGCTTTAACTTATTTTTTAATGTGTCATCACTTTCAATTCATCCAACTCCACCACCTTTTCTTCCTCCTCACCACTAGGCTTTGTGTTCTTGTTCTCTTTGCAAACGTATGCCCATCCTAAGTAGTCTATTATTTTTCCAGTAATCTCATTAACTCACAAACCGACATACATTACCCTTTCATCAGTCTTTTACAGATTCAGAGTTGCCCTCACCTCCTGCATAAATTCTCAATATGCCCTCATTTTCTTAAGCATTTTCTCCTTGTTAGTTGTTTGTGCTGTGTCAATTTATTGTACAAGCCTCACACCGTTTACCCTTGTCGGCCAGCTTATGCATTTGTTGCATGCCCATCAGCTGTCTGGTTCCCACTCGATGCCTTCCTTCCACAAACAGGACGGGAGGCCGTCACACTACAGTGCCCAACTTTAGCCGCTCTCCCCGCTCCGCCCGCTCCCCTGCCCGCCGTGTCGAAATTCTCATCCCCCCTCTCCACAGCAATGCCCTCAGCCGGCCGGCCGTACTTTCACTTTGACGGCCGTGTTTCTCCTTGTCTCTCGTGTCACCAGGCTGTGTGTGCTGCAACATGATGTAACCCCACTCTCTTAAATGCCTACATTATACCAGTCTTACATCAACACCACATCCACCACCACATCCACCAACACATCCACCATCTACACCACATCCACCAACACATCCACCAACACATCCACCATCACCTCCACATCCACCATGACATCCACCACCACATCCACCACCACTGCATCCACCACCACACCCACCACCACCACCACACCCACCACCACTACAACCACCACCACATCCACTACAACCACCACCCCATCCACCACTACCACCACCACCACATCCGCCACCACCGCCGCATCCACCACATCCACCACATCCACCACCACCACATCCACCGCATCCACCACCACATCCACCACCACATCCACCATCACCACCACATCCACCATCACATCCACCATCAAATCCACCACCACATCCACCATCACATCCACCATGACATCCACCGCCGCATCCACCACCACATCCACCACCACATCCACCACCACATCCACCACCTCATCCACCACCTCATCCACCACCTCATCCACCACCTCATCCACCACCTCATCCACCAACTCATCCACCACCACCACATCCACCGCATCCACCAACACCGCATCCACCACCACCGCATCCACCACCACACCCACCACCACTACATCCACCACCACATCCACTACAACCACAACCCCATCCACCACCGCATCCACCACCACCGCATCCACCACCACATCCACCATCAACACCACATACACCATCACATCCACCACCACCACATCCACCACCACCACATCCACCAACACATCCACCAACACATCCACCATCATCTCCACATCCACCATGACATCCACCGCCACAGCCACCACCACATCCACCACCACCACATCCACCACCACCGCATCCACCACCACCGCATCCACCACCACCGCATCCACCACCACCGCATCCACCACCACCACTACATCCACCACCACATCCACTACAACCACCACCCCATCCACCACATCCACCACCACCGCATCCACCACCACATCCACCATCAACACCACATCCACCATCACATCCACCACCATCACATCCACCACCACCACATCCACCAACACATCCACCATCACCTCCACATCCACCATGACATCCACCACCACACCCACCACCACATCCACTACAACCACCGCCGCATCCACCACATCCACCACCACCACATCCACCACCACATCCACCATCACCACCACATCCACCATCACATCCACCATCAAATCCACCACCACCACATCCACCATCACATCCACCGCCACATCCACCACCACATCCACCACCACCACATCCACCACCACCACATCCCCCACTACCACATCCACCACCACCACATCCACCACCACCACATCCTCCACCACCACATCCTCCACCACCACATCCTCCACCACCACATCCACCACCACCACCACCGCATCCACCACCACCGCATCCACCACCACCGCATCCACCACCACTGCATCCACCACCACCGCATCCACCACCACCACATCCACCACCACCGCATCCACCACCTCATCCAGCACCTCATCCACCAACGCATCCACCACAACCACCACATCCACAACCACCACATCCACCACCACCACATCCACCACATCCACCATCACCACCACATCCACCACCACATCCACCACATCCACCATCACATCCATCACCTTCACATCCACCATGACATCCACCACCACATCCACCACCACATACACCACTTCCACCGCATCCACCACCACCGCATCCACCACCACCACCACATCCACCACCACCACCACATCCACCACCACCACCACATCCACCACCACCACCACCACATCCATCACTGCATCCACCAACACCTCATCCACCACCTCATCCACCACAGCATCCACCACCACCACCACTTCCACCACCACATCCACAACCACCACATCCACCACCACCACATCCACCACATCAACACCACATCGACCACCTCCACCACCACCTCCACCACCACCACCTCCATCACCTCCACCACATCCACCCCACATCCACCACCACATCCACCCCCACATCCAACACCATCACCGCCACATCCACCACCACCACCACATCCACCACCACCACCACATCCACCACCACCACCACATCCACCACCACATCCACCACCACCACCACATCCACCACCACCATATCCCCCAGATCCACCACCACCACATCTACATGTGTGTGGCTATGTGTGTGTAGGTGCAAATGCAATGTTCTTGGATTGTCGTCACAATAAAATACACTGAACATAATCTTCACAAAAGTTATTTACAAACGTTTAAGCTATTGCCATTATAAATTACAATAACTTTTATTTAAGTATTAATTATTTACAAAATTAAAAGCCATTGTTATTTGTAATATCAATACATCTAAGTCACGTAAATACAACACACATTGCATTACAAATGCTATAGGTGTCACATTTGCAAAAGTTAAAACTATTGACATTGTAACTGACAAAGCTATTAATTTTGCTACTTTCAAAACCAACACATAAATAAAAAAAGTGTCATTTACAATACCAATAGCTGAAACTTTCCTAATGCGAGACCTATTGCATTTCCAATGCTTGTTTCTTTTACGTTACCTTTTCGGAGTTTTAAAGCAAGTTTAATTTCGTAACCTATGCTGATGGCTGATTTTTGTGCTCTGTTTTAATCTATATTTCTATTTTATGATTTTCTTTTTTATCAAATGAGGAATATATGGGTTGACAACTGAACCCAGTGCCAACCTGGTTGTGTTACTTATTTTGGTTCCCTGCAAATGCAACCGAGCAGAGCCAGGCTGCAGTTGTCACTTGCAGTAAGTGCAACCCAATGGTCTCTGCTTACCTACCTCTTGTTACAGTGCTGGTGCTAAATTGTATATTTCACTAGCATTGGGGGCTGTACAGAAAACACATTCCCATTGAGGCTTCATTCACTAATGAGAAAGTGGAAGTGTGTTTAGGTCCTTCTGAGATTTTGAGTCAGCACAAAGTCTACAGACTGTGAGGACAATTCACTGATAGAACGACCTGCCAAACTTCGCCTGCTCTTCCTGCTTATGAACCTTCTGCACTGCTGATTTGCTTAGCTATCCCATCCATCCCTGATGGGATCTCCATGTTATGGTGCCCCCATCTACCAGATAAGATAAGCTAGGTGTAAGTCTGGCCTGTGTATAGGTCGCTAGCCTAGGTTAAGCTAGATGAGGGTGACAGAAATGTGGTTTTCCTGTAGCACATGCTTAACCATCCTCCAGGCCAGGTATGAAGGCTTCTGGAGAGAACAGTTAAAAGGTGTATGTAAATACTTCAGATGTCTCATAATTTTTCTTCTATATATTTTGGGTGTCATTGTCCTTCGTTAGACTAGCTCAAACCCAAACACCACAAAACGTTTCATGAATCAGAAAATGATATTTTAATGTTTTCAAATCTTAAAAAACATAATTAAGGTGTAAGTTATACTTTATTCACAGTCTGTATTTGAATCTTGACTTCATTTTGTGCTATATTTGTTTTAGTTGGTTTATGTTGTTTGTTAACGTTTGTAAAAAACAAAAACAAAAATAAAGGCTACTCATAGCCCAGGAAGAGCTTCAAAAGTTCTTTTGTTCTGTTCCTGAATTATTATTCTCATTTGGCTTTAATGTGGTGAAGTGGGCCGCATTTCTGCTTTGAAACTAATGCGTGTGTATTTAGCTCACCTCTCCATATGACTTCATGGGTCTGGCCTACAGAGGGTACCCTTTTTAGTGCAAATCAACAAAATGCTATGTTGCCCTTCTGATTTGGTATGTGCCATGTAGATAATCATAGTAGGAGAAATCCAAACACTTCCCAACGCTTATTCTATAAAAAGAAAATAATAAAAAATAGTCCCAGCATCCTGACATTTTCTCAAGAATGTGCCAACCATTGCCTCTTCGCTGGGAGGTGGTGGGCGGCACCCATTTCCGCGACTGATGCTACCGACTACCAGACAGCTCACCCTAGCCTGTTTTACACTTTCCTTTATGGTACTTCTTGTAGAGGTGGTTTAGGGGGTGACAAACGAGGGAGGCACGTTATACTTTTCAAATATTTCTTTATTAGCGAGAGCGCTGGTGCCAGCTCTCTCTCTCTCACTCACTGTAACGCTACTCTCGCCCCTGTAATGCTACTCTCGCCCATTATCCCGCCCCACGCTTCTAATGTTTCCCATCATGTTATGACGGAACACTAGAGCGCAACACTTCATATCTCCCCCCTTCAACAACACTACAAAAAATGCAACTCGTTGGGTAGTAACTAGGATAGTTCAGTTCCAAAGTGGTTAGGTTTTCATGTCGAACTCTTGATACTTTTTGGGCAGTACCACGGTCCTGCCTTTGCGGGTCTGGCTCTACAGGGTGCCTGCACTCATGTCTTGACTGCCACTATGTGGGGTGGCGTTGGGTGGTTCCCGTGGTTGATCCCTGGTGACGGTGCCACTTGCTGCTTGCTCTACTGGTCTTGCCTGCCGCTCAGTCTCCTGGATTCTCCTGTGGCCTGGTGTTGTTCGCCTCTTCTGTGTTGATTTCTTCTGAGCGACCACTATGTGTCTCTGTGTCTGTTATTTTCCTCTTCCTCCAGGTTCCCCTAATTACTCTCATCCATTGGGGTCTCTTCTATCTTCGCCCACCTCATCACCTTGTTGCATCTGGACATTCTGTCTAGAGACCATACTTTCCCATCACTCAATAAGGCTGACCTGGTGTACATTTCTTTGACCTGCAGTGGTGTGCTGTACTTGCTGTCGCCTTTCCTCCTCAACTGAGCCATATTCACTCTGACCCATTCCCCTTTCTCCAGACTTGCATCTTTGACATTGTGTCTCTTGTTGTAGTGGTCTATGTAGATCTTTTGCGCCTTTTCCAAATTGCTCCGCACTACCGCCGGAGACCATTTGCTTTGTACTGTGCATTGTTTCCACACCACATTGTCTCTGGTGAATGGGTCCCGGCCCCTAAATATTTTGAATGGGCTGTACCCTGTCATAGTGGGGGTGATTCGGTAGGCCCATAACGTGCACTTGAGTTCCTTCTCTAAATTCTTCCCTGCGTTGATGGCAGCTTGAATTGACCCCATGATGACCCTGCTAAATCTTTCAGCTAGGCCATTCCCTGCTGGATGGTATGTTTGGGTGTGTTTGATCCGTATCCCATTTCTTCCCATGAATGCGTTCCATTTCTCAGACGTGAATTTGGGTCCATTGTCACACGTTATGACTCGTGGGATCCCTTCTCTCAAAATTGTGGATGTGAGGAAACCAGTACTGCTTCGGTGTCCACGGTCTCACATATCTCAATTTCCGGCCACTTGGAGTATCGGTCGATGAGCAAAATGAAGTACTTGGGTACACTGCTAGCATCCAATATGGGACCCAATATGTCCACTGACAATTCTTCCCATGGGTTAGCTGGGTTGGAGAACTTCCCTAACGGGGGTTGCATCATGGTCTGCGTCTTGTCTGTTTTGCAGCATTGTTTACATTCTCTGACGTGCCTCTCCACTTGGCTGTCCAACGCCGGCCACCAGTACGCTTGTTTGGCTCTCTGTTTTGTTTTCACTATTCCAAAAGTGTCCTTCATGCAAAATGGGGAGTAACCGGTTTACAAGTCGTCCTGGGGGCACCACTTTGTCACCTCTGAGCACGAACGTCTCATTGTCTCCTACTGCCAGCTCTTCTCGAACCTCATAGAATTTCCTCTGTTCAGTGTTCAAGTGTTTCTTTTCTGGCCGCCCTGTGATTATGAACTGTTTGATTGTTGTGAGGCTTGTGTCATCCTCGTATGCCGTCTTCCACTCTTGTGCACTTATGGCAGCTTCTTGGTCCTCCATGAATTCAATGGTGTAATTATCTTCTGCTATTGGCACCGGTGCGCTCTCCATTGCTGCTGCCCTGCTGAGGAAGTCGGCAACTTTGTTCTTAGAGCCTGGAATGTATTGGACATCGTACACATAATCCAATAACCGCAAGGTCATTTCTGCTATGCGTGGCGTGGCCGTCGCGTGTCCACATGACGTGAGTACCTTTACTAACGGCTTGTGATCCATCCAGAGCAGGAATCTGGAGCCCCACAGGAATTGGCAGAATCTTTCCATCGCCAAAATTGCTGCTAGCATCTCCTTCTCCACCACACAGAATTTGTCTTCATTTGGGGCCAAGGACGGGTTGCAAAGCTGACCGTTGACATTTCACCTTCTGCAGACTGTTGCATCAGGACTGCTCCCAGAACTCTGTCACTCGCGTCCATGGTGAGAATAGACAACGCCTGTTGGTCAAAACCGTGTAGGGGTACGGCCTTGCATGCTTCTTCTTTGATTTGCTCGAATTCTTCCTGTGTTGTCAACCACCAAGTGAAGACCGTCTTCTCCTTTAGTAACTGCTGCAAGTTGTGTGTTTTGGTTGTAAAATGAGGCACAAACTTGCTATAGAATTCTGCCATTCCTAGGAAAGACCGAACATCACCCTTGTTCTTGGGGGTAGGTGCGCCCTTTATGGCCCTTGCATTTGCCTGTTTTGGTGCAATGCCTTTGTAGTTAATTTCATGTCCCAGGTACGTGACCGATGACACTCCAAAGTTGCACCTATCCCATTCTGCGGTGAGGCCGTTCTGCCTTAGTATACGTAGTACTGTTGAGAGCTTGGCATCATGGTCTGCTTTGGTCTTGCCCATTACTAGGATGTCGTCTTGGAAGTACTGCACTCCATCTGTGTGTCGGAACAGTTGATGCATTTGTTTTTGGAAGACTGCGGCGGCGGACGCCGGAACTGGTAGCATCCAAACGGTGTAATGAACGAGGTTAGTTTCCTGCACGTGGGTTGCAGCGTGATCTGATGATAGGCAGAGGTGAGGTCTATGGTGGAAAACCATTTGATGCCCTTCATAAGGGCTAGAATCTTGTTGATCCTGGGTAACGGGAATAAGTCAACTATGATGCTTTTGTTGAGCTCCCGCAATTCGATGCAGAGGAGTACCTTGCCGTTGGGTTTCCTGGCTACAACCAGGTGTGCCAGCCATTCAGTGCTCTCAATCGGTTCAATAATTCCATTGTCCTCCAAGCGCTGTAACTCTTGCTGCACTGCTTCCCTGCTTTGAAACGGAATGTTCCGCACTTTGTGGCTGACTGGTTTAGCTCCTTCCTTGAGGCAGATCTTGTGAGTGAACTTTGTCAGTTTGCCGATGGTGCCTCCGAATACTTTAGGGAATTCCGCCTTCCATGTGCCTCCGAATACTGTAGGGAATTCCGCCTTCCATTTGTCCGCCTCGTCTGCTTACGCTGGGGTCATCATCAGGACTTGCGTTGTGCCCCCTGGATTCAGTTGAATACTGAGTTCTCCCTAGTCCACCCATCCTAGGACCAAAGGTCCTTTCTCTGCTACAAAGAGCTTCCCTTCCGCCGTGCGGCCTTTGAATTCAAATTGTAGGGGACAGTACCCCATCATGGGGATAGTACCCCACCATGGGGATGGGCTCCCCTGTGAAGGTAACTGGGCGGATGTCTGGAGCCAGGAGGCGTGTGCCTGTGGTTTGCGCGAAGTCTCTGTCCCAGATGCTGCGTTGTATGATGGTGTATGGGGAACCCTAGTCAGCCACCATTGCTACTTGGACTCCCCCTATCAAAAGGTTGCACAACGGTTTACGTGTGCGTGAACAGTCTCTGCCTAAGACTTGGTCGTCCATGCACAGTACACTTTCGTCGTCCTCACCCCCACTTTCCTCAGTCTTCGAGTCCTGGGTCACATATTTGATCGACGTTTTCTTGGGTTTGCATCAGCAGACCCTCTCAAAGTGTCCCATGATGGTTTTTGGCTCTGAAGGCGGGGCAATGTTTGTCAGTGGCTGCGTGTGCTTGATTGCCGCATCTGTAACACGATTTCTTGTCCTCTCCCTTGGGGTTTCCGGTTTGTTGGCGTCTTGGGTGCATACTTTTTGGGCTGCCTTGAGCTTCCTGTGAACGGCTGGATCCGCACACCTTTTTGAGAGTTCTGCTTTTTTGACCATGGCCACTATCTCCTTGAGGGGGGCTTCTCCTCTGACCCATAACTTCTCCTGTATGTATGTGTTCACCATGTGCATGATGATTTGATCCCTGATGAAGTCATCGTGGAGAGCTCAGAATTTGCAGGTTATCGCTAGTCTTTTTAGCGCTGCCACGTAGTCGTCCACCGATTTTCCCCCACGTTCTGTTTCCGTTGAAAGAAGTTGAAGCGGTCGATTGCGATGCACAGCACCGGTTGATAGTGGCTGTCCAGGTCCTCAATGGTGTGCTGAAACACATCATCGTCGTCCTCCGCCCTAGTCTTCTTTACCAAGTTCATGTACACCCTGATACCTTCCGGACCTAAGTTGTGCAATAGGATCTTCTTTTCCCGCTTGCTCTCAAAGACTTCTTTCCCTTCGTCCTCTTGCGCTGACAAATTGTTCAGGAAGTATTCTTTCCAGCCTTCCCATTTCATGGCTGGCTCCCCTGGTTTCGGTAGGAAGGGGACAGGGTTTAAGGAGAAGGTCTGGGCACACATGGTGGCCTGCCGTCTGGGTGGGGCATCGTCTGCTCTGTGCGGAGGGCTTCCTGGTGCTCTTTGGTCATGTGGGCCCGCTGCACCTACCTGGGCCCCGAGGTCTTCAACGAGTTGCCTTGAGCCTGGTGCGCCAGTGTCAGTTGTCCCCTCTTCGTTCCGCGTGCCTTCCTCCGCCGGTCCGTGGGTGTCGGACGTGGCTGCTCCTGGGCACCACCACCCCTTATGCGGCTTGCCTGGCTTCCTGGCCGGTGTGTAGGGTGCAGGCCGGTGCTTTCTGGCAGCTTGTGCTCCCTTGTAGCAGGCTGGTCGGCTCTCACTTTATCCTGCCCTGGGTTGCCCACTGGTGCTGAGTTGCTCTCACGCTCTCATAGCAGCCTCTGCTCTCATCAGTGTGGGAGACCCCGGCACGTGTGTGGCTGGGTGGAGGTTGTGTTACACTCCTCACTCCTTGGGCTGGGTTTTGGTTGTGCTCCTTGTCCCTAGTCGTGCTGCTCCTAGGGCTGGGGTCTGCAGTGCAGCTGTTGTGGGACTCAGTGGTCTGGTCTTTGTCAGCGCTCTTCCTGTTCGTGGGGCAGGGGTCGCTGTGTCTAACGCTCTGTATGGATGTAAATGCACTTCTTCCTTCTTCATGCGCGCACGTTGTGGGGGGGGGGGTGCCGCTATTCACTGTGGTGCTGCTCACTCTATTATCGAAGTGCAGTTGGGCATGGAACACAGCGTGTGACTGGCGACGTGCACTTCCTCTCCCCAGCGGTGCTATCCTTCGCGTAGTGCAGGGGGCTCTCGCGGCTCCCCTGTCGTGCTCTCGCTGGTCTCAACGCCGTCGCGTGTGTGTGGCTGCTGCGTGGTGGTCTGGTCGTGGGGTGTCTCCATCCCCCAAGCCTCATCCCCAATTTGTAGAGGCGGTTTAGGGGGTCACAAACGAGGGAGGTACGTTAGACTTTGCAAGTATTACTTTATTAGCGAGAGCGATGGTGCCATCTCTCACTCTCACCCACTGTAACGCTACTCTCGCCCCTGTAACGCTACTCTCGCCCATTATCCCGCCCCGCGATTCTAGTGTTTCTCATCATGTCATGACCGAACACTAGAGCACAACACTACACTTCTAGACATGGAACTATAAAATAGGGGTGTACGTAGGGGAGAAACTATAAGTACCCATATACCAAGAATCAAACATGACAGTGTGAGATGCTAACCCCTGACATAGCACAACTTGAAAGCTCTGCTATATGCACTGCCACACACGACCATTTGCAGATCCGGGCTTCGTGTAAACATTTTATATTTCAGTCTGGCATAGTTGCTTCTGGCGAACGCAGGCTACCCATTCTGTCCCACAGGACAGGGGTTTACATGGGGCTCACAGCCTGTGAGAAACGTCCACTACAGTGGGAGTTTACACAGCAGGCAGCTTATCAGGGGCCATTGGCATTCCACATAAAATGTAAATTACATTTTTTATATATAGAAATGCATTGTACAGTGTGGATTTGTGTGATATTAGAAGGAGGTTAGATGGGGAGATGTGGCTTAGCAGTTGGTGCTGCCGCTTTTGGAAAATGCTACGGGGCTAGACTCAAAGCAAACACAAGGAGAACTCCACATTGTGTGATTTTTGGCAAATCATTTATTCTCCATATGCCTAAATTGTGCAAAATGCATTTGTGTAATTCCCACTTGATGTACACGATCTTTTAGATCGTGCCCCAACCTTTCATGTAATGTACAGCTCTCCATTGCTTCACAGTTAAGTTTGCGCTATATAAATACCAATAGGTACATACATACAATACGTTTTCAGTTTCTACTGCGGATACCCTGAGCAAATGACTAATTGTTCTGTTAGCCACAGTAGATGGACATACTTTGCTCCACTCAAGATGGAAGGGACACTAGTCCATGCATAATAAATAAAAGGTGCACATTAGTACACTGGAAATACAAACCTGCCACACATTTGATGAAATTGTGGTAGTCCTGAAATGCAGCTAGTGCACAATTCCAGAGGACTTCCTTCAATGACTGACCTCAATCTCAGTTCTCTTTGGGGGCCACTGGAGTAGCAATCACTGCTTGAGCAGCAATCACTGGTGTTGAGGCGTGCAGTGGTCATGGGGGCGTTGGAGTTTGTGGAAAGTGCCCTTCGGTAGCCCAAAGTAAATGGTATTACAGTAATCTAAGCCAGAGTTCACAGTTCCTATAGTTACTGTAAATATATCTTTTATTGGCAACATAGGGATTCGGTTCCTCAACACACTCAGATGGAGGAAGCAAGGAGAGGTTAACTTAGTAATGTTTGTTTTGCAGTCCAGTTTTTCATCAAAATTAAATCTAAGATTAAAGTAATGGATTTCACAGGGGATGGACTATCACTGAGTACTGCCCGCCACCACTCTATGATCCATACAATCCGATCACTTTTTAAAATCAAAACTTCCATTTTGCTAAAGTCTACTTTTAGACAAATATGGGGTCATCCACTCTGCTACCGCTTTCATACGACTGGTGATATCCAGCTTTGTCAGTAGAGAATTCAGACTCATTTTAAGGCATAAGTCATTAAATCTAAGATTTCATCAATTGGGCTAGCATTACTACATAAACATTAAACAGCATTGGACTCAAGAAAGATTCCTCAGAGATGCCGCATTGTAGATTAAAAAAGTCTAACCTAGCTGCTGGTAGCATTACTTCCTGGCCATGGCCCTCCAAAAATCAAGGCAATCAATTGTGAGTACCTTATTTTTGATCTCAATGTCTGTTAACCATGCTAAAAGCACCCAATGGGATACCATAATTAAGGCGGCCAATAAGGTTAGCAAGATTGAGGTCCCAACTTGTACCTTGTCTTGCATTAATAACAGTCTGGTCATGATGGCTAGTAGGGCCTTCTCAGTTGTGTGATAGGCCCAAAAGCTCATCTTATGATCTTAGAGAATAGCGTAGTTATTAATGAACTGACACCTAGCAGAGTCTCTCAGGCTGCTTCTAGTTCTGGATGCCCAGGTCTTCACAGTCTTGGTCTGCCAAAGGGCAGGGGAAACCACTTCAAGTATCCATGATGCTGGTGACACTCGGTAGTGCCTAGCAGAAAGGGCTTTCCAGAAGAAGGCCCAAAAGAAGGCAAAAAGCCTGAAGGCATAAACCTCCAAAATGGCTGCGAGGCTTCAGCTTCAGGACTGGCCAAAGGATGTTGACTCTAAGAGAGGGGCAGAAGAATGAGGAGATGAACACCTGGCTGGAATTGGAAGTTGCCAACAGGAGATACGAAGTGGATACAGAAAAGTCAACGTGGAACCTGAAAGAAAGAATCTGGAAAATCAGACCTTCAGGATTCCCACAAAAAAGACAGGAACATGACATTAGTACTACTCAAAGCATTGTGGGACAAGGATCAGTGTAATCCCTTTCCTTTTATAGACTAGAAGCAGGAAATTACATTTAAACGCATTGCCCTCCATCTTTGATTGGAGCAGATACTTGAAGGTGTGGGGATATGGCAGCCATCCTGGATTGGAGAATATATACCTTCCCAGAAGTCCCTGCTGAGCAACCCTGGGAATGAAACACTTTAGACAGTAGCAGATGCTGCATGCGTCTTAGTGAAAACTGGCATAATGGATCATACTGTCATTCCGGCCACCAGAAGGTAAGTGTACTGAAAGATGGTGGACTGCCGTCATTGGCACGGATCTCCCTGCACTCAGCGTGTGGAGGAAGCAACGTGTTCTACCTGAGAAAAAACTAACTGAGGAAGGCAGGCAGGAGCGCAACCAGCTTGTCCGGTAGCTTATCTCTACATGGGTGTAAATATATTGGCTGAAAATTACTAAGATCAGTGAACACTGCAGGTGGAGGTTTTTTGAAAGAGGCTTGGTTTGCAATTCCATTCCTCAGGGAAGTCCACCGTTCTAAAGGACTGGCTGGTTAATGATCTCTTGAGCCACTTTTGAATCCTGGCAAGGAAAGAGTCATAGATCAGCATGATTTTAGTGAGAAAGTGGTGTGATTCTGCCATGCACATCCCTTGACCCTTTTGAGGTAAGACTTCACAGCACTATGGTGTGGAGAACTCATTAACTAACTTAAAACTTCCTTAATCGTGTTATTAGACTCGGTAATCCTTTTGGTGTATTACACTGCATTGGTTGTAAAAGCTGTCTTTCTATACTGGTGCAAAACCACCATATCTCAGGCCTTTTTATGTTCAGCAGAGGTTTTGGCAGTGCACTGCCAGGCCTTCGCTGCATGTGGCCAGCTTTGCTGCTGCTGAGCCTGTCCTACGCAGCAAGGGTAGGAGGTAGCCATGTGACAAAATTAGTTGGGAAAATGCTCTGGTGGGCTTAAGAGGGAGGCTACTGCTCTATCCTTCTTATGGGTGCACTGGCACATTAGAATGATGTGACGGGTCACTGTGAATACCTGTCATGCTGCAGATTACAAGTTACAACCTGTAAGATGACATGACAATTCAGCCTGGACCTGAACTGGACTCCAGGGAAAGGCCTTGTTAGTAATGTTGGGATGAGCTGTTTGTAGTGCGACCAGCAAAGAGCATGAAAAATGTCCTTGCCCCAAGAAAAATATGGAGATGCTGGACATTGGCACAAATTAATCACTACCCACACCGTATCAACAACCATATGGTGGGCTAAACTGTGGCTCCCAACATCACCAAGATTGACATGTTTGAAGAACCACAAATATCACAACTTTCTCCACTCTGGTCCAGGAAGTCCCAATTCCGGAAAACTGACTGACCGCCCCACATATGAAATTTGGTACCCTGTATAAAGGATTTCACAGTTTATTGAAGAGTAATTTAAGTTAATACCGACGCATTTTGAGAAAGTATGTATTTTGTCCCTATGAAAATCGTTTGTTACTTTGTGCATGAAATTTGGGATCTCCAACAAGGGTATTTCAATTTTGGCCAGTATTCTATGTTTAACATGATACATGTTGAGAAAGTAACTTTCTTAGGGTAAAACTGGGTAGAAATCCTGGTATTTGTTCAACTCTGTCGAAGTAATTTTGTAAGCACCTCTGGGTAGTATCAGGGGTACATGGTTTAAATTACAGTGTTTCTGGTTCGATAAAGTCAGTGCTCTTATGCTCAAGCTGTGCTACTGTTGCTGCAGTCTGAGACATCATAATAATCACCACCCCTCAGTGACATATAATCTGTCCTTTTTACCTTCAGAAATCCACCTTCTTAAGAATTTCACAGCTTCCTTCCTCAGAGTCCCAGGGAAGCATTTTCCCCTGCTCTCTTTGGGATGGGGGCACATATGTCTTTTTATATAGTCTTCTGGATTTTGTAATCAATAATATTTATGTAGTTCGATTGTTTACCGAGAATCATGAAGAACCTTCTTCTATGTTAAATTACAATTTAACCATCAGCACTCAAAACTGGTTCAGATTAGACAGTGGTGGGAGAGAATTCTTAAAACTTCATAGAGATCTGCAAAACTGTGTAGAAAACCAGTGCTAAAGTGGATCCACATCCTTAACCCAATGGTTTGTGCTAAGTGGAGTGGTATAATACACTCTTGGTGCAGCCATAAGCTCAGCTCGTGGCATAGCTTCTGCACCGACAGCTATATTTAGCAGACTAGTGATAATTCCACTGCTGTGCTGGGCGTTCCATCAAACCGGCGTGGTCATGACCAGCTCAGCTCGTAATGAGCACAGCGCCACCGTGCGGCGTGACGAGCACCGTGGCGCCGCGCTCAGCTCCCCCCCACCCCCGTGTCGTGGGGCAATGAGCCCCGCGGCAAAGGGGTTAAAGAGAGTCATTTTCTCTCTGGATTTCTCTTCTCTTTTTGGAACTCCGGAGCAGCAACATTGTCGTGGTGTCACCAGGGATTTATGTGAAAGATTTTTCAATATTATATACAAGCCACAGTTGCTGCTTATTTATCTTATGCAGCTAATAACCATTGACAAAGCCAATAGTCCTCACTTGTTGTAGGTATGATGTTACTTGTTGTATCATATATCTGAATGCAATGACTTAAATAGCAAAATACCAGTCGGGCGACACACTATGCTAAGCACACATTTTTAGCTTATGTGTTTATAAGCCACACCCTTAATTACAATGGCCATGCCCCCTTGAGAGACCCCCCAGTTTTTTCATCCCACTTAAAGCCCTGCCCAGACACTAATCACCAATCCCAACCAATATAGGTCGTGTAACGGAGCTTCAAGGATTGGAAGACACACCAGAATGTTGTGACTGCTTGTACCGCCAGGACATTAGGAAGAAGCAGCCATTGTAAGAGCTCGCACACACATGTATGCGAGGACACTGCCTTTCATTTGTTTGGTACAGTTCAGTTGCTGACACTTCCGTTTCGCTTTTGCTTTTCTGTTGAGTGTCTTGCTAACATTGCCTTTCTCTTAAACTTGGCTCTAATAAGATAAACTAAACCTCGACCTCTTTAAATGAGGATTGAATTATCAGAGGCTCTGTGTGCTGAACAAAGTTACAGCTAGCATTGGGAACACAGCAGGCTGTTTAAGCTGTCCCAGAAATTCACATAATGTGACTTAAGGGAGATAATAAAACAGCTGTACACATGGAACGTATTGGAAATTTTAACGAACTAGAATCTCTTCCGTACAAGTCATATGAGAATGCATTTGTTCTCAGGGCCCCGGCACGCAGGGCCGGACACGCAGAGTACTGGACCGCCGCTAGTGTTAAAGTGCTCTAGCGGGTGAATAGGGGAAGTGAGGGAGGCGTGACTCGAGGACACAGGTCTAGGATCTGAGACTGCGGGAAGAGAAGGAACTCTGACAGAATCTGACTCGCGCACCCACGCACATCCGCCTGTCTCAGATAGCTACCAAAGCAACACAACAACACACATATATCAACTGAATCTGCTGAGTTCCATGTGCACTTCAAGATTTTATAAAGCATTGAAGAGGTCTCTGGTGCACCCTTTAGCAGCCATGCTTATAATTGCATGCTTGGACTTGCATTCTTACATCTATAATGAACAAGCATTTGCAATGCAATAGGTCTCGCATTAGGAAAGTTTGAGCTATTGGTATTGTAAATGGCAAAGTTTTTATTTATGTTTTTTTTTTTAAATACCTAAATTAATAGCTTTGTCATTTACAATGCCAATAGTTATAACTTTCGCAAATGTGATACCTATAGCATTTGTAATGCAATATGTTTTGTATTTACATGACTTAGATGTATTGATATTACAAATAACAATGGCGTTTAATTTTTTTAAATAACTAATACTTAAATAAAAGTTATTGTAATTTATAATGGCAATAGCTTAAACTTTTCTAAAGAACTTTTGTGAAATTATGTTCAGTGTATCAGAGAGCGCAATAATACGAGATCAGTGTGAGATCCTGAACACACCTGCTGCCAAGATGGATACCGCCCAGGCTCTCTGTGACTCCATCCACAAATGTGTGAGGGGGGTCTCAGTGTGGGGAGCTCTAACAAGCTGAGGACAACCAGCAACAAGACTGGGCTAGTACCAGATATTCGGCCTCTCACACCATGTCCTTTCCCACAAAAACCTTACATTTAGATTTAATCTGAGGGTGGGAACGGGGGTGCTCTTTCACTGTGCCTGGGCCAACCCTCAGTCTTTTTGCTGAGAAGAATTTGGGAGGTCTTGTCCTTTTTTAAAGCTTTGACAATCTAGCTCTTCACTGGGACCCCTTCTGGGGTGCCCCAGCATTTTACATAAAAGTAATGACATAACTTGGGGTTGCAACATCACTCACAGTTGTCAGAGCTTGGAGATTCCCTCCAAGTGGTTATTACAACAGCATTTGTTTATACATAATATACAACATAGCCACATTCTGTTTACACTGCTTAAGTGTCTAAGCTCTCGTTTCTGTAGCAGGATGAGAACTCAAGCTCAAACATGACAGCAAAAAGTAGGTACTTCAAAAGCAGAACATGTGGACTTCTAAAACAAGCATATCGTAGCGCATTAATAAGATACAATCCACAGTCATCTAGAAACATCCTCAAACTGAGTCTCGGCTGTCCATGCATACGAACAATTGATTCTTCCAACTCTCACATTTTGGGGTGCCTCCGGAGAAGCTTCAATAGGTTAAACTACCAACCTGCGGGCACCAATATGTAAATTTCTTAACCTCTATTAATAATTCACAACATTTTCTCCACACACCCTTAAATATGAGGCTGATACTAACCTCGGGTCCAAGCATGACAGCAGGATCTGTGATTGTTGACATAACTTTTGCGCGTGCTGCAGTCCGCCGCCGGCCTGCGACCAGGAAGTCAGGCAGGCCGGGCGGGAAAACCGGAAACAGGAAGTAGGAGGGCGGGAGCTACCCCGCCTCCCACGAAAGAGCCGCGATTGTTTGGAGCACCGGAGCAGGCAGGAGCCTACCCTGCGCCCCGGTGCCGAAGAAGGGAGGAAGAGTCCTGCTGTCGGTGAGAGCCGCTGCACCAAGGAAGCTGGTGAGTGGGGCTTCGCCTTGTTGCTGGGGTGCGAGGGTGGGGGGCATGTGTGTGTGCACGCGCGCGCGGCGGCGGACGGTGTATGTGTGTGAGCGTGCGTGTGTGTGTATGTGTCTTGGAGTCTGTGTGTATGCGTGTGTGTGTGTGACTGTGGGGGGGGGGGTTGCCTGTCTGGGTGCCTGCGTGTCTGTGTAAGTGCGTGTGCGCGTGTGTGTGCATGCATGCGCGTTAGGCTGACTTGCTGGGAGTATGGGAGGGAAGTGCACGGCGCGACGCAGGACGGAACATGCGCGTTCGCGCACCCAAATCTGCCTTCAAAAGCTTGTGACAGTTTCTTGTCCTCATTCCCCCGTGTCCGATAACTATAAGTCTCCGACCCTGGACGCATCCTTCGGATGCGAATTCCAGGGCGAGACCTAAAAACATCAACTGCAAGTGACAGAATGCAAAGAACAAAAGCAGGACTGGAGGCCTGACATGGCTGGAGAGCTCTGCCTTTGAATGTGCGGAGGCTAATGGTGGGGTTCATATAACCTGTACAATTCTCCTTTGTTGGCGGGAGGGGGTGTAGAAGGACAGTCGAGAGTTGAGGCAATCTGGTCCGATGTCGTAGAGTGATTTGTGTGCGTGGGTAAGCAGTCGGAAAGTGATCCTCTTATTGACGGGTAGCCAGTGGAGGTCTTTAAGGTGACCAGAGATGTGTTCGTTGCGTGGGATGTCTAATATGAGCCTGGCTGAGGCGTTTTGGATTTGTTGTAGTTTCTTCCGGAGTTTAGCGGTGGTACCTGCGTAGAGGGTGTTTCCGTAGTCCAGTCGGCTCGTGACTAGAGCGTGGGTGACTGTTTTCCTTGTTTCGGAGGGGATCCAGCGAAATGTTTTTCTGAGCATGCGAAGAATGTTAAAGCAGGAAGAGGATACGGCGCTGACTTGTCTGTTCATTGAGAGTGAAGAATCCAGGATGACGCCAAGGTTCCGTGCGTGGTCTGTCGGGATGGGTGCTTTTCCGAGGGCTTCCGGCCACCAGGAGTCGTCCCATGCAGAGGGGGATGTACCTAAGATGAGGACTTCTGTTTTGTCTGAGTTCAGTTTCAGACGGCTTTGTTTCATCCATTCGGCGACTTCTTTCATTCCTTCGTGTAAGTTAGTTTTGGCGGTGCTGGGGTCCTTGGTGAGAGAAAGGATCAGTTGAGTGTCATCCGCGTAAGAGATGATGTTGAGGTTGTGTTGGCGGGCGATGGCCGCGAGGGGGCTCATGTATACGTTGAAGAGGGTGGGACTGAGTGAGGATCCTTGAGGTACGCCGCAGATGACTTCAGAGGCCTCGGACTTGAATGGTGGGAGGCGGACTCTCTGGGTTCTTCCGGTGAGGAACGAGGTGATCCAATCAAGTGCTTTTCCTTGGATTCCGATGTTATTCAGGCGTTGTAGAAGGGTGCTGTGGCAGACTGTGTCGAATGCTGCAGAGAGGTCGAGGAGGATGAGGGCGACTGTGTCACCATTGTCCAGTAGAGTTCGAATGTCGTCTGTTGCTGCGATGAGGGCGGTCTCAGTGCTGTGTTTGGCTCGGAAGCCAGATTGTGAGGGGTCGAGGGATTTGTTGGCTTCGAGGAAGGCGGCGAGCTGGTTGTTGACGGCTTTCTCGATGACTTTGGCCGGGAATGGAAGAAGCGAGATGGGGCGGTAGTTTTTGAGTGTGGTGGGGTCTGCTGTTGGTTTTTTCAGAAGGGCGGTGAGTTCAGCGTGTTTCCAGTCTTCTGGGAAGGTAGCGGAGTTGAAGGAGCAGTTGATGACGTCTCGGAGGTGCGGTGCTATGACGGAGTCTGCTTTGTTGAAGATGTGGTGAGGGCATGGGTCTGTGGGGGATCCAGAGTGGATGGAATTCATCAGGCGGATGGTGTCCTCAGTGGAGATTGGGTTCCAGGCGTTAAGGGTGTTTACGGGGGGAAGATGGTCAGCAGATGGTAGGGTGGGTTGGCTTCCGGGTTGGTTGTCAAAGCTGTTGTGGATGTCAGCAATCTTGTTGTGGAAAAAAGAGGCTAGGGAGTCGCAGAGGGTTTGAGAGGGGGTGATGTCGTTGGAGTTGGCCGAGGGGTTGGAAAATTCCTTGACGATGTTGAAAAGTTCCTTGCTGTTGTGGGCGTTGTTGTCAAGTCGATCCTTGAATGCTGTTTTCTTGGCTTTTCGGATCAGTTGGTGGTGAGTGCGGGTGGCGCTTTTGAAGGCGTCCTTGTTGCCGGTGGATGGGTCTTTTTTCCAGGCCTTTTCAAGGGAGCGGCATAGTTTCTTGGACTTCTTGAGATCATCGTTGAACCATGAGGCCTTCTTGTTGCCAAGTTTGTGTTGACGTTTTTTCAGTGGTGCTAAGGAGTCGGCGGTGTTGGATAACCAAAGGGTGAGGTTGGAGGCGGCTTCGTTGGCGTTAGAAGAGAGGGCTGGGGAGGTTCGAAGGAGCGATGCGGAGATCTGATCCGTGGTGATTTTGTTCCAGTTTCTTTGTAGAGTTGGTTGGAGGTGGATGATGGGTTTCGGCTTGTTGTAGGTGAAGTGAACGCAGCTGTGGTCAGTCCAGAGGAGATCCGTAGTGTGGCTGAAGGAGACATGGTTGCTGGAGGTGAAGATGGGGTCGAGTGTGTGACCTGCGATGTGGGTGGGGGAAGTGACCAGTTGTTTAAGTCCGAGGTTGGCGAGGTTGTCTAAGAGGGTGGCGGTGTTGCGGTCGTTGATCTTTTCGAGGTGAAAGTTGAGGTCTCCCAGAAGGATGTAGTCTTTGGAGGGGAGCGCGTGTGGGGTGATGAAGTCCGTGATGTCTTCACTGAATTTTGCGCGGGGTCCTGGTGGTCTGTAGAGGAGGGTGCCTCTAAGAGTTGTCTTGGGGTCGATGTGGATCTGGAAGTGAAGGTGTTCGGAGTTAGCGAGGTTGGCGTCAGAGCTGGTAGAGATGCGGATGGATTTCTTATGGACGATAGCGATTCCTCCTCCTGTATGGTCGGTGCGGTCCTTGCGTGTGATCTTATAGTCATCAGGGATAGCGATGGTGATGTCTGGGGCGGAGGAAGCGTTCATCCATGTTTCCGTTAGGAAGGCGACGTCTGGAGAGATGGTGTCTAGTAGATTCCATAGGTCAATGGCGTGTCTGTGGATCGAGCGGGTGTTGAGAAGGATGCATTGTAGGAGATTGGGGTCGGGAATCTGTGGTGTGGTCGTAGCGGAGATGTTGTCGGTGCCGCTAAATTTGCAGGAGAAGCAGGTGAAAGGTCCATGGGTGCGTCCAGGAGCGGCTTGGACGCAGTTGGGGGCGCGACCGGGGTTGAGGGCTAGGAGGGTGGCGGCATCGTAGGTAACGCGGGGGGGGCTGGGCAGCGCGAGGGGCAGGGGGTATGGCGTTGGGCGCAGTCCAAGCGCGGACGGGCGTAGACGGGCTTACCTTTGGCGCACCTTCGGCGCGGGTTGGGCGCGGTCGCTGCGCGTGGACGCTGCGCGCAAAAATACCTGTCATATATGGATGGAGGAAGGGGAGGGGCGAGGGCGTCTCAGCTGGGAGGCGGGGCGGGCCTAAGACGAGCACAACAATAAACAAAATGGAGGCGGGGGGGGAGCACTGCAAACGCGCAAACCGAGTGGAATTACACTTTTAAAATACAAGCAAAATGCAGGCAAGCTCAGCGGCGACCAGGTAGGCAGCAGGCACAGACAACAATGCAGCCGTGGGAGCAGAGCGGCACAGCGCGCAGACAGGCTCGAGTTAGCCGAGTAAATAAACAATTACAGTGCAAGTTTGCTCAATGGTGATCAGCAGGCACAGGCACTAAAAACAGTTCCAGTTAGTCAGGGCAAAGCGCTAAATACGATACCAGCGACCTTGGAGGGACCCTGGGGAGCGACCACTCAGCTCTGGGAAGAGGAGCGAGTCACGACGACTTCAGGAGGAGAAGCGTAGATCAACTTAGTGGGAGGGCGTCTCAGCTGGGAGGCGGGGCGGGCCAAAGACGAGCACAACAATAAACAAAATGGAGGCGGGGGGGGAGCACTGCAAACGCGCAAACCGAGTGGAATTACACTTTTAAAATACAAGCAAAATGCAGGCAAGCTCAGCGGCGACCAGGTAGGCAGCAGGCACAGACAACAATGCAGCCGTGGGAGCAGAGCGGCACAGCGCGCAGACAGGCTCGAGTTAGCCGAGTAAATAAACAATTACAGTGCAAGTTTGCTCAATGGTGATCAGCAGGCACAGGCACTAAAAACAGTTCCAGTTAGTCAGGGCAAAGCGCTAAATACGATACCAGCGACCTTGGAGGGACCCTGGGGAGCGACCACTCAGCTCTGGGAAGAGGACCACGACTCATATTGGTCCTGGGTCTAGGCTACTCACTACTGCATCCCTGTTAGACTTGGTAGTCTCTACTTGGCAGAGATTGGTACCTTTGACCAAATAGGGACCCTTGCGTCTAGTCAGGGTAAGATGGCTACACTCCTAAAATAGCCCCTGCTCACCCCCTTGGTAGCTTGGAACGAGCAGGCAGGCTTATCTCAGAGACAGTGTGTAAAGCATTTGTGAACACATACAGTAACACAGTGTCAACACTACAGTTGAACACCACACAGATTTTATTATAAAAATAAGTATTTTTATATAGACTTAACACAAGAACAAACAACAAAAATCCACAATACTATACTCAAAAATAGATTTTAAAATAGCTTAGTTCTCTCAAGTTGTAAATGCAACACTTTACTCTCAATGTACCTTGAAAGCATAAACCAAAGAAAACAAAAGGGTCGCAGGGAAGGTGATGCGTCAATTCCTTACATGCAGGGGAGTGGATGCGTCGGTTGCTTACTGCTGCGCAGGGGAGTTGATGCTCGCTTCCTTACTGTGTGGGGAGGCGATGCCTCGGTTTGTTACTGCTCTCTGGTACTATGCGACAAGATGGCACCTCGAAGCGATACTCTTCTCCGGTGCGATGCGACAAAATGGCGTCTTGGTTACGATGCAACAGTGTTGGTGGGTTGCGTGCATGCCCGACAGCCATGCGGCGACTCGATGATCTTTAGAGCCATGACCTACTTCTCCGGTGATGCGACGGCGACCTCTGCAGTGGCACGCTTCTCCAGTGAAGAGCTGCGCTTCGGCGATGCGATGATGACAGCAGCGGCTCGCTTCTTCAGCGATGCGACGACAGCTGCTGCTTCACTAAAAGATGTATTTTAAGCATTCTGAGTTCAGGCATTCTAAACTCACATTTCTACCTAGTTCCCTGAGTCAGTTAGGATTATAAGATTTTATAATCAAACTGCCCATTCTGGCCTATGGGGAACAGGTAGTCTTGCAATAGTGAAAAACGAAAATGGCTGTAATTCACTATTAGGACATGCCACACACACCAGGGCATGTCCCACCTTTTACCTACTAAGCACACTGCCATTGGGCCTACCATAGGGGTGAGTGACTAATTTACAGAAAAGGGAAGGTTTAGGGACTGGCAAGTCGGTGCACTTGCCCAGTCAACATGGCAGTACCAGGCTGCACACAGGCTCTGCAATGGCCAAACTGACACTTTTTACAAGCTGCTCCGGTGGGTGGCACAATCAGTGCTGCAGGCCCACCAGTAGCATTTGATTTAAAAGCCCTGGGCACACGCAGTGCACTGTACTATGGTCTGACAGTAAACCAAACAAGCCAATCATGGAGTCACTAATCCATGCATCAATTTACCATATGGAGAGCATATGAACTTTATTTATTTATTTATTTATTTATTTTAAACATTTCTAAAGCGCAACATATACCCGTGGGTGTCTTGGCGCTGCGACTTAAGCTAGCGATCTCAGGTTAATCATGGTGTCTACTTTGAGGAAAGTTGTACTGGACGGTTATTGGTCAAATAGCCATGTTTTTACAAGTTTTCTGAATTGAAGTAATGAGGGTGCCGATTTTAATTCCATTGGAAGCGTGTTCCAAAGTTTGGCTGCGGAGTTAATGAAGCATCGATCGCCCCATTTAACAGTCCTAGTTCGTGGCACAACCAGAAGAAGTCTCTGTTCCGATCGAAGAGATCTTTTCGGGAGGTAGTGACATAATTTCTGTTTAAGAAACGCTGGGCCCTGACCCTTGAGAGCTTTAAAGGTGAGACACAAGGTCTTGAATCTGATGCGATTCCTCACCGTTAACCAGTGGAGGTTTCTTATTGCTTGTTTGGTAGACTGAAATCTGGGGATGCCTGCTAGCAGCCTTGCCGCAGCATTTTGAATAAGCTGCAGTTTGGCCACCACCCTTGCCTGCGCGTTTACAAAGAGTCCATTACAATAGTCAAGTGACGAGAGTACTAAGGAAGTCACCACTGTTTTCCTTGTACTTTCGGGTAAAAATGGCAGGATTTTTCTAATGATCTTAAGCTTGTAGAAAGCAGAAGACGCTACCTGGTTGGCATGGTTAGCGAAACTGAGGTTGTCGTCAAAGACAATTCCCAGATTCCTAACTTTGTGTACCGGTTCTGGGGGGGCTCCAAGCGAAGTTGGCCACCATATATTGGACCAATGTGGGGATAATTTTCCGAAGATCATTACCTCCGTTTTATCTGAATTGAGGCGCAAGCAGTTCTCGGCCATCCAATCCTTAATAGCCACCATACCTTCCTGGAAGCTGGCAGCTACTTCTTCACCGTCGTTCTTGATCGCGATCACCAATTGGGTGTCGTCGGCGTAAGAGGTAAGGCTCATCCGGTAGTTCTTAATTACCCTAGCTAAGTCCGCCACGTAGATGTTAAAGAGTGTCGGACTTAGGGATGAGCCTTGCGGAACGCCACATGGGAGGGCGAGCTCGGTGGATTGAAATTCGCCCAAGGTCACTGCCTGCGTCCTGTTCGACAGGAAGGAGGCTAAAAGCTCTTTGGCCAGTGAGCAAATGCCCATCTCTTCGACACGGTCAATCAGGACCGCATGATTGACCGTGTCGAAGGCTGCCGATAGATCCAGTAGGACCAATATCGCTGTTCCTCCTTGGTCTCTGATGGTTCTTATATCATCGGCAGCCTTTATGAGAGCTCTTACACTGATCAACAGTGGTAAAGTGCCCAGAGTCATAAAACCAACAAAAACAGGTCAGAAAAAATACAGGAGGAAGGCAAAAAAGTTCAGGGATGACCCTTCAAAAAGGGCCAAGTCCAACACATCCCCCTTTCGGCAAAACCAGAGGAGACCAATCACTACACTGATAGGCTTCTCTGCTTTGGGCGATCGAACATGGACCCTGACCCGCAAAAGCAGGGACATATTTCAGTTCTACGCCAATTTGAACGCATTTGAATCTCTCTGTCCATACTCTTAGGACCAACAAGGCTACCCCACTGGTACTCCCTAGTTGACCATGGCCAGGACCAGGCCCTAGGCCATCCAGAGACCTCCCATCCTTGCCAATCCACAGAGTGGGGGGCAGTAACCTCTGGCACATAATAGCCATTCTCCACCCTTCCTACCAGTGCAGTTCCCAACTGCCACTGATCCTCCCACCTGGGGTTCTGCTCTCTTACTATGAGAGGCAACCTCAGAACACAACTCTCCCACCAGTTAAGGACATCTCTCCTGCATCTGGTCTACCAGCCTGGGATCCAAACCCTCAGGCTGCACCGGGGTCAGAGGCGAGGACTCCCTCCCTCTTCACCCCCTTCCAGAGCACTGCACCCTCCCAACTGGATTGGCACCCCTAGAAGCTACAGCAGTCAGGACACTGATTACAGTTCCCCTCCCTCTAGGTCGGACAACAACTGAACCTGGCTTCCCAACCCAGGGACCAACCCCTGTGGTTGAACACTTGCCCGGCGCACCAGGAGGACTTCATTGGAAGCACAAATGCCCCCGAGGGTGGCACATTACTCATGTATCGTGTGACAGTCTGCCTGGCGCAGATCTCCCGACCCCTGTCCATCTGACAGTGCGTGAAGATCCCCCAGGACA
Organism: Lissotriton vulgaris; assembly: GCF_964263255.1. Lineage (NCBI taxonomy): Eukaryota > Metazoa > Chordata > Amphibia > Caudata > Salamandridae > Lissotriton > Lissotriton vulgaris. The sequence goes on along the minus strand of NC_141695.1, from coordinate 541,897,201 downwards.
GAAGTGGGGTCACCATAGTCATTTACCGGTGACTCAGCCCTTCTGGCTGGACCCTGACCCACTGGTTCTTCCACTGGGGACTCTTTCCCCCTCTCACCCCTCAATCTGGACTTCTGCACCCTCCACTTATTAGTGGCACTGCCAGACACCAGAAATGATGGAGGCCTGCTTACAGACACTCCCAGTTCACCAGACACTAGGGGATCCCCCTCAACAGGCGGCCCATCAAGACCGACTACCCTCCCCACCTGGTGTTACCTTAAAGAACCATCCAGGCCCTGAGGCTGGGTTTTGGGCATCCTTGGACACGCAGCCCACACTCACTCTGTCCCAACTGAGACAGGATGTGAGCCCCCTACACCCCTCCTACTACACCGGGACCTAGCTGGGCTTCTCTGCGCCTCTTCCACCACACAGGTCCGTAAGATACCTGAGCCACTCCTTTTAGGATCACTCCCAAATGCCTCTTCAGACCATCTTGCACACAGCCAGAGGTCTGTCTCCTGTGCAAGCTCCCTGGGATCAGAGAACTCCCACTCCCACAGGTGTTGGCTTAGCTCTGGAAAACAGGGACTTACAACATGCTTTCCCATAATTGAATCACATAGCTCCACACAAGGGTTAACCAAACTATCCTTTACCTCGCCACCCAGTGCCTTCCAAATGTAGTCCACACCACTCTCCTGAGATTGGCAAGACAGTATCTGACTGTCTCTGTCACTCAACCTAAACAAAATAGAATCCACTCTGGTAGTGGTGCTGTTCCCTACAGTGGTGGGGAGCACAGCGTGTTGTTAGAATACCCCTCACACACCAACAGGCCCCTTGGTGTCATTCTACCATCATTGGGGTCTTTGCACCCCTCTACGGAATGCGGCGTGCTACGACTAACAGCTGCGTAGGAGCACTTCAGATGTATTATGTGTCGGTGTGTGGAGAGTGGTTAAGTGTGAGTGGTGAGGTGGTGAAAACGTGATAGTTTAAAAAAATACCTGGCTCGTAGGGTGTGGAAAAATAAAAATGTATTAAGCCCTCGGCTGGTATTGTTAAAAGGGTGCAGTGTGAGGTTGTTTACTGTATATTTAGGTACAGCAACCTCAGAAAGTGCGTCAACATGTTTCAGGGTACAAGGACCCCTTCTTCAGGACGAGGATATGCACTACTCCCCTCACCTTACTCACATGTAGTGTTAGTAGTGTTCGAGGGGTAGGAGGCCAAATGGGTCCTGTCGAACCGTGAGTTACGAACTGGGAGGCGAGGTACTTTTGTCTTCATTACATGCGAGTGACCACGACCTGATTCTAGCCTTCTCATGCCTTTAGGTTGCCATATTGAGCTGGAAGACAACCCCCAGCACAACGCTAAGGCTCATGAGGCCATCTAGCCTAATCTGGGAAGTAAGCATTGGCAAAACCAACCATTTTTCTCCAGAATCTAACATCAATGGAGAAAGAGTTTTTTCCTGAACATGTGTGTGTCCTTGTCGTTGTATTTGTCTATGTCATTTTATTTTACAGGGTCCTGGACCACAGTTGGTTCCCCAATACCTGTTCTTTTTTTGTCTTGACCAGGTCATTTTTCCTGGACATAATCAATATCCTATTGTAATGATATGATTTGTACTGCTTTTTTCTACACAGGTCTGACCATATCAACGCCAATTGGGCGCAACAGACTGATACATTGAAACACTATTAGGAACATTACACTAATAGTTTAATTTTGTATTCATTTTTATGTTTTTGTAGAACTCACTTTTACATTAACACTACATGTGAGTAAGGTGAGGGTAGTAGTGCATATCCTCGTCCTGAAGAAGGGGTCCTTGTACCCCGAAACATGTCGACGCACTTTCTGAGGTTGCTGTACCTAAATATACAGTAAACAACCTCACACTGCACCCTTTTAACAATACCAGCCGAGGGCTTAATACATTTTTATTTTTCCACACCCTACAAGCCAGGTATTTTTTTAAACTATCACGTTTTCAGCACCTCACCACTAAAACACTTAACCACTCTCCACACACCGACACATAATACATCTGAAGTCCTCCACGCAGCCGTTAGTCGTAGCGCGCCACATTCCGTAGAGGGGTGCGAAGACCCCAATGATGGTAGAATGACACCAAGGGGTCTGTTGGTGTGTGAGGGGTATTCTAACAACACGCTGTGCTCCCCACCACTGTAGGCAACAGCACCACTACCAGAGTGGATTCTATTTTGTTTATGTGAATCATCTGGGGAGAACGAATCCACTTTTTTCTCCCTCCCTCCTTTGTTACAAATCTGTCACTCAACCCACACTCTTCTGGGCGGCCTCCACACTCACGCACCAGGACTTCAACCATGGGGGAACCCCCCTCCCTGCTGCTCTCATCTAGAGTCAGTGCAGTGTCCCTCCCACCACTAGGGCCATGAACCCCTAGGCCAGTTCCCCAATCTATCTCAGGGACACTCTGCACCACTGGAGCTACCTCACGTCCATGGTCGTCCTGGCGTAAATCAAACCTTTCCAAGTCAGGCGCCACATCTATGGGTGTCTGCACTGCATCCTCAGCACTCAATAATGCACTTTTGCTGCCACCAGAGGGAGGAATCCCCAAGCCCCTGGCTTTCAGCTCCAACTTCCACATCATTCTCTCATGCTCAAAATGCATTCTCTATTCCACTAAGGCTAACTTCTACATTTCTAATTCCATTCCAAGCTCTATTTTCTTGCTCTCTATGTCTTTCTGACCATCTATTTTAAGCCTGGCTAGCTCCAACGCGTGCACTCTTTCCCTCTCTCTGTCCTCCAGCTCTCCTGGGGACAGACCCTTGAAAAAAAACACTGCTGCCCGCCCTGGAAGGTACTTTCTCCCCGGTTGGGGCCACCGGCCCCTCAAGCTGCTCATCTAAATTCTCTGCCTCCACCACTGGCTCCTCAGGATGCTCACTGGCATTCTTAGATTCCAATCAGGCCCTCCGCGCCTTTTGGTATTCCTCTTTCCTTGTGAGGCCTTTCACAGAGATTTTACATTTCTTGCACAAAGCTTTGAGATTAGGCACAGTGTAAGCATCAATTCTCTCTTCTTCCAATACGATGTCTACAGATACTATGGATGCTGACTTGCTCATGGTAGAAAAGACTGGCAGTTCTCAAGAATCAAACATAGAAAAGAAGTTCCAAGGAAAAACTCTCAAAGTATGTGGTTGCGTTATGGTCTGCACTCACTAGTAGTGTACACCAATCACTGAATATGAATCACAAATGCAAGTCCAAATCCTCACTGCTGACCACCAATGTTAGATTTGGGGGTCTCTAGTTGGCAGAGGTAGGTACCATTGACCAAATAGGGACCCTTGCGTCTAGTAAGGGTAAGGGGGCTACACTCCTAAAATAACCGCTGCTCACCCCCTTGGTAGCTTGGCACAAGCAGGCAGGCTTATCTCAGAGACAGTGTGTAAAGCATTTGTGAACACATACAGTAACACAGTGACAACACTACAGATGGACACCACACAGTTTGTGTTATAAAAATAAGTATTTTTATATAGACTTAACACAAGACCAAACAACAAAAATCCACTATACTGTACTCAAAAATAGACTCTAAAATGTTATAAAATAGCTCAGTTCTCTCAAGTTGTAAATGCGACACCTTACTCTCAATGTATTTTGAATGCATAACGAAAAGAAAACAAAAGGGTCGCAGGGAAAGTGATGCGTCGGTTCCTTACACGCAGGGGAGTGGATGCGCTGGTTTTTTACTGATGCGCAGGGGAGTTGATGCTCGCTTCATTACTGTGTGGGGAGGTGATGCATCGGTTTCGTACTGCTCTCCGGTACGATGCGACAAGATGACACCTTGATGCAATACTATTCTCCGGTGCAATGCGACAAAATGGCGTCTTGATTACAATGCGACAATGTTGGTGCGATGAGTGCACGCCCGACGGCCATGCAGCGACTCGATGATCTTTAGAGCTGTGACAGGCCCTGCGACGCCCTTCTCTGGTAATGCTATGGTGACCTCTGTGGCACGCTTCTCCAGTGATGCGCCGCGCTTCGGCGAATCGATGAGGGCAGTGGCGGCTCGCTTCTTCAGCGATGCGATGACAGCTGTGGCAGCGACGCGGTTCTCGTCATTGCGTCTTGCTTCCAGCTCCCAGCGACACGCAGTCTCTCAGAAGGTCCAGCTCAACAGCAGGCACTTCAATTCCCAGCCAGGGAACTCAGGAGGGAGCTGGTTGGTGAAGTCTTGTATCCCTGAGACTTCAGGCAGGAGGCAAGCTCTAGTTCAAGCCCTTGGACATTCTTATTCAAGTTGATAGAAAACACACTCAGTCCTTTTCTCCTTTCTTTGGCAATGAAGCAACCACTGCAGGCCAACCCCAAACACACAGCACAGGGGTTGTTTCCTCTTTCAGCTTCCTGTTTCTACACCTCAGCAAAGGTTTGTCTTGATTCCCAGAATTGATCTAAAGTTCTGGGGTCTGGGTCTGGGTACCCATATTTATACTCCAAAATCCTTTGTCTCTGAAGGCAGAGAGTGTCTGTGCCTAGTCCAAACCAGTTCTGTGCAGTCCTGGAGCAGGACTCCTCTCCTTCTCTTCCTTTGACAGTGTAGGCCAGGGACTTCAGACGCACCACAGGAGGTGGAGCCAGCATTGTGGAAGGCAGGCCCAGCCCTCTTCAGGTCCCAAGTGCAACTCCTCCCACCCATCTACATGCAGATAGCTCTTTTCAGCCCTGTGCTGACTCGCCCTGACTCCTGGAATCCCCCAGCCCCTGTCACTCAAACTCCATACAAGGAATACACAACCTAGCAGAGGCAGGCTTGGACAGTTTAGGCAAGAAAATACCTACTTTCTAAAAGTGTGTTTTCAAACACAGAATGGTAAAACCAACTTCACTAAAAGATGTATTTTATCATTCTAAGTTCAGGCTACTTAATTCGAATTTCTACCTAGTTCCCTGAGTCAGTTAGGATTATAAGATGTTGTAATCAAACTGCCCATTCTGGCCCGGTAGCCTTGAAATAGTGAAACACGAAAATGGCTGTAATTCACTATTATGGCATGTCCTACCTTTTACCTGCAGTGCACCCTGCCCTTGGGCCAACCATAGGGGTGACTAATTTGAAGAAAAGGGAAGGTTTAGGGACTGGCAAGGGGATGCTCATGGGTTCTCATGGTGGTTAGTTGTGGACATCTCACAAGTCCGCTTACTTAAATTTCCAAGATTGAAATTGGACCTAGATGCGGTAGTGGATACAGAGGAAATGCTTGTATTACTTACTAGCAATGTCATTACTCCAATTCTAATGTCTTCCTTCTGTTCCTTACATTTCACTCACTCTCATTGTGCAGACTTATGGCTTTATTTGTTTATTTGTTTACAGTTGAGTAAGTCTACATAGAAGATGTGGTTGGGCGGGCTCTTGTTTAATGTGCTTGAGTAGGACAGGAGGCTTTTACTATGATGATCTCGGGCATTTTGCTTTAAGGTGGCCAGAGGGGTGCCTATCTGAGAGGAACACACTCTTCATGTTAGTGAGGTCTGGGGCAAGAACATGTAAGAGGCAGTCATGGTGTGTGCCAAAAGATGACGTCTTTGAAAACATGCATGTGCCATCGGCCATTTAGGCCATGCCACGTTGCAAAGCCCTTATTCCTGGCTCATCCTTAACACTGGGTATCCTATCCTGGAGTGAGTTGTGAGCCGGAATGACGATCTGCTGTAGTGGTATCTATTTGTAGTATTTAATGGCATGCTTCTGCCGTTTCTAAAGGCTGTAGATAACAACTGTTTCTATGATCCATTATAATCGCAGTGCTCGTCTGGAGCATCATCAGTTTTTAAAAGAATTGGAAGCCGGCACCGTGGCTAGCAGCTTCAAACATACACTCAGAACCACGGAGAGAGAGAAATATGCCCTATTTCTTCTGTATTGTGCTAGTAGACCTGAAGATTTCAAAAGTACCCTCTTGTGAGGGGAAGCATATAATATATGGCCGGTGGCCAGTGTGCAGACGGTGGCAAAGAGCAAACAAAGAACAGGGTGGCGGGATTGCAGGGGACTGGACAGGAGCTATATGGGATGTCTGTGGCTAGAAATGATGCGGCAAGCACTGTAATGCACCGCTGGGTGCTGATGCATCAGTTTGCATGAAGCGGGTCACTCTGCCATACTTACAACGTTGCACTGCATTTGAAGAGCTCTTTTGCTGGAGAAAGGATAATGTGCTTTTACTTCCGTTTCTACTGTGCCTTCTTTTTCAAATACAACTACAGCGCAATTGCCCTCGAGCCGGTGTGCTGCCAGTAAATCAACCTGGCGTTTCTTTTCAAAGTATTGCTTTCTAAACACCTGACAACCTTTGGGAAAGATGTTGTCGTGTTGGGGCTTGAAATGCCCATTTAGCAAGGCAGCGTCCTTTCTCAATCTAGGCCATCAGTGAGTCATGAAACCAAGCATTCCACCCTTTAGGGCAGACTCAATTACATTACATAACTCCAGCATCTTGTGTCATATCAGGAACAAGATATGATTTAATTCCTAGGAGGGTTAATCACATTGAAGCTTTTCAACAGCCTGGAAGGAGCCCATTTCCACCAACATTAACGATGAAATACTGCAGGGAACTGTAACACATGGCCCTAAATCAGGACAGGAGAGCAACCCCCACCGCACCAATGCACAGCCTTTGATCATTTCGGAACAGCAGCAGCAGAGAGGACGTATGGCAGAGGCATTTAAATACTCCCGGATTTATAAATGCAGTTAAGTTGGGAAACAGCAGCTATGAAAGTCGAGACGCCTTGGTAGCTCCGGTGTTTAAGTACACTGAGCCTGTATGCGCTATTTGTTTAGCGTGGACCTCGGCGAAAGGCAGCGAAGCACAGAAATAGGTCAAAGGTAAATACACAGTCAACAATTGACTGGAGTGTAGACTGGGAGGTGCCAGGGTGTTTGCCACACGCCTCTCCCCTGATTAATCCCGTTGATGTAAAGCTGTTGCATAGCCCTTCGGAGCTATACTTTTAGACGACTCATCAGTAAAAGCACGTGGGTAGGAGAGGCCGACCACCCTTGGAGTAAGTCCTGTTCACTGTGTTATAGTTAAAGAAGAAGGTAGCCTCACAAACCCTCCTCTACAGATAGAAAGACGTTCTCTAGAGCTGCCTTCTATGTCGCAAGTGGCGGTGATGGTGGAGTGGGGGCGTAAAACCCTTATTTGAGCCAAGCAGTGCTGTGCAGAGTGTTCACACTCATGCTAAAAACCGATTTGATGTAAGCCGGGGTACCAGCTCGGCCTGCTGCTCACTGTGTGAAAGTGGCTCTTCACCAGGTGGCCCTGTGGCAAGTGATTAACACACTGTGGTACGTGGCATCTTTTGAGGAGTCAGACCTGGGACTACCCGGACGTAGAGTATCAAACTACTTTAAAGAAATGGTAATAAATTAATAGAACTTTTTTCTGCAGAATGGTGGGCAGGACAATCCGTAATAATATTGAAAATGAACTGGCATAGCCTCTTGAAAGTAAATATAGTGTGAGAATAAAGATTGAGTTGAAGGCATACCAGCTTACAGCAGTCATGAACATAGTTAGACCAAATTGGCCTTGTTTGCCTTTTCTAAAACTAACATCAGCAAGTAGGACCTAAAGACATTTCAAAAGCACCCAGGATCCTCCCTGAACACTGGCGATGAGCCACCACTGAGGACCAGGCTCTCAATCTATGATTGGAAGTCAGAGGATGAGTCAGACTTTCACAAATTTTAAACTACTTTAAAACAATTTGATTGAATGTAATTTACTTAGATTTGTGTTTTGAAAAATGGTTACGACAAAGTAATGTAGACAAAACAAAGGCATGCAGAATTAAAGGTGATCAAATTCAATCCATATGCCTGGCTGGAGCGTATGCAAGGTCCTGGAACGGAGGAAGCTGCTGTCTTCCTTGATGAATTCGAATCAATAAGGTACAAGTAGACATTTTTCCTTTCACATGAAAGCAAACTCGTGGCTGCCCTCCAGGAACTGGGGAAAGTGACCTGGCTGCTGAGGAGCCAGTTCCAAAGATTTGAGAACTTTATTTAGGATAGCAGACGTTCTACCATAACGTGCAAAAATTGTGGATAAATATTTTTATTTCTGTAGGATCCCACAGTGACATTTTTTCTCTTGTTATTCTCTTATTTCTTATTTTGGCCTTTCCCTTAGAATGACATCAAACACCTTTTTCCAATGGTTTCCTAAAGAGCTATTTTTCTTTGCCCCATGTATCTATTTGTTTCGCCTGGACTGGTTAAATCATTTTTATCTTAATTGTTTGCGGCTTGTTCTAAGGCTGCCAAGCATGAGCTGGAGATTCCTGAGAGAAATTGGCTTACTTTTATGGGTCATAATATTTAGGTCTTATTGGTGTTAAGTGATTGCTCCATCAAGACAGTGATTCTCCAAACTAACACTTTGGGCCCGATTACAAATTTGAAGCAGTTGCGCCAGCTCTCCACCAGCACAGCTGCGCCAAACTCGCGCAAGGACCACCTGCAGTATTACGAGGTGAAAGAGTTCAACTCGTAATACGGCGGGTGCTACTTTGCCCTTCCCATGACGGTGCCTAGAAAACAGGCTCAGCAATGGGAACGGCAAAAAAGTTCCAGCATGGACATGAACATATATGCCATGCTGGAACTTTGTAGGGATACAAACTGGGGGGCACATGTTGTGCCCCCCTGAATGTATCCCCGTGGCGGAGGAAACATGGGGCCCTGTAGGGCCCCCTTTATTCCTGCACCACCACCCTTTTCATTGCGGTGCTCTGCCATGAAGTGGCTGGCAGCGCAGGAACTTGTAATATGCTGCGCAGGACTGCGCCAATGTCCACTCAGCATATTGCGTTGTGGCACAGCTGTGCCACCACCAGGGAACAACTGTTCCTTGGTGCAGATGAAGGTCCACTGTCTATACGACAGTGAACATTGTAATAGGCGAACGGTGGACCGCCACAGTGTTTCTGGCAGGGGAAGACCACCAGACTCTTATTCAGCCCATTTGATTTCATACCCATGTCTAACTCTGCTCTTACTCAATAGGTGGTTAATAGCTCATTTTAACCCGACCTAGCTCCGCAGTACATCAATAACTCAAGCTTCACTAGAGATTTAATTGTCTGCCTCCAACTGTGCCAAAAGCAACTCTTCCATCTTCCATTCATAGTTCCAGCTCTATTTTACCCACAAAATATGAGCAATAGCTCAGAATGTAATCCCCATCCGACTCTTGATGTCAAACGTTTATAATGATGATATCAATCCTTCACATTCCACACTTAATGCCTTTCATCTCGATTACTGAACACTCTCTCGCATTAGTCACATTTCCTGTGCTAATATACTTGAAAAAAAGTGGTTATTTAAATTTGCAGCTTTATCATAGTATTAGTTACCTGCCTATCATAGCATTAGTTACCTGCCTACTTTTCTTACAATTGTATTCTGATCCATGTCTTTTCTTTCCAACATTTCCCACTACCTCCATAACCTCAGTAGACTTTTTGGTATTGCCACTTTTTTACACATTGTGATAAAGCCCTGCCTAGAGGAATTGAAATTGCCTGTTCTGAGTTAGGATTCGGCAGCAAAAAAAACAATAATGTGTGCACATTTAGTTTGTTTTGTTAACTTCACCAGAAACATTCAGTTGACTTGTGGATGCAAGTGCATGCATTCATGCTATGTAGTTGTGCATGGATTATTCATTCCTTGAGCCACTGAAAACATTTATGTGAAAAATATATGGAAGTCAATCAATCAATCAATCAAAACCTTTATATAGCGCACTACTCACCCGGAGGGTCTCAAGGCGCTTGGAGGAGGGGGGTCCGCTACTGCTCGAACAGCCATGTCTTGAGCTGCTTCCTGAAGGGAGGTGGTCTTGGGTCAGGCGGAGGTGGGTCGGGAGGGAGTTCCAGGTCTTGTCGGCCAGGAAGGAGAAGGACCTTCCTCCTGTGGTGGCTCTTCGGATGCGGGGGACGGCGGCGAGGGCGTGGCTGGTCGATCAAAGCTGGCGAGTAGGAGTGTAGAAGTTGAGGCGGCTGTTGAGGTATCCTGGGCCTTGGTTGTGTAGGGCTTTGTGTGCGTGGGCGAGGAGCCGGAAGGTGATTCTCTTGTTGACCTGGAGCCAGTGCATGTCTCTCAGGTGTCCGGAGATGTGGCTGTGTCGGGGGATGTCGAGGATGAGTCTTGCTGAGGCGTTCTGGATCCGCTGGAGTCTCTTCTGGAGCTTAGCGGTGGTTCCGGCGTAGAGGGCGTTGCCGTAGTCCAGTCAGCTGGTGACAAGGGCCTGGGTGACCGCCTTCCTGGTCTCAGTGGGTATCCACCGGAAGATCTTGTGTAGCATGCGTAGGATGTTGAAGCAAGACGAGGAGACGGCGTTGACTTGTCTGGTCATGGAGAGGGAGGAGTCCAGGATGAAGCCCAGGTTGCGTGCGTGGTCTGTTGGTTTGGGTCCGCTGCCCAGGGCGGGGGGCCACCAGGAGTCGTCCCAGGCGGAGGGCGAGGTGCCCAGGATGAGAACTTCCGTCTTGTCTGAGTTCAGTTTCAGGCGGCCGCTCATCATCCACTCGGCTACGTCTTTCATCCCTTCGTGTAGGTTGGTTCTGGCGGTGGCTGGGTCGTTGGTGAGGGAGAGGATCAGCTGGGTGTCGTCGGCGTAGGAGATGATGTTGAGGTTGCGTTGGCGTGCGATGGCCGCCAGGGGGCTCATGTAGACATTGAAGAGGGTGGGGCTGAGCGAGGAGCCTTGAGGAACGCCGCAGATGACTTTGGTGGCTTCTGATCTGAACGGGGGTAGGCGGACTCTGTGTCCTTCCGGCGAGGAAGGAGATGATCCATTCTAGTGCCTTCTCCTGGATTCCGACGTTGCTGAGGCGCTGCACTAGGGTGCGGTGGCAGACAGTGTCGAACGCCGCGGAGAGGTCCAGGAGGATGAGGGCCGCTGTTTCCCCGTTGTCCAGCAGGGCTCGGATGTCGTCCGTGGCTGCGATGAGGGCGGTTTCGGTGCTGTGTTTGGCCTGGAAGCCAGACTGCGAGAGGTCGAAGGATCCGTTCGTCTCGAGAAAGGCGGCCATCTGCTTGTTGACGGTCTTCTCGATGACTTTGGCCGGAAATGGGAGGAGCGAGATGGGGCGGTAGTTTTTGAGTTTGGTGGGGTCCGCTGATGGTTTCTTCAGTAGAACGCTGAGTTCGGCGTGCTTCCAGCTCTCTGGGAAGGTGGCGGTGTCAAAGGAGGTGTTGATGATGTCCTGCAGATGGGGTGCGATGACAGCGTCGGCTTTATTGAAGACGTGGTGAGGGCATGGGTCGGTTGGAGATCCGGAGTGGATGGAGTTCATCGTACGGATGGTGTCTTCAGTGCTGATCGGGGTCCAGGCGCAGAAGGTGGTGGTGGGGGGCGTTGGTGCGGTCGTGGGGGGCGTCGGTTGTGTGCTGAAGCTGTTGTGTATGTCTGCGATCTTGTTGTGGAAGTAGGAGACGAGGGAGTTGCAGAGGTCTTGAGAAGGGGTGATGTCGTTGTTTCCGGTGTTGGGGTTGGAGAGCTCTTTGAGATGTTGAAGAGTTCCTTGCTGTTGTGTGCGTTGTTGTCCAGTCGTGCCTTGAATGCGGTTTTCTTGGTGGCGTGGATCAGTTGGTGGTGGAGACGTTGTTAAAATAACTTTCACACCACGGAAGGAAGTCAGAAATCTCGGGGTCTGGCTCAATGCTGACCTGTCTTTCGGACCACAGATAAACAGGGTGACGGGCATCTGCTTCAGCATTTTAAAGATTCTGCGGAAGGTCCTAGCTCTCCTTCCCACGGCCGCCCGCAGAACGCTGGTGCACGCCCTAGTCACTTCACGCATGGACTTTGGTAACCTACTCTATATGGGAGCTACCTGTAAAGCAATAAATCGACTTCAGGTGCTACAGAATGCTGCAGCTCGCCTCATTTTAAAACTCCCAAAAAGATCGGACTCCAAAGCTGCCCTCCAGTCACTCCACTGGCTGCCAGTGAGGAGCAGAGTTGAATTTAAATCCCTCTGTACCTGCCATCGTATCCTCGCTAAGAAGGCGCCAGTACCACTCCAGAACCTAGTCACCAGGTATGCACCAGCTCGCGCTCTGCGCTCCTCGCAAGGAGGCTTACTTAAGGTCCCTAGGGTGAAAAAGGCCCGTATGGGAGGAAGATCTTTCCGATACCTGGCGGCTAAAAGCTGGAATGCTTTACCTCTCAATTTCCGTCTGGACCCCTCCAAATCTAGTTTCCGGAGGAAACTAAAAACTCACCTCTTTTCAAAATAAGTGGGGTCCTCCCCTACTGCTCCTCCAGAGTACTTCAGTCAGCGCGGGGACACGCTTTTGCGTAACCAGGCGCTCTATAAATGCCCCTTAATAATAATAATATATTTCCTTGTCCTGTACCTCATTTGTATTTAATCCAAAAAACAGAGTGTAACCCCTCACCAAATGTACAGAGTTAGTGAACCATGAATACCAAAACTCTAATAAGTACACCAAAAAAGGACAATTCTTCCACTTACACTTGCTTTTAATTATATATTCACTCTTTTTCATACATGCAGGAGTCAGATCAAATATCAATATGATTATCAATTAGCTACAACAAATGAATGTTTATTTATCATTTAAAAATAATTTCATTTTAAAATCTTTATTTCGGCGAGTCAAAGCCATAAAAGACATTCAAACAATTCAAAAATAAAGTGCAAGATACAGAAACAGTAGTTAAATCCTATTGAATACTAACAGAATAGCAACAATACAAATGCGCAATTAAAAAAGTAAAATCAAATGGACACAGCAATTATTGCACGTGCATAAGATCATCTATAATAATCGATTCGTAAGCACTCATGCGTATGAGTTTAAACAATTGTTAATAAAAACCTGCGCATGTGCCACATTGCTTCCAAATATTTTGCTACAGCATATACAATTGAGGTGGTTTAAATCAGTTTTAAAAATTCTATAGGCTTGCATACAGTGAGTAGGATCCCAAATTTTTACAAAGAGGTATGAGCCAATACCTTCTTGCCTTTTTATAAACTGGACAAAAAAACAAAATATGCAAGTCATTCTCGAGGTCGCACTTACAACCAGGACAGTTTTTTAGGGAGGACGGGCACCACTTGCTAGTAAGGGCTCTAATTGGGAGTCTGCCTTACCTCCATTGTAAGTACAATTTCCTAGTTAAAATTGGGAAGATATCATCCAAAACATGCTCAAAGGAGTAAAAGTCTTTAACTTTAAAAAAAGAATCAGTTAGGGTACCAATTTGTGGGGTGCGCATGATGGTTGATAGTTTACAATCATGGTATAGACTTGCTAAGTGCTTCCGCCAAATCATATTGCAAGCTGTCTCCGGATCGGACCACATTAATGGTAATCCCAGCTTCCCACATTCTTGTTTTATATACTTTAGCCATGGGATCTTCCCCCACATTGGGAAAGCTTGGGATTTCTGAGAGTTCCTGCCGATAATTGAGAAGCTCTGGTGTGATTCAGAGCCTCCGCCAGAACGTTAATGGTTTCAGGCCCAGTTCCTAGTCTATTGCCCTGATACCCAAATCTGATCTCAGAGGGAGCAGAGGAGTACTAGAAGGCAAAGTCAACAACCTTCTTAAGAATTTATTTCCTGTGACCACAATCTCTGGTCTACACGAGTATCCCCAAAGTTCGCCGCCATAGGTAACTGCGCCCCTTGCCTGCATTTTATATATCTCCAGGGGTGGGCTGATGGGTTTAATAGTAAATTTGTTGGCAAGCTTAAGGATTCCCCCCGCCAATTGGGCCAGTTTAAGTTGAGATTTAATTTGGTGGGGAGCCCAGGTCTTCGACTCATTTATAGTCACCCCCAGATATTCAAAAGTGCGAACCCTTTCCAGTAATTTAAAATACATTTCAGCAAAATGTACAACGTTTTTACAATGTACATCTGTGAAAAAATCTTTGGTAACGAAAATAATTTTGAATGAGAAATGAAAGTATATATATTTTTGTAGATATTTGGTGTTCATGTTGGTATTATATTTGACTTATGAAAGTACAAAAAAAGAGTGAATGAATAAATGAGAGGAAGTGTAATTGGTAGAATAGTCTCTTTGTAGTTTACCTAGGTGAGTTTTGATATTCTTGACTCCTTTGGATCTAGCCTGGGCAAATACCTGTGCATGGTGAGATGCTGAGCAGTATTTATTTATTTTATTTATATAGCGCCTGAATCGACCCCCGAAGGGGTATCTCTGCGCTTCGAATGGGCGACTTGGACGGGAGGCTGCTGCAGCAGAATCAGAAGCAGAAAAGGTTGGTCTTAATCTGCTTTCTGAACTGTAGGTGGATGGGGCATTGTCTCAAGTGCAGAGGGAGCTCATTCCAATAGCCGGGACCAAGATGGAAAAGAGCCTTCCCCCCTAATCTTGCCTCCCTGAGTCGGGGAACCACAAGATGAGACTTAGATCCCGAGCGAAGAGACCTGGAGGGCAAACAAAGAGTAAATTTCTCCGAAAGATAGTTGGGACCGAGATTGAATAACGCTTTATGGATAGTACAGCAGACTTTGAAGTTTACCCGTTGGCGTATTGGAAGCCAGTGAAGCTGACAAATAAGAGGGCAGGAGGCAGTCCTGGAAGGGGCAGTGAGGACCAGTTGTACCACCGTGTTATGGGCTACTTGCAGTCTGCTGAGAGAAGCCTCGCTAGCAGGCACCAGCAGACCATTGCAGTGGTCCAGGCGGCTTAAAATAAGTGCCTGAGTCAAAGTCTGCTGAGAAAAGTCGGGGAGCAGGGGAAAAACTCAGCGGAGTTAACCCAGTGTGTGGAAGCAGTAACCAGCTGTCTAAGCAGCATGCTCCTTCATAGTCGGGGCTTGATCCAGACGGATACCTTTATTCTTGGTGAGGGATTTAGAGGCAGAGGGGAGCACCTAGATCAACCGGACACCATTCCGGAGTCCATAAGAGGGGAGCATCCTCGAAGAGCAGAATCTCCGCTCTTCATCCAGTTGCGAAATAGCTCTCATACCAGAAGAGAAGGCCGCATGTACCGATGGAGTAAATTTATCAAACGGAAAAACCAGCTGTGTATCGTCGGAATAGGAGATGGGGGTGAACCCATGCATCCTCAGAAGATTGGCCAAGGGAGCAACATATATGTTATACAATGTGGGGCTCAGGCATGATCACTGAGGCACTCCCTTGGACAATTCCATGGGCGCCGAACGATATGGGCCAAGATTGATGGTCTGGGAGCGAGCAAATAGAGAGCTTGTCATCCACTGGAGAGCAGAGTCTCTTAGTCCAATCTCCTTCAGCCTCCTGAGCAATATCTGATGTGAAATTGTATCAAACGTGGAATATAGGTCCAACAGCACCAGAATCGTAGAATGACCTCTGTCTAGGGTCATCCTGATGTTTATATATGACCAATAGCAGAGCTGATTCTGTGCTGTATTTGGGCCTAAAGCCTGACTGGGAAGAATTTAAACTACCAGTGAGTTCGACATAGTTGGAGAGATGTTTATTAATATGCTTCTCAAACAGGTTGCTCAGGAAGGAAAGAAGCGAGATGAGGCGGAGATTGGGAAAATCCATCAAAGGAACCTTGGTGTTCTTACGAATAGGCATAACCTGTGCTGCTTTTCATTCTGACAGAACATGACCCTCTCTGTGAGAGATTAAGGAGATATTCGATAGAAGGAGACAGTTGACAGGCCAGGGAGGTAGTGACTTTGGCCGGGATGGCGTCAAGGGGGGATCCGAATTTTACTGTGTGAAGCAGTGTTTCTACATCTGCCAAGGTCACCGGATGGAAGCTCTGTACCAACTGCGAGAAATCCTGTTCTGGCAGATCAGATATCATTATAGCTAGAGGCTGGCTTACTGAAGGAACACTTTTTTTCGTAAATGAGCTCTATTTTCTGCGAGAAATGATGTGCGTGGGGCCTCTAAATTATCGCAGGCCTTAGGGTTGGTGAAAGACTGAAGAATACGATATAAGATTTCAGGAGCATTGCCAGCCTGTGTTAATTGAGATGAAATATGGGCGTTACGAGCAGCCTTTATTTTTTTTGGTAACCAGACAGGGTGACCGGAAAACTGATCTTTAATTATATTTGCGCTGCTTGTTTAAGGGGTTGGGGAGTGGGGTCTGACTCACTAAACTGAACTGATTGAGTCTGAGTGCTTATGGGTCTTAGGATAACGAGGGCATGGTCATCAGAACCTAACATGAAGCCAAGAGATTGAAAAGGCAAGCCAAGCAGGTTAGAGGCAAAAAAGGGAAATACAACAATGGTGAAGCTGCACACCAGCAAACCAGCTATCTCTTGTTTCAGTGTTTGTCCACATACGGATGTGTGAATTTGCAAAACTGTAGACTTCCAAATTTGTGTTTTGTTTTTTTAAACCATTCAAGCATCAACGTACAAGGCTTGCAAGATTTATTTTATTTTTAAATAAAGAGGGACAGTTTTAATAGTCTTTTGCTGCATGTGGGTGCAATGGACAGTGGGTGGGCGTGTGCTGCTTGTTAACTGTCCCCCTCGCCCGGCTCAGATTTCATGCCTCAATCATCTATCTGCCCTCACCTTCTCAAGGAGGTGGATGCTACTGCCAGGCCAGGCCTGAAATAAGATCTCAACATGTTCCAGAAATCCAAACGTGCTCCAAACAGAAGACAGGATAACTGCAAGGCCAATTCCTTTACAGCAGAAGATATCCATATGTTGTGTGTTCGAATCTGAGTAGAGGGATCTTTATGGCTAGTTCAGACACTCTCATTCATAGTGTGTTTGTGCACCTTGTTTACTACAGATTACATTTTTTCATATATATATATATATATCAGTTTTATATAGCAGGAACTCGACCTGAAGGCATTGGAGCTCTTTACATGAGCATCAGTTAACAAGGACACGTTCATGTCTTTTGTTGGGCACAGGGAGATTAAGTGATTTGCCCAGAATCAGAGGATGCTGTGCTGACAGCTCCTAAATCGACAGCTCTGGCTGTTACACCACATAATCTCCCTCCAGCTCTCCTTCACAAAAGTTTCAAAGTCCGAAACTGAAAACAAAAAAACGCTGGGCAAGACCCTCTCTAGATTTCAAGTGCATTTATATGATGATCTCCACTGGGGTGTCTGGTCAAAAGCAAAGAGGTCACTAGCATATTTTCACTTTTTATTTGATACCTTTTCAATTGGATTACTTTTTTCAATTCTTCCCTGTACATTGTGTTTGTTACCTTTATACCTTTTGATCCCTGCATTCTATTTTAATGCTATTTGTGACATTTTTCATATTTGTCTTTTTGCTTAAAGTTGTTAAGGACTCCTAGGTTATTTATTTATTCTTTTTTTTTTGTCCTCATCTCACCTATAAGCATATTGCAGAATGTTACAGCCGTTGTTATATATCTGGGCACCCTCCGGCTAACTGCACTTGCTTAGATCTCCCGACCAACTCCTTTCATTAGAGTTAAGGTGTAATCATAGGACCGGGTACCTTTCCACATAATTATCAAAACAGTCTCAGATCCCGGCCCATATTATTAAGGGGTTGCCAGAGACTGGTTGAGGTGGTGCTACAGCCAACAAGGTCAAGGCGAGCCATCGCAAATGCAGATTTAAGCCAATCCTCCGTTCTTGGGGGACTAGGGTCTTTCCATTTCATACATATCTCTCTGCGCGCCAGCAGGATAAGACCTAGCAATAATCCTCTATTAGTTGCTGCCAGATCCATTGTTAAGAGTCTATCGTTAGCAAAGAAGACTAAAGATCCATTTACCACAATGTTGACATCAAAAATCTTGCACAAATAGTCCCCGATCCCTTTGCAGAACGGACCCAGCTCTGAGCACTCAAAATATGAATGTCGTTGGCTTTAGACGCCATACATCTGTGACATTTTGGCTCGGGGTTTGGGGCAAATTTTGCTATTTTAGCTGGGGTATAGTAAATATGGTTAGTCACAAAAAAGTGATTCTTCTTTAAGCTAGCTGATTTGGTATATTTATAAAGAAGTTTTAGGGAAGGTTCTAAGAGGTCCCCTATTACAGATTTAAATGGGGATTGATTCCAAGCAGATGCCTGTGTTGGGATGTGCTGATCATCTGCTTCAACCAGCTTCCTATACCAGATCGAAACTTCTTTCTTCAGCTGTTGGGCAGATGTAAATAGAACCTCTGCATCCCAATCTCCCCTAATACCCCCGCTATTCACCTCGAACCAGGATTTAAGTTGTAAGTACTTACATTTTTATATGCTGGGGCCTATCCTGGCTCTCAATATTTCCCACGAGTCGATACCATTAGCGTCCCCCAAATCTGACCAAATAGAGACTCCAGCTCTCTTAACAGGGCTGGCCAGTCCGTCTTTGAGACAGAGAGGGGTCCCCGGGGAGTCCCAAACAGGAGCTTGGGATAGGTTATTTATTTTAGAACTCTTTAGTATTGCTCACCTACCAGATACATTTTCTCAAAGGTGTGCCATAGTGCCTGTACCAGGCTACCTAGGTTGAGTCAGAGACCTTATGACCCCACATATTACGTCACTCATGATCTCACGGATGACATCACAAATGATTACATCAGCCAGTGAGTGTGAGTGTTTTCTAAAAGAGAATGAGTGTTAAACATACATACTAAGGTACTACAAAAGTTAAAATAGTGTACGTTTTCTACTACTGAGTGATACTATTTCTTACATATATTATTTGATTGGCTGAGTGACTGTATCTGTGTGTGAGTGGGTGTCTGAGTGCCTGTGTGGGTGTCTGAGTGCCTGTATGGGTGTGTGTGTGAGTGGGTGTGTGCAAGTGGTTGTATGGGTGTTTACGTAGGTGTGTGAGTAGCTGTGTGAATGAGTGGCTGTGTGAGTGACTCTCTTGGTGAGTGAGTGGATCTGTCAGTGACTGTATGGATGAGTGAGTGGAGGTATGGGTGAGTGAGTGGCTGTGTAAGTAACTCTATGGGGGAGTGGCTGTTTAGTTAAGTGAGTTGGTGTGTGAGTGGCTGTGTTGTAGAGTAAGTGTGTGTAAGAATGTATGCATAGGTGAGTGAGCGGATGTGTGAGTGCTTGTATGGATGTGTGAATGAGTATGCAAGTGGTCATTTGATTGAGTGTGTGAATGCTTGTATGGGTGGGTCTGTGAGTGGTTGTGTAAAGAGGCTGTATGAGTAAGTGAATGGGTGTGTGAGTGCCTATATAGGTGAATACGGGGGTGTGAGTAGCTGTTTGGGTGAGTGTGGCTGTGTGAGTAGCTGTACGGGTAAGTGCCTGGTTATATGAGTACCTTCATGGATGAGTGAGTGGTTGTGTGAGTACTTTTATGGGTCTGTGAGTGGGTGTGTGAGTGGGTGTATGAGAGGTTGTATAGGGATGTGAGTGGGTGTATGAGTGCTTCTATGGGTAATGCCATCAGTGATGTAATTTGAGATGTAATCAGTGATGTCATCAGTGATGTCACTGGCCATGTCATGAGTGATGTAATGTGTGGTCATAAGTAATGCATTGTGGGGGCATAGGTAATAGGTAGCTTAGCTAACTATAACTGCTGAATTTCATGGCTTTTGTACAGGTAAAGTCTGAGCCTAACTATAACGTCCCTGTAACCTTTGTTTTTTTGAGTGAATTGCTAAGGTTTTTACATTTTTTATTTCCTACGTGTAACCACTAATCTGTGACAGCGAGTGTGTGAGTGAGTGAATGAGTGTCTCAGTAAGTCTGTGAGTGGGTCTGTGGGCCGGTGTGAGAGTGTCCAAGTGGATCTGTGAGTGGGTGAGTGAGTGAGTGTCTGAGTGCTCTCTGTTTTGCCCTATTTTGCTCTGTTTTGCCTTTTCTGCTTGTCTGCCCTCAGTTTTATCTTTCCTACTCATGTTTCTGCCTCTGTTCCTGCCCTCTTTATGCTCATTGCTGACCCTTATTTTGCCTCTTTCTGCTAGTTTCCCACCTTTATTTTGTTGCTTGCTGCTGGTCTCTGGCCTCTATTTTGCCTCTTTCTGCTTATATCTGACCTTTATTTTCCGTCTTTCTGCTTGTTTCTCACCTTTATTCTGCCTCTTTCTGCTCCTTTCTCACATTTATTTTGCCTCTTGCTGCTGGTTTCTGACATCTATTTTGCCTCTTTCTGCTTGCTTTATACATTTATTTTGCCTATAACTTTACAAATACATTTTATTAAAACATTACAATGCAATTTAAACAAAACACTCAACAAATGTACATAACATAAATTATTTAACTATTTACAAATACAAGAACACACCGAAACCTGAACTTCTCATTAGCTGCACTGGGGCCCCACCCATGTACTTGCAGTGCTGCTATCTAATTACTTTACATCCTCAAATTTGATACATTTGATGATATGCTAAGTGTATGTTTCCAAATTTAGGAACACTAACTTTGTTTCTAACCCTCATTTATGAAGACTATCAATGGAATGACTTGCATGACTTTTAGAGAGATGCAAACTCAAACATTAAAGGCATCAAATTCAAGACACCAGGAGAACTTCAAGATAGAGTTGTGTATTTGACAAGTCTGTGCAGTGTAACTTCTGCGGCAAGCAATTATCAAGAGAGACTGGTAAATAGTATTCTTAAAGGACAAGTTCCATGTGAAAGCATTTTGTAACTATCCACTAAAGGACATGCAATCACTTGATGCGGGAGAACTCAAGTGGAGTAGAACCACACTCATTACTCATCATATGTAATAGTCTTGGGCGAACTTTCAAATGTTCAACAAATAACACTACCAGCAGCTTACTGCAACATGTTATCTGAGGTGATAACATTATTATAAAATTTGAACCAAAAATTTACAAATAAACATAACCTATTTACCTATTTAATAATACACGTTAGCAATAGTACTTCAGATAGATGCAGGTATGTCTTTAGACCGGCAAAGACAACGTGATCCTGTACTGTATGAGCAGGAAGAGATGCCACCTCCAAATAAGCATTGGTAAATGCAATAGGTTTCACCTATGTGATTATTAATACATTTTTTTTTTGTAACTTTTAGCTTGTAAAACAAAACAAAATAATGCTTTTAAATTCATGCAGCCAGGGAAAGTTGGGTAAGATGCAATTAAGAAATGAAAGTGTAGGAGAAAGATAGATAGCCGTGCATTCTACCAGGAAAATAATTCTTCAAATGCCTCAGTTAAAGTACACATTAAATATGTGCACCCAGGGAAAATGAAGTAAATACGCAATTAAATAATACAAGTGATGTAGCCGTGCGTGCTACTTATAAAAGTTTTCTTCCTTAAAATGCTTGGCCACATGCGATTTAAAATGTAAAGCTCCTGCAATAATGACAAACACGCTATGGTTGAAAATGGTAAACAACCGTTACAACGCAACTATTACAACAAAGTACTTTTACAACGCAACTACTACAATGCAGGATCCATTACAACGAATGCCTTTACAACGCATGACATTACATCGCAGATGCTATTACAACGCATGCCATTACAACGTAAGTATAGGTAAGTTTATCTTTTTTTTAAAAACATTTATTAAATTATTTAATTAATGTAATAAATATTAAAAATAAATTAAATAAATTGATTTAAGGAATTTTAAAAAGTAAGTGAGTATAGGAGTATATGTTTTGGGGTACTGAGGTATATGTTTTGCGGTGTTTCGGTATTTTAAGGGTTCAGATATAGTTTTGGGTTATGGGGTACATGGGTAGTTTTAGGGTTTAGGGATAGGTATGGGTTTTGGGGTACAGGGGTATTTTTAGGGTTCAGGGCTAGGTTTGGATTATGGGGGACAGGGGTATTTTTAGGGTTCAGGGCTAGGTTTGGGTTTTGGGGTACAGGGGTATTTTTAGGATTCAGGGCTAGGTTTGGGTTATGGGGTACAGGGGTATTTTTAGGGTTCAGGGCTAGGTTTGGGTTATGGGGTACAGGGGTAGCTTTAGGGTTTAGGGATAGGTTTGGGTTTTGAAGTACAGGGGTATTTTTTGAGGGTTCAGTTTTAAAAATAGTACTTTAAATAAATTAGATAAATTAATATGTCATTTTAATATTTATTAAAAAAAGTTCTTACCCCTACACTATCCAGCAATTACCCTACTATTACACCCCCCTGGAGTTAGAATAGTAATTTTTACCCCTACATTATCCTGCACTTACCTTACTATTACTCCCCCCTGTAGTTAGAATATTACTTTAAAACTCCTACACTATTTTTAAATAATATATATATATATTATATATATATATATATATATATATATATATATATATATATATATATATATATATATATATATATATATATATATATATATATATACTTAAGTCTGTGGAGCCTGCCGCTGCTCGCATCTCTGTTGTGCCGCCCTCTTATCAAGGAGCTGCTTGCATGATCTGGAATGTAGTTGGAGGACCCCGGTCGCTGCAGTGCTGGACACGAGGGTTAAGTGGTCCCTGCAGCCTCTGTTGATTCTGCGCTAATCCGGACCGGACACGGATGTTGCAATAGGTCGAGATGGGAGCCTGCAGACTCTCATGCTCTGGCCAGTGGTTCCGTGCCCGTGCCTCACTCTGGGAGACTGCCATTGACATTACTGTCGAAGGTAATGTAATTGCTTTATATTTCATTTATGAGCCATGAGCATACCTGCTGAGAGCAGAGTTGTAAACTGTACCTAATTCACTCCACACAACCTCCAATCAGTGGCAGCCTTTCAACCAAAACCTTGTATTCGGTGGCAGGCAAAATTGCTCTATGATTTGGGAATTCGCTATTGAAAATGAATCAGCGTGGAAAAGATTCGAATTGTGGCTGATGGCTGTGTTGCTGGCTTCTTGCATTATGGGTGTAATTGTTATCGGTGCGGTGTGATTTCAGACATTAACAGTTAAACTCTAAGTGTGCTGAGTCTAATTCGTTACTGAAAGCTAAAACA
This sequence comes from Lissotriton vulgaris, assembly GCF_964263255.1. Taxonomy (NCBI): domain Eukaryota; kingdom Metazoa; phylum Chordata; class Amphibia; order Caudata; family Salamandridae; genus Lissotriton; species Lissotriton vulgaris. The sequence continues at coordinate 541,874,212 of NC_141695.1, read as the reverse complement.
CACAATCCAAATTGCCTCTCGTGTGGTTTTATTTTGAATGGGTTTGAATCTATCAGGGGGAGTAAAAGGGAAGCCATAAATCTTGGATGGAAATTGCAGGCCGTGGAAAGCAGGGAGTTCCATTACATTATCTTTATGGAAAGACACAGTGTACCTTCACGGAGCAGAACTGGTTTCAGATTACATCTGGCCATCTCTGATCTTTCTAAAACCACTGCAGGTGCAGAGCGAAATGCTCCTGCCTGTGCAGAGGGTTAAAATGCTGCAACAAAGAAGGTGTAACTTTGACATCACCGAACTGTATTTTATGTAGATAGCTCAGCAGGTTAATGCTTTTGCCACAGAGATCCTTTAGTTACTTGTGGTTCAGCCTCACCTGCTGAGCTGAGGGAGGGGGCTGTGCTTAGAAATAACTTATGGGAGTGAAAGCTCCTGCTGGAGAGTTACTTGTCAAGTAGCAGTTTTGACTCACCAAAAAGTAGCGCAGAGGGTTACAATGTATTTTGCAAAGATCAGTTGCTTTGCACCAGTTTCACGATCTTAGAGTTTCTCGGTTCCCAAATGGGTGTAATTTCTAATATTTATATGTTTCCGTCTTCTTCATTGCATGATTTTGACCACGAGAAGGTGTCACTCATAGTTGTTGAAATGTCACTCATGATTACACTGAAATTCTGAAAAAATGTCACACATAGCAATCTGAAACCTTGGCAGCTATGTGTTTCGGTTAAAGATTATTTGCTCATCTTCAAATTTTAGGGAAACGGGGGAAAATTGGACTCTGTCTGGAAATATTTTGCAGATATGATATTGTTTTGTAGAAAAAGTAATATGTGACTTCCTTGAATGTTCTAAAGTTCAAAAGAGCAAAATAACCATATTTTAAATGCAACCTTGAGATCTTCTAGCACACATAAGTATGGATGATTTCGACAATTACACAGAGAAATGGACCTGAGTTTTCTCGAATAACAGTGCATTCACCAGTGTCAGTAAATTAGAGTTTGAGCCTGAAGCCAATGAACTGCAGGAAGTTCAATAAAAGCAGAACTGTGGCTTACAATAACTTATTTAACTTGACATTGTTCCATACTCAAGGGAGTGAAGGACATTTGCTCTTTCCTCTGAAACTGAATATCGGAACTAGTGCATCTATGCCACTGATGCTATGCTCCTGGAGTTTGCAGGGATAATATTCGATAGAAGTACACTTTCAAATGCAAACTGAAAGCATCTTGCAAACTGCTGCCATAGTGGTGGGAGCTGGTAGTGCACTGTGAAGTGCAGCCTTAAGTGTGAGTCAGAATTGCGGCATGAATTAAGTGCAAAAAGTGGCAGGGGGCTGCATTTTAAGTTTAATTAAACACCGGGATTATGCCCCCAAGGTATGCATGAGGTAAGCCTATAAATAAATAAATACATATTTACAGACATTGAAAAATCTTGTTGGGATACCTATATCACTTAAATACCGACTGGTTTACAAATCAACGCACATCAGAATTGCATATCGCCACATTACTGTTCCAAGACAACCTCCAAATCGAACATCAGTCTTACTTAGGCTCAGTAGTGAAAGATAAATACCGAGTGCTATTACTGCTTAATGAGCACTCTGGCAGCATTGACAGGAGAAGCTTTGGGGTGATCCAGTGATAAAAGAAGCAGCCTTGTGACAGAATGCTTTGTGGCACACAAGTAGCGATAAAAGGCTCCCGGGCACCTCAAATGTTTAGTCATAGGCTTAGCAGTTTTATCGGAGGAAGTTTGGAATGATCAGTGGTAAAGTATGCAGTCCGGCCTGCGGACTCTCTGACTACTAAACAAGCGGATACTGCTGGGGCACTACATTTCACTGCTTCAGCCTTGAGTCAAAAGCCTTCACAGGCTATTTTACTATGCACTCTCAGCAAATGCACAAGTAACGCATTGAAATGAGGTACTTACCATTAATGGCTTAAGGTTCACAACTGCCCAGGTTGATGTTTTCATCTTAAAACAAACGCCAGGCTCTGCTTCGGCCCCAGAAAGAGTAATGAGTGGCTGTTGACCCAGAGGGACTGTTGAATGACGTTGTGACTGCAAAACTGCATTCAAGATCACGTATAAATGGATTGAGAGGTGGTTGAATGGATGAGTAACTAGATGGATGTATGGAAGGGGGAATGGAGTAGATGAATGGTTGAATGGATTTGCTGGTACACCTTTCTCAATTAACTATGACAACGCTGTCTCGAGTTATGCATTGGCAAATACATCACAAGCACATACAAATGAGGCACTTACCACTAATGGCTTAAGGTTCACAATTGCAAAAACAACAGGTGATGGACAGAATGCAGAACAATGTCATACATTCACCCCAGTACAGAGATCGGAGCCTAAATCCATTGTTGTTTTGCTCACTGTGCCATTCCAGTTTGAACTTAGCCATATGCAAATCAGTCTTGACCCTGTGCCCCATGGGAACAGTCCAGCCCGAACTGCCAAGCCAGGTCCTCTCTGGACTGGAAACAAGCATCCAAGGACCGGTTTCGGGCTTTCAGCCCTCATCAGCCTGGATAGCTTGATTTCAGTGGCATGTAGAGCACGGGACTCACGTCTGAGCATACCCGTCCCACTCGGGGTGACAAATGCAAAAACAACAGGTGATGGACAGAATGGAGGTTCACAGCAGCACAGGCTGATGTTTTCATCTTAAAACAAGCGCCAGCCTCTGATACGGCTTTAGCATTAGAGTGGGTCCCCGCTTCGACTCGGGGGGACTGGTGAATGCTGTTGTGATCTGATCTCGCAGCTCCTGGTTTCATAGAGGTTTTTACACTTGTGCAGCCATGAGGACATTGCAAGGGCTGAACAAGCAGGAAATGCCATGCAGCCAAGGTGCACACTGGAGTTCAACAACTCTAGAATGCTGACCTTCGTCAGCATCAATAGTGAACCCTCACAAAGAAGTTCAGTGGATAAAATAGGGTACTTGGGCCTTGGGACACTGATCAGAGCTGACACACATTAAACAGGAAACCATGTGTGACAGGCAATAGAAATGGAGGAAAAGTAAGCGGCAAGCTCGCAACCCAATTAAAAGTAAGGGTGGGATGTAAGCCCATTTTAAGATTTATATTAAAACAATAGATTTCACAATCCTAGCGTAAGCGATGTGCAAGTGAATCCTAAAAAGGTGAGTAATGTTTGGAAACATTTCAGTATTCTTTCAGGAGAGAAAAGGTTAGTGCCAAGTTTGTCTGGTGCAATGTCTGCAGCAAGCATTGGTTGAGGTAGACTGAGAAGAAGTATTCCCATTAATCAAATTCCATGTGGATGTACATCAAAACTATCCATCAATGCATGTACCATCTCAGAAGAAGACAGTTGCAGCAGAAGAACAATCATTATCTGCAGTAGCCTCAGGGGAATCCTTGTCACTTGCTGTCATAACTGTTAAAGCTGTCTCCGATAAGTCATCTGAGGTAGTAACTCACTGTAGCAAATGGCAGATGCCCGTGACTCCTAAGATGTTGGCCGTGGCTGCAGACCTGGATACAGTGAAGAAGCACAGTTGGTAATTATTGTTTTGCTTTCCATTGAACCTTCTTGTTTTTCACAGACTGAAGCCAGTTACTTCTTTACAGTTGCCTTCTACCTTCAATACCTTGTTTATTTTCTACCTTAAAAAGGGACACAAATGTAAAACTGTTAGTGCTGCATGAGCACTATTAGCATTTAATTTACAGGTCCTGGGCCTAGGTAGTGCACTCTGCTAGGGACTTACAGATCAATTAAATATGACAATAATAAGTCAATGAAACCATGTTTAGGTGACAAGCTCATACACTTTATCACTGTCTAGCAGTGATAAACTGCTCAGATTCCTATGGTGAACTGGGTGTTTCGGTATGTGAGCTGGCTTTCAAGCTGAGATCTATATACCAGCTGATAGAGTGAGGCAAGAGTGTTTTTAAAAAAAAGTTTTTATGTGACACCGATTCTTATTTTAATCCCGATTTTTCCCGTTTTTACCAAGTACACTGCTGCATGTTGCAGAGTGTATGATTAATTGCTGTGGTTTAATAATTGCTGCATAACTGCTGAGGCATTTTCTAGACTTACTGTGTGTTGCTGTTAGCCACTGTCGGAAGGTAGGGTGGGGGCCGGATCATTTTCTGATCTGTCCCAAGTGGAGCGCCATCTTTCCTCCACTTAGTAGAGCTGTTTTACAGACGCAATCTTGGACGGTCAGTGGTCTAGTTGTTAGACCGCCTTTCCCCTCAGCTATTTAATGAAAGCTGCAACGTGAACGCGTGCAGTGGGTGCGGCGCTGGCATGCCAAACACATGCCAAAGGCAAGACCGTTCATGCCCATCCGCATCCGGACCGCAGGCAGTGCCAGCCATGCTGCCAAATCTACTAGGACCCAGATCATTACTTGGTCAAGAGACTCTCTTATGGCTCTCAAGTAAGCATGGGCGAATTTTGCGAATCTCGCGTTCGCGAATTTTGCGGATTTGCGAACTCGCAATCCGCAAAATCCGCGAATTCTCGCGAATTTGCGGATTTTTTTTGTGTTCGCGCGGGTTTCTGCCAGGTCGCGAGGGTTTTTGTACAATTTCGCAAACGCGAACTTACCTGTCGGGTCGCAAGTTTTGCGAACTTGTTGTTTCTACGTGTCCAGCCTGTTTGGGACACTCTTCTTCATCACTGCCACCCTCTGTCACCACATGCCACCCTCTGGCTCACCCATGCCACCCTCTGTTTCATCACAGCACCCTCTGGTTGTCCAGTGTACATTATTGTGGCAAAGCAAAGCACACCTTCCCTGCCTCAAGTGACCTGAATTAATTTGGGGCTGATTAATGTGTCACAGAATATTTTTTTAGCTGGCACCTGCTTCCTTAGTGCTTCCTGATTAGTGATCTTTTGCACTTGCTAAGTGCTATCATTGTTGCAAAATTAGTTACAACACCTGCCCTGCCCCAACTGACAATAATGAATTAGGGGCTGATTAATGTGTCACTGGATTTGAACTTCCAGCCTGGCTCCTGCTTGTCTCCCTTAGCTGTAATTCAGGACCTTTGTGGCATATGTGTAACTATTCTGAGGGTCAGAGCAGGGTCACATAATAGTTGCAAGTAGGCAACTGAACTCTGGAGGGGCCCCTCAGGAAGCACTACAGGAAATGGCTACTAATGATGAGCTTGAACTTTTGAACCTGGTAAGTAGTTTCAGTTTTGCTAAGATCGTATTTCTGCAATTTAGCGCTTATTCGCGGGGCGCGAAGTTGAACTGGGAAGCCGCGAACTCACGCGAACAGTGCGAGCAAGCCATAAAATCCGCTACTCGCGGATTTGCGGATTTTGCGGGAAATTCGCGAATCTCGCGGATTGCGAATTTACCGAAAATCCGCAAAATCCGCGAGCGGAACGGATTTTCCGCCCATACTTACTCTCAAGGGGGATCCTTGTAGTGATGGGACATGCCTGGATCTGGGAGTAGGAAGCATAGAACTCTGCTGCAAGGCCTGTAAGTTCACGCTAGAGACACAGTCAGAGCCAGAAGGGGGAATAGCATCTATCTCTAGGCTCCACTACGAAAGATCATCCAGGGTGAGGGCCTGCCTTATTTACTGCAGATCACTCTCAAAACATGCGGATTTCATCTGGTTGTCATTAGTCAATAATACCTCGGACGTGATGTCTCTTATGGAAACCTGGCTGAAGGAGGGTTCAAACACCGACATAGCTTTGGCGGTCCCTGCAGGTTTTCGAGGAAGGGCAAGAGGAGGTGTCGCACATTAGGTGGCCTTAACCTTACTCGGTGGGTAACCTTACCCACACACTGAGCAGGCCATAAACTAGACCTAATCTTTTTCAACAATCAAGGTTAGAGTGGACGACCCGCTCTCCCTAGTATGGATGGACCATTTCCTGGTCCCTTTTTCTTTCTGCTTTGGGACTAGGTCAGTCAATAATCAGAGAGTAGTGGAAAACCGGAGGATCTGGAAAAATGTAACTGAAGATAACTTAGGACGGGCTTTCAGGAATCTGTGCCCCAGTTATCCGGTAACACTGATTGTGATGCATATTACTTTAACCAATGGGTCACGAATGCCCTAGACACTGTAGCCATAATAATAAGACCAGTTACTTCCAGTAGAAGTAAACCCTCAGCTCCATGGTTCTCGGACGAACTGAGGGTGCTGAAGAGCCATTGTATGAAATTTGAGCGCACATGTAGAAAAGCCTATGAAAACCTTAAAGATAAAAATGCTTATAACTAAGGAGGCTCTGAGTTTATTTTGCAGACTGAGGAGAAGTAATATGAGGGACTTCTTTGCCAGTTGCATTGAGCGCTCAGAAAGCTCAGCTAAACACATTTTTAATATCACAAAGTCCTTTATCGCTCTGGAAGCCACGGACTGCACCCCTCCTCTTCCCCCTCCTCTTCCCTCTGCTCAAGTTTGTCTAATTTTTGTTTTTGAAGAAAAAATTCAGAAGCTATGATCCTCATTCCCATGGGACGGGGGTCATTGGCTCACCAGGACCTACTGACTGCTGATTCCCCCATTTCGTGGTCGGAATTTCTCCCCATCTCTCTGGAAGACTCATTGGCAGAACTCTTGAAATGTAAATCTGGCTCACCTATGGTTCCGTGTCCTTCCCGCCTCTTTAGAATGATGGCCCCATGGCTCAGTACCACATAGATCTGGAATTCCTCCTTACACCTGGGTACTTTTCCTAGTGCCTGGAAATAAGCATTCTTATGGCCTCTGTTGAAAAAAACCTGACACAGATCAGAGTATGCTTAGCAATTGTAGACCGATCTCCCTCCTTCCAACCCAGCGAAAATCCTCAAAGGTGGTTCAGAAACAGCTCACAGTTTTTGAATAACCTCCTCCATGACAATCAGATTTCCGAGTTGGATATAGCCCGGAAAAATCTTTGTTTGAAATTTCCGAATGAGTACGAGAGTTTGTAGATAGTGGGGCCGCAGCCATGGTAGTACATTTGGACCTATCAGCAGCTTTTGCCATGGTCTCACATCGGATCCTGCTGGAGTGCTTATATCATCTGAGCGTGAGGGGAATGGCACTCTCATGACTTTGGTCCTATCTGGAAGACAGCTCTCAACAGGCCTTTTTACACCCTTTTTCATCCTCACCCAAAACATGGTGTGTGGAGTGCCACAGGGCTCAGCTTTGAGCCCACTGCTTATTAATCTTAACTTGGCCCCTTTAGCCACCATTATTTCATTCTGGGGCGTGAAAGTAGTCTCCTACGAAGACGACACGCAGCTGGTTTTGTCCTTCAAGGAGCACTCCCCGGCAGCATTCAATAAATTCTAAGAATGCATGAAGCAGATTTCCACGTGGATGTATGGCAATTGCTTGAAATTGAATGCAGATGAGACTGAGGCCTTGTTCTTTAATCAAATTTGGTGATCAAGTTTGATACTGATCTCACATTTATGACCCACATTTCGACAGGTCTCAGTCACATGCTTCTGGAAGTTATGGTCATTGAGGAAAGTCCTACGATATCAGCTCGAGGAGAGCCATAAGATCATCATACATGCCCTGATTACCTCCCAGCTGGACTATGCAGTCTGTATATTGGGCTCCTGGCATATCTGGTTCACAGACCACAGATGGTTCAGAATGCAACAGCAAGGCTGATCTACAAAGTGCCCTTTCTACATCGTATTTGCCCTCGTCTGAGAGTGTTCCATTGGCTCGCAGTGAGCATTCGGATTGAATTCAGGGCCTTGACACGGACTTGCACAGCCATAAGAGGCTTGGGCCCCTGCTATCTTAAGCAGAGGCTTAGCATGTATCCTCAGGATTGCTTATTGAGATCTAGGCACTCATCTCTGCTCCGTGTGCCATGATATGTCAAAGAGCATCAAGGGGGAAGGTAATTCTCAATCAGGGCAGCCAAACTCTGGAATGCCTTGCACCCCTATATGTGTCTGATAAAGTCAGAACTAGAGTTCAGGAAGACCTTAAAGACTCTGCTTTTCTCACAGATGTAGTATTTCCATGCTGATCTTCGCTGTCAGTCTACACTAGTGGCGGGACACCTCTGACGAGGTATATCTTCCACCTTATAAATGCATATTGATTGACTGGGTGAGTTAATGACTGTAGGGGTGTCTAAGTGTGCATATAAGTGGCTGTATGGATTAGTAACTGGATGTGCTAGTCAATGTTTATGCTGTGTAGCTGTGTGTGCAAGTGGCTTTAGTAGACGTGGATAGATAAGTACAGTGAGAGTGTGTGAGTAGGTGTTTCTGTTTATTTCTGACTGGAGGTGACAGTGGCTGTATTGGTTTGTAAATAGGTATGTTTGTGGCTGTATTGGTGGGTGACTGGCTATATAATTGGGTGTATGGATCTGTAAGTGCGAGTGTAAGTGACTGAAGCTTAAAGTACATACCTTACCTTTTAACTACACCGCACCCTACCCATTGGGTTATCTAGGTTGCACCTTAGGAGTGACCTATGTGTAAAAAGGAGAGTTTAAACAATGGAAAGGGGTATTAAATGCCATGTCAGCCTAGCAGTAAAACTGCACGCACAGGCTCTGCAGTTCCAACACATTTTAAAAGGCTACTTGTCTGTGGGTGAATAGAACTGGCAGTATTCGACTACTTATCTGAGTGACTCTATCAGATCCTCTTTGGGTATGTTGCTGAATTTGTAAGAAACTGTCTCTATTTGACTGGCTCTCTTAGTAACTCCATGGGTCTGTAAGTGTGTATGTAAGTGGCTGAATGGATTGCTTAGTGGCTGTATTAGTGAGCATTGTGGTATGTAACTGTGTGAAGCTAGCTTAGTTACTACTGGCTACATATGTGCTGTGTGGGTATGTGTATGTATGTGTAAGTGCCTCTGTCCCTCTCTTAGGTATGTGAGTAGCTGTATTTGTGGATGCATAGGTGTAAGTACATATGATACTGACTGAGTGCTGGGTACATGAATGCTTGTACTGGTGCATAACTGGGTGTGCCTGTATGAATGTGTAAATAATTAGATAAGTGTATGCACAAGTGAGTAAATGGTGGTAGGTGAATGGTTTTATAGGTGTGTGATTGAGTGTGGCAGTCACTAGCTGTATGAGTGGTGGGTACATAAGTGCTTTTATTGGACTGTAACTGGGTGTGTAAGTGCCTCACTGACTGTGAGTGGGTGAAAATGGCGTACTATTAAATGACATACTATAAGCAAAAACAGCCCTTAGAAGTATTTAACAATTTTGAATTTTTAATTTGAATTTTGAATTTGAATTTGAATTTAAAAGAATTTGTAGAGCGCACATACACTATGCAGTTTCTTGGCGCTAGGGGTTATTTTACTGGGCAAGAAAGGCACAGCAGGCTAGGAGCTGAACGCTTGCTGAAACAAAAAAGTTTTAAGGGCCTTTGCGAAACTCCATATAGGAGGATGAAAGTCTAACAGGGGACGGGAGTGCGTTCCGGAAGGTAGGAGCAAGGACCGAAAATTTCTGACCTCCCGATCTTTGTTTCTTAAAACGAGGGATTACCAAAAGAGATTTGGTGGACGAGCGCAGGTCTCTAGAAGGCCAGTAGTTAGTAATGGCCGAATTTATAAAGGCGGGAGCCGTGCCCGCACGGACCTGAAAAGTAAGGCATCCCAGTTTAAAGAGGGACCGTTGTTTGATAGAGAGCCAGTGTAAAGCAATAAGCAAGGGAGAGGAATGGTGGGATTTGGATAGGCCATATACCAGGCGTGCTGCCTGGTTCTGCACCAGTTGAAGGCGTTAGCGTGCGTAAGCGGGGACACCGTTATAAATGATATTTCCATAATCGATCTTAGATAGGACCATAGCCATTAGGATCAGTTTAAGTGCAGGGGAAGAAAAAAACAGAGATATTTTCCTAATGATACGCAGGGTAAAGAAACAGGAGGAAACAACAGAACTAATGTGGGAGTGAAGTGTCAAATGATGTTTGAGTGTAATGCCAAGGGTTTTAACTGAGTGTGATGGGGTGGGGGGTAAACCTATAGAAGGGGGCCAAAACGAGGGGGACCAAGGGTTACCACTGCCACCAGTCAAAACCAACTCTGTTTTATCCGGGTTGAGTTTAAGGTGGTTCGCATTCATCCAATCCCGGATAAACAGCATAACGGACTGGAAGCTAGTGATACCTGATGTGAGGGGGGACAAATTAAAAATGAGTTGGAGGTCATCAGCGTAATTATACACTGTGACCTCCATTTGTTGCAGTGCAAAAATAAGGGGAAAAATATGAAGGTTAAACAAAAGAGGGGAGCGGGAGGAACCCTGAGGGACACCGCATTGCACCCTGCGAGGCGGGGCAGAGAACTCGGCCAGATGAACTGCTTGCATACGGTCAGACAGGAAGGAGCCGAGCCAGGCCAATATCGGTCCCCCTATGCCCGCCGACTCGACACGGGACAAGAGAATGGAATGGTCCACCGTGTCAAAGGCGGCGGACAAGTCCAGGAGGACAAGGGCCTGGGGGGTGTTGGTATCGAGCCCCTCCCTGAGTTGATCCATGACCGAAATAACCACCTTCTCGGTGGAATGCCGAGGATGGAAACCCGCCTGGCAGGGTGCAAGGTAGTTACTATCCTCTATAAAAGAGCTGAGCACATGGGTGACATGGGACTCGGCAACCTTTCCTAGAAACGGAAGAAGGGATATAGGGCGATAGTTTGCCGGGGAGGCTGGGTCCACCCAGAGGGCTTTTTAATATGGGAATGATTGTAGCGTTTTTGAAAGGGACAGGAACAGTGCCATGCATGAGGGAATCATTCAGGAGAGTGAGGACAGGAGATGAGCAGTCTGAGAAAATCTGACAGAGAATGCGGGCCGGGCAAATCTCAGCTGGAGAACCTGACTTGACACGCCTAAGTAGGGGGAGGAGGGATTCTCTAGTCAGTGCAGGAATGTGTCCAAGAAACAGGTTATTGCCTGGCGGTTGGGGATCAGTGAAGGTGGGCGAGGGGGGAGGGATATTAGCCTTAATGCGAACTACTTTCTCAATAAAAAACTCATTGAGTGAGTCACATAGGGCCTGAGAAGGGGGGATCTTAGGCAGAGTTTTATCCAATGAGGCCAGCTCGTGGGCGGTGGCAAAAATCTCACGCGGCTGGCTTTCCGCAGCTAGAATACTCCCCGAGAAGTATTCTGTCTTGGCTACTAAGATGTCTTTTTCGTATTCACGAAGGATGGTAATATAGTGTTGTCTGTGGGTCGGGCAGTATGCTAGCCTCCAGGCTCGTTCAGCCTGTCGCACCTCCAGTTTCTTGGCTTTGAGGCCAGGGCTGAACCACTTGTTGGCATTGTGGGTGCTGTTGATGATAACCCGCTTCAGAGGGGCCACCAGGTCGCAGGCTTTGGTAAGCCAGCGCTCTAAGGTGGTTACCTGAGAGTGTAGAGCCGAACAGATTAGGGCAGGTGGTAGTTAATGAGCCACACAAAGATGGAATATAGACTCGGTTCCAGTTCCTTGCCCAGGTGTTTTTAGGGAAAAGAGGTGTTTTTGTGAGACTAAGATCCAAGGAAAAGGCAAGCAAGGAGTGGTCGGACCATGTGCAGGGCGCGATGATAGGGGTGGAAATCGGAATATTTAATGTCCATATCTGATCAAGAATGTGGCCCCGGTTGTGAGTGGGCGCATGGACGTGCTGGGTAAAATTAAGACTGAGCAGCAATTGGGTAAAGTCTTTGGACATTGTGTCTTCGGCAGGATCATTAGGCCAAAAATTAAAATCTCCCAAGACAAGGACTGAGGCACTGTTGACTGCCAGGGTGGCCAGCAAGTCCTGGATGGCAGGAAGAAAACCAGGGAGTGGCTGAGGTGGCCGGTACATTAACACACATGTAATTGGAATCTTAAAGGAAACAGAACACACTACAGGGCAGTCTGCTGCTGGTATCGCGGGCGATGCAAGTGTCTGAAAATGGAGTCCCTCGCGAGCAATCAGGGCGACCCCGCCACCCACCCTCCCCTCCGGTCGGTCAGCACGGAGTACAAAGTAGTGGGGTGGGAGGGCGGCCAGGACGCTGGGTAAGGAGTCCGGGCGATACCATGTTTCAGTTAAAAACAACAGGTCTGGTGAGTTGGGATCCAAGAGGCTGAATATTTCAAGTTGGTGCTTAACAGCGGGCCTTGTGTTCAAAAGGAGAACAGAGGTGGCGGGAGAGGAAGTGGGGATAGAGGGGCACGGAAAAGACACCATCGTGGAAGGGTGAGGGGCCTTTGAGAGGGACAGGGGAGGCAAGGGGTGAGCAATACCAAGGGCCTGAACACGATACAGTGTCTCAGAATTGAGCAACCAGTAATTTTGGAGAGATAGCAATTGCGCTGAAGAGTATGTTAAAAGACGAGCATGGTGATGTGCCCCTAGCCCCGGTCGCCCGCAGACGGGCGCAGACGGGCTTAACTTTGGCGCAACTTCGGCGTGCCATCGTCGCACCCGCTGCGCTCGTCCGCTGCGCTTCCGGAAACACATGTGCGCTTTATGCGGGAGAGCCTCGGACAACTAGACCGCCTAGTCTGGTCTCCGTGTCCTTCAGGCTCTCCCAAGATGGCGCCCGCATTCCGCCCGAGTGGCACAGAGAGCCGTGGGGGAAGAGCCGCCCTCCACGCAACGGCAGAGGAGCCGCGATGGACTGGGGCGTGTGCAGCCACAAGAGATGGTAAGCCCACAGTAATGCAGAGTGTCAAAGAATAACAGCAATTAAAAAAACATACAAGGCGCCTGCACCTGATCGTACAGCGCGCCAGGATCAGCATATGCAGAATGTTAAAAATAACAGCAATATAAAAAGTACAAGGCGCCTGCACCTAGTCGTGCAGCGCGCCAGGATCAGCAGATGCAGGATGCAGAAGTATCGAGTGGCAAGAGCCAACACAGAGCACACTGTAGTTCCTTAGCCTCGTAAGCCCCCAGTGACGCCAGGAGCTGCCACCACCCTGACGAAACAATCTACTTTTAATAGTTTGCATTTATGTTTTACTGTGTAGAAACGACTCCATTAAAAGCCAAACACTCCCTAATGATCAATGTTCCCACACCACTCTTTAAATTTCACAGTGCAGTCATTTGTGTTCCCCTACTCCATATTCTTTTAGCTCTGTGTCCATGGTGACCATGTTAGCAGCACTCTCTACCTACCACTAGGTCAAAAGTACACATTACTTTATGTAAGCAGCATACCAGCTTCAAATTACACTGTAGCAGGTGTGGTTGACAGATTTCATTTTCAAGCATATCCCATACATATTATTTTTTATCAAAACCAATCACCAGTGTAGTTACTTTTTTCTCCAAATCACCACTTAATTTTAGTTCCATGCAGATATCTACCATACAATCCAATATGTTCTTTTATAGTCTACTTGCTATCCTCTATTCTAGATCAATTTTTTCTTCAACACTGCCTCATTCTACTGTAGCCTTCTTCTCAGTGCTGCTACTCCTTCCCTTCAAAAGGGGGCAATAGTGTGGATTACACTCCAAAATAACCCCTGCTCACCCCCTTGCTAGCTTGGCGAGCAGACAGGCTTATCTAGGAGGCAGTGTGTTAAGCATTGGTGAATATAAACAGTAATACAGTGAAAACACTACAGATGGACACAGTACAGGTTTTATAAAAATAAGTATTCTTTATATAGACTTAACACAAGATCACAAACAACAAAAATCCACAATACTATACTTAAGATTGCTTTAAAGATGATAAACGTTACTTAGTTCAAGTTGATGATAAATGCGAAAAAGTTCTCAACAAAGTACCTGGATGCATAACGCAAAGTGAACAAAAGGCTCGCAAAAGGGGAGATGCGTCGGTTCTGTGATCTGGGGGAAAGGATGTGTCATGCCTCAAGGCTTGCGCAGAGTAGGGGATGCATCGTAATCCTTACCAGTGCGGGGGTGATGCTTAGGTTCTCGGCCTGTGGGCCCGTTGTGGTGCGCAAGATGGCACCTTGATGCGATGAGATGATCCAGTTGCGATGCGAGGAGACAGCACCCTTGATGCAACGATGTGATGACGCTGCGATGATGATGCTTGGGTGCCCTGGCAGCTGTGCAATGACTCTGTACTTTGGAGCCGCAACAGGCCCTGCGACACGCTTCTCTGGCAATGTGATGGCAACTCTCTCGATGGCGTCACGCTTCTCCGGTGAGCTTCGATAAACACACGCTTCCAGGGAGATTCGGTGAAGGCTCGTTTCTCCGGCGTTGCTACGATTTCAGCTGCAGACGTGACACGCTTCCTCTCGATGCATCGCGCTTCCAGTTCCCAGCGAAACGCAAATGCCTGTAGATAGAATTCCCAGCAAGGACATTCACAGGGGGAGCTCTTTTGTCCCTGAGACTTCAGCAGGCGGCAAGCACAGTTCAAGCCCTTGGAGAACATTCTGTAGATGATGAAAGTCCTCAAAAAGTTCCTTCTCCTTTCCTTGGCAATGAAGCAACCACTGCAGGCCAACTTGGCAAACAGCACACTGGCAGAGGGGCAGTCAAACTCCCACAGCTTCCTTGGTTCTTCTTCTTGGGAAAAGGTTTCTTGTTCCAGCAGGGATCTAAAGTTCTTGGGACTGGGTCCCAATATTTATACTCCAAAATTCTTTGTTCTCTGAAGGCAGAGAGGTCTCTGCCTAGTCCAAACCAGTTCCTGAGCACTTTGTTTACAATACTCTCTCCTTCCTTTCACTGTGCAGGGCAGAGACATCAAACAAGCCACAGGAGGTGGAACCAGCATTGTAGAGGGAACGCCCAGCCCTATTCAGGTCCCAGGTGCAACGCCTCCCTCCCATCTAGATGCAGATCTCTCTATTCACCACTGGGCTGCCCGAGCCTGTCTCCTGGAATCCCCCAGTCCTGTCCCTCACAAACCCAAACAAGGAATACACAACCTAGCAGAGGCAGGCCTGGACAGTTAGGCAAGAAAATACCTACTTTCTAAAAGTGGTATTTTCAAACACAGAATATTAAAACCAACCTTACTAAAAGATGTATTTTATTTTTCTGAGTTCATGCCTACTAAATTCGAATTTCTACCATGTTCCCTCAGTCAGTTAGGATTATAAGAATGTAATAATCTAACTGCCCATTCTAGGCTATGGAGAACAGGTAGCCTTGCAATAATGAAAAACGAAAACGGCTATAGTTCACTATTAGGACATTCTAAACACACCAGAGCATGTCCTCCCTTATATTTACAATCCTACCTGCCCTTGAGCCTACCATAGGGGTGTCTAATATGAAGGAAAGGGAAGGTTTACGGACTGGCAAGGGGGTGCACTCGCCAAGTCGACATGGCAGTACTAGACTGCACACAGGCCTTGCAATGGCAGACCTGAGACACACTTTACCAGCTGCTTCTGTGGGTGGCACAACCAGTGCTGCAAGTCCACCAGCAGCATTTGATTTACAAGCCCTGGGCACACATGGTGCACTGTACTAGGGGCTGACAGGTAAATTAGATAACCCAATCATGGAATCACCAATTAGTATATCAATTTAACATAGGGAGCACTTGCACTGTGGCACTGAATAGCAGTGGCCAGGCGCGTAGCTAGGGGGGTGCGGTAGGGACGGTCCGCCCCAGGCGGCACTATTTTGGGGGCGGCGGCGGCTGCGCTGCACTGGGGGCCTGTGGCAGCATTGCACACGTGAATGAAGTGCAAGCGCACCTCTGTGCAGAATTCACGAAAGCGCTACCAATGACGGCCCTTCGGTAAAATGGGATGTCTGCTGCTGCATAAATTCAAAGTAGGTTATTGCGAAGAATGCATCTTTTATTCATTAAAAATGCGAGAGGAAATGTTTCTGTGGTGTTAAAATTGGAAAATGTATGTGCACACAGTGTTCATCAGAATAGTGGGAGCCCGCAAGGATTTGCATTTAAGATAAGGCATGTCTGTTAAAGATCTTCCAGATGTCATAAAATTGTTGAACACTCAGTATTTATATATATATTTTTTTTTCTACGTGGTGCTGGAATGATATTCAAAGCAGCGGTGCTACACTCACTGCACTCATCCGGATTCTGAAAATGTTTCAAAATTAACAGGTGTCGCGCCAGGCCCAATCAGATGAAGGGTCCTAAAAGGATGGGTTTTTTGTCTCAGAGTTTTATATAGCTCGAACTTGACCGAAGGTATCAGCGCGATTTACAGGAGCACCAGTTGCGTTTCATATAGACAGATTATTTTAGGCACAAGGAGATTAAGTGATTTGCCCAGAATCACAGGATGTTAAGCTTCCCCGCCGAGACTCCCCTTTTCTGAATCGTTTTTGGCCACTATAGTTGTGGCAGGGTATACTCAGACATGAGTCCCTTTCTCACTGCACCATCAGGATTCAAGCAAGCCGGGCCGAAGAAGGCTGAAATGCCAGAAACCGGTCCCCGGTAGCTTGTCTCCTTTCTGGTGAAGAATTGGCTTGGTAGTTTAGTCTTCCCTGTTCCCATGATGCACTGGGCCAGGGACAGACTGATTTGCATATAGCCAGGTTCTGAGCTGGGATGGTGCAGTGAGATAAATAACGGTGATGGATCAAGCCCTGATCTTTGGACTGGGTAAGAGTGGTCTGCTTAATTCAGACACTCTATTCATCACCACCCCCTTTTCTGAATCGTTTTTGGCCACTATAGGTGTGGCAGGGTATACTCAGACATGAGTCCCTTTCTCACTGCACCATCAGGATTCAAGCAAGCCGGGCCGAAGAAGGCTGAAATGCCAGAAACCGGTCCCCGGTAGCTTGTCTCCTTTCTGGTGAAGAATTGGCTTGGTAGTTTAGTCTGCCCTGTTCCCATGATGCACTGGGCCAGGGACAGACTGATTTGCATATAGCCAGGTTCTGAGCTGGGATAGTGCAATGAGATAAAAAACGGTGATGGATCAAGCCCTGATCTTTGGACTGGGTAAGAGTGGTCTGCTTAATTCAGACACTCTGTTCATCACCACCCCCTTTTCTGAATCGGAATGATATTCAAAGCAGCGGTGCTACACTCACTGTACTCATCCGGATTCTGAAAATGTTTCAAAATTAACAGGTGTCGCGCCAGGCCCAATCAGATGAAGGGTCCTAAAAGGATGGGTTTTTTGTCTCAGAGTTTTATATAGCTCGAACTTGACCGAAGGTATCAGCGCGATTTACAGGAGCACCAGTTGCGTTTCATATAGACAGATTATTTTAGGCACGAGGAGATTAAGTGATTTGCCCAGAATCACAGGATGTTAAGCTTCCCCGCCGAGACTCGAACCCGGTTCTGTAGTCGGAGGTGTATTTAGGTATCCTCAAGTGTTGTGAAATGCCCAGATGTCAGCACCTTAATAGATGTTAAGCAACCTGGGATTTTCCCATCTTCAAATGTCTTCATTTTTTTTTTTTGCTGGGGTCAACACTTAAGAAATGTACGAATAAAGGCACGGAAAAGAAACAGACATTAAAAGGTTAATTAAGACAAGAAGGGTAGAGACATCGATTAACTTTATGACTCCATACAGAGTTTGGCACAAGCACCGGTCATTGCATGTGCCCACAAAGTCACGGGGAGTGGTTGTTTCTTGAGCACGTTTGCCTTTCCAGCTGACACATGTGCTTGGAGAGAGAGGTAATTATGGGAAAGTTGCAATACCAGCTTTCTCGATGCGGAGCACCTGGGCCACTGTGGCGTCACTCCCACCTTCAAAGGGTGGTGGACTTCTGTGAACAAATATTATGTGTGCGGTGCCTCGATCCTAATTTCTTTAATTCTATTTGTGGGTTCAAAAGTGTATAAAAAGACAGATGCAGAAATAAATGTTTTATTCTGAAACGTTATGTGCATTTTATGTGGATTTCACTAGGTCCTTGACTCCTACACCAATTTTGTAATCTGGGCAACATTTACAGTTATGGGGAAATTGCGAAGTCTGTTTTACCATGTAAGGTGATTTAGATTTACATTAATAATGGCTGGGGAGTTTAGAAGAGAGTAGTTCTCGCAGTTTTGACTGTTTAGTCACTGACCTCTGTTACTTCAGCAATAATGGAAGTTATACAGTTATTTTAGGAGTGCAGGCCTGTGGAAGGTATGTGGATGAGAGAGCATGAAACTGCGTGAGCTGTGGGGAAAAATAGGTACATTGTATTTTTTTTACTCTTGAAAATAATGGGGGTTCATTTGGGGAAAAAATTGGCAGAGCAGGTTTGTTTTTGGGTAAAATTATTCCTTCATAAAATGGAATACCTTGAAGCTGTGGACTTTCTTGCACCTCCAGCATATGGGGAGGGGTGGGGGCTAACCTAGTTAGTCAGTATGCAAGTGACATTGTGGTCTGTGCCATCACAGTCAGTGATGTCACAATGCATGACATCACACGTGGCATCACAGTAAGTGATATCACAAGAAGTAACATCAGATATTTTGATCTCGCACATTTGTTATTATTAGGTATATCATGAGTTCATTTAAGCACATTGTGAGATTTTCCAAATTGGATTTTGCTTTGGGGTTGTGCTAAAAAAGAGGCGCAATCCCGATGCGAAATCTGCGTCTTAACTAATTAAAAAAAAAAAATTAAAACCTTGACACAAAGAAAATGGCAACAAGGAGAAGCATGTTAGTAAATTTTTTATGATTAATTGGTTACAGAGTCTGCGTTTTCTAATATTTTTATAGGGTTAAGACATCTGCTGCAGAGATACCCAGTAAATATTAGGGAATAATAATTGGTGAGATAACCCTGGAGGTTAAAATATTTCTTGAAGAGATTTCTGTTTGTGTAGTCCCAGATCTGACTCAAAGTAGTATAGAAGGTGAATGTGCCTGCAAAGCACATCATGTAATATGCAGATGGCAGAATTGTGTTTTTTCTTTTTAAATGTAGCTAGGTAAGTGGGTTACTGCTTTGAACACAGATCCTTTTGTTACTTGCAGTTCTTAAATACTAAGCCTTTTAATATAGCACAGTGAGCTAAGTAGGATATGTGACTGCTACACCTTTTAACCCTCACTGACTCATGCAACACATCTTTTACACTGATTTACACACTTGCGTGATTTATTGTCAATCTGTATGTAATGTAAATCGCTCTGACACCCTGCATTGGGATTCGAGGTTAGTGTCGGGCATGCAGCACCTCGGCTCCAACCTTTGCTTTCACCTGCCCCACCTACCTGCCATGGGCGGCAATCTGGGGGATAGCCCCAGACGCCAGAATCTCCAGCTACGCCACTGAGCTTCCCTCCTGCCCAGACACTGAAAACACACCTACCCTGCATCAGTCCTGTTACAACTCCAATGTGTGCCCCGAAACTCCTGCATAACATTCATGTTTTCCTGCTTATTTAAAAGGCCTTCAATTCCAAATACTCAGACTGTCTCGCATATTATCGCGCCTTCTCTGGTTATCTCTGCACCACAAAGGACAGCACTCTTGCATGGTTGGGTTTTAAATTGTTCATGGATTTTAAATGATTTCACGAACACCTCCTTTGCGAGAAAAGTGTGGAAGCCACAGCGGGGGAACATCAAGGAGGCCGCTTTATTTCAGTACATCACACATGGCAGGCAAAAGATCTAAACTTTGTAATGCTATGTGTCTTTGGTATTTTTTTTTTCCTTCTTAATATGTACATTTTAACTATTAACTTTCACTTTAATATTTATTGATTGTAATATGTGCTTTTATGACTGCAAGCTAAATGGTCGAATAAAGCTAATTATTGATTGACTTTATGGGTTGGAAATCCAAAATCATACAATTAGGAAGCGAGGCAGGTGTACTTTGTATAGCTTTGTGATATCTTGTTTTTGAATTGGCTAGTCCATATGCAAGTCACCTTCCCAAAATACACACATACATTACAGCCTGCCTACAGATATCATTACGGTAACTATGAACCTTCAAGTCCGACTACAACATTTATCCAAGAGTTCACCACTCTATAGTTCATTCACCTTGGCTTTAAAAGCATTGGCCGATTCTCTATGAATTGGCTCTAAACATAACATACCATGTGTATTTGTAAAGCGCATGTTCACCCAGAAGGGTATGTTGGTGCTGAATAACAGATTCATTTTTTTTACCCAACGGTACTCATTTTATCACCCTAAGAAGGATGACAGGCTGAGTATGCCCACAGGGATTTGAACCCGTGACCATGAGGTTGAACACAGGCCCCTACAGTGGACGCATTAGTTCACTAAGCCACCAGACACAACCTAGTCTGGTTGTTTAGGAAATGTATTGTATGGATTTGCTGTTCATTCTTCTAATTCTTAAATTATTGTTTTATGTGGATATTTTCCCCCTTCCTCTCTTTTTGATTTGTCACTTTTTGTGCTTTTCAGCTCAGGGAGATCTATGGTGACGTCTTCACTGTTTACCTTGGCGCGCAGCCTGCTGTGGTGCTCTGTGGGTATGATACCTTGAAGGAGGCTCTGATTGGCCAAGCTGATGACTTTGGTGGAAGAGCCATTTTGCCTGTCTTCAAGAAGCTTACCAGGGGTCAAGGTACTCTTTCTTCCAAATAGTATTTCTATTCTCCAGAACAGGCTATGGTCAAGAGTTGTGATAAAACATGGCCTACAGTGTTGGTAAATGTATTTACGTGTATATCTATGATTACTCAAACCTAACTACAAAGCAGTGGCCTGCTGTACGCAACTAGAGGATGCATGTGAATAAGAAATAGAGTGAAAAGATATTTTCGGTTATAATGCAGGATTCGGCAGTTTTCCTGCTTTTGGACATGTTGTTCCTTGATGCAATGTGTGTCCAGTTTCATCCAGAAATGAAAGAAGAATAATGCCTAATCTGCATCTGGATAGAGTCCCAGATCCTGTGTGCACCGCGGAAAGAAGCCTGTCCTCTGCTCTTATCCGTGTTGCAGTGTCTCGAAAACCAGTGATGAAAAAATAAATAATACATTTTTATTGTGATATTTTAAACATAGTCATTAAAGTAAAAATGAACAAATACTTGTGAGTTAATAATAGATGCGAGTGATCGGTGCGCATGATGTAGCAGTCCCACACCAGAGAAGGAGTGATAGTGATGCAGTCATTTGCATGCACATTGTCGCGTAGGTAGAAAGGTAGGGAATCAAATTCAAAAGAGACTTTATTTCGGTTTGATTCAACCATAAAAGTACACATTTCATACTGTACACACATAAAACATTGGTAAAGTGTAATTACAAAGATAAGTCTCCCTATCTACATTAGTTCCACAGAACTGTAATTCATTAGTATATTAACATTCATTGATCCAGACAGATTCTCATTCTAAGAGACAATTTTAAAAATTCAATTATTTGGAGGATACTATCACTGTGCAACAATTGTAAATCTAAAAAGGCTGGTCGTATCTGATTAAAATTAAGTTTCTTTAAAAGAACAAGCAGGTAGCGTTTACGCGGATACTCATAAAATCTACATAAAAACATAAAATGCAGCATATCCTGTGGAGACTTTCCGTCGCAGCCACAGGATGCAGGATGTTTATTAAAAACATCTTTTTTTGGTCTTATAAGCAGATGATGGAACAAATTCAATCTAAATCTTGTTAACAAGAACTTTTCATGGGTACTAAATGTGCCGAGTAGGTAAGGCTCCATTGTCATACAGGTTTTAACCATAATATATTTCCTTACACTTGTTTTCTGTAACTCAGCACCCTCCCTCATGGCCTTCCGTCGCAGAAGAAAAGACTGCTTAATTGCTTCAACATCCCCTTTTACAATTTCAGTCAGATGATCAAATAGTTCAGGGCGGCCCAGCTCACAAAAACTGGTTTTTAAGTACTTCAGCCATGGGGTACCTAGTGCCCTATCATAAGAAATGAAATCATTTACAATCAGGTGTGCTAAGGGGATGTCTTGGCTCAGCCACAATTTCAACCAGCAGGTCAGTGGGCGTAGGGAGAGAATATCGCTCAAATATTCTACTTCTAACTCCTCATGAACTGCAAAGTTTGGAAGTGGCGGCCGGGACACACAGGAGGCGTTTTAAAAATGCATTTTCTGCAATCTGTAGTTGTTCACAAGCCATATAACCCCAGAGTTCACTACCATAGACTGCAATTGCTACTGATTTAGCATCATATAATTTCATCATTGCAAGCGTTGGCTTTTTCCCTAATTTTGAAGCAAAGTTAAAAATAGAAGCATTAACCCTAACCACATCACATCTTTTCTTTGCAAGTTGTGGACCCCACGACAGTTTAGAATCAAAAAGAACTCCTAGATAAGAGAATGTATTTGAAATTGGAATTCCTGCATTATCTAGTTTGAATGTGTAATGTCTTTTTGGTCGTTTACCAACTTGCATAATGAATGATTTGGAGTTATTAACCAGCAGATCTCTTTCTTCCATAAACAGTTTAAAAGCATTGAGTAACGATTGGAGACCTTTTTCAGTACTAGATATTAAGACCGCATCATCTGCGTATAAAAGAACGGGAATACTCCTTCTCCCCACCCTAGGACAATCAGCTTTCACCTCCTGCAAAACGCTATCAAGTTCATTTATATAAAAGTTAAAAAGGAAAGGGGCTAGTATGCAGCCTTGAAGCACACCCTTCCCAGTTCTAAAATTCTCAGTTACGCACAACTCTTGGGAATACCTGACATTCGCACTTGTGTTACTATGTAGTTCAACAAGAAAATTAACAATCCCACTGTCTACTCCCTTCTCCCTCATGGAACCCCAGAGTCTTCCCCTGTTCACACAGTCGAAGGCTGAGGATAGGTCCATGAAGGCTACATATAATCTGAAAGCATTTATTATATTTAATCCAGTTCTCATCTTGCATCTTAGTGGCCAGCCCGGCAACATTCCAACAAATAACATTATTTTTGTGTATTGTGAGCTGTCTTGCCTCTCTAGGCTGATCTACTGGAGTTCGTGCAATACTTTGAACCTCATGACCCTCATGCTCCTCCAGTCAATCACAAGCATCCAGGCCCGAGAACACTTCAAATCTATTCTGTGTGGCCACATTAAACCCTCTCCAACTCTGATTAACAGCATTATTATTCTGTACAGGCATCTGCCATCCATTCATCCCATGGCTAGCAGTATTATACATGTATGGTGCTGCCGGTGTGGGTGGTCGAATTTGGGACATTAGCCTGAAACTTCAAGAGTCTTTGGGGGTAATTGGCCCAGGCGCATATAAATATCCTAATGGACGCACACAGACACTGTTTGGGCTGTACACTAATGAGGAAGCCCGCAATAACACTGTAGCAACATGTTGTGGATGTTTAAAATTAATAACCACACAATCCCCAGTTGTTGATTTACATGAGGGACCAAACCAGTTGACCCTTTCTGTTGAAATAATTTGGTCGGGAATCCAACTAAGGGTGTGCTGCTGCACAGGGCACAAGTCCTAAAAAAAAAGAAGTGGGGGGACTAACCTAGTTAGGCAGAATGCAAGTGACATCACAGTGTGTGACATCACGTAGCATGACATCACACACGGCATCACAGGAATTGACATAATAGAAAGTGGCATCACAAGCCACGACTTTACAGGAAGTGGCATCACAAGAATTGAAATCAGATCTAAAGCCCTCACATATATGTTTAGGGTGTGCGCATTGGGAGGATAATAGCACAGTGAGCTATGGAAGATGATATGTGACTTCTACACCTTGCTATTCCCCAGTTTTATGTAACATATCTTGTTCATTCATTTACAAACTTATATAATTTATTGTACATGTAATAGGCACATGTTGATGTAAAGTGCTCTGATAATCTGCATTGGGATGAGTAGGGCTATACAAAAAATATAGTAGTACTTAAATTATTTCAGCGCCTCCTCAGGGGAAGTATATATATATAATATATATATAAATATAAATACAATTTGTTTTGTGTAAATACTGGAAAAGACCAACACATCTAGCATTCTTACAGTGCATGCATATCTACTAAACTGGGATGGAACAAAGTGAAATGCTGTCTCTCTGAAGTATGTGTGAAGTGCTAACAAGGTGTGAGCCTTTGTTTCCCCTCCTCCTTCTCATTTGCATCAGGCTTGAGGCTCCTGACTGCACCCAGTGAAGAGGCTCAAACAAAAGGAGGCCTGATGACACCTTAAATACAGCCTTTGTTAAGGGCCCAGCAAGAGTGTAAAATAAGAAAGCCCCATCTTGTCCGGCACATTGTTGCTTGTTGCACGTGGAAAGCAGACAACGTGCAGGCACTACTGAAAGTATCCCAGTGTTTGGAAATTACACCTGACGAGTTCAGCTCATGGTAGGGTGGACGGCGTTAACCCTGAGAAAATAGTGGGGGACGCCGTCCACCAGCATGTACTCCAGACTCCTGCTGTGCTGCTGCACAGGTGTGGTGCCCGTAAAGCACCCAACTATTTGGCAAATGCCTGCATGTTACCGGCACCATGGCCAGGCAAGAGGTTGCACCAGTGGGACGACTATGGTGCAGGCAAAAAGAGGAGTCAGGAGAATGGGGAAACCAGGGGGTGATATGGCGAAGAGTGTTGGTGAGTCTGTCTTGCAGTGTCAGGTGATCAAGGGCAGTGTCCAGCGAGATATTCGTGATGGGTTGCAGATCTGGTTCTCTGGTGGGTAGCCCAGGCTCTGTATCCAGGAGAGCTAACAGCTGGGCTAGCACTAGAGAGCCAGGGGCAGGTATGTCACCTTCGAAGTGCTCTAACAAGGCATCCCACTGATGCAATATCGGGAACTTCCGAAGCCCCGCAATTCTTTGCCTTGGAGGGCGGTGCCCTCCACTGTCACCTACACCTGAATCGAGGCAAGCAGCCGGGGTGGGATCTGCAACTTCCAGGCCATCGTAATTTCCCTTTTAGTGAGTAGAAGCGCCAGGTCCTTCAACCTGGTGACGGCCTTGTAATGTTCAGGGCATGGGAACCAAGTGTATAGTGTAGGAACCCCAGTGACGCAAGAGATAATTAGTGACAAACCACCAGTAGGTAGTTAACATAGGACAGGACCCCAGCATGTGCAGGAAGTCTGCATCCTCGTGTAAGCATCGGGGACATGATGAGTAAGTACAATAGAAGAAATGGTTGATCTGTGCAGGTGTGAGATGCGCCCTATATTCTATATTCATGTAGAATATAGAATTGTATCAATTTGAACCACACGTTCAGGGAAACAGCGGCAGGGTAGGCCAGGACTGTGGCCCATTCTTTGTTGCTAAGCATCCGGTCTAGGTCCTCGCTCCACCGGTCTTGTAGTGACGGGAGAGAGGGGCAGGTGTGCATGTATAGCACCTTGGTGAACCACTTTATCAAAAGTCGTCCCGTTCCAGGAAGATGTAAGTTTTGGAGCACCTGGTGCAAACCCGGGTCAGATTGTAGTGGTCCCCATCGTGCTTGCAATGTTAGTATGATGGAGTTGTTTGTAATGAATTGTTCGGGAAGAATTTGAATTGAATTTGTTTATTGCACAGTTAATAAAAACTCACAATATTACACAAGGATAAAAAGTCTTTTGACTGTATAAAACTATTCCATACAAAAAGATAATGCACGTTAGTAAAATTTCAAGGAGTCTATAATCAATTAGGAGGACTTCCTATTGGTCACGGCGATTATTATTTATAGTTCTTGTAGTTATAAGGCTGTTGCAGGGATCTCTGTTCCCCTGATGTGTTTAGTTTTCGCTCAGCAGTCTTAAAAGTTTTTGTAAGGGCCGTTTAGGAAGGCTAGTATTCTCCTGGTGCGGTTGGTTTTTCGCGTCCTTGTGTTATTTCATTTAATTTTTTGGCCACTATTCCAAAGTATTTAACTGTTCTACAGTTCAACTTAGTCTCATTGGGGTTAAAGCAAAGCATCACTGCTTGCCTGCATGATCTTACACCCCTCTGGTTCCATAGGGGCCGGAGCATTGTCCGCCTTACTTCCACAAGAGCTTTACAGATACAAATAATATGTATAAGATCCTCCTTCGCAGATTGGCAAAGGCGACATGCATTTGACGGATCGGGCCTTTTCCAAGGCTCCAGGTGACGTGCTATGGGTATGTTGCCTAAGCGCAAGTTTAGGAACATGTTTTTTGTTTTTTGTGTGAGACCCCTTGATAGATATTCTTGTGGCTTCATGGCTCCATACCCTTCTAGCACTACCCATTCGTGCGCTCTCCTGGTCAGGGTGGCTCTATGCTCTAGTGAGGAGACCAGTTTAATGACCTTTGTCACCGCTTTCTTAAAGGTCCCAGAATCCGTTCTTGTATCCCAGAGCATTTTTAGTCCTAGGCTCTCCAATGAGATTGTTAGGTAGCCCCTTGCTGGTGAGATTTCTTTAGCGTGAAGCTCAGTCCAGAAGTTGGCGTTTAACGATCCTTGCACTGAGTCTTTGATTTTGCGCCAGCTTTTTATGTATTGACCTTTCCTCTCCACAGATTGTTTCAATAGTCCAAGACAAATTTGAGCGGGCGAGGAATTTTTAGGGAGATGGAAGATTGCCCTGTATGCACGGCTGATAGTATTGTCCAGAGTGCTTGCATCATTGCCCCGCATTGATTCGCTGCCGTAGGAGAGCTTTGGCAGTAGGCAAGCTTTTATTACCTGTAGAAGTGGTGCCAATGTCCTGTCCGGGAGGACTTTCTGCAGGGGGCTTATTGATAGTTGAAAGGTCATGCCCTTCCTGCGGATGGCCTCTAGTTGTTGTTTGAAGGAGCCGTTGCCCTCTATTATGACTCCTAGATATTTATATGAGGCTACCAGTTCTAGTCTTTGTTTATCCAGGTACCATGCGGGCTTCTGTTTTTTGTTGTAGTTCATTGGCATGACTTTGGTTTTGTCCAGGTTGATTGTTAAGGAATTTGCTTTGGAAAATGTACTGGTTTTGTCTAGAAGGTTTTGGAGGCCAATAGGAGACCGGCTGATGAGGACCAGATCGTCTGCGTACAGCAGATTTGAGAGTGTGATATTTCCTAGCCGAGGTGCGTGTGATGTTACTGTTTCTAACTCTTCGGGAAGATCCGCGAGGAAGAGGTTGAACAATGTTGGTGCTAAGATGCAGCCCTGTTTTAGGCCTTTACTGGTCTTTATTTTCCTCGATAGATGTGGGCCAGATCCCAGTTTTATTTGGACCCATGTATCAGTATGCAACATTTCCAGCTGCTGTAGTAGGGGGCCGGGGATTCCCCATGAGCTCAGCTTCCGCCATAGTTTGTGTCGGTCTACATGGTCGAATGCGGCGCTGTAATCGATGAAACACACGAACCGAGAGCTTTTTGCTGTTTTTGCTGCGTCGGACAGAAGAGTTAGTGCCATGATGTTGGTTAGGGTTCCCTGGCCCGTCCGAAAGCCCGTCTGAGTTGCTGGGATGATGTTCCTTTTTGTTGCCCATGTTATTAGATCCTTCAAAATGAGGCTTGCGTAGTACTTCGCCTCTACTTCTATCAGGGCGATCAGCCGGTGGCTGCTTGGGTCGTTCCTTGCGCCTTTTTTGTAGATTCGGCTTATTATCCAACTGCTCCAAGATGCTGGTATTTTTCCTGAATCCCTTACTTTGTAAAATGTTGGGATCAATATGGGGCACCAAAAGGCTGGGTCCTGTTTGTATAATATCGGAGGGATCCCGTTTGGTCCAGGCACCCCCTCTAGTTTTCCCTTTGAGATTTGTTTAAAGATTGTGTCTGTTGTTTCCTGAGCCGATAGTCCGGGTTCTATTTTTCTAGGGACGACTATCTTGGGGCTGGCTTCGTTCTCTGCTGGAATGCGGGGCCCAGTTATTTTCTTGTTTAGCGCTTGATTTGCTTTTTTGGCAGGTGTCATTGTTTCCCAGTAGGTGGAAAGCTCCCTCTTCCAAGTTTGTCCCTCCGGCTTTCTTCGTTACAAGGTCAATTGTATTAAAATGAGTTGTTAAATAGTTGGCCCAGTCTAATTCCGGTATTTCAGAAGAAATACCTCTGTGGTCTGGCTGTTGGAGCCTGTGGATCATCTTCCAAAAGCTAGAGCTATTTTTCTGTTTTGAGTTATGCAAAATTTTTGCCCATAGTTCTTCGTTCAGTTCCCGTTTCCTTTGCCAAGTTTTCTTTTGTAGCAATGCCTTTAAGCTACGTAACTGTAGTTGAATTTCCGGATTGTTTGGATCTTGCCGGAGCTGTTTGAGGGTCTTTTTTATTTTGAGCTTGATATTTTTTGTTTCTACTGTTGTTACTTTGCCAAGCATAAGCCCAGTCGTATTCCCTTTTTGATTTTTCTTCCTTGTGGCATGCTTTTCTCCTAGTGCCGTTGTAAACTTTTCCCATAGAATGATGGGGTTGTCAGTTGTATTAGATATTTCTTGTATTGTTGTTTTTGCACTGATTGTAAGAGTTTCTATATCCGAGATCTTGCATCGTAATCGCTTGTAGTTAGTAGTATGTTCTGTACACATGCTTCTGATTTCGGTTGTTTCGTTCTTACAGGTTAGTGCTAAGTTGGCTTCTAGCAGCAGGTGGTCGCTCTGGGCTCTGTCCCCTATCTTAAATTCTTGTACTTTGTCATACAACAGGAGTGTAACTAGAATAAAGTCTAAATAGGATGAGGCAGTTGACGAGTAGAATGTTGGTACTGGAGGAATATCCTCTTTAATTCGTCCGTTGAGAACGCGCAAGTTCAATTTTTCTAGAGCTTTAAAGAGCTTGAAGGCAGTGTTGCTGTGTTTGTATTTGTGGGGGATTTTTTGAGGTGGAATTTTCCATACTGTGTCCATTTCCTGCGTCATCTCGTTGGTTGTCAGTTCGCCGAATAACTGGAGGTTGAAATCGCCTCCCACTAGTATGTTATCCGTTTCTTCATCCTCTATGAGTCTTGTTAGTTCTTGAACTAATTCGTTTGACCCAGATTGCTTGTTCTTAGGGTGAATGTATGTATTGACTACAAGTAGTTGGTGACTTTCTTGATTTTTTCCAATTGTGATTGATATGGCTTGGATTGCGTTCGGCGGAGTGATGTTTATGGTTGATAGTTTAATTTCTCCTATAACTGGTATTGATATGAAGATTACCAGACCACCGGAGCAACGGCCATAATGTGATTCTTTGCGGGCCGGGTGTGTCCAAGCTGTATATCCTTGCAGAGTTATTTTGCTGGGCTCCCATGTTTCCTGGAGGAGAATCAGATCAAACGATTGTAGGTAGTTCAATGTTTCGGGGTCCTCCAATTTGTCGGCTAGGCCGTTTATGTTCCAGCTACAAATTTTAAGTGTGTCTTTGTTTTTATAGGGACCTGCGGATTTAGTAACTAAACCTGGCTCGGATTGTCAGTTTGTGTCCCTTCCGGTTATTGTCCGAGTTATTGTTTCTTTAAAGGGAGCTGTTTGTTGGAACGTTGGACTTTGCGGTTTCCTCAGACGTTTTTCCCGTTCTGGGGAGTAGCTTCGTGCTCCTCTGAGTACTGATGTAGCAGGTAGAGGTCGTTTTTCCTTCCAGTCTTCCAGTAGTGGGGTAGGGTAGGCTGGTTTTATTTCTGGTTCAAGCTGAATTCCCCACTGGGAGAAACTAGGTGCGTGCTTCATAATCGATTTTGCTAACTCCCTGGTTTTCCACGTTGCCCTTGTTTTCTCGTTCCCTTGTGAATTTATTGCTGTATGGAATTCAATTGATAACAAGTCAGAGGTGTTTATAGTCTTTAGTTCTTCTATTGAGTTGATTAGTTTTAGTGTGTTGCCCCTATTTAGGATATGTACTCTCCCCTTAGATTTGTATTCGGGGATGAAGAAGATTGTTTCTGGGTCTATTTCCCTTATGGGCAGCGTTTTCTCGAGAGGCTGTTCCTGAATTGCGTTTTTCCGCTCTAAGTGTTTGGTGTTCTGTTCGTTTAGTTTGGGCTTTGAGATGTCCTGATGAAATCGATCACTGGGAAGCATGTCACCGATATTTACGTTACATGAGATCTGGAGGTTTGGTTTTGTTGGTGTTATCTTCGTCTTCTTGCAGGTACACCGTGGCATAGAATTTTTCAGGGTCATGTCATCATTGGTGGAATTTAGACATTCCTGGTCTTCTGTTTCTTCCTCCGGGTTTGTATTCTTTTCCCTTAAGTGGCCATCCAATTGCCCTAGTGCCGACTCAGTTTGGTTTTTGGCTGCTATCTCGGTTCTGCTTTCTACCAGTTTTCTCTTTGGTTGGTTTGTTGGGCCCGTACAGATGATTGGGGATTCTAATCCGTCTGTTGACATGCCGGTTTGGGGCAATGGGGTTTCTGGTTTCTGTGGAGGGGGGTTGTCATTCCTTTGAAGATCGATATGGTCCGGGAAGAGGCCAGTTTGGTCACTCAGATCTGCAAATTGGATGAGCACAGCAACTGAGCAGAGGTGACCGAAGGAGTGGAGACCTGTCTCATGCCAAGGTGCAACCACTGATTCCGTGAGATGCACCCTACCCCTAGATGCATCCAGCAGTGGGAGCAATGGTGCATAAGGTGTCAAGATGCTGGTGAAGCACAAACAGCGGTGGAACCAACTAATTGCCATGGATAGAAGATGCATGGACGGAATAGGTGCATGGGTAAGAAGTGCATTAGATGTTTCAATGTCCACAGCGGCGATGATAAAGTCGCTATGTCATCTAAGTCGTACTGCAAATGGGTAGCGAGGGAATAGTTCTCGAAGTTGTGCGCCCTGAGCCCGCCCCTGTCTGACGGTAAGCACAATTTTGATAACACCACCCGACGACGCTTGCCATGCCAGATGAGGTTGCTGAGCATGCACTCCGGCATGACGAAGAAGAACTTGTGCAGGTAGAATTGGATGCACAGGAGCATCACCATCCTAGATAATATGACGTGTCCCGCCACTAACAGCTGGAGTGATGTCCAGAAAGAGATTTGCCCATGAAGGGAGGACACCACCCAGCGCACATTGCCATCTGCCGGCATCTCTGCGCCTTAGTAGATCCAGATACCAATGCAGTAAATCATGTCTGGTTGCCATTGTATTAACACTTCACCTAACTAAAGAGCAGGGTCCACTGCCCCATAAAGCAGAAGGAAGAGACCGCACTTGCCCCAGTTGGCCTTCATGCTTGTGACAGCAACGAAGACGGCAAACAGGCACTTAATTTCCTGTAGGGGTGAAGAAATAACTCGAAGAAAGACAGCAGGTCATCCACATACAGCTAGAAGGTGTACTTCCCATCTCCTAGCGGAATCCCCCAGTCCTGTCCCTGTACTTTCAATGTATGTGCCAGCGGTTCCATAGTCAGCAAAAAGAAATGGGGGGAAAGTGGGCTGGCCTGACAAGTGCAGCTGCCTATCCTTATGGGATTGGATATATATCGGCCTGTCCTGACCAAGCATTTGGGGTCCCAGGCCAAATCTAGATAGGACGGCAAATAGATAGCTCCACTCCAAGGAGATCCAGCATCAGGCAGCCAGCCAAGGGCCAACAGCCCTGCATCTGCTTTTGAACTCTGAAGAGGCGGTGGAGATTCTGGGACGTGCTGCGCCGCAAGACAACTCAGTTCTGATCCTTGTGAACCTGCATCAGAGTCACCTGAGTAGGACAGTCCTATAAAATTTTCTGAAGGAATTTAGTGTCTGCATTTGCCAGGGGTCTGTAGGAGCCGTGAGAGGTGGGGTCTCATACCGGCTTAGGCATGGAGACAATCAATGCATACCAAAGGGATTGAGGGAGACAGAAGTAGATAAGTGATTCATCTTAAGGGTTTGTAGGCAGGGGACTAGCAACCTGGTGTATGTTGTGTGTGGCAACGACCAAGTTGACTTGGATTAGCTGGCTGCCTCCCAGGAACCTGGAGAAAGTCAGTCCGCCATCTTAAACCCCCTCAAAACCCAGTGATGTTCAGAGTGAAGAGCACGGTAGAAATTGATATTGCTTGCAGACAGAGAGAGTCTTTGCATTTAGTGCCTTGATGTGGGTTGTGCGAGGGATCCAGTAAAGTTCTCTCTACATAAAGGTAATCCAGTCAGACTCTTACAGTCCCTTGATTGATCGTATCGCTACATGGAGAATGCTCCTCAATTGGGTCGGATGGGACCTTAAGGTTTACCTCCATGGAGCTGTTTGAAGACCAGTTCTTGGATTGCACTTCAGACGTCATGTTCTGGTAGAATGCCTGAATTCTGTGGAACAGGGAACGCTGTACCAGCAACCTGTATCTCCTTTGTGATGTGAATTTCGAGGCTGATGTCAATGTGAAATCTAGACATGTGCTTATCTCAGACAGTTGAGGAGTAAAGCAGTTGTGGTTTTTGCATTTATTCATGTGTGTTACTGCCAGCAATGAACACAATGTCATTAGGCTCAACCTTGGATTGACCTTTTGAAATGTAGGCATTAAGTAGTTCTACATTTGAAAACATCTGGTGTAGCTGAGTATGGTCCACTTATTTGTGGATCTTGATATTATTGTCTACTAGGAGCACTGAAAAATGTTCCATGTAGATTTTGAGGATAGAATGGAGCATTGGGGAGTGCCACAGACTATTTTGATATGATCAGAAGCCGAGGATTTAAAGCTTTGGGGTAGGTATGCCCATATGTTGCTAGCAAAGAGAATGCTGAGTTGGTAGTTTAGTTTCACAAACAATGTAGTAGAACCTAGCAAGGTCCATGTGCAAGGTCCCTCCCTTCACAACTCACTGTGTAGGAGTGAACAGATACAAATCTCACACTGTTCAAAAGCTCCATCATAGCATGCCCTTATACAGCAGTACATAGAAACGCCATATTTAAATCTAGTCTGAAATGACTATAATCTGATTCTAGTTTATCATATGGATTCTGAGTAATTTAGGAATGTTCTCAGATTTCATTCGTTCATTTAATGCATTTCTCTACTTTTTGTGGTTTTAAAAATGAACATGAAAATGCTCCCAAAACACCGTTAGTTGTTTTTCAGGCAAAATGACCCATCTTTGCATCCTTTCATTTGGCATTTTTAGGTCTCCTCTAAAGACAGCTGGTATAATAACTATTGGGGTCTTGATTGGAGGGTCTTAGGACAGACATCGTGCATTGGGTAATTGTAACAACTGGAGTCTTTAACCACTAGTTTCCTCGTGCTCTCTTGCTGAGGAGCTCTTCATTTAGAACCAAGTACATTTTTGGTACTTGCCTCTCAAGATAGCAAGGGAGAGCGAACCAAGGCTTATTTAAGGGAGGTGCTTTGGCTACAGACTTCTTAATTATAAAAGTGAAAAACATTAATTCATAAATTGGTGTCCAGTTAATGCTTTTTGTTGTAAAAAGGAAATGCACTTTGTTGCACTTACTGCTAAATGCTACCCACATTTGGAAATATATACATAATGGTGGGTTATTTAGGTGATAGTGACTCCATCTGAAGGGTCTCACAACCAACAGCTGGTGCACTCTAATGACAGATCCCACAGATCAGGTAAACCCTTAAATGTACCTTGTTACCCTTGCGATGAAGGCAGCATGAACAGCCTGCATAACAGTAAGTCTTAAAGACTAAGAGCACAATAACCCTAGTCATGTGCTTAACACAATAAAATAGGTGCAGTCAATAAAAGACCGGTGTATTGACTTTTTCGGGTTGTCACCAAAACAATTAAGAATGATGAGCTCAAAACACAATACAGTCAATATTAAAACATTTGAGGATGGTATTACCTTTCAATAACAATCAATACCATGTGCAGCAATTTGCTACTTTTGTCAAAACAATATTCAGTGTTTTGAAAAAAGGTGTAATGTATTTCTTCAATTTTATACCTCCTGCAAAGCATCCATTGGGCCTAGAACCCGAGGTTTCTACACCTCAAATTCGTCAGAAAGTCCCTGCTCTAAGAGAGCTTGAAATCCCCCCCAACCCCTTTCCCCCGCCCCCACACCCTCTCCCATAAAAAGTCTCCCTAGGTCACTCTTCTGTGAACCTATGAGACGTAGGGTGACTCTTTAGGTTTGGCCTCCTAGAGGATGTTCGGTGAACCTGCCGCTTTTTCTGGGGGTTCCCCTAACTCCCCCTCAAGGCTCCTGTGGTGCCCTTCGGGTTACTCCAGAGTGTTTATTTTTGGAATTCTGGCCTCTAAAATGTTTTGATCTTAATAGAGCTGATTTTTCTCTGCTCTCCCTCCAGTGAGGGAAAGCTCATTGACTGTCCTCCTGCCCTTTAGGTGCTCACACGCAGGACCTCTGTGCACCTGGTCCCCTTTGTCAGCATCTTCCTCACCAGCAAAGCACAGTCAGCGCTGCCTGTATGCCACAGGCCCACTGCGTACTTGCCACTTGCATTTTGTCTGTAAGTCATGGTGTCCCCCTTTGAGGGTTTCCCACCTAGAGGACCATTCACAAATTCCAGGAGAACCCTCTACTTGACAGTCCCCCAGCAGGTTCACCCATAGACTGACCCCAGATAGAATGGGGATGCCAGTGCCAATGGCCCAGAGAGAGACATTGATGGAGTCTAGGTCATCTCAAGTTCAGAGTTTGCAACTACTTCACACAGGGGTCCATCACAAGGGGTCAATCCATCCTTCTGGCTCTTCAGAATCCATCGCTTCACAAAGCCTCTCTCGCATGCAGGGCTGCTTAAATGGGAGTGACACTTCATCCCTCCACTCTTGTTTCATCCCTCTTGCACAGTATCTTCGGACTTTTAAAAAAAATTGTAACTTCAAGTGATCACCGGTCACAGGTTTCCGAAAGCTCTGCCCTGCCCCGAATTGCCACCAACAACCTGACTTCAAATGTGTCTCATGGAGACATTCGAGAGAGAAGTAAGACTTTTTCCTACTGTTTCCCAATAGGTAACACCCAGGCCTGGCAGGGAATGTGGGTGTAATTACCATATGCAGATTCTGCCCCGCCATCTTCTTCTCACAGGAACAGACTTAATCCCTACCAGATGCGCCTATTGTGTGGGAAAGGCTTTGATCTTAATTCTGTCCAGAATTTAATTAAGGTCCGGCTCAGCAAAATATGACCACATTCAAAGCACATACAAGAATGCAAATATGACCAAAACCATTTTATTTTTTCAGTTTGGACCTTTACATAGAGAAAGAAACATTAAATTCTCCTTGAGGTCGAGCCAATACGAAGTTATAATTGGGTCAGGCGTTTGTCCATAGTGTAAATACAGTTGACTGAGCACTACAGACCTACACTGAAACACTACAGACTTACACTGAAATACTACAGACTTACACTGTAGTCAAAAAGAAAAGGAAACATTTATTTTGAATGCCCAATTAAATTATAAGGCTTGCACAGGACAAAACAAATTCTTTTAAAATCCCATCTATGACAGGCTACCTATTGACAGATACCACGCTGAGTTAGTAGCACATGAACTCGTCGCGCACATGTGAATACCTGTAATCATGTGCAACCAATCCAGAACCTCTTATTTCAGATGCTCATCAGTGGTACTTACTTTAAATGGTGGGCACGGGCAGTTTATCAGAATTTACAGAGAGTGAGATGCATGTTATGAATTTAAATCACAGTGATAAGATCCCTTGGCTATCCTTTGTCAAGCAAGAACTGTTCCGGCTCGGCTTTAACGAGCTGTGGGAGGCCCCGGAAACAGGCTGTAACAGGGTCCTCCGGAAAAAACTTGTGGAAGCTTATAAGGAACAAAATCTTGCCTCCCATGTGCTTGCACCCCGCACCGGCACTCTAACTCATCGTTTTACTGAATCCAAAAATTCTTATAAGTTTGAAACCTTTATGGATTTTATTTACCCGATTATGGCAAGGAAGCTATTTATACAGTGGCGGTTTGGCACCCTACCCATTAAATCCTTTACTAGCAAATGGACCAATGGAGGGGACAAAATATGCCCTGGCTGTAATTCCTGCGATGAGGAGGAAATCCATGTTCTGTTTTTCTGCCCTTCCTACAAGTCACCTAGGAAATATTGGCTTGTGCCCCTATGTAGGAATATGGCAATAAGAAACTGTGTAACATCTTTCAGAATACTGAAAACTGATTCCTCCCCCCACATTGTTTTCGCAGTCGCAAAATACCTTTTGGCCATGTGGCGCATTAGGTCCAAGTTGATTAAGGTAAAACCACCATAGGATTGTATGCCTACACCACTGTGTCATTGTAACCTTTAGCTCCCGCTGACAATGTCTTCTAACACATTTTGTCTACTCCATTCCCAATGATATGAAATGTTACTGCTTGTTCCTTTTATGCACTTTATATGCCCGATTTTAAATGTTATGAAATGCTGCTATTTGCTCCCTGTATGCATTTTATATTGCCTGAATTTTAAATGTATGTATGTTTTTATGCATCTTTTATGGCCTAAATGGCCGAAATAAAGAATTTTTGGATTGGATTGGTACTTACTTTAAATGGTGGGCACGGGCAGTTTATCAGAATTTACAGAGAGTGAGATTCACAACAGAGATGTAAAAGCAGGGTGTTCTAAAAAGCAAAAAAATCTAGGGGGCTAAATAGGCCAGAACTCAATCTTCACAATAATGTGCCTTTAGATAGTGTTCACTACTGCTGCTTTTCTGAGCTCCAGTGCAGGA
Source organism: Lissotriton vulgaris (assembly GCF_964263255.1). Taxonomy (NCBI): domain Eukaryota; kingdom Metazoa; phylum Chordata; class Amphibia; order Caudata; family Salamandridae; genus Lissotriton; species Lissotriton vulgaris. The sequence goes on along the minus strand of NC_141695.1, from coordinate 541,837,752 downwards.
TGTAACAAGTGTTATTTAACGTAGTCGATTATTTATAGATATTTACAGTTACTGAGGCAATTTAAATTATTTATAGCTATGTCCATAGCGAACACTTAACCATGGGTGCCATCCTGGGCACCGTATATACATGTTTTTGAGGTAGACACTATGCACAGCGTTACTTGAGAAAGCACAGTTTGGCTGCATTTTCTGAACCATTTGAGGAATGGAGGGGCTGAGGATAGAGTGCCCCTTATGTAATACTTGCAGATAGGCTTGAGAAGCACAATTTGTCCTTGTCTAGGTTCTTTCATTGAATTCAGGTGGATGTTTTTATGGGTTGAAATTCCACCCACAAATCACCAAAATTCTTAAATGATATAAATGGTGAGAGAGCGCAATTTGAATGAAAAGTATATCTGTACCATATTTACAAGCCTATAACGCAAACGTAGAACTTGTAATATGAAGTTAGCACTTGTAGTGTAAAGTTAGCCGATGTAACCAATGTAATAGGAAATGTACTAGAAAGGCCCGTATACACATAGGATGGGCTAATATAGAAATGTGTAGAAATGCTTAAGAACAGTAGAACGTGCTGAATAGATGTACGTATGTAATTATAAAGCGGAGAAGGAAGATGAAATGCAAAGTGAAGAAATGTGCAGACTATATAGCACTGTGTAAGAAATGAGAGTATAACGTTGTATCTTATGTAACATGAATTCGCTTATAATCAAATGATTTGCTAATTCAAATATATGTGTGTTAAAAGTCATACTGTGTAGAAGAGTTTGTAGGAATGTTAGCATAGTGTGGTCATGTGTGATTTTAACCTAAGCTGACCAAGGGTTCGCAGGAGTGTAGTCCGCTGTATGTAATTTAGTGGGCTCACAGGAATAGGAATAGCTTTGATCTGAATGTGCGAGCCAAGAGTCAAAGGTCTTGTTAAATTTAAGGTGACAATGCTAGACGAAGTTTATGGCCTAAGTGAGATAAGAGACGCTTGGAATTTGGAGTCTTGTTTTAAGTGACCGTTCACAGGACCAAACGAGGTTATGATCACAAATGTAATGAATAGAACTCTGATGAAGTGATGGACTTTGCTCTGAAAGTGCCAACTGAAATGTCAATGAGGTTACCAGCACGAAGATGAAGATGGCGCCTAAGAAGCAAGGTCAACTTAACGGACGACGTGAAGAGACGAAGCTATGGAAAGAACTAGAATGAGATCATGTGAATGAGCACATGGTGGGCGTCAAAGGGGCGTTCCACCTATACTGTGATTGTGTATTTAGGGACAGCACCCAGGGGAGAAGAGCAGCACAAGAGCTCAGCGCAGAACAGAAGATCAGAGCGCAGAAAGAGCAGAGCGCAAAAGAGCAGTAGGCCGAGGACCCTTAGAGAGCGGATGGGTAGGCAGAAAGGGTACTGCTTCTCGACATAGGTTACCATTAGAGGTTAAGAGAGTTTGAACTTCTTTGGAAGTCAAACTGCTGACACCTTTTTAGGGTAAAAGGACTTGCTAGTAGGGATGTCATCTAGCATAGAGTAGGGACAGATTTAACTTGTTCATTCTCTTTTTGTAGATGACGCAACGGATCCACTTAGTATCTATGCTTTTCAATCTGTTGATTCTGGAATTGATTTTAATCGTTTTCTTTGTAGACTTAGGTTCTTTCGGGAATTTATGTTCCTTTTAGTTCCTGTATATTTGTTGAATTTTATCCTGAGAGGATTGTATATGCACTTGATTTTGATTTTATATTAAACTTTTAAAACTTTTATCAGTCGTAAGTGGTTCTTCAGAGTTGCGTCAGTCTATGGGGTTGATTTAACCTATGTGGGGTTTGCCTTTTACTCAATGACAGATAATAATCGATCCAAAATTGAGTGAATGAGATAGGTATCTAGGTGATCAGAAAAGGTATCAAAATCTCATTCCCCGCAGTTGGTAGCAGAGAAAGATGGTTTTCTTCTTGAGGAAGGCAACCTAGGTCAGGTCTAGATTACCCCAAGGTCCCTAGTCATCGACGACCAGAAGAAGAATCCCTGCCGAAGAAGGTGCTGACGGTGCAAGAGAAAAGCAGCAGAATCGGTCGAGAGTGAGTATAAGGGTCATGCGTTGCCAGATTGCGGTGTTTTATGTTGTACCTGTGTTGTAATGTCAAGCGGAGTTGAATGCCTGTAGTGTGATTGAGGGAAGGTTGTGAGCGCGCGCAACCGGATAAAATCTTAAGTCCAGAGAGGGCTTAAGTGGTTCGGGTGTATCGAACACCCAGAGTAATTGTCTACCATTGTAAAGGGGGTCATGCGGTACCATTGATCGCCCGCAGGACCGATGATAGGGGGAGTGTAAGAGTGAGTGTATGAGTAACGGACGCTGGTCGTACGTTTACTGTGTGTAAGTAACCTATCAGTTAAGGCGAGCGTCTGAAGTGAGAGGAAGACGTCTCGTCAGTTGAGGTGACAATTACAGTTAGACTGTGGACGTACAGTCAAGAAAAGTGATCGCTTGGACGGAAGTAGTCATTTTTCGGTGTGTGAATGAGACGTATGCAAGACCGCGAGGCAAGCTGAGAAAGGAGGGGAACTGCTGCAGAGGGGACGAGTGACGTCAGCGTAGAGCCGCGCTGGGATTGGCCGGTTGGTGTAGAACCGCGCTGGGATAGGCTGGTTAGCAAGAGCCGCGCAGGGATTGGTGGTTTGTTATCGGGAAGTAAATAAGGAAGAGAATTAAGGAAAATCGTAGATTCTTGAAAATGAAGTGTTTTAAACGTTTAAGGGCGATCTTTAAGAGTGATAGAGGAAACTTGTATGCAGGGGAAGAAGCCCCACCAGAAGGCACACCAGCTTATTATATGGCTGTGAATGTAGGGTTACACTCAATATTATGGATCTCCGAGTGGAGTAAGCTAACAGAAGGAAATGAGGAACTGACGTTCCCGAGATACGGGACGTTTAGGGTAGAAGCATTGAACCAACTGAAAGCGGTAATGCTCGCAACGAGACCTCTACCGAGGCCAACACAGTTCGAAGCCCTTAGTGCGTGGTTTAGAGCGGCACACGATAAGAGCTTGAATAGGCGCCAAGAAAGAGTGAGACGATCGGTAAAAGCAGTGCAGGATGCTAAATGGGACGATGAAGCTAAAAAGTGGAGGGTGCAAAAGATAGAAGCAGATAAACTGTACCCAATGTTAGAGGCTACGGGAGAAAAGAAGCCTCTAGAAGAAGATGAGGATAGCGAGCCGGATGAGGGTCTGATAGAGAGGCTATTATTAGATAGACCACCTCCGTACAACAGAGAAGCCGAAAGTCCCGAACTACAGCAAGGGGACGGGGCTAGGTGGGGGGAATATAAACCGCTCCCCACATCAGAGTGGGACCCCAAGAAAGGTGAGGAAGTACCTCAATCTAGTCCCGTACAGAGAGTAGTAGGAAGATTCGTGGTCCAGAAGGTGCCAGAAACGGAGCGTGCAAGGTCGTATCAATTGCCCGATGCTCTACAAGTACCTGTTACCATAGGTCCTATAGTGTCAATCTACAACCCAGAGGGAGCCCAGCAGGAGGAACAGGCACGGTGGGACAGGGAAAGGGCAGAGATGGAAAGTAGGAATAATACGATCCATTCCCAAAGGCAGTTGCTAGGACCAAAGAGTCGGAGTACCCCATTGGATTCAGCAACGGGTCCCTGGATAGAACAGGGGGGTCAGAGAGGACATCTGGATTTGAGGGGACCGAAACCGAAATCCTTTAAGGAATTTAGGGAGTACTTGAAAGAATGGGATGCTGCCGTAGAGACTCAGAATAAAAGAATAGAAACGGAAGCAGAATGGAGAGATCAGGATAACAGGATCCTCTCTCACTGCGGAGCTGGCGAAAGCAGTCCGGAGTGGGAGGGAGGGAGTCAAGGAAGCAAAGGAGATACTTGCCATACCACCAGTGGCAATAGACAAATGTGTGAAGACAAGAGTACAGGGTGTGGGGGAGTGCCTCGCCTCATCCTTAGTGAGGGGGAACGAAAGACGCAGGAGTACCGAGATAGTTTCAGGTGCACTCACCATGCCCCGGGCGAAAATGTGCGACATTGGAGTCACGAGAATATAGGGAGTCGCGAAGGGTCTCGCCATGCATCCGGTGATCACGGACGAGATCGCGGGAACATGGAGGACCGTGAAGGACCCTATCGTTTATTGAGCGACACCAGACAGCAAGGGAGTTGCAGTGATATAGAACAGAACGGAGGATCCTATCTCGCACCTAAAGAGTCCGAACCGAAAAGACAGGATGCAGTGATGGGGAATAGATCATTGTTCCACCATACCCCAAGGGAAGATGGGAAAGCTTGGGATCTAGAGAGGTGGGAACAAAGAGAAGCAAGAAGAACTCCTCATAACTCACCTGTACCTAGACGTAGGACTCGTAGTGGGGGTGAGAGGGATGTAAAAGAACCACCTAGGAGTGAGGTACTGAGAGCTGAGATAAAAGCAAAACGGCTCGACGTAATGAGTTTAAAATCAGACTTAGAAGAAATAATAGACGGCACATTGCCAATGGAAAGGATAGAGCTGTACGAACCGGATGAAATACTGTTTATGTCTAAGGATGTTACTCGGAAAGCGAGGTCAGTTCATGAAAATTTATCTAATTTGGCAAACAGATATATGATAGACCTATCACGAACTAAAGCTTTACAGGGTAACCATAGACTAAATTGCACGGATCAGGATCTAGATGAGCGTAGGACGATTGGGCTGAAAATACACATAAAGGAACTGATCCTGAGTATCAGATTGTGGAGGAATTTGGATAAATGGGAGGAAAGATGGTCCAAGAGGGGATCCATCAGAAGGAGTACACTTACGAGGTCCCCGGACGGAGAGCTAATGCGAATGGAAGCTTTCCCTTTGCGAGAAATCGCGAACAGAAGCTACGTGCATGTGCCCTGGAGTAGGGGGGATTTAGCGGCATTTACCAATTCCTTTCCAAAGCTAAGGGAGAACCCCGTCGAGTGGTATAAGCAGGTAGAGAGGTTCGTGAAGATCTCTAAGGTGCTGTGGGTCGACTTGAACACCCTGTTTGACATTGTAGTACCCGGAGATTTGTGGACGGCATGTAAGCTCAGTATCGAATGGCCCATTTGTGAACCCGAGAGGGATCCCCGGACAAATGGTCCATCAGAGAGAGTCATGGAAAAGTACGAGAGGGTAATTGCATGGTTAAAAGAGAAGGTGCCGTTGCAGGACATAGACTGGGTTAAGATAGATCGAACAACTCAGGAACCTAAAGAGACCGTTCACGAGTTCTATGAGAGATTACTGAAAGCATTCAAACAGTACAGTGGATTGGACGTGATGGATCCTAAGGACATAGGGCAGTTTGTGTCGAAGTTCGTCCTGGGATTGAGACCGGACATATGCCTGATGATACAACAGCATTTGATCTGTTGGCAAAACAAACCTTTAGATGAGATTCTGAGGTATGCGAGGTACTGTAGCGATGAAATAGATTCGAAGGCAAAGAAACTTAAGGAGAAGCTGATGTTAGTACAGATGCAATCAGCTGGAAAGGGTGGACAGCGACAACAGGGAACAGGAACACTAGGAAAGAAACAGAATAATCAAAGCAGAGATGAGGAGGAAAGACCGAGACCGAGGATAGATATCGCAACACTGAAAAAGACAACGAGGTGCCATCAGTGTAACGAGGTAGGACATTGGAGACGCGAGTGTCCTTATAATGTCGAGACGGGGGAATTAGAACAGGAGGAGGATGAGGTTCAAACCAGCATGATAAAGGGAACAGCCTTTCCGAAGGGAAAGTTTGTCAAAGGGGGGACTCAGACTCCTCGAGCTCAGTTTCCTCAACCGCCTCGCATTGCAAATGGAGGAAAAACATATAGACAACTGCCACTGTTCGTAGGTGGAGAAGAATGCTACTACGTTGACCCTCTTACTGGACAACGAGTGAATAGGGATGAAGATTGTACTCTAGGAGCAGCCCTGGAGGTAGACCAGAGAGGACCATACGTCGAAGCTGAAGTAGCTGGATGTCCTACGACCTTTTTGGTGGATACGGGGGCCACTCGATCCACTTTGAGATCGGCGGTAGTCCCAGGTCTGCCAATGTCGGGAGAGACGATTCAGGTGGTAGGAGTCGCAAATAGGAGAATGACGAATCCTCTGACAGAACCAGTGTCAGTGAAGATAGGGAATTACAGTGATGAACATCAGTCTGTGATTTGTGATTCTAGCCCTGTGTGTCTGCTAGGAAGAGATCTGTTGTGTAAACTAAACTGCACAATATATTGCACACCTGAAGGAGTAGAAGTGCAGACTAACGATGATGATGCCGATTTTAAGGTTGTAAACTCGCAGGAATGCGTGGAACTATACCCTACCTTAACGGTGGAGGAGCTTCCACAGGATTTGAAGGAGACTGTGTCAGCTGAGGTGTGGGATTTTACTGGAGAAGAAATAGGACTGATCAAAGGGGCAGAACCGGTAAAGATCATGGTAAAACCCAATGCCGAGTATCCAAGAACACCACAATATAAGTTAACACCGGAGACGATTGCAGGAATAAAGCCTGTGATCGAATCCATGATTAAACAGGGAATACTGAAGGAGATCGTGGGAAGTCCATGTAACTCCCCGATTATGGGTTTGCAGAAGCCTAGTGGAAAATACAGAATAGTGCAGGACCTTCGAAAGATTAATAATATCGTTGTTTCATGTTGTCCAGTGGTACCGAATCCATCAGTGATATTGTTTCAGATACCGTTCCAAGCTGAATGGTTCACAGTGATAGACTTGTGCCAGGCTTTCTTTTCAATCCCTTTAGATGAGGAGAGCCAGTATCTGTTCGCTTTTAAGCTGGAAAATCGCGTTTTAACATGGTGTCGTATTCCCCAGGGGTATACAGAAAGCCCATCGATTTTTAACCAGCTGCTGAAGAAAAATCTTGAAAGTCTAGTACTGCCCATGAACTCGGTTCTGGTCCAGTACATAGACGACCTACTTGTGGCGTCAGAAACTGAGGAAGCTTGCAAAGTAGACACCATCACCTTATTAAATCACTTGGCCGAGAACGGACACAAGGTGTCTCCAAGTAAATTGCAGTATTGTCTGACCGAAGTGCAATCCTTGGGCCACAGGATTGAAAAGGGAAAACGGAAGGTGTCTCCAGACAGAATAGAGGCAATCATGAAAATGAATGCGCCTAAAACACAAAGAGAAGTCAGGATGTTTCTAGGCATGGATGGTTATTGTCGGCAGTGGATAGCCAACTTTTCACTGAAGGCAAAACCTTTACTAAAACTGACGCACAAGGGGGTGAGTGATCCGGTACCATGGGACAAAGATTGTTTGATGGCATTTTTGCAGCTGAGGGAGGACTTGTGTCGTGCCCCGGCTTTGGGAATGCCTGACTATGAAAAACCATTCTTGCTTTACTGCTGCGAGAGAGAAGGTTGCGCTTTAGCAGTTTTGGCCCAGATACACGGAAATGCGCGTAGGCCAGTTGCGTATTTTTCGGCTACATTAGATCCAGTAGCCGCAGCGTTGCCCGGATGTCTCAAATCCGTTGCTGCAACGGGTGTCAGCATTGAAAGATGTGAAAATGTGGTAATGGGACACCAGTTAGTGGTGTACGTACCGCATTCTGTGGAATTGTTAATGACCAGGACCAAGACTCAGCATCTGACGAATAGCAGGCTCACACGCTACGAGCAAGTCATATTGGCTGCTGAGAATGTGACCCTAAAGAGATGCTCTGTTTTGAATCCTGCTACTTTGATGCCACTTCCCAATGATATTGAGGATGAAATTTGTACAGATCATGACTGCCTTGATGTGACTGAGCTATGCACCAAACCGAGACCAGATATCGTAGATGAGCCATTGACTGACCCTGATGAAATATTCTTTGTTGATGGTTCATGCGTAAGAGACGATATTGGTCAGCTGAGAGCAGCATATGCAGTTTGAACAATTACCGGAGTTGTGGAAGCCGCCTGCCTGGAAGGAGTACATTCCGCTCAGGTAGCTGAAATCATTGCTTTGACCCGTGCCTGTTTGGCAGGCAACAAAATTCGAGTCACCATATACACCGATAGCCAGTATGGTTTTGGGGTAGTTCACGACTACGGGCAGTTGTGGTCTCAAAGAGGTTACATGACCTCCTCGGGTTCTCCCATTAGGAATGGAGAATTCGTGAGATTATTGTTAGAAGCATTACAAGGACCAACAGCTATTGCGGTTGTCAAATGCGCCGCGCACACAAAGAATACCGACTTTGTGTCGCAGGGCAACCGATACGCAGACGAGGTAGCACGTTACTGTGCGGAACAGGGGTATTCTCACACCAATGTAGAAGTGGGGGGAATACAAGAAAGAACTGATTTGACTATGTTGTTAGACACTGTAGATACGTGGGATGAACTGAAGTGTGTTCAGGAAAATGCACCAGATGTTGAGAAGAAAGCATGGGAAACAGCAGGTTGTACCAAAAGTGAGATGAATTTTTGGATTTCTGCAGATGGGAGAGCAGTTTTACCAAACAAACTTGTTAGTCCAATGGCAAGGAGATTGCATGGACCAGCACACATAGGTAGAGATGCTATGGTGAGAGTATTCAGACAAACGTGGTATAATCCGAAGTTTAGAGTAGCGGCAGAAGCAGTATGTCAGCGTTGTGCGATCTGTCAGCAACTAAACGTAGGGAAAAGAACACCAGTCACATTGAGTCACATAGGGATGTCTGGGGGGCCTTTCAATAGAATGCAGCTGGATTTTATTGAAATGCCTAAGTGCAATCGACTCAGATACGTTTTAGTGATTGTCTGTATATTTTCCAGATGGGTTGAAGCTTATCCTACACGTAGGTGCGATACACTTACAGTAGCAAAATTGTTGCTTAGAGAGTTAATACCGAGGTTTGGGGTGCCATCCTCTTTGGAATCGGACAGAGGAACTCACTTCAACAGCGAAATAGTGAAGATGCTATGTTCAGCCTTGAGCATAGACCAGAAGCTCCATTGTAGTTATCGACCAGAAGCTTCGGGGATTGTAGAGCAAATCAACAGCACGATAAAGTCCAGACTTGCCAAAGTTTGTTCATCGACATCCCTGAGTTGGCCTGATGCACTTCCATTGGTTCTTATGAGCATACGTAGCACACCAGATAGAAGAACAGGTCTCTCTCCACACGAGGTGCTAATGGGGAGAGCTATGAGACTGCCATCGGTTCCGACTGCAGCATTGTTGAACATCACAGACGATTTGATCTTGGACTACTGCAAGGGACTATCTGATGCCATTCATTCTGTGTCCCTCCAGGTCCAGGCTGCAGAGGTTCCATCATCACAAGACCTGTGCCATGACCTGTGTCCAGAGGACTGGGTCCTTGTGAAGAAGCATGTCAGGAAGAACTGTCTAGACGTGCGCTGGCGAGGACCATTCCAAGTCATACTGGTTACGAACACTGCAGTAAAGTGTGGAGGCTTGCCCAATTGGATACACGCCTCACACACCCGAAGAGTTCCAGCACCTCTGGAAGAAACAGCTCCTCTCTCGGATGAAAATCCAGCAGAAAGCGGAGAAGCCACAGAGAGGAAAAGTCAAGCTGTAGAGGTGATTGAAGAGGCTGAACCTGTGTCGGAACAGGCTGATGATGGTCAAGACACCAGTGAAACCGAAGCTGTCTCAGAAGAGGAAAGTAGCTGAGAGTTCGAGTCAGACATCGAACAAGCTGTAAGTGATCAAGAGACAAGTCCAAGAACAAGGAGCGGGAGGACAAGGAATGGAGAAGCTAGTTGGCCGGAAAGAAGGAGAAGGTCAACCTTGAGAGCAAATCCAGAGAGCACCCTTGTCCCGATCGCTGAAGATTCAGATCAAGACGAAGAAGCTACGGATTCAGGTTCTGGGAGTCCGAGAAGATCAAGAAGGGTACGTGTGCCCTGCAGAAGATACGCCACCCCAGAGTGGACTTATCTAGCAGATGTCTTGGGGACAGAGATCTGGGAGAGTGAGAGAAGTGCAGGTGATCAATCTCGATCCGATTGTGGCAGTGGAGATATGGATGTTGACGCCTGGAATCGAGACTGAGGGGTTACTGACTTTCACACTTCCCATTCCCCTTTACCTAAGTCGGATCAAAGACCTAGTGCTAAATCGATTAGAGTTTCCGACTTTTGGTCATCAAATACCAGCACAAGAAGAAAAAGTCATTCGTTTGGAACTATTGGAACATGTTATTAAAGCTGCAGGTACGAGAATCATTGTAGATGCATAAAGACTTTTGTGTTTAAGCTATAAAGAAGAAGATAACCTAGCGCCGAGTGGAAAGAAGAATAAAATTAGGGATTACATTTAGAGGACGGAGAAGGGTTAGGGTTGTCTGTTGCTAAAGATAAAAAGACATTATTGTGAAAAAGAGACTTTTGTTGATTAAGAGCGCTTCACAGACTGAGAAATCAAACAAAGCAAATAAAGACTTGAAAAAGAAAACTTTTCCACGAGAAAGAAAGAGCTACATTGTTTGATAACATGGAGAACGGCAACCCAAACCGAAAAGCCAAATGCATAATAGGTACACTAATAGCAGTAGTAATTTTTCTTATCATTACAGTAGTTACCATATCATACATAGTAGGACATACAAGCGTAAAGGAGACAACAGATGTAAAGCCTGTAACGACTTTGAAACCTGCTCTTGTTGGGAAGAAGGAGGAGAGCAATGTAATCCGTGAAAAGGCGTTACTGGCAAATGAAGCTCGTAGGTTACACGTAGACGAGTCACAGGGAAATTTTAGATCGAATGCATATGCCAAACTATTGTAGGAGTATATCGATGCCATGGAAGCCAAAGATTGTTACGTTTGTATGCAATTGCCGGCTTCCGTAGATGAAGGCATCAGATATCATCATCTCCCACTGACATATGGGATAACATGTAGTTTATTGCTCAGTATATTTTATGGTAGAGAAGGGTTCGAGTACTACTTTTCAAATTATGATTCGGTACTGCCTGAAGTCCCGAATTATAAACAAATGAATAAGTGGGACTATTATAAAAAGGAAGATAGATTGGCAAAATTCTTTCTTCCTTGGGATACATTAGATACTTCATATGCACGCAGAAATAATCTGACTTGCAAAGTGTCAGAGATAGAGAAGAAATTCATTGGACAAGTAGATGACAGATACAGGAGGCAGAAGATTCTAAAGATGTCAGGACAGTGGAAAACTGATTGGACCGAAGAAGAAAAAGCACACAAGAAGAAAGGTAGCAATGGTCCAATAGCTTTGGATAGAACGCAGAAAGGAAAGTTATGTTTAACTCGAAGCAAGACATATTATGAGAGTGTATTTGTAGGTGAAGTTAATTGCGAACATGCTTTCAGGTTAGAGTACTATACGAAAGATTTTATGAAAGATATGCAAGCGATTCCTAATGTATATTTTGTATGTGGAAGAAATGCCTATGTAAAACTGCCTGACAATTGGTATGGTTCGTGTTATTTGGCAATTGTCTTCCCCAAAATATATCATGCGAAGGATTTAGAGATCGTAGAAGGAAAGGCTTCGATAAGAGCGAAAAGAGAAGTAGGAGATGCTGAAGTAGTTGGAGACATATTTGGAGCAATGTTTCCTATTTTAGGTTTGGTACTTAACGATGTTAAGATCAGGAGACTAGCTACAGTTGTGGATAGATTATCTGCAAGTACTGCAAGGTCACTGATGCTAGTAGAAGGAGAGATGCAGTCGATTAGAGCAATGGTTCTTCAGAACCGTCTTGCTTTAGACGTTCTGCTAGCAAAAGAGGGCGGAGTCTGCAAGGCTTTGAAGGTCCAAGAATGTTGTACTTACATTCCAGACAATTCAAAACCACTTGAGAAAGTCATACAGAACATTACAGAGATACATCAAGAAATCGAAGATTTAACAAAAGTAAATGTTAGGGAAAAAGTAGGTCATGGAATGGGAAAAGTTGGAAATTGGTTTGCCAAACTTGGTAAAAGTGTTGTGTGGTATATATTGAAACCTGTCTTAATAATATTGATTTGCATAATCATATTGTTGGGGTTAGTGAGACTGTACAAATGGTATAGGACGAACCGGTTACAAAGGTCCATGAGAGAGCAAGAAAGGAGATTAGCTGCTTTACAAGATCAACAGTATAAAAGTTTGAGAGCTCTCAAAACGATAAAAAGAGGGAATCTTGTAACTAGTTCTGTGTAATGCAACATTCAAATTGCAATTAGTGATGACCCCTAGAGGTCATCAAAGGGGGGAACTGAGAGAGCGCAATTTGAATGAAAAGTATATCTGTACCATATTTACAAGCCTATAACGCAAACGTAGAACTTGTAATATGAAGTTAGCACTTGTAGTGTAAAGTTAGCCGATGTAACCAATGTAATAGGAAATGTACTAGAAAGGCCCGTATACACATAGGATGGGCTAATATAGAAATGTGTAGAAATGCTTAAGAACAGTAGAACGTGCTGAATAGATGTACGTATGTAATTATAAAGCGGAGAAGGAAGATGAAATGCAAAGTGAAGAAATGTGCAGACTATATAGCACTGTGTAAGAAATGAGAGTATAACGTTGTATCTTATGTAACATGAATTCGCTTATAATCAAATGATTTGCTAATTCAAATATATGTGTGTTAAAAGTCATACTGTGTAGAAGAGTTTGTAGGAATGTTAGCATAGTGTGGTCATGTGTGATTTTAACCTAAGCTGACCAAGGGTTCGCAGGAGTGTAGACCGCTGTATGTAATTTAGTGGGCTCACAGGAATAGGAATAGCTTTGATCTGAATGTGCGAGCCAAGAGTCAAAGGTCTTGTTAAATTTAAGGTGACAATGCTAGACGAAGTTTATGGCCTAAGTGAGATAAGAGACGCTTGGAATTTGGAGTCTTGTTTTAAGTGACCGTTCACAGGACCAAACGAGGTTATGATCACAAATGTAATGAATAGAACTCTGATGAAGTGATGGACTTTGCTCTGAAAGTGCCAACTGAAATGTCAATGAGGTTACCAGCACGAAGATGAAGATGGCGCCTAAGAAGCAAGGTCAACTTAACGGACGACGTGAAGAGACGAAGCTATGGAAAGAACTAGAATGAGATCATGTGAATGAGCACATGGTGGGCGTCAAAGGGGCGTTCCACCTATACTGTGATTGTGTATTTAGGGACAGCACCCAGGGGAGAAGAGCAGCACAAGAGCTCAGCGCAGAACAGAAGATCAGAGCGCAGAAAGAGCAGAGCGCAAGAGAGCAGTAGGCCGAGGACCCTTAGAGAGCGGATGGGTAGGCAGAAAGGGTACTGCTTCTCGACATAGGTTACCATTAGAGGTTAAGAGAGTTTGAACTTCTTTGGAAGTCAAACTGCTGACACCTTTTTAGGGTAAAAGGACTTGCTAGTAGGGATGTCATCTAGCATAGAGTAGGGACAGATTTAACTTGTTTATTCTCTTTTTGTAGATGACGCAACGGATCCACTTAGTATCTATGCTTTTCAATCTGTTGATTCTGGAATTGATTTTAATTGTTTTCTTTGTAGACTTAGGTTCTTTAGGGAATTTATGTTCCTTTTAGTTCCTGTATATTTGTTGAATTTTATCCTGAGAGGATTGTATATGCACTTGATTTTGATTTTATATTAAACTTTTTAAACTTTTATCAGTCGTAAGTGGTTCTTCAGAGTTGCGTCAGTCTATGGGGTTGATTTAACCTATGTGGGGTTTGCCTTTTACTCAATGACAGATAATAATCGATCCAAAATTGAGTGAATGAGATAGGTATCTAGGTGATCAGAAAAGGTATCAAAATCTCATTCCCCGCAATGGAGACCATGTAATCTGAACTAATCTTGTTCAAATTGATGAATTACATGGTTTAATTGCCTTTAGTAAATCAAATTAGAACAAACCATGTGGAAAATATTTTTAGCAACAACTTCATACTGTCACATGCCGCATGATGCCATGAATTCACACAGCATATTTGTAACAGCTTTAGCTGCACTTTTCTGCACCACACGTTTGGAGATGTTCCATTGTGTATATAATATTTACCTAGGCAGTGATTCATTTCAACTGTTATCCTTCCAATATTAGTTTATCCTCATTTGTTGCTCTAATTTGTCTGTAAATAAGCATGTTACCTACCCAATACAAATTATTTTTTCAAAAGATCAATCAAATCCCTCGTCAGTCTTCTTTACTCAGGCAAAATCAGCTGATACAGATAACCTACACATCCAGGGCTCAAGTCGGGGTGCACACAGGTACACAGCGTCCCCCCATTCTTTCCACAGGTTGGACGCCGTCCACCCTGCCAAGAAGTTGGGATCCACAGAAATATGCTGAACTTGTCCCGGTGTAATTTTCATGCAACGGGACACGTTCAGCAGCACCTTAACATTGCTTGCTTTCCATTCCCAGCAGCAATGTGCAGGCAGCGAGGGAGCTTTTTTTTCACCTCCTTTTTGTTTGTGTATGCTGACGGGGGGCCGCCTGGAACCTTACATTTAAATGTAAATGCCACAGAGGGAAACAAAGGCACACAGCTTGCCTTCTCTTCACAGGTTCTTAAGAGAGGCATGCTTTTGCCTTTGTTCTGTTCCAGTGTAAAAAAAAAAATTGAAGACACTGTAAGACTGTCAGATGGGTTAGTCTGCCCGAGTATCTACACAAATAATTTAAAAAGCACTATTTTATTTCTTTTAGAGCGCTACGTCGTGACGTCATGAGGTCATTTGCATATTGTCTTACTTGGTCAGTACCCCCACTTCTATTTAGAGGACTTGTGCCCTGAATGCATCCCTTTAAATCATTTGGGGACCAAAACTAGTAAATGTTGAGAAAATGGCAAGTTGATGTTTGGGACTTAAATCTCAATTGTGCTTATATAACGCACAACAAATAATCCTTCAGGGAATTTACGCTACACTCCTTTGAAGTTACTATTAAACCCTATTCAGTTTCGATCCATGTAGCTGCCATAATATGCTTTCATATGCACAATTTTCAAGAAAATATTCCTTGTCGGAGACTGTTCTACCCAGGTGTAAGATTGAGTTTCAATTCTATCAAGTTCTGACTAATGTTATTTGTCCAGTCAGTTTGAAATACACCACTTGCCGCAGGTTTTCTCTCGGGACATTGTGGGAAAATTCTCAGTAGCTTCTTTTAAAAGCTGCTTTTATATTTTGCATACTTTTTTTTCAGTGTCCCTAGCACATTATGTTTTTAGAATATGCTAATTACCAGAATTTTCCTTGAAATTAATTTGAGGAGAGCCCCCATCTCTCCTATAAAATACTGTTTGTTTTAAAATTAACCACTTGCCACCAATTGTAATAGAGTCTATGGAGAGGTGATTCCCAAACAACCATATGAAAGTAGCCCAAAATCTTCAACGGCTTTTACATTCTCATAGGCCCAATTTGTAAAGAACAACATTTGTAGCAAATATTTCAAAGAATTTCTTCCGCAGAACATTCTTTTCCATTGTGAAATTGTTATGAATGTTGCTGGTCAAGTGTGCCTTAAAGTGCCCCATTTACAGTAATTTCCCAACACAATTTTTAGGGTAAACCCACCTCATGTTGCCTTCTTATCTTTTAACCACTGCTTTCACCTTTCTCGGTCTAGCTACTTTCTTTCACTGACTTATCTCTTAGAAATATCTGACTACATACCTAGAATAAATTAGGTAGTGGGACAGCTTCAGTTTGTGCTTGTGGTGCTCTTCCAAAGGAAATCTACCAGCCCTTATTGTTTTTAACTAGTTGCACAAGAGAATGCAAGACGTTGTGCTTAGTATGAGTCACACTACTGTCTCTACTCAGAATGCTTTGCAAACACCAGGCAATGGCTATTAAACATTTACTTCCTCATATTAAGATTTGTTGCAGCACAAAACTATACAATATCCTGTTCCTCCACACTTCTTTTGCTTAAAATATGCTATCCCACAGATGTGGATGCCAGATTTCTTACAAAGCTTAGTTTCAGCCCATTGTTGTCCCATATGATGTGCTGCGTGTGGGGTATCTTATTCAGAAGGAGAAGTGTGGGAGTGAAAGATGATGGAACATTTACCCTCCGCAGCAAATGCTATTATTTTACACAATTAAAAGTAATTTTAAGCCACAGCTCAGTTATTTCCTCCTGAGTAATGCATTTTTTTCCTGACAAATTTGAAAAGTTCTATACCTTGGTCACTCGAGCAGTATGGGAAATGTAGCAATAAATTACTTTCATAGATCGGCATTCTATGTAAGAAAGAATTCTGTAGATTTTAGAAATGTGTAACTTTCTGGGTTGACCGAAGTTTTTCTGACCTTCTTTCCCTACTATTTTCACACATGTACAAACAACAAAAATTGGAAACATTGAATAAAATATTCTTTTTTTTTCAGTTTTCTACAGCACGACGACACCGTGCCGTAATCAAATTCTTTCTTTAACAACAAACTACAGTTAGGAGTAAAACATCAATAACCCAGCTGAACGTAAAGAATCGTATTCGGTAATTTAGCTTATCCAAGAGACATCCAGAAGGAAGGAGATATGGGCATTCAAGAGGGTGAATGGGGAATGGGAAGTTCAAACATTTATTTGAAACTCCAAAAGTGCGACGTTACCACAGTAAACTTTTTATTGGAGCAATTAAAAAACAACAAAAAATACTTGCAAGCACAGCACTTTTTAACAATTTTTTTATGTTATTTTGGAATTGTACCCATACTGCTCCCACATAACTCATAATGAATATTATCATTCTTAGGAAAAAGTTCTTAATGTTTAGGAATGAAAAATTTGAAGTAAAAAAAAAAATGCTTAGTACTGCAGGGGATTGTGAGCGTTAGCACATACAGCAGAAATGTATTATTTGAATCGCACCTTAGAACGAGGTCCTTAAACATCTGGTAGATAAGTTTGCATGCACATCTTAGGAAAGTGACAAGGCATGGAAACCTTCTTGGAGAAGCTAATTGAAAAATGTTTAGTTATTGCATACTGACTCTTTAGTCCCTATGAATGAGGAAGTGCAGTTTTTTTTCCAAAAACATGAGACCTTCTCCTGGGAAGAGAACCCGAACAAGTTAGAGTTGAAATATCTAAGTATTTTTAACGAACTACTGTGCCAGAGACCTTATTGACATTGCATTAGTCATGGAGCCTGGCACTGAAAAAACACTCCCATAAGATCGAGAAACATAGGGCATGATCTAGAGTTTGGAGGGCAGGGTACTTTGTTGCAAATGTGACAAGTACTCTCTCTGCCAAATCCTTGGTGCACCTGCCCTACGTACAGTCAGGCAGGCCTTGTGCTTTCCATCAGCAATGTTCCCATTGTTTCCGTCAATACAAAACTTAATCTGGAAGACTATCGGAGCGCTGGCTGTCAGAGTAAAGTACTCAGATCGCCCGTCCTAGCTAATGGTGATGGTCAGATGTCCTTTTTTTCTGTCACTGACAGCGAAAACCTGGTGGTGATGAACAGAAAAATATGAACAATGACTCCCACAATCAGCTAATAAACTTTGTAGGAGTGGGGGTCATTAGTTGTGTGCTTTGGGAGTTTGTTTTGAAAAACAGTTTGGGGGACTGACGTTTGAAGGTACACAGATCACTGCTTAGCATGAGCGGAAAATCCGTTCCGCTCGCAGATTTCGCGGATTTTCGGTAAATTCGCAATCCGCGAGATTCGCGAATTTCCCGCAAAATCCGCGAACGAAAATCAGCGAACGGAACGGATTGGGTCAAAAGTTCAAGCTGACTTTTGTAACTCTTTTGGAATGGCACCGGCAAGCTGCCAGAGCCATTCTAAAATAGTTACAAAAGTCAGCTTCAACAGGAAGCTCTAATAGATAAAGTAAAGCAGGTGCTGCTCAAATTCAGTTACACAATCATTAATCACCCAAAACTTGGGGTGATTAATGATTGTGTAACTAATTTGACCTTCAACTGGAGCACCTGCTTTACTTTATCTATTAGTGCTTCCTGTTGAAGCTATTTCTAGCTATTTTAGAATGGCGCTGGCAGCTTGCCGGCGCCATTCTAAGTGGGGCTGAGGGCAGAAGGGCACAAAAGTGGGACAGAGGGCAGAAGGGGACAAAACATGAGTGGGGCAGAGGGCAGAAGGGCACAGAAACAAGTGGTACAGAGGGCAGATGGGCATAAAAAACGAGAGGGTGGCAGTGATTAAGCAGGCAAAACCCCCCCGCGAAATTGCAAATCGCCTCGCGAACACCCGCGAACACACAAAGCGCCTCGCGAACACGCAAAAATAAAAAAATCCGCAAATTCGCTAATTTTGTGGATTGCCAATTCGCAAATCCGCAAATTCGCGAATTGCCAATTCGCAAAATTCGCCCATGCTTAATCACTACTGGTAGTATCTAAATATGGTGTTCCGACCACTCGGGTGGTGGACCTAATGACCTACTCCACCCTGATAGACAGCGTAAAAACCACCATACTTTAAATAATGGTGGAAACATCCAGTAGTGGCTGCCACAAAATGCAAGTGAGGGGTTGGAGAGGGAGACTGAGAATGAGGGGAAAAAAATATTGAAAAAAAAACGTACTTGTTCCTTCCACCAATGGGGGCACCACCACATCACTAAGGCAACCTCGGTGCTTCTCTCCCGCTGGCACTAGAAAGCATAAGCCCCTCACCCAATCCAGACGCTACTCTCATGCTATGGGTGCAACACCTGGATTGGTCTGAGTGGCCTGGGCTGCTGCTCAGACAGCGTCTGGGAGCCTGAGGTTTTTCTCCATCCTGGGTCTGAATACAGCTGGATTGGAGAAATAGAAATGTGCATGTCTGTTTAGCCAGCCTAAAACGTCCGGCCAATCTTAGTTGCGCACTTCTAATTGCCCACCACTCCCCACTTTCATGACCCGGCCTCATCCCACCCTACACAGGCATGCCAGCCAGAGCCAGCCACAAAAAAATAAAATATTATGGTTGTATTATCATTTTATTTTTCTGTGACTGACTCTGACCAGTGGGGTGACGCTCCTTTGCCATTTCAGTGGAGCCGGTCCTGATAAACAACATTTGAAAACATACACCAAAATTCAAAAGCAGGAACTCATTAGGAAAGCATATGCCAAGTACAACTTGAACACTATAAACACCGGACCCTCTGTATTTGCAGAAGAGAATCCAAATGTAAATTCTAGGACCTTGAAAGTAAGCCTATAAGAATCCCGGTGCACCTCATTAACTAAAAGACACATCCAAGCCATAAAAACAGTACAGATAAAGGTGCATACGAGCAGAATACGTCTTACTTTATTGCTTCAAGGACTGTGTCACCGAGAAGGCAACCCAAATGTAATACAATATTATATATTCCGAACACCTTATCTGCGTAAGTGTCCTAGACAAAATCCTGCGAACGTTAATGAAACTATCAACCTGTTAGCACTGAAAACTCGTTGGGCTAGACAGCTTACTTCCGGACTCCTATGAGGCAGAATGGTCATATATTGTATTACCGAACTGTGCAATCGCATTCCTAAATTAGGAGATATCCTTCTAGCAGTGAGGCAAAATGTTAATTGTCTGGTATTCGATAGAACGGTGTTAGACGATGATGCTCCCTTAGCTAGTAAAATCCCAAGAGAAATTCAAGAAATCGAAATTGTGTTGTGATAAAGTTTTGCACAGCTAGAGACTGGTTGGCTTTAAATACCAAAAAAGTTGGCTTTAAATACCAAAAAAGCTGCAGCAGTGCTGTCAGGCTATGTGGCCATGCTAACAAGGCTCGGAGCTTCACATACAACATTGTGACTATAGATGTAACCATCACATCGTACACAAGGTCAAATCTCTGTATTTTTTACAAGAACTTATCGGTAGAAGACCAAGTGAATACGAGCACTTGGAACTGCTGGTCCTACATCAAAATGCATACTAATTCGTAGTCTTTGTTGGCAGAAAAAGAGAGAGAGCGACTCTTATACAAGAAAACAGAGGCGTGTGCATCTAGTGGCTAATTTGTGCCTGTCGGGTCCTGTGTGTCCCACCGGTGCTTATGTTTGGGGATGGGGAATCTTTTGGTCCCATCACGGGCAGTGGTCTTCACGTCCTCTGAAAGATTGTGTGCTGGCTGTCTGCCCTTTTATGCCAACACTTGATCAAGTTGTTGTTGCCCCCATCACCTTGAGAAGTCACAGTACGACCTGAAGGAAGTGGAGAGCTTTCATACTCTGGCACTTCTGTGCTAGCCAATATTTATCTGCTCAAGTGCCATAAATTGACTTACTCGAGCAGATGTGCTCATCTAGGGCATGGCTAGAGCATGCATTGCCTGGTACTTCAGGCAGTGTGGATCTGGCTCATAGGTCCATCCCCTGCTCTACCTGCTTGAACCAGGTTATGTTCTCAGGAGTTGCTTTTGGGTCTCCAGGACATGACTAGCACTGTGACCGATGACACCTGCGCATGTCAACAGATGCTTTTGTTCATTATCTAGTGAAGACCAGTAGTAGTTGCTGCAAACACACCATCCACTTGGTCCTTGCATGTACTGCACTATTCCTGTATGCATGGGCCTGTGTGGTCACATTAGGTTATCGAGAATTTCTCAGATGCCTAAACTGTACCATCACCCTCCATGAACTGCTGCTGCCTAAGTGTCAAGAACCTGGAGGCATGACTATTAAAATGTGCCCCACAAGCCTTGTCTGCACAGTCCTTAACAAGCACTGGGTAAGGCTGCTGTCATCTGCTGGGCACAAGTGTTGAACCTTAACTCGTCAAGACTGCCAAAAGTAAGATGGTTCTTTCCTGTGGCAGCTAGTATAGCTGAATATCAGCTGTTGTCTATCTGCAGGGTCATGGAGAAAAAAGACAAGCAGCATAAAAAGCCTGCAGGCAGGTAAGAGTACAGGTATACTAAAGGCAAGTAAACAGGAAACCAGGAGCAAAAGTAATAAGGAGGGCGAAACGCACAGCCACATTTACTGGAGCATGTCATTGTTACTTCATATGGCTTCCTAAGAGAACGTTACAAATGAGAAGGCATTAGTTTGCTACAGACGGAATTCTCAATACGGGATCCTGCCCCAGCAAGCTGCACTAGAAGAAAGGCCAAAACACTCTTCCTACATGAAAGAGCAAACTGTGAGTTCGAAAACCCTCTGTCGGGGAGTTCATGGTGCAGCTGCAGACCTAACAAGAATACTGCATTAAAAATGGATGGACGGAATGCTGAATGAATCAAACATTGAATCCAGTGGCAATGCGTGCAAGGGACCCACGTCTAGGCATACCCCTCCCACTCGGGTCGAAAAGTGCTGCGTCAGCAAATGATGGACAAAATGTTGATTGAATCAAACATTCACCCCCGTCAAGCGATCTGGGTTAAATCCATTGTTCTCTTTCCCACTATGCCACCCAGTGTATACCCAGCCATATGCAAATCAGTCTTGACCCTACTCCTCATGGGTACAGTCCAGCCCGAACTGCCCTGCCAGGTCCTCCCCTGATCGGAAAAAAGGATCCTGGGACCGGTTTTAGGGTAACACGCTCATCAGTCGGGCTATCGTGAATCCAGTGGCACACCGAGCAAGAGACCCACGTCTGGAAATACACATCCTACTTAGGACACAAAGTGCCGCAGCAACAAATGATGGACGGAATGCTGAATGAATCAAACGTTCACCCCAGTCAAGAGATCTGGGTTAAATCCATCATTATTTTGCTCACTACGCCACCCCAGTTTGTACCGCAGCATAACAGTTGTGGAAACTGGATTTTTTTTTGGGGGGGGGGGGTGCATGTCTTGAGCAGGATCTAACAGCACCTGAAGAAATATTTGCGAATACTGATACATAATCACTGCAACATTATTTATTCATCCATCTTTGGTCAGTTTCGCAGAGCGTCCACAGTTCGGTATACTAATTTTCTATATATTCCGTAAATAATGTCACTCAAATGTGAAGACTATACCTTGCCTTTACATTCTCTTCTGCTCATTACTTAAAATACTTGTCCTACTCTGGCATTAAATGCTTTTGCGAAGTTGATTTTTGCTATTTGTACATTTTTCACACGTGTACACTCTGGTCACTTGGTTATTCCTCATTCGTATTATGTGAAGGTCTGCTTTTATTGAAGCATATGTGTGAACCCTTACTCAAAAATCCAGAAGTGCTTTAGAGACACATTAGTCCTGTGCTGCGCTGTACAATATGATGGGTATAGCTCAAGACTGCTATATCAGCTTTGGTTTGTTAATAATACAACTCTGGAGTTTGATGCTTTGACATTGTTACAGTAATGACTTTTTGGGGCGTTCCTTTCTATATTTCCGGTGAAATACATGGTATCACATGGCAACACTAGCAAAGTAGTAAAGAATAAAGCCTGTTTTATATGGTGTACTACACGGAGCTCAATGTAGGGACATGCACATTTTACTGATTTTATTTTGGTTTTAAACATACATGTCGCTGTATAATATCTCTAATGGGATCACTAAACAAGTGCTTTCATCCCTCCAGAAAAGTATTTGCAAATGTACATGATTTTTAATAGGAATTGCACTTCATATGTTTTGTCTCATTCATTTCTATATGTATATTATTTGATTTTGTACAATTTAGTTGGTCATGGTTCTTGGTAAACCGGTTTGATTAATTTTGTCACATAATATACATGTAAATGTAATCTTTCATTTAAACTTTTGGAACAAGGGCAATGGATTCTATTATTTAGGCCTTTTCCTCCTTCAAATGGAACCATGCCAGTTATGTACTATTTCATGAATGCCATTTCAGAGCCTATGGCTTCATGGCAAATGTAAGTGAAAATCAGGCTGTAAAATGCACTCTTTAATCCAATATTTTCATTAGGGGCGGAATTCTGATCCGCCCGCCATGAGGAAAATGGGCTCACTTGCTGCAATACAGCTCTGGTCATTGTCCAGACAACCAGGAGGGTAGTACCAGTCATGCGTCGGAGGGGGACCAGTGACAGAAGTGGGCAGCAGCATATTATGTAAAAAATTGGGCATGTGCACTATTTTAATTGCGCTCACGGTTGCACACACACACAAAGAAATTGTTGGTCTATGTAAGAAAGTGGATGATTGGTTGTGGGAGGTGAAACCCTACTCAGACAACAACCACAATCCTTGTCAAGGTGAACCACAAAAGTCACTAAATTAGCCTGCACTTAACTCTGATTGCATGGTACAAAACCAGTCAGACTTAACTTAGAGGCATAGTGCTAAGCATTTCTGCAGCACACAAAAAGTGAAAAGTAAAAACACAAGAAAAATCCTACGCAAATTCAGAAAAATAGCGAAAAACTTAATAGATAATTTGACACCAAAGTGAATTAAATTCAATCAGTAGAGCCAGAGCTGTGAATTCTTTTACTTTTAAGTGAAAAATAGTCTCTAAAAGATCAAAGCTCCAACTGCAGACATCTAGTCGGGTCAGACCGGAGTAAAGTCTCACATTGTGGCCAACCAAAATGGATCATAGATTGGATACATGAGGTGAATTGGTTCACGTCTTGGCTTACCTTCGGATTTAGAAGACATTTTATTGGAACATATTCTAAGTCCCAAGTATAAGGATTTAGCTGGAGAAGCACCTTTATCACAGCGTCTATGGTCTAGAACTGATTGGACACCACTTGGGGGGTTAGGATTCACTCAAGGCAGAGGCCAGGTGCAAGGTTCAAGGTATCAGGAGCTTGTTATGTCCATATAGCTCACACAGGAGGCCAGATAACTAGCACTTGAAGTTGCTCTGCTAGTCCTGGGATCAAGCAGCAATGCAGACCTAAAGCATTGTGGCAGTCCTCTGGGAGCACAACACAACTTTCAAGCAGCAGGGAGCAGCAAAGTAGTCGTCTGAGTTACAAAGCAGGCCTCTACCAGCAAGGCAGTCCTCTGAAGTACAAGGCAGTCCTTCTGGGCGTACTCTTCAGTATACTGAAAAGTGCTTCAGGCTGTCCAATATTTATACATGGTTCGAGCTTTTGAAGGGGGAGATTCCCTATTCTACTCCCACATCTGGTTCTAGAAAGGTCTTCCTCTGTCAAGGCTCCAATAAGTCTAGGTTGACAAAAGACTAGTGTCCGATTCCTTTGTGTGTGCTGGAGGCAAGCCCATAGAAAAGTAAGTAAGTAGTTAACTTCTCCACCCTCAACCATCCTGGCAGGAGGGCCCATCTTAATCACACCTAGTCCCCTATTCACTGCCTGGGCCCAATACACATTTTTTATTGAATAACCATTAACAGGCCCAGGCAGCTGGAAACTACTAAAAGGCCTTAAAAGCTTTTGGACAAAAAAAATGCCAACATTCTTCAAAATTGTATTTTTAAATCGGACTTTACCATGAAAGAGGATTTTAAATTACAGTTGATTTGAGTCCAAACATGACATTCTACCTGCTCCCAATTGAAGGTTGGCACTATTTAAAAGTAATCAGGTAACCCAATGTTATTCTATGAGGGAGGTAGTCCTTACAGTAGTGAAAAATTAATTTAAGAGTTTTCACTACCAGGATATGTAAAACTTAAATACACATGTCCTACTTTTTGAATACACTGCACCTACCCTGTAGACCGTTTAGGGCCTTACTTAGGGTTGGCTTATATGTTTTAATAGCAAGGTTATATTTTGCTGAGTTGACTTTTCAGTTCAAAACTACACTACAGGCTACAATGGCAGGCCTGAGATATGTTTTAAATGCCACCTTAGTGGGTGGCACAATGAGTTTTGCAGGCCTGATGATAGCATTTAATTTACGTGCCCTGAGTATATACAGTACCATATACTAGGGATGTGTAAGTATATTAAATGTGCCAATCAGATGTAGGCCAATTTTTCCATGTTCTAAGGAGAGAGAACAAGCACTTCAGAACTTGCTATCATTGATAAAATGCACAGAGTACTAATGCTACCAAAACCAAATTCAGAAAACCGGATGGGGTTAGCAAACGTTTGGTGGGTCCAACAGGCCGTCTCAAGGGAATTAGGAGCAATGCTATCAGTCTGCTGGCCTGGGCAGAGTGAGCAAAACACTTATTTCCACCTCTGAGACGCCTACACTGGCATCTGATGGCAGAAAGAGTGATGGATAAAAGTAACTATGTACCAGATATTAATTTCGACTAGGTTTATACCGTGGAGAGATCACTTTTGTTAACACCATACCCACTCACTAAAGTCTGTGTCACTGAAGATGAAGGCCAAACCCCCAGATTTAAGAAGTTCTCATTGAGGGAGAGGGGTTGAAATAGCTTGGAGTGGAAGTGACTGGCATTTGAAATTGGCTTCTGAAGGAGACCAGTGTTCTCACCTGTTTTGTAACTTATAAAACAAAAAAGAGGTTTATTAATATACCTCTTGGAGGGGCTCATGATGGCTCAGCTTACTTACTTAAACCCTCAGTTATACTTGCTTATACCCTCAGTTAAACCCTCAGCTATACTATCCAAACTAACTTAACGGAGATATGACTGTCGCTTTTAGTAGGAAGGGATCTCAATAGAAGGAGTAAAAAAATATTTCCACTGAACTTTTTTTTGTCTTTTATTGTGTAGTTAAAATTTCAGAATGGCAGAATTATTTTTCACTACGTAGAAGTTACAGTATGGAGACCACATTAATGATTGCACCAAACATGACATGTTCATGTGGCTTACCTCACCATATTACATTTTTGTGGGTTTCTATAGCTCCCCGTCCATCACACTTCTAGTTATGCACAAGAGTGCAGTGAAGCAAAGAGGAGCGAGGGCTAAAGTCACACATGCCGATACCTACCATTGTATGGGCTACTGATTCATCCATCATTGCACCATCAGGATTCAAGCAAACCGGGCCGAAGACGGCTGTAATGCCAGAAACCGGTCCCCGGGAGCTTGTTTCCTTCCCAGTGTAAGAATTGGCTTTTGTAGTTTGGTTTGCCCTGTTCCCATCATGCACTGGGACAGGAACAGACTAATTTGCATACAGCCAGGTTCTGAAACTGGGATGGTGCAGTGAGCTAAAAAACGGTGTTGGATCTAGCCCTGATCTCTTGACTGGGTGAGAGCTTTCTGCTTAATTCAGAGACTCTGTCCCTCACCACCGGTTGTTGTAAATATCATCCATCATTGAGTTAGGTCCGCCAGTGATTTCGAGGTCTTTACAGTAACTGTAAGATCTCTTAGTGATCTGCCATGTCTATACTTTCCTGAATTCCAGGTAATCCTCAATATTGTTTGGAAAGTTTGAGGCAGTGAGTGCTCCTCAATAAAATGCCATCTCTGTGGAGTATATTTTGTTTCTGCACATTGCCTTTTTAATTATCAGTAGGGTGTGGTAAGGCATTACTCATCACAAAAAGAGCTGTAAGCTAGTTTAAGGTGGATTGGAAACTCATCTGTTCTATCTTTGTAATGGAATAAAGGGGACAGGGTGAGTAGGCATTAGTAATTTATGGTATAAGCTTGATTAAAGTAACAAGATGAATGAGAATAATTCTTCTGGAATTATACCTACAGCTTGAGTAATGTCAGTTGGATTTTGGCAATGAATGGAAGGTTTGTAGTACGTGAAGTTAGAATGACGTGCAGAGTAGATGAATTATTAAGGTTCTCAAACATGTGCTTGGGTAGGAGTATTGATCAGTTTAATATATTTGTTGGTGATGGAGAATGTGAGAGGTGTAAATGATTTCAGTTTTTAAATATTTTGTTGAATTATTTAGGGTTTCAAGTACGTGTTTAGTTTAAAGGACCATTTTTCATTTAATGTATATGTTAGGGATTTAGAATGGGAGCGGTTAAAATGATGCTTCTACTTTTTCAGTATTTTTAGATCAAGTAAAATAAAAAAAAATGGGATGGCTTTGAGCTACAAACACACATTGCCTGGTGTCTGCCTGTCATTTATATTATACCCATTTCAGTGGAACCCCGACAGTTTTAGACATGTACCTGTGTAAGGGAGATGAACTTGTGGCTGGAGTAGCCAAACTATAACTGTATGCTGATACCCACCCTGACTAACCGTATTGCTTTTGGATGACAATAGCATAAAGTTTAATCGGCTCTCACCCAATTTAAAAGATTTGTATGACCTGATGGTGTACAGGACACATTTAAACACAACTGACATACTGGCACTTGCTGCAACTAATCCAAGTTGGAATAAGCTAAAAAGAAGTAAGCATAAAGGCAACAAGCTGTCTTAACCCACTGAAAAGTGAAGTAAAAGGGACCTAAAATCTTTGGTCGGGAATAACATTGCTAAAACTGTGGGCAGAAACTGAAACATTGCCGACTGTTTGTGCTGCAGAATTTCTCAGTAAGTTTGTTTCTGGATGTTTTTTGGTGACAAAAATCTGTAAAAAGTTTAATAATCTATTTTTGAGTCAACAATAGCTCTTTCAATAGTGGCTTCATATGACTTAGCAGAAAACGGGTTATCGATATCACTCATTTTTAGGAACAAATGGAATGAATGACAATGGCATTCACCCGCCTTCCCACCTGTACAAGCTCCCCATTTATTAATGCCTCTCATTTTCTGGTGCACATGAAAAAGCATTACAAGTATGCACATGACAATGCGACATTTATATTCACCCTGTTTGCTGAAAGTACAAAAACTCTCACAAACACTTTCCTCAAATTTTCAGGGACTAGAGATAGAAAAGTAAATCAGCCTCTCCTTGAATATATGCTTCACATGAGGCATAGAAATACAGATACTTATGCGAAGCATGAACAGACAAGGACAGGTCATCATAATTACAGAACACCAAACAAGGAATAAATAACATGCAATGTACAAACTAATACAAAAGGTGCAATACCAAGTCAGACATAATCATTAATATGTTTTGAACAATAAGTCCTTCTAGATCTGCTCGTGCAAGCCTTCACTGCTTTGTAAACATGCACCACTCACGTCATTAGTGTCATTATTAACAGCTGACTTTCATACCAGCTCCATCGGTATTCTGTGAATCAAACACCTCTACATGTGAACTAACAGAAATTGTAATAAATTATAGACAAGATAGAACTCCGCCCACTTATTTTTTTGAGACGCATCGTTGCCCAATAATTACTGCAAATGAATTAAAAATCAATGTAAAAATTACAAATGCAGCAGCCTTCTAATGAATGCACAAGGCGCTTTATCTACCTCATTTTTAGTGGTCAAAGATAATTACCACTTGGAAAATTTCTGTGATGTCATATAGCTGAATTTAGCTAAAGAACTTTGTCCAGTTTAGACATGAAAACATCCCCGTCAATAGTTTTAAGTCAAAATGGTTGGGAACATTGAATAGTATTAACCAGGAGTGTCACTTGTGTGACAATGAGAGGGAGGATCTACCTCATCTGCTATTCTTCTGTCCAGCCTACAAAGGGCCACGCGTAAAATGGTTGATACCTATTTGTAGGGAGTTAGGCACCTCAAAAATGAGGAGGGCTATAGGATCCTTCAAGCCGACACAACCCCACATCTGGTATTCGCTCTGCAACGGTTTCGGTTTCATTCGAGGTTGATAAGAAACGGATCAAATGTTGTTTCAAACTAAATTGACACTTTTATGGGATTGTACAGTCTATGAATTCATTGTTTACCCTATACAACTTTTTTAATTTGGACCTATTTTATGTTCTTGTGGGGCCCATGTATGAATCTTATTTGTATTTTTATGATTTGGTGGTTTGTTTGATCTTTTTGAACCTGTTAATGTTAACTTTCTGTGGCTCTGGTATTTTTATTGTGCATCTCTTTTATGGTATATTGCTGTAATAAAGAGAATTGGATTGGATTGAATGAAAAGTTTTACTTCCACAGACCGTTCACTTGCACATTCTAACCTGAAATCATTGTTAAAGCTACATCCTACTAATGAATGATCATTCTCATCTTCAGCATAAATGTTCACTGTTCTGTTGAGATTCCACCAGTCCCCATCATTGATTTTGACAAAGGATTTTCATACATAAACAACCTTCTTTAGAGAAGAAAACATAGCCAACTCTTTGGTTGCAAATCTTGGTTTATTGCTTTAAGCCCATTCTCCAATAACAATGGTAGGTTCCTTAACCAAATTCTTGGAATCAAACCAAGCTTTATGTTTCTGTTATTTGAGGCAATACATTTTCTTTGGCTTTCTTTTACTATTGGGATTTTTAATCAGCAAGCATTATTGTGACAACAAATTAGGGCATGAATTCAAACTAGGATTGTGATTTTTTTATCATTTCAAATGTGAGAACTCTCTGATAGAATGTGGTGTACAATGAGATGCCCACAATTTCTCTTGAATAAAAGCCTTAGCTACAGCAATTTGCATTCCTTCAAACAAAATTCCATTAATTCTTTCACAACACCATTTCTGTTGGCAGAACACAAGGGAGGGCATTTGTGATTGATGCCACCACGTTGCTAAAATTTAGACATTTCAACAGAAGTAACCTATTGCCCTTGTCAAACAACAAGGGAAAACCTTCTCTAGAGAAGCACTCCTTCACAAATTCCAAAATTCTTTCTGGTAGTAGGTTACTCAATACGTTGAGATACAGCAGAAGCATTAAAGTCTTGTTTTTACCGTCTCAAAATAAGTGACTTTTTTCGTAAGTGATCTCATAGTGCTGGTAAGTCTAGAAAACCCATTTATAAGTCAAGATTACTATACACAGAAACCCAAATACACTGTTAACTGCGCTCTGCTCTTGAGTACTGGGGCATCTCTCGTAGCTTTTAGTAAAGATCCTTTAGTTTTAATAAAGATTCTTTGAGTTTTGGGCCCAATGCAACTGATCCCAACACCCTCACCGAATTATGAGGACCAGGCATGTTGAAGTCTCTGAGGCCTCCAACATCGGGCCCAGAAAATGGCCAGTGCCATATGCACCTGCTCTTGCCACAGCTTTTGGAGTACTCACTACTCAGCTGGCAGCTGCATACATCCAGCGGGACTGCTGCATACAGTGCAGTGAAGAGCCTGTTAATGGGTGGTGAACCGGACATTTATACAGTTGTCCATCTGTCCAGTCCCCTTTAATTTAGGAGGAATCTGTCATTGGGTTATTTAATAGAATACACATTAATATATCATGCACCCATCCAATATTCCCAAACAGATTATCAATCAGTCCCTGGGCCACGGATTAGATTTGATGATATACAACACATAGGTCAGTGGTAGAAAAACATTTGGCCTCACTCATTGGAGCAAAGACATCTTGGAATTCGGGAAACTGGATTGCAATCCACCAGAATTTGCTTGATTACTAAAGTCAGCCAGCAATTAACTTCAGATTGTCTGTCTTGTCTATAGCTAAAACAATGAGGATGATGCAGTCTTAAGATTCAACACGCTGAATGATTCCCTCTTTGCTCATATCTTCTGAGATAGCTGCCAATTACTTTCCAACACTTTATGGAATTTGACAGAATTGATCTATAACATTTATTTTAGTGTGATTTGATGTGAAGCCTTTCTCCCAACCAAACTCGCTTTCTGAAATGTCGCTAAAATGATTATAATGTCTTCATCCTAAATAGATATCGAAATACAAGAAATGGGAACTGCAGCATCGGGTTTCAATGTTATACCAAAGATACCTTGATGGCACTATCCTGATAACTGGTGTCCTTTCCTAGCTTCATATACTTCTTCCTTTCATGAAAGTGAATGGATGAAATAGAAAATCTACTAGTTTCAATGGTATTCTGACCATACAAAAATGTTTTGTCCTAAGGGTCCACTAGTGCTTTTATTTATACCAATTAGCTTCAAATATCAAATCATAAATTCTGGTGAAAGATAACCCGGAGTCAACTAAAGCAGGTGTCCCAAAACTTGCTATGAGAATATCACACTGTGGCGGTACCCATGATTTTCATCGATGCCGAAAGGCGAATGCTGATCATTTTGAGTAGATTCAAGTTACTAAGATAAGAATCATGTTAATTCTTACATTTGGTTCAATTTTGTAAATCACATGGCCTATATTAATTTTCCTGTTATTACTCTTGTAGAACTATTGCATACATTGGCAAAAGGAGCTATTTTTGCATTTAAATACTTTTCTTGAAGCAGGACAAGATTGAACATTTTAAATTAGGGGGATAAGCTTTAGAACCGCATTGATTGCCTTTGAATCTATTAAATAAACAATCAACACAGTCTGTATCCTTGCATCTGTCAACGCTTTGTCACTCGACAGCTTGCCATGTAACAAGTAAACCTCACCGTAATTTTGTCTAGTATTTGGTATTTCCTTTGTAGAACATATGGAAAGTTAAAAGCTTTAGACAATGTCAATAGTTTCATTAGAAGAAGGGTCTCTTTGTCCCAGGAGCTGTTCTTGAATTTTCTTATTTTGCAAATGAACGACTGCTTAGTCTCTAATATATTAATCAATAGTGCCATCAAGGCCACAGTGCAAGACTAATACTCTCAAAACTACTACATAACATTCAGTGGGTTCGTTGGGAAATTGGAATATCGTATCAACTGAATGCCTTTCTATTCCTATATGTTAACAGCCCCTTCAGTACAATCATCATAATATCCTGCTGCAGAGATTTCATTCGTCTCTGCTAAGTAAGTTTAACAGTAATGCTTTTTTTTCTCCCCACGCTGGATGATTTAATAAAATAATCAATTTGCAGGCAGTAATAGTGTCTCGCCTTAGACATCCTGACCAGGACAGCACAGATCACGATGTGGCAAAAAAGGACAAAATCAGCATTCGGGTTTGTTGGTAGAAGGTGGTGACACAAAGATGATAGTGTTGAGAATCGCTTTTAAATGTGAAATTTGAAAGGCTCTGGAGAATAGACTGTATGCAGAAGAAGAACACCAACACACATCAAGAGACAGCATCAGGCAGCTCTGGGAATAACTGTCACTTGGAAAGCAAAACTTCCTCACATTCCAGCGATGGCAGGCACAAGAAGGCACATGAACAAAATAGCAAGAGACGAATGGAACGAGCACGGGATACCAGAAAGACACATCACAAATAAATCACAATATGGTAATCAAGTAAATTAATGCAACTCAATGCGCACAATTGTTGTCCGCTGAGAGTCAAAGACTACTCTGTTGATCTAGAAATGAGGATACTAAGCATACTGCCACTGGGGCATCTCAAACATAGAAAAGGGCAGAGTCTGGGAAACTAAATACCATTCTATCTTTAAGGAAATAAGAGCTGCTCTACTCAGTGGCAGGCGGCTATCTGAATGTTTTCATCCATGTGTCCACAGCCGTGCTACTGCATGAAATGAAGAGGAAATTTCAATAGATGGTAACAGTGAAGCTTATCGCATGCCTCATTCGCAAACATGGGTGAAGACATGAATGTATGTATATTGTATTTAAATAGTGCAAGCCTAGCCTGAAGTCAGTGGAATGCTGTACAAGGGTCTAAGACAAAGACCAAGTCAACAAGACTGGAGACCTATTTGGTTTCTAAGAGTGAGAATGAACTGTTATTGCATCATGATGTAGTGTTTTTAAAGAGATATTTTTACTTCTTTAACTTAAAGCAGGGTTAGGAAAGTCCTGTTTGATACTGGAATATTGATCCAGATGCTGGATGCACAGAGGAAGAAGGCCTGTTGCCTTATGTGTTCTTTTTTCCACATTTCTTTCTCCATTTGAATGTTGTCCTCGCTGCAGATGTGAGAGCTTGCCTGACAGACGAGCAGAGGTGTTGGTCATGATGGCCTTGTGGGTGATGCAGTTGGATTTAAAATGGTGTGGGCTGCCAAGGTGAGCCAGAGTAGGTCTACTTAGGGCTGATTTAGTCCTATTTCTCCAGGCAATGAATGAGGCGTGCTCCTGCATATAGAATACCCTTAATAGACCTATATGCAGTCTGGAGGCTGTAGTGTATGGCATTTCCACCACCCACACGCACACAAGTCACATGCATATGATATAGGTGCACCTGAGCACGTACAGCTTTCAGAAATGCTTTCTGAAGTCACAGCTTTCAGAAAAGCCAAGGACTTGCTTGTGGTGCTGCTTCAGGCATAATATTGAGAGGGCTCCCAGATCTTCATTATGCTGTGCATACGGTTCTTACTGGTCAGTATAACACATGAAACCCACTAGCATGCATTTTCCCCTAAGAAAGCATACTGAAGTAGCTATAGTTCCCCAGATGGACAATATGGAATTAATCATCCTGCGTTAATGCACAGTAAAATTATGGTCCTGAAGTTACCTTGGAGGATTTTGCACTGGACTTCTTTAAGTCCATGTCAACAGAAAAATGAAATCGAAATGAATGGAATTAAAAAGTTTCATGTTGTTAATTACATGTCATCTACAAGTTCAAACAATATAATTCCACCGCTGGTTGTCCTCCTTTCAACATTGGCAATCCCCATCACCGTGATGATGCAGAATACTTAGGTCACACCCTTAATCCTCTCTTGTGTTGTCCTGTGTGGCATTCTAGCAATGTGCAGTTGAGCGATTCATTGCAACAAGGAAGAGAGCTTGACTGCAGCATAACACCTTTCACTAGAGAAGGCACAGGGCTAGTTATTAAGTGCATATCACAGCGCTTTATATAGCACCACAGTGAAAAGGCCATCAGACCCGATGTTTAGCACAGAAGTTTAGACGGCGTCCTTCATGGTTGACTCCCATCAATGATAAAGACTTTTGGGATCACAAAAAAGAGAGGGGTGTGACAAGGAGTGGGATTTCCGAGGACAAGATTGTCTGCTACTACATCAACAGAAAATAATGGAAATCAGGCAAATCAATCAACATGCCACCCGCCCAAGTAGTTGCCAAAAGTGGTAGCATGATGATCGTCTCCTGTATGAGACACACCATCTTTTGAAATGCATCTTGCTTCGGGAAAACACTGGGGCAACCCAAGAACACTTTGATAATGATTTCAGGTCACAACTTAGGGTGAAAAAAGTGAAGAAACTTGAAGTCCTGAGGAGCCTCGGAAGTCAGGATCCTCCTGGCCCCAGAGTGACTCATTTGAACACGCATTGGTAATGCAATGGTTTGGCCTATGTAATAAATACAGAGCTGTTTTCATCAATAATCGTCCAGGAGAAGGAAAGAGCCCCCTCACGGATAACAGGGGAGTGGAGAGGATGCGGCTTAGCGGCCAGAGCTGCGGACTCAAAACCTGGGGATGCTGGTTCGAGTCTCAGCAGAACCTTTCAACATACTGTGATTCTCTGCAAATCACTTAATCTGTGTGATACACTGTCATACAAATATTCTGCAAGAGTGAAAGGCAAAACTTTATGAAAATATAGTTCCACCAAAGCGTATGTTAACTGTGTTTGGGCGGATGGAAACGGATAAGAGAAGCAGATGAGGAAAAAGCATTGGCAAATGTATGAAAATATTCTACATGCAATAGAAATTGAGGAAAGTACCCTGCACAGGAACCAATGAGAAGCCAGGAAAGAGGCGGCAGGATGTAAATCACTTTTACGTTTAAAAACAATAGATGTTTCAAGCCCAGAATCAAGCTCTGTGCAAAGCGTAAGCAGTCCAGACTATGCTACCATAGGGCGAGAATTACAGAAAAAGAGCTGTCCCAGAAGTGGATAGTGAAGGATTGAAAGGGTGAATAGTGTATTCCAAGAGTCTGCTTCACAATTACTCCTATTATATGTCTAAAATACTGTAGAGATGGAACATGGCATTTTCGTTCATAGATTAAAACAGGTTGTGTAAGAAGCATTTTTCAAATACTCTGGAGGGCTATTAGGAGTTTTTAAATGAGTAACTTGCTGGAATTGGTATCAGATAATTATCTGACAGTGTAAAGCAATATGATAGGTAGGATAGGAATGAATTCCGTCCTAATTGGTGAGTGCACACTTAACATAACATTCAAGTTTTTTTCAATTTATTCTTTTGACAAACAGTTCAAAACGTTTATCATTAGAAATATTTATTATTTCATATTCCTTTTGATCTTGATCAATGGTTTAGCTGATTGTATTTAAGCAGTTTCATTTGATCGTCATATTTCCACATATACCCAATGCATTTCGGGTCTGAAATTGGACCCTTCCTCAGGGGTCTGATGGCGTCAGTGACCGACTATGCCCTAAAAGAAGAAGTACAGAAGAGCCTATGGAGGTGGGATACCTCCCCAAAGCTGTACTCTACTCTGCAGAGATGGGAGGTTCCTATAGAGTAAGTGTTAAGGTGAATGGTTCTTCTTTACAAGCACTCCTAGATTCAGGCTGTCGCTAATCAGTCATTCAATCTCAACATGTACACTCTTCACAGTATATCCCCAGGGAAGAAGTAAATATCAGGTGTGTACACGGGGATATTAAACCTTATCCTTTGGCTAATGTCCCAATTCGGCCCGCCCTGGGAAAATCTCATACTATTAGGGTGGGAGTCTTCGCTTCTCTTCCCGAGGACTTAATCATAGGGACAGATAACCCGAGATTCCTACAAATGTTTAAAGAAATGTTGGAAGAGGACTCCCCCCGTCCAGCACCGATACAATTGTGTTCCAAGAATAGACACCAAGGAAAGCACTCACAAAGAGGCGCCAGGAGTTGTCCTGCGTTTCGTAAAATTGTCAAAACATGCCACTACGCCGAGCTGAGGCTCCAGTAAAGCAGCCGGATATGATTTGTACAGCACTTATGAATATGAGATTCCTGCAAAAGCAAAGGCGATAGTAAAAACTGACATTCAAATGGCTGTTCCCCCAGGATGCTATGGAAGGATCGCTCCACGATCTGGTTTAGCGGTGGAGTATTTTATTGATGTCGGAGCTGGAGTCCTTGATGAGGACTAATTAGGAAATCTGGAATCATACTTTTCAACTTTGGAAATGAAGCATTTAAAATAAGAAAAGGTGATCGAGTAGCCCAGCTGATTTGTGAACGAATATCTTATCCTACCTTGAAAGAAATAAGTGTTCTAGATGATACAGAGCGTGGTACAGGAGGATTTGGGTCCACTGACAGATCCCACGGTCCAGTTCCGACCTTACTCTCCCCAGATCCCTGGATTATGGACAAGAGTTTTCGGTTCGCACAGTTTAATGACCCTACCCTATACAACGCGTGGGAACAGGCCCACGAAGGACAAGAGAACAACGTCAATCACTACCCCAGGTTCGTGATACGCGACGAACTACTTTATTGACAAGGAAAACCAGACGACCCCCCCCCAACTTCTGGTACCCGTCTCTTTCCGGGACCAGGTATTATTTTTCGCTCCACAGCCATTTAATAGCCGGACATGCAGAAGGCAAGAAGAGTACCCAAAGTATCCTCAAGTACTTTTTTTTGGCCAGGAATTTTTAAGGACACATCCGTGTATTGTAGAGAATGCAGTATATGTCAGAGAAAGAACATGACCAAGCCTCAATCGGTCCCATTACAACCATTGCCCATCATTGGAAAACCATTTGAGAGGGTGGGCATGGACCTAATTGGACACCTGCCCAAGACCAGAAAAGGGTTCCAACACGTGTTAGTGGTTGTTGATTATGCCACCCGGTTTCCGGAGGCTTTTCCGCTAACCGCAGCCACATCAAAACCGGTCGGAGAAAAAATGATTGAGCTATTCAGCCGAGTGGGATTCCCCAAGGAGATCCTGACGGATCAGGGCACTCCCTTCATGTCGAACCTAACGAAAGAGATATGTCACACACCCTGAATATCCACCAGATTCGTACCTCTGTATACCATCCTCAGACGGATGGTCTTGTGGAACGTTATAATCGCACCCTGAAGACAACCCTCAGGAAGATGATGGAAGTCAGTGGAACCGACTGGGACCAAATGTTGCCCTTAGCCCTATACACCATAAGGGGACAAAAACAAAGTAGCATGGGAGTATCTCCATTTAAACTGCTATATGGACAGCATCCCCGCTCCCTCCTGGAGATGACTAAAGATGCGTGGGAAAACGAGACCTCTGAGGAGACAGCGGCCACACTAGACTATGCCCAGAGCCTCAAAGCTAAACTCGGGAAACTAAGAGACTTAGCTTATACACATCTGGAAGAAAGCCAAAAACGCCAAAAAATCACCTATGATAAAGGGAAAAAGTGGCGACAACTCAAAATAAACGACTGGGCCTTAGTTCTCCTCCCATCCTCCACTCAGAAATTTCGTGCTGAATGGGTCGGATCCTATAAAGTGATCGAGACGATACGGAGGACCAGCTACAGACTACAAATAACTCCGCACAAACAGCAAACCTATCACATCAATTTGCAGAAGAAATGGTTGGGCCCATTACCTGCGTGAGTACATCTGGAGTCTGATTCCCAACAATCTTCCTCCACACGAGAGCAACTGGTACTGAACGACGAATTAAATGTACAACTACAGAAGGAACTGCAAGAAGTATTAAAAAAACATGATTCATTATTCTCTAACATACCGGGAAGAACCACCCTCGCAGAACATTGTATAGATACGCCTCCCGGTAAAAGAGTTAGGATCCGCCCTTATCGAGTACCAGAGGCGAGAAGGGCAGCTATCAGAAAAGAGGTTAACGACATGCTAAACCTGGGGGTCATTCGGCCATCCAAAAGTGACTGGTCAAGCCCCATTGTCATGGTTCCAAAGCCCGACGGGAGTCGGCGATTTTGCATGGATTTTCGAGCCCTGAATGAGATTTCACTGTTTGATGCCTACCCTATACCACGGGTGGACGAACTTATAGAGAAATTGGGAGACTCGCAATATATCACCACCCTCGACCTCACAAAAGGATATTGGCAGGTGCCCCTAAGAGAGGAAGACCGAAAAAAAACTGCTTTTTCCACAGACGAGGGACACTCGAATTCACAGTCCTCCCTTTTGGACTACACGGGGCGCCCGCCACATTCCAGCGACTCATGAATACTGTATTAAAGGGTTCAGCAAAATTCACGTTGGCCTATTTAGATGACAGTCATCTATAGCCCTGATTGGTCCACCCATCTCTCCCATTTACAAACCGTTTTCAAGGAGTTGGAGAAAACCGGCCTCGGGATAAACGCAAAGAAATCCAAACTGGCTTTTGAGAAGGTGAAGTACCTGGGCTATTTATTGGGACATGGAGTTATAGAGCCACAAATTGAGAAGATACGAGCTATCGCCGACACCCCATTTCCTACAAACCGAAAAGAAATGAGGTCCTTCCTAGGGTTGGTTGGATATTACAGGCGTTTCATCCCACAATTTGCCCATGTAGCTGCCTCCCTTACAGACTCACTTAGACGACAGGGAAAATCAACATCCCCATCCACCCTACGGTAGACATGCAGGATGCATTTCACAGATTGAAAACAATAATCACGTCTACCCCACTTCTTACCTCTCTGGACTTCTCCAAACCTTTTGCTTTACACACGGACGCCTCGGACTATGGTATAGGGGTGGTACTCTCCCAGGTGGGGCCTGGCGATCATGATCATCCTATACTATACATAAGCCGTAAATTGTTTCCTCGAGAGCTTAAGTATTCAACAATTGAAAAAGTATGCCTCACCATAAAATGGGCAGTAGAAAAACTCGCCTACTATCTAGAAGGACACCAGTTTGCACTTTACACCGACCATGCTCTCCTATTATGAATGGCTCGCAATAAATCGAACAATGCCAGGGTTTTAAGGTGGTTTTTGTCCCTACAGCCCTACACGTTTACGATCCATCATCGCAAGGGTTCGGACAACGTAGGGGCTGATTTCCTGTCCCGTCATCCACTCCCCGATCATGAGTGTCCAAGGGGAGAGGTGTGTAACGGCGAAGGCACGCCGTATACTCCTGTTCATGACCACGGAACATTGCAGGGGCTCTCACCTCCTTCAAACCCCCTCTTCTACCCTTCACAGCCCATCAATACCGCACTCAGCCCCCAGGAGGAGGAGACGACACACTGGCCCTTTAATTTTGAGACAGGTGAGGAATGGGCGGGGCTGTGCGACGACGCTGAGACGTCTTATGCGGAAGAACGCCGGAGCCAGGTGTGCTTGTTCACCCAGAGCGAAGAGGAGTCGTGGAAGGAGAGTGTTGAGGTGCGGAGTGGAGTAGAAGAGAAGTCGAGAAGAGCGGAGGAAATCAAAAGAGAAGGAGAAGCGGCGCCTGTGACGGAGGAGAAGCCAATAGGCCAATGTCCTCACGAGCCGCCCTGCTATACACCCGGGGGAGGTGTGTGGCTGACCCAGGTACGCAATACGATCAGGGGCTGGGTGGGAAGTAAGGGCGGTTCCACTGTATAAAATTGGTATCCCCTTGTCCCGGTTTACCCTTAACCGAGCACTACCCTTCACATTTAGTACCTTGTACAAAAGAGTGTTGCACTGGTTATTGGTTCCTCACCCCTTTTCCACATCACCTGTATATATTTAAGAACACCACTCTCACGAGACGTTATCTTTGTTTGATTATTACGAGAGTCAAGACGGACACGAAAGAAGTACGGCCCGACGGAGTCCAGAAGGCTACCGCCGACTCAACCCTCCCAAGTCCCACCATAGGAGGCCCAGCAGAAGCCGATCTCCACGTCGGACTGTACCTCTAAGGAAAACCTGTACCGATTATCTTTACGATACAATAAAACCACCTATAACCAAGACCCGCTTATTGCCCATTTCTATTGCACCTCTCACAAACACCTACCACTATCCCAATTTATCCGACAAAAGAGAATCACGTCAAATCCAGAAGATGTCTCAACCACCATTGACACTCAAATCCAGAAATATCTAAAACGTGGATTCCCAAAAGCACTACTAGGAGAATCAAAAAAAAAGTAATGAGAATGAAAAGAGAAATACTGCTCAAAACTCAAAATAAATCAGATACGAAACTTGCAGTATGTGTTCTGAAACATTCTACACAAGCCAAACAAATCACCAGAATAATGAACAAATATTGGCCATTAATTACTCAAGAACCGGATTTAAAACCACTTTTTTCTGAACTAATCACCTTTGCATATAACAGATCTAGAAACATCAAGGAACTATTGACAAAAAAGAAAAAGAAAAAACAATTAGAGAACTATTGAGGAATGCAAAGATGTGAAAACTGTATATATTGTAATAACGTAATTCAAGGCTCAATTTTTACCCATCCAATGACAGGACAAAAAATCTCTTTACAACACTTTAGCACAGGTGATACTAAGGATGTCATTTATGGAATAAAATGCCCTTGTGGTAACATTTATGTTGGCCAAACAGAAAGGAAAATAAAAATCAGAATAACAGAACACAAAAGCAATATTCGCCTTAAAAATTTGAAATCTACAGTGGCAACTCATTGATCGGAAGCAGCACATAACATAACGCAATTGAGATTCACCATACTGGAAGTAATGGAACCACAAAAAGACTTAGACCCACATAGAAAAAGACTAAGAGCTGAATATTACTGGATTAAAAAATTGGAAAGTCTACATCCAAATGGTCTTAACGACAGAATAGAATTATCATGTTTTTTGTAACCACCGAATTAAGAATGTACTTGTTCTTTCTGCTTTACATAGAACTGTCTTAAAAATACATCTAACATTAGATCCTCACCCAACATCGCCGCCATCATGTTCACTGTTATTTTTATTTTTCTGTTTATTTTATTTCATTCTGCACATCCTGATCTCCACCTTTAATTACACCGGCTATATTCTAAATCCACACTATTAATATTAGTTTACCATATGATTACAACTATCGTCCTGAATTTTGGTACATATATCGAAAATTACGATGTCCATGTATTTATTCATTTTAATGACCCGGGAGTTGTTTCTAGAAATCCTTATGTGTATTTATCGTAAAGAATGATTAGTACACATATATCCAGATCACGTGACCAGCCATTCACCAATCGGACGTGCTCGTTCAACGTACGAGACGCATTTAATTCCAACACTCGATCTGATTTGTTATCCAATCGACAATCCCCGGACGACGGGAAAACGCCGTAAGCAGAACCACACAAGTAAGTTCCCTTGATAACGCCGATATTCTCACAGAATGAAGCTCTGTTTACACAACGGGCAAGAAATCAGAAAGGCAATACCGATATTTAAATACCGTCCTGTTAGACACTCTAACTAGTTAACACCCCGATACCAGTCAGGACCCACATTGTATACATCTATTGTTTTTTTCATTCACAGTTAAACTTTATTTCTCACTAACACTCGACGCTAGCAAAGTCTTACATTTAAATGTTGCTATTTTTATGTATGATTTGCAGTTACCCATCTTATAATTGCCTTCAAAAAATGACTGTTTCACGATAACATCGTATATATTTGCTTCATGACTGTATTATAAAAAGAGAGATATATTAAGAACTTTGTAAATACTAGAAATTATGTTACATTCAGGCTAGCCTACAGTTTCCTGTTCTCTCCCTTTCATAGACCCCTGAGGAAGGGTCCAATTTCAGACCCGAAATGCATTGGGTATATGTGGAAATATGACGATCAAATGAAACTGATTAAATACAATCAGCTAAACCATTGAGCAAGATCAAAAGGAATATGAAATATTAAGTATTTCTAATGATAAATGTTTTGAACTGTTTTGTAAAAAGAATACATTTAAAAAACTTGAATGTTATGTGAAGTGTGCACTCACCAATTAGGACGGAATTCTTTCCTATCCCACCTATCAAACTGTATATGAGAGTTTTTATCAGACAAATATTCCCTTTGGGACACCTAATTGTTGGAACATATATTCTCAGGAGACATATACAAAAATAACAAATACTGACATGATACTATATGTGCGAAGTAAAATGTAAAAGTAGACAGAATTATAAGAATATGCTGAACAGTTTATTCATATCCGAATATATTACAAAATAATAAAAAATATGATTAAAAACAGGGGACAGACAATTAAAATAAGGAAGCACTCAAATTCCTATTGGTAAAAAGGAGGTACCAAACAGAAAATCAATTCAGCAAAGCATTAGAATTGTCTTCAATTAGTATATATCACAATCCTCCTTTTACTTAAGCATCAACGCGTTTCGGCGGACCTTCTAGTAAAGCCACCTTCATCAGGTATACATATAATGTCTTCCCAGTTTAATTCTTGCGTAATAGTTCTAGACACGCAGTACGCTTATTAGACCTCCGTTCGGTATCTTTAAAACCTGCCACACTTATAGGCGATGGTACACGGTAGCTACAAAACGGCGGTTCCTAAGTACGTCCAATTTCTTGATACACTACCACCGTAATTGTCAAAACGTCGGCGTCCCGCGTGTAGTACAACTCCAGCCTGCAAACTTCCAAGATACTGAACGGAGGTCTAATAAGCGTACCGCGTGTCTAGTACATAGTTTATTCTAAAGATTATATACTGCAATCGTTATTACCCCTATGCGGTCTAACAAGAGAAATAGTTCCTGGATTCTATCATACTGCATATATAAGCACTGTGCAAGGTTGCTGGTCTAGAGACGTTCCTTCTCGCAACACGAGCGGCACTCGAAGGACGTAGGAGGTATCTACCCTGAAATATTTACTCTGAGAACTATTACGCGAGAATTAACTGGGAAGACATTATATGTATACCTGATGAAGGTGGCTTTACTAAAAGGTCCGCCGAAATGCGTTGATGCTTAAGAAAAAGGAGGATTGTGCTATATACTAATTGAAGACAATTCTAATGCTTTGCTGAATTGATTTTCTGTTTGGAACCTCCTTATTACCAATAGGAATTTGAGTGTTTCCTTATTTTAATTGTCTGTCCCCTGTTTTTAATCATATTTTTAAATATTCTGTAATATATTCTGATATGAATAAACTGTTCAGCATATTCTTATAATTCTGTCTATTTTTACATTTTGCTTCGCAAATATAGTATCACGTCAGTGTTTGTTATTTTTGTATATGTGTCCTGAGAATATATGTTCCAACAGTTAGGTGTCCCAAAGGGAATATTTGTCTGACGAAAGTCTATTGTGGTACTCCATCCCTTTGGTTGTGGGGTCCCTCTCTCTTTTATTAGAGATATGAGTGTTTTTAGACAGAACACTGGGCAGAAGTTGCACAACAATTACAGAGAGAAAGCAAGACTAAATATAAAATAATTCAGAGTGCACCGAAGGACTCAACTGTTCAGTGTAAAGCAATATGCCACACTATTTTTGGCTTAAGGTTACTTTACTTCCCAGCATTAAAATGGTCATTGTACGAAATTGGGCTGTTTGTTGACTGGTGTGTGAGCCCTGGTCAATCAGCAACCACAGTCCTTGTCATGGTAAGGCACAAGGAAACCTCGAATCAATCTCTTCATTCTATTTTGGGGTCATCACCTTCCTCTGGAGTGCCCTTGGGTTGGCCTCACGTAGGTGCATGAGGTTGAGCCTTTGTCCCTGCCGG
Source organism: Lissotriton vulgaris (assembly GCF_964263255.1). Taxonomy (NCBI): domain Eukaryota; kingdom Metazoa; phylum Chordata; class Amphibia; order Caudata; family Salamandridae; genus Lissotriton; species Lissotriton vulgaris. Next base: position 541,794,357 of record NC_141695.1, on the reverse strand, counting down.
CGAGTTCTCCCTCCGCTTCAGGTTAGCTTCCTGTTTCTGACACGATAGCCAAGCTGGTGCAAAGCCTGTTGAGGCTACCACCTTCTGCTCCTGCTTCTGGTCTGCCAACTCCGATGTCGGTGTTGGGCTCTTGTCTGCCGGCTCCAATGGTGGTGCCATCAACTCCAATAGACGCTCCTTCCACTGTCAAGGCACCACTTTCTCAGCGCCGACCGGCTTTGGTTCCAGCGTCAGTTGGAACGCCGATGGAGTCGAATGTCTCAGACTCTCTTTCTCTGCTGTCTGTTGTTGTGGAGGTACTACGGAAGGTGTTGTGTGTCTCCATGCATTTCGGACACAGTTCCACCTATGTAGTCTAACTGGTTACTTGACTTGGGTGACGCCAGTGGCTGAGAATCTTCTCCAGCCTCCTGTTGCCTTCTGGTTTGGCTAGGTAGGCAAGTTCCGCTCTGGCATACATGCTAAATTGAGGTTTGGTTATACTGGATTTACAACTTCCTTCAGTGGAATTGTCAACAGACCCTTTACTTGGCATTCTACATCCTGACCAGTCTAACGTAGAGCCTGTCCTTCCTTATAGTGAAAGTCTTTTTGATATCCTGTTGGGGGCTTTGGCTAAGCCTGAAAGAGGGCTCCCAATGGATCGCTCTATTTCTCACAGGCATCGCCCAGCCCCAGAGGATCTGTCCTTTCTCCGTAGACATCCAGCTAATCAGAGCTTTGTGGTACAGGCTGTTTTAGCCACCCAAAATATTGATTTTATCCCTTCTGTCCCTCCAGAAAGAGAGGCCTGGAAACTTGATGCTTGTGGTAGGCATATTTTCTCTTCTTGTAGCTCTCCCCTGCGATCTCTGAACACTTCTTGTGTCCTAGCCCGCTTCTCCCATGCCTTTTGGGACTCAGTGCAGCAACTTTTCCCCTCTCTTCCGGAGGAAACCTTGAATGGTCTTGTTCCATTAATATGCGATGGGCAACAAGCTACCAACCTTAGCACCTGCTGTTGTATGGATACCACCGATAGAGTTGGTCGGGCTATGGCCTTTTCCGTAGTTTTATGTTGGTGTGCATGGTTGTGTACTTCCAAGTTTTCAGAGGATGTGCAAACTGCTTAGATTGAAATGCCTTTTGATGGCCTCTCCCTTTTTGGCGTTTATGCTGACTCATCTTTACGCCGGTTCATAGGGTCATGATGGTACTGAGTCTTAATTCTGTTGTTGTACTTGTTTTGTCAAGGACAATTTGTTTCCCCTTGTTTAGGCTCTTATCAGCCTTTCTAAGGCGAAGTACTTCTCTCCCTTTCAGGATTACACCCAGTGTCGTGTTTCTGCTTGCTGCAGGTGCTTTTCTGCTAATTTATGCTGTCATTGACAGGTTTAGTTTCAAGCCATCTGACACTAATCTTACTTTGTAGCCTCATGGGAGCCTATTCTTATAGCTTCTTTTTGCTGCTTGATTTTTCTACCCCAGTACTAACTCTTTGGCGAGTATTATGTTTATGTTGTGTGGGACGGCCTATAGTCTCGGGTTGCGACTCTTGCCTCGAACCAATCTCACAATATGTGGATTTCTTTTTAAAGCAATTCCTTAAAGGAGTTAAATCCTACTTAAGAGATACCACAGATTTCTTGACGAAGGTAGAGAGGACCCTTTTTGACCTTCAAACCCAAATACTGGTGACGATGGACGTCACATCATTATACACGCGATCCCCCAGGAAGAGGCACTAGAAGTGTTGGAATTATTCCTTGAGAGCAGGGAGAGACCCCACAGAGTGCCATTGTCATTTATTCTTAAATTAGCTGAAATTGCGCTCAAAAAGAAATATTTCACCTTTAATGATCAATTTTTTATGCAGGTGAAAGGTACTGCAATGGGGTGTCCTTATGCCCCAGAAATGGCAGTATTGTACAGGGCCCAATATGAAAAGAGATTCGTGGACACCAATAACCCATTTGATAACCACATCAAACAATGGTTACGCTACATTGACGACATCTGGCTCCTGTGGCAGGGGAGCGAGGCTGAGTTAATAGCGTTCCATGAATGGCTTAATGCCAGACATGAGGACATAAAATTCTCACTTGAGCCCAGTAAAATAAAGATGACATTTCTGGATGTGGAGTAAACATGCGTCGAAGGAAAGCTGAAAACATCTATGTTCAAAAAGGGCACGGATAAAACACCATTTTACATCATAGAAGTGCCCACCACAGGAATTTGAAAGCTAATCTACCATATGGGCAACTCCTTAGAATCAGGAGATATTGTACAGAAGCAAGCGACTATGAGGAACACGCTAAAGTTTTCTGTAGAGAAATGATAAATCTAGGTTACCCAAAAAAACTCCTTAGGCATTCATTCAAAAGAGCACGATTTACACCGCGAGAATGCCTTCTCCAGGTAAAAGAGAAAAAAGTTTTAGACAAACTGGTATGTATAACAACGTATGGACCAGATACACACAGAATGAGACAGACTGTACTCAAAAATTGGCACCTCCTCTAGGAACTGGATTGTCCGTTTCCAATACCTATTTTTGCATATAGAAAGACTCAAAGTATAGGACAACAGATTGTCCGAGCAGATGTCACAATTCCAAAAATAAAAAGTGACCTACTATCCCAATGGAATCTTAAACCAGTTGAGGGCCACCACAAGTGTGGGAACTTTGTGGTGTGTCCAAACACGATTGAAGAGAATGAGTTTAGCCATCAAGGTATAAAATGGAAGCATTCGGGCTTCTCGAACTGCAAGACAAAGAATGTGGTTTACGTGATAATGTGTCCGTGCCTCAAAATTTATATAGGATAGACCAACCTGCAAATTTACATCATTATCACTCAGCACAGGTCACGTATCAAAAAGAAAGTGATGACTGCTCCAATGGTCGAACACTTTGTTGAAAAGGCACCTGGTAAAAATGAATTTAAATGGTCTGTTTTATTCACCAATAATGTAGCTAAGCGCCCTTCTGATGTAGATTGAGTGTTACTTCAAAAAGAAGCATACTTAATTTTGAAGTTCAATAGCGAACAGACAGGACTCAACAGCTTGTCCGAAATATCTAGATTGTAATACATAAATTATATCCTCATGTTCCTCTTTCTAAAAACTGAAAGACATGTTGTTGAGCGCTACTTTTATTAAAACTAACATGTAGCAGTGTTACACAATGTGCCTCACGCTGGTGCGCCTTTTTGCGAAATGATAATATCAAAAAACAAACTACGAGTCCCAGAACCTCGTGGTTTTACCGCGAATAGATAAACCGACTGGCTTTCAAAATGGCCGCGATTGCAGTTCTGGAAAATCGTTGGGAATAGGAAGATCGAAGAAAGGTACCGTTCCTCCTTCCCTTGTCCATTCGCCCCTTAAGATCCACGCACGTATGGTAAACAGCAAGCCTTATACACGCTGTTTTGTTTTAGGCACTGGAGTAGGTGTTTTAAATCGGGCGCTTGAAGAAATTAGATCTCGCATCGGGAAACGGCAGTCAAGCCGCTAGCAGGTAGGCACGTGGGAGACTAGCTGACACTGTTTGCAAGTCTGGCTCTCCCTGCTTGTTGATACAAAAACAAATGTATTCCCTCTGTTTGTTTTTCTGCCAGCTCGACTAATAAGAAGCTGCCACAACTACAAAGTAGCTGGTCACTTGAGAGAATACAATAAAAGGACTACATAGTAGCGCTCTGAATTGACTTTGAGGTACGTGACACATTGGACGTGACCGCTTTAACAGCATTTATATCGACAAAGGCTGCTCGAACGATTCTGACAGGATTTTATGTTTTCCCTCAAATCTTCATTACATACATTGACTGGAACGATTTGATTGAAGCAGCGATATCATTTCGAACAATTTAGGTAGGTTGCTTATATTTCTTTGACTATTCCTGGTGAATACCGAAGTACTAATAAGCCCATGAGATAAACCAATACTCTTCCCTTTCAGAAACTTCTACACTGAATATATCTGCATTCGTTTCTGTAAATACGGATTGACTGAGACACAGCAACTCGAGCCCATTTTAATATCAAAGAGGCTCAACTTGCTAAAACTTGCTCAGGTACACAAAAAATGTTTTTGCCTTACTAGTGTAATTGAAATAGAAAGTTGAGGTTTAATAACTTTGTTTTTTTCACATCTCATACAGTAAGTGACAAGGCCCTGATGAGATTCCGGAAACTGGCTTCCCGGTTTCGAAACGCGTCGGCACAACTAAAGGAGCTAGTAATATTACTGATAAATCAAATTTATCTTGCCACATTCTGAAATTGTCCAGCTTTTGGTGGTTTTGCTCCTTTTTTGACTTTGTCTTTTAGATGGTGATTGATTCAGCGAGAACACCAAGATACATATATATAGTAGTTGTTTGTATCTAGTGTTGTATATTTCTTCATGTATGTTTTGTTTGTATTATATGGAATGTAAATAGGTGTTTGCGGTTCATGTTTTTGTATATGTTGTATAAAATGTACAGTTTTTTCCTTTTCATATATAAATGTGATATAAAGTGAACTACATTAAAAAAAACTTTAAAATATACGGTAAAAATAAATATACCGGTGCAAACCAAAGAAAGTTGTGTTTGCCCTTCTAAGTGATTGTTTTTTAAATTAAGATTGGTATAGGCATTTTTTTGTTGTTTCTGATTATAAGGCCCAGCCTATCTCACGCCCTGAAGGGCCTAACGCCTTAGCTTTTGAAAGTATGTTGTGCGGTAAGGCACTTCCGCCTTGTTTCCCGTTCTTCAGGGACCTTATTTTGTATGCCTTGTGGTATTTTGTGAGCTACCTTACTCTTAGTATCCGGTATGAAAACTTCAACTTCATCTTTTCTCTGCTACCTCTGCCCATATGGGTGATAATGGTACCACAGGGAGGCAGACTGTATGGCTCAAGTAACTGTTGTTCGCTCGGTGTAGACCTTCTCTTTGTTCTATTTTGTTCTGGGGGACACAGATTTTCTCCTACTCACCTTTGTGTTCCTATTGGATCGAGTCTGGGTTCCAAGAATCCACACTCACCTTACAGTGTATTCTTTTCCTCTAATGCCCTTGTGGTATCTGCATCTTTTTGGCATATTAGTTCACATTGTGCCTGGGCACTGCTTTCTTGTGCATGTCCTCTTTCTACTTTATTGTGCTCCTGATGCTGTTCATTTTCAGCTGTTTGGTATTCTTTGTATCTGTTTTTACTCTGTAGGTGTCCTACTTAATTGCGTTGCAGCCTCTGCTGTTGTTTCCTGCGTAGGGGGTGTGGAATTTATACAAATCTGCCAACGATCCCATGGGGTAGCCCTTGTGTCTGATGTTCTCTTCAGTTCTGTTCACACTGGGACACCAGTTCCTTTGATTGTTTGGATCCGTGTCTTTGTATCCTTATTTCACAGGAGGATAGGTTCCCCTTTCCTTCTTTCTTCCGTCCTCATACGTGGAGATGCTGTTCTGCCCCTCACAACTCGGTATGCCACTCCCATCTTTCTTGGCATTGTTTTTCAATGTGGCGGACTACTCTCTTTTTTCCGCTCCTTCCTTTGGGAAATGGTCCGCCCTCCTTTTTTGGTGAGGGTATTTCATTCCCTTTTCTTTGGGCATATCCTATCTTCTGTCCAACTGGGTATTTATGCTGCTTCTGCACATGTTGAACTTTCCACCTGCTGTTTATTCTTTGTTTAACCTTTTACCGCATGTGGGCAATGTTCCTCAGTCGGTGGCGTTCATTCTTAGAAAGTTGCCCTTGTTTCCTGTGGTGGGCAATGCCTTCCACTTCCTACTCTTATGTAGCATTGTGTTGCTGTTTTCCAGCTTGTCTTACTGTCTCCATCTCAGATACTGTCATAACTTCTTCTTTTACAATTGAAAATGCACCATCGGCTACATAACACACACTTACCACTCTCCTGGTGAATCAGTGTGGTACCCTTGGTGCATTAGTTTTAGTGTGTCGATTAAATTTTTCACAGTCACTGTGACTTTAGTGATGTAACATTATTGGCGCCAATCCAACTCTGCTTTAAAGTGATGTATAGGATCTAATAACACTGAGGTAGTCATGAAACAGAATCCATTATGTCTGAGCAAAGGGCATTACAAAGGCGAAGTGTTGCACAAAGCACACATTCAGCCGGAAATAAAAGAAAAAGGGAATTCCAGAATTAGGCAGGTTTTAACATTTCTTCTGATGTTGCAAGGATGTTGTAGCTCCAGGCGCCTTTTGTGCGAAGGTCAAGGGCAGGCAAGCGATGGCATGAAATGTTTGCAGTGAGTTTTTAAAAGTAGTGTACAGTAAGGAGCTGATGTACGTAAACCACGTTTTCTGAGTCTCTGAATCATGTTCCCCAAGCCTGGGCAACATTCTCAAAAAAATCTGCATGTCATTCCCCAGACATGTTATAATCTGCAGGACTCCAAGCCACCGTTTTACTAGTTTAGGATTGTTGGAAAAGTTCCTCCAGCACCTACTCTTATGTAATGCACGCAGGAATTATGTGACAGTTGTGGACAAGATTGGGGGGCAAAGAGGACTTGGAAAAAGAACGAGAAGTAAATCTGTTGGCTTAAATTATCACGACTTTGAGAAGTTCCTTTAAAAAGTTTACAGTTTTTGTACATATAAGGAAGACAATTAGTTTCCAGATGCCAAAATCGTTTTTTCTTAGGTCGAAGCCTACCAGACAGCTCAGCTCTCGACGACGACATCCTGTGGACATTCAGAAAGCTTCTCTGGAAACACATTCCTTCTATTGCTTACCATTAGCTTTGTAACCCAGATTTGTTTGCTTTCAGCTTGCTGGCTTTATTTGTTTTAGGCTGTTCTACTTGACTTTCCTTGCCCAAACCCTATTTAGTGTGTTCATGCACCAGTACTGAATTTCTGAAAAAATGGGCTTTAAAATCTTGTTCTTATCTGGTCATATTTACTGTGCATTCAAAGACAGAGGTCAAATGTCAGGCTCAGTCTTTCAGTGAGCTCTGTGTTTAATTTTCTTTCTCTGACGTCAAAGTGAGAGGATTTATGTGACAATCATGCTGGCTATTTGTGGTGTGCTGAACAATGTTATTTTTTTCCAGAACAAGACAAAATGTAAATGTCTGTAAATTAACTTTGCTGATATTTCAGAATATAGAAAGCACAAATGAAGCACTTTTTTGGTAATAATGAAGTGAGGTGGAAAAGCATATTTTAATACGATCAAAATAAATCAATTCACTTGGTGACAACATTTCCACACATTGTCATTTATGGGCTTTATATTGTTATCAGTAAAACTGTATGTCTGTGCAAACGTAATGGTCCATTTAATCGAAGATGTATTGTGTGTAATGGCAGAGCTCTACCACACTGCATACTCCACTTTTCCCCACCTCACTCTGCACTACTCCATGCCACTTCACTCTGCATCACTCCACATTACGCCACTCCTCACTGTTTTACTGCGCTCTACTCTGCACCACTCCGCGTCACTTCACTCGAAGCCTCTCTAAACTACACCTCTCCACACCATTCTACGCCAATGCCCACACTACTCTACTATGCACTACTGCACTCTTCGTCACTGTACTCTATGGCAGTCCACTCAAAGCCACTCCGATTTACTCTGTGCCATTCCACTCTAAGCATTCCACTCTACCCCACTCTACTCTATGCCACTACAATCTACCCTCACCACACCACTCTACCAGACTGCACTCTACGACAATCTACTCTGCACCACTGTATGCCACTATTCATTACTCTGCAACACTCTATGCCACTCTACTCTACACTAACACACTCTACATCACTGCATTCCATGACAGCCTGATTGGTAACACTGTACTCTATGCCACTGAACTCTACTCCACTCTACTCAGCGCCTCTCTGCTCTACACTACTACATTCTAGTCTGCATGACTCTACTCTACGTCACTCTAATCTGCACCACTCTACACCAATGCACCCTATGTCACTACACTGTATGCCATTCAATCTATTGTGCACCACTGCACTCTGACAATGCACTTTACGCCACTTCACTGTATGGCTCTCTACTCTATTCTGTACGACTCTACTCTGAGCCAGTGCACTCTATCCCACTCTACTATGCCCCACTGCACTCTTCGCCACTGTACTCTGCGCCAATGCACTCTACGACACTGCACTCCACGACTCTGCATTCTCTGCCACTGAACTCAGTGCCACTCTATTCTATACCGCAGTGGTCTGACAATGCACTCTACACTACACAACTCCACTCTTTGCCACTCCAGTTCACTCCTCATCACTCAACTCTATGCTTCTTCATGCCACTCCACAAATCTCTATACCACCCCATAATTCTCCACTTTATTCCACTTTTCGACATTCCACTCCACTCTGTTACTCCACTTTAGCCATGCAGAACAGCAGACACACTGGTGTACAACATGGCTAAAACACATTCGCAAACCCCAAAAGCTCTTGCATAGGCGAGACTGATTTGCTTTTCCAATGCTTATTTGCATTATGACCCAGCACATGTTTGACGGTCTTTTAGCAGATTTAGGCCCACAGCATTGGATACACTTAAATAAGTGCAATCAAAACATTTGAAAAGTCCTACTTTGGACTACCAAAAAGTAATATTGACACCATGCTAACTGCAGATAATTCGCTTGCAAATTAAGAATAACAGTGCTTAACGGAAAAGCAGGTTTTGTTTCCAGTATAGACAAATTATGTGGTTAAGGGCAAATTATGTGGCATTTTGGGTGCATTGTCAAGCCATTTTTACTTTTTAATGCATGGGGCATATGCTATTCTAAAGGAAGCCACCTGCGGCAAGAGTAGGATATTGCCACCAAATAAGGCCTGCAAGAAGCGCTCACTAAATGTTTTATGTAGCAACCAAAGAATATAACTGCTTCCGTTGCTGGTGGCTAAGCACTTCTGACATTTCCCACAAAGCATGATATACATTGCATAACATTTTTAATATTCAGGTATTCACTACGTTGTATATTTCTAAGCAAACCACTAAAGTCTATTTTTAGGTCTCGCCTGAGCCAATGCGCTTGCGCATTGCTCCGGCGAGATTATAGTAAGGGGAAATGAACAGTCTACCAAAACAGCGGATTAGACACAGTTCTTGTGATCTATGTGCGTGCACTACGCCAGCCACGTCACACACCACCATTTGTCTGTGCCTCGCATCAGACTTCAAAGGCTGCCGCTCCCCCGCCCGCATCAGACTTCAAAGGAATGCGCTCCCGCTCCCCCGCCCCCGCCACAGCAATGCCGAGAGCTTTTTTTGCTTGCTACTCCTTGCCCTCTGGTCTCCGCCTGCTCTCCCGTGTGCTTGCATTTTCCTTCCTTGGCCCTGGGTGTTTTCCGTGTTCTCCCATTCAATGCCTTCTCTACCCCATACTTGATTTCTGTCCAAGCCCCAGCCCTCGCTGCCTCTATGATCATACACTCTCTCTGTGTGTTCCTGTTTCGCTTTGCTTTTTGCCGGCTCCATCATTCTGTGCTTTGATAAACTGAATGCGCTATGTAGCACTCAACCCTGTGTGTTCTTAGCTTCAGTCTCCTTGCTGCTGCACCACATCACTATGGGACACCACCACATCACTCAGGGGCATCACCACATCACTCAGGGGCATCACCACATCACTCAGGGACACCACCACATCACTCAGGGACACCACCACATCACTCAGGGGCATCACCACATCACTCAAGGGCACCACTCACGGGCACCACCACATGACTCGGGGACACCACATGACTCACAGACACCACCACATCACTCAGGGACATCACCACATCACTCAGGGAAACCACCACATCACTCAGGGACACCACCACATCACTCAGGGACACCACCATCATCACTCAGTGGCACCACCACATCACTCAGTGGCACCACCACATCACTCAGTGGCACCACCACATCACTCAGTGGCACCACCACATCACTCAGTGGCACCACCACATCACTCAGTGGCACCACCACATCACTCAGTGGCACCACCACATCACTCAGTGGCACCACCACATCACTCAGTGGCACCACCACATCACTCAGTGGCACCACCACATCACTCAGGGACACCACCACATCACTCAGGGACACCACCACATCACTCGGGAACACCACCACATCATTCGGGGACACCACCACATCACTCGGGGACACCACCACATCACTCTGGGACACCACCACATCACTCAGGGACACCATCACATCACTCAGGGACACCATCACATCACTCAGGGGCACCACCACATCACTCAGGGGCACCACCACATCACTCAGGGGCACCACCACATCACTCAGGGGCACCACCACATCACTCAGGGGCACCACCACATCACTCGGGGACACCACCACATCACTCGGGGACACCACCACATCACTCGGGGACACCACCACATCACTCGGGGACACCACCACATCACTCGGGGACACCACCACATCACTCGGGGACACCACCACATCACTCGGGGACACCACCACATCACTCGGGGACACCACCACATCACTCGGGGACACCACCACATCACTCGGGGACACCATCACATCACTCGGGGACACCATCACATCACTCAGGGACACCACCACATCACTCGGGGGCACCACTCATGGGAACCACCACATGACTCAGGAACACCACCACATGACTCGGGGACACCACCACATCACTCGGGGACATCACCACATCACTCGGGGACATCACCACATCACTCGGGGACATCACCACATCACTCGGGGACACCACCACATCACTCGGGGGCACCACTCACGGGAACCACCACATGACTCAGGAATACCACCACATCACTCAGGGACACCACCACATCACTCAGGAATACCACCATATCACTCCGGAACACCACCACATCACTCAGGGACACCACCACGTCACTCAGGGACACCACCACGTCACTCAGGGACACCACCACGTCACTCAGGGACACCACCACGTCACTCAGGGACACCACCACGTCACTCAGGGACACCACCACGTCACTTAGGAACACCACCACATCACTCAGGGGCACCACCACATCACTCAGGGACACCACCACATCACTCAGGGGCACCACACACGGGCACCACCACATCACTCAGGGACACCACCACATCACTCGGGGACACCACCACATCACTCTGGGACACCACTACATCACGCTAATACACCACCACATCACTCAGCCCAACCACATCATCACTCAGCACCACAACAGCACTGTCCTTGCTTGCTACCAATAAGCATTGCCATAGGCAATAGGACTCGCATTCGGAAAGTTTAAGCTATTGGCTTTGTGAATAACAATGCTATTAATTCATTTATTTTCAAAGCCAACACATATTAAAAAAATTGTCATTTACAATATCAATAGCTCACACTTTCCTAATGCGAGACCTATTGCATTGCAAATGCTTGTTGGTACAGCTATGGTATAACTTATTCTGCTAAGTAGCTTATTTCAAGAAAATTCCCTAATCACAAGTAAAGAGTTATATTCATATCCCTCTACAACAGCGGCGGCTCCTCCACTAAGGCAGAGGAACGTCCCCCCCACAAGAAAAATAAAAGGCTAATAACAGTGTTATTATCATTTTATTTTTACAGTACAGCTTTTTTAAAGGGGTGAGGTGAGGTGAGGCGGGCTTGTCAGCTAGCACAGGGAGGAGTGGTATTTGACCTTAAGTGCGCATGATGATTTGGCGGGCCGTCTCGGGCTGGCCAAACCACCATGCACACTTTGCATGTTCACCACCCAGGCTGCTTTTCAGTCTGGGTGGAGAACATGCTCATGCTTCCACTGCCTCTCTGACTGCTGAACCACAGCACTTAGACCAATCATGACGCTATCAGCAGCGTTGTGAATGGCTGGGAGAGACTGGAAGCTTGGGTACTTCCTGTCATCAATTGAAGAAGAACAGAGGAGAGGCGGCAGCCAGGTAGGTACATTTTTGTTTTTTTACACACCCCTCCCCCTTTGCCTGCGTGCCCCCTTCCCCCCCAACCTCACCACAATGGCCCTATGGCTGTAACAGCCGCCACTGCTCTGCAAACAATTGTTTATGCAGAGATTGGAATTCGGAGTTGTGTGAGAGATAACACATTGTGGTTTTTTACCAAATTTCAGCAGGTCAAACCTGCTGGAATTTTTTGTGGGGGAAAGCCCTAAGTAAAAGGAATCACATGTAGAAATTAGTGGGTTAAGCACTGATTCCACATGTTTGTTTCATTTCCTTTCTCTAACAGGAGATGTTTACCTTAACCTGTACATAGGTTATTTAATGGGTGCGGTACCTTAGTACTAATAGAGGGCTCACAGCACTCTGAACTCTATGGGCGCATTATACTCATGGATTAATCGCATTTATTTATATTTGTATTTAGTGCAGTGTTTTATGTTTATCAAATGCTTTTATTCAACATCCTAAACAAAGAATTGTAATATGTATCTTCAAGTAGGATATATATATATATTAGAGACACTATCATTCCTGTAAGCATAACTTGCAGGATGACATTATATTCACACAAATGTAATTGTGTTATTTAAGTTGCTTGCACAATAGGCCCAAGCTTCCGGTTGTTGACAGATTCTAAACCCTTGGTAGCTAAAATAAATATCTAAGTGCAGGGACGGTGCGTCCATTTGGGCACTGGGGTGTTGCCCCGCCTGCTGCTAATGCCACATGCCCCCCATGGCCCCAGGGCCCATTCATCATTCGTTCTTCTCACACTTCTACCTAATCTTATCTGATTGTGTTGTGTTGAAATGACTCGGTCGCGTGGCGTGACTTTTCCGGGCCGGCACCTGGCCAGGCCACGCCCACTTGGTGGTGACTGACACAGACAACAAGCAGTTGTTGTTACTGTGAGCGCAGCAATAGTGCGCATGTTCGGTTTTGGGCATGGGCATTTTTATGACCAGCCCGAACGTGCGCACTACTAGCCGCTGCCTTCCCCTTAGGAGAACGAGGGACGGAGGGTTGCTTGCTTCATGCAGCAGCCCCCCTGGCCCCTGGGTCTCCTAATGGGCGAGGGGCATATGTGCTCTAGCCAATCCTGGCGCTGCTAATGAGGCGTCTGGATTGGCTGGCAGAGTGAGAGACACTGCACAGTGACTGCTAGTCTGAGGGCTGGCTGTTTATTGGGTGCCGTGTGTGGGTGGCACAGCACTGCTGCACTTGAAGCGGTATGGCCGATCACAGGTAGCAGGAGGAGGGAGGCTGCCTGCTTCCCGTTCCTGCAGGTCAGAACACTCAGGATGGGATTGGATTCCGGCTCCACCATAACAGCGGCCAGGAGCGGCGGCAGCGTGGTAGTGGTACCCTGCGGCGCAGGAAGTAATTTAAATGTTTTGTTTTATTCCACCCACCCGCGCCTCATCCCCCATCTCCTCCCCTCCCTTCCGCGAGCATGCCGTCCGTGGCTGATCCTGGTGTGCCATGCCAGGGTAGGTCCGTCATATATTATTGAATCGAGAGGTAGTTCCTACATGGTGTGGGATAGTGAAATAGGCCTTGGCTGATCTGCATTCATGTGACCTTCAATAGGTTTTTGCTCTGCGGTGCCTGGGTGGCAGATGTGTGTGCACGTGCTGGCGGGCCCTGGAAAGGTACCCATTGCGAGGGGTTTCTTGCAGTTAGTGTTTGTTCCTGTAGCACCGAGGATTTCGGTCTAATTAGCATCCCTGCCAGATATAGTATCTGACTGCAGCCTGCTTTACTGCCTGTCTCTGACCTGCATGCTTGACAAGTGACAGTGCGTGGCGGTTGGGCGCGTTTGGAACTTTATCAGGGTCTGCAGTGCGAATGTTCTGGGCTTTGGCAGTGTTTTGAGGTTTACAACTTCAATCCCCCGTCCGGGGAGGACATACTCACCTCAGCACTTTCTCTAGACGTGCTTTCTTGGTGCCTCACGCTGCCCCTGCGGGGGCAGTTAATCCTTAGTATAAGTCTACGCTGTTGAAGTATCCAGAATAAAGATATGACATCTGGAAATTCTTTTAACAACACATCATCACCAATTAAAGTGTACTTTGCACCAGAGTCTGCCATGACTTTTATAGATTTGGACCCAATTTGGAGCATACAGAAAGGTGAGTCTTTTTTTTCTTCTCCAACTTCGTAAACGGTGCAGATATCATCGTAATCATCGTCATCAATGTCCACCGGTTGAACCTCAGAGAATTTGGGACGTCTAGGATCAGAATTAGAATATTTCGATCTGTTGCGACTTTTGCACATTCTGGCGAAATGACCCCTAGACTTACAGTAGTTGCAAAATTGTCCTATAGCGGGACATCTCTTATCCGTTGCTACATGGCCTGAAAAGCCACATTTGAAACAAACTACATCCTTTCTGAAATTTTGATGTGAAGCAGAAGCAAACACAGGTTTGTTGGAAGTAAATTCAGATGGGTTTTTCTTGGTATTCTGGACTACAGATATGTTGGAATTTTCGGAAGAGGATTCTTTAGGTTTTTTATCAGACAATTCTTTGATGCCAAGCTTCATATCTTCAAATCGGTGTGCGATGTCAAGCGCTTTTGACAGAGATAAGTCTTTTGCATCGAGCAATTTTTCTTGAAGTTTCACATCAGAAACATTATGCACAAGCTGGTCCCTTAGCATTTGATCTTGGAATTGTTGATAGTTGCACTTGGCAGCCAAGATTCTTAAATCTTTGATAAAAGAATCAATTGGTTCAACGGGAAGTTGTTGTCTGCTAAGAAATTTGTGACGTGCCACCACTTCATTGACTTTTTTTATGAACTGTTTATCGAGCTGCATAATTGCACTTTCATAGACATCAACTTCTTCCTCGGATGAGTTATCTAATGTCATTGGAGGAAGATGAGAAAGAATTTGTCTTCCTTCTGCGCCAAGTGAATGCTTAAGGATGGCGAGTTTGCGTTTGTCCGTGTAATTCTCACCACCAATGGCTTCAAGATAAGCCTCAAATCCTTCACGCCACTGTTTCCATTCTAATGGTGGTTCACCGGGACTCGCCAAAAATGGCGGAGGAGCATTGAAACTTTCCATTTTGATACAGGAGAATAAATGGAAGAGCTGAAATATAACTTTATCAGTGTGCTGAAAATGTCTCAGTAAAGTATTGTGATGTCATAAATAACAGTGGTAAAAAGCTCTTGAAAAGAATTATTCCTTGAAGAACAAAACGAGAATTTCCTTGAAGAGGAGCTTTGTGACGTCACAATGGCAGACAGGATGATAGTACTACTGTACCAGCGTTGTTTGCTTGTGCAGACGCTGCCTGGTTAGAATGCGGAGACTCTTGAGCGCATGCGTTTGCTCGCGCTGAAGTTAGTATTCCAGGCGCGTGACAGTGCGCACGCGTTAACTCGCGCACAGGAAAACAAAGCGTTCAAATGGCAAAAGAAGATTTAAATGAAATTAATCTCACCGCTTAACGTGGAAAAAGCGGGATTTTCAGGAAAATGACATCTATTCGATCACGGAGGCTCCGTTGAAATAAACGAGGGAATTCAGCATCTCATGACGGCAACGGTAATCTTGGTCCGGAGATACCGGGGCTGCAGGCTCTCAAGTCGCGTAGGTTCGTTTTCACCAAGTCGCCAGTGAAGTATCCACCATGGAAAGAAATAGTCTGGTCAGGATATGGTGGTAAGTGAGGATTTATTGAGAAAGCGAGATAGACACATCAAGAGCCCACGCCAACCGCTGCACTGGAATCACTGGAATACCTAGGCATAGGATTCCACATTCCAGAGCATGCGACGAGGCGAGCTCAGAAAGAAGCACGAGGATATACCAGCTGTACGTGTGTACACTCCAATGTACACTACACACAGAGGAGACCGACCTTGCACAGTGATAAGGGGTGGAGGGCAGGCACCCCTACAGAAGGAAGCCAGGAAGAAGGAAGTATGTGCCCTTACAAATATATATAATATACAGGAATTTATATAGCGCAAATCACCAACCGGTCTCTAAGCGCTTGCTTAGGGAACCCGTCCTGGTATTCCCCTGTGAGATAACCCCAGCAGGGTATCCGCAAGTTGAAAGCCAGGCATCCTGCCGCGAGGGGCCGTTGTGGAGATTAAGCAAGCTATTGCCCAGAGTCGCAGAGTGTGAACCCGTGAATTGAGTAGGCGCCGGAGCGAGAATTGTCGAGTCGAAGGACATTTTAGGACTCAAGACCCCGCCGAGCCGGGAATTGAACCCTGGTCCCGGGCTGACCTCTGCTTCCAGGTCTGCCTCCTCTAACCAGTGAGCCACCCTAGACAGAAGATATTTGGTAAAATGTGAGGGCAAGTACTTGTATTTATATAGCGCTTACTACCTTAAAGAATGCACTGAAATTGCTCAGTTCCTCGTTCTCTGCATTTCCTATGTAGCTGAGAGCTGTCAATTGTGTGCCCGTTGCAAAATTCTGGACCTCCTATGTTTGTGTGCTGCCAGAAATGTTTTATTTTCCCGTTGCAAAATTGTGGTCCTTATGTCTTTATGTGCTGTCAGACGATTTTTAATTTAAAAATGTAATGATGCTATTTTCCACAAATGCCAATCAAATTCAACTCCGGAATATTCAGTTCTCCCATCCCAGTGCCTAATTTAAAATTATATTTTTGTGACAAGTGTTTCATGTTTAAACTTTAACCGCACAACGCTTTTGTCATGCGCTTTCATTCAAACAATCCTGCGGTAAAAATGACAAGTTTTCATTTTGGACGCGTTGGTGAGCAGGATAGAGATTACTGTGACACTCATCAGGAAGGGGTCTGTCTCTACAGCCATGACACTGCTGTGCCAACCCAGTCAGAGCCCAGCGCTCAATGTCCAGCTTCACTCACAAGACAATTAGCTGCAAATTACATGTTTGTGTTCGTCTTCTTGTTTCTTTATGCGCTGCTGCTATCACACTGTTCTAGCGTTACACTGGTTGCGCTTCACTGTGCTGTGTCTGTCCGGTACCCACGAGTTAGCTATTTTATAATGTTGTTGTTTATCTGTATTATTTTCAGTGCATACTTTGAGACATGCCAGGAGTTTATGAGGGGCTTTGATTGAGCACGCAGGCGCTAAGGCTAAAGCCAATCAAAGTGTCTGTCAGTGGGTTGGCCTCTCTGCAGAGCACACAGAACAATGTGTGCATTCCATTTGCAACTGAAATTCTGTGGAAATGTGTGTGAAGGGGTGCACTGATGTAAAAATATTTGCAAGTCAAAAGTAAGAAATTAAAGTGCTTATATTTGAGGGAGTGCAGTGCATGTTGGGGGGCGGTGAAGTGACAAATATGTGAGGAAGGGCATTCGGTGAAGAGTGAAAAGAGGATGCTGAAGAGGAAAGAGAGGGGGGTTGAAGATGTGCAGATGGACAAGATATGCAGAGAAAAAGAGGATACATATCTAACATAAAGCACACATAATTGAAGGCCAAAAATCCTTCCACAGGCCTCAATGTTATTTAATTCACAGACTAACCATTTCAGAATTTCAAAATGTAAACATTTTCAATGTTAATTATTTATAAGAAATCATTGTTACTCATTTATCTTACACAGCTAACAGCCAGTGATAACAGCCAGTGATAAAGCCAATCATAGTGACAGGCTTTAGGCTTATGTCAGTTGCTGTGCCATTTATCTGGATACAATTACATCCCAGAGAGAAACAAAAATACCAGTCTGATGGCACACTATGGGAATCACAGAAATGTATTTGACATGTTCCTTTATAGGGAGCACACACTTTTTTTTATCTCACTTAAAGACCTGGCTGCACATATTTCTATATGACTGGTTGGATACAGCCAGCAGCTGTGGGTGCTTCCCGAAGTCTGGTTAGAGCATATTTTCCCAAAGGTAATGCTGCATGCAGTGCAAGACACTGGGCAAGCATACATTTTAAAGGGCTAAAGATGTCATGCAGAACAATTTACATATTACAGTAACTGTTGAACAAATGAATGCAAGAAGATACTGGGCAGTTTTTAATGTGTTTAATATTTCAAGGCTCTACGTTCCCATTGCTTAATAAGCCTTGCTTTATCGCTGCATTCATTTGCTTTAAAACGCACCATTTGCCAATCTTTTTAAACTTTCTTTCTCAGGAGATGGACTCTCCCTAGGCCCCAGGTTTGTCCATTGAACTTTTTCACATCGCTAACTATTGTTTTCTATTGGAAATGGTAGAACCAAAGCAGTCTTGCTTAGTACCCTAGCCCTCTTCAGAAGTCAGACTTGCTTGGCAACCCAGAAATTCTCTGAAATACCGTATGAGCTTTCTTTTATGAATGCCTCGAAGAACTGAATTTTTAGTCCATTATCAAAGAAATAGTGCTGAAAATTGCACCAAAAAGATACCAATTTTTTTAAAATGTCTTCACGAGGGAGAACCCCCCTGAACCTCCCTTATTGCCGTCACCCTCGCTCGCTCGCCTATGTTGATTCGTCCACCAGCCACCCCTGATTAAATGAATTGTTTGTGTGAACAAGAGCAGTATGCTGTAATCCCATTGCAGGTACAAGAATTCAACCTCATTATTCTTAGTTTAAGGAGATAACTGGAATGTCTTTGAAGAGTCTGAGAAGCGGAAAGGGAGGATACCTTTCGTTCCTGGCCTATCTGCACTCCAAGGCCACTTGAAGAAAAGAAGAAGTAATTAAAGAAGCCATGGAAATCTACTGCAAACCTTTGAAAGTGAAATAATTTGTCATGTGATGCATCTAGGAGCGGGCTGAGTTTGTATTATGCGCAGGGACAGAGAATTCAGACTTCTACATTTTCAGAGGAGAAGGAGCATCCTAAGAGCGAGCTCCCTAACCTTAAGCTATTTTGACCCATTTGACATGAGTACTTCTTAGGAAGCCGACATGTTCTGCCACCTTTGGGAAATGAGATAGGGGGAAATAGCCAAGAATATCACCAATGAGAGTAGTGTGGGAAAGGTAATTTATGCTTTCCTTCCTAATAAAAAAGGACTTGGATTCTTTGTGCCTTCTATGCCGAATTAATTATATGTGTGGATTTGGCTCTGTATTGATTTTCCTGTACCTATATTCGCTGATTCTCCGAAGTGTGCACATCCAATTATTTTTGGTCTCATAATAAAATCCATAAACTAGAATGCGAGAATCTGTGGTCTTTTAAACATGACTAAATTGTAAGTATAATTTGAAGTGTTTACTCCCCTCAAGCACCTTCAGCAGGCAAATAAAAGACCATCAGTGCTAAATTTGGAACAGAAGGCAAGGATTAAATTTAGCGTAATCAAATAGTAGCAGAGGTTGGTTTGCCTCTTAAGTGAGGGGAAATTAGGGTTTTAGAGTAAAAGTGGAGGAAAATTTGGCTCTGGACTTGACGCAGACGACGGCGAAAAACGACGTTTGATGGAGGTCGGCGGATGCTGGTGGTGCAGCAGAAGCAGTGGTAGAGTGAGCATGAAACTGTGTGGTGTGCTAGATTGCGGTGATTAATTAATTGTGTGAAGTGAGAATGCAAGTTGAGTGATTGGGGGTTAATCTGTTTACTGGTCTGTACACGTTCGTATCAGGAAGTTTTGGTGAGCGGACGCCAGAGAAGTCCAAGATCCCTGGATAGTTTGTATATGTGATTGTCCGATCAAAATTGTGGGTGTCGTAAAGTGATATCGGCGATCCACTTGCAATAGGGAACTTTGTGCAACATCGTGGTGGAAAGCCTCAGGTACCGGGGGTAGACTACAGCGATTGGGTGACCAACGCAGGTCGAGGGTCACAGCGGATGTTTTTGTGAGAGTGTTCTATCGATCTTTTAGCAGAAGGAAAATTACTTGTTTATGTGACTGTAAGATATTGTGGCTGTAGTAGGAAGCAGTTACTTGGTTAATAACTTTTGGTTATACAGATACTTGTGTATGAATGTGTGAGCGAGTGTACGAAGTCAAATTGTAAAGGAGGGTGAGCCTCTGCAAGGAGGGAGTTGTGACGTCAGTGCAAGCCTCGCTGGAATTGGTCGATTAGTGTAATGCCGTGCTGGGATTGGTGGAACTTCGTCAAAGTTAATTATTGAATTCTGGATTGCGAACAATTGATATTACAATGAGATGTTTGAAGGTGTTGCATGATATGTGTAGAGGTGGTAACTCAGGTGGGAGAAGAAGCTCCACCAGAGGATACTCCGGCACATTACATGGCAACCAATGTAGGACTCCATACGATAGTGTGGCTGCAAATTTGGTTCAAAATTACAGAGAAAGAGGGCGAATTGGCATTCTCTTGTGATGGGTCATTTCGGATGGAGGTGTTGTACCAGCCTGAGAGGAGTGATGTCTTCTCTGAAGTCCCCGCCTAGACCAATGCAATTTGAGGCATTAGATGTGTGGATGAGAGCAGCAATGGCAAAAAGAAGAGCGGCTTCTCAGGAAAGAATGAAGAAAGCAATGAAGGCATATCGGGATGCTAGTTGGGATGCACAAATGAACAGGTGGAGAGTAGATACCATAGAGTGAGAACGCCCATATGCTTTCAGGTTGCTAAAAGGAGGGTCTGAAGGACAGAGTAAAACAGAAGAGGACAGTGATACAGATGATAGCTTTCTAGAGAGATTGTTAGCAGAACGTCCTCCTGCTGGTGACACCAGATCGGAGCTGGAGAGAAAACAGCAACCTGGAGAAGCCTTAGGAGTGGGTCGAACGGGTTCAGAGGAGCAGACAACAGGAGTAAGAGGGAGAGTGGCAGTGGGAATCAGAATTACAGGGGTTTCTGGAGAGTCAGGATATGTAGATACTGAGCGTAATGGAAGTGTATGTGCTATGCAGTTACCAGACTCTCTTACTGTACCAGTTACAATTGGACCTGTGGTTTCGAACTATAACCCAAATGAGAGGGCAAGTGAAAGTCAACAGCAAAAGACTAAAGAAGGGGAAGAGACTATGACAGGGGGAAGTCTTACCATGAGTGGGACGGGTATGGTTCAGAGGCCTGTGAAAGCAAGCACATCATTGCCAGCCACTGCTGATCCATCAAGGATGAACAGTGGGTCGGAACAAAAATGAGCAGGAGCTTTGGCAAATTCTAGGTCCGACCTTAGAACGTGGGTTCAACCAGTGAGGGAATCAATAATGTCAAAAGAAGAATTGAAAGAAATTAGACGAGAGAGAGAGCTAAAGTAATATTCAAATCACCGAGTTTGTGTGAGGGAAATCATTGGAGAGGTCGAAGTTGTGAGTGGGAAAGTCGTCCAGCTTTAAGAATGGAGGAGGGCGCATTTCTAAGGAGAGTTCAAAGTTGTGGCATGGAAGAAACAGAAAGTGAGAAGGGTCAGAGATTGATAGAAGTGGCAATGCAAGCACCATTGTTAGATGTGGGCAGGTTGAAAGTTGAAATAGATGAAGTGATAGAAGTGAATCTGCCATTGGAAAGGATTGAAATATATGATCCAAGAGAATTGTTATTCGTAACTAAGGATGTCACTAAGAAAGCAAAGCGAGCTCATGAAGTATTGGTACAGTTGGCAAAACGGTATGAGGTAGATTTAAATAAAACAAAATTGATGCAGGGGAGCTGCAGATTGAATTATACTGATCAAGATCTTGGGGAAAAGCGAATTACAGGATTGAAGGTACAAATTGGAGATTTGGTCATAGCAATACAACCATGGAGAGCATTAGTTAAATGGGAAGAAAGATGGTTGAAAAAGAAAAGTGCCAAGAAAGTAGTAGGAGATACTCCGCCTCCGGGTGGAGGATGGGAGCAGCAGGAAATTTCCCTCTAAGAGAAGTACAGAATGGAGGGTATGTACATGTGCCATGGAGCAGGGGTGATTTGGAAGCATTTACTAACGATTTTCCTCGGCTGAGGGAAAACCTGCCAACTGGTATAAACAAATTGATCGGTTTTTAAGATTTCGAAGGGGTTATGGATTGATTTGAATACCTTGTTTGATATAGTGGCTCCGGGTTATCTATGGACTGCATGTAAGGTTGCCGTCAATTGGCCTACTGCAGAACCAGCTAGAGATGCGGTGACAAATGGTCCATCAGCTGAGGTAATGAAGAAATATGAGCAAGTGATTACATGGTTGCAGTCTAAAGTGACCCCGCAGACTGTCCATTGGCTTACAATTGATTGTACTACTCAGGATCCTAAAGAATCAATAAATGATTATTATGAGGGACTTTTAGTGGCATTTAAACAACATAGTGGATTAGACACTACTGAGCCAAAAGATATGGGACTGTTTGTTTCTAAATTTGTGTTAAGGTTGAGACCTTATATCAATTTGATGATACAGCACCACTTAATATGTAGGTAGATTAGAATAAATATGTTGATGAAATTTTGCAATATGCAACATATTGCAGTGAACAGGTAGAGGCAGCACAAAAGAAGACAAAGGAAACGTTAATATTGGTGCAGTTGAGAAATGCCGAAAAGGCTTGATTGGGTGCAAGGGGTTGGAGGAGCGATAGGAAGAGGAAGTGGTAGAGGAATGATCCAGCAGACGATATCTCAACCTGGACAGGGTAGAGGAAAAGGTACAGATGCTGGTATGGGAGCTGAATGGGTGGCAAATCAAAAACGTGTGACAGGTTGCCATTATTGTCACAAAATCGGGCATTGGAAGTGTGAGTGTAGACTGAATCCAGCAAATTAATTGCAATATGAAGGAGAGGGACATATGTCAGAAAGTGTGAATACTGTAACAAGACCCAGATACATGTATGGAGGGAGTTGTGATTTCCACATGCAGATACCACAAACTCCCAGAATACCCATGAGTAATCAGACATATTGGCAAATGCTTTACTTTGAGATAAAAGACAGATTAGATCCTCATCAGTGTCTGAGAGGGTTGCAGGGAGAGTGCACTTTGGGTGCTGCCCTATAAGTGGATCAAAGTGGACCGTTTGTAGATGCAAAGGTGAATGGACATCCTGTTACCTTTTTGTTAGACACTAGAGCTGCGTGCTCACAGTATGGACAGAAGTGGTCCCAGATTTAACTTTGTCAGGAAAGTCGATCCAAGTGGTAGGAGTAACTAATTTGCAAATGACTAATCCGTTGACAAATGAATTACCTGTGAAAATAGGACCATTCCAAGATAAGCACCAATTTGTGGTGTGTGATTCCAGTCTGTCTATTGAGACAAGATATTTTGTGCAAGTTAAAGTGTACCATATCATGCACTCCGAGATGGGTGGAGTTGCAAACCTATGATGACAATACTGGATTTAAAATGGCCACTATGAGTTTGTTGCAGAACTGTTTGTGGTTCTCACAATAGAAGATTTGCCGTATGACTTGAGAGATTCAGTTTGACCGAAAGTTTGGGATTTCACAGGTGATAAGATTGGATTGATTCGAGGTGTTTAACCTGTGAAGATACAGGTCAAACCCAATGCTGAATTTCCACGAATCCTGCAGTATAAATTGACTCCAGAAACCATGGCTGGAATACGACCTGTAATTGAGTCCGTGATTGCACAAGGCATTCTGAAGGAGATAAGAGGAAGTTCTTGTAATTCACATGTAATGGGACTACAGCAGCCTAGCAGCAAGTACAGAATAGTGCAGGATGTGAACAGGGTGAATCAAATTGTGATCCCATGTCCTGTGGTACCGAATCCAGCTGTTATACTATTTCAGATACCATGGGAAGCCCAATGGTTCCCAGTCATCAATTTGTGCCAAGATACCATTGCATGAAGATAGCCAATACAGTTTTGTGTTTAGGATGGACGACCGTGTGTTAACATGGTGTAGGATCCCTCAAGGGTATACAGAAAGTCCCTCTATCTTTAGCCAATGTTTGAAAAAGAATCTTGAAGGATTGGTGATGCCCCAAAACTCAGTCTTGGTCCAATGGATCGATGACCTATTGGTCACGTCAGAGACTGAGGATACTTGCAGGATCGATACAGTGGCTTTGCTCAATCATTTGGCAGAGAATGGACACAAGGTGTCCTCAAACAAGCTTCAGTATTGTCCAACAGAAGTACAGTATCTGGGTCATCGAATTGAAAAGGTAAAACAAGGGTGTCACCAGATCGCATAGAGACGATTCTGCAAATGGGAACTCCAAAAACACAGAAAGAAGTCTGCGCGTTTTTGGGAATGGTCGGCTAAAGTTGACAGTGGATCCCAAAATTTTCCTTGCAAGCAAGGTCACTTTTGAGGTTGGCTCGAAAAGACATTAGTGATCCAGTACCATGGGATTATGACAGCTTGAGAGTCTTCCATGAGCTGAGAGAGAGCCTATGTCGTGCTCCAGCTCTGGGAATGCCAGATTATAATAAAGCTTTATTGCCCTTCCGCTATGAGAAAGAAGGATGTGCATTAGCGGTCCTTGTACAGACACATTGAGGTACCTTAGACCATTGGCTTACTTTTCAGCTGCATTAGATCCTGTAACTTCTGCGTTGCCCGGATGTCTCGAATCTGTTGCTGCAACAGGTGTCAGCATTGAGAGATGTGAAAGCATAGTAACGGGTCACCCGCTTGTGGTGTATGTGCCACATTCAGTAGGAATGTTAAGGACAAGAACAAAGACACAACATCTGACAAACAACAGGCTTACAAAATATGAACAAGTCATATTGGCTTCCGAAAATGTACTGCGCTGTACTACTTTGAACTCCTCTACATTGTTGCCTCTTCCGCAAGAGGAAGGAGAAGATTGTGAAGAGCACGACTGTCTAGATGTTACTGAACTATCTATTAAACCCAGCCCTGACATTGTTGATAAACCGCTGCCCGAATCTGATTTGATCCTTTTTGTTGACGGTTCATGCCTAAGAGACAATGAAGGGTGTCCGAGAGCAGCTTTTGCTCTATGTACCATTTTGGGATGGTTGAAGCAGCCTATTTGAACAGAGTATATTCTGCTCAGGTGGCGGAAATTATTGCTCTGACATGTGCCTGTACCATGGCAGATGGAATTCGAGTAACTATCTATATGGACAGCCAATATGGGTTTGGATTGTGTAGTGTCTTGTCCTCGCTCCTCCCTGGCACGTAAACACTCTAGTGTCTTTGTCTCACACTGCCCGTTAGCACACAAGTCACATTATACCTGACAGTTGTATTTCTACAGTTGAGACTAAGGTGGGAGGATTACTGCACGATACTTGCATGCACTGATACATTTGTCTGTGGGATCTTCGGATTTATGAGAATAAAAGAACTCACCTAACACAGCTGATCCTTTCATCACTTCACATCTTCGTGGCGAAGAGGATGGGATATTGAAGATCCCACACAACGGCCATTTCGTCAAGCGGTATTTATGAAAGGAACTGGAGCGTCACGTAGTGATCGGCTGAACCTTGATGTTGAGGTGGAGTTTCAAAGCCAGTCAACCGTAAATAAGCTCTTGTCTTAGGCTAACTGGTGTGGTGAAATCTTCTTAAATAATGCCTGCCTAGCCGATCGCTCCCGTGTTTTCTGCTCCAGTTGTCTGCCTATGGTTTTCATGCCTGACAATGTTACCGGCATCCAGAAGAAGGCAAATAGGCACGTGACAGTGGTCTACACACACCCACAAATTCCCACTGCGACATCAGCAGCACTATGTAACTGGCACTGTGACTAAAGGAAGCGGAGGAAACGCCCTTGCAGACGGTGCACATCTACATCTACATCTGTTCAGGTATTTTACGTTTATCCTCTTTGAAGGAAAATACAGCGTGAGCATCTACACTGTGACTCACACACCACTTGGTATTTTCACTTGATGACAGTTTTGTGTGAGCACAGCAACTCGATGACTCGCACACCTGAAAATTAACATTTATCGTTCTAATACATTTGGTGTCTCTCTCACCTCATGGTTCTCTTTTATAATACAACAGATTGGTGTGAGCACAGCACAATGGTGACTCGTCATTTTACGTATATTTTCCAGTCACATTTTGAGTATTTGCTCTCTTCATTGCTCTGCTATCAAACTTATTGTATCTTTAGTGTCAATTGTGGATGTTTACAAAGGAAACAAATATTCATTTATTAGAAAAGAATACACAGACATTGGAGTTCAGTATATCTTGAACATACTTAGTTCTACAGTAAAATCTAGTTCCTCTGCCTTGTTTTGAGCCCATTCTCAGTACGCAAGCTGTTCAGCCACCATCACCTAGTCTGGACGCAGCAGGTGAGCCGCCTATTAAATGCCTTGATGGCTTGATGGCTTTGAAACTTATTTGGTTGCGATAGGAGCACACAGATTTAGCCCGGAAAGGAAGACATTTCTACTATTACATTCATTAGGGTTCTAGGGTAGGTCAACTCTTAAGCATCTGCCTGAAGTTGTGACTGAAGGCAATGAAGAAATTGACAAAATCAGTCCACCATAAAAAATCTAGCAAAAAGATACGATGTACAGCCTAGCAGTACGTGTTTTCAAAACTCTGCCTAGCCTCAGCGTATCACCAGGTGGAACTTGAAAAGGAATTGCGCCACCTCACTGCCTTCAACTCCCCTTCAGGCATGTATCAATTTTGTCGCATGCCCTTTGGCCTCGCTTCAGTGGCGTCCGTTTTTCAGTGGCTAATGGTAAATCTGCTCAAAGATGTAAAAAAATGTTTCATCTTCCAAGATGATGTGCTTATTCATAGTACTGACCAAGTGTCACATGATGAAACACTCAATCAAGTATTGTCACGTTCCCAAGATTATGGGGTGGTTCTAAAACGCGATAAATGTGAATTTTCTAAAGATTCCATTGAGTACCTTGGGCACACTATCTCAAGTGTGCAAGTAACCCCCAAACATAGCCTTGTTCAAGCCATCTTAGACGCATCCCCACCCAAAGACAAAACAGGGGTGAAATCGCTCCTAGGTTTGACTGAATTTTACTCTTGTTGCATATTTATTTATTTATTTATTTATTTATTTATTTAGTGTATCTTGTATAGCGCACGGCTACCCCAACGTGGTGTCCCGGCGCTCGTTGTATGTGAGTTTATTGATTTACTGGCTCTTGATGGAGTTTAACAAAATAAGAATAATTTTACAGCTTTTCGGAATGGTAGTTCTTCTTGGATGAGTCGATTGGGTTGGGAAAGGTTATTCCAGAGACTGGTGGCACCTACTTGAAACGTTCTTCCACCTGAACGTACCTTTTTAAATTTAGGGATGACAAGAACATTTTTTGAACTGGAGCGGAGGAGTCTGGTGTTGCTGTAGGGGCGGAGGAAGGAGGAGAAATATGCAGAGCCCTTGCCCCTTACAGCTCGGTGGGTCAAAGTCAAGGCCTTGAATTCTGCTCTTTGTTTGATCGGAAGCCAATGGAGGCGTCGTCTGTGAGGGGAGATGTGGTCACGGAAGGAAATGCCACAGACCAGGCGGACTGCGGCATTTTGAACCATCTGAAGACTAGGCCAGAGGAGAGTCCGATATAAAGGTCATTGGCATAATCCAAATGGGACGTGATCAATGCCTGAATGATTGTTCTTCTGGTGTTGTTGGGTAGAAAGTTAATACATTTTTTGATCATTCTGATTTTCGAAAAGCATGCAGCCGATACCATTTGGATTTGTTTATGAAATGAGAGACTGGTATCCCAGCTGACTCCGAGATTCTTCACAGATTCTTTGGGTAAGGGGGGTGTGTTTAATTCGTGGGGCCACCAAAGATTGGAGTCAAGGGGGGAGGATTGGTGGAAGAAGAGGACCTCAGTTTTACCGGCATTGAGCCGAAGGAAATTGTCGTCATCCAACTGGCTATGTTGTTGAGGCAGTTCTTTAATGGGTCGAAGGTGGACTGATTAGGGTTATATTAAGCAAACAGTAGCTGAATATCATCAGCATAGGAGGTAGACTTTATACCTGATTGGGCAATGATCTCAGCTAATGGGGAAAAGTAAACATTAAATAGGAGGGGGCTAAGTGAGGAGCCCTGTGGGACTCCCCACTTCAGAGGACGATTAGCCGAGGTGTAAGGAGGGGTGAAAACAGCTTGAGTTCGTTTTTTTAAAAAGGAGGTAAGCCATTCCAGTGCCATACCTTGAATGCCCTTAGATTGAAGTCGGTCAAGGAGGACTGAGTCTGAGACGGTGTCGAATGCTGCAGACAAGTCGAGCCGCACTAACACCGCTCTAGATCCTTCATCCAGTCTCCATCTTACAGAGTCAGCCATTTCTATTAATGCCGACTCGGTACTATGACCGGTTCTGAACCCATGTTGGGAGTAATGAAAGGAGCCGTTGGATTCAAGTAAGTCCGCAAGTTGTTGATGGGCTAGTTTTTCAAATACCTTTGCAGGTGCCAGTAGCAGCGAGATTGGCCTATAATTAGATGGTTCGTTGGGATCGGCATTGGGTTTTTTAAGAATAGGAACCAGACGGGCATGCTTCCAGTAATCAGGGAAGATACCTGTCCGGAATGAATCATTCCAAATCTCATTAAGAAATGGATTAAGAAGCGGGCCAGGGATTTGTAATGTTAGGCCGGCCAAGGGTCTGTGGGTGACCCTGACTTACATTCTGATAGTTCTGTCCGAGAACGTTCAAGGGAGATTTCTGCGAAATTAGTAAAAACAGGGGTGGAAACTGAGTTGACTGGGCTATTATCAGTGGGCTGTGGGGATTTTTTTGTCTGGAGAGATGTCATGGGGGAAACTAAGTTGACTGGGCTGTTATCAGTGGGCAGTGGTGGTTTTTTGTCTGGGAAGGAGGCATAAATGGTAGCAATCTTGTCCTCAAAGTAGTCCGAGAGGCGGTCACAGAGAGATTGAGACGCTGGGGATTGTCGTTTAAGGGCCATAGGATCGGTAAAGGCTCTAACAGTGTTAAAGATTTCTCGGGTTAATTTTCTCCTCCAGATATACTCTCTTATGCTCAATTATCTTTTTTCTATAATCTTTGAGAGCTGATTTGTATAGTTGTTTACTGTCCAAGGTATATGTTTGTCTCCAACATCTCTCCAAGATTTTACAAGCTGATTTGCATTTACGCAGATCATCAGAGTACCACGGTTCAGAAGGAACAGCTCAAAAAGTTTTAATAGGTTTGATAGGAGCAATAATGTTTATGGCAGAAGAAATTCTGTTGTTGAGATCAGTTAACCTAGAATCAAGGTCTGAGGTTTCTGTTGGGGCAGTCGGGGGGAGATGAGCCGTTACGCTATCAAGGGTAAACTTGCTCCAGTTACGGCCTTCTGTTTTGGCTGGGAGTCTAGGTCTATCCTGATGTTGTAGGCAGAAGGAAAAAGGGAAAAAGAAATGGTCTGACCAGATCACCGGGTAGGGTTCACTGATACAGATATCTGTCAGATTTGTGCAAATCAGGTCAAGGATGTGTCCGGCTTTATGGGTAGGGTTGGAGACCAGTTGATTCAAACCGCCATCAGAGAGGGTGGACAGAAAGTTTATATTGGTTTGATCATGGACATTATCTACATGACGATTGAAGTCACCTAGCAGCGTGAAGTTCGAATAACGGGAACAAGCCTGGAGAGCATAATCCAAAAGTGATGGGAGATGCATAAGTTTGCATTTGGGAGGACGGTAGACCAGAAGGCCTGAACAGGTGATGTTAGCGGCGAAGTGGATACAGAATGGTAATGCCTCAATAGAACCAATTTGGGCAAAGGGGAACTGTGAAATGGTCCATTGTGATCGATAGATTATTGCAACCCCTCCACCTGGATTAGGGCTCTGTCTATTAGCACACAGTATGCTGTAATCTGAGAGGACAGCTAGGTTCAGGGCAGGATTGGATTCGTCCCCCAACCAAGTCTCAGTTAAGAAAAGGAGATCCCATTTATCGTCTTCCAGGGTTTGCGCAATGTCTAAGGAGTGTTTGACTAGAGAACGGCAGTTGATTAAGCCCGCTTTAATGTTAATAGTTTAATAGTTAATAGTGGAAGGGTGCTGGTTAGGTGACTGATGGAGGGGGGATTGTTTCAGGAGATTACAAGCTCTCTTTTTATCACTACAGTGGGTGAAAGGGTGGGCGTGGGGGTTATCATCGGAAGAAATTACATGCGAAAAGTTGCAGCGAGTAGGGTTAAGATCCAGTAATTGTTCCCTGCTGTAAGAGATGGGGTTAATGGTAGAGGCAGGAGGGTAATCGAACGTCGAGGCCGCGAGATGGTCGCGAACGGGCGCAGACGGGCAGGACTCTGGCACGACTCTGGCACGACTCCGGCACAGATCCGGCGCGTCCGCTGCGCGGAGGCATGGACGTCCCCTTTTATGCGCAACTAGAGCGCGGGGAGTCCCAGCTACACCCAATATGGCCGCCGCAATTCTGTGCCCGGGACCAACTCCACAGCGTCGATACTCGGCTGGGAGTGGCCCAGGCCTGCGGGGAGGAGGGCGGAAGGAGTTAGCAAAGAAAAGCTTATTAATCAAGCAATTTTGGGTAAAGTTGCAATTCAAGGTTAAAATACGCCGATTTTAAAAGTAATTACGGTTTTAAACCGATCAAGAGCAAGGCAACACAACCTCCCGGCTTCCGCCTCAGGAGGGACTCAGGCACACAAGCAATCAGGTGCAAGGTCGAAGGGGGCCCCTTTTATGCGCAACTAGAGCGCACCCAATATGGCGGCCGCAATTCTGTGCCCGGGACCAACTCCACAGGGTCGATACTCGGCTGGGAGTGATTATGCACCATATGTACGCCCAATTTCCAACCTACTTAAAAACCAAACTAACTTTGTATGGAATGAAGAGTGCAAAAATTCATTTGAATGGCTTAAGACTCGGCTCACCACGGTCAAGGCCTTAGACATTTTGATCACACGCTACAATGTACTTTAACTGTGGATGCAAGCTGTTACGGTCTCGGCCCTATCTTGACCCAGGAGGCAGGGTCTCAAGAACACACTATTGGGTTCGCATCGAGAGTACTGAGAATCACTATTCAGTAATTGAAATAGAACTACTTGCATGTTGGTGGGCAATTGAAAAGTTCAAAAGTTATCTTTGGGGCAGGGAGTTCGCACTACAAACTGACCATAAACCTTTGGTGGTCATCTTAGGCAACTCCAGTCATCGCAACACGACACCACGTATAGCTCGCCTTGCTTCGAAACTTTTCCAACTCAATTTTGAGGTCGTGCACATACCTGGTGGAAGGAACGTTTGTGCTGATGCCCTTTCACAATTTCCATCTGTGCAAGACAAGTCAATTGAGGGTGCCAAAAACAACGGCAAAGAAGATCAAGAAGACTCTATAATTACAACATGTTGGTGCTATTAATGAAAGAGATTGGTATGATGCCAAGGGTAGTGATGATGTGCTAAAAAGTGTTAAGAAATATATAATCGAGGGGTGGCCTAAAGAGAAGAGTTTAAATGTTGATGTTCAACCCTTAGTTAAGATAAGTGAAGAATTGTTTGTAGAGAATGACATCATATTCCGTTTAGTTAAAATTGTACCACCTTTTCCATGAGAAAGATACTCCTCACAAATGCACATGAGGGTCATCTGGGTGCTACTCACCAAACGTAGAGTAAGAGAATATTTTTAGTGGCCTCAGATGAACAGAGAGATTGACTCACTTGTCCAAGATTGCGCCATGTGTGCAAGTAGTGACAAATCTGTTCAGACAGCCAATCCTCCGCTCACCCCATTCCTCTCCCAAATAATCCCTGGGAGAAAGTAGGTATCGATGTCATGGGTCCATTCAACACCCTACCTCAGCTATCACATTACGCTATAGTGCTGGTCGATTATTGTTCTAAATGGCCAGAGATCAAATTTGTATCCAAAGTTGACTCGAAAGAGATTCTTGATTTCATGAAGGAGTTTTTCATGCGGGAGGATTATCCCAAAACAGTGGTTTAGGACAATGGCATACAGTTCATCCCTAGTGAAGTTGAGGTGTTTTCTAGGGAATCTGCCATCACCACTGTAGAAGCTCTCTTTATTATCCACAAACTAATGGGCTTGTAGTGAGACTTAACAGAGTCATTAGGGAATGTATTCGATGGGCCAAAAATTACAACAGGGACATACCCAAGGCTCTCAGGAGCATGCTGTGGGTCTACAGAACCACCCCCCCACTCGACCACGGGCGTGTCCCCCTTTAAATTACTTAAAGAGAGAAAGGCTAGCACAGAGTTCAGACCAGCATGGATGTCTAAATGGTTCACATCTAGGACTTCCCCCCGGTGAACTTGATTATATGGTTAGAAAAAAAGTCTGTAATGCTCAAACCAAGCAAAAACACACTTTGACACCGACATGGCGAGAATAAAGAAGCAAGGATTTGTCAGGAAAGGGAATTCCAGATACAGAGAGCTGGTCCGCATTGATTAAATCTGTGGTCGTGCTGTTCGCATAAATGGACGTAATTGGTGGAATATTAACAAGATAGTGAAAGTTAAAGAGTTTGCTGATATGAAGACCGCACAAAGTTCTGATACGAACCAAATACATTTATCTGTTCAGAATCGCAAAGTTTGTGATGTTGCTAATGACCCCCCTATTCTTCCTAGAAGAAGTTCCAGGGACATCAGATTCTCTTTAAGGTTCAGATAATCTTCTCTGCTTTTCTCCCCCTTATTCCCTCTTTTCTTTTCCTTCTTCTTCTTCTTCTTCTTCTTCTCCAAGGAAAAGAGATATGTAGTGTCTTGTCCTCATGCTTCCCTGGCGCGTGGACACTCTAGTGTCTTCGTCTCACACTGCCGGTTGGCGCCCGAGTCAGGTTATAACTGACAGTTGTATTTCTACAGTTGAGACTAAGGTGGGAGGATTACAGCGCGGTGCTTGCAGGCACCGAGACATTTGTCTGTGGGATCTTCGGATTTATGACAATAAAAGAATTCACCTAACACAGCTGATTCCTGTCCTCAGTACAGAGTGGTTCATGCCTTAGGACAGTTATGGTCTCAAAGGGGATTTTTAACGTCATCAGGATCCCCTATCCATAATGGAAAATATGTACGTCACTTACCGGAAGCCTTACAAAGACCTAAAGCCATAGCGGTAGTTAAATGTGCAGCCCATGGGAAAGGAGAAGATTTTGTCACCAAGGGTAATTATTATGCTGATGAAGTAGCTCGTTTTTGTGCACTACATGTTTGTGTTTTCAATGGAGAATATGTAGGGGAGAGCGCACAAGAGACCAAGCTCAGCATGATGTTGGCTGTGGCCGATACATGGGATGTGGTTACATGGCTGCAGGATGAGGAAGCTGCGTCATGGGTTAGAGCAGGCTGTGAAAAGAGAGATTATGACATTTGGGTATCGACAGATGAAAGGGCAGTGTTACCTAACTGTTTATTGAGCCCAATGGCAAGGCAGATTCACTGAGCAGTTCATCTTGGAAGAGATGCCATGGTACAAGTGTTTAGGCAAACGTGGTTTAACCCCAGATTTCGTGTGCATGCTGAAGCAGTCTGTCACAGGTGCGTTACATGTCAACAAAAGAATGTAGGAAAAAGAACTGTGGTTGCGATGAGTCACATTGGAAGATCAGGAGGTCCTTTTAATAAAATACAGTTGGACTTCATTGAGATGCTAAGATACAATAGGTTGAGATGCTTTGGTGGTGGTGTGTATCTTTTCACGTTGGGTTGAGGCATACCCAACTAGACGATGAGACAGTCTCACAGTGGCCTGAGGCTTCTGGTCTTGTGTAACAAGTAAATGGCACAGTCAAGATGAGGGTGTCAAAGGTGTGTTTGTCAGCTTCATTGAAATGGACTGATGCGTTGACACTTGTGTTAATGAGTCTGCGTAGTACACCTGGTAGGAGGACAGGGCTCTCTCCCCACAAAATATTGATAGGAGGAGCTATGCGAATACCTATAGTGCCAGCTACAGAATTGATAAACATCAAAGAGGATTTGGTTATGGATTTTTGTAAGGGACTGGCTGATGTGGTTAATTCTTTGTCCCATCAGGTCGAGGCTGTGACTGCATCCACCTCGAGAGACCTGCTTCATGATCTAAACCCTGGTGATTGGGTGCTTGTCCAAAAGCCTGTGAGGAAGAGCTGCCTTGATGCTCGCTGGTGAGGACCATACCAGGTGCTTATGGTCACAAGTACAGCGGTGAAGTGTAGAGGATTGCCAAACTGGATTGATGTGTAGTGTAGTTCCTAGTTTCCCACTAGTCCCTGCGCATTGGAATAACATAAACAGTACTATCGACGTAGAAGTGCGGATCTTCCAGGCCTCTACTGACTATGCTAAACTTAATTGGGTTTGTTACCAACTAGCTCAGAGGTCACTGGAAACTTTCTTGACTGAATAGGAAGTGATCAGCTTCCCTGGCACAGACAAGAAGGGATTCAGTTTTCCAACAACCGTGCAACATGACAACTTTGCTCCTCAGATCAAGAGTCAATCTCTAGGGTCGCGTGAAACAATAGACAGTTATTTTACTCAGTCAGGTTGGTGCAGATTACTTTCACAATATGTAGAGAATAGAGAGACGGGCGTTTGTCAATAAAGGGTTAACATTTATTGAACAGTCTTTCTTCTCGTACAAGAGAAATGAATTGCCACAATTGCAAGACTTGTTATTATAAAAAGTACGTACAGTAAGATAAGTATTGCGAAATAATACTGTAAAAGCATTGATATGGTTTCTTAGCCATACAATGGTTTAAAAGTAATAAAACATATATACAGTCATATATACATTAGGCTAAAATACTCAACTGGTGCTTCTAACTACGCCTACCCCAGTGTACCTGACCTAAGCCTAATACGTGGGAGGGGAGTAAGTAAGTAGCTTTAAGTTAAGTTGGTTTTGCCAAGGTTTGCTTCAAGAATTCTCACTAAGGGTTTAGTCAACACCATACCTCTGAATAGAATGATGGAGGTCTGGTATCTCCTTCAGGGAAACTCGGTATCCCAGTCACCCGCAAGGGTAGACCAGAAACGCTGGAGCTGGATTTCTCGGCAGGAGAAAGGCAGCGTCTCTCTTCAGCGCGTCGAGGAGGAGGAGGGGGGACAGAGTCCGCGGGCAGCTGGGCTCTTGCAGAGGACGGCTGTTCAGCTCCTAAGTTCACCACACCATCGTTCGCGCTTTAGCAGCGATAATGGTATCAGTAGCTTCACCAACAGCAACGAGACAGCAGCAGCATCAGCGTACTGCAGACAGCAGACAGCGTTTGCTTAAGGCAACGTTGGTAATATTTATACCTGACAGGTGCCTGGTTTGACGTAAGTTTGCTGGACATAAGACATCAATTAAAGATGTCACTAGGAAGTGATCGCTATCAGTTGCTCATTAGAGTTCCATTATTAATCAAAACACAGCAAGCGGGGATTTCCAGGTTTGCTGAGTTTTTATCTTGTTGAAGAACTCGGAGTGTTAATCTAGGAATCTCAGATAGTGACTTCTGCTCTGTCATTGCACTAATTGGTTGCAAAGGAAGTGGCAGAGAAAACTATTCTGGAATGTGGCTCTGTTCGTGTGAGGCCAGAGATGACTTTCTGAATATTGTACTTGAACGGTTATGCCAATATAGGGAATAAATGGATTTATAGCCGAATAGGGGCATAAGGTCACAGTATCGATCAGGATCCTAGATAAGCACGCAACGCCCACTCCACGGGTTCATGTCCATCAAATTACTAAAACTAGAGCAATAAGATGCATGTGTAACATTGCCCACCCCAAAATACATAAATGCATTTGAAATAGGCGTATTTGTAATACGTGTAAATTATAGGTACTGTACGTTTTTGAAGCATAGAAATCATTCAAAAATTATTGCATATGAAATCAATGAACGATTATGCAAAAAGAATTACACATGAAATATCTCTGAAACAGAAGAAGGGCGAGATAAATCATCACATATAAATGAATTGCAATAACATGTGCTAGAGGCTCGTGTAAGGTTATTATGTCTCTAGATGTGTTTAGAAATAGAAGTTGAAGCTTCTGTTCTCTAAGAATAGTTTTTACTTTAAGCAAAGAATTTTTCGTGCCAAAAAAGGGTGAATATTAAAAAGTGTTCAATTCAAAAGAATTAATGCTTGAACGGGGAAATAGAGTTCCAACGCTTTTAGCAGTTTTTGTTGTTCAAAACTGAAGGCCGAATTCAGAGTTCATGGGAACGCTGTGTGTCGGAAAGCTTCTTCAAAGTTATTGTGTCTGTTCGGGTGAGAACATCATATCAGACAGGCTCTCAAAGGATTGGTCTACAAAATCAGATAGTTCAACCAAATTTGATAGTGCTGTAACTTGGCAAGTGTGAGAATGATTGCTGTCATCATAGTCGGGATCAGCAATGCTCACAGAAGGTCCTACCTGGGTGATGTTGCTTTTGTCACTCGCTCCACTGTTACCACCTAGTCGTAGCACAGGAGTCTCAACGAATGCCGTCATCAGGATTGGTAGCCGCTGGGGACAACACAATGCGTGAGCCGTTATCGGACTGAGTAAAGTATCGACGTCCATTGGTACTGCTGATGGAAGTGAAAGACAGATGTCCAACACGCACTCATCTCCGCATAGCATACATCGTAGTACCGGTAAGATACAGTTCTGCCATATAGGTCTGAATGAAAGGAACCAGGTCATGTTTAGATCTCTCAGCCTGGCCAATCCAAGGACGTTAGTTATCCTGTCCCGGTAGCGCATTGCTAGGATTGTCTCTTCCATTCCCATGGGAGCTATGTCTGAGCTTTGGCTTGCCATAACGAAGCAGGACGGTCAAAAATAAAATCCCTGCTACAAGTCCCAAAAATAAGGGTATGCCGCCAAAAACAGAGTGAACAAAATTAGGAACAATTCCCAAAATTGCTTGAAAAGGTGTTAGCAGTCCCGCAAAAATCGCCTTAAATATGCCTGGGATGCCTGTGGCACTAGACATGTTAAGGAGTTGGCTCAACATTTCTACGAAATGCACGGGGCAATTTGTTGATAAAAGGTCATGAACTTCCGTAGCTGTCCTTGCAACTAGAAGATCATACGTCTCTTTTGATGACGTTATGGGCACTGTTGTCTGTAAAAGCACAGACTTCATTTTGCTTAAAGTATCAATTCGTATAGAATAGAGATTCAGACGAGGCCAGATGGGAGTCTCTGTGTCTGCAAGCCCGCTTGGAAACAATGCCTGCATACAACATTTGACCATGGATGTTACGCTTACTAGATAACTTTTCCCTGGAACAAGGCCACAACATCTGTGATCCGTTCTAAGAATGTAACTCCCGTTTGCAAGTTGCATAAAGAAGGGCTCTATCTGAGTTGCAGGTGTGACTAGCTGGTGGCATGAAAGGTTGTTAGAATTTCCATCACATGCTCCGTGTAAATGAATACCCTGGCACAAAAGTATACCCCTTAGTGAATGTTTACAATTTTCACCACTAAGAAATACATTTTTTGTCGCTGTCACTATAGCAAGAATGTGTGTATGGTAATTTCCATTCTGATTTTATATATCCTTTACCCAATCGTTCATACTGGCCAGTAGGTATGTATTCAAGGCACTTTTTAAATCGGAAAGTTGTTATCGGAATAGTGATAATTCCGTGTATTATCCATTCAATGACAGGACTTTCTGACATTGTCAATGGTAATCTCTCAAGTTTTTCGATGCTCAGGATTGTATAGTCTGCTCCTTTCTGTGCCAAACTGATTTGTTTATCAGTAAGGTTAAAAATGGAAAATAATGACGTTGTGTTGATTAAACGCCAAGGCACATAGCCTGAACGAAGATTTTGCAGCGTCCAGCCCAATTGTACAATAGAACGTAATTGAGATTGGCCATGTTGTAACATTAGCAAGTCTCTGTCTATTATGTCAAAGGCAGAAGATACAATATTGTCCAACGAATATATTCTGGAGGACAGAGTCATTAACCCATTGTCCACTACAGAAAGTGATTTTTCCAAATTAATACGATCAATTTCTCGAATTTTTTCAGCTGTTTCAATTTGTGTGACTTTCCAAGCCTCGTTGTACGCAGCATAGATACTGGTCGCTATGAAACGCTTTTGACGCTGTTTGCGTGGTCCAAGAATGAAATCGCGCAAATCAGCACCATCTTTAAGTAAAGACAAGTGTTGCTTAATTTCAGCCAGTTTGGATGATCCTAGCCATTCGAGGCAGAGTTTCCCTACACTGTATGTTGTTACTATCCCTGGATGTTGTCTCTGGGAGTATCTAGCGTCTAGTCTGGTCATTTTTAACCCCTGTGTTTTGTTCAGGAATCTATCTTGACAGTTGTTTGTGTCAGTAGGCCAGATCAACCACTTTTTCCAATCAGGATGTGTTCTGTTAAAATGTAAAATTTGTGATACGTCTAACTCAATATCTGTAGTTGTATTTTCAGTTATTGGCTTTGGAATAGACGGTGTTTTAAGGTCTTTGATCTTAGCTAGGCCAAGACAGGATGTTTGGTGTATTGTGTCATTTAAAAACATCATTTGGTTCGAGGCATGTGGGCTGCTGAATTCATATCTGTGCATAGATCGCCGCCTAGTGTTGGGTCCGGATGATTGCACATTGTTGTCCTGGAAAAGTCTTCGAAGTATCACGAGATAGGTGGCTCCTCCCCTGGACTACAGTGCGCATGGGCATCGCCTCCATCCCCAGATTGTTTTTTTCCGCCATTGGGTTCGGATGTGTTTCGGTTCCCTCTGTCGGAATCGATAGTTGTTTAACTTTCCTAACTTAAGACCAAAAGGTCTTTAGGATTAGCGTCGGTATTGTCCATCGTTCGGGTTTTGTTTATTCATCAGCTCCGAACACTTGCTGCCCTTCCGCGTGCTGTCGGCGCGGACGGGCCTACACGACGCTCCAGACTACTTAACATGGAACGAACTCCGTTTAAGAGGTGCCCGGTGTGCACCTCAAAGTATTCACACCTCGACGTGCACCCAGTGTGCAACAAATGTTTGTCGCCGGACCATGATGAGGCCAGGTGTATGGCCTGCTCCAAGTTCCGGTGTAAGAAGACTCTCAAGATTCGTCGGGCCGGTAGACTCCAGGCCCAGTTATCAGCGCCCCCGCCAGACAACATCTTCGAGGAAGACGTTGGTGACGACACCGTCTTCCAAGTTTCGGACTCCAGCCCGGCTTCAGAGGATGAAAACTACGACGCGGGGGACGAGGAGTTTGATGAAGTCGGCGGAGAGGTAGGGGACGACGACGGGGCCATTGCCACCGTGGAGGATAGCTCAGAGGAGGAGCATCCTCAGACTGACTCAGGGGTCAATCCCCACTATACGGCCCAGGTCGAGGGATCACCTTCGGGCCTTACCCAAGACCTCAATACTCGTCCCACGGCCCCGCCTCCGGGCCCGGCCACGGACATTGGTGACGCGCCACTCCCGGTGAAGAAACCGAAAGTGAAGCCATCGGGGTCCACACCAACGGTATCGAAACCGAAAGTGAAAGTCGCACTGGTGGGACAGAAGGCTCCAGAGGCCTCAGCGCCTAAGAGGCCCGAAATGGCCGCCGACATCAAGAGCCACGCCAAGATGGCCGACCCGAAGACCCCGGTGTTGAAGCCGAAGGCGAAGACGACCGACGCGGCCTCGTCGGCGCCGAAGATGGTCGAGGTCGACGACCCGAAAAGAGCCTCGAAGAAGCGTCAAGACAACCCCAAAGCTCTGGCTGCGCCGATTCCGTTCGTCAAGGCCAAGGGTGGTGATGTGTCGGCTCCGAAGACCGTGCCTTTGATCGTCGACCCGACTCCGGACTCGGGGGACTCGCTCGAGCCGGTCCAGCCCTCCCCGTCCTTAACCAAGAAGGTCACAGAGTCCCTTCAACGTATTCGGAAGGACGCAGTGGCTCCCGAACCGAAGGATGTAGTGCCGAAGCCTACACAGAAGGCGGCAAAGGCGCAGACGCCGATCCACTTCACGCTGCCGCCAAAGACGACGCCGAAGGCTTTCGCTCCAAGGCATGGGGCCGGGGTGCCCTTGAAGCTGGTGTCGACGCCCAAAGCGTCATTGGTGGTGCCGAAGCCTCGGCTCCAGCCACTCGCAGACGAGGAGCGTCGAGAGGTTGTCATCGACGCCAACACAGGCAAACTCTCTCTCCTTAAAAGGAAGATCACCCCGGAGCCGGTGTTAGAACATTTTCGTATTCCACTAAAAAAGAAGTTGGACTCTGCGGGTACTTCTGCCCCTATGGAGCCTGCATCTCCACAAAATCTAGAACTCTCGCCGACTCATTCTAACGCTGGGGAAGGTGACGGAGATGAGGAGGACGAGTACAACTATCCAGCGTACTCGGATCCGGAGGAGGTCAATGAACCTTGGTCTGCTGGAGGCGACCCTGAGGACCCTCAGTCAGGTCACGAACCGCAGCTTTTTGCAGCGAAAACTTCTCCAACAGAGGACTCTGCAGCCTTCAACGTTCTAATTGAGAGAGCTGCGGCTAATCATGAGGTCGACCTCCATGCGGACCCTGTGGATGTCGATTTTCTGTTTGACACTTTCTCAGTGGCTGAAAAGTCGGTCACGACATTGCCTATGCTCAAGGGAGTGCTGAAGCACGCGCCGGAGGTTTTCAGGGAGCCCACTCGGGCGCGAGTCATCAATCCTCGTATTGACGAAAAATACAAGGCAGCGCCCACTGATCCAACGTACATCAAGGGACACTTGCCACTGGATTCTTTGGTTGTATCCAATGCACGCAAGCGGGCAAACTCACAGACCACGGGTGATGCTCCTCCCCCAGACAAAGAATCGAAAATCTTTGAAGCCTCAGGAAAACGTATTGCTGCGCAGGCAGCTAATATTTGGCGCATTTCAAACACGCAGGCCCTACTTGCACGCTACGATAGGGCGCACTACGACACCCTAGAAACACTTCTGCAGCACTTACCTGATCAGTACAAAGAGGCAGCTGAAATGTTGATTCAGGAAGGGAAGCTAATCACCAATGCTTCCATTAAGTGTGCACTGGATGTGGCTGATACCGCCTCCAGGGCTATAAACACTAGCGTGTTACTGCGTAGACATGCATGGCTTAGAATATCAGGCTTCAAACCAGACATACAGACAACCATCTTAAACGAAACAGTTAATCCAGACCACCTGTTTGGCCCTGAAGTGGATGCAACCCTTGAAAAAATGAAGAAAGACACGGACACTGCTAAGTCTATGGGGGCCCTCCAGTCCCAGCAGTTTAGGGGTGGTTCCTTTCGCCGCTCCAATAACAGAGGCACCTCAAGGGGTCAGGCATCACAATCCACGCAGTACTATAAAAGCAACACCCAGACCTCATACACCAACAAGGGTAGAGGTGGTTACAGGGGCAACAACGTCAAAGGCAGGGGACGTGGAAACAACAGCTCCAGGTCCTCCACCACCAACACACAGTGACGCCTTGTCACTGCCCCCCGACCACACAACACCGGTCGGGGGGAGACTCCAGCAGTTCCTGCCCGCGTGGAAATCCATCACCACGGACAGGTGGGTCAAATCTCTTATCCAGTAGGGTTACTGTCTGGAACTTACTTCCACACCACCAAACATACCTCCAAGAAACCGTCCTATGTCCGGCGAGCACTTGCACTTGTTGCAGCAGGAGGTCAAAGTCATGCTGCAAAAAGGGGCAATAGAGCTCGTGCCACTGCAAGAAAGGGGAACAGGAGTTTACTCTCTGTACTTTCTAATCCCCAAAAAGGACGGATCCCTCAGGCCCATCCTGGACCTCAGGCCCCTCAACTGGTACATTCTGTCGGAGCACTTCCATATGCTCACGTTGCAGCAGGTTCTCCCTCTGCTTCGGCAAGGGGACTTCCTGGCTACGCTAGATCTCAAGGATGCATACTTTCACATTCCCCTGCATCCTTCACACAGGAAGTACCTCAGATTCACAATTCAAGACCAGCACTACCAGTTCAGGGTTCTGCCTTTCGGGGTCACCACAGCGCCAAGAGTTTTTACAAAGTGCCTGGCGACTGTGGCAGCACATCTAAGACGCCAGAACGTCCACGTCTATCCCTATCTGGACGACTGGCTCATTCAGGCAAAGACAGAACAGCAGTGCGCCGACCACGTGTCCCGCACCATTCATCTCCTGCACGATCTGGGATTCTCGCTGAATTACCCAAAATCCCATCTCCAATCCGCCCATATACGGCAGTGTCTGGGCGCGACAATAGACACTCTGGCAGCCACTGCGCAGCCAAATTCAGTGAGAATCGCCAGTATCCAGACGCTGATCCAACGATTCAGACCTCAGCACTCGCTTCCAGCGAAGGTGTTCATGCAGTTGATAGGCATGATGGCCTCCTGCATCTCCATCGTCCCGCACGCGAGACTACATATGCGTCCGCTTCAGGAGTGCCTAGCACATCAGTGGACTCAGGCTCATGGGCAACTAACAGACCTAGTGTTGGTGAGCGGTCGGGCGTACAACTCTCTGCATTGGTGGAATCCACAAAACCTTTGCAAGGGCCGACCGTTCCAAGAGCCTGTGCCACAGATTATCCTGACAACGGACGCTTCTCTCCAAGGATGGGGAGCGCATGTACTCCACTACACAGTGCAGGGACTATGGACACTACAGCAAAGGAAGATGCACATCAATGTATTGGAACTGATGGCGATCTTCATGGCCTTGAAGGCATTCAAAGTACATCTGTGCAACAAGGTTGTGTTGATCCGGACGGACAACATGACAGCCATGTACTACATTCAGAAGCAGGGAGGCACACATTCTCCGCAGCTGTCTCATCTGGCTCAGAGCATGTGGAAGTGGGCCATTCAGAGGAACATCTTCCTCATGGCGGAGCATCTCCCAGGCAAGGACAATCAGATGGCGGACCTGCTCAGCAGGCACAGCCTCCAAATGCACGAGTGGGAGATACATCCATCAGTACTCCAACCGTACTTCCAAAGGTGGGGTCATCCAGAGATAGACCTGTTCGCCACAAAGGAGAACGCAAAATGCCAAAGCTTCGCCGCCAGGTTCCCACACCCGCAATTGCAGGGCAATGCAATGTGGATGAACTGGTCAGGCAGATTTGCGTACACTTTTCCCCCAGCACCTCTGATACCGCTGGTGGCACGCAAGCTCAGGCAGCACTCGATGACTCTCATCCTGGTTGCTCCAACGTGGGCTCGCCAACCATGGTACACCACGTTTCTGGAACTTTCCGTGGTACCGCATCAAAGGCTTCATCTCACACCCAGCCTTCTGACGCAGAGCCATGGCGACATTCAGCTCCCAGATCCGCAACAGCTCAACCTGGCGATCTGGCTCCTGAAGTCCTAGAGTTTGGCTACCTCAATCTTCCCCCCGATTGCATGGACATCATTCGGGAGGCAAGGAAGCCCACTACTAGAGCATGTTATGCGGCTAAATGGAAGCGGTTTGTCATTTATTGTGTGAACCACGACATTGACCCGCTGGATGCTTCCATTCAGAACATCATTTGTTACCTGTTCCATCTGTACCAATGCAATTTGGCGTATTCTTCCATCCGCATTCACCTGTCTGCAATGGCAGCATACCTCCAGAATAGGCAACACCTATCACTTTTCAAGGTTCCTGCTATCAAGGCATTTCTGGAAGGACTCAAAAGGGTCATTCCACCACAGACACCACCAGCTCCAGAATGGAACCTCAATGTGGTTCTTACAAGGCTGATGGGTCCTCCCTTTGAGCCACTGCACTCTTGTGAGCTTCAGTTTCTGACTTGGAAGGTGGCTTTCTTAGTAGCAATTACATCGCTACGGAGGGTTAGTGAGTTACAGGCACTCACCATCCAAGAACCTTTTTTCCAAGTACATGCTAACAGGGTTGTGCTCCGCACTAACCCTAAATTTTTACCCAAGGTTGTATCTCAATTCCACATGAACCAGACAATTGAGTGCAGTGTTTTTTCAAAACCCTGAGTCGCTGGCGGAGCGGATGCTCCACACCCTTGACGTTAAAAGAGCCTTAATGTACTACATTGACAGGACAAAGGATTTTCGAAAGACCAAGCAACTTTTCGTTGCATTTGCCTCACACCACAAGGGAAACGCTATTTCCAAAGCTGGTATTGCTAGGTGGATCGTGAAATGCATTCAGATCTGTTACGCTAAGGCTAAACGCACTCTCACAATTCCACCAAGAGCCCACTCCACCAGAAAGTTGGGGGCCTCTATGGCTTTCCTTGGGAACATTCC
This sequence comes from Lissotriton vulgaris, assembly GCF_964263255.1. NCBI lineage: Eukaryota > Metazoa > Chordata > Amphibia > Caudata > Salamandridae > Lissotriton > Lissotriton vulgaris. Next base: position 541,750,351 of record NC_141695.1, on the reverse strand, counting down.
CTTAGAGGATATTTGTAGAGCAGCCACATGGTCTACCACACATACTTTTACTAAACATTATTGTGTAGACGTGCACTCTAAACAGCAGGCAGCTGTTGGTCAGGCTGTTCTCAAAACACTTTTTCAAACTGCTGCAGCTGGCACGGGCGGCCGCCAATAATAGGAGGACTGCTATGTATTCTATGCACAGATATGAATTCAGCAGCCCATATGCCTCGAACTGCAAATGCTACTTACCAGTATGCATCTGTTCTTGGCATGTAGGGCTGCTGACATTCATATCGCCCGCCCTCCTCCCCGGCGCCTGTAGCAGCTGCAGTATTCATATATATATATGCTCATAGCATGGTCATCACTCACATAGTTCACTCCATCTCGGCCAATGGCTAAAAACAATCTGGGGATGGAGGCGATGCCCATGCGCACTGTAGTCCAGGGGAGGAGCCACCTATCTCGTGATACTTCGAAGACTCTTCCAGGACAACAATGTGCAATCATCCGGACCCAACACTAGGCGGCGATCTATGCATAGATATGAATGTCAGCAGCCCTACATGCCAAGAACAGATGCATAGTGGTAAGTAGCATTTGCATTCTGGTATCATGCAGGTTCTGAATAGTGCTTCAAGGCCTTGTACCTGCCAATCTTTTGTACCCCAAATGGTTTTCGTTTCAATGTTATTTTTCCAATAATCAAAACCAAATGTCATCATTTTGTCATAAAATGCTTCTGAATATATCAATTTAGAATTTGTCAGCATTGTTTTCATTCCTGTTTTATCTAACAGTTTGTAATAAAACATTTCTGCATCACTGGTGTTAAACCCTGAGAAGTACTTGAATTTCTCAAAGAATGTTTTAGAACTGCTTTTAGGTGGTGTAGCACAATGTTCCCATTGATTATACTTAAAAACATTTCTAGGCTGTGCAGATTTATGCAAATAATGATCACCATAATGTGTGTAGCAGAATAATTGCTCATAACTAGATGAACCTTGTAAATAATCATGATCTGTGAATCTAGCTGACATTACTAAATCAGACATCATGTCATTAATACTGTTAAAATCCCAATCATCAGAGAATGTACTAGGTTTTACAAAGTCACTTAAGGAAACCTTCAGTTGATGAGGATACTTCAGGATTTCGACCGGACCATAGATCTCATAGTCAGTTTTCTCCCATACTACCCCACCAGGTATTGGAATTGCTGTGACATTTACTGTTGACAGTTCTCTTTTTCTTCACGTGGGATGATCTGTGTGGTTTCAGGACTAGGTTGATGTTCTGACTTGCTGTGTCCATTCAATTGTAATAAACTTTCCTAAAATTAAAACTAAAATTAGGCATAGTAGGAGTATGAATACCCCTGAAATAATCCAATGCTCAATCAACGGTGAATCCAGATATAATTATTTGATTAGTTGAAGGAGTCCTGTTGTATTTTCTTTAGAATACTTTTTTATTTCTGGCATCACTTCGAGGTCGTTTTGATCTTCAGAGAAGTTGTCGAAGTTGATGAAATAACCAGAGGCAGTTCTGTCAATTGTTGGGATTGTTCTTTCAATCTGTCTCTCGGTAGCACTTTCTGATGTCACATTATTGTAGACTGGTGTTTCTTGACGAACTGTTTCAATCTGTGTCTCAAGAGGCACGAGTTCCATGGCATTATTGCATAGTCCTTCTCTGTGTACTGCAGGCTGATCGAATGTGATTAGTCTTTCAGTTTGAACCTCTTGGATTGTTGCAAGTTTGGGTATTCTGTTGTTTCTTGGGAGTCCACTGGGCCTACTGTTGATTATAGGCCAAATGCTTGTGGTTCTACCAGGTCGATAGACACGACTCTGTTCTCCTTTTTACCAGCAAGGGGCGGTAGTACAACTGATCTTGTTCCGGTGACTTCCAAGACAGGTACTGCTTTTCTGTAAGAAGGCCCAAATTCCTTCTTCACCACGATTTTTTCTCTGACTAGATCCCCAATCTTTGGAATCCAGACAGGCCTTGCTGGGGCTGTTGCTTGTGGTGCCTTGTCAGTGGTAGATGGCTGTTGCTTTAACTTTATGTTGCTTAAGGATTTTCTTGTTTCATTCAGTTCCTGTAAAACAGCCAAACGATCTTTGATGTCAAAGTCTGTTGTTTTTTCTTGTACCACTGGCATCTGACTATCGAGGTCCTGAATGTTCATTCTAATTCCGAACAATAGTTCGTATGGGCTGAAACCTTTTAGAGAATTTCTTGGCAAGTTATTAAGACTGGACTGGACACTTATTAAATGTTTGACCCACCCAGCGCCTGAACCTAATACCTTCGCTGTTATAGATCGCTTTATGTCTCGGTTTTTTCTTTCTACCACACTATTCCCTTCGGGGTGCGACGGACAAGAATACCGCAACCCAATTCCCATGCTGGCCATGGCCTCCCTATAAGCTCGAGAGCTAAAAGCAGGACCCTGGTCAGAATGGACCGTGGTAATTGCGTATGTGCCGATAAAGACTCGCAGATCTCTCTTATAACAGTTCTAGCGTCAGCCGAGCGCTGGAGGCCACATTTTTAAAGTGTGTTTAGCCTTAAGGATGTACAATGGGACGCGCTTCTCTTCTTTGATTGCGCAGATAGACCGCCTTATGCTGTCTATCAGGGTTCCTGAAACTACACTGGCCTGTTCATTACTGCGATCTCTGTTGCAGTTTTCACAATTTTGAGCAAAACATTGAATATCTATGCTCATTCCTGGCCACCAGTACTCTGATTGTAATACTTTCAGAGAATCCTTAATTGTTTGATGTCTCAGACCCAACCCCATGTGTGCTTCCAGTAAGAGGAAGCCCCTCCTGCTCCTGTTTGGAATTACTCTGTCCCCCACTCCAGGGATTCGAGCAAAAGGAACGGAGTTTGCATCGATTATGTATGCATAATTGAGTGGATAGTTCACGGGTAGTGCTGCACAGTCACCTTTTACGGTCGTTTTTACTGCCAGCATGGTTTCCCCGTCTATGTATTTTTCTGTACGCTTTTTTGTGGCTACGGAAGCCGGTTTAGTTGCTTCCGCTGTGGCTGTATTAGCCAATGAATTCCCTGCAACGTGAACGCCATCACGTTGAAGACTCTGTGCGTGTATCACGTGAGTCTTTTGTAGTTCTTTGTGTAAAAGAGCTACCTGTTTCCAGAGCAATTTATGCTTTATTGTGGCACCTGTCATCTTTGTAATCGTTTTCAATCCACCTCTGCAGTTTGTTATTGTAAGAGTTGACGCATAAATGAGAATCGCACACGATAAGTGTCTGGAATTCACGTTCTGCATTTTCGACCGCCATCTTTAAACATCTAATTTCAGTTCTCTGAACCGAACAGTTTCTTACAGATTCAGTTTTTGTTACTTTCGGTCTGAATTTACCGCACAGCCAACGACCTTTAACAATCGCACAGGCTGCATCGTAGGATTTACTCTCTACGTTGAAATGCTGTACAAATCTATCTGTATAGATTATACAGGCGTATTGTGGGAGAGGCAGAAATTCGATTGGCAGAGGATATTCTTCTTCATATTCTAAATCCTTCAGTTCTTCGAATTGCGGGGCGAAATAGTATTTCACATCATCCGCTCCTAGAGAATCTACATACTGTATCCATTTCGGATCCAGTGACACTGTAGGCAGGTTTACTGGGCTGAATAGCGCCTTGAAGGCGGATTCCGCTGTGAGGATATTAATCCGTTTACCATGTGCTAATTCTTGTTCATTTGCTAATGCAATTTGCACTTCTTTCACAGTTCTTTCTGTGTGACTGAATGCTTCTTCTGCTTGTGTGTACAAGTGAGATTTAATTGAAATAGGTACCTTTTCTCCCTCATTAGAGGTTAGGTACGTGAATCCGCATCTTCCTGGGATGACTCGGATTACAAGATCGCGTGTGTTGTCACGTGTATCTAATTTTGTTTTAGCTAACATGTCTGTTTGCAGTGATCTCAAAATTTCTGTGTATTTTTGAGTCCAATTGATTTGTTTAAAATCAGGTTTTATTAGTTCGTAAAGAGGTTTAACCCTCTCTGCGTAATTTAGAATGTAAGTTCTTCCGAAATTCAGAAAACCTAGTATGGATTGTAAATTCTTCAGCGTTTTTGGAGCTTGGAGTACAGCGCACTTCTCTAAGAAGTTGTCCGCTAGGCTTTTTCCTTCACTTGATAATTCATACCCTAAGAATATTACTGTCAGATGGGCAATTCGAGACTTTTTAAAGTTGAATTTGTAACCCTCTGCCGCGAACCCAAGTATAATGGTGTTCACCCTTTTCAAGTGAGTATCCAAGTCGTCGTCTGTGAGATAGATATCATCTACGTAAGATAATGCCTCATCATCATATATTTGTAGTAACTCTGTTACCCTAGCTGAGAATAGTCCTGGGCTGTTCTTGAACCCCTGTGGGAGTCGACAGAATTTTCTGCGACCCAAATGCTGAGAAAGCGGTCAAATATCTGATTTCTGGTGCAATGTTTTTGACAAAAAAGAAACCATTAGATATGGCTAATGTCGTTTTATATTTTTTCCTAACTATGTTATTCATTAGGGCTGCACTATGCGAGTTTTGTACTGCAAAAGTTTTGCAACATGCATTAAGATGTCTGTAGTCCAAAACTAGACGATATGAATTGTCTGGCTTGGAGACAGGAAACAAAGGATTGTTCATTTGAGAGGTGCAAGTTTCAATCACCCCCTGGTATTCAAGTTGATCTAAGATCTCCCTGACTTGTTTTTTAGCCTCTTGCTTAATGGGATACTGCCGTTGGGCAGTTGGTTCACTTTTTAACTGGATTTTGTGGGGAGGAGAGTCCTCATCCCATCCTACATGATTTTTATATAATGCCGGTGCCTGGGCTACTGCCCATTTCCTTGCATGAGTATATTTCTTGTGAATCGGAATGTGATTCGAGAAGGCAGGCATAATCACTTCTTCGCCTCGAGGAAACTCCCTGACAAACTCTGGGGGCCAATCTTTTTCAGCTAACAGAATATCATAGCCTTTTGAGAGCTTATCCCAAAATAGACCCTTTATGTACCTAGTCTTATCACCCTCTATACGCAATGTTATTCCGTATATTTTATGGGGTTCGCTAAGTCTGGTGTCGGCAGTTTCAACCTGAATGAATTTATTTGTGTCCACTGTCTCCAGATGACTCATCAAGATCTTGCGCGCTATACTGATTTCTGCTGCACTGTCCAACATTGTCAAAGCCCACTCCCCGTTTTTCAACTGTGTCCTCAGTATTTTCGGCATTTTTGATTACTCTAATACTGGCTACCTTCTTTTTTGGAAATTGAGATTTTTTTCTCTGAGCAGGTTCCTTGTCTTTGGACTTGGTGTGCTCTCCAGGGTCTGACCGTCCTCTTCTTTCCGATTTCTGCGAAAAAGATCGAGAGGGACGTGTATCAATACTTTGATATCTATCAGGTTTTTTCAGATTATCCCTATTTCTAAGGTTATATCTTTTCTCAGAGGGCTCCCTCTGGGGAAACTGGTGTTCTCGAGTCGGAGTTCTTTCCCTCCGTCGAGGAGACCTTCCTCTGGACTGGAAAACTTTTTCCTTGGGAGTGGATTGTTTATTTCCATCCCAGCTCTTTTTAGGAGTGTTTAAATTATTTTTCATAAATAATTTTACTAACTCTCTATATGCTTTTGTTAATTCTCTTATGTTAACTAAGAGTTCTTCTTTTGACATTTTTGCAATGTCCGGGTGTGGTGTGTAGCTGGCTAGAACCGGCCACGTTGCTCCTGGTCTACCTAGTGGACCGAGCCTGGTTATATGATCATTATGTTTTAGGGCGCCATTAAACCAGAGCAGGTGCTCTTGGAATTTTAGTGGGATTTCAGTCTCCTCGAAAGTAGCGTACTCTTCCGGAGGTTCCTTTATTTTGTAATAGTGAAACTCTTTTGTTCTAACGTTTGCCGCTGCAAAGTTTATCCATGAATAGAATACCTCTGTCTGCCGATATCCGTGAGCCTCTATCACGAAAATTACTGTACCACCCTGTGGTGTCAGTCCGTTCTCTATAAGTTTTAAAGTTATAGATTTTCTTATATGGACCGGGATGTGGATAGCATCCGGGTCAGTGTGTTCGGGACCCTGCTGAGTCGCATCTGCTGCGGCCCCAGTGGTTCCGTTTTCTCCTGGCATTGTATAAATGCAAGGTTTTGCAGAGTAGGTCTCCAAGGAGACAAAGATTAGGTGCACAATATTTTGGAACACTGTATCCTTCAACGTTGAATAAACCAGAGCTTTACATAGGAATCTCTTCCTACTAAGGTCGGGCAGATTTTAACCTTTCACCCACTCCAGACGTCTATTGGAGTATTTACGGGAGAAAGGGGTCTGTGTGAAAAATGCACGACTGAGTTACTCTAACGTCTTGCGTTAGTTTATCGCCTTACCAAACGTTTGGGCGCCATGTAGTGTAGTTCCTAGTTTCCCACTAGGCCCTGCGCATTGGAATAACATAAACAGTAGTATCGATGTAGAAGTGCAGATCTTCCAGGCCTCTACTGACTATGCTAAACTTAATTGGGTTTGTTACCAACTAGCTCAGAGGTCACTGGAAACTTTCTTGACTGAATAGGAAGTGATCAGCTTCCCTGGCAAAGACAAGAAGGGATTCAGTTTTCCAACAACCGTGCAACATGACAACTTTGCTCCTCAGATCAAGAGTCAATCTCTAGGGTCGTGTGAAACAATAGACCGTTATTTTACTCAGTCAGGTTGGTGCAGATTACTTTCACAATATGTAGAGAATAGAGAGACGGGCGTTTGTCAATAAAGGGTTAACATTTATTGAACAGTCTTTCTTCTCGTACAAGAGAAATGAATTGCCACAATTGCAAGACTTGTTATTATAAAACGTACGTACAGTAAGATAAGTATTGCAAAATAATACTGTAAAAGCATTGATATGGTTTCTTAGCCATACAATGGTTTAAAAGTAATAAAACTTATATACAGTCATATATACATTAGGCTAAAATACTCAACTGGTGCTTCTAACTATGCCTACCCCAGTGTACCTGACCTAAGCCTAATACGTGGGAGGGGAGTAAGTAAGTAGCTTTAAGTTAAGTTGGTTTTGCCAAGGTTTGCTTCAAGAATTCTCACTAAGGGTTTAGTCAACACCATACCTCTGAATAGAATGATGGAGGTCTGGTATCTCCTTCAGGGAAACTGGTATCCCAGTCACCCGCAAGGGTAGACCAGAAAAGCTGGAGCTGGATTTCTCGGCAGGAGAAAGGCAGCGTCTCTCTTCAGCGCGTCGAGGAGGAGGAGGGGGGACAGCGTCCGCGGGCAGCTGGGCTCTTGCAGAGGACGGCTGTTCAGCTCCTAAGTTCACCACACCATCGTTCGCGCTTTAGCAGCGATAATGGTATCAGTAGCTTCACCAACAGTAACGAGACAGCAGCAGCATCAGCGTACTGCAGACAGCAGACAGCGTTTGCTTAAGGCAACGTTGGTAATATTTATACCTGACAGGTGCCTGGTTTGACGTATGTTTGCTGGACATAAGACGTCAATTAAAGATGTCACTAGGAAGTGATCGCTATCAGTTGCTCATTAGAGTTCCATTACTAATCAAAACACAGCAAGCGGGGATTTCCAGGTTTGCTGAGTTTTTATCTTGTTGAAGAACTCGGAGTGTTAATCTAGGAATCTCAGATAGTGACTTCTGCTCTGTCATTGCACTAATTGGTTGCAAAGGAAGTGGCAGGGAAAACTATTCTGGAATGTGGCTCTGTTCGTGTGAGGCCAGAGATGACTTTCTGAATATTGTACTTGAACGGTTATGCCAATATAGGGAATAAATGGATTTATAGCCGAATAGGGGTATAAGGTCACAGTATCGATCAGGATCCTAGATAAGCAGGCAACAGATGCTTCACATACTCGCAGAGTCCCACAACCAGAAGAGGACAAGACTCCTCTTGTTCTGAGAAGTGCAATCAAGAGTGCAACAGAAAAAGAAAGACCAAGCCTGACTGTGAGAACTCTCGAACAATCAACCGAGCAAGAACAAATAAGTCAAACACCTACCGAAGTCAATGCAAACTCCGAGATAGACGATATTGTGGAAGTGAACTTTGAACCAGAGCAGAGTGAACAGCCTGGTGCAGAAAGATTAGATCAAGAGGAAGAGAGGAGAGCAGATGCTGCAACAACAAAGTGGCCAACAAAGATAGAAAGGCTGAACATAAGACTTGCATCTGAGGAAAGACCTCACTCCGATTCCTTAAACATCCGAATCTGATCAAAGTGAAACCGAAGAAAGACCGCATGCTCTAAGAAGACCCAGAAGGGAGAGAGTACTGTCCTGAAAGTAGGCATCTCCTGAGTGGATGTACCTGACTGCAGATGCAGAGACCGGAGAAATCTTGGAGGTTGAGGACGAGCACAGTGAGTCACTGAGAGAGCACTCTGGCAATTGACATTTAGTAAATAGTGCCTGGAGTTGATGCCTTCGGAATTCTGACTGTAACCGTTCCCGATCTACCAAGGCTGAGTGGGATACGCTTTTTGATCCTCAACCAAGTTGCTTTCCATACTTTTCGTCGACAGCCAACTGCACAAGAAATGGGTGTAATTCATGCTGAAATATTACAGCTTGTTCTTGCTAAGCTTGGATCAAATATCATAAATGATGAAGAGTGAACTGTAAAAGAAATCTTATTAGCTTTAGAAGGAAGATAACGTAGACCCAAGAGGGAGAAGATATAAAATTAGGGACTTTCAATAGGGAGAAGATTTGAGGGTTACGCATGAATACATCTCTTCAAGAGTTTTAGTATTGTTGAATTGAACATTGTAAAAATCGAATCGAGAAAGGAAAATAAAGGACATTGTAAATAACCACAATAAGCAAGTAAAAAAGACCATAGACTTTGTTGAACTCAGTTACGTTTTAAACAAAAACCGTGATTCAAAATGGAGTTCGAGAAGTCTGGACGCAAGCAGAAATGCATAATTGGTACCCTTATAGTTGTGGTACTTATTCTCATAGCTGTGGTGATTGTTACATCGTTGTTTGGGCCTTACGATGCTGAAAAGAATGAAATGACACCTACACCATCTACTGCAGACATAGGAGAGGGTGCATCTGCCAAGGATAGAGATATGATTAGGGAAATTAGTCGGATGCTACACGTAGATTTGTCAAAAGGAGATTTTACACTAAATGCATATGCACGTTTGTTGTATGAATATGTGGTCAAAATGGAAGTGAAAGATTGTTACGTGTGTATGCAATTACCCGCATCAGTAGAAGGGGGCATCCAATATCATCACTAACCTTTTGACTTATGGCATCACATATAGTGGGTTGCTAAGCATGTATTATAGTTAGGCCCATTTTGAGTACTATTTCTCAAATCATGATGTGGTACTCTCAGAAGTTCCCGTTCTAAAATATGAATAAGTATGATTATTATAAGGCGGTAGAGAGGATGTCTACGTATTTCGTGCCTACTATTACGTTAGATTCATCATGTGTGCATAGACACAATTTGACTTGCATGTTGACTGATATCGAAAATAAATTTTTGGATCAGATAGAAGATCAACATAGACAGACCTTATTTAGACCAGACCCAAAGCATAAAGTTATCCCATGGACACAGGAAGAATGAGATAATACGGCAAAGGGAAGTTCTGGTTCCATAGCTTTAGACTTTCAGCAAAATGGAAAGTTATGCATCCGTCATCTTACTATGACAAAACTGACACATTTTCTTAATTGAGGGAGCAATAAGAAAGGCATTGCTGGATAAATTAACCATAGTACCAAATGTGTATTTTGTGTGTCTAAAAAGTGCTTATGTGAAATTGCCCAAGAATTGGTGTGGTACATGTTATTTGGCAGTGGTATTTCCCAAAAATGTTCCATGTAGATGATCTATGGCCCTTTCAAGGGAAAAAGCGTTCGCAAAGGTGAACTTGGTGCAAGTGCCCGAGAAATTGTTGGAGCTGTATTTGGAGCCATGATACCCAGTGTGGGTGTCATTTTGAATGATGTGAGAATTAGAAATCTGGCAACAATAGTGGATAAACTCTGTGAATACTGCCCAAATCTTATTACTCGTTGATGGGGAGATGATCTCTATAGGGCTATGGTTCTTCAAAATCGACTTGCTTTAGACGTCCTCTTAGCAAAAGCAGGAGGGTTTGTAAATTACTGAAAGTTCAACAGTCCTGCACGTATATTCCTGACAATAGTCGGGATATGAAAATATATCAGTAACATTTCAGAGATTTGCGTGATGTGGCTGCAGATGGCATTTGGGAACAAATTGGCAAGGGATTTGGGAACATTGGAAGCTGGTTTGGAAGCCTGGGACAAGGGATAATGGGATATATCTTGTAACCCATTATAATAGCAGTTATTTGTGTTATTGTGAATCTTTAAGGCTTACAAATGGCAAAAGGCACGTCATAATGAAAACTTCTTAAAGACATGAAAGCAGCAGCTAGAACTACTGCAGTACAGTCATTATCTGCACCTTAAGGGGTTAGAAAGATTCAGACAGGGACGGCAAGCTACAACTTCTGTTTAGATCATTCTCTTCTGCAAAGAGAAAACTGTAGGAGAGTAAGATGTTGGTGTTAGGACACTAGTCATAAGAGGGGGGAACTGAAAGAGCGCTCACAGCACTCTAAACTGTATGTTGCATTATACTCATGGTTTAAACGCATTTATTTATATTTGTATTGTGTGCAGTGTATTATGTTTATCAAATGCATTTATTCAACATCCTAAACAAAGAATTGTAATATGTATTTTTAAGTAGGATTTATATGTATTAGAGACACTATCATTCCTGTAAGCATAACGTGCAGGATGACATTATGTTCACATCGATGTTATTGTGTTAAGTTGCCTGCATGGGAGGCCCAAGCTGCAGGTTGTTGAGGGATTCGAAACCCTTGGTAACTAAAAGAAATATTTAAATGAATTGTTTGTGTGAACGAGAACAGTATGCTTTCATCCCATTGTAGGTACAAGAATTCGTCCTCGTTATTCTTAGTGTAAGGAGATAACCGGAATGTCTTAAGAGTCTGAGAAGCGGGAAGGGAAGATACCTTTTGTGCCTGGCCCATCTGCACTCCAAGGCCACTCAAAGAAAAGAAGAATTAATTAAAGAAGCTATGAAAATCTGCTGAAAACCTTTTAAAGTGAAATAATTCGGCATGTGATGCATCTAGGAGGGGGCTGAGTTTGTCCTTTTTGTATTATGCGCAGGGACAGAGAATTCAGACTTCTACATTTTCGGAGGAGAAGGAACATTCTAAGAGCGAGCTCCCTAGCCTTAAGCTATTGTGAACCATTTGATGTAAGTACTTCTTAGGAAGTCGGCACGTGCTGACACCTTTGAGGAATGAGATGGGGGGAAATAGCCAAGAATATCATCAATGAGAGTAGTGTAGGGAAAGGTAACTTATGCTTTCCTTTCTAATGAAAAAGGACTTGGATTCTGCCCCCATCCTGGGGTGTATACCAATTTTGGAGTTTATTACTTTGTGCCATCTATGCCGAATTATTATATGCGTAGATTTGGCTCTGTATTGATTTTCCTGTACCTATATTTGCTGATTCCCCGATGCGTGTCCAATTATTTTTGGCCTTCTAATAAAATCCATACACTAGAATACGGAGTCTGTGGTCTGTTAAACATGACTACATTGTAAGTATCATTTTGAAGTGTTTACTCCCATCAACCACTTTCAGCAGGCAAATAAAAGACCATTCGTGCTAAATTTGAAAGAGAAGGCAATGATTAAATTTAGCGTAATCAGCGCCATCCAGCACAGTTGTAATCGGGGCATTGGAGGGAAATGAGACAATAGTGCTTTCTGTGCACTTTCTCCAGTCAGCCACATTTAGAAGCACAAGGGCTGAAGAGGATCTGACGTCTTAGCAAATGTTACCGTAGCTGGTCACTGTACTACTGGCATTAGGTGCTTAAAGCCTCACTATATAGTGTGGCATGCTTCTTCACAGGGCTCTGCATGCATGCACATGGCTGTCATCAGTCATACATCCAGGAGCAAGAAAGGAGATATGGGGATTTCCAAATGTGTATAAATATTAGTAAACAGGTGTGATTCTTTTATTCTGGTCATTCCAGTTTGTAGGTCTGGTGTTGGCCAAACCTTTTGCTTTTATTAAAATGAGATACATACTATGCTTGTAGGCGCTTTCAGGCAACCCTCTTCATTCATTGGTCTGCTGTTGTCTTACACACATTTTTCTTCTGCCCTTCACAGTATATTGCGTGTGGCAGTGGGTCCGCCCTCTTCAGACATTGGATAACTTCACTGTGTGTGATGGCATTCTTCTCTTTTACAAGAGCACATCCACACACAAAGTGGTTCCTTCAGTGCCTCGGATTAATGTGCCAATGTGTGCTTTTTGAGAGGTAAAAAATATTTTTGCTTTTAGCGAAGGTGTTTTTTTTCTACTGGCACCTGACCAACAGCTTCCCCAATACTGACATAAAAAAAAACGTAAAAAAACAAAACCTGCTTCGACAAAGCCAAAAAGCTAGCAGTCCGTGCCAGACCTATTGGCTTTGTTAAGGTTTGTTTAACATGTGTTTCATTTAGGGTTTGTCCCTTTAAGAAACAGCCCAGAGGAAAAGTGCTGAACATTTCATATCTATTCTGTGCTCAACTCATTAGGAGGCACTTTAAGATTTAAGACACCAGGGTCCCAATATATATTTAGGCAGGCAGCCTATTTCTTAGTCAGGGTGATGGAATAAATTACTCCATCGCTCTGATGGAGGTGCTGACCGCCTACATACGCACCAGTTGCGTTACAGATGGACACATTCATTTTATTCGGTACGGGGAGATTACGTGATTTTCCCAGAATCCCAGGACATTGAGTGTCCCTGCGAGACTCGAACCCAGTTCTCTAGCTTCGAGGTTGACTGCTCTAGCCATTATGCCACATCCTCTCTAGGGGTTTGAGCTGCATCGACCTTCAATTTGTTGAACATCTGCTTAAGCATACGTGCAACACTGCTTTCTCCAGAACTGCTGAGTCCATAAGCTCCATAGGCTTTGCAACCACTGACTTCATTATTTGTGCCATGCTTTATACCACAGTAGCATTGCCTTAAAGCACTGCGGGAGAAAGAAAATAATGGTGAGGAGAGAGGAAAGTGGGTGTACAATTTATTTGTTTTATGGTTTTATTGCTCTATGGCATTTGTACAGTGCACAATCTACCTTGAGTTAAGTGTTGCAGCACTTTCTGGTAGTCATTTAATATTCAATACATATCTTAGGGACATACTGTTAAAATGAATATCTAATGAAAAGGGTATTTTCTTTGTCCATCAATTCTTTTTTAATAACACTATTATCCCTTTCCCTGAGTTGCAGAAGATTTATCAATTGCCCAATACGTGTTTACAGTAGTATACGATCATTGCTCATGCTATTCATTCTCATTTAGCTTCCCTTTCACCTCCGGATGCACTACCATCCTTCTTCCCCCTATCCCCCCTTTTTACCCATTGTTCTCTCTCCACCAACTAAAGGCTGCCCTTGTACATAAATTATTGGTATCTAATCTTTCTGTTCGCCCCAAGACCTTTGTTGAGATTGCTTGGGAAGATGATTTAAACATCTCAATACCAGTTCATGTTTGGGATCACTTATGGTCCAAATTATTTAAAACCTCTATTGCTGCACGCATTACTCAATCCCTTTTTTTCATCTATCATAGAGTTGTTTTTACACCTGTAAGTATTTTCCAAGTTTTCACCTTCCTCATCCTCTGTTTGCTGGTCATGTTCTTCGAACCAGGTACACTTAAACATCAACTGTTTGATTGTCCCTCTGTTTTCTCATTTTGGAACTCTATATGGGATATATGCATGCGTATGTTTCAATGTTCTAGACCCTTTGCGTTAGCAAATGCTTTTTTAGGTTCCTTATCTGATGACCTTGATTTAGTCTCATCTAATGCTAGATTACTTGATTTGTTCATTGCTATAGCTTTTATAGTTATTTTATCTTGTTGGAAAGATAACTCCAAACTCTCTGTTACAACATGGTGGAATTTCATATGTGATGAACATAGGATTTCAATTGCCCCTTCTTCTATTCCTTTAAAAATTAAATCTGATTTCCCTTTTGTTACCTACCCGTCCGACTTGAGCTTATGCCCTGTCCTATATCCGTATATTTCCTCCTTATTCCTTGCTTCTTTTTCTCATCTTCTTTCTCCATTCTCTATTCTCTCCCCCCTTCCCTGCCTTCCCATCTTTCTCTCTTTCCTTCTCTCCTCTTCTTCTCTTCTTTTCTTTACCTTTTTTGCATTTTTCATCAATTACATTGCTTATTGTTTTAACTTACCATATTCATCTTCATTATTGTATTGTTTTACTTGTATTCTGTTAAAACTTTCAAAAAATCTATTAAACTGAAAAAAATGAATATCTAAAACCAATCTTAAATCTGATCGTGTACATTTAGATACATTGTGCAGACTCCAGGAGCTTACATCTGTTTTTCTCGAGCTGTTTCCTCTACTGTGGTGCAATCTTAAATGCAAAGTAAACCTTCGGAGAAGTGACGATTCTCCCAGAGTTTACTCTACTTAATTTTCTTTTTTGGAACATACAAATGAGGTTGTCAAACGTTGGTATCTATTGCTCGAACTTGCTCTGCTTGAGTAACCGCTGATCGCAAGATGCAGATTCTCTTTATCATTCTTGGTAAATACAAATTCCTGTCTCACGGGTTTCTTGCTTATTGCTAATGACCAGAGGTTCCAGACTGTAGAATTCTTTGCTTAATGTTGGTAACAGTAGAATCCGGGCTATAGGTTATTTGGCTAAATGCTAGTAAAAGTAGAATCCAGACTCCGTGCTCCTTCGTGTAACGGCATGTTAAGAAATCATTGGCCAAAAAGAATTTGGGAGAACGGGTTTGTGGAATAATTTTGGGCCATGTCAAGCCTAGACACCTTTTTCTCTCCTATGGTATTTTGATCACAGTAAAGACAGGAGATGTGTGTGGCTTACAAAACGAAAAGCACAGTATAACCCAGTGAGATATGAGTAATTTAATGCCCAGATAAAGGATATTCCTCAAATAGTTATAATATTTTACATAGCTGCTAAAGTAGTAAGGAGCAGAAAAATATCATTTGGATAAAAAGTGACGAATTAGTGAATGCAAACATGTTAGGCGGTGGTCTGTGTCATGTAAAAATACACTAACAGTCAGGAAAGAGCATAGGAGTCTAATATGAGTTTAATGCAAAAATAGCCAGCAAGCATTCAAAATCCCCAGAGCAATGTAAATAGAGTGGTAGCTGGTAAAATCTTGTTCTGTGTCATCATAGTCTAAGCGCCAGGATGCCCGTCGGGTGACAGTGATAGCGCTATACAAGAACGCCTATACATACATACATACATACATACATACAAATAGGTCAAGCAATCGCCATTTCAGCTGATCAGAGCTTCACTCTCTATTATACAGTCTAGTGCTACATTTATATACTATTTCTCAATACAAGTAAACGAGAGCAAGAACACATGATATAAACGGAATCTTCAGATAGGCACAAATGAGCAGGTGCCAGGCTGTTCTTCTGGGAAGAATGTGAGAAGAATTTGATTAAACTAATACAGGTATTACCAGTAAGAGTTGACTCAACTTCTTTCTAAAACCCTGGCTTCCGAGTACCAATTTCAGAACAAGACTACCCTTTGCTAGTCTGGTTCTTTAACTGTGTGTGGTGTACTGCACAGAAAACAAGTCAGGAACCAATTAGCAAGTGATTGGTAAAATGTAATAGCACATGTAAAAGCACACAGGGGCATTTGCATTTACATAGTATACAAGCATTAAAGCACATTTGAGTGTGAATTTATTTTTTTATCTTCCCCCCAGCCCTTTTTTTTACCAGGAGGCAAAATCCCTACATCAAGTCAATAGCATATAAACTAATAGTTTCAGTTTAAAACTTTCATCATATTATCTTTAATCATCCTCAAACGTACTAATAGGATAAATAGGGGCAATACCTTTGTTACTACAAGCAAATTGAACGATACACATAATCAGCACACATGCTGATTAGCACATGCAAACTTACTAAAAGAATATCTGCAGTCATTAGTTCCCCATTTCTTGTACATGCCTGAGAACTAAGGGGCCGATTTTAATGGCGGGTGGATCGCCCACACCGGGCGGCGATCCGCCTGCCATCTAGACCGCAAAGACCCCCATCATATTATGATGGCTAGGGGGTTCGCGGCAGACAAAAAGACTGTCTGCCGCTTTTACGCCAGTCGACTCATCGACCGGCCGAAAACAAGGTTAATATGGTGGCAGTGTCTGCAAGACACCGCCATCCATATTACAATGCAGGCGGTCACTCGCATTTCCATGGCGGCATTGCCGCCATAGAAAGGCTTGTGGTCCTTGCTGTTGGGGGCCCGTAGCGGGCACCCCCTGCATTGACATGGACAGAGTGGCAGGCACCACACAGTGCCTGTCACTGCCCGCCACAATGCTGGGAATAGGGGATGCCACCGCCACGGTGGCGGTAGCATCCTGATTGCAGGTGCGGGACCACTCCACCCCTTGTGGATGGTCCTGCATTCCGCTATGGCGGCGGGCGGACCGCCTGCCATCATAATCGGCCCCTAAAAGCTGATGCCGGTCAAGTTGAATTTTGTATAATTTCTTCTAACTATCCATAATTTGGTCTACCCGCTTGTGAATGCTAAGGTAAGTGTTGGGAGGTGCATATGACACTCAGATCCTACTAATGCACAGACACCTCACCCTCTTAGCTACTAGAAGGCAATACAAGCCCATTCTGTCCTGCAAAAGCAGAGTCTCCTGGGCATCAAACTAACCTCTCATCAAACTATTGATGCAATCTTTGATAATCTAGTAAAGTGTAGGATAAAGTGCCTTCACAGGATCAGCAGCAGTGTTAGCCTCAAGAATGGATGAGGTAATAGGCCTCTAACAAAGGGAGGGTCATCAATAAAACAGGCTGCATAATCAATTAAATATCATCTCAAGACGAGTAAAAGTAAGAAACCATGCCAATGTGTTTAATGTTTAAAGTTGAATACAGAAGGCAAAAATAATGACTAGTCAGTATGCTTATTAAATCATATACAGGGAATTAGCATATGGCTTTATCAAATGAAGGAGGTGGTATCACAGAGTCATGTCTCAAAGGAAATATAGGCTTACCCAATCAGAAAACAATAGGATTCGACAATATTAAACTGAATAAAAAAGAATGAATCCCTATTTAACCTAATGTCAATGGGTGTGACAGGACAAATCTAGTTGCACCCAAAACAATCACAAACTCATGAGATAATGCTGGAGACATAGTTTAACCTGCTGAGCATTTTCAACTTTACCAGCCCCTGTGACTTTGCTTTGACTCTGACAGTTCTGACCATGTTCTAAATGTGAAAATACACAAGTTGGGCCTTGCTCTGCTATAGACTGTGGAATGAAATGCCTGGGCCAAGTTGGTCAAATTTACCCGATCAACCCAATATTCCTCCTACTGATGATGCTAATGGAAATTCTGGGACTACAGAAAAACAATGGTTATTTCTGCTAGTGTTTAGTGGTGATGGCTCTTCAATGTCTTCAACCCGAAATTTGGATTTTCCCATGTATTCTGGCTTCTTTGAGACTATTGCAGAAGTTTTGCTTTTATGCATTATTTAGGGTCAAACTGATCAGCATTTCATTGAAATTTCATTAAATGGAGCAGATGCTGTTTAGAGATTAGATTCCACCATGTCATGATTACCTTGCAAGATAGTTTAAATCTGTGGGTCTGAGAAATTTGGTGCATCACAAAACTCTCTATGATTCATAACCAACGTACTAAAATGTCATCTTGGAATGCTACAGCGCTCACAACACCCTTAAGGGTTTGTTTCATTAATCGTTGAAATACTGACGCAGCACTTGCCAAACCAAAAAGCATTCACTAATACTGAAACATACGTCCTGGGGTAAAGAATGCTGTAAGGCATTTAGATTCTTCATGCAATTCAACTTGGCAGTAAGCGCTCACAAGTACAATAGTTAAAAGCACAGTTGCATCCTAAAGAGTAGACACCATTTTATGTACATTCTACAAAGGGTGCCTATCGATCCAAATTTCATCATTCAAGCTACATAAATCCACACATAGGTGTAACTTCCCTGACCCTTTCAGTGAAATTATAACTGGAGACACCCATGGTGATAATTCTATCGGCTCAATAGTTTTTACGCAATTCATCCAGCATAACCTTCAATTTCTCCCGATTGGCTAAAGGTACTTTTCTCACCGTGAGAAAGTCATCCCTTTTGGCCTATTCACCCCCATTTGTATACTGATACTGGAATTAACTGACTTTGACTGTGCACTGTGTTTTGCGAACCATGCCTCTGATGAAAAAGGTGTTTGTTAATTAGGTATAATTACAATTGGCAATGACAGACCCTGTAAGTCCCTATTAAATAATAGAGCTGGGGGGATTTAAACTAACTGTGTTGCCTGCTGTCATTTGTAAGGTCTTTAAAATTTAAATTACATGCAAATTCGATTTTAGAATTAAAAGTACTTCCAACGTGGTAATCTACCTTTTTTTTTTTTTTACATATAAGTAACCCTACGGTCTCCTGTAGGTGTCCCAGGTGTGGGGTGCCATGTACCTATAAGCAGGGACTTTATAAAATATGTTTTATATGTCCTGGTGAGGGAAAAAGTGCCAATTTTGTTTTTCCCCTTTGTACATTATTAGCTCCATAGGCTAACATTGAAATATTTTTATAGGTATAACTATTGCTAGGAAGGGGCTAACATGTCATTCATAGACTTAAAAGATTGGCTATGATAAATCCAACAATTTGCCACTATTGAATTTATCATAACTAGTACAGAAAATGAGTTATGGAGCTATCTGTGAGCCAAAATCTAGCATTCCCTGACTGGTCAGCCTTAACATGTGTAGGAAGGCTGCTTTGATGAGGGGATAAGTGGCCGCATAGAGTAGAGGTTATCTGATGGGGAGAGATTTGCCACTGCAGAGAACCAGCCAGGTCAGGGACTGGGTAAATCAAACTCGTCAAAGCGAGTAGGACAGTAAGTAATTCCACCCAAGCCTAGCCCCTCTTCTTGTAATCCAAGCCAGATGGCAGTCCCGGGAATAGAATTTGCAGCAGGTGGAGTGTTAAAGGAAATGAGCCACAATAGTAGCATGGCTTAGCCAACTCTCCTAAGAAGAGAAGATCTCTATCTTGAATTTTAAAGCGCAGTGCTTTGTGGGACAAGAATATGACACACTGTGGAGGAAACTGTCATACTTTTGGATGATTAAGGAGTGGACTCCCTGAAGGCAACAGGTTAACAGAGCTTCTCTGCACCATCTCCCTCAAGAAGTCCTCAGTCTGGAGTGCATTCTGTGGACATTTAAGGATTTGGTCAGGTGCATTATGGGAACTGTAGTCCAAACTTCCAGGGACCATCTCTGTGCTTATAGACCCTTGGGGTTGTGTTTTGAGCACTTTGAATCCTCAAGAGGTACTCCTGGAAGAAGTTCCAGAGGTTTGGAGGAACTTTTGGAAAAAGCTCCATAAGTTGACCAACCCGTCATACAGAGTCAAGCCGACTACCATATACCACAACCCGGTCTGGATTTCAGGTTCATCCTACTGAAAGCTCCAGAGCTCCAGACTTCCAGGATTTGACTGGGGGTCCTTAGAAAAGTAATCCAATGGCATTGCATCAAAATGGGCCTGCTGGAGGGGACTGCACTACGTCAAGAGAAAATCCTTCAGAAATGTTTTGAAGTCTAAAGGTAAACTTTTGACCAGGGACTCCTGCATAGTATATCCGACCATGTCTTCATCGCGGTCAGCCTCATTTGGTGTCAATCAATCAAGAACTTTGTTTCGCATTTAAAAGTAATGCATAAAAAGTAAATAGAAAAAAAACATGATTTACAAACAAGTGAGAAAAACATCCAAACAACTCATTTTTCAAGATCACATTATGCCAATGCAATTTCATAAAAAATAAGTGGTATAAAATAGCAGATAAAATGACAACTTGTTAGCAAACAAGGTTATATTTGGTATCTCAATAAAAAATGTAAAACGATAAAATAAACACCCAGCGAATGCGTTCATAATGCTAAGGCTTTCGATATGTATAAACATTTTGAGACTCAGTACATAGGGTGTCTTAGGGGATAGCCTTTATAACAGAATATTCACCTTTACAATCCTTAAAACAACTATTAAATAGGACACTAACGTGTAACATACATAAGTGGATTCCAACCCTCACATTGCTTTCAATTCCTGGTTATGCAAACATAGACTGAGTTTTTTTTCAGTAGAGGGATAATGAACTTAGTTCTCTCAGCCTTATAAAATGTGCAAAAACAGAGCAAATGTGGAATCGATTGCTTGGAGAGACCATCACAGGGACAGAGAGACAAATGGGATACCGAATAGGAATGTGCAGGGTACCCAACCATTATCAGAATAAAGTTCAGTCTAAATCTTAACAAAACAAAATAATGTCTTTTATTGGTGACAAAAGACAAATAGGAAGTCAAGTCAAGATTTATATAGCGCGCTACATACCCATAGGGTCTCAAGGCGCTTGAGGAAGGGGTGGGAATTACTTGTCGAATATCCAAGTTTTAAGTTGCTTTCTGAATGCTAGGTGGTTCTGAGTAAGGCGAAGGTGAGTGGGAAGTGAGTTCCAGGTTTTAGCTGCTAGGTAGGAGAAGGATCTACCTCCCATGGTGGTTTTGCAATGATCTTCAAAAAAGAGCTGGAATGCACCCTCACTAACAAGGGCATCACTAACAGTGAAAGCGGTACTTTCACTATTAAAGTGACCCCTTGTATGACCATCACTGGGCTTCTCATTTATCGGCCCCCTGGCAACGCTACTCCCTTTTGCAACCAGCTAATAGAAACAGCGACGCAACTAGCTATCAAATACAACAATTTTATGATTCTAGGCGATCTAAATCTTCATTTTGAAGATCCCAATGCTAAGGAAGCCCAACTTCTGAAGACTGCCCTACACGCTTTGGGGATAACACTGCTCTCCACCTCTCCCACACACAAACATGGCCATCTTCTCGACCCTATCTTTGCTACCTGGGAAGGCATTGATATACAACCTCCGGTCCCAATCATCTGGTCAGACCACCATATGATCATGTTTAACATACCTAAGACCAGGACTAAGAACAGTGTCAACAAACCCTTGAATGCCAAGCGGCGTAATTGGAAAAATTATACCCCAGAACGTTTGATCGACGAATTAAAACGCCACCACCCTCCCCAAGGTCAGTCCTTACAAGATACCTGGAACTCTTATGAATTATGGTTGAGTAAGGCACTCGACAAAATTGCTCCTTGGACGTGTAAGCCCCCAGCCAGGAGAACAAAATCTGAACCGTGGTTCTCAGAAAAATTAAAAGTAGCTAAAGCCCGTTGTAAAGCGACAGAAAGAAAATGGAGAAAGAACTACTCCACGGAACTTAAGGAGACCTACAAACAAGAACTAAAGTCTTATCAGAGACTTATAAGAGAGGAAAAAAGTCTCTTCTATCAAAACAGAATTGAAGAGGCTATAAATCCATCCAAAGAACTATTTCGGATTTATAAGGAACTAACAGACACGTCGAGCCTGGATACGCAGGATACGTATTCAAATGAGTTATGCGAACAAATTGCGGACTTCTTTGTCAATAAAGTAGAGAAAATTCATGCCACTTTCTCCACTCTCCCCACATCCGACAAGAAAACTCCCGCTCTTCAAAAAACCACTCTTACCCACTTTCAAACTCCCGACAAAGAAAAACTGTCCAGCATAATTAACAGTATCCATTCTGGCTCCCCTAATGATGTGTGTCCGCTAGATAAGTGCAAAGACATCATGGACCATACCCTTATGGATCAAATAAGCCAACTTATTACCCTCTCTTTCAAAGAATGTCATGTCCCGGAGGCTTGGAAAAACGCCCAGGTCATCCCTCTGAAAAAAAAAAACCAACATTCCGGTCACCCAATTTCAAAATCTCAGGCCAATATCCCTACTGCCTCAATGCGCCAAGATAATCGAAAAAATAGTAAATATCCAACTAATGGCATTATTAGAAGCAGAAAACATTCTCCACCCTACTCAATCCGGCTTTAGACCTAATTTCTCCACGGAGACAGCTGTCTTGTATTCCACGGAATATATTCGCAAGATGGTGGACGAGGGTGAAACAGCAGCGTTGGTCATGCTTGATTTAAGCGCAGCTTTCGATACTGTGCTACATGCCACGCTGCTGTCCCGTCTTTCAGACATAGGAGTAAAAGACCATGCACTGGCGTGGATTAAATCTTTCCTCACGAATAGATCTTTCCAGCTTCATTGCCCGCCCTTTAAATCATCTTCCCGTGCCGTGAGCTATGGGGTTCCACAGGGCTCTAGTTTGAGCCCTACACTGTTCAACATCTATATGGAACCCCTGGCTCAGATCATAGAGAACTTTGGGGTGGGCATTGTTAGCTACGCCGATGACACTCAGCTTATGTTTAAGCTTACTCCTGACACCGAGAAGTATGCCTCCAACTTCTCAGAGTGCATGGCTGCTGTCGCCATGTGGATGGACAGTAATTGCCTCCGACTTAATGGAGACAAAACAGAGGTGCTAGTGATAGGGAATAAAACCTCTCTATGGTCTCAAGCGTGGTGGCCCACAACTTTGGGCGAATGCCCTCGCCCTGTTGAGAAGGTCAAGAACCTAGGGATCATGATCGACTCTGATCTATCAGGAAAATCCCATGTCAACAAGATCATTGGAAAATGCATTGGCACATTAAGAATCCTCAGAAAAATCATCGACCTGATTCCTATTAAAGCCAGGAAAACTATCGTGCATGCACTTATCACACCTCACCTGGACTATGGGAATGCTCTCCTTTTAGGCCTCAACCAAAAACATCTTCACCAGCTGCAATGCTTACAAAATGCGGCAGCCCGCTTGGTACTAGGTCTTCCCAAAAGAACTTCTGCCAAGGCGGCATTGTCTAAACTTCACTGGCTCCCCGTTAGGGAGAGAATAAAATTCAAGAGCCTCTGCTATGCCCACAAGATAGCCCACAACAAGGGTCCTACCTATTTAAGAGGCCTCATGACCATCCACCGCCCTACCAGAGACCTTAGGTCCTCAGGAATGTCTCTTTTCAAACTCCCCCGCGTCCACAGAGCAAAAATTGGTGGCCGCTCCTTTCGCTACCTAGGAGTGAAACATTGGAATGCTCTTCCGGTTCACTTAAGAATGGAACCTTCTGAAACTCTTTTCAGAGCCAAACTGAAAACCCATCTCTTTCCTCAATAAGCCTGCGATTCCATTCCTTTCTTGATTCTCTGTGAGTTTTTTTTTAGCAATCAGCGCGGGGATACACAGCTGTGCAGCCATGCGCTTAATAAATGTTTTATTATTATTATTATTTGTTGATGCGAGGTACAGTGGCAAGGGCTTGGTTGGAGGATCGTAGCTGACGGGAGGGGGTGTAGAAGGACAGTCGTGTGTTGAGGCATTCGGGTCCAAGTTCGTAAAGTGCTTTGTGTGCGTGGGTTAGGAGGCGGAAAGTAATCCTCTTATTTACGAGGAGCCAGTGGAGGTTTTTCAGGTGACCAGAGATGTGTTCTTTGCGCGGGATGGAAATATGTCCAATTACCACTGGAGGTAATGCTTGATAACTGATGATTTGGAGTGATTTTCTTGCAGTCTATCCTGAGATTGTTTGTCAAGGAAATGTCCTTTAATCTGGATTAGGAGAACGATGCACAGTAAGAGGGAGTGTAATACAGAAACCCGAGATCCAGTTCGCTAAACGATTTTTTTACATATGCTAACCAGGGAATTGATGATGAAGCTCTATACAGGAATAGAATATTCTTTATCATTCTTTGGTTAAGGCAGACAGTTTCCCTTTTCCAAATCGAAAGCCACGTCACCAGAGGGGCTAGTTTTATAGTACCAGAGATAAACAAGAAGCCCAGCTCCTCCTGGACTAAAATGCTTGGGCATAAGCTGGGTAAAGCCTGCAGTCTTTTAAGAAT
Organism: Lissotriton vulgaris; assembly: GCF_964263255.1. Taxonomy (NCBI): domain Eukaryota; kingdom Metazoa; phylum Chordata; class Amphibia; order Caudata; family Salamandridae; genus Lissotriton; species Lissotriton vulgaris. The sequence continues at coordinate 541,726,178 of NC_141695.1, read as the reverse complement.
AATGTATCCTCTGTTACTTGGAGGAACTTTACCCTTGTCATGCCCGAAACGCCTGCACCATGGGTAGCTATGGATAATGTTTTTGCAACGAAAATATCTTTTAACTATTTTATTAGTTTATCGCCCACATTTAGAGTGAACTTCTATATGGCAGCTATGCTTCTGGACATCTAGTTCATTCTATTTCTGACCATTGGAGACCAGTTTAGTTTGTCATCAAAAAGAATGCCCAGATGCGAGAAGTTCTCTATTCTCTCCAAGCTTCTGCCATCTATGTGGAAAGGCATCACGTTAGATTTAGTTTTATTTACAAATAAGCCGAGGTCAACCATAAAAGCGGAATATGACACAATACACTTTAGTAGGGCTATTGGGGTCCTTGCCAACAGAACTGCGTCATTAGCATAGCGCATAACGGGCAACAATATTTGGCCTGCCACTGGGACGCCGTTGCAATATGCAGTCAGGACCTAAGCTAACTTGTTTGTATACATGGAGTAAAGGACACAACCCTGTCTCACCCCCTTTTAAATTCTGAAGGGTTTCGTACATTCTCCATTTTTTCTGTAACAAATCACTGCCTCTGCCTGACTGTATAAGTGTCTGATGAAAAAGGTTATGGAGGGGTCCACGTCCATTGAGTCCATAATTTCCCACAATTTAGTGTTGGGCACGCAGTCAAAGGCCGCAGACAGATCCATAAATGCCATATATAATTGCCCTTTCTTTGCAAGGGCGTATTTAGAAGCAATTAAGGCAAGATTGAAGCATTGGCTTTTCATACTCCTTCTCCTTCTAAAGCCATAATGGGCTTCTGCAAGTATATTATATTCTTTACCTCAGTCCTCCAGCCTATTTAATAAGTCTACCCATCATTTTAGCTGTATCATCAAGAAGGGAAAATGGGCGGTAATTAGCAGGATCTGCTCCATTCCCCTTCTTGAAAATAGGAATTATCACAGACTGTCTCCAGGAGGGGATAGGGCATGTTTAGCAGTAGCACTAAAAGCTATGGTCAAGACTGGGGCCCACAGGTCTTTATTAATAAGAAAAACACCCATTGGGACCTCGTCGGCTCCTACGGCCTTTAATGCAGAGGATTTGGACAGTACTAGAGAAACCTCTTCCAGCGTAAATTACAATGCCGGTGGAGCAACAGACAAGACTTCAGAGAGCTTCATTGTGTCATCTGTTTGTATTTTCTGAAAATGGGACAACCACATGGCCTCATCTATGTGGAGGTCTAGACTAGGACCACTACTTCATTGAAGAAACTCGAAATTGACCACTTGCAGGAAAGCCTTGGTGTCTTTAGACAGTGAGCCTGTTCTTAGATTCTCCCATGCTTTGACGGAGAGCAACTTTTTTCTTACCTGCCTTGCATGTTTGTAATTGGACCTTTGGCTTTTAATAAGGAAAGGGTCCCTTGGAGGTAGTTTAAGTGTATACCGTAAACCACAAAGGCTTGGGAGCATTGTTTATCAAACCACTTAATTGGCGGAGACTTTTCCCGAGAAATATTGCGGGCTGGTTAATAAATCTCTTATCACACTTAAGACACTGCTCATGGCTGCCACGATTTGTACGGTATTAGATGACTCGTCTAGGCATAGACATATCTCCTGATAAGACAAAGACAGCTTTTTGCATAGTATTTCACTTGGATCTATATTCTCCCATTTTAAAACATAACAATTTTTCTTGGATAGAGATGGTATGGGTCCAAATTTAATTTCCCCTTTCTCATGGTGTGTAAATGGAATGGGAGAATACAAATGCATGATTGCTATATTTGGTCATCACAACCTCAAATTGTTTGGGAGAAGCACTCAGCAACAAAGGAAACAGGATAAAATCAATGCACGAGTGGAACCTGACCTGTGGAAAATTGGAGACATTTGACCTGAGCTAGAACAGATTTGATTAGCAATTTTCAGGTCCCAAGCCATCAACAGGGCGTTACCATAATTGTGGTGGTTAAAATGGACAAGCATATTCATATTCAGATCTGTTACCCCACATATGTTTGAATCAGAGTGTTTACCATGAGTGGTAAAGTCAACCGCCTCAAACAATAATAAGTGGTTTAGGATAATGAGAGAGCAAATCCTCCACAGAACTGGTCAGGTGGTCAACCACTTCTGCTTCATTTATAAAATTATTATTGTAGAAATGTATTATCACTAAATCAACCCTATTTCGACCACTAGCCACAACAATATGAAAGTAAGCAGAGGTGTTCACAAAATCAGCCCTGTCAAAGGATATATTGTTAGCAATAAGAGTTAAAAGGCCCCCTTTTGCTCTACCGGAAATCGAGGGGACGGATTGTGTAACAAATTAGTGATAACCATTTATAAATATTGGGTTTTGTTCCCAGGTTTCTTGTAGGCAAATAATTCCAGTGTTTCCAGTGTTTCCACAATTCTTTTTCCCATGCCCCCCTGTCAAATTTGTTACAAAAACCTGCTATGTTCCAGGAAAGTATTAAAATACCCCCATGTTCGGGCTGAAGTGTGGGCAGAGGAACAGAGCTATAGCTCTTGGGGGCTGATCCATCATTACTAGATCAGACCCCCGCACCTGTGTGTACTAGGTTCTCGGTCCTCCGCTGTACTGATCGCCGGCAGTATGGCCGGATAAGGGATCAGCCAGTCACAGCTATCTAATCCCCGCAAATGGCCACATCTGTCATTTGGTGTCATTTTAAAGAGAGAACTATTTTCTAATTCTATAAATTAGTGTGGGGTTTTTATTGCGTGTTGTGACTTACTTATTTATTGTATTGGTGTATTTAAATGCTTTATATACCTGTTTCCTGAGTTAAGCCTGCCTGGTCACTGCTACCAAGGGTTGAGCCAAGGGCTAATGTATTAAGACCTTGTCTGGACCTTATATTGCATGGTGGCCTTATCGGTAGTGGTAGGTACATACTCACCCCAACCAATAACCTATCATCCAACATCACATTACGCATGACCAGAACTACTTCCTTGTAAGAATTATTTTGTGTTTAAAACCCTCAAAGTTTCCTGACATCTCGCAAAAAACATCCGGGTGTAATGACATTAAGTCAGATACAAAATTAGATTCATGCATCTCCGATATTACTGCATACACAGGATCAAGTTTTATGCCCAATTCATGCTTATGTGTCCAACTCAAGGTAGCATCAACTTTCTTGCCACATACATCTTTGCTCTTGTTGCTTCCCTTTGAACTCCAAGTCAGGCCTAAAATATCCTTCTTACTCAATTTTATGTCCCAAGTAGCCACCAGGTTGAACATCAGGAGATAACTATTTTCTTTCATCCTACAATTCATGAAACACTGATTTCCCAATAATACTGGACAGTGCACTTGTGCCTACCATTACAGAAATTTCTTTTCCACCAATTCAAAAAATATATTTAGGAAACCCTCTACATACTTTGTCAGTAACGCAAAGAATTGAATTGGTGTTTTCTACCCCTTCATTCATTATACAGCTCACTGTACTGGGCATACTTGCTCGGCACACTCTGCAAAAGTGTCCATTTATACATTTCATACACCTTTTATCTACTACTGGACAACCTTTGGAAATTCCTTCCTGAAACAAATAACTCCCATAACTGACACACACTAGACTGTTCTTTCTCTCAAATACTCTATCAGCATCTTTCCTTAATTTGACAGTTCATGGCTGCCCTGGGGGCAGAGCATTCTTTCTACATAATATGGTTCACTTTCCCTGTTTGTTCCCGGTGCACCTTTTGAAAGAGCACTGTGGTGCAAACAGTGAAAGTGCGCTGAATATATATTTAACTTTTGTGATAGAAAACGACCAGCAGTGGCCTGTAAAATCCCAGAATCACTTTAGCAATGTCTAGATTCTAGTCCATAGAAATTGTCTTCCACGAGCACCCATAGCCAATAATATTTTTTTCAAATCTTGTATTTTCAGTGATATGACCACTGAAGCCCTGATTTTATGTTAAAAACAGAGCTTTGGACTATACCATTTCACCCTGAAAGGTAATATTTCTCTCCATGTGTTCCAATACCTGGCATGTCACGCAGTTTGGTGCTTACTTGCCCTTTATGCTAAAGAACAGTAGATGTTTCAGCACCCAAGCTAATGTGCTGCATAGCTAAGTACATATAAGGTCCCGAAGGCGAGACCAATTGCATTGCAAAGGCTTGTTTTTCCAGCTAAAGGAAGGCTGCAGGATAAGCCCTAATAAGCAGAAATGTATGGTCCTGTTCTCTCTATACTACTTTCTGTCTGTCTGTCTGATTTGATGCACTGAGCACCACATTCTTAACAGAGCCGGGACCTGCACAACACAAGCCATCAAAAGCAGATCCACTCTCGAGCCTTGAACAGCTTTTTCTGCAGTGCTATTACTAGGCTGGCAACAGCTCTACTTCACACTGTTACCATAAACTGCCCTTGTGCACTCACTCTGCCCTTTCCCCATCCCTGCGCTCTACTTTAGACATACACTTCCCTTGTCCCACCCCTTCATCAGTCCGTACATTTGCTAATCCCTTCAAATATTGGCTCACCCACCCACCTATCAACTAAACCACACAATCAAACTCGCAAATCAATGGTAGTAGTAAGATCCAAAAAGGCAGACCTACTGCCTTTGTCAGTGTTTGTTTAGAACGTGAGCTCAAAGTGGTTCTTGTAGATACCTAGGAACAGGGGTTAATCATGTGTGTTAAGGCTGCTAATTGTAGCTATTAGAAGGAAAAAGATTGTTGGTAAATTATTCTTGTATTTTAATACAACCCTGCGAACGTGGAATGCTGGACTGCACTTTGCCTAGAATGATGTCAAAACGTGTCAAAAAATATGGTGTTGCTATACAGAGTGTTGCATCTATGTTTATATTCTATTTTGTTTCATGTTCATCAGCATAATGATATTGGGGTGTCTGTTTAGGAGCGTTGGAATGGATTTATTGAGGTTCTTTTTCAACCATGTACATTACATGTGATAGGTAACATTTTGTTTATACAATTTCTTTTGTCCACAATTCCTATAACTGAGGTGTCGAGACTTAAATTACAGCTGTATCATGGCGGGACCTGAAAATAGTGAAGATAGTGAATGCATAACCTTGTAGGACACCGATCAATTTTTGACTACATGTAGTATTATAGCCCTAGAAACCTTGAGACATTGGGACTTGGAGATGTGAGGTAGGTTATGCGTAGGAGTGCAAAATTAGCTTCACGATCCTTTGTACAAAGTCAATACCAAGAAACCAAACTTGAACCAAGAAGACATTTGCAACTGTGGTTTACATTAATCCGTCTTGTGATTTTGCAGGGGTCGTGTTTGCAAATGGCGAGCACTGGATGCATCACCGTAAACTGTCTCTGGCTCTTCTACGTCAATTTGGGATGGGGAAGCGGAGCCTTGAAGAACATGTCATGACAGAAGCAAGGCACTTGGCAGATTTCTTTGAAAGTAAAAAAGGTATTTTTTTACTTTTTTTTCCCTTCTAATTTGCAGATCCTAGACCTATATACCCTGTTTGTAGCTATGTGTTGAATTACTTGCTGATCTCTTACCCTTTAATGCTCATTGCAAATCAATCAGATTGCAGTCTTCCTGTCACATTCACACAGTTTTTACATAATATGCCAACGGGCACGTTTGACCAAATCAATTGCATCCCATTGATCAGAGTAAACCTTAATCTCTCCTTCTGTAAGTATAGGCAAGACAAGCTGAGCTGTGTCCAAGTAGTGTAACAGGGCTATATAATTGATAAATCCTCATATTGATCTTTGTATCCCCATTTATGGGTTTGGGGACTTTCTGCATAAGGTTTTAATATTTTCTCCTCCTGTTACTTGACTGGGAGAGGGGCTAAGAAGAGTAAGGGATGGATGGAAAAGGAAGGAAAAAAATCAGTATAGCTGAGCTCCTACCATTGATTTTATGTACAGCTCTCCTCCCGTCACATACCAAACCACAGTTGGTGTAATTTCCCAACAGTACCATCAGTATATCTATTATAACAACCCCAGAACCATTTCAGATAGAGATTAGAATCATTATTCATGATATGTCAGTACCAGCTATGATGGTAGGTACCACAATAATGTCTATGTCTATGAAAAGAGATGGCCAAGGAGAGGGATGTATATTCTAAGTTCTTTGTCTGTTTTGAGTTTTATAGGAATGGGCATGTAGCACTCCAGCAACTTCGAGTCCAACAACATTCCTGAAGAGTATTTGGAGGCAAGGTGCCACAAAGTATTCTGCCATATTATTTTGAAATTAAAGACTGGGCCAGTAAAAATAACCTTATGAAAAGTGATAGTTTGATCTGCAGATGACCCTATTGCCCACAATATCTGTTACAACAACCACACCACCATTTCATAAAGCAAAACGTTAATATTTGTATTATGTCATGACAAGCCTTGGTCAGTACCACAACAATGCCAAGGTTAGTGAGCCGGCATTCCCAAGAAAAGGCATGTGGATTCCAAATGGTTGTGAAGTGGGCTAATAATTTGGAATTGAGGCACACTTATTAGCTTAATAAACATACCATTATTAGGTCTCAACATTGGTCTCAAAGCAGTTCTTCTCAACCCCTAGAAGGTATGGCACAAGCAACTGGAAGTTCTGCGGAGAAACAAGTTCAAGCAGTACCAACAATTATAATATTCCAATAAGCAAACAAACACCACATTCATTAAAATTGGACAAGGGATGAGAGGGCCTAACCCGAGGATGCGTAATGCAGTTAGGGCATTGCAGCAGTGCCGAAGAGTTGTATTGCGAGTCTTTGCGACAGGTCCAATCCACTCAGCAGCAGTGATGCATCGGTTCTGCTTGGGCTTGCACCGAGCAGCAGAGAAAATGCAACGATTCCACTGGAGATTCCTTAAATGCAATTCCTCGCAAATGTGTGAATTCTTTAATAGCGAATTTTGCATTTGGGATGATGAATCCCAAATGCAAAAATTGCACTCGCAAAGGGCCAGATTCTCAGAATCTGGCCCTTTGCGAGGACAATTAAGCTTGATGAATCTGGCCGTATTTTTGGTAGAGATGACAGTCTTTAAAAATAGCTACACTATTACGTCAAAGTTCCTGAAAGCGGATAGTGTGAGGGCCATGGAAAAAGTGACCCAAAGCTTACTATTGGTTAACTACCATTTTTTCACAACTCCAACTACTGGTAGGTTTGAAAGGAACTAGAGGGAATAATTCAACCCATGGACAAGGTGGGCATGTTTCAGCCCCTATAGTAAGCCCTGTTTGGTTCTGGGACTTTGCCGCGGTCCCTAGTAATATACTGCCTAATCACACCGTAGGTGGGGGCTTAGAGGTCAGTGTAAAACCAAGCTATGCGGAATAACAGATTGAAAATGAACTAAGACTTGATCTGGCAAAAAATTGAGGCATATTCTTACTTGATTAGGATAACCCGCATTTGAGAGGGAACAGTAGATCAATGAATGTCATTACAAAAGTTCGGGAATTAAAATTCCAATGGTAGAAATCTAACCGGAGTTCGATGCAATAAATGTGTTTGAAAACGTAAGTGTTATGCAAATCACACAACCAGAACAAGCAACTAAATTATGGCTGCTTAACAATTCAAAATCTGTATTGCACCTGCACACATCGGCGAGCAACCCCAATAAACATACAGCATACAGAGATAAAATGACTGTTTCAAAATGCACAGTAAGTAGTTTTCAATAGGTGCTACGTTGAGATTGACTGCGCAGAGGCAGTCTAAATCCTATTAGGGCAACAGTGTATGCACAGTAAAGTCAAGCATAAGGTTTACATACGATGGAGCGAGAAACACCCTGCTGGAACAATAGCACCGTACTCACCCCAAGTTAGGCCTCTGATGTGGATCCACTGGGCAACCTCCACAAACTGATGTGTAAGAGGACTATGTGGATGGCTATGAGTCTGATGCACGAACAGATACAGATATATGTGTGTGTTGTGTCATGGGGTGACCCGGAATTGTGTGCACGCGTAAACTTGGGTAAATGTGCATATGTACTGGACAAGTCTCAGTTATTGAGATATATTAAAGATTGTGGGTTACGCAAAAGGTCGCTAAGGACGGTGTCTTATCGGTAAACATAATAAGGTGGATGTAATAAACAGTCAAGCCCTGGGAAATATTAATTATTGCAGCTGATCGTAGTTATCAGAAACATATTGTAATAGGTGTACCCATGATGAAAAGTGCTGATGCAAGTGAGGGGCATAACCACTAACAATGCCGCTGTCCTTTACATGCACACCGACTTAGAGTAGTATTAATGGAGAAATTGTATTCATATGTTAATTGAAATACAGGATACAGGTGACTAAAATTAATAACTAAATTGAAACGTGCAACTATATATGTTTTGTGGGTGAAGGGAGTGAAATTTGACTTATCAAATACAACACATAATGGAGCGACAGTCCGTGTCAAGATTCCGCCATCAAAAGCCATGGTATATTGTTGTTGAGTCTCGGATATGTATGTGTAATTTAAAAACTCAGTTTTGTGCCTTAACAAAGGTGTTTGGTTAACGTCTTCGTGAGAGATCAAGTTGTGGAATTTTTCAATATTGGCCGACTATATGCGATCCTCATTGTGTCCCTTTTCTAGAAAATAACTCATTTTTGTCGTTGCTGGTTTACAAAGGATGTTGTTGCAGTGTTCTTGGTTCTGAGGGTACACGTTTCTAGTTCTGAGTCCAACATAATGCAAGCAAAGTAAGATATAGGGTACACAGAGGCCAGAGGATCCCCAGATGTATAGCAGAGGCTACATTAGATAATCACTAACAGCTCTCTTTGTGGTAGTGTGAGCGAGCAATTAGGCTTATCAGGAAGGTGTGTTAAGCATTCATTGTATTCACTCAATCAGGGACTGATTATGCACACTCGGAGACAGAATCTAGACCAATTGGCCAAGTATAAAAATTGGTATACTTCTGTTATATTTCTAGAACCAAGCATGACTTGCCACAGGTAGGTAAAAAGTCCTTTAAATGTAAAACTTTACACAGAAATGCAAATGGAAATGGATTTGAAATCTTTGCAGGTATGTGTATGCTTTAAAAACAGTTTAAAGTACATAGAAATTACTTTTGATTATTTTGTGTTACTTTTGAATTACATTGACTACTCTGGGTGATATGCCATCGATAGATCGGTTTGGGGCTCATCAGGGGCAGCCCACTCTGTCTTAGGAGCCAAGCTCCTAGGGTTAAGGTCAGGGCAAAGGGGGTGCCCGGTTGGCACCAAGTACACATCACCAGCGGTGCAGCGGCGGACGGGTGCAGGGTGCTAAGGAGGAGCCTGTACATTAAATGCTACTAATGGCTTGCAGCACTGATTGTGCCACCCAATCCAGCATCCTGTAAAGCTCTCTCAGGCCTGCCACTGTAGAGCCTGTGTGTGCAGTTATAAACTGCCATTTCGACCTGTGAAGGTAGCCTACTTCCCAGGCCCAAACCTTCCCTTTACTACATATGTCACGCCTGAGTCAGGCCCTAACAGATCTATGGGCAGGATGCAGTGTATTTAAAAGGTCGTACATGTACTTTACACAGTCGCGGCTGGCGACATTTGAAAGTGGCGGGCGTGATGACAGTATCTGTAGTGCCACCAGTTCGAATTTGAAACTAATAAATACGTGTCTAAATGGGTAAATATGGGTTTCCGCCATTGAAAATGCACTACGCCAGATTAAAATAATTGTCAAAAGATTCACACACCCATCACGTAATGGAAAGCAGAACCGATCTTTAACACAGAGGTGAACGTGTTGATAGACAGACAGAGTGATCCGTGTCAGGTGCCTGCTCCGGCTATTTCTTTAACAAACCAGTGCATTTTAGGAGAGTTGTAGTATTCACTTGCAGTAATTGCATTACTGTGATGCTAGCTAACAGTGAATTTGTGAAAGCAAAGTCCATGAGTGGAATGAGGATGTTAGCCGCCCCCATAGAGCGAGGAGACAACTCCCCATGGGATCAATGACGCAGCCGAATTTGTTCCCGTCAGGCTAAAATTGATTGCCCATAACTGGTTTTGTTCTTCTACTTACCTTACCTCCCGGCTTCCCGCTTTCAAGTTAGCTCCGACTCCCGCCGCCGTCCTGTTCTTGAATTCATCGTCAGACTCGTCACGCAGGAAGCCAGGCAGCCTCCCTCCCGTTCCGGCTCCATCACAGCACAGCGCTGTGATTGGTTCGGCCGGCTACCCCAACACCACGTCATTTCTCTGTATGCTGCAGCATACAGAGAACAGGGAGAGTGGGAGGCGTTACCCGAGGGCAGGGGGGGCGGCTTTCCCCGCTGTTATGAATTCAGTTAATACTGTCTGTTTGGACAGCCTCTCAGGCTGCCAAACAGACAGTATTAACAACAGTGGGGAAAACCACTCCCCCCTGCCCTCGAGTAACCCCTCCCACTGTCTCAAGCAGGAACTTCTGCTTTCTCGCCGTGCGAGAAGGCAGAAACAAATGGTAGTTCTCTACTTATTTGTTTCTGCCTTTTCGCACGGCGAGAAAGCAGCGGGCCGGCGCCCAAACGCCCCCATGGAGGATCCGCCACTGACTTTAGAGTTTTACATATCCTGGTAGTGTAAAATGACTAAATTCGTTTTTCACTACTGCAAGGCCTATCTTTACCATAGGTTGTCATTTGGGATTGCCTTAAAACATATTTTAAGTGTAATTTCAAATTGAGAAAAGATCGAGATGTGTACTTCTCCTTGCCTCCCCCACCTGAGGGGTAGAGTTGGAAAAGGTGTGCACGCTTCTCCTCCTAACTTGATTTTCCCGTCAATTCTCCTACCCAAAATGGGGGTCAGAACTAGTGGGAGCTAGGTGCTGGGGGCAGCAATAGACAGGGACAGCTTACCAAGGCGGCAGGCCCTTGAAGCTTCCCCTTCATAGAAGCAGTCAATCCTGGAGTAGGAGGCATGGCACCTCTACTCAGAGAGTGGAGTCTCTCTACCCAGGGGTCCAGAAACCTGTCTGGTGGTGGCAAATGGCGGGAAGCCATTCAGGAACCACCCCATGGCTTGTCATGTTTCAGGGGCCATCTCTAAGATGCCCTCTAGGTGCTTTTACAATAAATCCTACACAGTGTGGGTTTGATGTGCTGAAAAGTTTGTTACCAAACTTCCCAGATTTCAGTAATGCCAATATGGAGCTGTGGAGTTCGTCTATGGCTCTTCATGGCTTTACTGCACTTATAATGTCTAAGAATGGGCTTGGACACTGCAGGGGTACAGTGCTGACGCAACTATACCCTTACAGGGTGGTTAGTGGATGGCTGCTAAAGGGTTGACATACTTAGGGCCCAGGCAGTGGGTTGCAGGCATGGCACACAGGGATGTGTGCCTTGTCAACTATTCACTTTTCTCTGCACCAAAGCACACAGCCTGCAATGGCAGTGTGTGGGTGTAAAGGTGCACGGCCTCTAAGGGTCCTGCAGCCGTTAGAGGCCTTCCCTAGTCACAGTGCCCGTGGAGCCCATGGTACTTTTACAAGGGGCTTTCCTGTGGCCAGAGGTGTGCCAATTGTGGGTACAAAGGTACAGGTTTGGGAAAGAGAACACAGGTCATGGGAGCCACATTGGCAAGGACCCAGGGCACATCAAATCAAAGTGCATCAGAAACATGGAAAAAAGTGAGGGGGTACTGCAACAGTAACCCACTTCCCTACAAGGTGCAACACACATGTCACTGTCACAGTTTCTGTCTTTCCTAAGTTCCGAAGGGGTGGTCAAACCCAGATCTAAATCATACTTTCATTCAGTAAAGCAGCACACATTGCAGTTGCCGCAAGGTTGATGACCAGTTACTGCGACTGGGTTCTAAAGGATGTATTGTTGATTATCATCCAGCATTGTAGATCTAGTGTGTACGAGCATGTCCCATACCTTTCCGTTCCTTTTCAAAGCGGCAGAGTCATACGTGTGGTCATAAACATCAGGAGACACCATCATTTATTGATGCTTTTTGATGTAATTAGGTATAGCACTGAACATAGATAAATAGATGATTCTCATAGCTGAAGCTTCAGTATTATTAATATTATGCACACTCTACTTAGCTTGTTGTATCATTTTTATTTGGCATTTCATATCTTGTAGTTTTTGGGTTAAAGCAGTGGCCTCTTCATACCTAGAGATAGAAAAGCAGGTATGTTTGAGTCTGAGGAACAGTCCAAATGGAAGGTTTACTTGCAGTGTCGGGTATCTAAGTGGTAGAACCTATCAAAGTGCTTAGTGATATTCTCTAAATGCCCTTGGGTGCTGGGTGTCAAAGTCCAGGAGGACATTTCAATCTGTGGGGTTGGTAAAAACTTTGGTTGTCATCTTTCTATCTAGTGGGATAACGATAACAAAAAACGAATAGTACATTCTTTTACAAAATAGTAATTGTTAGACCTGGAATCCATGACATGATTTCTCCGGACATTTTGCCTTCTGACTGCCTGTTTTCCTGACTTCATTTTTGGCTTTAGGATTCTGGGATCTTTACCTGCTAACCTGTGCTAAAGTGTACATGCTCTGCTTTCAAAACCTGGAAATATTGTTTGCATTGTTCAGCATTCAATTCGTTATTTGTTTCTTTTGCTGTTGTCGCCCTAAGTGGGAAAGGTATGCCCAGACGTGGGTCCTGTGCTCACTGCACCACTGGATTTAAGCTAGCCTGGCTGATAATAATTGATACCCCCAAACCAGTCCAAGGATGCTTGCTTCTGGTCCAGGGAGGATTTGGCTTGGCAGTTCGGGGTGGACTTGTCAAATGAGGAACAGGGTCAAAACTGATTTACATATGGCTGGGTCCAAAACTGGGTGGCATTGTGAGCAAAAGAAAAATGGATTAAACCTAGATCTTTGTGCCTGGGGGTGAATGTTTGGGTTGCTCAGCATTCCGTCCATAATTTTCTTCTTTTACTTTTACAAAGTTGGCATTTTCTTACTTTGTCAATTCTGTGCCTCTGCTTTTCTCTGAATACATGTCTGGGTTGGGTGACAGCTGGGCTTAGTGCAGTCCCCCTAGACAGTCACACAAAGGGAGCTTGGGTGTGATATTTGCATCCTAATGGCCCATCACCAGGTTGATGGGTCTTCTTGACGAACTGTGTGTGGTAGGAGCAGACACTTGCACCTGAATAGGGCAATGCCTGTCCCCACACAAAGAGCTGCATACCCCCTGCAGTGAGTCTGGAGCCAGGGCAGGAAAGGGTGGGACATTCTGACCTTCAAAGGCCTCTTTGAAGTCTCCACCACTTCAAAGGCACCTTTGGGTTGAAGTACAGAACCCCTGATCTGAATGCAAACTTTTCTTGAACCAAGAACATGCTGCCAGGAAGGACAGCTGCTGTGCTGAAGAAAGGACTGCCACTTTGCTAACTGCATTGCTGTATTGGCCGGCTGCCTTCTGATCGCAGGAGGGACTGCTGCTTTGCTACTTGCTTTGCTGGTTTGGCCTGCTGCTTCTTGTCAAGGAGCGAGAAAGACTGGACCTGCTCTCTACATTTTTTGCAATGTGGTTCTCCGAGGACTTGCTGACATGCCTCCTGTTTGTGAAGCCTCAGGGCCATCAAAGGCTTCCCTCAACCCTGCTGAAGCTGCTGGATTCTGCCAACCATGAGTCTTCCCTTGCCTGCGGTGCCAGATCCAGTCCTAGGGATCCGGAAGTAGATTTTTGCAAGTTTTTCTTCATCAATGTCAATTCATTTGCGACTTTGCGCCGATCGTCACAGACTCATCTCCTTTCGATGCAGATGCAGGGACGAGAACAATGACCGCGATCCTATTGCCAAAGTCACTTGACGCAGGACCCCTTTGTGCGGCTCGACAATGATGCATCAGGCTCTCAACATCAACACTTGCTCCATCTAATGGTATTTATTATTCAGAAGGGCCTGTCTGAATCTATAGCCGAACTGCACTTTATCACGGTCGGCCTGAACTTTTCATTTATCCTGGTCTAGCATGACCTCAATAACCTTTTTGCGCTATTGACTTCTGAGCACTTTTAAAAATTCATATCTTGACTTTTACTTATTGGATGTTTGTTATTTTGGACTTGTTTTACTCAGATAAATATTCTCTATTGTTTCTAAACTGGTGTGGAGTCTGTTTGTGGTTTCAGAATTAGCCAATCTTGGGTACAACTCCGAGATATTCATGACGAGTCTTCTTGAAAGCTTTTTCTTAAATGGAAATGCATAGTTCAGGTGATACAATCGGGCCCTGGGAACTGCTTTTCCCTTCAAGTATTCAGTCATCCCCGGGCAATTTTAATTTGATTATGCTTAATATTTGACAGGTTTTTTTCAGTTGTCAAGTTGTCATATTTGGCTAATATTAGTGTCTCCCAAAGTCAGGAACCTTAAGGCTAGTGTTCACCAGTAGTTTCAAACACCTCAAAAATGGAGGCTGATCCATCTCTTTCAGTGACCCTGTGAGGTATAGACAAATCAGATTATAAGACTTGCATACTCTAAGCGTTGGCTCTCACCATACAAAAAATGTGATGATCAGTGCTACACAGGCTAGTTTAAGTTCAAGTTCTGGAATTTATATAGCGCACTACTCACCCAGAGGGTCTCAAGGCGCTTGAGGGAGGGAGGGTGAATTGATTATCGAAAAGCCAGGTTTTTAGCTGCTTGCTTAAGGAGAGGTGGTTCTGTGTAAGGCGGAGGTGAGTGGGGAGAGAATTCCAGGTCTTGGCCGCTAAGTAGGAGAAGGATCTTCCTCCCATGGCGGATGTGTGGATGCGCGGAATTGCGGCGAGTGCTTTACTGGATGATCGTAGTTGGCGGGTGGGTGTGTAGAAGGATAGTCTTTTGTTGAGGCATTCGGGTCCTAAGTCGTAGAGGGCCTTATGTGCGTGGGTGAGGAGACGGAACGTAAGTCTCTTGTTGAAGGGGAGCCAGTGGAGGTCTTTCAGGTGGCCGGAAATGTGAGCTTGACGGGGATGTCCAGTATGAGTCTGGCTGAGGCGTTTTGGATGCGTTGTAGTTTTTTCTGTAGTTTGGTAGTGGTTCCGGCGTAAAGGGTATTTCCATCGTCCAGTCGGCTAGTAACCAGTGCGTGGGTGACTGTCTTTCTTGTTTCGGTGGGGATCCAGCGGAAGATTTTTTTGAGCATGTGTAGGATGTTGAAGCATGAAGATGAGACGGCGTTGACTTGTCTGGCCATTGAGAGGGAGGAGTCCAGGATGAAACCCAGGTTACGTGCGTGATCTGTAGGTATGGGTGCTGTGCCCAGGGCCGGTGGCCACCATGAGTCGTCCCATGATGAGGGGGATGAACCTAGGATGAGAACTTCCGTTTTGTCTGAGTTCAGTTTTAAACAGCTGTTTTTCATCCATTCGGCTACTTCTTTCATTCCTTCGTGTAGATTTGTTTTGGCGGTGTTTGGGTCTTTGGTAAGGGAGAGGATCAGCTGGGTGTCGTCTGCGTAGGAGATGATGTTGAGGTTGTGTTGTCGTGCGATTGAAGCGAGGGGACTCATGTAAACGTTGAATAGGGTGGGACAGAGTGATGATCCTTGTGGTACTCCGCAGATGACTTCAGTGGCCTCTGATTTGAATGGGGGGAGGTGGACTCTCTGGGTTCTCCCGGCGAGGAACAAAATGATCCAGTCCAAGGCTTTTCCTTGAATTCCCACGTTGTTGAGGCGTTATATGAGGGTGCTATGACAGACTGTGTCGAAGGCGGCGGATAGGTCGAGTAAGATGAGTGCGACTGTCTCTCCGTTGTCCAGTAGTGTCCTGATGTCGTCTGTAGCTGCGATGAGGGCGGTTTCGGTGCTGTGTTTGGCTCGGAAGCCGGATTGTGAGGGGTCGAGGGACTTGTTGGATTCAAGGAAGGCGGCGAGCTGATTATTGATGGCTTTCTCAATTACTTTGGCAGGGAATGGGAGGAGTGAGATGGGGCGGTAGTTCTTAAGTTCTGAGGGGTCTGCTGTGGGTTTCTTCAGAAGTGCGCTGAGTTCGGCATGTTTCCAGCTAACCGGGAAGGTGGCGGAGTTGAAGGAACAGTTGATGACATCGCGAAGATGGGGTGCGATGATGGAGTCTGCTTTGTTGAAAATGTAGTGGGGACATGGGTCGGTAGGTGATCCTGAATGGATGGAGTTCATCAGGCGGATGGTGTCTTCGGTAGTGATTGGGTTCCAGGTGCAAAGTTCGTGAGAGTGCTGATTTGGTTCGGAGGTGGGTGGAGTGGACTGTTCTTCGGGTTGGTTTTATAAGCTGTTATGTATGTCGACGATTTTGTTGTGGAAAAAAGAGGATAAAGAGTTGCAGAGGTCTTGAGAGGGAGTGATGTCGTTGGTGCCGGCGGTGGGGTTGGTAAAATCTTTAACGATGTTGAATAATTACTTACTGTTGTGGGCGTTGTTGTCTAGTCGATCCTTGAATGCTAATTTCTTGGTGGATCCTATCAGTTGGTGGTGTATGCAGGTGGCGTCCTTGAAGCTGGTCAGGTTGTCAGTGATTGGGTGTTTTCTCGAGGGTACGACATAACTTCTTGGATTTCTTAAGGTCATCGTTGAACCAGGGGGCCTTTTTGTTTGGTCTTTTGGTTTTTCAAGGGTGCTAATTCGTCAGCGCTGAGGGTGATCCATTGTGTGAGTTTGGTGGCAGCTTGGTTTGGGTCCGATGATATGGTAGGGGGGTTTTGGTTAAGCGATGTGAAGAGTTGGTCGGTGGTGATTTTGTTCCAATTACTTCGAGGAATAGGTTGTGGGTCGTGGTCTTTTTGTAGCTGAAGTGAACGCAGCTGTGGTCCGTCCAATGGAGAGCTGTGGTCTGATCGAATGAGATGTGTTTGCTGGAGGTGAAGATAGGGTCGAGCGTGTGTCCGGCAAGGTGGGTGGGGGTGTCAACAAGTTGTTTGAGTCCGAGATTGGACAATATGTATGGATAGGCTCACATGAGCTATCCATACATATTGCATAGCAGAACACCAGTGTGCATATGACCTGATTTTGTCTGTTCCTCACTGAATCTTTGAGGAGGGGGCAACCAGTCTCCTCCTGATTTATAGGAGACAACTGGCAAAAGATCTCTGTTGAATTACCCCAAGCGTGGATTGAAATGAAAAGCTTACAAAGAAAACTGCCTTTTCTGCTTTGGTATAAATCAGTTAAATGTTTTTGATATATTTGAATTACAAAAAGATATGGGCATCCTTCAAATGGGTAATTGTATGTACATCATGTCAGTTGAAAATGTTTCTTTTAATTTTGCTTTAGCTTTTCCTCCATTTGATGAATGTACATTTGTGATACATTTAGCCCATGAGTCTCCAGTGAGTAGCTCAGGTGCTACATGTAGCTCACCAGCTCCATGGAAGTAGCTCATAGTAGTAAAACCTAGTCCAGGGTCTGCAGACGTTGAAGGAGGTAGCACCGCTCATCTCCAGATCTTAGGAGTAATAGCCAGCTAGATCAATGACAGGGCCCCACACTAAAACATAAACATGTACAATGACAGCCTGAGGAACGTAGAAGAACCACAATAAGACCACCTTTCTCTGGTCTCAATCTAGCAAATTTTTATAGAGATTTGTCATGCTGCATACCGCGCTCTATCAGTGACTCTTCATACATGAAAACTGGGCCAGAGAAGAATGGCTGCAGGAATCGGAGTGGAGTCTCGAGTGCCAGACTGCAGACGGCTTATTCTCAGTAGTCCTACATGCACTAGTCATGATTCATAATATCTATGAATAGTTCAGGCTGCTTTTCACAGATCAAAAGTAGATCAGAAAAGTTGGAAACCCCTGTTAGCCACAATCTTGGTGTGTCACATTTCAGACAGCTCTGTCAAAATGGAAGTGGGGCTGAAATTCATGTTCATTTGCTATTAGAGATTACAAAAATCTGCTTGAAATTTGACAGACACCATGTGAAGCTGAAGGAATTCATCCCACTTTTCATTCAGATCCGTTAACGGACAATTTGGAAAAGGGGTCACACATGGTTTGATTTTATAGGACATTTTGTATAGTTCAGTGAATCTGCATGAAATTTCAAGTACCACAAATGGAAGAAACTTGATAAACTTGTTCCAAATTTCATGTAGATTTGTTGCTGGGTGGTCAATTCAGAGAGCAAAAGGGTTAAAGGGCAAAGTTCCCAGGCCAGGCCCTGAGACTAATCCACACTGCTAGTACCGATGGGTTATGGACAGAGTGTTTTGGTCACACAGAGGGTTGGCTATTAGGGAATATAAAAACATTGGTTCCATGTGAAGAAACACATGCTCTAAAAATTTGAAAGGAAAGTTAGATTTGTTTTGCTCATTAGGCATTAATGTATATTTAATAAACTCAGACATTCCCCCCAAGGAAAAATATTTTATGACGTGAGGATCATAAAGCAAAACCAAACAATCACTGAAACTGGTGGTTGACTCCATACATGCTATCACTAATGGAATGTTAAGTGACATCATCAAATACATCACTAATGGCATCTCAGAAAACATTTTTGATGGCATCGAGGTCGTCAGCAGCATTCTGTCAGGCATGTCGGCTTTGGTTTGTGCACTTTGGAATAATTGGCCAACTTCCGTGGTTTTATGTTTCGCATCCTAACCATACAAAAACTTAAGTATGTTTTCCAGGGAATTTAGATTTTATTTTGATTTTATGTTAATCTCATATGTGAAAAAGTACCCCATCCCTACAAGTTTTTTCTGTTGAAATAAGTGCATATGTAATAATCACACATCTTCACCGGAAAAAAACGCTCTTGTTAAGCATCTGTGCCAATATCTCAGATGCTGCGAAGAGCTATTTTACCCCCAATAGTGTGCCACTCAGAATAAGACATAGTAATGGAAAGGTACTTGCATATCAACACAGAGATTTTACCTGCATATTCTAAGAATAAATACTCTGTGAATACCTGCAATGGAATATTTTGCTCATGCACTAAATGTTATTTATATAAAGAAATTCTTAGCAGACCATCTTCCACTGATATGCCTGAACAGACCTCTCATGAATTTAAAAAAAAACAGATATTTATTAACTGTCCTATTTTTCTTTTTAAAAGAAAAGGAACACCAAAATAACAATATGTTTAAATATATTTATTGGTTTGTTGAGATAAAGTAAAAGGATGAAAGATGGATACTATGATTTACTGCTGTAGTTGACAAATATTGTAAGAAAGTGCAGTGGTCATTGTGCTTTGCACGGGTGGGTTCAGATCCCATCCTCGTCACCAGTATTTTGTTGGTAGTCACACTGGAGTCTGATGTAGTTAATAAAACAGGGCTATTGTCAAATCTTTTACACCACCTCCAACAGCTCCTTGCCAGGCTTATCTCCCAGGCCATCTGTCCAAGATTTGAACCAACACAGCTTGAGAAGAAACAGGCATTCTCTACATATCTAGTGTTCTGATGGTAACACAAACAAAGAGCTACGCTCTAGATGTACGACCATAGTAAATTGCGCCTCGCAATTTGCACTCGATTGCGATTCGCAAATTGCGACTTGCAATTTACTATGTACAACAGCGTCAGAGACACTGATTGCGATTCTCAATGGGGTCACAAAATGCGTGACTCATTAATATTAATAAGGCACTCTCATTTTGCGACCCCTTTGTAAATGGTTGGCCCTCCCAGGAAGGGTGGCCTGCTGGGCTCAGCAGACCACCATGTCTGGAACTGCTTTTAAATAAAGCAGTTTTTAAATAAAAATACAGCCCATTTTCCTTAAAGGAAAACGGGCTGCATTTAAAAAAACTTAAAATGAAACGTTTTTGTTTCTTTTTTTAAGAGCATGCAGTGGTCCCTGGGACCACTGTCAACCCTTAAAAAATATTTTCATATGCATTTTCAAAGGGGAAGGGGTCCCCGGGGGACCCCTTCCCATTTGCGGTTACATTATCACCTACTTAAAGTAAGTGGTAATTTGCAAGTGTTTCGCGACCGCAATTGTGGTTGCAAAACATTCATACACGGCTCATGAGTTGCTATTAGGAAGAGAATGCCCCTTCCTAATAGCGAGTCACAAAACCTATTTTGCAAGTGGCTAACTGAGTAGCGAGCCGCAAAATAGGTTTTGTATATGGGCCCAACGTTTTTAGTGTGTGCAAACGGGTCTAAAACCCGTTTGCGCACGCTAAAAACCAACTTACATTTGGCCCTACATGTGCACAATGTATTAACCCAGAACAAACTATTTAATGATGGCACCCTCTGCAATGTGCAATATTTTGGCCCTGTTCTTTACAGACTGTCAAAACGATCAACAAAAGGTTAAATTAGTAATTAAGATGGAAGTGAGAGACAGTTGCTTGAGTCTTATACTTTCGTAAATCTGAATGTCCCCTATTAGATCACATTCTTAATGCTGTAGAAAGCCAAGAGATCCCATACTGGACCACCTATTGTTTAGCTTTGAAAGGTTCACATTAACTGAGAGCCATTTATTTTTTAGCTTAAATGTGAACAAGTCACCTTCACCTTCACTCCATTGACTATTCTGGGATTTGGAAGGGGAGTTACTAACGTTCCAGTTGTGCAATTAAGATTCTGGTGTGTTACCTAGGTGTGCTGAGATATTTAAAATATAAATACCAATTATGGTTGTTTTGTAAATTAGTAGAAATGAGCATTCAAATAAAATAACAAACGAACATTGGACACTCCCTGTGAGCAATTTGAATTCCAGTTGCCCAATAATTTGTATTCCACTTCATTCATATGCACTGCATTTTCTTATTGTCACTGGACATTTGGAATTCTGATTTGACCAAACAGAATATTAAACGAGCAGTCACATTTTTAAAGTCTGTAAACATTAGTGAATCTGAGTGTAATCCAATGGTCACTTCTTCAGCGCTTTCAGATGGTTACATTCAGAACTGATCCCCCTGCAGATATGACATTTTGAATGGTATTTCTGATGGTCATGCTTGGTCATCTCTTTTCCTTGTTTAATAGGAGCGCCCTTCGACCCGATGATCAGGATAGCTGCGGCAGCGTCTAATGTTACATGCACAATGTTATTTGGAGACCGGTTCGATTCAGAAGATGAATCTTTCCTGACACAGGTCGGCATAGCAATAGAAACCTTTGCCTACTGGGGAACACAGGAATTCCAGGTACGTATTTAATGCCATCAATAAACAGTGTTTTTGTCCTCTTTTTTGGGGGTGTTTGATGGACTCAAAAGAACCACTTCTATAGGACTATGTGACGTAAAACACAACATGGACCTTCCTGACTCTGATTACTGTGAGCACATAATGTTCAGTTAGAGAGAATTAATTGAATTCTTACATTCTGCAGCTCTGAAGTTGTGTTAAGGCACTGGTAGAAGTTCATCAGCCTAGAAGAGGTAGGGAAGAAGGCTTCACATAAGTAACCAGGATTCTGCTAATTACTAGGCTAATAGTTCCAACCATTTGATAAGAAGGCTGAGCTCAAGGCATGATCCTGGAGTGAAGAGGGGAGGAAGTGATGTGGGGATTGAGTGGGGGGGAATTGTGTGTGTG
Organism: Lissotriton vulgaris; assembly: GCF_964263255.1. Classification (NCBI taxonomy): domain Eukaryota; kingdom Metazoa; phylum Chordata; class Amphibia; order Caudata; family Salamandridae; genus Lissotriton; species Lissotriton vulgaris. Next base: position 541,704,638 of record NC_141695.1, on the reverse strand, counting down.
TGTGTGTGTGTCTGTCTATGCTGTAGGCATGCAGTTGGTTGACTGGTTGGTCTGCAGAGTGATGGCAATGTAAAACACTTGTATTTAGATCTCAAATATAGTGGGCAGATAAAGGCAACTTTCTTTAAAATAAATACTCCAACCAGCCAAGAACTAGGAGCATAATTGTCATTAGTGTAGCAGGCACAGGGTCAATGAGACACAACAAAGCGAGGGGCCGAGTGCACCACCAAATTATATGAAATTGGGTTTATACCATGGAGATAGTGGTTTCTTGTAAGTGTTCATTAAAGTCAGTGCGAAGGAAAACAAGTCTGAATGTAGTGACTGTGCATCGGAATAGGTCCATATTTTAAGACAGGGTTGAGTTTAGAGAGAGGCAGAGGTTGTGTTCCTGGTGTAAAAGAATCATACAACATGGTCATTGAATTAAAGATAAAGTCTAAGTAGGACTTAAATGACGAGGCTGTGTGGGGGTATCTGTATCAACAAATGTTTTGCCAACACTTGTTGACTTGAGATGTTTAGGAATCTATTGCAATCCCACCTGTACATGCATCCAGAGAGTGGAGTGCCAAACTACATGAGGTCCTTACAGAGTCATCTTTTGATAGAGATATCATAGTTTGCACATGTTCTGTAATTTGATGCATGTCCCATTAATGTTGACTACATTCATCTTCTGGCCTCCTTGTTTACCTTACTGAAGAGATTCCTTTAAAGGTCATGTGAGTAGTACATGTCTCTGCACTGGGCAGAACTAATGGTGCATCTTCCATTTTAACTAAAAACTTGCATTACAACACAACACATGAACAATATTGCAACTACTTCATCGACCTACCTACTACATCTCATGGTAAAGGTAGCTAATAGAAGTGGAGTTAAGAGCAGTAAATGTACACTGATCGTTTAACGTAGTTAATAGATTATATTCGTTGCTTGATATTATCAATCTTGATGTAGTAATATGCAACTTGCCCTCCCCACTTGCATGGGATATATACAGTAAATATACACTTTCTCAGCTACATAGGTCTATAAAAATGTCACATTTTGTTTGACATAATTTATTTATTGAGGATTCAACCAAAATAAAATATATAACTTACTTGGAATAAAACTTTACTTGCTACCACAATATTTTCATATAATGTATTGCACCTGTGGTATTTCTAAATGTCAAAATGCAAGTTCAGGTTTTCCCTTGTGCATCACTGTTGCATACAAGGCCTATGCCTGAAACATAGGTTGTATTTTTTGGTTCCCTTAAGTTAAACATCTGGCAGTACAGTGGAAATCTGTTTGACTCCCAACAGTTATTGAATATTTGCACAGTCAGTTATGAGCACCTGAATGATTCTGATTTACATTTTTTTTAATCCAGTATTCCCACCCGCAGTGCCAGAATGTTTTCTTCCTATTGCCCCCCTTCAAGGCTTCGTGAAGCAAGCTGACATTATTGCCTGGACCACCTAGACATTTATTTGAGGTGCAGGAGATAAAATGCAGAAACAAATCTTTCATCCTCTGAAAGCTACTAATCCTAGCTAAATTGTTTATTTCTTTAAGGCCATTTAAAATGAAAGACTACTATTGAGGTGCATCTGTCTCCTATCCATAGTATCCCTCACTCAACACATAAAACCATTACATTGGGGAAAAAATGCAAGCTGCACAAGTTTTTAACTTGGTGACAGCAAAACATAAAGACTCTAAGGTGGAACATTGAAAACATTGATTTACTCTCAACCATTGGAATGTCAACAGAAAGCTAAGATGTGCATGACTGCATATGAAACTACTGAAATCTAACCGGAGGATCAAACTATATAGATGTATCTTAGTGAAGAATGGTTTCAGGATGTTTAGGCACATATACATGAAATAACCTGGCCATGTGATTTTGTACTTTAAAGTCGTTTTTGTTAAGAAATACAATTTTTTGTGCAATATGAATGGTTGGACGTATGTTCCTCCTTTATTTACAAGGTCTGGTATAGGGTTGTTGTGTGTATTTGTTTTATTCCCCTGAATCAAAAAAGTGGATACTGGGTACTTTCTAATATTTTAATGGACTTCCAATTGTGATCCATTTTGCCTGCCAATCCCTCGCATTGGCCCCTGCCACCCTTTGTATTTACTGACTTTAGCTGGGACTATGGATTGTACAATACATTTCTAAATACATGTTCCAGCGGGTATGGATGATCCTGATGCAAGACTTGAGCGCAATTTTAAAATATTTTCACTTTGAGTGAGTTTTAAGGGCATTCCTTCTTTTAAGCATGAAAACAATACATTTGACTTTGATTAGGGGGAAATAATCTATAAATGTCATTTACACATTAAGGTGAGATATTCTATTCCTTCTTTCATATAGCGATAAAGCACTCGGGAGACAGCCTCAGACTGCAAATAAAAACATAATAGGATCACAAACCTCATACCTTGTCACACATATCTTTTGTGAGATTAACATTAAAGTAAAGAACATGAACTATAAGCCATAGCAACATTATAGGCTTAATTTCCTTGAGAGCCTGACATGTTGACAAGAATGAATCATAAATCACAGCAACATTAATTCCCTTATTACAGGACCCTTGTAACTCCTGATGTGGTAGCATTGCACCTGGAATCCCCATACAACATGATGTAGTAATTAGCTGGAACAGGAATACCACACAATTATGAGTTTCATCCTGATGAATGGGAAATTACTGCAGAAACAGATGTTTGTGTACCGATTCCCACATGTTTTCTCTACATTCCAGGCCTCTTTGTTAAGATGCTGGAGTTTCCTGGAAAGAGAGGGGAGATTGGACTGGTCAGTAATCGGGGTAGATCTAAGAGCGGAGGCAATGTACGTTAAGCGAACATTCATGGCACTCAAGTTAGGTGGGTGAAACATAGCAGGAAACTATATTTTCTTCATGAGAATAGGTGGTAGAAATAAAAGACATGCGACTGATGGAGTAGAAGAAACTGAGGTGGGATCTTCCAGTTTACTGAAGAACACCTAGTAAACTTTACATCCAAATGCAATTATCTTCATATGTGCCAACTCATAGTTCTCAGATTGAAATTGTTAAAACAGCTGTATAGCGATTCATACACCGTTTACTAATGTCTTCAACACCCATCATCCACAGCTCTACAACGCATTCCCCAATATTGTGAAGAGGCTGCCAGGAGCACACGTGAAGATGTTCGAAAATGCAGAGAAGCTACACGCCTTCCTAAGAGAACAAGTTGAGAACCACGCAGCCACCCGGCAGCCAGACTGCCCAAGGGATTTTGTGGACTCCTTTCTCAACAAGCTAGATGAGGTATGTGAAGTTTGGTAACATGAATCTCTCTGCTTATAATCATGGCTACGTACAGGTTTATGTGCAAGCAGGAAGGGGGGCAACAGCACCGACACTGACTCATTTTAAGGTGTGACAAAGGCCGCTTTATTCGAAGCTGGTGCACCTCACAAAATTATCCCTTGGCCTGTGCCGTACAAAACTACACCTCGCTAAATAACATGTTCCTAACAGAACCCCACATCCCTCCCTTAAACATGGTTCCCCCCCAAACCAACTTGCTTCTCTAACTAACTAAATAAACAGTTGCACTTACCACCCCCCGGCAAAGCAGACCTCCTAATTCTACCAGTCCTTAGGTAAAAACCGCCACTCGAAAGTCGGCTGCCTGCTTTCGACCCCCGCCTAGGACGCCTTAACCCTTGAATACCCGCGCACCCCGAGTGCCCTATCCAGTGCCTCCTTCAACTGAACAATGTAAAGTTCCATCCCATACCTGGAAAGGTGAACCCCATCCTCCCTAAAGAAATACACTGCCCTGTTTCCCAACTCAGGATGCTCCATCGTACTTATCCGCTCCTTTTCACAAAACCCCTTCATTTCCCTGTTGATTTTCCTACTTGTCTCATCTATGGCTCCTGGCCTCTCATCTCCTCTCCAAAACTTCCTTGGAACAAACTCCGACCATATCACATGGCAACTTGACCACTTGCGCCGTATCTCCACCAAATCCCTCTTCATCTGCTTCACTAGTGCTGTCCCCTTGCACTGAACCAATTCTCCCCCAAGTGGATGACGACCACATCCGGGCATACTCCCCCTCTGACAACTTGGTTCAATGCCGGCAACAGCTCATGCCACCTCATGCCCCCTTTTCCTTGCCATTGGCAATGAAACAACCTTGGGTCCAATTCCAAGTTCAAATTCTGCTGCTTCTCCCACTCCGCCCTCTCTGCACGCTTCACAAAAGAATGTCCTATAATGAAAATCTCCATGACTGCTGCAGTCGGCCCGCCACCGCACCTGCAAAGACACACATGTCAGAGAGAGGAAAATCATGCATGTTATTATTCCGCCCCTACCCCCTGACATACTTCTTGTAGCAATACACTTTTGAGTTCATGATTTAATAATTAGGTATCCTCACTTTAGATGCTTGTACTTTTTTATTTATTAACCTTTCATTGTTATTACCATTTCAGAATTCATACTTAACAATGTAAACACTCGAACCACTATTTCCCTCCCTTCCCTTTAACTTCTTCCATGTCTATTGTAGTTCCATCCATTCGACTCCTCAGGAGAATTAAGCCATTTCACTCGATTTCACTCATTATGTTTATTTTCCACCCTGGATTTCCCTCGAGCTGCTTTTTATCATTAGTCACCCGTTATGATTTCTTTTTACGTTTAATTGATTCATCACGATCACCACTCGCAAAATATCCCCGGAAAGTCTGTTGTCGACTTCCATGGTAACCCGCATCACGTGATCGGTAACTCTCTCATTTAGAAACTCCCAAACCCCGCGAACAATTGGCAACCCCCGACGCAGCGGAGATTACCATCACGCAGATCTATAGTAAGTCCTTTTCCCTTCCCTACCGCTCCCGTATGCCGCTTTCATTTAATTTAAATCCCTGTAAGCAGCAACGTTAATGCGATGCCCCACCACGCCAACGCGAGTCCTTATTTTCGTTTCTCGTACCCTTCACCAATCAGGCTCTTTCATTCCCGAGCACTCACTTCGCACAGATCCGGCTTTTCACCACTTGTTTACGTTTTCAAGAACTCATTTTTTCAGCTATTTTCAACTACTCTAGAAAGCTAGAATCTAGATTTCGCAATATCATTTAACATATATGTTTGAGATGACGTATTTCTATTTGAATATGTGACTTGTGTTTACTGAAAGTGTTTGTTAAGGTCCTGTATTAATTCATTCCACAGGCCCCTGACGAAGGGTCATTCATACCGACCCGAAATGCATTGGGCGGAAGAATAATTTCTAAATATGGATCTGCTAATGAAATGATAAAATACCCTTATGATTCATAATAAGAAAAGAGAAAAGAAGTGAATAAAGACATTTGAAATGACCTCAATACTTGTTGACATCAATTTATTGAAAATGAGAAAATAAACGGAGGAGAAACTCTTTAGTTACGAGTTGAACTTCTGTGCACTTTTATGTGAAAGGCGACCTAAACCTTCACGCAGTGTTTTCTATATGATAAGGCACGACTAGGCATCGTGTAACAATTGTTTGCGCCACGAAACCACAAAAGCACAAAAGCAAGTCGACTCATTAAATAAAAGCGAGTGCACAGGGACCAAAACTTTTTCAACCTGACCACTTGCGCCGTATCTCCAACAAATCCCTCTTCATCTGCTTCACTAGTGCTGTCCCCTAGCACTGAACCAATTCTCCCCCAAGTGGATGACGACCACATCCGGGCATACTCCCCCTCTGACAACTTGGTTCAATGCCTTCAACAGCTCATGCCACCTCATGCCCCCTTTTCCTTGCCATTGGCAATGAAACAACCTTGGGTCCAATTCCAAGTTCAAATTCCGCTGCTTCTCCCACTCCGCCCTCTCTGCACGCTTCACAAAAGAATGTCCTATAATGAAAATCTCCATGACTGCTGCAGTCGGCCCGCCACCGCACCTGCAAAGACACACATGTCAGAGAGAGGAAAATCATGCAGGTTATTATTCCGCCCCTACCCCCTTTATCCTGACATACTTCTTGTAGCAATCCGACCGCCAATGCCCTAAACGCATGAAGTTCTCCCTCCCCCAACCGTGCCTCCCCGCCGCTCCGATCCGAAACAAGTGTGTCCCGAAAGCCGCTGGATCCTCACCCATGACTCGTAGGGCGTGCCGCAGGACCCACAACAACTGAGGCGGCGTCACCCTGCCCTTGTTCCCACGGCCAAATACTTCCCCCAACCGGACCCCGCTGTTCAGACACCAACAGCCGTTCCCACGCCGCCGGGCAAACCTGTGACTCCACCGGTCCCATCACCACCCACGTTCCGATGCCCCGTTGGTCGTTTTTTGAACGCCGCAGACGCACCGCAACCTCCTTCGCCCTAAGGTCCACATCCCCCCAGAGGAACCCAGGCCTACCTTTAATCCCCACCATTTCCAAAACTCTGAAAGCCCCAAAATACATCCACAACATCAGCGTGGAAAACAGTACCACCTCCCCACCGGTCGCGACAAACCGCCGGCAAAGTCCCTAACAGTCCAGCGAGCATGCCCTCCGTAATGGGCCGGCACTGACTAACCCTGGCCCCTTTCTCCCTTGCCCATCTCTCCAAAAGACGCGTCCCCAGCTCCCCCGCGGACGTTGCATACCTCCACCACAACTTTCCCATGAAAGCCACCGCCGACAATTTCCCTGTGATCGTCAAACCCTTATACATCATGCGCAGCATAAATTGTACCACTTGCTCCTCCCGTCTCCATTGATCACTCTGTCGTACTGCTCCCCCGTACAAAAACTCACCCCATGCCTGCTCATACGTCTGCTAGGTAGACACGGCCACCGACGCACTTAGCAGCTGTTCGATCCGGTTTCTCCTACCGCTCACAAATCCACTGGCACCGGCGTCTTGCATTTGCCCGCCTCCATGGCTAGCCCATGGAACCTCTGCCATTGTGAATGAGACAAAGCATCCGGCATGTCATTGTCCACACCCGGTACATGACGAGCTTGAAACAGAATTTCATGCTCCAAACAGCACATTACGAAAACTCTCATCAACTTCAACACCTGTGCGTCCCTAGCCGACTGCCTATTCACCACCTGCACCACTGACATATAGTCCACCTCAAACCGCACCAGCTTGTGTGCCAACTCCCTTGCCCACACGGATACCACCAGCGGAAAAAACTCCAAAAACGCGATACTCCGCCCCCGCCTTGCCAATGCTGCGGCCATTGGTCTGCACACCACCTTCCCCCCCCCCAGTTCAGCCTGAAGCCGCCTACCCCCACCGCATCCGACGACATGGTGACGTCCCATTCCCAGTTCTCGGGGGGCGCCATGGGCACACCATTAAATCGCCCCAAAAAGGCCCGCCACATACGCAGGTCCTCCTTCGTCCCCGCCCACAAGCGCAGAAGGTGATGAGGCAGGGTCAAGCCGGACAGCGCAAGACCCAGCCATCTGCAAAAAGTACGCCCCCCACAACTCGGCATGCAAAGTTCAAATGTCCCAGCAGCACCTGTACCTCACACACCGTCACTTTCCGCTTGCTCAAAATGCCATCTACCAATGCCAACATAGTCACCTCCTTCTCCTCCGGCAGGCATGCTTCCATGGCCACTGAGTTGAGCTCAATTCCCAAAAATGACAGCACTGTACTGGGACCGTGCGTTTTCTCAGTCGCCAAGGGCACACCCAAATAGCCCATGAGTTCCATAAAATCGTCCAGCTACTGCTGGCAGTCCGTCGAACCAGGCTGTCTCACCAAGAAAAAGTCATCCAGATAGTGCGTCACCGTACTTGAGCCTGTGTGCCAGGAAAAAGCCCACTGCAGAAAGGAACTGAAACTCTGGAACAAGGCGCACAACATTGAGCACCCCATGGGCAATGCCTTATCCACAAAATGCCCCCGTCAAACTGGATCCCCAACAACTGGTGATCCTCCGGGTGTACTGGTAGCAGCCTGAATGCCGACTTGATGTTGCATTTTGCAATGAGGGCACCTGCCCCTACCTCCGCCACCACCATCCGCCGTGCCACATCCACGGATGAGTAAGACACCGACGTCCGCTCTCATGAGATATAGTCATTCACAGATGACCCTTCTGGCCACGACAAGTGCTGTATCAAACGAAACTGCCCTGGCTCCTTCTTAGACACCACGCCAATAGGTGATATAATCAAGTCCCGGATCGGTGCCTCTCCAAAAGGGCCCGCCATCCGCTCTTCTCGCACTTCCTTAAACAATTTCTCTCGTACCACCGCTTTGTGTGCATTCACTGACTTGAGGTTCTCCGCCCACCTGGCTATCGGCGGGCCCTCGTACCATAGTCGGAAACCTTCCCGAAAACCCCGCCTTAACGTGGCCGCATCGTCTGCCCGCTGGTACGACGCCAGGAAGAGCTCCAGCCGCTCCAACTTAACCGGCGTACAAGCCTTTTCCCACAGCCCCCGCTCCCCCTTCCCCCCCCCCCCCTCCCCCCTGACTGTGCTCCGACCGCCGCGGGCTGCTGACCCTGTGTACTGCCCCCGACTCCCCAGCAGCGCACTACCGGGTGTCTCTTCCCGCATTTCGAGCACTCATGCCAAAAATGACAATATTGCCTGCCACACAAGCCTTTCTTGAAGTCCCAACAGGCTCCAACGGTGGTGACTGCAGTCCCGTCTCCGTGCTCCACCCCTCCACGGGTGGGGCGCGCCGAAAATGGGGATGGCGTCAGCGGAAGGCCCTGGCCGTATATATCGTCCTGCCAAACTTCACTCCCCCCATAGTCTGTTGATACAGATCTGAATCAATCTCACCCCAGTTCGCCTCCGGATCCGATGCCAAGCGTGCACGAAACTCCTCGTCGTAAGGTGACCAGGTATACCCCCATACGCGATCTGCGCCCGCCAGACCACATCCATATACTTAAAAAGCGCCACTGCCCGCTCCAGGTACTTCCCGCAATATACGCTGGCGAAGATCAGGAAAGCGGCTGACCAGTTATAAATGGTCAAGGGCACTTTGAGTCGCCGGGCCAACTGCTGCTCCTCCTCCTTTGACCCTTCCTCTCCACATATTCCCATTTCCAAATCTTTTCCTTAGTTGCCAGCGATAGATGCGCCCCCAGTGGCTTTGTAATGCCCATGTAGGGAAGTTCGCGCACTGGTACATCACAGCTCTCTTCCCCCCTTTTCCTCTGTCTGTGCCGTCACCTGGCTTCGCTGCCCCGGCCCCCCCGACACTGCCCCGTCGGCCTTGCCGACCTCCGGTCCACCAGTGTTCGCCTCGTCTGGGCCTACCCCCGTATCCTTCACATACTGCCCCTTATTAAGCCTCACCCGCAGCTCTCCACGTGCATCCGTCCCCACTGATACATCCTCTCGACTGGGCATGCCCAACCTGATCCCCTTACCGTCCTTACCTGGCGTCAAGGCTAGCGTCCGCACCGGGTCCCGCCGCCTAACCAGTGGAGCAGGGGGGCCATCACTCTCGCAGATCCTTGTCTGGGGCGTTCCTGTAACACACTATGAACATAGTTACGCTGCTCCCCCCCCCAGCCCTCGCTCCCCCCTCCGTTCCCGAGTCTCCCCTTCCTGAGGAGATTCCTCCTCGTAATCCAGCTGCAGTATCTCAACCTGTTCCATCTCCTGTACCTCCACCAAATCAAGACTCCTACCACCTCTGCCCCTGGGCTCTACCCTGCTCAAACCAGCCTCCACCCTACATGTGCGCAGCAAGTCCTCCAAATCCACACTCTCTCTCCTCCCATCCCTGCGATAGTCCTCCAGATCTGGTTCCGCCGTCCCGGACCATCGCCCCCATCCCCCGGCGGCCGTGTCGACCCTTCGGGGTGGAGCTGGCAGGGACCTACCGCCCGCCTCCCTGTGTGAGTTGCCACATGGTCACTCTGTGGAGCGCGGCCGCCCGTACCAGGCAGAACCGGCCCATCCCCTCGGTTGAGCGGAGCCGCATGCTGCTCTCCCGAGCACCTAGTCCAGCATGCCAGGGTAAATTTGACCCCTGTCCCGCCCGATCCCCCCCTGAGCCCCCCAAACCCCCCTCATCCTCCGACCCCCTCCCGCCGAGTGCCCCCCTCCCACCTCTCCCCCAATCCCCCACTCCCAACCAACCCCCCGTCCCGCCCGCCCGACCACACGCCTCCTCCTCCCCGACACCCCACTCCGAGGGGTCTCTCTCCCTGCGCCCCAAACCACTCCCCCACAAGCGCCGCACCCCTGCCCGGCCCCCACCGACTCCCCGATGCCCCCTCCAAACCCCCAGATGCGCACCTCCTCACCCTCCCCACCCCCTTGGGATCCACCACCCTCTCGTCCCCCAGGGCCCCCTCCCCATCTTCACCCCAGTGCCCCTCCCCAGCTCAGTCTCAACTGCCCCCCCCCCCCGCTCCCACTCGCCCACGCGACCCTCCGTGCACCCACCCCTGGTGACTGTGGCCTACTGCCTGGCACCTACTCCCCTCTCCCTCCGAGGAGGACTCCCCCCTTGCACCACTTCCTCCTGCCCCCCAGCTCTCCCCCTCCTCCGCCTCCTCAATCAAAACCGGTGTAGTGGTCACTTTAAGTGACTCGCGCTATTCACGCGGTTCATCCCGTGAATAGCTATTTATATTTATTGTATTCTTTTGAATGCACGACCACGTGTGTGTGGTCGCGCGTCGTGTTATGTTTCAATATGGCACCCTCGTGCGATGCGGCCGTTCAGCCGGTTTCCTTAACGTATGAGCAGTCTCCGTTGGGATCCACCGCTGAACGGGAGCATCGCGCATCGGGTGGAGTTTATTTTACTTCACGAATAAACCTAATTCATCTACCATCAGTTTCAAGTGGATTATTCATCCTTTAACATTTGGCGACAATCAGGAACTAAACTCTACGCCATACCCACGCAGCATTTTCGTCTGGTTTTCTAATCCAAGACCCACCTTGTCTTCTTCACGAAGCTCTTCAATGAATCTTCTTGCTCTTTCAAGGTACGTCGTTTTCATCATGCGCGACTGACTCATAACAAGCGTCAGGATTGGCCATTTCATACCTTCTTCATTTATTGGTTAAAAGAGAACATTTCATTTCTTTTCACCCGTGAGGATTGGTTATTCAAAATATCTTTATTTCCTCACTTTACCACGTTTGGCCTTTGTGATTCGTCAGCATTTCCCAACCACTGAAGCGCTTGTGATTCGTCAGTGTTTAAACCAATCTCTGATGCGCTTTGATTGACGAATTCACATTTCCTTGTTTACCTTTTAAACTGGAAACCTGACATCAACGTGTACAAGCTGATACGAAAGACGGCTTATCTTCTGGGAAACTTACACAGTAAAATACAATTTCCAACGCATTACTTCAGCGATGCGCACGCTTTAAAAATTAACTGTGTATCTGTTAATTCCAGCGCATTGCCTCGGCGATACACACGCTTGAAAACCTAACTGTTTATTCACAGCGATGCGCACGCTAGGAAATTAACCATTTCACAACGCATTTCTTCAGCGATGCGCACGCTAAGAAATTAACTATTTCACTGTATCCTACCTGTTACATTGATTTTACTCCTGCAACTCAGCGTGTCTTTTCAGAGATACGCTCTCTTTAAAAACTCTTTTATTGCTTCTTCCATATTGTTTTCCTATTAATTGTTTTATATTGACTATGGCTAATTTTCATTTACAACACATTACTCAACCCCCTCATTTTTTGAGTAAGCCTGGATCTCCAGAAATTATTTGGAAAGAGTGGTTCTCCTTATTTGAAAATCACATTATTGCTATTGATGCGGTTGATTTTTCTCCTGAACGTAAATTTGCCATTCTGTTTGGCTGTTTGGGCCAAGCAGCTCAACGTATTTTTAAAAGTATACCTCCTATACCTCCCCCTGCTGGCCAAAGTGGTGATCGTAATTGGAACTTATACATGGAAGCTGTAGCAAAGTTAAAAAAACAATTTGCTGAAGAACCGAATATTATGTTAGAAAGACATAATTTTTATTCTAGGAAACACAATGAGGGTGAAAAGGTTGAGGAATATATTTCAGCTCTCAGAGTCCTAGCCACAACATGTGAATTTGTTCCCCTTTGTGACAATTACATCAGAGACCAATTCGTTTTTAATTGTTCATCTAGGAAAATTAAAGAGAGAATTTTAGGTTGTAAGAACCCATCTCTTAATGAAGTAATTGAATTGTCTTTAAGTATTGAACGTTCCGCAATTACCAGCAAAGTTATGTCAGAGACATCTAAAGGTTGTATTAATGTAATTAGTCTTCCTGAGTCCAAACCGGACAATGATGTATGCTCAGTAAATGTTAGAAACAGAAATCCTAAATTTGGTCAAAGAAGACAAACACCTATTTGTTACAGATGTGGTTCGAAGAATCATTTAGGTAATTTCCAGGGATGCCCTGCTATGAACAGACGCTGTACTTCCTGTAAAAAAAATAGGTCATTTTCAAGGGGTGTGCAGAAGTGTGAAGAAAAGTCCTTCTGTCAATTATATTGAGTCCAATGTATATGATGAATGCTCTGATGCTTTTTCTAATATTGTGGTTACGTTAGATGACAATGGACTAGTGGATGACATAAAAGGCCCTTTGTGTTCTGCTATTATTGACAATGTCCCTTTACAAGTCATGGCGGATTCTGGCTCGCCTTTTACTATTCTAAGGGATTCAACCTTCTATGATTTGTGGAAAAGAGAAGTGAAGTTATGTAAGCCAGATGTTAACCCTAAAGCGTTAGGGGAAAAAGACATCGACATGATTGGTTACTTTGAGGGCCTAGTACAATGTCTAGGCAGAGAGACGATTACCAAAATCTATGTAGTAGAAAAGGGTAAAAACATAGTTGGCTGGAAAGACCTAGCTCGTATGGGTCTATACTTAGTTCCTGGCGATGACAATCCAGTTAAGGTTGGGGAGTTACCAATTTCTAGAATTGACTGCATGTCTATTGAGCAACCTTTTGATGTGAAACTTCTAATGGAAGAATTTAAACCTGTATTCAGCGACAATGTCGGCAGCGTTGAGGGTTTTGAACATAAAATAAGACTTATTCCAGGAGCCCAGCCTATAGCTCATAAAGTCAGATCTGTCCCCTTAAGTGTGCGTGCAGAATTGGATAAGTCTTTGAAAGATTTGTGTGTTCAAGGAATTAAGCCAGTTGATTCCTCACAATGGGTCGCCCCAATTGTAGTCGCTCGCAAAAAGACTGGCGAGATTAGGCTCTGTGACGATTTACGCGGCCTAAACAAAAATATTATTGTTGATTGCCACCCCCTACCGAAGATTCACGAACTACTAGCTAATCTGGGTGGAGCTAAGTGGTTCTCTCTGATTGACTTAAAGTCAGCTTACCACCAAGTACCTCTCTCAAAAGAGTCACAAGAGTTAACCACTTTTATTACACCCTTTGGTGCATTTAAATTTTTACGGCTCCCTTTTGGCCTAGCTTCAGCTGGGAGTGTCTTCCAGAAACTTATGGATTCACTATTCAAAGAAGTTCCCGGGGTTCAGGCTTACCTTGATGATATATTAATATTTGCTAAGTCTTTTGAAGAACATAACACGATTTTGAGGCGAGTCCTCATCATCTTGATGTCTAAAAAAATGACTGTCCGTGGTGACAAATGCAAATTTGCAGTAAAAGAACTGGATTATTTAGGACATACCATATCTAGGGAGGGGATTAAACCAAAATTCTCTGTGGTTAGAGCAATAGAAGACGCCAAACCCCCATCAGACAAGGACTCTCTTAGATCCTTTCTTGGCCTAGCCGAGTACTACGCTAGATTTGTTCCTGCTTATTCTGAGTTGGTAGAACCCCTACGGAGTTTGTTAAGAAAGGGCTGCAGTTTTACCTGGTCTCCTGATCTAGATAAAGTTTTTAATGGTGTTAAGAAACTAATTGTGTCTGCCAAAGCCCTCCACGCATTTAGGGATGATTGCCTTTCTTCCATAACTGTGGACGCTAGTATGTCTGGTCTGGGCGCAGTATTAACTCAGAAAGTTGGAGGGAATGAGCAAACAGTTGCTTTCGCTTCTCGCTCACTTAAATCATTTGAGACTAGGTATAGCACAATCGAAAGGGAAGCTTTGGCTTGTGTGTGGGCCGTACATAAGTTTAGAACATATATTTGGGGGAGGAAGTTCGAACTTGTCACTGACCACAAACCACTCGTAAACATTTTTGAAAAGGTTGCTTCTTCCTGTATGTCAGCCAGATTAATGAGGTTAGTTAGTAAATTACAAGAATTTAATTTTGAAGTCAAACACATTAGCGGTGGCAAAAATTTTAGAGCTGACTGCCTTTCAAGACTTTCTATGATTAAAGATGATGATGATGATATGTCTCCGGAGGATATTGAATGTGTCGCTTTGGTTGACGCTGTAGGTAATCTTTCTTCTGTCTTGTCAGAGGTTGATTGGAAAGAAACTGGCTCTAATGATCCTGTTCTCCAAAAAGTCATGCACTACACAACTCATAATTGGCCTGAACCCAGGTGTTTGGAAGGCGAATTACGCAGATTTGCACAAATAGCTGGTGAGCTTTCAGTTGAGAATAGCATTGTCCGTAGAGGGGACAAATTTATTCCTCCTTTCAAACTACGACCTTTAATTATTGAGGAAGCTCATAAGGGTCATTTAGGGATCACTAAGACCATTATGAGGATTAAGGAACACTACTGGTGGCCTTCTTTAGATATTCAGGTCAGGAGATTAATTGATTCCTGCCCCGAATGTCTAGTTTCTGATAAGCATTGGCACACGATGAAAATGCCATTATGCCCAACTGAATTTCCTCAAATGGCGTGGGAAAAGGTTGGCATTGATTTTTCAGGGCCTTACTCTATCCTTGATCAAGAATGTAAGTATGTCATCTTATTGGTTGATTATTATTCTAAGTGGATGTACCACGAATTTGTTAAATCTCCTGATTCTGATTCAACCATTTCATTTTTGAAAAAGATTTTTGACATAGAAGGATCCCCTAAAGTACTAGTTAGTGATAACGGTACACATTTCATTTTGGATAAAATGAAGGAATTTCTCGGCGGTCTTGACATTAAACAACTTAAGGTTGCATTGCATTCCCCATCTTCTAATGGTCTAGTAGAAAGAGGAAACACAGTGATCAAAGAGGGTATACAGACAGCAATAGCTTGTGGTGCAAACGTAGTTAATTTCATTAAGGAGAAAGTTTGGCATTATAATACATCCCCCCACTGCACTACTGGAGTTTCTCCTTTTGTTTTGTTGAGGAACAGGAGTTCACATTCTAAATTGTTTCCTTCATGGCTCAAGAAATTGTCTGGAGATGAGAGTATCGATTTAGACACTGTTCGCAGAAATGTTGTTAAAAACCAATTGAGTATGAAAAAGAAGTTTGATTCTAAGTCTAGCTTTGCATCTGTGGATATTTCTACAGATGACTGGGTTTTGATTAAGAAACCTATTAAAGGTAAAAAAGGAGAATCAAAGTTTTGTCGTCCATTAAGGGTTCTCAAAGTCAGTAAGGGCGCTGCTTTTGTAGATAATAAGGGTTGGTGGAACAAACGTCACTTAGTCAAGGTTTCACCCCATCAAGCAGGGATTATCAAGGACTTTAAGAGGGAACCTAATGAGGAATTTGAGTGGTGTCATTGGTTGAACGATCCTATTCCTATCAACAACAGTGTTGATAATCAGATTCAACAATCCAGCAACCATGTTTCCGTTCCTGTTTCCATTCCTAACAATGTTCTTTCTACTCGTGTCACTTCTTCTCGTGGTAGGGTTATTAGAGAACCTTGTAAATTTAATGATTTTATCAGATATTGAATTGCTGTTACAATAGGATCCTGTTGTTATTTATTTATTTATTTATTTATTTTTTCTCCATTTCCATTGTTGTAAGGGGGAAGGTGATGTAGTGGTCACTTTAAGTGACTCGCGCTATTCACGCGGTTCATCCCGTGAATAGCTATTTATATTTATTGTATTCTTTTGAATGCACGACCACGTGTGTGTGGTCGCGCGTCGTGTTATGTTTCAATATGGCACCCTCGTGCGATGCGGCCGTTCAGCCGGTTTCCTTAACGTATGAGCAGTCTCCGTTGGGATCCACCGCTGAACGGGAGCATCGCGCATCGGGTAGAGTTTATTTTACTTCACGAATAAACCTAATTCATCTACCATCAGTTTCAAGTGGATTATTCATCCTTTAACCGCGATCCCTGTTAAGCTGGCCCCTCCCCCACCCTCAGACAACTCCCCCGGCCTGGCATGCGCTCCCTGACCCTTGTCTTGAGCCCCCAACCGTGCCTGAACAACCTGCTCCCCCGTCCCCTCTGCCCCCACCACAAACTCTAATGCCGGCCTGTCAGCTGCGCCCCGCCTCCCCCCGTCCCTGCCGCAGGACGTCCTCGCTGGGCCCCCACCCTGACCTCCGACCCCACCCCCTCCCCCCACCTCCATCCGCTGTCTCACTGAGGAGCCTCCGGCGCCATTACTGCCGCCTCTGTGTCGCTGGCCGCGCGCCACAGCGGTCTCACCTTCACTTGCTTCGCTTCCCCCAGAAGGCGGAGTGCTTCAACCACGCAGGGGTCTTCTTGTCCTGCCATTGTCCGGTAAGCTCTGGACCCGTTCTCGCCTCACTGCACCGCCGCTTAGCCCCCACAGACCCGCGTCACCCACCAGGCCTCACAAATGCCACAGCACCACGCTCTTCGGCCACATGGCCCTGGAGCACCTCCGACACCATCCGCGATCTCCGTCCGGGCCGGGAGCACAAACCAGGCGCCACACCAGGACCAATGCTAGGCTCCGCTCAGCACCCCGCCACCCTCTACAAACCACCAAAAACGGGGAAAAAAGGACGCAAAGAAAAGAACGCCAAGCCCACAGCCCCCTAACCGGCTGCTGTGTGACTGCCACCGAAATGGTGGTCAGTGACCTAAAATGGCCAGTTATATTCCCATGGAGCCCAAATGCGGCCCAAGACAAAGCCCAACCAGCCCAAGGAAAAACCAAGAAGCCCAAAACCAGCCCGCTTACGGCACTGGCTACTTACCCCCCACACCCCTGGGACCCCAAAACCCCCCAGGAGGAACAGTCCTCCCTCCGGTCGGCCGCCCCTTCCAAAGCCCTCTTTTCAGACATTTCTGTATGGTAGCCTTGAAAGCAGACTGAACTGTTGTTCCTGAAATAGGAAAATAAATCTGGTTTGATTTGGCATCCTATGCATACAAATACACTGATTCCATTCACTCAAAAACACAGCTGGTAGACTAATAGAGGAAGGGCAAAATGGCAACACATTATTGAGAAGCAGGCTGGTCCATAGTGAAGTCAGGGCATTTTCTGACCGGTTATTATCCTTGATATTCTGGTAGGTTCATGACAATACAGATGTCTGTAATACCTTGTCACGTACATCCCCCACCATGTTTGGGGTTGAAAATTGTTATTAGTTGGGCTATTATTGATGGGTTTAAGTACATAGTTTACTTTGCATTCTAGGATTGTCAATTTTGCTGTTCCTTTTGTATGTACCGGCCTGAAAGTCCCAACATAAAATGTGTTTTTTGCTATTATGCAAGGAATTATGGGAAGTATTACAGATGCTGCAATGCCTCTACACAGCTATTTTAATGCAAGTAAATGGTACAGAAATGGGTTTTGTGCCAAAGTGGTGCACATGTTTATGTCACCATTACATATTACACTTATTTAAAATCTTCATATTTCTTTGAGCAAATTTCACTGTTACCCCTGTTTCCCTTTGCATCCAGTATCCTAGTAAATGCACATAGACGTGGGTTCTTTTTAATGTAAGATAGGTAAGAGTGGCTCCTTCCTTACGAGGGGTTTTAAAGGCACATATTGCTAATGCCTTGCATGCAATATCTTTTAACTCCCGGGACTGAAATATCCCCACACCTCCTTGAGCAGAGAGTTGGGTCTCCTGCTCTCACCATGTACTCTGGATTATTTTTCCCTGGGTAAGGGCATAGGGGCTGAAGAATCTGCTCACTGTACTGGAGAAAAAAAGGCAGTATATGTTTGCGCCAAGGCTGATCCACAGAGATTGGGCACATCCATTTTCAGGCGAGCTTACTATGTAGACTACCATTCCTGATGGGCTCTGGATTAAACTGAGAATGTAAGAATTGCTATGTGTCATGTATAGCTGTGTATGGATAGAACAGTAGGACAGACTACCTGCATTCTAGATTGACATTTAAAGTCAAGTGGTTGAAATACCATTCAAAATTCTTCATGAAGAGAAGAGGATCATCCAAGCTGGAGTTAAATAGTCTACTAAGTGAGTTTAAATACTGCTGCTAAATCCCCATTGGATTGTAAAGCCTACAGTTACCTGGTGCCATCTACTCATGATGGTAGCCGTCCCTGGGGAGAGGAAGGCATATCTTGCTGATGTTTCTAGTCAGAAGACCCAAAGAGAGCTGCTTCTACTTTGTTTGCAAGGCTTGGCTATACCCCATTACATGCAGCATCCAAACTCACTTGATGGTTGTCCCATCTGCACCAAGTTCTCCTGCACCATTGTTATTGCTATTTTTATTAGGCATTTTTATGGGTCACAGCTACCATTTGTGCTTCACATTGCAATAAACTACATCCAATGATTTCGCTGCATGCCCAGCTTGCATGGTTAAAAGTTTGCGGTTGGAGAGTGTCCTGTGTTAAAGTTTGGTATCATTGGTGATTTTTTGAACGGTGCATGGTATCGCACAAATGAAAGATGTTCTAGGTGTGCCTGAGTATGGAAGATGTGGAAAGGGGTAAAGGCACTCATGTATCTAATTGAATTTTTATATAGATTTATAAAGCAAGAACTGGGCCTCGTGGCGGGTTGGCACATTATACACTTGCGTGACAGAGTTTTGATTTGGGGAATATAAAAATAATAATTTTCTTCTAGAAGTATGTGTGCCTCCAAGGATCTTGATGTTCCATGTGGAGCATTCCATGTTCCCTGCCAAGCATTTGAGTGTTTAGATGCATAAACTTGTAAATTACACAAAGAATTTGAAATTGTAACTTACTTCCAAAGGGAAACCGTTGGAAGTCCTTTACCACTAAGATTATATTATCTTTTCTGCCTATTACGGCAACCAAATTTGATTTGGTCTAAAAGACTGTTTTCAGTGGCACCAGTCTGGATTGAGGGGCCCCTGTTTTGAGTGTTTATCTGTAATCAATCTTGTTCAGATACAAGGATTTGAACCATTAGTTTTAGGGTTACTTATGATAAACATTTACATTTTTTGTACCATCATCAGTTGACAATGGGCCTCTTTCACAGTGTTCAGGAGATGATTATCAATGGGAAATTTATTGTCAAAGATAATACTATTAGATGAGAATCTGGATGAGTAAGGTATGTAACTCCGCTTTGCATCAATAAGATGTCATTCTCAGGTGAGAGCAGGAAGGATTCAGTGTGGTCATGGTTGAGGCAGGGTTTGTATCGAGACACTCAGCCTTTGATTTGGTTCTGTTTATTCTGAGCTATATCTTGGAGGCATGAGCATAGTGGTGTAATTAATACCACCATTGTTCAGGAGGTTTGAGTTGAGTTTGAGTTGGGATTTATAAAGGGCGTAGCTACCCTAGGGCGTCCCAGCGCTGGCTCAACCTAAGTTCCAGAGGGGAGGGTAGAAGAACTACAGGTTTATGGGAGGTGTCGCAGTGGTTCTATGTATGGATTTAACATATGGGGAGTGCAGAAAGACAGCCCTTATGCTATATGGAGGAGAGTGGTGGTTGCTCATTTGGATGTTCATTTTTTCTGTTGATAACATGCAAACCATTTCAAAACTGTGAGGCTTATTATGAGTAGAGCGGATTTTCACCTGATTTTTTTCATCCCCAGGAGTTACCAATACTGCTAGAGTCGGTAATTCTCAGGGGTGAGAATACGTCCCATTACATGTTTTTAGAAAATACCATGGAGTCAAAGTTTCTGTGCCAATTCCTGCATGGTTTCCCTCAGAGATTCTAGTGCTTTCAGCACCCAAGAAACTTGTAATTGTAATGGTCTTGGTATCATCGGTATTATCAGGCCACTCTGAATGTCCTCAACTTCCAGTTTCTTCTGCCTGGTGTATAGGAAAATGCTATGGTTCGTAGATTGGAAGGTTACAGAGAGAATCAGAAAGATAGGGAGACTGGATTCTTAATGGTTTAATAATGTTGGGAAAACTGTCCGTTACCTAAAGTGCACCGGTTTCTGTACTGTAGCTTGGTCTGAGACACGATTGGAAGTCACCTACGAGGTTATTTTGCACTAAGTCATCTCTCACGATTGAATTTTAACTTCCAGGTTATTTTCAACTTAGTCATCTCTCAGTTTGTTTGCCACACACTTTTTAAGGAGCTAGGCAACAATTGGGAGCCTGGTGATGGGCGTATAGTTATCTTTTTCTATGGGATTATTAGTAGGTGTTTAAGAAGTGGGTTAACATGTCCAGTGTTTAGGGAATCTGGTATGGTGCCATGCTTAATGAAGGCTTTACAGGTTTGGGTAAATGTTAATGCTAGCAAGGTGGGGATTGGGTTGATAATGTAGGATGACTGGTTGGAGTAATATGGTTGATTAATTTGAGTTTTGATGATCTGGTTTTTAACTTTTACTGGATTTCTGTGGTGTCAGTTTGTAGTTGTTGAGCCCTGTTAGCTTATGAAATGTAAGAGATTTGTGAGTGAATATTTGGCCATTTATGAAGCAGTTGTCTTTGCATGCCTTCGATCTTTCTGCAGTTTACACCCTATCTTTTTGTAGACACAAATTGAAGAGTTTGTTTTGTCAGATTGTGGCCTAACTGATTAAGAGATAACTAACATAGTCTGCTATGAAAATATTCGTTTTTGTATAGTCGCTCCTTCCTTAGTTGAGGATGTAGAGACTATTTGTGGATTTTTATTTTGCGTTTTTCGTTCAATATGTCTGAGATTCTGAGATTAGCATTTTGCTGAATGCACTTTAACAGTGCTTATGGATAACAGTATTTAACAAACAAGGTCCATATCTCATTCATTTTACATGATGGAGTACTGCTTAAGAGGAGTACTCACTCCAAACACTGCACTGGTCGAAATGGTTAACTTCCTTGGTCCAAATTTCATCTGTTTTAGGCAGGCTTTCTCTTTTACAGAATGTATAGTTTAAATGTGCTGGGAATTGAATAGATATATGTTCCAGGTATTGCTCAGTAAATGTAAAATTTTCACCTGATCATATAGAGCGCTGCGCTATGCTACCTTTTTGCTAATTTGCTCTATAGAAATACCATATACATAGACACATGGATTATGGTAGAAAAGATTCTGAAAAGAAGTGAGAGAGTTGTTTCTCAGTGGTTAAGAATTACAACATAGCAAATCTATTTGCTTATAGTGTTATAAAATAATTGAAGATTAGTATCAGCACATAAACTCTTTAAGGACAATTGCAACACTCAGTTAAAAACAGCAATAGCAATTACTACCTCTGTTAAAAAATATCTGGGTGGCCACACAAACACACATTAGCCCAAGTTTAAATTGTATATTTCTTAACTACAAGGCTTAATATACAGTTACATAGCAGTAGAAACAAAGGGCAGTCTAGCAAATGATAAATAATATCAAATATAAATTGGAGACACACATTCTTATTGTGTTTGCCAGGCTGGAATACCCTCTGTCATTTATTGAAAGGTCTGAAAGTGTATTCATCTATATGGTAGACTCTGTAGGTAGAAGGAAAACCACAGTGACACTGCTAAGGTAAGAATGGAGATACAGAACATTTTCTAGACAAGTGATCAAATAATATTGCTATGATAATCAGCAACGTCAAACAACATTTACTGTGCTTAAGCTGAAAATGGACTTATCCAAGATATTTTATTTGCGTAGTCAAATCCAAGGCAAAGGTACTATATCCTTGTACCAGTGAATTCCAATATATGTAAATACAATATATTGTTTACCTTGAGGAGAACAAGCCCTCAAATTAGAACTAGTAAAATGTTATAGCATACCGCATGCCATGAGATTAAACTGCAGTCTCTCAGCTTGGAAACATCATAGCATTGGCAGGTAGCTGATGTAAATGGCACAAGCACCATCCTTCTAATTGTAGTTCTAGGGTCCTAGGATAAAAGTTTGTCTCCGTTTAAAAAATCTGCATTATTAATTTGCTTAGAAAGGTTCTTACCAAGAAATCAGTCAAAGGTCCACCATACACATTATGAGAATGGTGGGGACCATTTTCTATGGCCAGTACTTTAGTTCAAAAAAAGAAATACTTCACTTGACACAACAATATGTAATCAAAACACCGTAGTTAACAATACATCAAGTTATTGAATACTATATTCAATGTGTACAGTCAAAAAGCATTTTATGAAAGAATCTTAGATTAAAACTTGAGCAACATATGACATCACAATTATGACAAAATGAATAGTTTAAAATACAGTTTGTATAAAACAGGGGGAAATTAATCAGCTACAATTTACACATGCAGGTATGACTAGCATAATAGAGACAACAACATATGTAAGACACAACACCTTGTCATTTACTAATACACATCATATGAGACTAGTATTTAAAAACACAGCTAGTGATACATAGAAATAATCTGTATCTACATGTCTGTTAGTCCTTAGATTGTGCCTACAGAAGCATCAACGCATTTCAATGGTTTAAAGCTTATATTCCCATTTTATCAAGACACAATGATTTTGTTTCTCTCACATATCAATCCTGGTTTCACTCCCCTGTGTGAAGCAAATATATACAATCATTGATTCAAATAATGCATCCTTATCTTTATTTCAACAATTTCATAACATGATGACATGCTTTTTTCTATGCAGCATCCAAATACCATGATTCTCCTTCTAGCATACACATCTGTACCCTTCTATTGTTGCCTAAATGCGTGTGGCTACCAACCTCCCCTTTGTTTTCCATCACCAAGGTCAATGTTACACTCTCCTCTTATTTTGCTACCATTCTAGATAGTTTCCCTATTATTTGGGGCCATTCTAATCAATTTGTTACCCGCAAACAATATAAATTGTAATAAGTACCTTAATTCATTGGGTTTTATGCGTTTTAATTATTCTTCAATCACGCTTTTTTTTATATACGTGGCAGTTCCTAAAAAAAAAACTACAGGAATACTTGTTCAGGGGAAACCAATATTTTTGAATTTGAATGGTTCAGTGCATCCCTGTTTCTAGATTTAATGGGAGCCCCCGTGATGTACCCTTAAATCAGCTACCTCACCTTAATCATTTATGGATTCAAGGCGCCCTCGTGCTTATAGTTCGTTCCATTTAAAAAAGGAAATTCTTTGTGGTCCATAGATCCACCATTTAGCTTATTAAACCACTGTGCTCGCCTCGGGTCTGTTAAAAATACATGGTATACTGTTACCTACCCCAATCGTACAAATATCAATATGCTATAAAGTCACAAATGGTGGCCTCCGTATTATATTTTGGGAGTTGTTTAAACAATGGCAGAACGTCGAGCCTTGCAATCCTCTTCTTTAACGGACAGCCTAATGCGAGGTAAAGAACAAAGGGCGATTAAGAAGCTGGCCCATCTTAGTTTGCCTGGCCCTCTTTTGTTATATTTATCCTGGTCCCCACCCTTCTGGCTTCCCTTCCCCGCCTTACCTCTAAATCTGTAGTGTTCCACCGGGGATTCGAGTGTTGTCTTTCGTGGTATATAAACCGATCACTCGTCGAGTGATTGGTATATACCACAATAGACAACACTCAAATTCCCGGTCACTCGTCGAGTGATCGGTATATTCCACAAAAGACAACACTCGAATCCCCAGTGGAACACTACAGAATTAGAGGTAAGGTGGGGAAGGGCAGCCAGAAGGGTGGGGACCAGGATTAATATTACAAAAGAGGACCAGTCAAACTAAGATGTGCCCTCTTCTTAATCGCCCTATGTTCTTTACCCCGCATTAGGCTACACGTTAAAGAACAGGATTGCAAGCCTACACGTTCCGCCATAATCTAAGCAACTCCCAAAATATAATACGGGGGCCACCATTACAACGGGAGTAAGGTAATTTTTAAAAAGAAGATTGTGACTTTAGAGCATATCGATATTTGTACAATTGGTGAAGGTAACAGTACACCATGTATTTTTTACGGACCCGAGAGGAGCGCAGTGGTTTAATAAACTAAACGGTGGCTCAATGGACCACATAAAGAATTTCCTTTTTTAAATGAAACTAACTATAAGCACGAGGACGCCTTGAATCCATAAATGATTAAGGTGAGGTAGCTGATTAAAGGGTACATCAAGGGGGGCTCCCATTAAATCTAGAAACAGGAATGTACTGAACCATTCAAAGTCAAGAATATCGGTTTCCCCTGAACAAGCATTCCTGTATTTATTTTTTTATAGGAACTGCCATGTATATAAAAAGAAGAGTGATTGAAGAATAATTAAAATGCATAAAACCCAATGAATTAAGGTACTTATTACAATTTATGTTCCTCGAGCGTAGAAAATGGATTAGAATGTACCCAAATAATAGGGAAACTATCTAGAATGGTAGCAAAATAAGAGGAGAGTGTAACATTGACCTTGGTGATGGAAAACAAAGGGGAGGTTGGTAGCCACACTCATTTAGGTAACAATAGAAGGGTATCGATGTGTATGCTAGAAAGAGAATCATGGTATTTGGATGCTGTAAAGAAAAAAACAGGTCTTCATGTTATGAAATTGTTGAAATAAAGATAAGGATGAATTATTTGAATCAATGATTGTATATATTTGCTTCACACAGGGGAGTGAAACCAGGATTGACATGTGAGAAACCA
Organism: Lissotriton vulgaris; assembly: GCF_964263255.1. Lineage (NCBI taxonomy): Eukaryota > Metazoa > Chordata > Amphibia > Caudata > Salamandridae > Lissotriton > Lissotriton vulgaris. The sequence continues at coordinate 541,679,756 of NC_141695.1, read as the reverse complement.
AAATCATTGTGTCTTGATAAAGAAGGGAATATAAGCTTTAAACCATTGAAACGCGTCAACGCTTCTGTAGGCACAATCTAAGGACTAACATAGACGTGTAGATGCAGATTAGTTCATTGTATCACTAGCTGTGTTTTTTAATATTAATCCCATATGATGTGCATTAGTAAATGACAAGGTGTTGTGTCTTACATATGTTGTTGTCTCTGTTATGCTGGTCATAACTGTATGTGTAAATTGTAGCTGATTAATTTCCCCCTGTTTTATACAAACTGTATTTTAATCTATTTATTTTGTCATAATTGTGATGTCATATGTTGCTCAAGTTTTAAGCTAAGATTCTTTAATAAAAATGCTTTTTGACTGCACACATTGAATATAGTATTCAATAACTTTATGTATTGTTAACTACTGTGTACTGATAACACATTGTTGGGTCAAGGGAAGTATTTCTTTTCTTGTTTATAAGTACCTCATTTCCCTTGATATTTGTAAGGGGTCCCTCTCTGTCTTTTACACAGTATTTTAGTAAGATGAACATTCCAATTTAGGGTTGTTGAAAATATGAACTCCAAGTACTTAGCAGATGACACTTACTCCAGTTTTTCATGCGATAGCCACAAAGAAAAAATATTTGACCTTTTGTAAAGATCAACACCTTGGTCTAGTCCATGTTGGTTGTGTGCTTGTTGAATCTACAATATAAATCAAAAGCTGTCAGTTTCCTTTGGAGCCTCAGCGGTTTATAATCCATGACGAGCATAGAGTAGGACAGGGATTTGACAATACCCTATATTCATTGAAAAAGACTGAGTTTCTGCTAACATTTTAGGGAGATAGGGAGAAATTAAGTTGAAAAGCCCAGAGACTAGAGCACAACCTTGTTTTAGGCCATTCTGTATGCAGCTGTATGTTGTGAAGAGACCATCAACAGCACTTTCCACTTGAGCCCAATTATTAGGGTTTTGACTCTCAAGAATAGCCAGTAATCCTGCAGGAATGTTCCTGCCCTTGAAGGCTTCATAGTAAGAATTCTATAAGCTATTACTTCCGTCTTTATTAAATTGGTACTTTCAGGATCAGATATATATTAGGGTGGGCGATAAACTCTGGTCCGCCAGCAAAGTTTGTGGTGTTTTGCCCATGGAATTCCAGCAAAACTCCTCCAACCGCCGAGTAATTTCTCCTACACGGCTTGAGAACGAGCAAGTATTTGCGTTCTCTACCAAGATTTTTGGACACTAGAATGCCAACCACCGAGATTTTTTCAACGCTGGAGGTTGTGGTAGGTACAGAGATTTTTTCAACGCTGGAGGTTGTGGTAGGTAGTGACCGTTTAAGTTGAGAAAGCCGCCGCTCAAGTAGAAAGTCTACTCAAGTGGCAGAAAGAAGCAGCTTCCTCTGGCATGGTGCCGGTTGCGCTATAAAAAGATCCCGGCACCAAAAATCAGCGCGCTGTGCCAAATTCTGCCTGCTCATGGAATTCAATTGAATCTGGCAGAGTTTTTTTGTAGCTCAGCGGAATTCCGTAGAGTGAAACCCTGCATGTTCTGGAAAGCTGCCGGAAAACAGTTATCCATGCCACTGTTGCATCACGGCTGGATTACGCCAATGGACTCTACCTTGGCCTACCAAAATACCTGACGCAAAAACTTCAGGTAGTCCAAAATGCGGCTGCGAGACTGTTACTGCGAATCCCTCTCAAGCAGTCAGTCTCTCCGCATCTCCGATCACTGCACTGGCTGCCAGTTGCCAGCAGAATAAAATTTAAAGCACTTACGCTGGCGTTCAGATCTCTGCATGGCTCCTGCCCAATGTACTTGAAAAACCGCCTCCCGATATACTCCCAAACCCGCACACTTCGGTCCAATTGCCGTGTTCAACTGGCCGTCCCGCGTACGAAAAAGGCTCGACTAGGCGGTCGGACTTTTTCGGCAAACGTCATCTCTCTTTGGAACACTTTACCACAAGAAATACAGCAGCCCCTTCTGAACCTTGCTTTAAGAAGCTGCTGAAAACATGGCTCTTCACCCAACCCCGCTAGCTCTCTTGTTTTTTTAGCCTCTAGGTCAACTGTGTTCTTCTAGCGCCGGGACACCTCCGAGCGAGGTAGCTGTTCGCGCTCTATAAAATGCAGTATTATTACCCATAATATATATGGATCCTTTTGGGATTATCACAGCCATTGCCTTCATAAATATTTTGTGTATAAGTAGTGCAAGATACCTCTTAAAAAATGTATTCTAAAGACCGGATAAGCCTTAGCACTCCAACTAACCAAAGAATGAAATTCTTTAGAATCACATTTCTGAATTGTATTGGCCATTGCTCTCTTGTAACAAATGTTTTTATTTTACTCTTACCTACATATATGTTTAGTGAGACAAGTATCTTTATTTTTTTCATATTGGTGATGAGCATTTGCTATCAATTTTTTCATAAGAAAATATTCCCGGTGGAGACAACTTTTAAGTCCCATAATTGGACTTTTGTAGTCATCCCAAGGGGCTGAAGGAATAATTATCATAACACTCTTAACTACCATAGAAACGAACGTGTCATACCAAAGGGATATTCTTAGACCTGGGGGTCTCTAGTTGGCTGAGGTAGGTACCTTAGGCCAAATAGGGACCCGTGCTTTCACGTCGGGGAAAGGAAGGACACCCTCTCAGAAAGCCCCCGCTCACCCCCTTGTTAGCATGGCACGAGCAGCCAGGCTTATCTTCAAGGCAAGTGTGTAAAGTATTTGCAACCAAGCTCTCAGAAACTCAATGATGACACCACAAATGGTCTCCACACGAGTTTCATAAAAACGAGTATAAATATATATAAAAAGATATACTATGAGACCACACTATATAAATCCAACATATGAATATTTGTAATATTCCTCCTGGAATTAGGCCAGCCAGCCCTTGTAAGTTCTGGTGATATTAATGAGCAATTAAATGATCCACTGCAGTCCTAATACAAAACTATGCAGTTAGTAATGCAAGAATCAGGCACTTTGCACTGTAAAAATAATGCAGTTTGTTATGCAACAATCAGGCAGTTCATAATGCCAAAATAGTGCAACGCGTAACGCAGCAATCAGGTAGGTCGTTGTGCAAACTAACACAATGCGTAATGCAACAATCAGGTACTTCGTTATACAAAAATAGAGCAATGCGTAAGGCACCAATCAGGTAGTTCGTAATGCAGAAATCATGCAATGTGTAATACACTAATCAGGTAGTTTGTAATTTAAAAATAATGCAATGCGTAATACACTTAAGGTAGTTTGTAGTGCAGAAATAATGCAAAGCGTTAATACACTCTAGCACTGATGTAGACCAACATTGCAGCTCCGCACTCTGTTCCTGTAACTGCCACTCCTTGGCAAGTTCGGGCCGCGATACGAGCCAAAGCAGAGGCTTGCGCTGCAGGAATGGAAGAGGCCGGGAGCGTCTCCTTCCGAGACCCCACCCCGCCCCAGGTGGCGAAACATGTTACCTGGGGGGTGCGACCTCACTCTCCTCGCCTCCTCCTGCATCTTGGCCCTCTGATGCAACTTGTAGATTCCGAGCGGTGAAACTCGAGCCTCCCTCGACGGGGTTGGTTTGAGGTCCCGCACTGGCAATGGCGGGCTCGGGCCGGCGGCTCAGCTTCTATGGGGCTGCCGGTTCGGGACGCTGGTACTATGAAGATCTCCGGCTGCAACAAGGCACACACACACAGCGTCGCTGAGATTCACTTTGGCTTCGGTTGTGCACAATCCCAGGGCACTCCTCCCGATGGTCTCAGGCTGCACGAAGCACACGCACACAGCATCGCTGAGACTCACTTGAACTCCAGTGCAGGATAACAGGGCAATCCTCACGAAGGTCTTAGGCTGCACAAAGCACACGCACACAGCGTCGCTGAGACTCACTTGGACTCCGGGTGCACGATAACAGGGCAGTCCTCGCAAAGGTCTCAGGCTACACAAAGCACAAGCACACAGCATCGCTGAGACTCACTTGTTCTCCAGGTGCACGATAACAGGGCAATCCTCGCGAAGGTCTCAGGCTGCACAAAGCGCACACACAGACAGCGTCGCTGAGATTCACCTGGACTCCAGTTGCACAATAACAGGACAATCCTCACGAAGGGCTCCGGCTGCAAAAAGCACACACACACAGCGCAGCTGAGACTCGCTTGGACTCCAGGTGCACGATAACAGGACAATACTCACGAAAGGCTCAGGTTGCAAAAAGCACACTCACACAGCGTCGCTTAGACTCGCTTGGACACAGGTGCCCACAATTACAGGGCAATTCTTACGAGGGTCTCTGGCTGCAAAAAGCACACACACGCAGCGTTGCTGAGACTCTCCAGTAAACTTTTGTGTTCCTGAGTTTCCACAAAAGGGAGCCAGCTCATCTCAGGCCCTCTGGAATAAGTTACTTCAGGACACAGCACACCGCAAAGTTCTTTGAAGCAGGGGGGACACAGCACACAGCAAAGTCCCTCTAGCCTCTACTTGGTTAAAGCAGCAAACTGCAGGCCAGCCCCAGAACACACAGCAAGGGTCAGTCCTTTCCTTCAGTCTCTTCAGCTGTTTCTTCCTTGGCAGAGGTTCCTCTTGACAACAAAGTAGTTTCAATCATTTACAGTCTTGAACAGTTCCATTCCTCCATTACATTCTAATCCAATGTTCAGGTGCTTCAGCTCTCATAGTTATACCCCTAAATGTGTTCGAAGTATTTATGTTCAGGGGGGCAATGACCCCTGTTAAAACCAGTTCTGGGTGCCTCCCTGCCAGTGACACCTTCTTCCTTTGATTAGTGGGGGTCTGGATTCTCAATCACTCAGCAGGAGATGGGAGCATTGTTTTCTGGTAGCAACCCGGGCCTCTTCACCTCTAGGAGCTACTCCTCCCCCCACACTCCAGATGCAGGTCAGCCTGTTGCTGTCTCACCTCCTCCCCTGGGTCAAGACATTCCCCAGATCTTATCACTTTCAAATACAGACAGTCAATCCACAACCAGGCAGAGTCACACCGAAATGTTAGGGCACAAAAACACAGCCACTTCTAAAACAGTGGTTTCTAAACACACAATGCAAAAACCACCTTCATAAAAAGATGTGTTATTACATTGTGAGTTCTGGCATACTAAACTTCACCTCTCTATCTTAAGCCTTTGGGAAGGTGGGCTGGAAAACATATTACACAGCCTCCCCATTCTGTCCTATGGGCAAGATGGCCTTCCAACAGTGAAAAACTAAATGGAGAGTATTTCACTTTCAGGAAATGGTACACACCTTAGTACATATCCTACCTTTCACATGCACTGCACCCTGCTCAGGGGATTACCTTGGACCTACCATAGGGGTGACTGATGTGCATAGAGAGGGAAAGGTAAGGCCAGGCAAGTGGGTGCACTTGTCAGGACAACATGGCAGTTTAAAAAATATGCGATTAGGCACTGTAATGGCAGGCCTGCGTTTTCTCTTTAAGGCTACTGGTGTGGGTGGCACAAAGTGCTGCAGGTCCACTAGTAGCATTTGCATTACTAACCCTGGCACACATAGTACACTTTTCTATGGACTTTACTAGTAAGGCAAACGTACCAATCATGGACAACTAATTACCATTGCACTTTACACCAGGAGCACTTGCACTTTGACACTAATCAGCAGTGGCAAAGTGCCCAAAGCATCTAAGTTGGCAACACTATGTCAGAAAAAAGGTCTGGGGGAAAGCAAAAGGTTTAGGGAACATTAACCAAAAAGGGCCAAGTCCAAACAATATCATCAAAGTTTACAAAAACAAATTAGTTATTTGAAGCTCAGTTGAGCTATTCAAGGTCTTTTCTTTGTCAATAAGTATGCAGAGTTTGTCTAAGCATAAATGAAGCAAACATACATGCAATCACATTTTGTATTTTCTGTATGTGCAGATGTTGCCTGAAAGTTTCAGATTAATGTAAATAGCACCCCTGAATATGGCTCATGTTGGTATCAATTACAATTTTTTTAAAGCTCTTGAAGTCATCAGGTATTGGGCTACCCCTCAGTGGGGTGTCCTGAAACATCGACCTGGCATTCATGTCCATTAAACTAACTGGGATTCTTGACCCCATCTGGTATTGAAACTGTGAATTTTCCATTCCAGGAGACCTGGAATGCTGGATTATCCATCCCTCTATAAAAGAATCCCAACTATCTTCTCTGAGAAGAGTTTAGAAGACAAGGTAAATAGGACAGCACAAGGAAAAGAGTCTGCCTCTGAATAAGTACAAAATACCACCCAAGTACATTTATTGCATTTAGTGCCTATCAAATTTGCATCATAATTTGAATTTTCAGAAACAGAACAATATTGGTAATAGGCTTTCTAATCATCGAAGTCCAGCTGTGCAGGAATGGCAAGTCAGAGAGAGCAATTCAAGACCTTCAAGAATGATCGGGGTCACAGTAATTGGACGTTGGGAAAAAATCTTCATAGAAATCTAGATGAAAAATGCATTCCTGCAATTGATAGCTTGATTCTGTCGTAGCCCGAGAGTCTGTATATATGTCATTTTTCTAATATGGCAAGAGCAGGCACAGTAAAAATGAAACCATACTACAAATATAATAAAATGGAAAATAGATTGCTTCTTTTCCCCCCGTCCCCCAATGGCGTAGCAAGGGTGCTATGGGCAAGAAAATAAAATTGGCCTGCTCATGCTGGTTGAGTAGTAAACTATTGTAATAAACAGGGTTCAGTGGGCCACTGAGGCTTCTTAGCCACAGTGCCAAATCACCTGCTGCACCAATGATAGCTATGCCCAAGTCCCTAGCATGCCTGAGATTGAACCAAAATCACAGTAATAGAGCTAAAATCTACAAAGACTGTTAGAGAAAGAGTAGCAGTTTCTTAGATTTATTAACCAGTGGGAAATGTGGAAGAAATGTTGCAACTGGGTACATTTTAGGGAAAAGATACAATCTTACCATATCTGAAGGAGAAACAAAGAAGTAAGAAACTAGATTGAAAACAATGAAAGCTGTCGTCTGCAAAGTGATAGATGATAAATCTAAACAATCAAGCACTTACATATTTTCTAGAAACTCTGTAGCTGCATTCATGAGTAGACTATTACAGGGTGAAGCAACTTACAGATAGCTTTAACTCATTCAGAGGACATGTGGCACTTGCCAGAAGAGATTTCATTGCCAAGGTATCTTAATTGGGCAAGACATAACTGATTTCTTTTGAAACATTGTGCCCTTTGTTAGCCAATATGGAGAGGAAATAGATGGAGTCCTCCTTGTAATTATTAAGATTATTAAGAGTAACAGATGCCAAAAGTAAGTCATCCACATATTAGATTAAAGCAGAAACTCTGGGGAAAACCATGGTATTTAGATCCTTTTTTAGGGCCTGTGAAAAATTGAGGGATACTCCATAATTCCTTGAGGATGTTTGGCCCAAAATGGTTGAGACCGTTGGAATTTGAAGAAGAAGAGATATGCATTCTCCTCATATATGTGGATGGAGAAAAAAAAGTATCAAAGGTCAACTATGGGCAACCATTGGGTGTTTGTAGGGATACAAAAAAGGAAGGTGGCCAACTATGGTGAACCATTGGGTGTTTGTAGGGATACAAACAAGGAAGGTGGCATGCTTGGGAACCAAAGAGATGCTTGGGATACCCACATTATTGTGATCCCTAAGGTCCTGTACAAATATGTGCATGTTGACTTTCCTCTCCTTGTATATTCAGAGAATCGGAGTATTATATCGACTTACAATAGGTACTAAACACTCTTGCTTAATCAAATCTGCTTGTATAGAGTAGGTTCCTTCCTCCGCATCAGGTTATAATGGGTACTCAGATAGTCTGGATATTTTTTTCTGAAGGTCAGCTTTCACTGATATGGGGTCCATTGAGGAAATGAATCCCACGTCATTGCCTCTTTTGGACCACAACGTGGACAGGCCCTGTGAAAGCAAGTTAAATCAGGGACTTAATAACTTTACTCACTTCACCCAGTCGAGCTAGTACTTGTTTTTTGTTGTTGAGGTTTATTTAAACATCCTTCTTACAGGGTAGTACACTTGGGCTTACATGCACTATTACAAACACATCCACAAAGGACAAGGGTCTTAGGGATAGTTTACCGACCAAGAACCAGATTAAATCCCCAAATTCAACTAAAAACCAACATTACAAAAATCTGGTGGTCAAGAAAGAGAAGAAAGAGGAAGAGAAAACACAACAGCTCCTTATATATTCTGTCAACAATATATGATATCTAAAAAAAGAGATGTTTTACTCAATACGTGATACTACCATCAAAGACAGAGCAGAAACATGTTACTATCTACAAAAACATATTTAATGAGCAGGTGGCAGGGTCTTCTCCTAAGGGAAACACAAAATGTCCTTGAGGAGAAGATATCATCCATGACTGCAATACTGAGCACATTATTCTCCCAAAATCCCACTCCCAGTTGCCAGTACTTGAAATGAGATAAGGCTTTGTAGAAATATGGAAATTAAATGGCTTCTGGGCCTTGAACCATGAAAATTAGCATGAATATTTGAGGCAACAGATACGTCAGATCAATAACATATTCCCTGTATATTTGATTGTGAAATGTAATGCTGCGCATTTCATCAGATACATATAAAGTAATAACAGTAAAGTACATGGAAATATATGATATGTTTACACAAGGGAAAAACACAGAAAAGGGTAAAGGATAATGAGAAAGGCAGAAAGTATGTGACAAAAGGGCGAAAGTAGGGATGAAAATGAACCTGTAAGAGTGAGATAAATAGGCAGGCATTACCTAGTGGCAGATTAAAGAGGAATCAGATGGAATCAAGACTATGGAGCCTTGGCATTCTTCTGCACTTTAACCATGGAACAAAAATGTGGGCCTTGGCACTTATTCTCTTACATAACCAATAGGCTTGGAATGGAAAACAGAATATAGAGATTGTAGAAAGTAGTGTTGTTTAGAGACATATATAGAATGATCGAGAGATTGAAGAAACTCAATGCAGTGGCGTAGCCAGCCACCTGGCGGTATTTGCCTTTGCCGACCGCGGTATCCGTAATAGCGGGGGGATGCTGGCTGCCCCCAAAACTCATGCCGCACAGGGAGACCGCCCCACCTTGCTACCCCACGCCAATGACTCAATACATGACCTAAGTGTGCCGTTACAGCAGGAAACATGAAAATGTGATTGACAGGTGGCTGATGCTTCAAAACAAAAATTGTCAAATCTAATAAGTCTCTTTTTTTGGCGTTGCCAATGCAAACCTGTTCGCTGTGCCAGTGCTTTTTTCCAATGCTGCTCAGCATTGTAGATTTATTTTTTTATTGTTGATCCTGGACAACATCTGCAACAAAAAAATAAGGACCTGTGGTGCTACATACGTTTGCATGCATCATCACGCATGTGCATGTTATGGTTCTACAGTGGTCCAAGTGTCAGCCCAAATGTATGAGCATACATAATGATGCAGCTGCCATTTTGTATTTTGTTTGAATTTACCCTTCCAAAATAGCAGCTACCCAACTTAAATTGATAAATGAAAAACATAAATTAAAACAACGCACGCCAAATGCCTTTTTGCCAGGCCCGCCAAAATAATAGTAATAAAAAAGTATTTTTTTTAAATTGAAGAATGTGCCAGGGAAGGTAGAGAGTTAATGTAAGCGGCATCAACAAATGGGAGCAGTGGGAGAGGGAGCAATAAAGAAATAGGGTAGAAAGAGGATTTAAAATAAAAGAAAGAGGAAACATAGCCAGACGGGGAGATATGGTGGAAGCAATTGATGAGTTTGTGGCCTTTGGGGTAGCAACAACCAGGTATCTAATAATTTGGTGCTCACTTGCAAAAGATTGTTTCCACCAGTAATTCTGACAGCTTTCTTCCACCGAAAAAAGCTACTAAAGACAGCTCTGTTAATTACCAAACGAAGCATGGTACTAAGGTATATCTTGGATGGTATTTGAAAGGCAATCTCCTCTCCGCAGTAACAAGCAAGTGTATATTCTGGGTCTTAATCATTTCTAGCATTCATGCTTTTTGAGTCAGTACCATCTCCTTGCTGGATTTAAGTCCTAAGTCCTCTCAAGTTTGGGCCATTTGCTGACCACTGGTTTGGCGACCTTCACAAAAAAGACAATGTCACACATGGAATAGATCCATTTCTCCAAGTCACCTGCAATCAATCTAAAGTAAATAATCAAATAAAATTGGCAAAGGCCATTGTTTCCAAACATTTCAATAACCTAAACATAGGCACAAAGTTCCTCTAAGTGGAGAGAGAAGGAACGGAGAGATACTGAAGAGGGTGTGGTTTATGACTAGGCCTACTATGTAGAAGAAGGGGGATTCCCTTAGTTGGAACTAGGGTTCTCACACACCTAGCAAGCTAGGTGTCATGCTTCAGCATATGAGCCTGCCCCTCGTCAGGTCGGCGCTGCAATACCTGACAGGCACCCAGTGCGGGGCTCTTTGGCGGGGATCTTTTGTTCCTGCCGATGGGTGCAGTGGGGGTAAGAAGCCTAGTGTGTAGATGTGTGGGGGAAGGAGGTGAGTTAAACCAGGTCAGTCAGTCCTAACAATAATTTATTCAGAAGGTAGACTGCCTGAATAAAAATGTGCAGAGAGCGGCAGTGAGCTACAGGCAATGTATCCAGCTATCTGAAACCTACTCTCAGTAGATCAACATGTTTCGTGCCATGTGTGTCAGAAGGATCGAGGCACTTCTTCAGGATCAACAATGAATGCTATCTACACAACGTAGTAAAGTGTAACTTACATACCACGTGTCCAGGTTGATAATCTAACTGTTGTCTAATGAATACTTGCAACAGTGTCCGGCGGTCATGATAGAAAACCAATTAGGGTCCAGCGTTCCTGTACGCTAATGCTACCACCTGAAGCAATAAACGGAAATCAGCCACATTATTTAATCCAATAGTTCTAGGCCCTAAAGCAGAGTACCCGATAAAAAAAGTAGGTTAATACACAAAAAAAAGGCGAAGCCTGAATGAAAGAGAAAAAAATATGATCCAAATAAATCTGTTGCTGTGTGTCAAATCAAAAGATGCCAGCAGCATTGCAGAAAAAGAAATACGCTGTTTTGGGGAGGAGTAGGGGTACATTGCTCCTTAGGGAGATATTCAGTTTCTATTCAGTAGTTACAATGTTCCAAGCAGGTGATGTTTCCCCAAAGGAGATACAATATGTTCCATCATCCCGCGCCCTCGGAGTCTGCGTGTGCTCTCTGAGCCTTCCTCTCTGGGAAGGGCCTGGGGCTGCGCGCCATGGCGTGTGCAGCAGCCCCACGCGTAAAGCTGCACGGGTTGGGAGCAGTGGAGAGCAAGTATTGACAAAGCCAATAGGTCTTGACTTTGGAACCTATTGGTTTGGACATGCTGTACAGCATGGCAAAATGTTGTGCAGCATGGTTGAAAAGCTTTAAAAAAAAAGTAGCAGTGACACAGCAATATTATTTTGTAGAAGTAGCGCAATAACAGAACAGAGTTTAATGTTTGGGGAGGAGGGGGTGTCGGGGAGAGGGCGCTACCTGGATCTCCACAAAAAGAAATAATGATATATTTAAAAAGGAAGGGGAAAACCATAGGCAGCAACGGGGGAATGGAAGAGTAGGAGGGGAGTGCGGGAGAGGGAAAGAAGGATATGAGGCAGAAGCACATGAGTAAGAAAGCAACATTGTAGGAGACGTACACAATGGACGAGTGTAACAAGGAGAGGGCTGGTTAGAAGCTCATGGGTGAAAGAGAGAAACATGGAGCACAACAAGGGGGGAGAGGCGTAACAAGGGGGGAGAGGCGTATATGAGAAAGACCGCTGGAAAACACTGGTATGATCATGGAGTACTTAAACCATCTCCTCCCCCCCCCCCCCCACCCCCAAATGTGGTTCTGAAAAGTACGCCACGGAAGGACACAAGTAAAGAGGTTATGTTCCAGGGGGGTACAAGCACAGAAGATGAAGGCAGGCCCAAAAAAGGCAACAAATAAAAAACAAGCTAATAAAGAGTGATGGTAAAGTCAAAGAAAGGTATGCAATGGGCTAGCTCTAAGCCCACCTTAAATTTAAAACAGGTCTTTAGATACCGAACAGCGCGTGGTGTCTGGTAGGCTCGAACTACAAAATGCACTATTGCGTGTCAAACGGCAGTACAAAGGCTGATAGAGTCTAGAGTGAGCAGCTCAAAGAAGGGGATGGTTAAGCGCACGGCGGACAGTGCAACACAGAGCATGGGGAAGCCACAGAAGGGAGAGATCTGGAAAACACATTCATTATCATTGAGTGTTGGAAAAAAAGGAAACAAGATATTCCCTACAAGTGGGCAGTAGAAGAATACAGCCAAGTACATGGGATGTAAAGAGACAATGATTCTGGTGAGGGCTGATCACAAAATGGGATTATTAATCCATCTTCTAAGCAAGCAAAATGAGTGACAATAAAGCCAACCAATGGATTGGTGATAATGTTAAGGAAAGACCCATTGTGTGGTCTCAATAGTCCTTGGTTTTCTCCAGGTCACATTCCTAAGGACGAAACATTTATAACTATTTCAGACATAATCCCAGTTTGTACTTTTGACTCATTAGGGTTACCACATCTTCTCTTTACACTACTATTTTCTGTCATGCAGCATTTTTCTTTGCAGGCCATATAGATAGGCGTCAAGCGCAGACATTTTGTTGCATTGACTGGTGATAGATGGAACGATATCCTGCTTCACTACTGCCACAGGATTCCTGCAATCAGAAGACCGCTCATCAACATCATTGCCTTCAGTACCCTGTATGCATATGGACTGTTAAACCCACACATAGTGACCCCTCCCCCTCTTCTCCCAACCTTAAGGTTAATTCTGTCAAAAACCTTTATTCATTTCATTATCTTGCACTTCCTCAATGACAGTCCCTAACATGGACACACTGCCACACACTACCACTTTTATATATCGCCCCACCACAAAACAATGAGACCAGGGCTCAAAAACAGTAAACATGCCTTTCCTTGTTGGACAAACTGCTCAAACAAACAGCATGCATTGTACAGGCTGCTGTTCCCAAAGGTGGCAAATCAGACTTCCAGCTCTAAGCATGCAAGTACTCTCTTAACTATGTACAATACGTGTGAAGCCCCTGCCGTTCAGGAAGACCTATCACAAAAAACAATTCCCAAGCTAGGCACAGTGGGTGAAAGAATGCCAGTGTGTGAGATGGAGTGGCATTTTTACCCCGGGCCTACCATTAAAACTTTTTTTGCATCATGTCCAGTCACATTTCTTCAGTCCATCACTATCCATTCAACACCCATTTGTTCTCTGAACTCGTTCCAACCTTGTCATACTCTAGATGATGACTTTATTCCACCACCTCCCAGAAGTGTTTACTTTTGAGCCTTCTATTGAACTGTTTCTGTTCTGTATTTCTCTACCCCCCCCCCCTCCATGTTCTGCAGGTATTACTGAGTGGGGAACCACCCCTTTCAAAATGGGCATTTCCCCGCATGCACATTCAGAAAAAGTCCCACATTAGTGTTTTGTATCTCTTAAGGCCAGTGCCAGCATGCTGCACACAGCAGCACATACACACATCATATGCAAGCTGAGGACAGTGCTTAATTTGAGCCAGTGGTTTCAGGTGCTAGTGACAGTTCACCACATGGTGACACTGTCTCCCTAATTTTGAGATGATCACAACAACAGTGTTTAATAAGTCAATATACATTAAGAATGAGCAACACCTGCCACTCAAGGCATTGTAATTGCATTGGGTGGTCTTGTACAGTCAGAATTGTCACACCTTTAGGAGTACAATGGTTAGTAGTTGTGTTGGTTCTGTCATGGGTAGTGCTGGCAGAGGCAATGGATAGTGGACAGGCTGCAGTGGACCCTCGAGAAGGGCCCTGGCGCATATTTTGTATTTTTTTTTTTTACTTCATCAACTCAAGCTTTATTTGACAGTGAATATCATAAAAGCATATCTCAATACAACCATATGTCAAGTTTAAAAATAATAATACAATAAAAGTATATGTTATAAAAATGGATTAAAACCGTAAAAAAAGGTATACTTATTGTTGTTAATAAGAATTAATGCTAAAGGGTATTAAACAGTTTAAAAGTTCCAGCTAGAGTATCAAAAGCCTACATCGTTCGTTTTAAAGCAAGGAGCTTAGTTCTAATTGCCCACATCCATCCAAAAAACTTTCCATTGGGACCACATACAATACAGAGGAATCAGTTCTCAGCATTCACATCTCTACACTCTCCTGGTATGTGCTCATGTTCCTACAAATCGGTCCCAGCCAAGCTTTCGTGGTACAGCATATGCAGGGCAGACAAATAATACATGTGCGTATGTTTCTTCCACATTGATACAATTTGGACAAATATCATTGCCTGCAGAAGAGCATGTGGCTGTAAAAGATTTAAAGTGTAAATAGCCTGCTCTAAGCTGGAAATTCAATTTACCGTCTAAAGGCTTGGTAATTACGACCCAGTAGTCTTCGACATGCGGCCTTGGTTTAATTTATATGAATTTTCATGCCAGTGTGGCTGCATCACTTGTTCTATTGGGTTCTAGCATGTCAGTTCCCACTATCTTTGCTTGATTCAATTTTTTGATGGAAACTCTGTTCTGCTAGGATCGGTCCACAAAACTGGCATGCCCAGACTGGTTAAGGTAGTTCTAATGTCGCGCAACCAACTCATTTTGTGGAAGTGATCAGCTCCATTATGTCTTTAGGATCTTTTGCAAAGATGGACAGTTCTGGTGTGGACCAGATCCTGCACCAGTAAAGGATGGCGCGCAATCTTGCTTGGTCAACTATAGCTTTTCTGCCCAAGTCATAGTGCAAGGGGAGCAAGGGAGAGCTTTGGGGCAAGCCTGTAATCCCTCGTAAGAACCTGTTCTCGGATACATCTAGAGGATACAAATTTTCAAAGCCCAATAACTCGGCACCATGCAAAGCTGAGCTCAGTATTTTAGAGCTGTAGATCTTCAGCACCCAAGATTGAGGCTTGGTCAGTGATGTTTTAAACTCCTTAATCATTACACCGGCCAGTTGTCTGTGCTTTAAAGCCGTGGTGTAAATGTGTGGCCTCCAGCTGAGCCCTTTATGCATGGGGATACCTAAATAGGTGAATGCGTCAACCTGCTCCAATGGATGCCTCTCCATTACCATACCCCCCTTTAAATGACTTGTGCTGGTTGAAAGTCATAAAGTTAGTTTTTGCGGTGTTAACTTTTAAACCACGCAGCGTACAAAATTCTTCAAAATGCTGCAGAGCACGCATTAGCCAACTCAGTGTTTTAGATAATATAAGCGTGTCGTCCCCAAACATTAATATAGGGATTTTTTTACCAGCTAGGACTGTGGCATCTGTGGGAAAGGAGGCTAGAAAACTGACAAGGTCATTGATAAAAAGTGAGAATAGTGTAGAAGCCAGGACGAAGCTTTAGCTTACTCCCATCTTGACTGGGAATCATTCGGTCTTGTTTCCATGAATCCCCAGCGAATTTGGGCAAAGTTATTTCCATAGAGGCAAACTATTAGAAAGAGTAGATCGGGGCAGCCTGAGCTACTGCAGTACCCTCCACAATTTGGGCCGTGAGACTAGGTCGAAGGCAGACTTGAGGTCAGTAAAGGCTGCATAAATACTACCTTTTCCGAGAGTCATCGTCCGCCAGTAAATTAGAATAAAACGAAAAACTTGGTCAATGGTGCTCAAGTGTGCCCAAACACTTCCTGGAGGGGGCTCAAGATGTCATTATCAGCTATCCAGGCTTTATATTTTTTTCTGGAACAAGTCAGCCACGACTTTCTGGATTGAATTTTTAAGGCTCATCGGCCTGTAATTCCAGGGTAAGGATTTGTCTCCCTTTCTGTAAATCGGGATGATCTCCGCCCCTCGCCAGGTGTCCAGGATCAGGGCTCCATGAGCGATAGCATTTGCAAAAAGCATAATGTACTGGCTCCATTTGGCCTTATTCTGGAGGAAGATGTCAGCAGGCACTTTATCGATGACCGGGGATTTCCCGCTGGTGATAGAACTCAGTGCAGCTGTTACATCAACTAGATTAAAAACGGTGACGGCCAGATTAAAATAAGCCTGAAAAGGTTGATAGCCCATGTTGTCTTTGTCTGCATATTGATCTGAGAAAAACTTTACCCACATTGCTGGCTAAACATGATTTTGGGTAGATTGCCCAGAGCCACCCGCACCCCATTTTACAAGGCTCCAAAAGCGTTGCATATTTCTCTCCTTACGTGCTTCTTTAAGGTCCTGCCATCTTTTCTCATCTCAGGCCTTTTTGCTGAGAGAATCACCTTCTTGTAGAGCTTCCTTGTATGTTGTACTTTAGGCTGGTCTCCTAATCTTATTCCCCCCCCCCACCCCCCCACAGTGCTCTGCACACTTTTTTGCACTCATTATTGTACCAATGCAGGTGTAATTGAATTCCCTTGGCCTTGGACCTGTTGGAAATTTGGAAATGTGAGCATATTCTATCGAAAAAGGTATTGTGTAATAATATTATTTCTTTTGATGCACTAGAATCATGGTGAGAAGACAACATCCGAGTTAGAGTGTATTTCAAGTCGGAATTAATGGATGATGAAATGTCAGGTTGTTCGATTACCATTGGCCATTTAAGATGTCGCATATCATTTGTTAGTTCCAATTCACCAGTGGAGGGTAGAGTTGGGACCTGTGGTTGCTCTTGCAAAGCCTTAAGTGCAAGTGTGGTGCAAAGTGGATTATGGTCGCTCTCGGTTCTATTCGTCACAACCATATCTTGTACAGTGTGCCAAATGTTTAGGCTGATAAACATCTAGTCAATCCGGCTTGTGCGGTGACCGCTTTTGAACATGTGGGCCCCTTGCTTATCAGATCTTGTTCCCCATTAACTACCCTTACGCCATGTTCGAGATTTAAGGCCTTCAACTGTAGTGCTGCCTCTGTCAATTTTCTAATCGGAGGTATTTCCAGGCTAGGGATGCCCACTGCTCATCCTCGTCCCCTGCTGGGTCAAAATCACCATTGTCAAAGGGCTGAAAGGTGGTATTAAAGGCGCACCCAACTACTACTGAGGAAGACCATGAGATATTATGTAGGAGATCATCCAGATCAGGGATAGTTTCTGACCTTGTTCCCCCTCTACGCCCTCTAGCATAAATTTTATAAATGTCAATAATGCTTTATAACCCGCACCCCAGGCGGACCGCAAGAATGTCATTGGTTCCCGTCTCGAGCGCTTGTATGGATAGGCCAATGTCCTGCTGAACCCAGATTGTGAGCCCACCCGAGGGGAGACTCCTGTTACCTTTTATGGCTGATTTGTAATAATTTAGGTAACTCAAATGATAATGCAATTCGAATAACCATGTTTCTTGGAAGATACATATGTCACATTCCTCAACAAAGGACTTCCAATCAGGGGACACTCCATTGGACTGCAGACCTACAATATTCCTTGAGACTACCACTAGACTGCATGGTTGGCAGTTGGGAGAAGATAAGAACCCAACCGTAGGAACAGCAGCCTCTGAGGTGCAATCTGTCTTGTTCGACAAGTTGTCCGCCCTAGGATCTTCTACAGGGGATTCTTCAATATGGTACAACTGGGATTGTATTATGGCGTATGCTTGGGCACTGGACTGGGATGCAGGGGGTGAGGTAAACCATCAATCGATCTCATTCAGTGAGGACCCATTATTTTGGGAAGCTGCACATGATGATTGATTTGTGACCAATGGCATTTTTGGGCAGTTATACTTGAAGCGTATTATGGTATTGACCAAGTGTTGTGTGCGTAAGTCAAAGGCCACCAGATTATCCACCAGATCACGATGGGTCAAGGTAAGTGCTAATACATTGTGGGCATCCCCAGGCCCCCCCGACTAGATAAGTCTTTTAGCCCCGATAATGTATTCCCTAATAATTGACCGACATCCTCTCACTCTCCGTATCCAGTGGGTGCATTTGTTGATTAGAGAGCACTCTTCCTCTATTTGTGACATCGCTTGATTTTTTGGGCTGTTGACTAGGTATATTATTTTTCTTATATCTTTGGACTTATGTAAGCATGATGGTGCTTGTGTATGATTAGTTAAGTTGCGTACTGGTCCTGACCAGGTTCTTTCAATATTGCTTAAATTATCTGGTTGCGCTCTGCTAAGTTTAATCCTTTCAGGGAGGTGGGAGCGCACCAGACACGCCCCAACGAAATTACCTTTTTCATGATGGTTCATGTAGTTCATTATTTCTCGCTCAGTTCAATTCAAAGTGTTCATAGCCAGTGCTGTATTATTAATTTCAATTTGTATCCCTAGACACGTGTTTCATGATTCCTCAATCGTCCGTAGGGAAAAAAGCAAAGTTCATAGGTTGAAGGGCATGCTGCCTTATCTCTCAGGACCAGTTCCACTCACAGCATGAAGGTGCAGGCTCCCGAGCTCGTCAGCTCACAGGAATTTGATACTTTCAGGGAGGTGGGAGCGCACCTGACACGCCCCAACAAAATTACCGTTTGCATGATGGTTCATGTAGTTCATTATTTCTCGCTCAGTTCAATTCAAAGTGTTCATAGCCAGTGCTGTATTATTAATTTCAATACGTATCCCTAGACACGTGTTTCAGGATTCCTCAATCGTCAGTAGGGAAAAAGCAAAGTTCATAGGTTGAAGGGCATGCTGCCTTATCTCTCAGGACCTGCTAAGTTTAGATTGGCCTGTCCATGTGCAGTGGCTAGGGTGACTACTAGTGGATGGATCAGGGGTATGGATCTACTCTATGTGATCATTCCTCTGCCTTCCTAGGTTTTGACTGGTGCTATTCTCTTTTGGCTGTTTCGTGCTGTTTCTACCCACTTGGATGTGCTTCTGTGCAGATGTTTGTACCCACAATTGATTTTGAATTCTCTCCTCATCAATGTGAACCTTACATAGGGAAGCTACAAGATTACCTACAGCTATTTCAAGTGTTTTGATTTCCTGGGCAATGGCCGTTATTTGGTGTACTAACAATCTTTGGGTGGGGGTCTCGTTACTGTGGGTTCATGGGCTACTGGGTAGATTGGCGTGTATTTGGCGGCTATTGTACTATAATTCACAGTTATCCCATTGGTTAGTGGAGCATCCACGTATGGGCATGTGTCCGTCAATGGCCTCTTAGGTTGTACTTCAAAATCAATGGGGAAAGGATCACTAGTCCTGCATAACCAAGGTCTGCAGGTAGGTAGATAGGTGTCTCCCAAATAAAAGACCCTCATACACGTGTTTTTAGAAGATCTCATAGCGGTATATGATGTGTCCCCGCTCCTTTTTACACGTGTGTGCGTTATCCTTGGGTCAATTTTTGTATGCACCCTCTGCCAGGAGGTTTTACCTTTGGTTAAAACAGTAGTGATCGTGGATTGTGGGTGGTGAAAAAGTGAAAAAGGGGAGGATATAAAAATACCCAGAACAGCCAGGGATTTAACTTTAATAGGTCTGGATTCGGGCAAGTTTGGAGGGGGTAGTAGAGCTGGGAGGGTCAAGAAGAACCTCAAATTCTGCCAAAAGTTTATAATTGCGATCAAGTACCCCCCACCTGGCGTTAAACCAGATACATTTCGCTTCTTTTTTGGCCTTCTTGACAGGAATTTCCCTTGTGCCACCCTCTGTGGTTTTGCGCTTTCCCCTCCCTGCCGTTGCCAAGCCTATACAAAATCTACAGGTAGGTGAAGGGTCCTCGGTAGCAGCAATGAAAACTACTCAAGTTGATAAGGGCCCACAGTTAACAGTACAAAGTTTGCTGCCAGAAGCACAATACCTTATGTTGCTTGAAACATATATTCAACTAGAATTTTGTGGTAAATGACAGGGGGGTGGCCCAGCCCGGCCTCCTCCGGGCTCTGACGGGCGCAGACCGGCCCGCCCTTGGCCTGGGCTTTGCCACGGGCAAGCCTGCGCGCGTCCTGCGTTGCAGGAGCCTGCGTTGCTTTTTATGGCGCCTCCTGGCGCTGCTGATGACTCCAGCGGCTCCATGCCGTGTTGGGACCTGGTTCCCTTGGTCCTGGTGAAGCGAAGACTGGTTGTAAGGCAAGTGGGCTTCCCAGGTTGCGGGAGCCGTGTTGCTTTTCATGGCGCCTCCTGGCGCTGCTGATGACGCCGGCAGCTCCGTGCCGCATTGGGACCTGGTTCCTGTAGTCCCGGTAGAGGAGACTGGCTGTCAGGCAAGTGGGCTTCCCAGGTTACAAAATTAAGCACTCCAGCAAGAATCATTAGGTTTATTGACTATTCATGACAACAAGACTTGGGGTTTGTATGTGCCTGAGCTCATGCTCCGTTTTAACCTGAGTGTATTGGTAACGCATTAATACCAGTGTGGGCAAAATACCAAGTGGGACTATGCCTCACAAGTGGCCCGTTCAACAGTGCAAGCAGCCTGCCATTTACAACACACAACAGACTGAAGCATTTTAATGTGGTGGTCCACATTGCCGCATTAAAATTTTTAGCATCTTTACCACCTGCGTTCTGTGAGGGTCAAGCTGCAAGAAGGTAGAGTGACCGCGACTTTAAGCAGAGCTGGCTGCATACAGCATTAAGTGCTTGATGCAGTAGGGGACAATGACCAGAGCATGATTGTGAGCTGTCCTGGAGTCGGCCCCCTGAGCCATGGCGTGGTCTGCCCTGCGTCAGTGCATGTGACGTGCGGAGAGAAATGGCTAAATTTAAACCACCGAAGGGGCATGATAAGCTGTAATGCTACTTCATATCTCAGCCTTGCTCTCCCAATGCCAATTAAGGAGAAGAGTGACACTTAAGGACCAATCTGGAATGTCTCGTGTTGTGTTTCGCGCACAGAATCTCAGTGCCTGTAGTTCTTAATGAAGGTTGACCAGACCAAACTCTGACGTCGTAGACTGAATTTGGATAGTATGTGCCCATGTGTGCTGCACATGCTACATACTCCTCCCAGGCTTCACAGCGTCGGAGCGCGCGGAACAATCCCTCTGCCCGAACTCGGCGCATGCTGCTATGAAAAAGATAAAGCACACCATATAATTAAAGACCGGCCAGAACACATTTACTTGTTTTCCATGCTGCTGCAGCAGCGGTGAACCAAATTTGCATTTCCTGGTATTAACTCTCAAAATCTAAGATTTGTCTAACTGTTTAAATGTTCCCATGACATGAAAGGTTCACCTTACCTTATACACTTACTTTTCAATCAAGCTGATTAGTCTTTGTTCAATATGACCTGATTGGCTGAAATGTAAATACATGCCCATTGCGCTGCCGGTGCGTGGCTTTTTTTTACTCAACGATGGCACAGTAGGCTTGCAAATATTTACAAGGTGAAGTAAAGTCACCCTATGTGACTTTTCATGGCCTTGTAAATATGAGAGCATGAAAGGGGTGTTCAATGGGTGTTACAGTGGGTATTCCCACGCAACATCCATGGAACTTGACTAGGATGACCAGAATTGTAAAGCCAAAAACCGGGACATTTCCCAAAAATCAAAGGACTACGATTTTAATTCCACACAGCACACTCAAAGATGAGGCATTGCACAGGGCAGGTGAGGGGCTGGAAAATCAAACGATGCGTCAGTTCCTTACTACCCATTGGAGGTGATGCGTCGGTTCCTTACTGCTACATGGGAGGTGAGGTGTTGGCTCCCTACTGCTAGGCAGGGGATTTAATGCGTCAGCTCCTTACTGCTAGGCTGGGGAGGTGATGCATCGGTTCCTTACTGGCAGGGGAGTTGATGCATTGGTTTCTGAACACGCTGCCTCAGTTCCTTACCGCAGTGGGTTTCCTTTCAACAGCTGTGAAGCTGGTCCCGTGTTGCATCTGAGTCAGTGCGAATGTCATGGACGTTGGCGATGCAGTGCTTGTGAATGAGACAGCGGCGATTCTTCTGACATGCAACGGCAAGCTGGTGCCTGGGGTGAATGCTGTGGTTGATCAGTGGCGTAACACAGACTCCTGTAGTCCCCGCGGTGCGGGGGGCCCATGCTGCAGGGGGCCTCCTACGCACAGCTCTCTGGGCTGACCGCTCTGGATTAATACCAGAGCTGGGGTCCCTCTATGTACATCACAAAGGGGCAAGTTTTGTTACACCACTGTAGTCGATGCATCAAGAGGGAGCCAAACTTCGGGCAGACATCGGTGATGTGTTGATCTTTACAGCAAGGTGTAGATTTGGATGGATGCTGGGAATCGATGCGTGGGTATCTCCTTAAAATCACCAGATTTCACGTCCAAGGTCCCAGGAACTAGATTTGGCACCACTTGGCAAATCAGAACTCTCAGCAGAAGAGCCCAGGCACTGGCAGGTGAAGTCTTTGCTGGCCCTATGACTCGTTAACAGGAGGCAAGTATACTCAAGCCTTGGAGAACTTTGGAAGCAGGCTACAGAAATTCAAGTCCAGTTCTTTCACTCCCAGGACAGAAGCAGAAAGCAGCAGGCCACCACAGCAAAGCAAACAGCAAAGTGGCAACCCCTCCTGGCAGCCTATCCAGCTCTTCCAGGCTGGCAGAATGGCAGTAGTCCAGACGTGTTCTGAGAACATGGTGTTAGAGGTCCAGCACTTATACCCATTTCAGCCTTTGAAGTAGGCAAACTTCAAAGAACAGTCTTTGTAGTGCGTAAAACCCTCCCTTTCCCAGTCTTGTCTCCAGACACACTACAAGGGTGTGGAGACAGCTTCGTAGGAGAACATGTATTGGTGACAACTCCTCCCACTACTCTAGCTCAGGAAGGCCCATCAGCCTGGGAATGGACTATAAGGATATGCAGGGCACAGGTCAACTCCCTTTGTGTGACTGTCTAGAGTGAATGCAGAAACAGCCCAACTGTCAACCTAACCCAGATGTATATTCAGTAGACAGGCAGAGGCACAGAAGGGTTTAAGTGAGAAAATGCCAACTTTCTAAAAGTAGCATTTTCAGACCTGCAATTTAAAAACTAACTTGGTTGAAATATGTATTTTTAAATTGTGAGCCCAGAGACCGCAAACTACAAAAATGGAAGATGGACTTGTAAGATGTTACAAGACAGCTCCAATGCTAACCGATATGAGAGATACAAAAACTCTAGTGAAAAACGAAATTAGCAATATTTCACTACCAGGACATGTAAAACACAACAGTACATGTTCTGCCTTTTAAATACATTGCACCCTACCCACTGGGCTACCCTGGCCTACCTTAGGGGTGCCTTACATTTAATAAAATGGAAGGTTTGGGCCTAGCAAGTGGGTGCACTTACCATGTCGACATGGCAGTTTAAAAAGGCACACACAGACACTGCCTCAGAAGGCCTGAGACACGTTTTCAGGGCTACTCATGTGGAAGGCACAATCAGTGCTGCAGGCCCGCTAGGAGCATTTAATTTATAGGCCCTTGGCACACATATTGCACTGTACTAGGGACGTACTAATAAATCAGATATGCCAATCACATATAAAGCAATCATCAGTATAATTTAGACAGGGAGCACTTGCGCTTTAGTACTGGTCTGCGATGGTAAAGTGCCAAGAGTACTAAAACCAGCAAAAACGAAATGCAGCACACAATCAAAAACGGACTGGGGAAACCAAGTGAAAAGATGCCAGGTCTAACAATTACACTTAATGTTTGAACCAAGTGATCTTTAGCACATCATGAAGGGCCCACAAAGCTTCTGTAACTGGAGGAGTTAGTATTGGCTCTGCCTTAATGCTGAGATTACTCTACCTTGCCTAAATGTGGCTGGTCTCCCTCCATTGGTGTACTATCATGGCTCTAAAAATATCAGTAACCTGTGAACTACCCTTGATCCATACCGGTCAGTGATCTCACAGGTGGACAATGACATTTAAACACCCTTTTCCAGCTACATGTTTTCAGTAGAATCCCTCATCTGCTATAACTGCCTGAAAAGTTTACTCTTGTGCTTGATGTCATGGTCACTGCAATGGACTACTGAAATTATATCAAAGGCCCTGCCAGCTAACTCCCCAAAGAGTCCAAGATAATGTAACCTATCTCATCCTATTTGCAATAGACAGGCCATATCCCCTCCACTCTGAGGTTACTCCACTGTCCAAACAAAAGGTTGAAGTCAAGGTCTTCTGCCTCATATGCAGGGTTATTCAAAGATATGCACCCACCTAAATTGCCGTTCTAATGGTGTTATATGGATAAACAAGACACCTAAACTCACCCACTCAAAACAGAATCGTGCTCTCTGGCAAGAGATAAACATTTTGATGTATCCCACCTTTCTTGATACACTCTGTTAGATTTCCCTAGTCCCCTGAGTTTTTGATATACCATCACTCTGCAAAGAAGGATAAAATGGAGGGGTATCTCACACCCATCCCTATTTACTGCACACATTTGTAGGAGAAATGGTTAGAGGACAACTGAGAAATTGCAATGTGTGTGAGGGTTTTCTTATCCTGGATACTTTCCTAATCAGTAGACACACAATAGATTATAATGGATTGTATTATTACAGTTTTATTATATGTCTTGTAGAATGTAAGGGTCATTATTACCATTATTATGATACAAATACCATCAAAGGAAAACATATTAAGGCAGAACAATATGAAACCCTCAAACATTATGGATAGTAAGCAAAATTCTATTCCCAATTTATTCTTTGATTGGCCATGCTATATAAACTTTTCCCACTCACAACTCATGTGATTGAGCCTGCGGCATATCAGATGGAAACATTCTTAGCATGGCTGCCAGGCATGCAGAGTTGATCCCCATCTCCTCATAAGAGAGACCACTTTATCTAGCTTTGTTCCTGTTCACTAAGGTTGCCCTTCGTCGAAGGCATTGAAACCCTTTGCTAAATGTGGATGTATGGCAACCCTTTGCTGGGTGAACTTGTCAAGTAACCCTTTGCCGGTCTCGGACTCCAAGAGACCGATCTCTAAGCATGGTGGCATGGCCGTACAGAGTTTCAGCAGGAGCATAGGGTGTAAGTTGTTAGTGATTTGTGTAGCAGCGATGACCATTGTTATTATAGTTATGTGCAATGTATGTAAGTGTTTCAAACACCGTACAAACTTAGAAAACTGGACAAAACTCTGATCAAACTGGATTAGTTATGTCAAAGCCTGTGTTATAGCCAGTCTGAAGACGTTTAGAAGACAATTCTATAGTACTACTCCATTACACATTGGGGAATCAAGCTTAAGTTTAAAGAGAGAACTGTAAAATGCTCACAGGTCACCTTATTTAGACATGGGGCAGATATGTAGCCAAACTCTGGGTTTGCCATCCTAAAATGGGAAGGTGAAGAACAGTGGGCAAGTGGGAGGTGAAGAGGTGTAGGCGGTGGTGACCAGTGTTGGTGGTTTATTCACCATAGGTGGGAGTGAACCCCAAAGTATATTAATGTCTTGTTGAACTGGGGATTCTCTGAAATCCACAAGTAATGCCATTCATGCAGTACAGCAGTTGGGTGGGAGTTCTATGGAATCCTATCAATTTTCTCCAGACATAAGGGGGGGGGGTTAATGCCCATAACTAGACCGGCCGGCAACTACCAATAAGAATAAGTTTCACCTTTGAGGAAGCTTTATAACAATTGTTTGTTTGTTTAGCATGTATCTATGGCCCAGTATCCATTTACATCTCTTGATTTGTTTGTTGTTTCACTAGGAAGCCAAATATCCAAATACTCATTTCACTCTGGACAGCCTTGACAACACACTCTTTAACTTATTTATCGCCGGGACGGTGTCTGCTGCTGTTACCATCCACTGGGCACTTAGGCTCATGTTGAAGTACCCGGAAATTCAAGGTAAGAAGTGGACGGGAATGTGGCAGAACTGTAGGTTAAAGCTATATTTTTCAAACAGTGACCAAAATATTGACTGCATGTGTGACAAATAAAACAAGCAAACCATGAATAAATCTGTTTTCTTTTGTAGGTCTGTAGTTAATCAAGACCTTTGATTGTAACAAAAATACATACATTAAATACTGTCATAAAGGGTATTTCATCCAGTTCTCTTCATAATTTAGTCTGCTTTACTGACATTTACATTTTGCTTCCACCCATCACAGTATGGAGCAGTGGGATCATTTCTCTTCAGCCATTAGAAATTTCTCAGTGAGCGACAGTATTCTGCCAAAGCACAATGTCAATAGTGACCAAGAAAGCAGTCTCCTTCAGTGCCAAGCCATTTTATGCTTAAACATAAAAAAATTGGGAAGGTTCTGCAGCTCTTTGTATACTGCTACCTGATTCGTGTCACCACTTGTTATGCACTGCATTCCACGCATGCACTGCTTGCCACCGTCATTTTATGAATGTGATTCTAATGCAGTCAAAGATGGCTGCTCTAGCACACTTAACAACAGATGGTTATTTTCATGGATATGCTTCTAAGCTTTTCAAAAATGGTTGCCATAGAGTGTGCACTCATGCACAGATGGTCATCTTTAAATGGTCTCCCATCTCATTCTGTTTATGTGCATGCAGAAGCCATGTTTGTCAAAAACGTTAATATAGAAACCTTCAAATAAATCTGCCCTTGCATGTGCTCACCAGGACTGCCATATTTGAATGTTTTTATAAAACTTTATTGCAAAAACAATCAAAGGCTGTCGCCTCTGTATGAGCATGCATGTGCACACTACACACACTGTGGGCCTATTTTAAAATACTTATGTATTACATATTTACAAAAAAAATTAAAAAAAGCATTAGCAGTGACAGACCTATCAGCTTTGTTATTGCTTGTCAACAACTAACAGGAACAACTGCTATTATTTTTCTTGTTGCAGCAAGACATTAGGTTCTGGTTGAATAACTAAAAAAGAAAGAGTGAAGGAAGAAGAAATTAGAGCAGACGTGGACAGAGATTAAGTAGAACCTACGGTCACTTAAAATGAGTGACTGGATTTAGTTGGTATCTGAACAAACTTTCAGATCTGTCAAAGACATCTCCACTGACAACCTAATGCTGAACTCATCTCTCGCCCCATCAGCTCCACATCCAATGCCAACATCCTTCTAAAATACTCAACACTTTTATGGAAAGCTTTGTGAATATCCATACCCCAATTAACACGCATCAGTGCAAGCCAAAGCCTTAAGCACCCGGATACTCTAAAGACCTTGCTGATTATAATTGATCCATCCACAAGCAGGAAAGAAATTGAAGTTACTCAACGTAACAGACAGCTCATCAAATCAGCCAAAGCAAAGTACTATACCAACATCATCAGTGAATCCACCAACCGAAGCAGAAAGCTTTTCCAAATTACCAAGCACTGCCTAATCCCTTTGCTGCACCAACTATACTTCATTCCACAGAAAAGTGCAATGCCATCAACCTCTTCTTCAGTTAAACAAAATGTAGAAGATTCAAAAGCACATTGGCAACACCGAACCTGCTGCATCTCTTACGCCACCCCCTTATCCTAGAATCTTGCAAAGGTAAGTCTTAGAACCTTATTCCTCACAGATCTTGCAGACATTCTTGACTTCCTTAGATCCACTTCTTATGAAGATGTCTTACCCTTGCCCTTTATCAAAGTTTACTTGGGATACTCACTCCTACTCACCATTATCAATTTCTCTGTCACTCAAGGCATCTTCCCAGAAGGTCTAAAAAAAGGTCAGATCATCCCACTCCTAAAGAACAAACCTTTACTAGTCCTGATGACCACACAAACTATTGGCCCATCTGTCACCCAACGTTTATCAGCAAAATCATTGAAAACACAGTCTATGTTCAACTCCAAGATCACATAAATCCTTACTAGAATTCTAGCTCCAGATCTCACTGCAGCACTGACACTGCAACCTTATGACTATGCCCTTTTCACCTCAGATAAAGATGACCCGTGCTTTGCGTTATTGCTGTAGCTTTCAGCTTTCTACGACAGTCAACCATCCCACCCATATACACATAAAATGAGATTAAACAACAGTGTCCTCCACTGGTTCTCCTTCTTTTTCAACCAATGCCAGTTTGTTCACATGGGCACCTCCAGGATCCAAAAGATCCCTGTTACGTTTGGAGTACCCTAGGTTTCCATGCTGTCTCCTGTCATCTTAAACCTCTGCATGGATCTGGTTGGTGCTCTGGCTCAATGACATGAACCTTAAGGGCTACGAATCCCGACTGTCACCAAATGCCAAGGCACAAAGAGTCAACTTGGACAACAACCTCACCCTAAAGGAACACATTGCCAAAAAAACAAAGACAGCTTGTACCAGCTCTCTTAGTTAAAGAAAGTGAAGCAATTTTCTGCAGAAAGCGACTTAACTTCTCATCAAGCCCCCAGACTCTCACATCTAGATAATGGTAACACTCTGTTCCATGGACTCCCTAATTGCTTACTGGTACCCCATAAGGGCATCCTAAATGCTGAAGTATGCCTCATCCAGAACGTTAAAAAATATGATCACATCACCATATACTTATGGAACTACAGTGACTCCTGTTGCTGACTCACACCATCTTCAAAACCAGCTGCATTATTTTCAAAGCCATCATGACCAGAATCCCTACATATCTTGCAGACAAGCTCACCATATCTGGTGATTCTCGGCACACCTGCATCCAAGTTACCATCAGACTGCAGACTAAGAAATGTAAACATTAAAAAGATGTCAGCAGGCCATTTCCATCTCTGCACCCAGGATATGGAACAACATCAGAGCAGCTCCAGTACTTCTCCAATTTACAAAAGAGTTGAATACTCACTTCTTTAAAGAACACTATATGACCATGCTTTAACCATCCACAATTCAGCTGTCCAGCTCTGCTGCTTTTTGTTTGGGCTCATATTTTAGAAATACCATAAACTTGAATACAAGCACTTGTCCCCAACACACACTTATTAAAGAGAAGCCCCTTCTTTCGATACGCTTGATGACTGACAAGGCAGTGATTCTCTACCAATCCGCTAGGCTGAAGAAGATATAGTCACCCAAGCTGTCGATCAGTCCCCCCCCACAAATGTTGGTTTTACAAAAATGTTATCCGCAACATGACAATTCTATTCTATTCTATTCTATAGTTTTGGTAGAGCGCAAACAGCTGCCCCAGCAATGAGGCGTCCCGGCGCTAAGAACCAAGACCTCGGCATTCGTACTTCTTATCCAAAACACTAGGAATACTTGTTCTGGGGCATTTCCTGCTTGTTTTCATATTTAGTCAAATTACATTATGCTTCATCCTTGAATTGGATTTTTATTCATTTTGATAAATTAGCCATTCTTCGCACGCACACACACACACACACACACACGCACGCACACACACACACACACACACACACACACACACACACACACACACACACATACACACAGACACATATATATATTCATATATATATATAATCACAACCCTCTTTGCAGAAGAACGGAGCGCACTCACGGGTGACGTTTCACAGCTTACTTTTATTTTCTTTCAACAATTCAATGTTTGCACAGGCATAATTTTGCTAAAAACCAACGCGTTTCGGTCTCTCCGAGACCTTCATCAACAAAGAAAATAAAAGTATGCTGTGAAACATCACCCGTGAGTGCGCTCCATTTTTCTGCAAAGAGGGTTGTGATTATGTAATACCGGTTCGCTCCGCCGTGGAAGTGCACCGCTTGAGGATGCGCCAAGGTTCAAACAAAATTAAGCTACAGTTGGAGGATATATCTATTCTATACTACTATTATAAAGAGCGAACACAAACCTTTTGGCAAGGTAAACCGGGGAACCACAGCGCCAATCCACACACCCAATACATTGTTGTAAACCTCAGGGTGTGCAGATGGACATAGGCTATAGAAAATAAAATAAAAACGTAAATTTAAAAAAATATCTTTAAAAAAAAAGTAGTGCCCTGAAAGTAGCGCCTGCCGCGACACTGACAGCCACGACGTAGCGCTGGCCGCAACGTACGTGATGACGAGGAGGAGGGGCGGTGAAGTGAGAAGCTCAGGGAGGAGCGGCGGCTCAGGTAAGGCTCTGGGACATGGGACGGGAGGGAGCCGGTGCGGGAGGTTGGCCCGGAACAACTGCGGTAAGGCTCAGGGTCTGGGGGCAGCATTTCAGGCTTGCGTGCACCCCCGCCCGCCACAACTTTGTCCGGGACACAAACAATGTCGTGGAGGGTGGGGGACGGGGCGGGAGTGCACGCAAGCCTGAAATGCTGCCCCCAGCTCCCTTCTGCCCCAGGCAATGCTGGGGCGGGCTGCTAGTATATATATATATATATATATATATATATATATATATATGTATATCCACATAAAGTTACCATTCGCTTTGGGGCGCACACAAAACACAAGGTGGAAACTCTTCTTTTGTTTCTGAGAGGTCCGTTTAATTCATGAGAAACCGGCATGCTTTCATCATTGCAAACGCTGGGTCCTACGCGTTTCGAGGCTCCTGCCTCTTGATCACGGACCAAACTGATTTAGGCAACCGCTTCGTTACAAGTTCCGCTTTTGACTGTACTACCTGCCCCCAGGTGGACTGACTCACGTGTTCAGTCTGCAGGCATGCTAGGACTTGTGGTTCAATGTTTGTAACCCTGGTTCGAAGCAGCTGACCGGCAATCCTGTTCTTTTTGATGGTTTTTCACCCTCCAGTGGGTGTGATGAATGTTTCGCCAGCTTCTATATTTGAACTGTCTTGGTTTTTCCGTTTTAGCGAGGCTCTGGTGTCCCGCTACAGTCCTTTGTGTGGAGATATAAATATGCTTGTGGCATATTTTCCGTGTCAGCCAGAAGACATGGACAGGAGCACCGTTCCAGAAGTGGCTGCCGATTTTCCTGGCGTCTGTGCAAGCAGCTTTTCGTGTTTGTCAAGGTATTGACTCATCGGCAGTTCACCTAGAGAGGCCAGTTTAG
Source organism: Lissotriton vulgaris (assembly GCF_964263255.1). NCBI lineage: Eukaryota > Metazoa > Chordata > Amphibia > Caudata > Salamandridae > Lissotriton > Lissotriton vulgaris. Next base: position 541,648,857 of record NC_141695.1, on the reverse strand, counting down.
CTTGGGACGCTGTTACATGGCAGTTCGTGACTTCACGGATGAAATTGGTGAACTTTTGCCAATCCACGACCGGCGGACTGGTGCTCTGCAGGGGGAACGTAATGCAGGGACCCGAGGGGTTTATAATGAAATAATTTCAGCTGAATGAAGGTTGTCCAGCGCTGCAAACGCCGAAAGACACAAAGATTCATCTTTGGTTTCCCCACGTCAAAACCTACCCAGTTAAACAGAATTCTGGGAGTTGGAGTGCAAGACTAATGCAACAACAAGGTGGACGATCACATGACTCAGGGGGGCGTTCACTCCAAGGATTGGGAGCATTGCAGAGTATAAATTATGCTGGGCTGCGTGGACTTTCAGTTGTGCAGCAGGCGTCTGAAGAAGGTTTTTTACCGAAATGCATTACGCCTTACCTGCTTTTTCAAATAAAGAAACCCCATTCGAGAATCCCTGCTTGTGGCTCCTTCCTTCAGTGCAACTGGAGGCTTGTGGCATATTTTCCGTGTCAGCCAGAAGACACGGACAGGAGCACCGTTCCATAAGTGGCTGCCGATTTTCCTGGCGTCTGTGCAAGCAGCTTTTCGTGTTTGTCAATGTATTGACTCATCGGCAGTTCACCTACAGAGGCCAGTTTAGCTTGGGATGCTATTACATGGCAGTTTGTGACTTCACGGATGAAATTGGTGAACTTTTGCCAATCCACGACCGGCGGACTGGTGCTCTGCAGGGGGAACGTAATGCAGGGACCCGAGGGGTTTATAATGAAATAATTTCAGCTGAATGAAGGTTGTCCAGCGCTGCAAACGCCGAAAGACACAAAGATTCATCTTTGGTTTCCCCGCGTCAAAACCTACCCAGTTAAACAGAATTCTGGGAGTTGGAGTGCAAGACTAACGCAACAACCAGGTGGACGACCACATGACTCAGGGGGCGTTCACTCCAAGGATTGGGCTGCGTGGACTTTCAGTTGTGCAGCAGGCGTCTGCAGAAGGTTTTTTACCGAAATGCATTACGCCTTACCTGCTTTTTCAAATAAAGAAACCCCATTCGAGAATCCCTGCTTGTGGCTCCTTCCTTCGGTGCAACTGGAGGCTTGTGGCATATATATACGGACAGAGACGTTATAGTTAGGAAATAGAATTTAAAAAACCTTAGAAATTCACTGAAAGAACAGTCTCAGATTTCACTCGTACAAAACCTGGGAAATACAGCAGTTATAGTTACCTGAGCTAACTATACTGTATGCCCCCACAATGCACTGCTTATAACCTCACATATTACATCACTCCTGACATGGCACCTCTCTCTGTGCAGGAACAATAGTTTCATCTCTTTCCTTGCCCGCAGACAAGAGATAAAACCTCCACTTCCAGCGGGCGGGAGCACTTTGATAGCTCCCGACTGCTGGAATCGGAGTGTTTGCTTTTGCTTGGTGGGAGCTGTGATCGCTCCCACCAAGCCATTTATTAAAAACTATTGAATGAATTTACATCATATCACAAATAGCACACTCTGCGGACTAAGATCTAGCTTCCTGCCAAATTTAATATATTCCCATTTAGCACTTTTTTCTGTAGTCTTTTGTTATACCTTTGCATCTTTGGCATGGTTTACCCTGTCTTTTTGCCTCTGCCTCCTGTATTTTTGACGCTGTGCTAGATTTTGTTTTTGCTGGTTCAGATGCTTTGGGCACTTTGCCACTGCTGATCAGTGTCAAAGTGCAAGTGCTTCCCGTGTAAATTGTTATTGTAATTGGTTATCCATGATTGGCATATTTGTCTCACCAAGAAGTCCCTAATAAAGTGCATTGAGTGTGCCAGGGCTGGTGATCCAAATGCTACTAGTGGGCCTGCAGCACTGATTGTGCCACCCACATGAGTAGCTCTAAAATGGTGTCTCAGGCCTGCCGCCGCAGTGCCTGTGTGCAGTCTGTGAACTGCCATGTCAACTTGGTCAGTGTCCCCACTGACCAGGCCTAACCCTTCCCTTTCTGTACACATTGGTCTCCCCTATGGAAGGCCCAAGGTACCCCCTTGGGTATGGTGCAGTGCATGTGAAAGGTAGAGCATGTAATAGTGCAGGTGAAATGCTCTTGTAGTGAATTACAGCCATTTTCGTTTTTCACTATAGTAATGCTATCTTGCCCATAGGCTATCACGGGGAATGCTGGCTACAGTGGCTACCTGCATATCTTCCCATAGGAGCAAGATAGGACATACAAGTCTAGTATCCCTGAACTCCGAATTTAATAGCACATCTTTTAGTAAAGGTGGTTTTTAAATCCTGTGTTTGAGAACAGCACTTTTCGATCACGGTTCGATCCCTGGGGTCGGCGGCAGATCAGCCCAGCACCATGTGACTCTGGGCAATAGCTCGCTTAATCTTCCTGACGTCCACCAGCGCTATGACACCCTCGAGTAATTTGTCGTGCTTCATAATACTGGACATTTACATTACATAGATGGCTAAGTTCTGGCATGTAAAGTTTCATACAGATCCATCCTGGGGGAAAAGTAAAGAGGAGGTAAAAAAGTTGTGTTTTTAATGCTAACTCCTATATAACTGCCACAGGAAAAAACTGCTGGACAGACTTACATGAACATGCAATGAACATACAACTTTATTCAGCATAGGTCCTTTATGTGGTTTGGTGTAAATGCTTTCAGTAGCTGCTGAGATACTTTAGTCATCTCCTTTTGTCCTGATTTGGAAGGGGTGAAAGCCCGCTTCTCAGACTGTATGAGGAGGATAGCTTCCTGGATGTCCAATAACTGGCTGCAATTAAATTGAGAAGAGACCGAAATACTACAATTCAGGAAAGACCAACATCTGTGTAAGTCTAACTGGTGGTCATCTGACCTGAGACCTAACCCGGCCCCAAAACAGGTAGTCAAAAATCTAGGTGTTAAGCTGCCCATTTCTTTGTTCATTAAAGAACTTGCTTCAACTCTCTGCTGAACTTGTTTTGGCACCGTTTGATTATTGAAAAAAACATTTCTTTAGTTCTAGGAAAACCCTAAAGCAATAATCACAAGCGGTCTCGACTATGGAAATGCTCTATTTGTTGGTGCCAATGAAACTTTACTGTCTAAACTGCAGGTGACACAGAATACTGCAGCCAGACTTGTGTGCAGTCTCCTATCTGGTTCTCCCTCTGCTCCGATACTACACTTTCTACATTGCTTACCTATTAGGAAAAGACTCATCTTTAAGATGTGCTGTCTTACCTATAAAACCCTGAATTGCAATGCCCCAACCTACCTACAGAAAAAGACTCCGATAATATCACCTGACCAGATTGCTGAGATCCACAGACAAAGCCCTACTAGAAATTCCACAGATCCCTATCTCCAGATTTGGTGTGAGGTCTTTGTCCTACCTGGCCCCCTTCTACTGGAATAAACTTCCTCTACCAATTTGTGTGTACTAAGCTGGTAAAGTTGAAAAAACTCCTAAAAACATGGCTGTTTTAGTTAGTTTCGATAGTTTTAGACTCCGGCAGAAGCCCTGAGATATTCCTCTGGGGTTGATTCATCGCGCTTTTTCGGCTATTAAAGTCCCTCTCCCTTGTTAAAGGCCTGAGCCAAACGCTGGAGAGGGCCTTTAATATCTGGTATAGCCCTCTACGGCTGGCTATAAGGCTATAGTATGGTTGAGATCAGAGGTAGCAATCCGTATTACTACCTCCACACCAGCTGCAAGTATTATCGACTTTAAGAAACCAAATTCTATTTTGGGGTTTCAGCTCTCAGCATTCGTGTTCTGGAACAACCCTCTTTACATGTGCTGTAGTACTGCTGAGACATCTTTCAGACAAAAAAGGGCACCGTACAGCAAAAGTTGTCCAAGATGCTACTAGATTTAATTTTTATTGTCAGTCTTTCTTCTTTTAAAATCATTTTAGCCAATACGTTTACCTTTGCTAAAGCACTTTCATTTCTCACTTCATCAAGAAATATTTTATGATTTTGCACCAGGTAGAAAGTAAAGATAAACGTGTAGGTAGAATAAATAAAACTGTACAGACTGCTGCATTGTATAGAATGAGTATGGTAAATAGATGGACTAGTCCCAGAGGGATAGCATACCAGGTTACAGATTCATTAGGATGGCACACTGTGTAAGAGAAGGCACGAGGGGGCAAAGAGATAGAGAGGAAACACATTGACGTGGGGACAGCGGAGACTAGAAAATAGACAAAGTGGAGGAGCAGGTACACACTGAGAGAAAGGGTACAAACTGGATTAGGGGGCACAATTGAGAAACCATAAGGGGAGGCACAAACTGTATGACTATTGCAACTAAATCTAAGAAATATCACAAAGTTTCAGTCATATACCATAATGGGGTCAATGAATGGGGGCATTTATTCAGAGTCTCTTGAAACCTCTACACACCCAAAGTTTGATTTCTTAATGTGAATATTACAGAACCTTGTCCTTGTCCTTGCTCAGGTAGCAGAAGAACATCTGAAATCTAAATCTAAGCTGGACCAGTGGTGCTGGGACAAAATCAGAGTGGGGTTCTGCCACTAATTTTATACCACTGAAGTCATAGAAATTGTAAAAAGTTCAAGTCTCACCCAAAAATTAAGTGTAGCAAAGGTGCCATGCCCATCCGGAGGGAGATGGTAAGGGTGTGTATGTAGCTGGTCACGCATTTTGAAGCACTTGTTTGGTAGTGCACTGTCATTTATAGGCAGCACATTTTCCATTGAAATGTCCACTTAATTTGCATAGACCTGCAGTGTTATTGATAAAACTATTTAGAGCACAAATGATAATGTCTGGAAATTGGGTTTAGCGATTATCATTTGTGCCAAGCAGTGTCTTGATTTTTTTAAGCCTATTATAATCTTTCTTTCCATTACACTTCAGAATTACAGAACATGTGCTTCATTTGTGATTTCCCAATTGCTAACATATTTTGATATATGTGTAGAGTTCATTGAAAGTTATTTATATTTTGTTGTGTGTTAGAAACAAATTGACATCCTACAGTCTTTCCTTCCAATCCCTGTAACATCCTACTGCCTTTCCTTTCAATCCCTGTACCACGCAAAGATTGTCACCTAGGTCAGTTTTACAAAATCCTCTCACTTTGCAGTCGTAGAAAATAAACACCAGTTTTCCTTAATAAAAGAATAAACAGCAATTTGTTCTTTATTTATTGTTGAGTTTTAAATAGTGCAAACGTGCCCTGAGGGCATCAGAGCTCTTTACAAGTATTACATGTACATCATTTACAGGAGGTATACCAAACGTCGGAAGGAAACAGACATACGGTGTAGGGCTTTACAGGACTACATCTACCTTCATTTACAAGAGGTATTACGGAGGTGGTTGGGAAGAAGTCATACAAAAAAAAGGCAGGAAGGGAGTAGATGGGTCATTTGTAAAAGATTCAATTACAGGTGATAAATACTAGTATATATGAATACAAATTATGACAGGTCAAACTAAATAGTTCGGATGGATGAGTTTAGGATTTTGTTGAGAAGAGATATTTTTAAGTTTTTCCTGAAGTGAAGGTAGGATTGGTTTCAATGAAGTTCCATAGGGAGGACATTCTGGAGAGAGCGAGTGATTGGATTACTGCCTTCAGAAGGGATAAATAGTTTGAGTTGTTAGTGTTTTAGTGTGTAGAGGTAACTTTTTGATGAGGCACTGATATGTTCTTTTCTATTAAGACATTTGTCGTCAAGAGTAATCCCAATAGATTTGACAGAGTTGGATATAGATAATTTCAGTCTACAGCAGTTAAACTGTCCAGTCAGTTGTAGATGAGGAGTTGATTTTAGTTTTTAGGCTGGATGAAGAGTTCAGTTTTTTGGGGGTTTAGTTTTTGGTGGTTGCTTTGGAGTCAAGTGTGTATCAGGGAGACAGTGTTGTTGAGCTGGAGGATGTTTTCAAGTGTAGCAATTTTGATATAGATTTGGGTGACATATGCATAGAGATGGGAGGCAATCCAAGCTTAATACAGGATCAGTGCAAGAGGTTCAATGAAGAGATTGAAGAGAGCATGGGAAAGTATAGAGCTTTGGGGGACTCCTTGCTTGACTAATGTAGCTGTCGATGTGGACGGTACCGCTCATGCCAGCCCATTGTGAGAGGGTGTTGAGAAGAGTTTTGAAGTCCAGGAGGATTAGAGTACAGGCATCTCCCTCGTCAAGGGATCTGTGTAAGTTATCAGTGATGTTCAGGATTGCACTCTCTGCACTGCAGCCTTTCCTAAATCCAGATTTAAATGTGTTGTGCAAGTTGAACCTCTCAATATGATTGTTTAAGTAAGAGAGGACACATTTTCTATGGTTTTACCAAGTAGAGGGCGGTTGATTTAGGTTTTGAGGTCATTGGGGTCGGCATCCGGCTTCTTGATGAGGGGGTTAATTTGGCCAAGTTTAAGAGAGGACGGCATGGAGCTGTGGTTAGGGAGGAGTTGATGATATTTGTCCAGGTTAGAGCAATGATATGTCTGAGATTTTTTAAAAGAGATGAGGAGAGAGGGTCAGAGAGGTCAGTTTCATAGATACTAGTATTTCACAGACTTCTTTTTCATATATATTTTCAAATTTGGACCAGGTTAGATTGTTTTTTTGGGTGGAGGTGATTGACGCTGTAGTTCAGGCATCCTGAGGCGTGGAATTGTAGAGTTCGACTTTAGTCGGCCATAGTTAGAGGTGTGGATTTCAGTCGGAGGAGAGTGGGGTCAAGTCAGAGTTCAATGTTTGTTATTTTATCTGAAATGAATTTAGCAACTCTTCACAGCGTTTGGTGAGGAATGGAAGAGGTTTGGTTTTTGATGACCTTGTTGGGATGGTTTCTGGACTGGTCCAGTTGAGTTCTGAAAAAGGCAGATTTTTCTCTGTAGATGTGTGTTTTATATTTAGGCGTTCTGTTCATAGGCGAGAGAGAGGGTTGATTTCTCCATTTTCTTTCCATCAATCTGAATTGTCGCCTTTCATTATTAAGGTCTGTGTTGAACCATGATGTGGAGGGGACACCTCTTGATTTTTGAAGTTTTAAGGACGTGGTGTTGGCAAGAAGTACCATCCTTTTTGTGTTGTAGTGAGAGGTGAGTTTGTTGGTACTGATTCGGGTGGGGTAATAATATGCGAGCTAATCCAGTATTCTAACTCTGCTGGATTTGGTGAATGTTTCTTGTCCAGTGTTTCAGCAGGTGGTTTCAGGTGGCCGGATAGATAGCTTGATGGTGAGGTCGAAAAGAATTAGGTGATGGTCGGACTAGTCGATGGGTGGATTGCAGGGATATGACATTGTGGTTGGAGATGATAACGTCAAGGGTAGCACCTTTGCTGTGGGTTTGCTTTTTACAATAGTGTTGGGTGAGACTTTTTAATTCAGGAGGCAGTTTAGTGTTTGTAGTGTACTGTTGTTAGCATCATTTTGGTGTAAGTTTAGGTCTCCTAGACTAATGTCTGTAGAGTCTTTCAAGGAGTTCAGTGTTATAAAGTCCATTATTTCTTCTAAGCATTGCCTCTTTTCACCTGGAGAGCATGGAAATACATCATCAGATCGCACCTCAAAATCCCAAAACCACCAACATCTCACATAGCTGCAAACTAACAATATCACTCCCCCACTGCCCAAGTCGTACTGGAAGTACCATGGTAAACATTTACTCTAATGGCACAGTCCAGATACAAGCCAACAGCGACAATCTAGAGTCCTTTGATACCGTCTTCCCCTCTCTCGGGGATACACCCACTCACGCTCTCCCTCTCCCACACATACTCCCACACCGGAGGAACCGGACCAACCATTTGAAAACACATCAACAGCACTGGCCCCTCAGCACGCAACCTACCTCTCACAACTCCCAGGGAGAGCACGTCCCCCCTTCTTCCCATATCCAATTCTCACCCACACCTGTCACCCACTTCTTCGAGTCCCCCTAGCCACCCCCCACGCCCGCCTCACCCCCGCCCCTCCCACAGGGAGAATAAGATCCATCCCTCCCCCACTTTAGCTCTCATTGCCATCCGCGACCTACCGCCGCGATACCACCCAGTAACCCCACACGCCCCACACCACACGTCATTTACCTCACCATCCGCACAAAGATCAGGACCTCCTTACTCCCCACCCTCGGGTGTCTCTCTCACCCGCCACTTGCCAGCTCTCACCCCCTTCCACCTCCGGCTAACTCTCACTCCTTCCCTACACTTTCCCAATACACATCCCTAACTCACTGCGAACAACCAGAACACCCCCCTCCACACATCCACAAGCAAAAAAGCCACTACACCCCTATGAGACCTTGCACCACATGACATCCCCCTCACCACCCCCAGTGAGAATAGGACCACCCTACTGCCCACCGATGGCACTCCACTCCGTCCATCACCTTCTGGCACAATACACAACATTCCCCCCACCACCACCATAGACAATAGTAACCCCCCCCATGACCATCGTGGGCTCTCACCCCCATCCGTCACCTACAGGCTCTCATCCTCACCCACAACCTGCCCTCCACTTGTCGAACCACATGAACACCCATTCTCCCAAACACACGGGATATACAGCACCCACCCCGCTACTAAACCCCACCACCCTACACTCACGGTCTCATCCAGACCCCACGCAGACAACACAGCTACCAAACTAGCGAACACCCCCAGTCTCTCCCCCCACAAGCCCAACACACTTGCACAAGTCCATTCCGGCTACAACAACAAACTAGTGACTGAGCAACACATCTCCTTGTTGAAACACAGATAACGACCATAATCAGGGGCCTCACTGAAATCCTAGCAAACCATGCAGCGCCCCAGGAACAGCATCACACCCACTGTTTCATCGCTCAGACGCAACAATATCCATCCACTACCCTCCCAAGAGATGGGTAGCTAACCCCCTCTCCAATCTATCACAGAGACCGAAGAGGACCAGAGACGCTATGTCTGAGAACCACGTGGCAGATCTTGCCTCCTCATATGGCAATCTTAATGCTGTCACCGACCAATCCAAAATACAGGTGATAACCGGACTAAGTAGATTCCAAGCCCCCCCAACTCACCAAGACCACCGACCACCCGCATGACCATCCCTTGGCCCCCCGGTACGAAGAATCCCAAAACAGAGATGACCCCCAAAAACTGCATGCTCATAAACTGCAGATCAGCCACGAAACACGCCACAGAACTAGCAGAATCCATCCTCACTCATGACATTGACATAGCATTCATCCCTGAAACCTGGCTTAACGACTCCTCCCTTTTTCTCCAGGACACCCTCGCCCCCCCAGGCTTTACAATCACCAACAAAAACAGAAAAGACCATAGAGGTGGAGGATTAGCGATCATCCACAGAGACAATGTCTGTGACGGAATCTGAATCATCCAATTACAACACCTTTGAGTGCCTAAACGTCAACATCATCACCTGCAACAAAAAACCACTAACCTGCCACCTTATCTACCACCCCCCAGGCAACTCCACCGCCTTCACTGAACACCTGTCTGACCTACACTGGAACGAAGAAAATAATTTGCTTATCCAAAATCTGAGTGAGGTACTATGCAATAACAACCTCATGCAACACTGCATAGAAACAACTCACAACAAAGGTGCTGTCATAGCCAATCAAGACACAGTGAGGATAAACCACACCCTGCCCGTAGATTGGTCCGACCACCGCCTAATCCTTTTCAAACTCACTCAGCCAGCCACTATTCAACTCCCCACCCCAGAATAACCCAAATGGACCAGAAATCTCTCTCGGATCAACATGACTGACTTGGAAGAAAAAGTCACCTCTTTACTCACTCACTGAGCTTTCCACTACAGAACTCACTGACCACTACGACACTTCCATGTCAACTATTCTCGATCAGATAGCCCCTCTGAAACAAAAAAACCCAGAACATTCCATCCAGATCCTGGTTCAATATGGACATCAATAACGAAAGGAGACAACTTAGAGCCACAGAAAGACTCTGGAGAAATAACCCCTCTGCTAGCCTTCTCGAACTACTCAAAGCAGCTCGGAGAAATTACAAAAAACACATCCACAATGAAAAAAACAACTTCTTCTGCTCTGCCTTGGACAATGCAAAAAACAGCCCCAACAAACTATTTAAAATCATCAAGCTACAAACCACTAAGCCAACAGCAACTTTCACCCAGGCTTCCTCGGAACTCTGCGAAAACTCCACCATCTTCTTCAAAGAAAAAATCACCAAGATTGAACACTCGCTAGACACCAGCAACAATCCCAACAACTAAAGCCTGTCCCCAGATACTACAGTAAACACATGCCTTCACAGCACAACAACATGGAAGGCCTTCGCTCCTTTCGACACCGCGGCTTTCGACACCGTTCCCCATGATGGTCTCCTCGCAAGACTTCGCGAGATAGGCATACGGGGGACGGTGTTCGACTGGTTTTCTTCCTTTCTTGCCGGCCGCCGGCAAACGATCTGGGCCCCGCCTGATTCCGCCGTGATGCCGCCTCTGGGAGTCGGGGTCCCTCAGGGCTCTATTCTGAGCCCGACCCTCTTTAACATCATTATGACCCCGTTGGCGGCACTGGTGGAGTCGCATGGTGCCCAGATCGTATCCTATGCGGATGACACCCAGCTCCTCTTCTCTTGTACGAGAGGAGGCGACTTTGATGGGGAGAGTATTCGGGATTGCCTTGGGGCTGTTTTTCATTGGTTCCATCTAAACAGCCTCAAGTGCAATTCCGACAAGTCCGAAGTACTTTTCTTTGGGTGCGACACCGAGCCTGACTGGCAGACTTGGTGGCCACAGGATATGTTCCCTCCATCCTGCTCCTCTCAGGTTGCAAAGAATCTGGGGGTGAAGCTGGATAACAGGTTAACCTTGAAATCGCAGATCCTGGGGGTGTCTGGCATGTGCTTTGGCATCCTTAGGATGCTGCGGAGGTTTCTTCCTTTGTTATCCGTGGAACATAGGACGCTGACAGTTCAGGCTCTGATTGGGTCCAGGTTGGATTATTCCAACATTCTCTACCTGGGCCTTCCAGAGTACCTGCTGCAGCGCCTTCAAGTGGTGCAGAACGCCGCGGCCAGGGCTATCTTCGGCCTTAGTAGGCGCTCCAGTGCCTCGGGCTTGCTGGTAACGTTACATTGGTTGCCCATTCGCAAGAGGATCGCCTTTAAGGCTCTGACCTTGGTCTATAAAGCTCTTCACAAGGGGGGAGCTAAGTACCTCCAAAAGAGAATGGTCTTTTATCATCCGACCAGGTCTCTGAGGTCGGAATCCCTGCACCTTGCTGTCGTCCCTCGGGTAAAGAAAGCGCGCCTTGGTGGGCGCTCTTTTGGATTGCTGGCATCTCAGCTATGGAACTCTCTGCCGCTGGCCCTGCGGGGTGCCACTAGCTTATTGGCTTTTAGGAAAGGCCTTAAGACGTGGCTTTTTACTCAGTAGCCGTTCTTTTTGGTATTTCTGGCTCACTACTCTTTTAGTCTTTCATTTGGTGTTATGTTATTATGTTGCAGTTTTCTTGCCTTCTCCAATAAAAGCGCCGGGACACTCTTTTTGAGTAGCCGTGCGCTATAAAAATGAACCAATAACATAACATAACATAACATCAAGGAAGCTGAGATTATCAAGGTAATCTCAACCTCCAAACCCGCTTCTCACCTCCTAGACCCTATACCAACTCAACTGACCAAAAATCTCAAACTTTGCACAGCTCCTTTCTGGTGCAGAATCATCAACAGTTCCCTGCAATCCGACAGTATACCTGATTGCCTCAAAGTTGGCCAAGTCACGCCACTACTAAAAAAAACAGGCCTTGACCACATAGACCTGAACAACTTCAGACCCGTCTCCAATCTACCCCCTCCTATCCAAAATCCTGGAGAAATGCGTCCTCTCACAGCTGACTCAACACATGGACATCAACCTTCTTGACCCCACCAATCGGGGTTCAGAAAAGGTTTCATCACTGAGACGGCGATCCTCAACATCACAGACGACATTCACCAATCACTAGACTCCGGGCAATGCTGACTTCTCATTCTCCTCGACCTATCGGCAGCCTTTGACATGGTAGATCACCAACTTCTCATCAAGGCTATACAAGAAAGGGTTGGTGCCGATGAAAAGGTCCTCCGATGGTTCACCTCTTTCCTCCAGAACCTCTCGCAAAAGATAAAAATCAAAAACTTTACCTCTGACCTCCACCCTGTCAGCAGAGGTGTACCCCAAGGCTCAGTGCTCTCACTGCAACTGTTCAGCATATTCATGGAACCCATCACCACCATTCTTAAAAAGGCAAAGATCCCCTTCCACCTATCCGCTGATGACACCCAGATCTATCTAAAACCTCCTCCCCTAACGACATCCTCAGACTCAACAACACTCTAAAATAAATTCAACGCTGGCTATCCCAAAATAACCTCAAACTCAATCAAGAAAAAACAGAGATCCTCCTCCTCTCCAACAAAGAAGAGAACCCACAAATTGCAGAGTGGCTTAAAGCTTTGGATTCTCTAAACAGTAATCTCACCCTGGCCAAATCCGTAAAATCCCTAGGAATCACCCTACACCCCAAACTGAACATGACCAACCACATCAAAACATCTGCAAAGACTGCTTTCCTCAACCTAAAGCTTCTATACTAAATCAAACCATTCATCCCTGCTAAAGACCTCAAACAAGCCACACAATCGCTGGTACTATCCAGGCTCGATTATGGCAATGCAACCCTAACCGGTGCCAGAAAATCTAACTTAGATCCCCTCAAAACAACCCCAACACAGCAGCCAGAATGGTCACTGGAATCACGAAATATGACCACATTTCACCAGCTCTAAGAGAACTTAAATGGTTCCCAGTTGAATAGTGAGCCAATTTCAGAACAGCATGCCTCACTCACAAAATCCGCCACACTGGAAAACCAGACTATCTAGCCGCCAAAATTAAGAGGGCCGGGAAGACGAGAATCCTCAGGAGCTCAAACTCCATCCTTCTCATCCCCTTGAGAACACGCAAACAAAAAACAGCTGCAAGATCATTTGCCGGAACCGCACCTAAAATTTGGAACTCCATCCCAGCAGACATCAGAACTATCCCTTCCTTCACAAAATTAAAAAAAAACACCTCAAAACCCTCCTGCTGACCGGCGCCCTCCCGAATGGATAGCCACGCTATCCCTGACGCCGGTGTTCTCAGCCCACCAGAATGGCTAGCTATGCACAATATTCACACTGCCTCACAATCTTCGATCTACCGAAATTTAGCATTCAACAAGGCTACCTCTGGACTCTACCACTATCTCTAGAAGCCTCAGCACTCTTGGACTACCAAACTGTTTTGCTGAAGACTGTTCTAATATGTTTAAATTACCTTGAAACAATGTTGTAAAATGCTCTGATACCCACGGGTCAGGTCAGTGCTATATAAAACTCCATAAATAAATAGTTTGTGTGGAGGTTCAAGGGGTTTGAGACTTTGGAAGGAAGGGCACCTCTTATGTATTCAAAAGTTGAGTATTCAGTGATGTGGAAGGGAGTTAGGTGGAGATCGTTATTGTGTATGATCACTAGTCAACCACCAGAGCAACCTACGCAGTTGGGACGAATGATTGACAAACCTAGTGTGGTGAGCAGATTCATGCTGGTTGATGAGTGGTCGTTCAGCCAGGTTTCCGCTAGAAAACGTAGGTCAATTTTGTGATGTAGCATAGTTTCTGCTATTTCAGTGGTGTGCTAGGCTGCTGACGGACAATGCAATTTAATTTAGTTTTTGCATTCGGTTTAGATTGTGTGAGGTGCATGGAGTTGAGTTGGCTGGTGTTCTGGGAGGGCGATTGGCGATTGGAATCCTGCTCATACTGAGGATGACAAGGGTTCTGGGGTGGCAGTGGCATTAGAGTTGATCAAGGCTTTCTATACATTGTGACATTTCAGGTGTAGCACGTCTGGGTTTCAGTTGCTACTTTTGAGAGGAATAGTTGACCAGGAAGTAGAGTGTGAGGTGTCTGAGGGTGGGTTTGTGGTAGACATATTAGGAAGTGAGCTGAGGTGTTTTTGTTCCATGTGGATTAAAAAAAATTCCAGGCAGGTGACTGAGGAGAGCATTTGGGCTGTGGTTGGTACAGGGGGTGAGGTAGATTGGTGGTCGTTGTAAGCTAAAGTGGGGGTTGGCGACGTGGGAGAGAGAATCCTGCTTGGCTCTTTGGGGTGGTTGTGTATGGGTATTGCAGGGGAAGTTCTCAAACTCATCAGACAGGCCATATCCTTGACTGGGTGTGCTCCAACTTTCGTTCCTTAGCAGTTAACCCTCCAAGCCCCATGATGTGGTCAGACCTTTGGTTAATCCCGTTCAACATCAATTGCTGTCTAAAGAACAAGCCTGCTCTTTTCGTTAACCCAAGCCCATTAGCTCGCCGCAAGTGGGCTAAGATGATACCCAACCCAGAACTGTGCCACATAGTGCAAGCATCTACACCTGCAACATCTGGAAATACAGCAGGCGACTCCCAACGCTTTGATGCATGAATTGCCTCCATTAGTAATGTAATAGCACCATTAGGCAACCCTGTTAATAAACACACTCCATAAAGCTCAGCTTCTTGGTAATTGCCGTCCTCATTTGAACTTAATCTCCAATGCAAGCACTTGGAACGGAAATGAAGAATGGTTGTGACCCAGAAGAACGAAACATGTTTAAGCTAGCCAGGAAATTAAACCACCTACAAATTAAGTCTGCAAAAAAGGAGTATTTCTCAAAAAAATTATCAGATGCCAAACAGAATTAATTTTTCAGTTGTAAGTTCCTTTACCAACTTAAAAACGTTAGTTAAGGACGTTCCCCCCTCACAGATTTTATGTGATCGGATTTGAGTCATAATATCCAAAAGGAATTTAGTATGTCAACTACACCTCCATTGAATCTGGAATTAGATCCTTTTCACACAGGGCCATAGTTTCAGGCCTTTTATAGAATCTCGTTGGAGCAGTCTTACCAAGCTATCTTCTTGTGTAAATCTTGGTCCCAATTGGATGCCTGTCCTCCAGCAGTACATCATAAGAATGCAGCTGTTGCAGCTTCAGTTATTAACAACATAATTAATTCTTTGATAGCTACAGCAACTGTTCCTCAGCGATGGAAGCTGACAGCGGTTCAACCACTCCAGAAAAACAGGTCGGAATCCATCCACACTTTTTAATCTTTGTTCTATTTCACGTCTTCCTACCTTTGGCAAGATCACAGAAAAATTTGGCAATAGGCAGTTATCTGCCTTTTTAGAAGAGGCCGGCATTCTTCATCCCCACCTTTCAGAATTGAGACCTATATATTCAGCAGAATCTGCCCAACTAGAAGTGGTGGATACATTGAAACTCACTCTAGACAGTGAAAGAATGCAGTGTTGATCCTATTAGATCTGTCTTTGTATTTGCCATGATATTCTTTTATCTTGAATGAAAAGTTGCAGTTTAGTACACACGTCCTGACTTGGATGCAGTCTTTTCTACACAATCGCAGGCAAATGGTTGCCTTAGGTCCTTTCCTTTCTAAAGAATGCCTTATTCTGACAGGCATGCCACAGGGCTCCTCCCTTAGCCTGCTTTGTTCAACATCTATATAGCCCAGCTAATATAATTAACCTCATCATTCCAAATCAAAGCTACATTCTATGCAGATGATATGCAGTTTATCTTAGTCTTGGGTAAGGGCTCAAGTGAATCTGAATCGAATGTTAAGCAATGCTTATCAGAGGTAATTCAGTGGATGTCTTCCAACCACCTTCAATCTAATACAGACAAGAATGAGATGATGCTAATAGGCAAAGACAACCCTTTCGATTCAGTCAAACGGTGTCCTGAAGATATTCTGGCTCCACCCAATACAGTGAACATAGTCAAGAATCTTGGGGTCAAATTTGATGCCACTCTTTCTTTCCGGCCACAAGCCTTGGCAGTGGCAGGGAAGTGATTTGATCTAATCAAATCACCAATATTTTTTGGGTCTCTCATCCCTTTTGTTGCAAGGAAAATGCTAGCAGTAGCCCTGACCTTATCTAGACTAGATTATTGCAATAGCCTATATGCCAGGACAAATAGGCAGGTCCTAAAAAAGTTACAGATGGATCAACATGCAGCTGCTCGACTAGTCTTGAAATTGCCTACACCCTTTTCGGTTGTGACAGCCCTGAAAATCCTGCACTGGCTGCCGATCCATAAAATAATTATTTTAAGCTTCTTTTAATCACTCAGAAATTTTAGGAAAGCAGTACCCTCATACTTGACCACTAGATTTACACCCTATGTTACTGTCAGAGCACTCAGGTCCTCCTCAGATAATTTGTTTAAACTCCCCCCCATAACCCCTTCAACCACCCCCCATTTAGACTCAAATCTAGGTGTGGCAAGTCTGTGGCCAGTCTAGGAACAAGAGCATGGAACCTCTTGCCTCCACAACTAAGACTCTTGGATTCAGAGACGCTCATCAGGAAAGTGCTTAAGACCTAGATCTTTACAGCTCCAGACTCCCTTTGTCGCTCTTTGGTGTAATCTATAATGGTCTGAATTTTTTGCTCACTCCCGCATAGCTCCAAGATGCTCCTCCGAGAGTGATGGTGCGCTTTGTAAATGCACAAATCAAATCAAGTTAGATCGTGCATGGTGATGTGGTATTTAGCAGGATTAGGGAGGGGGTGAATGTGGGGTGAGATGAGGGTTGAGGTGTGGGGATTGGGGATAGCTTGTTCACCTGCATGGAGAGAAGAATGGAGGGGTGCTCAGTGCTGTTGAGAGGTGTGGTGGTTTTGGGGGTGGAGGATAGGGTGGGGAAGTGACAGTTAAAGATGGAAAGAATGTGTTCTGTTGCTTGGATATTTGAAGATATTAGAAGACTATAAATGTGACAACATAAGCACACAATTCAAAGGCATCTTTATTGCTCAATAACCTTCTTAACCATGGCATGGTTATTAGGGGATGTTGCAGCATTTCCCGCACCCCTACTTCCAGTGCCTATGAGCTGGATTATTTCAACACTAGTGCACTAATGTGGAAATGTGGACTTCCTGTTTTTCTCAATGTGCCACATTGTTAGAAGATGATCCAATAACTTCAGTTCACTCGTGCATTGTAAAATATATCTTTATTTGGAATACAAGTAAATAACTGTCTGCACACCCCACCAAGAGGTTTGAGGCCCCCAACTCTGTTACCTCGCAATGATATTTTCAGCTGAAACCTCAACTGTTACAACAGAACTTGTAGACATACAGAACACTACTAGTTAAAAAAATGGGGTGACCCTGCGTCCCTTAGAACCTGGGTATGAATAAATGAACAAAAAGTGGTTCTGTCGGGTTGCACCTAATGTCGCACAACTATGAAGCTAACTTTCCAATAAGTATCTCAAACACCTGAATAGAATAGACAATAAAGGTTGTGATTCAAGAGTAGTAACTACTGTTTGTTATATCAGAATTAAATCATTTGTAAATATTTACACATGTAGTAGATTATGGCTGTCAAAATACAATACAATACATACATAAAATGTGAAATATGTGACAGTTTTGCTCTGTGCTCAATGAGAGCACTACAGCATTTCTCTCAATTCACAGGTGCAGCAGCACCTACAATCGCCAAACACTCAAGCTAACACAGGACAATGAATAGCACAGGGTACCACAGAAGACTCATTTGAAAACAATGTAGGTTTATGAAACCATACAAAATATCATATTAAAAAGTAATTCCACTGAATTAAGTACTGTGTTTTACTTGGTGTAAAGTGTTTGTTTTGTGGTCAAATATCAGGCAAGCAGGATCTGAAATATTTTTCAGAAAATATCAATACTCATGAAAATAGAGACATACTGCGATACTAAGTAGTTAACTCTACATTCCCAGATTTATACTCTCTTAAAGATATTAAAAAAATAACGAGACTTAACAACAAACCAAGTTGAGAAAAAGGTTTCAGATGTACACTTTTATAGTTTTTTTTATTATGTACTAGATGTGTGGCTTGTTTGTAAATATTTTACCAAGCCATAAAGCCTTTGTGGCAGTTAATTTGAACAGTTAAACTAATTCTGACTCACAAATAAGTACTCTAAGTAGTTCACATGTACAATGTACACTTTTTTCTATAAAATGATATGATTCAACATGTGCTATAAAGAGCGCACAGTTGGTAACGAGCAATAGACTTGTGTTCTTACTGTCTACCACAAAGTTTCATTGATTTGTCTCAGTGGTTGTGCCAAAATAAATTGTACAGAGTCACCTTGTTGATGCTGATACATATAGAAGTTTTAGGTTACATACACTGGTCAGTGTGTGCAGAGAGAGCGTTATTCACCATGCAGTCAATGGTTTGCAAAGCCCGTCCGACTGTGGTACAGCAGTTGCCTACATTGGCTTGGGCATACTACGCACTCAGGGTGGACAGCCTGCAGTGTTCGTTCAAAAAACAGTTCGGTGTGACAAATTCAAAGGTAAATGGACATGAACTAATGTGTCTTATCTGTGCACAGTTTTGAAAACTAAAAACAACACACCTCATGGTCATATCACTACTTCTAAGCTGAGGAAGCAGCATTTCTGGCTACTGGTTTTGGTTTGTGTAAGGATGCTGTAGGCGTAAGAGGTTTTAATTCCTTCCTTTATTTGCAAGCATCTTAAAGGGTAGATTGGCAGGGAAAAAGGCTCACAGCAACTGTCTTTCCCTGTTCAAGAAAATGCATTCCTCTGCGCATGGATAAGAATCCAGCGCAGCATCCTAAATTCCACCCACAGATGAAAGAAAAGAACCCAGCGCATCTTCCCCCTTACACAAGGTTATAACAGTTAAATTTGAAACACAACACAAAGAAAACAACAACGTAATAACCAACTCTATATAGCATTTAACGTAAGTACATTAATTCATGAGACTATAGCCTCCACAACCTAGTACAAAATTCTGCAACCTTGATGAGATGTTAGAACTCATAAATGATCTCCTCAAAACAACATCTCTGGTCAATTCCTGCTCTTGTTTGATTTTTCCTTGATCTCAATTATCAAATCTCAGATTTCCGGGCCCAGAATCACACTCTCTGAAGACCACAAATAACTTGTTTTTATTCCAACATTTTCCATCCTCCAATGATACAAAATACTCACTATCCTGAACCACCTTCTTTGGTGATGAAAATCGGGTAACTCCCCCCCCCCCCCCAGGGAATTTTCAATCGCACATAATCTCCTTCAACAACATCAAGTGTTTTAAATGCCGATGTGGCATACGTGTTATGAGTCTCTTTTCAAACTACTTTACATCCTGCAGAACTTCTGCAGGCATCATCTTCTTCTCCATCCATTACCTGTTCATTTGCGACCCGGGTAATCTCCCTTTAAGTAACACAAAAGGAGAGACTTTAGTTTCTGCATTGGGTGAAGTGTGAAGAGCCCAAGTCAAAATCTTTACTTTTTGCAGCGAATCCACCCCACTCACAACAGACCACTGTATATTATCTTTAATTATTCTATTGGAGCGCTCAACCAGTCCATGACTTCTTGTACAGTTAAGTTGTAATGTACTTAGCTCCAAAATTGGAGCGAAAAGTTTCAAAATCCTGAGAAACGAACTGGGAACCATTATCCGTAACAGTTTCATTGAGAAGTCGTTCACGTAAAAAAAATTCTTTTAGAACTCTTCCACCACCTCAGAAGTAATGCTGTTAACAAAAGCCACTTCCAACCATCTAGTGTAATAATCCACAATCACAACACAATGCCATATTTTACATGACCATGGCTTACACCTACTGGACCAATTATGTCCTTTACCTGTTTAGAATGAAAAAAGTTTTCAAGGAGAAACCCTTTTATGAAAATGGAGTGGTTAAATACTATGAAACAAATGTAAAGGTTCCCTTTTCATATGTTTTTTGGTAAGGAGACTGCAGTCTCTAAGGGATCCAGGTCAGAGATAGTTGGTAAAACACCAGGTTGTGTCTGAGGTTGTATCAGGATTAACACATTTATTATCTATTCATACAAATATCATTGATTAAAAACATCACATTTATTCAAATAGATAATAAATCTCAGAGATATACCTGATAAATTCTTTTGTCGTCACATTCTCATTGGCTCTACTTGATGTATGATTCAAATATTTGAAATAGATTTATCTTGCTGAAATTGTAAATTTGTTAATCCTGATACAACCTCAGATACAACCTGGTGTTTCACCAACTATCTCTGACCTGGATCCCTTAGAGACTGCAGTCTCCTTACCAAAAAACATATGAAAAGGGAACCTTTACATTTTTTTCATTACCTATTTAGACCATGCAATCTCCGGAACAGGGACAGCAACATTGGGAGTTGGGAAAGTTACTTGCGTCTTGTTGCTAGCAAAGCAAGACTTGCAACTTCTCACGTACTGTTCAACTTGTCTGTCCACACACGGCCACCAAAAT
Organism: Lissotriton vulgaris; assembly: GCF_964263255.1. Classification (NCBI taxonomy): domain Eukaryota; kingdom Metazoa; phylum Chordata; class Amphibia; order Caudata; family Salamandridae; genus Lissotriton; species Lissotriton vulgaris. Next base: position 541,628,424 of record NC_141695.1, on the reverse strand, counting down.
AAATCCCTCACTCTTCTTTTTATAGCTCTCATGCCTATGTGACCCTTATTCAGCTAGTTCCAGCACTCTACTCCTTAGGATACTAGGTACTACTAGAAGGTCAGATCTTCTCAACAAACCTCCCGAAATGGACAACTCCAAGTCAACCTTCCTGAATGGATCCACAAACTCATCTTACACCTTACCATTTGGCCAACCTTCATTAATATACTTTATGACCTTAGTTATGGTAGTGTCATTCTTTAACACATCTAACCATTCAGGCCCTGAGATGGCACTTTGGGTGATTTTCATCACTTCACTAATGACCATATCATCCTCCTCCAAGATCCTGTGGCCTTCCTCACCAACATTCACAGGAAGTCTTGACAGACAATCTGCCATTGCATTCTTGATGCCAAGAAAATATTTCATGTTGTAACAATATTCCTACATCCTATACTGCCGCTTGGCGATCCTAGGTGGAGCCTTACCAGCTACGTTCATAGTGAACATATCTATTAAGGGTTTATGATCCACTCTGACAACAAATTCAGTGCCCCATAAGTATTGTCGGAAGTGATTGATACCCCACCAACAGGCTATGGCCTCAAGCTCCACACAGAGTATGATTCCTCTTCCCCCTTCAGTCCACGACTGTCAAATGCTACTACTTCTTCTATGCCATTACTTGTTTGCAGTGATACAGCCCCTAACTCATATCGGCTAGCCTCCATAATGATTATACTTAAGGCTCCATGTTTTCCATTTGTACGGATTTTTACAAAAAACAATCTGTTTCCTGTCTGCATTTATTTATAAAAATGGATAAATACAGAAAATGGTGCTTCTTTTAAGTGACTCTTCGTACTATCTTTCATGAATTGTAGCCTAACAGCTGAGCAGATGGACAGCATGGGAAATTAAAAAGCAGGATAACATTTCTTTTAATGATGGCTTATGTCAACATACATTTGTGGTATAATGCTAATATTTAGTGAATGTATTGTCACGTAATATTTGGCAGCTTAAATAGCTAAATAATGACAAAGATCAAACAATGAGTACACGTATATCAGTTAATTAAACATGGAAATGTACAGTTTTACAACTTCATTTATACACAAAACACAAAATAAATATGGATAAATACAGATAAAATGGCCCAAAAATAAATATGGATAAATACAGACGGAAATGTAAAAAAAATAATACCATTAAACCGGGAGCCCTAATTAGACTGGGGTCTCTAGTATCAAAAGGCTTGAGAGGAATGGCATTGGCTATTTCTTTTTTTTATATCTGCGAATTCCTGCTCAAACAACTCATTCCACACAAATCTGTCATTCTTCCATAACAATTGACGCATAGCAGGTGTTCTTTGTGCAACTGGGAATGAATTGGAAATAAAATTCCATTAAACCCATAAATTCCCTCATTGGTCTTTTCCTTGAGGAACAAGTGCTTCCACAATAGCCTTAACCAACCTATCTCTAGGCTCTACACCCACCGCAGATAATTTGTGACACAAATAAGTGACTTAAGATACACCAAACATGGGCCAACTGCATGTAATGGTTGTGTTTTATGTCACCAAACACTAACACATTATCCTAGAATACAAAATGCCTTCTGTGTCTTTAAATAAAACCTCATGAGCCGTTGAAAAACAGGAGACACAGAAGCTAGGCCAAAAGGCATTCTTTTGAAGAGAAAAGCTCCTTCTGGTGTGATAAATGATGTTGATGTGAGTCCTCATGCCAAAGTATTTGATGATAAGCTGACATAATGTCGAGAGTTGAAAACCAATTGGCACCTTTGATTAATGATAACATTTCTGTTATGTTGGGCAAAGGGTGTTGATCTACACAAATCTTGGCATTAAGATCTCTTAGATCAACACACACTCTCAAACTTTCATTTGGTTTCCTTGCCAGAACTACAGGTGACAACCCCTCTGAAAATCAATAGGCTCAATAATGTCCTGCTCTGGTAATTTGTCCAATTATTTTCGTAATGCTGCCCTGAAAGCTAGGGGGACTCGCCTCACTTTATGTACTACTGGATCAGATCCAGATTTCAGATGTATCTTATACTTGAAACCCTCCAATTTCCCAAGAGTTTCAGTAAAAACCTTGGGAAATGTCGATACCCATGTGGTTTTTCACATACACCAGAAAACTCCTATTCTTAACATTACTTGGTCTAGACTAATGGGGCCCAGAATGATTTCCAAATTATGTTGTTCCAGCCATCCTAACAACAATAAACCTTGTTTAGCTACATACACAATGGCAGATGTGGAATTACCTTTAAAAGAAAGATTGTATTAAATTTACCCGATACCTAGATAAATTTACCACCATATGCTACTAGTTAAATGGAAGATTTCACAAGTTTCATGTTACTAAACGTTTTCCATTCTTTTGTACTTATCGTAAATGGAGATAAAGAATCTGCCATCATATTAACGCTTGTATTATCAATAGGTATGCAACAGTAAGGCCTCTTAATAGTGCTAACATCCATATGCATAATCTCCATTCCATCTTGTGACTGAGGTTTAATGGTATCAATACAGAACACCACACTTTCATCACTTGAATCTGATGAATTGTATACAGTACGCTGTTCAGACACACTACCTTCTGTTTTAAGTTTGGATATTTTGGGCATCATTCTAGATCGTTATTTCTATAGAAAATGCCCTTTTTTTTTTGCAACCTGAACATATTTTGTCACAGGCAGGACATTATAAAGAATTTCCCAAATGGTTGGAATTGCCACATCTGTAACATAGTAATATTTTACCTTTCTTACTTTTCTCTTTCTTTTTTTCACAAACACATGACAGATAATGTATTCTTAGATGGTTCATCCATAAGGGACATTTGAGACATGAATGATGCAGTACTCTCTCTCCCGGCTGCCAATTCTAAAGCCTTATGAAAAGTGAGCTTAGGTGTGGTTAACAAAACTTTTTAGAATTTACTTGTTCTTGGTATGTTCCACAATTTGGTCTCTAATCAATATCTCTTCAAAATCTTCATATTCACATGTGAAAGCTAATGATCTCAAAGGGCCAACATAGGTTTCCACAGGCTCTCCTGGAAGTTGATGTCACTTATGACATTTATGTTGTTCTAAAACCACATTCATATGTTGTTTAAATCTTATGTCCAACATTTTCAAAGCGCACATGTACTCAAGCAGTACATCGCCTTCTCCTAATATACATTGTTGTGGTAAGTGTTTTAATATTTTTTTACCTTCAGAGCTTAAGCAATGGTGAAATAATGCATATTTCTTTTTATAAGTAAAGTCTTCACCGTCAATAGCGGCCATATACACGTCAAAACTTTCTTTTAATAAACTCTCAGTCAGTAGTAGCATTGGTTGGTTATACTAGGGGAAAATGATGGTGGTGGTATATTATTTTGAAACGCAGTGCCTCCACCCCAAAAATAGTTTTTTAAGTTTGGAACATTAAACAGACAACAACAGGATGCTTTCTGAGACAGAATATAAATTTGTATTATAAGAATTTTGCCTTTGAGTTTTTGCCTATTACTTATATATTTTTACTATGCTTAAATATTTGTTGACTTGTATAGCACTATGATATACAGAAGGATAAAGATAGTGCTATGTGAAAGACATTATTGATAAACATAAGTGATACAAATAAAGTTTCTGTACCGGAACACTGAAAACTCAGGTGTGCATGTCACCAATCCGTAACACGTCTGAAATTTTTCACTCAATATGATATGGTGTGTGTGTCACCAACAAGCAACACGTAAAGTGCTGTGAGCCTGTAAAAATAAAGCTTTGTAAAAACACAATGTAAGCACAGGTGTGTGTCTCACTGGTCCGTAACACGCCGGAAGGTAGATACTAAAAAACGAGCTCATCAAGATTAGCAGCCAATAGGAATCCCCTAGAGGCGAGCACATGAAGGTTAACAGCCAATAGGAATCCCCCAAAAGATAGGCGTTGCAGTGAATTGCTGTTGAGGCGCATAAAGGTCAGGCAAAATTAGCCTGGAAGAGGGCAGACCAATGATGTCCGTCGCTGAGTTGACGTTGTTGTTTTCTGCAATCCAATGGAGAAACATCAACATGGTTACGCTCATAGGTGAAAGACTCACATGCCTTTGCTCCAGGGTGCAGGAGATAAATGGCAAAGACTTCCCAGAAGAAAGAAAAAAACAGTACCTTGGAATCTCTTGTTTGCCAGGAACTTGTTGTCTCACCGTGATGGGAACGCAGTATGCGTAAAGGAAATCCACTTCTCCAAGATGAATACGGAGTACATGTCACAACGTCCTCCACAGCAATCCTTCACTTGCAGTGAATGATGAGGAAAAATGCAGAGGAACTGCATGTGGAACCTGCCAGTCAGGTCACCGCCAAAGTAAAGATGTTGGAGGCGTAAGTGGTGTGAATTCCTTCCTTTATTTGCAATCAGGTAGACAGGCAGGGAAGAATGCTCACAGCAACTGCCTTTCCCTGTTCAAGAAAATACATTCCTCTGCGCACGGACAAGAATCCAGAGCAGCATTCTATATTCCACCAACCAAGGAACCTCTGGAGCTAGCCTGTGAGGTAACTCCAGTAATAGATTCCCTAACACATGGTGGGCATCTGATATAGTTTTTACTCTTTGAAATGCCTGCTGCCATTATTGTTTCCAAATAAAATATGCACTGCATAAATGTTGATTTAAATCCTTTATTCACTAATTCAAAGACCCATACAGTTTCACACCTGTCTGTCATTCCCATTGAATTCCATCACCTCTTACATTTGCATGCACTACACACATTTGTGTACCAAAGTAGAAAAAAACATTCATGCATTTGAAATGTAGTAATAAAGAAGAAAATAAAAGCTTTACTAATGAGAGATACATTGAGAAGCAGTGCTGAAAAAGGGCATTGACAACATAAAGTGAAATGTATTTAGTAATTGAAGGCTGCTCATTGACTCTGTTTATTTGGGCAGTTAATGCTGCAGTTACTGAAGATCTTTCTCTCTCAAGGTGTTCTGTAACCTGCGCAAAGGGAAAAGAGAAACCAAATAATGGGTGTCAAATGGGGGTAGTGTATGTGATCCAATCACTGCAAATGTGATGTAGATGTGGCAAAGTCAATCCGTCTGGCATTGGCTGCCAGCTTTTTTGACTTTGTCAGTGCGGTTTTGTTTGGCTACCGTGTTTTATTAAAACATTCTTTACTGGACCAATAGTAAAAAAGATATTGGGAAAAGCAAAAATATTTTCTAGTCTCAAGAAGTATACATTGCCCATTCAAGTTCAGGGAACTACTTTGTGTGTGGATGTGCTCCTTGTGAAAGGGCAGAATGACTTAAGTGGGCTTACCTATTGCCACAGGGCTGTATGCTGTAGTAAGTGGAAGAAAGGATTGTGTGCGCCTTTGACATGTTACTTAATGTACAGAGATTTTCAAGTAATTTGCTCACTAAATCTCTTGCAGCATGTCATCTCAGTTGGTCATTTTAGGCACGTAGAAATAGGGAAAATAGACAGAACCAACAATACTGGTGTGAGAGGAGAGGACACAGCAGGGCATTGCTCAAGGGTCCTTAAAAGCCAATTCTCTGTCGACTTTTAGGCGTCCTTGCATATCAGTGATTTGTCTTCCTAAGGAGACATAAGCAATGATTAACTGATATGAGAATTTAAAGGAGAAGTAGTGTCTGCAACGATGGAATTTGTGTTATTCACTTAATGTATGATAATCATTTCCATACAGACTGATACTGTAGAAGATCTTGGAATTCTAAAGTGATCTTGCTCCAAAAGTCATACATTTGGGACTGGAAATTGTTGATAATGCTTTAATTCTACTAATAAAACTTTTTTTAACTTTGTTTTCAATTAGTGGGGTATCTGCCTCTGCTATTCCTGTGACAAAATTCAAGATATAAAATAATTCTTTTTTTTTTACTCTAGAAAAAGTTCAGAAGGAAATTGAGGATGTGCTGGGGGCACACCGGTGCCCTTCAATGGAGGACCGTATACACTTGCCCTATACTGATGCTGTGCTCCATGAAATTCAGAGATATGCCAACCTCCTCCCCACCAGCCTTCCCCATGCTACAGTCAATGAGACTAAGTTCAAAGGCTACACAATTCCCAAGGTATTTGTATGAATAGGTAAACTTCAACCACAGAAATATTGCAATGACTGTGCCAACTACAGGTGGTGCCCATTCTCTTTGTAAATTCTTCCCATCTTTCAAATGCTTTTTTGAAGAATCTCTAAGTAAAGCATTTGATAAATAGGACTGCATCCATTGTTTGTTTATTTGGTGCAAGCTTCTTTACTAAAATTGTATACTTAACCTCCCTGAGCAAAGAATGTAGAACAATGAAGTAAAAAGGATTTCTAAAAACTAGGTCGCTCAATGTCAATGAAGAGTTACTTATGGTATTTCTATTTTTATATGGTCTGTTAAATAAGTGATCACATTCACTTAAACCTCACTCAAAGCTCCCCAAGGTGTTGTATTTTGACTTAATTATGGCAATTACTGGCATCCAATCTTGCATTCACAAAGAGCTCCTAGCATCCCTTCTTTACTTGCCATAGACTATGTTGCATAATAGGCAACCAGGTGTGTTGATTTGTGCAATAGGTTGAGTAGACACTGACTGGGGCTGTGAATTTCACTTTCTGTTTTTATTTTGGTAAAGCACTGTTTATTAGCAGTTATATATAGCACCATACCTCAAGAGTGTTATAGCGCTGTGCAGAGCATATGCTGTTAAAAGTGTTATATTCTGTAATCCTACAAAGAGTAACAAACAAATAACTTTGTGAAGGATGATAGGAATAAACCAGCTATTATAAGACAAAACCATGTACACACTGTCAAATTACAGGCAATATATGAGTGTCTAAAAATATAATGTTCGAGGCATGTGAGCTGTAGGTCACAAGCTTTGCATAAGTCTGCCATCTAGTGTTGGGTCCGGATGTTTACACTTTATTTTTGTTCAAAGAAGTCTTTTCCAGTCACGAGGTAGGTGACCCCTCCTTTCGGTGATAGTGTGCATGGGCATCAACTCCATTGTTAGATTGATATTTTTCTGCCATCGGGTTCGGACATGAATTGCTGCGCTCAGGTTCAACACCGTTCTCAGGTTCCCCTTGGTGCGCTATCCACTACCCTTGACGGTGTTGTTTCTCGATCGCATATTCCGGCCTTCGCGTATTGTATCCATTTCTAAAACTTCAATCGGAAAATCTTGTGCAAGGTCCTTGGGCCTAGCCGCTTCTACCGAGTTCACAGTAGATGGAACGGACTCCATTCCAATTCTGCCCTGCATGCCACTCTGAGTACCCCCGCATCGATCTACATGACGTGTGCAATTTGTGTTTATCACCTGAACACAACAAAGAAAACTGTAAAGCCTGCTGATCGTTCCGATAGAAGATGTTCCATGACCGTCAGGCTCGACGTCACAAAATGTATCAGGAACACAGAGACTTCCGCTCCAGATCTCTACAGAGAAAATTTAGACCAAGAGATCTCCGAAGCACAGGGAGCCGAGGCAGAGGAGGAAGAACATATCTATGTATCCGAGGAAGACTTAGACATCGAGGAAGACATCACGCTTAGTCAGCTCCTCTGCCCCAAAAGATACCCTCTTAAAAGGCTGCGGTCCCTCCTCTGCCTTCGGACCAAGGTCAGACACTGAGATAAAGTTTCAAATGCTCCACCTTCACACCCGGCACTGAGACATGTATCAAAGCCTTACGGCTCGGGATCGAGTCGACTTCCTTCTGGGACTGAAACCAAAACTTTGGCACTGAAAAACAAAGCAAGTAATCCCTCAAACACTTCTGCACTGAAACAAACTTCGGATCCGAAATCCTCAGCTCCAAAATCCTTGGCTCCGAAATTATCGGCACCAAAATCTTCCACACAGAAAATTCTGGCCCTAAGAGAAAAAACTACTCCTCCACCATCTAAGGATCCTTATTTGGATGTTCCACTTGCCAACACGAACCCCAAACAAAAGGAACCTGTTATTAACCCTATAATAAGACATATTTATACAAAGTTGCCAACAAAAAGAAAGCCAGAATTTGAGGACTCTTCTCATATCCCTCTAAAGAGAAGGAGTATGGGTATTAACACTTCTCCACCACCTGTTTCACCTTCTTCACCTGCTCCACCTATTGATCCTAATTTATTCATAACACCCACAAATAAACCTCAGCCACAATCTCCAGATTATCAAGATGATGGGGATGGGGATGGGGATCAAGATGGGGACACACATGGAGATGTGCCACAAGACAATGCTCCAGGCCCATGAGTTGACTATGACACTGATCCCGATAATGATAACGATCCAGACCTATACCCATATAAGCCTTCTCCTCCAGATGATAATGTGGGGTTCATTGAGTTGCTTAATAGAGCTGCACAGTACCATGTATTACAGCTCCATAAGGAGTCTCTTGAGGAAGATTTTTTATTTGAGACACTAAGTGCATCACAAAAGACTACACATACACTAACTATGTTCAAAAGTATGTTAAAACATGCAGATGAGGTATTCAAAGATCCAGTGCGAGCTAGGGTCCTCACACCTAGAGTTGACAAGAAATATGAAGCTGCACTTACAGATCCAATTTAAATCAGGGATCAGGTTCTATTAGATACTTTAGTCGTATAAAATGCTTGTAAATGAGCTAATTCTCAAACAGGAGATGCACTGCTTCCTGGTAAAGAATCAAATTTAATAGATGCCTCAGGCAAAAGACTGGCAGCGCAAGCAGCCAATCATTGGCACATAGCTAACACACAAGCACTCTGAGCAAGGTATGACAGAGCTCATTATGATGAGCTAGAGCAGCCGATCCTATATCTGCCTGATGATCATAAAGCTAAAGCTCACGACCTTTCAAGGAAGGGAAACTTATTTCCAACACTTCAATCAGGTGTGCTCTAGACGCAGCAGACACTGCTTAACGGGCTATTAAAACCAGCAGCCTACTTAGACGTCATGCATGGCTAAGGGCAACAGGATTTAAACCAGAGGTTCAAGCATCCATTTTAAATTTACCATTTAATAACAAATATTTATTTGGCCCTGTAGTGGACACTTCATTAGAATAAATTAAGAAAGACACTGAGGTAGCCAAATCAATGGGAACACTGCAGACATCATCCAACCGTGGTTCCTTTCACTGCTCCTTTTACAGGGGAGGCTCAAAGATTATGCCTACTGACGGGTCCTCTACCTCATATAGAGGCAATAGTGAATCACCCTCTACCAGAGGTTATTTTCAAGGTGGATTTCGGGGAAACAATGACAAAGGAAGAGGGAAAGGTAATAGACCCGAACTTCCCCAGCCACAAATAAACAGTGACTTGTCTCTCCTTCCCCTGATCATTCAACACCTGTCAGGGGAAGTCTCACTCAATTTCTCCCAGTCTGGAATACCATCACAATAGAAAAATGGATTTTACAAATTATCCAATCTGGTTATTGCCTGGAGCTTACCAACAACCCTCCAAACATTCTACCACAAAAACACAAACTATCTCCAGAACATATACACCTACTCAAACAAGAGGTCCAATATCGTCTGGAAATGGAGCTATAGAGCCCGTCCCATTACAATAGCAAGGGATAGGTGTATACTCTCTTTACTTTTTAATTCCCAAATAGGATGGTTCTCTCAGATCTGTATTAAACCTCAGCAAATTAAACCTATACATTCATTCAGATCACTTCCATAAGGTCACTCTCCAACAGGTGCTTCCTCTGTTGCAACAAGGCAAATTTATGTTCACTATGGACTTAAAAGATGCGTACATACATATTCCAATACATTCCGCTCAGGTTTGTGGTAGCGGGACAACATTACCAATTCAAAGTGCTCCCATTCGGAATCACCACTGCTCCCAGAGTATTCACTAAATTCCTGGCAATAGTCTCTGCACTTCTGACAACATGTTCCCATATCTAGACGATTGGCTCATCAAAGCCAGCTTTCTCACAAAGTGCCTACAGCACACTCAAAGCACACCACACTAAATGTACTACCCTTAATTCACAGTATATCAGTTGATGTCCCATCTTTAATCCTCCAAGACACAAACGTACTTGGGGGGTCACTCTAGATACACAAAAAGCTCTAACCTGACGCAATCCAGCCAGAATCCACAATATTCAGGTTCTCATTTCTAAATTTCAACCCAACCACTCATTACCAGCTCGGGTATTCATGCAGATACTAGGAATGATAGCATCTTGAATCATGATAGTTCTGTATGCAAGACTTCAAATGTGTCCCCTTCAGGAGTGTTTAGCACGTCAGTGGAATCAGTCTCAGGGTCGAATGACAGATCTAGTGTTGGTGGAAAGCCGCATAAATCGTTCTCTGCAGTGGTGAAATCCACTGAACCTTTCCAAAGGGCTTCCTTTCATTGACCCAGTTCCCCAGACAGTGCTAAAAGACGCATCACGCAATGGTTTAGGAGCTTATCACCAAACTCACACAATTCAAGGATTGTGGCGTCCAAAGGAAAAGCAACTGCACATAAATCATCTAGAGCTGCCATCAGTCTTTCTTGCACTCAAAGCTTTCCAAACTCACCTTGTAGGCAAAGCTGTCATAATGCGCACAGATAACATGACAGCCATGTATTACATACAGAGACGGGGGACACACACTCTCTCCAACTGTCATACCTTGCAAAAGCCATTTGGAGATGGGCCATTCATCAAAAAATGTTTCTCCTACATGAACACCTCCCAGGAGTAAAGAATAATATCACAGATCTGCTCAGTAGGCAGAGACAACAGATCCACGAGTGGGAACTTCACCCTTAAGTTCTCCTCCCATTCTTTAAGATGTGGGGCTTCCCAGACATATATCTGTTCGCCACACACCAAAACGCAAAATGCCCAAACTTTGCCTCTAGGTATCCACACCCATTATCCAAAGGCAATGCTCTATGGATGAACTGGTCAGGAATGTTTGCCTACACTTTTCCGCCTCTACCACTCATACCACTAGTGTTTCGGAAGGTCAGGCAAACATTCCTCACACTAATCCTGGTAGCTCCTACTTGGGTCCGTCGGCCTTGGTTCACTACCCAGTTGGAACTCTCAGTAGTTCCTCATCAAAAGCTACATCTAACATCCAGCCTCCTCACTCAGAGACATGGAGAGATAAGACATCCAGATCCCAAACCTCTCAACCTTGTGATCTGGTACTTGTAGTCATAGTTTGGTTATCTGAATCTTCCACCAGACTGTATGAATCTCATTAAAGAGGCCAGAAGAACTTCTACAAAGGCTTGCTACGCAGCAAAATGGAAGTGATTTGTTATTTATGGTGATAACCATATCAACCCGCTTGATGCTTCCGTTCAAAATATAATTTGCTATTTACTATGCTCAAATTTTGCATATACATCTATTTGCTTACATCTCGCTGCAATAGCCACTTATCTTCAACATAGACAACATCTGTCCCTTTTCAGCGTGCCTGTTATTAAAGCTTTCATGGAAGGACTTAAAAGAGTTATTCCTCCCACACTTCTACCTGCCCCAGTGTGGAATCTTAATATTGTCCTTACCAGACTAATGGGTCCACCCTTCGAGCCATTGCTTAAATGTGAACTGCAAATTCTCACTTGGAAAGTTGCTTTCCTAATTGCTATCACATCACTGAGGAGAGTGGGTGAGCTTCAGGCATTAACCATAAAAGAACCATTTTTACAAGTACACCAAAACTAAGTGGTTCTTCGCACTAACCCTAAATTTCTTTCTAAAGTTGTTTCTGCCTTCCACATCAACCAAGCTGTTGAGTAGCATGTGTTCTTTCCTCAACCAGATTCTGTGGCAGAACCTGCTTGACACACTTGGATGTTAAAAGAGCATTACTCTATTACATAGAAAGGACAAAACCTTTTCGTGAAACTAAACAACTCTTTGTCGCTTTTGCTCCATCACACAAAGGGTATCCTATTTCTAAATCAGGTATTACACGTGGATAGTTAAATGAATTCAAACTTGCAATGCAAAAGCAAAGAGAATTTTACCAGTTCCCCGTAGGGCACATTCAATCCGCAAACTATGGACTTCTATGGCTTTCTTAGGAAACATTCCCATAGCTGACATCTGTAAAGCTGCATCATGGTCTACACCACACACATTTATAAAACACTATTGTGTAGATGTGTTAGCTAGACCAAAAGCTAATGTAGGCCAGGCAGTTCTACGTACACTATTTCAAACTACTGCAACAGCTACAGGTTAGGGAGATGACTGCAATAAATAGTCTATGCAAAGCATGTGATCTACAGCTCACATGCCTCGAACGGAAAATGCTACTTACCCAGTGTGCATCTGTTCTTGGCATGTAGAACTGTAGATTAACATCTGCCCTCCCACCTCCCCGGGTACCTGTACCTGTTCCAGTAATATCTTACTTAGATACATATACATGGGCATCTCTATTCTACTCCTACTAACTCTTTTCTCACCCTCTGCGGGAAAACAATCTAACAATGGAGTTGATGCCCATGCGCACTATCATCGAAAGGAGGAGTTACCGACCTTGTGAATGCAAAAGACTTCTTCGAACAAAAACAAAGTGCAAACATCCGTACCCAACACTAGATATGAATCTACAGCTCTTCATGCCAAGAACAGATGCATACTGGGTAAGTAGCATTTTCCTTCTGGAAGCAGCACTGGTTTGTTTAGGAAGCATTCTAGATCTTTATGAAGCACTCCACATCAGGGGTTTGTCCAGATACTAGGCATGATAGAGTTCAGATACTGAAGTAAGTACCTGAGAAGGATTGTGAGAGTGTTTTGTGAAAATATGTATTGCGAGGAACAGAGAAAAACAAAAAAGTGATGACAGAATTGCTTAAATTAATCTCATCCATGGTAATTATTGTGGGATGTGATCCATTCCATTGTGTTTTTTGAACCACAGTGCCACCTCAGTCAGGAACCAGCCAGCCCGAACTCCTAGGTCCCTTCTGATATAGGACACAAGCAACTGTTTCTGCCTATGTGGGCCTCATCAGTGGGATTCAGCTAGAGACTTTTGGTGCTCTGAGCACAGATTTCATTTCTGGGCATACATGTCACACTTGGAGTGCTGCACTGAAGAAAACAAAAAAGTGATTGCTGGACAGAACTTTGGCATTGTTGATGTTTGTGATAAGTAATTCAGGATTTCAGAGAGAACTTTCTTTACATTACACCTGAGCATGGAAATACCCTAAGCTTTCAGGGTTAGCTGCTGAAGTGCAGTTAGAACATATGTGATACATTCTGAGGGTTTAGGATGAGCATACTTTTCCTAGTTGTAAACTATCTAGTTCAACTCTTGCGAAAGTGGTATGTTAATTAGGGGTGGGCAAAATGTTCCATTCCGCTCACAGAATTGGGTGCATTTTGTCCACCCAATGTTAGTCTTTAATGCGGAGTTCTGCCCAAATTCCCCTGATTGCCTTGTGGCATAATTATTCTCCTGTGAGGCTCCAGAATATGCGAGCTCGCAAGTGAGATTTGGGATCCACTAGCACGATCTTAACGCAGGAGTTCGTGGTGGATTTTGGTCAGAGGGCTCCAGTTTGAGGAGTAGATTTGCTGCAGCTCGAGTAGCACTTTTGAGCAATGCTTGATGTTGTTTGCCCTTATTTCCTGTGCTGCCTGCGCTACCACCACTACATTTTAGCGCAAGTTGTATATTTCCCACCCATTGGCAGGATTCTGTGGAATCTCACAGAGTTTTTCTGTAACTCCATGCAATTCCCCAGAGTGAAACTCCGCCAGTTCCGTCCCACCTCTAGATTTAATAGTGTTAGTCCAATAGGGGAGATGAAGGTGTTTCTCTCTCAACTGGTGGCCTTATACCTTAATACCCGACAGTGATAGCTCTAAGCTTTTTTTTTCTTTTTAAGGAATAGTTAAAAATCCTCACATTTATCATTAAGATTGTTGATTGCTGGAAAAACATAGGGACATGCTCTTCTTTATTGTTTCTGGGCGTTGAACTGAGTTTGTAGGTAGTTGTTATGAAAGGAGGCAATTGCAAGACATCTGTGCATTCTGCCTGCCTGAATATAAGCTAAAGTCGCATAGGCTGATATTGTTAAAAGATTAGAGCGACTGTAGCATGATTGCCCCTTGACCGTCACCTACCCAGCCGTTGGGCATTGTTCCTACTTGTCTCCCTGCTATTACTCCTTCCTCCCCTCCCTCCCTCGAATTACTGTAACATTGTTTTATGTGTACTGTTCATTACTATGCTTTTGTATCTGATGTAATTTGTAACGCAACAATCCTAAATGTAAAGCACTCTGATACCCTCTTGGGTCAAGTTCACGCTATATAAAACTTTATAAATAAATAAATTACTGTAACAGTTCTACAAATATTAAATGATCCTAGTCAGAATAGCTTTCTGTTGTGTATGAACCACACTGCAGCTATAAGCTGTGGTGAAAATCACTGGATTAATACACTAGTTATAGAATCCTAGAGGTCCTGGTGATTCTAACGACAGCAAGAAGGGAGATGGAGGTTAGCCCTTCAGAGGGAGATGAAATGGAAATACATTGCAACAGGTAACCAAAACAGTAAATGGGTTATTTTTTTAGAAAGAGTTTTTGATCTGTTTGAAATTTGCCCAAGCAAAACATTCCCCCCTCCACAGTTTACTCAACTTTTATTAGACATGCAGCTTAGATATGGCCATAATTAAATGGGTTTATATCTGAGCGATTTTGAGTATTCAGCACGGACTATGAAATTCTGAGTGATTCCACATCCAACCAGATTCTGTTTTTATTTTCTAAGGGTGCTCCCGTGATTGAGTTCCTGCAGACTGCACTTCAAGACAAGAAATATTGGGATGAGCCAGAGAAATTCAACCCTAACAGGTTCCTGGATAAAGATGGAAAATTAAAAAAGAATGAGGCTAATATCCCTTTCAGTGCAGGTACTGAGAAATATTGAGAATTCTCTCTCTTTCTGTCTCCTTCGTAACAATGTCCTGTATCTCTCTTTCTGTTTATAGATATAACTATTACAGTATATAGCAGGATGAAGTACTGAATTATCCATTTCATTACAACATTTTCCTTCGACCTGATTTCATAAATAACATCTAATAATTAAACTGCATCTAAGGTAGATAACAGATTAAAAGCCTGTTCTGATGTCACAGGGATTCCTGCTCTTACACCTACAGAGCAAGAACCTGCTGAGTTGATTTACTTCACAGTCTGAATATTAGACGAAAGTCACACATTCTTCTCTGTCGCAGAAGAATGAATGTTTTGTATTTTTTCCCATGTTAGGAATCATTAGGAGAAACTAGGTAGGATCACTGCATCTACATTGCAGCCACTTTACAGGTGATGTAACTGGCCATGTGGAAGAGGGACTCGAGGGTTTTTGATGCAAGTGCATTGTAAAGGGAAGCGTCTGACTGGAGGGATTGTCAATTATCATTTCCAGTTTCCTTAAGTCCACTGATGGAACTTTTAATGTTTTGTAATGCCCACGTATGTCTATATTATTGTTTCCCTGCATGCTACTATACTGCACAGATTTCCCGCTTTTATATTCTTTTAGTATGCCCTCATTGTTTTCATAATTTATTATTATTCATAAATTTCCTTGTTTCCTTCAGCATTACTTTACACAAGCTTATTGGCCTCTGCATTCTCCCATTTAGGGGTAATTGGGAAAATGTGAATAATTTTATGGAGATTTAAGGACATTTTCAAATTTTTCAAAAGGATTCGATGTATAATATTTTTAATTTGCTGAAATATGGTGATACGTTTGAGAATCTGCAAGTCATTCAGGTTGATTTGAGCTGTCTGCAGTGGCATGACCTGTTAAAGTTCATAAATTAGCCAAAGATGAATTTGTGTGTGTATCATTCAAACTAACGATATAGGTTTAATCTAAAATGTATGCACATTAATACAAAGAATCATAAGACTTTCCCCATATGATCAGAATCTTTTACTTCCCTAGAAACTATGAAAATGCATCCTGGTTAGGTCCTGTCTGTGCACTCACTTTTACCTACGCAGCTGCCAAAAGTAAGAGTGCTTAGCTTCTCCAATAGTCCTTTTGCTGCAGTAGTTTTAAAAGCCATGCCTGCATTTTGTGCTAGATCTGACCTAATGTTGCATTAAGGATGGCTTTAATGGGCTGGTCAACCACCTTGCCATTGCTCTTAAATGGATCACCTTCCTACATGACTGGAAACTGTTGCTGGGGTCATGAAAGCAGTAACTGGCAGGTAATGTCAGACATTGCACCAAGTGGGGAGCTTTAGTATTGCCCCTTTGCTTCTCTACATCTGTCTCAACCTTGTATTCATGAAGAGTTACCCTTTGCCAGGAGATAACCTGGCTTTCCTGGTACAAAACTGCGGGTGCTATTGAACATGTATTCCATGATGATGACCCATTTCCCTCAGAAGTCTCAACCAACAAAACTTTCTGTAAAGCAAATCAAACAAGATCACTAGGCTATTTGGAGCATTAAAAATCCATTCTGATCAAGTTTTGAAGTTGAATATTCTAATTGGCACACTTCATTTCAGTTCAGGCATTACCAGATCACAAACTAGTAGAACTATGCGGCCTTTAATCTCAATTAATGATAAAGTGCCATTCAACAACATTAATCAGTGGAAAACCAATGGGAACTAAAATCAAGCACAATGAAATGCAACATATTAATAGCCAATCATTTTGAGCAAGAGTCTCCTCTGATTGACCTACTGTAATGGGTTTGTAACTACATGAAGAGTGAAAGGCTCAAATCCATGCAAATGGAATTATTCCAAAGTTCTTTGCAATTTAGAGGGGTACCAAGTCGGGTTTTCTGTACTTTGCAAAATATTTTTAGAGGCTTTCACTGATCAGTTTAACTGGCACTCGATTTGATTATTGCACAGAAAGCAATCTTTAGGATCTCCTGATGCAAGTATTCTCATTATGAAGAGGAAGGTAGTGGAAATACAGATTCCACGGACTGTAGAAAATAGTATAGCGATTTAAGAGATGTGACAATATTATGATGAGAGGTAAGTTATCCCCAATTTGATGAAATACATACTGTAAAAATTGGAATAGCTAGTACACAGGTAGTATGGAAGAATTTGATAGATAATTCATCTACAAGATGTAATTGAAAATGGTGTATTCATATCCTACAATAATTTCAATAGAAAATACAGCTTGGATTACTATATGACATTAAAACTGGTACTATAAGAGTTTTTAAGGCATTTATAGATAAATGGAGAGATGGATATAGGGATAGTAGTGGACCAAATATGTAAGAGGGTGAAAAGCATGTATGATCTCACATTTATAAAGTATGGTTCTGAGACCCTACCCTATGGATCTTTTCTTAAAGTGTTGAATTAAAAGCTAATTCATTTAGAGTGACATTTTATCTGCTTACCTGAATGTACTTGTAGATAAGCCTGAGAGGCTGTCTCAATAAAAGAATAATTTCAGAATGTATTTGAACTCGATGAAAATAAAAACATTGAAATATATATTCAGATTTGTGTGAGAAATGCCTAAAAGAGATGTATTGTGAAGGTATAATCACATATCCATGATATATAATAGAATTAGAAATCTTTCAGGGCAAATTGAAATGATTGTGAATTTAAGATTTCCGGAAAACCATAATTTTATCACATCCCAGAAAAATTAATAATTCATTACTAATGGAATTCTACATGATATATCACAATTGAAGATTGGATTAATACATTCATGAAGTTATCTGCTATGGAAAGAAAAACATTTTCAATAATAAATATGCATGCCATTTCAGCATATTTTTATAGACTGATATGGATCAAATAAGTCTACTTTTATTAAGAGACACTGTGGAGGTTACACTTTATTTTATGTAGGGTGTTTTACCTTCATCTTAATGATTATGTAATTTTTCTAACTATTTAAATTCAAATTAGGAAATGTTATCAAACTAATATTCTAGTTATCCTAATATATTCCCTTGAAGCCTCAGGTCAAAATTGTATTCTCAGTTTTCATTCTGCTCTGCAATGAGTCAAGCTTTTATTCATCAAAATGATGCATATTATGATTACATCAGTGCTCTGAATTCTTCTCAGTTTTATTATCAGGTTTAAAATAGGAATACAAATGTCATTTGCCAGTATCATCATAACATCAGCCCTCTCATGTTGTTGTCATATGAACATGTTCAATCTATTACTGTGCTTCTTTTTTACAATCTTATCCTCTGAAATATTCTTACCATTTTTTCTTCTTTAGGAAAGCGTGTATGCGTTGGAGAAGCTGTGGCTAAGATGGAAATATTTCTTATCTTCATCACTTTGTTTCAGAAGTTCTCATTCAACGTTCCAACTGGTGAAAGCAATCGGATCGAACTGATTGGTGGAGGCATCCGGATTCTTAAGCCGTACAACATATGTGTTGAGGCACGAAATCTGTAAAATGAAAGCCGAAGCATCTTGTTTATAAATGCAGTAGACAGTTGGGGGAAATCAAAACTCTCAACGTTCAATTTTTTCAGTTATTGCTTTATTTTCAAGGCAAAAACCTGAGGTGGACTCTTCTTAACAATTTCTTGTTCTTTGACCTACTGAGCATTGTGAATTAGTCAGTCATAATACATGTTAACATTTCAGCAATGGAAATCGAGAGCTTCCTCTACTTCAATCAACTATGACTGACCATTTTAGCCAGTTGAGATTGCATAGGTCTTGTGCTGGCTTGGGGTCATTTTATGTGGTTGTTGCTAGTCTTCTTATTGTCACACAGGTAACTATGTGCGCCTTGTCCAGAATTTCTACACTTTTGTTAAATGTATTGTTACCTGTAGTAGGTGGGTGCATAGTCTCTGTGAATATGATCTACTTCCTCATAGACCCAGGGTGCCCTGCCATATTGGTACTTATACACCCCAGTATACGTCTAGGGTGTTCAGTGAAACTCGTAGCAGCCTTTTCGAATATACCCAGAATATTTTATACAAAACTTGTATCGTTATACCTGCTAGGTGCTATGTGCCTAGGAAAATGTCCAGTTTATGCCAGTTTACACATTGTGCTTATAAATGCATTATTCTTGCATCCTGTTGTTAGGAATCTGTTTATTATACCTCTTAAGTGTTCTGTCCTGTCCTTCTGGTGTTATGCCCAGGATCTGTCATGTTGCTGTCAACAATCTGTACCATTATAGATCAAGGATACCCTGTTCTATTGTGGAAGCCTGTGCCACCATAATTCTAGGGGTTTGTGACCCATGGTAGAAGTATTTTTCACTATATGCTCAGGTTGTTCAGTAATTTTGCTTAGCCATGATCCTGAAAGTATTGCCCTGAAATTCTCGTAGTTTAATCAGCAGCTAAAATCCATTCTTCTTTGCTTTCACTTGAATTTCCACTTTGTTCTTCAGAGTTCTCTTTGTAAATATATATATGTAACAGTGATGGAAAGAAATTAATGATAGCATTGCTATTGTATTTTGTTTAAGTGTTGTCTTTTCTGGTATCAGTGTATGAGAGCCTTTGGTTCCTTCTCTTCACTATATCTGAGCACTGTTTTCTGTTATAAACATTCAAGAGCTTTAACTGGCTCTCCCCACTCCTCTGTGCAGTGACATATCTGAGAAATATCTAAAAAGTAACTATTTGTAGGAAATTGTGACTGTGGGAAAGAATTAATCTTGCTGCAGGAGAGGAAGGTTTAGAGAAATATTCTTGTAAATCTCACGTGTTTCTTGATAAATCACTATCATCTAGTAGACAGAGCTCTCTATTAGTGTTTTGTGACAGATGCTCTGTGTACTTCCTGAAACACTTCTGCAAAGTGGAAAGTTTACCAGAAAATCAGAACTCATATATCTAATGCAGAACAATGAGAGGAAGAGAGATGTTAAAGGCTGCACTGCAAAAGGATCTTACTTTCTATATCAAGCTATCACTGATTAGACTCTGTGTAATTAGTCAGGAGTCACGACATATCTTATTTACCTTAAAGTCGGAATACATAAAAAGATAGGAGCACTAAACTAGAAAGACAAGTTGTCTTTTCTCATGTGGATGTTCATGGAACAAACTGCAAAAAAATCCACTTTCAATATTTAAGAATCTTACTAAATAAGAGATTTGAGCAAAATAAATGTCCTTCCCAAATTTCACCTATTAAAGATGAAAAAATCTGATTCATAGTGTAAGCTCTGTTTGACAAGCAATATGCATTGTAAAACAAAATGTAAAAAGAAAATAACAAAACAGGCCTTTTCCATCTGTGCACCGAGGATATCGAACAACATCCCTGTACCCATCAAGACCCTCCCAACCCTTCTCCAGTTCAGGAAAGAGTTGAAAACTCGCCTCTTTAAAGAACGCTACATCAAAATGCATTAACTGTCCACAACTCAGCTTTCTCATTCACTTTAATCTTGCCTTTGACCAGGTACTGAGCTCCACTGTCTTTTGGCTAGGTTCACTGTATAGAAATAACATTTACATGTACATATATTAAATGTCTACTGCCAGTGGATAATCTTTTCCTCTATGGTACACTCAACTGTGCTTCATTAATAAATAGATTGTGCTTTTATATGTGCCAAAAAAACAATATTCAACAGGAACATCCCTTGAATTCCATAAATAACGGACATCTAGTGTTGGTCCATGAAAGCCAAACCCATGCCAGAGTTGCAGGATATTCACATACAGACATTCCATCTGAATAGGAAATATTTACTTGTTCCATGGTTAGTCTGAAAATCTGGCACTGGTTCACCCTCATTGAAGATGTTTGACAAATGTTCGCCATTCCGTTTGGACAAATTATTTTTCCATTCCATTGTATTAGGAGTCCTAACAAACTTGTTTTCCAAAACAAAGTACTTATAAAAAAAAGTATATTGATGTTAATATGTAAATGATATAAAAAATACATGTTCCATTGCAAATTACAAGGTTTTACTTTAGAATACTTAAATAAAAAAGACCAAGAAAAAAATACAGGTATGTTGTGTTTCAGTAGAATTGTTTTTCTTTGTGCTCCCAGGGTCCATAGAGGGTCCATGTTGTAAATGGGTTACCAACATCATTTCTTGATTGCGTCCATTAAGCAAAGTGAGAGAAGATGTATAATGGAATGCTTTATATACATCTATATATATTTCACAACACAGTAAAAAATATATGCACCTGCACACAAATAAACATATATAATAGATATGTTAGATAGATACATATATAAATATATATATTTTTAGAACAAATCCTTACCTCACTTGGGTCCCTCAACCTGCCAAGGGCGGAGCTCTTATAGATACTGGGAACCCATCACACAAATGCAGCAACAAATATACAATTTTTGCCTTCACAAATCACAATAAGGTGAAAATGAAAAACTAAACACCAGCAGATTGGGGCTTCATTTCTTTCTTTTTTTGTAGATATGAGCTTGATTTTGAATATATATATATATATATATATATATATATATATATATATATATATATATATATATATATATATTCACTAACAAAACCATAGGTTTCAGCCACGTTATAGTTAAAAATTTGCATTTAAAAAAACCTTAGAAATTCACAGAAAAATCATAGGTTTTACACATGTTATAGTTAGCTGGGCATTTCACTCATATAAAACCATTGAAATTCCTCCGTTAGTTAGTTCAGCTAACTATAACTCGTGCGCCCGCAATGCACTGCTGATGACGTCACATATCACATCATTCATTTATTTATTTATTTGTTGGTTTTATGAAGCGCACTATCACCTTGCAGGCATCCTGGCACTGATAACTCAAACAAAAAAAAGAAAAAGAAGAGGGCGGAAGAGTGTCAGAGCAGGGAAGAAGCTCTGTAATGTGCCTGATCTCGTGCGGGAGTGGATTCCATAATTTGGCCGCCGCCACCTCAAAGGATCTGCCCCCCGATCGAACCTTCCTAAACCAAGGCACTTTCACCAGTCTAGCCGATGAGGAGCGAAGCAGTCTGATCGGAGCATGCCAGGCAAATTTAGATTGCAGAGACAGAGGGCCTATTCCATGGAGAGCATTGAAAACCAAACAGAGGGCCTTGAATTGTACCCTTTGTCTCAAAGGGAGCCAGTGAAGTTCCACCAAGGCTGCAGGTGCGTGTGCTCTTCTGGAAAGCCCAAAAGCCAAACTAGCAGCCGCTGATTGCATTCTCTGTATCCTATCCATCAGAAATCCAGGAGACTCCAATAGTGTAGGGCATTACAATAGTCCAACCTACTAAGGACCGTACACCTGATCACTTGGGCGCATGCCTTGAATGGGAGTAAAGGCAGTATCTTCCGCAGAGACAGCAGAATAGCAAAGCAGCAGGAAGTCTTCTTTGCTACATGAGTCTCCATGCTAAGTTTATGATCAAGCATGACCCCTAAGTTGCGGACAGATTCCACAGGCCGCACTTTAGTCGCAGTCTGAGGAGGCCAAAGATTGTCAGGAAAGGGACGGGAGATCTTATTCCCAGCGCAAAAAAGCACCTCCGTCTTCCCAGCATTGAACTGAAGAGAATTAACCCTCAGCCAACGTGACGTGTCCCGCAGACAATTGTGAAATACGTCCACCGAAGTCGATTCTTCTCCCTCAAAGGATAGAATCAAATGAGTATCATCCGCATAATTTATAGTCTTGATGTTATAAGATTTGATGAGCATGATCGGGGGTCTTAAATAAAGGTTGAAGAGGAAAGGGCTAATTGCCGAGCACTGTGGCACCCCGTGTGGAACAGGAGAAAACACAGACTGAAAAGGGGGCAGCGATACCGCCTGCTGTCTCTCCTGCAGGAATGACCAAAACCACACCCCAGCCTCACTTAAACGGCTCAGCAAAATCTCATGGTTAACCGTATCAAAGGCGGCAGACATGTCAAGCAGAATGAGCACCGCTGCCTGTCCTTGTCTGCACGCATCTGAAGTTCGTCCACAGCGGTAACCAAGGCAGTTTCGGTTCCATGAGCGGACGGAAGCCAAATTGCTCGTCCTCTAGTAAGTGATGTTGTTCCAGATATTTTGAAAGAGCTAGGCTAACCGAACGCTCAACAACTTTTTGCAGGAAAAGGCATCAAGGAGATCGGTCTGTAGTTCTAGGAACATTCAGGGTCTAAAGAAGGCTTCTTCAGCAGGGGAGATATCAGAGCATGCTTCCACTGGGCTGGAACCCCACCAGTGCCCAGAGACTGATTACAGATCAGGCAGAGCGTAGGAAATAATTCCTCCTCATACTCCTTCTAGATCTTATGCGGGACAGGGTCCAAAGAGGAACCCGAAGAAATGCCCCGTGCCAGCCCGCTAAAAACTTCTTCCGTAAGAAGTGGGAGCTCGAATAAAGGTTCCCCTGACTGCCAGGCTGGACCATAAGTATTGTCCCCCAGAGGCATATGCCCGGTGGCTAAGGGACTGCCATTCTCAGGGGACTCCAAATCCTTAATAATTAGCTCAGTTTTCTCCTTGAAGAATTTAGCAAGATTCTCACAAAGAACCTGCGATGGGACAATAGAGTTCTTGGAGCAGTCAGGGCTAGTAAGACTGTTTAGTATATTGAAAATGCTCCTAGAACTAATAGTCGTATTACAAATCAAGGAAGAAAAATAGTCAGCCTTAGATTTCCTAATGAAGTGCTTGTATTCCAGAATTTTACTCTTCCACTGCAACCTCTTAGATTCCTCATATCCACGCCTCCAACTTCTCTCTGCTTGTTTACAACTCCGCCTTAGGTTGTTCAGTGTGTCATTGAACCAAGGAACAGAGGTTTTTCCCCTCGCAGCTACGTACTTTCAGGGGGGCATGAGATTCCAATGATGCAGTAATATTAGCGCAGGGTGAGACATAATTCTCCTCCACTTGCTTATCCGAAGCAAAACACTCATCAACTTTAAACACCCGGTCAGGGGACTTCACGCGAGCAAGGGCCTCCCAGTCTCTACACTGAAACTCCCTTATTACACGCGGAGCCTTCATCTGTGAGCCATTCTTTTTTTTTTTTCAGAACAAGTTTTTGTTATGTTGTTGATAAATTACATCGAGGACACTGTCCCCCATTAAACCGGAGGACCAGTGAGCAAATAATGAACCATCGCATATAGTCAGTTCAATCAACATTTTGATATAAAAGAACCATCCCGACCTCCCTCCTTCCCGGATCCCACCCCCATCCCCTCACAGTGTTTACATAGTCCAAAAGTAAAATTTATCAAATCACAATCAGTGTGTACTCCTTTTCACCCAGGATCAGAGAGCAATTGTTCTACATCAGCCTCCTGTTGCGCTGGTGGTTCCAGCCACAGCCCTGTATAGTCCGCCCATCGCTTCCATATTTTAAAATGTTTCCGGGGGCGGCCCCTGGCCTCGAATATCGGGTGCTCCAGTCCCATGCAAAAGTCCAAACGCTTCCTCCACACTTCCAACAAAGGAGCCCTGGGGTCCTTCCAGGCTCGAGCTATATCTCTTTTGGCCACTGTAAGGCCCAGGACTAGCAGATGGCATTTATATATATTTCCTCCAACCTGTTCCATAATATGGAGAAGGCCCAGCTGCGGCGAGCGGGGAAAAGTCCCAGCCCAGCACCTCAGACAAGCAATTCCATACACCCATCCAAAACCTCGACAGCTTCTCACACAACCATACCGTGTGTATAAATGTGCCCACCGCACGCTCACACCGCAAGCACTCAGGGGAGGCAATCAAACCAGCTCTCCACAGTCGGTCTCCAGTATAGTAGGCTGTATGGAGGTATTTGAATTGAATGAAACGTAAGCGCACTGCTATTGCCGCTCCTCTCGGAGCTTCCAGGGCTTCCCTCCAGTCTTCCTCCTCAAAGGCACCTATGTCTCCCTTCCACACAGAACGTAGTTTATCTAATGGAGAGGAGCAATGCGTAACCAGAGCCTGATATACATTAGATATTGTCTTCTCCTCCAGTTCCCCCATAAACACCTTGGCCTCAAGGGGACTAAATTCGGGCAACGAGTCCAGGCCTACCAAGGAGGGGGATAAGGTGTGTCGCAGCTGCAGGTATTTAAAAAATTGGGTTAGAGGCATATCATATTCTTCTCTCAATGCTTGGAACGACTTGAGGGTCGTGCCTTTCATGACATGCCCCAATGCCGATATGCCGATGGCATCCCAGCCCCGGAATCCCTGCAAGGACGCCAGGGCCAGCAGCCGTCCGTTCTGCCACACCGGAGTCTCTCTCATTAATTTATTCCACCACCCCATGCGGCGTAGAGCTCCACGCCACACTCGGAGAATCCCCTGGGTAACCATTGAGAGCCTCTTCCTGACGGCCGCCGAATATAAAATGGTATGCAGCGTATCCGGATCCATCATGTATCTCTCAAGGGCATAGGTCCCCATACCACCATTCATTCAGTACCAACAAGTGAGACGCTTGGTAATAGGATAAGATGTCTGATGTTGCTAGGCCCCCACAATACGTGGAGAGGAAGCAGGTACGGAGTGCCACTCTCGCCACTCCTCCGGCCCAAAGAAACTGGCTCAACGCCGAATTCACTTGTCTAAACCACTGTGGCGCTATGGGATATGGGTGATTTTGCAGCTGATATAGGAGATGCGGAAGGGCCACCATCTTGAATATCGCCGATTGACCATATATATTCAGGGGCATTCTGGACCATGTTTTCATATCAGATCGTACGCGGTCCCAGACAGGCACCACATTGCGTGCCCAAACCACTCCAGGTACATCCGTCAAGAAGACGCCCAGATATTTATTGCCGCCAGCCGCCTCTTGCAGCGCTGATGCCCAGGGTCCTCTCCTCTTGCGTCCCCCAGCACCCACAACGTGGATTTTCATACGTTCAAGTGTAGGCCGGATACCTCCCCGAATATCCGCATTATCTCAAGGACTCTAGGCCCTGACCTATTTATATCCGTGAGGAAGAAGAGGACGTCGTCAGCATGGAGTGCAATTCGATCGAACGGTCCCATCTCCCACTCAACTCCCCGCAACTGCGCGTCCACTCGCATCCACGCCGCCAGCGGCTCCATGGCCAGGGCAAATAAATAGGGTGAAAGGGGGCAGCCCTGTCTGGTACCTCGGCCGACAGAGAAGGGATCGGACACCGCTCCCGCCACTCTCACAGACGCCGTCAGATCTGTGTACAGCAACTGTAGGTATGAAAGGAAATGAGGCCCAAGATTCAGGCGGGACAGGAGCGCTCGGAGACAGACCCAACTAAGTGAGTCGAAGGCTCTATCAATGTCAGCCAAAAGGAGCGCCGCCGGGATCACGGCAGCCTGGGCCACCTCCACCACCACCTGTGTGCGTCGGATGTTGTGCCTCGTCGCCCTGTGGGGCATAAACCCAGCTTGATCAGGGTGGACTAGATCCGTAATATATGGGAGGAGGCGATTGGCCAGGGCCTTCGTCAGTATTTTCGCTTCAACATTTAGTAGCGATATTGGCCTATATGATGAATGGTGTTCAGGGGGCCTCCCAGGCTTACAGAAGACCACGATTTCAGCGTGTCGCCAGTCCGTCGGGTGGCGACCACGCTCCCTGGCCGCCTCCAGTGCCCTTCTATAACGCACCCACAGCTGGAGATGAAATGTGTTCATGAATTCACATGAGAATCCATTAGGTCCAGGGGCCTTCCCAGTGTTCAGTTCCCCAAGCGCCGTGTCTAGCTCCTCCATCGATAGTGGGAGCTCCAGCCGGTCACGTCCCTCATCTGAAAGCGCCCGCGGCGGGAGGTCTGCCAGACATTTTTCAACATCTTCCGCTGGGAGAACTTCCCGAGAGGCATACAGGGCCGCATAATACTGTGCAAAGCTGGCCGCCAGTTCCTCCGGGACCGTCACAGGGTCCCCCATTTCGTCCCGAAGTCCCGGCAGGGACTGTGCCTGGAAGGTATTCTGACAAAGCCTGTATAGTATGGTACTGGATTTATCTCCCCATTGATAAATTCTACTCTGCATGGCCAACCACAGCTGGCGAGCCTTGTTCAGTAGCAGGGACGTATAAGATTGCTGCGCCAGCATCAGCTGCCCGACGGCATTCTACATTGGCCCCCGCACACCAGGCAATATCTACTCCCCGGAACACGGGTTTTAGAGCTTCCCATAGGTTACATCATCTGTTTCCGGCCTATCATTGTCATCCCAATATTGAGATATGGCCTCCCGCATATGGATTGATAGCTATCTTGTTGCAGGTGCCACGTGGACAGGCGCCATCTAAAGGGCTGCCGCCTCTTATCTAAGTGCAAGTTCATTACCACAAGGGAGTGGTCCGACGGGCCACGTGGGAGCATGGACGTAGAGGCCACCCTCCCTATCCAGGTATAAGGAATAAACAGGTAATCCAGTCTGGAAAAGGACCTATGCACTGCAGAGACATAGGAGTATTCGCGGCTATGAGTATGCTGGTACCGCCATGCTTTAATCCATCCCATTCCCGGTACCATGCCGCTCCATTTAGTGGGGGTATCTGCTATAAGCCCCCCTCCGGGCCTATATTGGACCATTCGTCCATTCATCACATCATTCCAGTCGGCACCCACAATCGCCATTACATTCGGGATATCGGCCCATACTTCAAACAACTTTTCAATGAGTGCCTCTTGCAATGGGGGTGGGGCATACACGCTACCAAAGACCATTGGCTCATCACCCACCATACCTTTAATAAAAACGAATCTGCCATGGGCATCAATCCATTGTGTCTCATGTACATAGGGCAGTATGCGATGCACTAGGACTGCGACCCCTTAAGACCCTCTCACAAAATCTGCATGAAAAACTTGTTGATAGCCATACCGCTGCAAGCTAAGGGTTTTAGTGCCTAGGAGATGCGTCTCTTGCAAGAGAAGGACATCCGCCCGTTCCCTCTTCCCTAGCCGCAACACCACACCTCTCTTTATCTTATTGAGCATTCCCCGGACATTCCAACTCACCACCCGCAATAACGCCTGTGAAGGGCCTGTTCCCTGGGCGTCAACCACCATCGATGGGCAGAAAAATCAAGGTCCTGGGCACTTGGAGCCACACACACATACATACATTTGCAGCCGAACTCGCGCGGACACGGTGTCAATTCTAACTACCCCCCAACTGTACCCCTACCCCTCCCTCTCCTCCCATCCTGTCCAACCGCACCCACAACACACCCCCCCTACCTCCCCATTGCTAACTACCCCCAAAACTCCCCCACCTCCCGCCACCTCTACCTCAGCAACATTGAAGTACCTGTCGCGGTATAGATTGTCACCGGCCCACAACGGGAGGTCAGAGACCCACTATCCCATTGGATCCCCAAGGACTACCCACTTAGTCCCAACTTACCCCCACTAACAAACCCTTCCGAACTGAGGGGTTGAGTCCGCCCTCCCTATGTCGTCCCCCAACCTGCGTCCCCCAACCACAAAGTTACTTGTTCAGCTGAAGTCACAGGCAGCAAACTCCAAGAGTCGTCCATGTCCAGGAGGAGTCCAATCTCCTCCCCGGATCATGATCCGAAGTCCGCCACACACCTTCGGAGGTTATGATGCCGGGTTCTGAGAGTCCGTAGCCTCGGTCGCCTCTGCAGCTCCAGTCTCTGAAGGAGGATTCTTCTTTGTCCGGGATCTCCAATTACTTCTGCTACGCGACCGCCGGGGGGTCCGAGGAGGCCCGCCGTGGAGGATGAGTCCGAGTCCCGACCCGGGGGGGTATGCACTCTGATCCGGACTGTCTCATCTGTCCAGGCAAAAACTTCTTCTGGAGTATTAAAGAATTGGGTCCAGGACTGAAAAACCACCCTCAGGCGGGCCGGGTAAAGAAAAGCATACTGGATATTTAAGCCCCTCAGTCGCGCCTTGGCCGGGGTGAAGGACTGGCATTGTCGCTGTACCAGCCTGGTGTAGTCCGGAAATATAAAAATGTTGTGATTGTCAAACAGCAGAGGCTCCTTTATGCGTGCTTGCTGCAGGATCATGTCGCAGTCGTGGTAGTTGAGCAGCTTGGCTATCACTGGTCGAGGGTGAGCTCCTACCGGTGGCTTTTGGATCAGTGCTCGGTGTGCGCGTTCAATAATAAAACAGCGCAAAAGGGACTCCGGCCAGCGGGTCAGGAAGGCTTCCATGTCGCCCTTTTCACAGCCCTCCGGAAATCCCACAAAGCGTAGATTGTTACTACGAGCACGCCCTTCGGCATCCTCAGCACGCAGGGCAAGGCCCTTCTGGATCCCCTCTATGTTGGCCACCTTCTTTTTCAGAGTCGCCACATCCTCCTCCACTCCTGTGATCCTAGTCTTAGCTTCTGTAATGCGAGCCACCGCGTTACGCAGATCCTGGCGCAGCAAGGTAACGTCGGCTCCAACTGCCCCTATTTTTGCATTTAGCATGTCTTTGGATTAAGTTATCGCCGCCATGAGGGTGGCATTATCAGGGCTGGATATTGGAGGGCCCCCGATGCTCCGGCACTCCCAGTCTGCCCGTAAACTTTGTCTATCGTGCTTTGCTTCGAGGTTTGTCCACTGTTGCCACCCCTCGTCATGTTAGCCTGTGAATATAAGTACTGGGTCCAGGGTGTTACAGTAGTATTGATCAGGGTATGAGTGTCTACCCCTAGGCCAGTCTGTGTGTCCGCCCGCGTCGTCTCGTCTCCTTGCACCAGCGGCCCCTCAATGGCTCTGCGCCCCCTTCTAAGCCTAATGCTGGTAGGTTCGCTATGGTCAGTGCCGGGGTTGCGTCGGTCTCACCGTTGTGTAGGTGTCACTTCAAGGGCCTCGCCACCATTCCGTCTAAGACCACCATCAAGGAATTGGGCAACAGAGTGCAGTCAGTCACAGGCTCCGCGTCGGGTAGCTCGCCTCCACCTCCGAGCACCACCGTGTTTCGGCTCGTGTTCACCCACTTCACGACCGGTCATCAGTGTCCAGGTCCCTCGTCCCAGGAGGGTCTCCTTAGCGGCCCTATAGTGCTGTTGAACTGGGGGTATGCCCCGGCGCACCGTGCAGGAAGCACCATCTGAACGCGGTGGTTAGCCTCGGCCGAGGTCATTCGCCCCCCCTGCAGTGTGCGCCAGTATCATTTGCCGAGTTCCATCAGAGGGCAGGGTGGAAAAGCGGAAGAAGTGTTCCGCCGCAGTCACGAACCAGCAGCGTCCCCCCGGTCCGACACGACCGCCGAGTGGGGCCTGCCCAGTCTCCTCCGCGCCCCTCTCCTTGTCAGCACTTGATATTGGGGTATTGCAGCCGTGTCTCCAGCCGCTGCACCCTTCCCCCACCGTATCATGTGGTGCACTGTGGTCGTCCAAGCACAGGAAGTGCAGAGTCGCCCACTGCACCGCATCCACACCGGCCGCGCTGCACTTCTGCCTGGCCTCCTCAAACTCGAGCTCCCGGCTTTCCGTGTGCCAGCAAGGCCGCACCTCCTCAGAGCCCGGACCTCCCCCTAGCAGCCGTCGTCAGCGCTCAAATTGCAGCCGGGGCACCGCGTCTAGTTCCGACTGCCAAACACTCTGGTTAGGACGTCCCAGGGTCGGGATGACGCAGGATTCTCGCCGGATACACGATCAGCAGGACGGAGCTCACTTAGGCTGCATCCGCCATGTTCGCCGCCTTAGCCTGTGAGCCATTCATTTTAACATAAAATTTGACAAGGGAATGGTCAGTCCACTCCATAGGCAGGATTTCCCCCATGACCAACAGGTTGGGAACAGTAAACACCAGGTCGAGGAGGTGCCCCGCCTTGTGAGTAGCTTCCGCAACCTGCTGAAATAGGCTGACACCTTCGCATGAGTGAAGCAGGTTTAATAAGCCTGAATCTAGTGAGCCATTTAGCCACAGATTAAAATCCCCTAGAATTATCAACTTGTGATGAGTAGCGGCCATATTAGTAAGGGTGGCTAGTAGCGATTGTTGCTGAGGAACGCTAAACGCGCCCGGGGGTCTGTAGCAAATGACTATGGTTAAAACAGCCCAGGAGCAGCTCCTTATAGATAGGCCCAGATGTTCCGTTCCATCAACCGGATCCATATTAATAGATACAATCTTCCAGGATGCTTTATAGATGACCCCAACCCCCCCACCCCATCCATTAGACATGCCCAACCCGGATCAACCATACAGTCGGGGCGAGTCCAAGTCTCTGTCATACACAAGATATTGAGCTTGTGTGTCTCTATCATCAGCAGGATTTCCGCACTGCGCTTAGGCAAGGACCTCACATTCAGAAGCCCACACCTCAAGAGATCATCTGCAAGGAAATCTGCCAGTGGATGAGCTGAATGCAACAGCCTTAGTGTCCCCCTGTTAGCATACTGCTTACCAATGTGTAGGAGAGTCTCTCTAGGGTACTAGAGGCCAGGAAGTTGACAGTACTCCTCAGCAAGCCCGAAATGGGCAGTACAACTGACACTGGGCACTACCTTGGCGCGGACGAGCGCAGACCGGCTTGCCTTTGGCGAGCAGCGAGTGTGCCCGCAGAGCTCGCGCGCTGCTTGTTCGCTCCAGCGTTGTTTTTATGGTGCCCATAGCAAGCAGCCCCGACCACTAGAAAGTGGCCCAACTACCCCAAAGATGGCGGGTCTGCTCGCACGGACGGACCCGACCAGGGGAAAGCAACACAGGAGCCCGAGGAGACCACTCCGGTCTCCGAAAGGACATGGTCAGTGACATCACTCATGACATCACTGATGGCATCTCAAATGAAATCAGTGATGACATCACTGATGACATCATCCAGTGAATGTGTGTCTTTCTTAACCTCTTCGCCGCTAATGACAAGGGTAACTCGTCATGGACTTTCCATTGATTTCAATGGAAATTACATTGAAGCTGTAAAATAGCCTTAGCAGTAAAGGGGTTAAAAATAAATATGTTGTATATATATATATATCTAAAGGTCGATGGAAGAATAAATGGGTAAATAAGTGTCTAAATGGATGTTTTTTTGTCAAAATGATTGTATAACTGACTTATTAAGTGTATCTTAGTGAATACCTGTATTAGCGAGTAATGTTTAAATATGTAAATATCTGTATCAGTGTCTCACTTTGTCTATAAGTGGCTGCATGAGTTGGTGACTAGCTACATGAGTGTCAATATGGGTTATTAGTTGGTTTTTAGAGTATCAGTATGAGTGTCTGTATGGTTTGGTGAGGGGTATTACTTACCGCATGAATGGATGACTCACTGTTTGTATGTCTTTTGAAGACAGCATGTGTGCAAGACTGTATGGGTGGATGAGTATGTGTATGGGTGTGTTAGTGAGTGAATGCCTGTCTCAATAGTATCTTTATGAGTAACTACATATGTTTTAAACTAGTATATGAGAGTATTGATGTATATAAGTGAGTATATGTGAGAGGGGAAAATTGTAAGAGTTCCTGTATAAATAAGTATGTGTTTCTATAAGTGATTGTTTGAGAGTAAGTATGTGTACGATTCTGTAGAAGTAAGTATAGTGGTGGGTGTAAAGCTGTATATGCAAGTAAATGGATGTTTGAGTATATGTGTGAATAACTCTATGTAGAAGTGTACATGTGTAACAGGATGTATAGGTGTATGAGTACATATGATGAGTGAGTAAATGTATGAGTGACTATATAGAACTATTTGTGAATGAGTGGATGTGCATGTCGATTTTGGAATTACTGAGTAGGTTGTTATAACTGGTATTGGTATCTCCATTTAAAAAAAAAGTAGGTTCTATTTTTGAATGTGTGTATCAAAGGTTATATTAGGGTGAGTGGAGGTCTGCCACTCTTTCACAAGGATGATGTCATCAGTGATGTCATTTGAGATGTCATGAGTGATGTCACTGACCATGTCATGAGTGATGTAATATGTGACGTCATCAGCAGTGCATTGTGGGCGCGCAAGTTATAATTAGCTGAACTAACTATAACGGGGGAATTTCAATGATTTTGTATGAGTGAAATGCCCAGCTAACTATATCCTGTAAAACCTATGATTTTTCAGTGAATTTCTAAGGTTTTTTTATGCTCATTTTTAACTATAACGTGGCTGAAACCTATGGTTTTGTCAGTGAATTTCAAAGATTTTTTAAATGCTCATTTTTAACTATAACGTGTCTGAAACTTATGGTTTTTTCAGTGAATTTCAAAGGCTTTTTACAAGCTAATTTTTAACTATAACGTGGCTGAAACCTATGTTTTTTTCTGTGAATTTCAAAGGTTTTATAAATGATCATTTTAAAATGTACTAATTGTTATATTTTTTTACACTAATTTACTACATTGTTTTAAAGTATTTATTTTTAGATATTTTATTTTTTAAATTACATTACATAGTATGCGCCAGTTGGCAGCATTGCAGAGAGGCGTAAAAAGGGGCATGGCCTCATTACACCTCTCTGCAACGCAGCCTCCTGGCGCGTTTGCAGAGGGGTAACTAATTCCCCTTGCATATTGGAGTTCCCTGGGGGCCAACTAGCCCACCAGGAACCTCCAGTATGTGCCAGGAGGGTGTGTTGCAGAGAGGTGTAATGAGGCCACGCCCCTTTTTACACCTCTCTGCAAGCAGCCCCTGAGGCGTTTGCAGAGGGGGAACTAATTCCCCTTGCATACTGGGGGTCCCTGGGGGGGCCAACTAACCCACCAGGAGCCTCCAGTAGGCCGAGGCACAAGATGGCTGCCAATAATTTCTGGTTTGGAGTGTTGACAGACAGTTGGCAGCCAATCAGCATGCAGCTCGTGCTCATAAGTAAAATCATAAGTATATCTATAGAAGCTTACAGTACTCTGTTCTGTACTCTGTACCTTCCTGAGCACAAGCTGCATGTTGATTGGCTGCAAACTGTCTGTCAACACTCCAAACCAGAAATTGTTGGCAGCCATCTTGTGCCTCTGTAGACTGAGGCACAAGAAATCAGAAAAACAAATGTGTAGAACTCAAAAAGGGGGCAGGGTAGACACACCCTGGCCCCCTAGGCCTGCTCTGGGGATCTCACAAGGACCCCCCTAAAAAAAATTTGACACAAAATGCAGGGTACGCGTACGGTACGAGTACTGTACACGCACCCCGCGGTTTTTGAAAAAAAAACATTTTTGGGGGGGCCTTGGGGGTCCTTGTGGGACCCCCTCAGCAGGCCTAGGGGGTCAGGGTGTAATTTGTACTTGTAAAGTGCACTAATACCCCAATTGGGGTGTCCTGGCGCTGTAACGCATACCACTGTGGAACCCTTCCTGGCTTTACCCTGTGAAATGTCCACTCCTGGGCACCCCCAAGGTGAAGCCAGGCATCCCAGCGCTGTTGGGGCCATTGTGGAGATTAAGCAAGCTATTGCCCGGAGTTGCAGAGTGGGACCCATAATTAGAATAGGCACCGAGGCGAGAATTATAAGGTCCGAGGAAATTGAGCCCGAGACTCGCTGAGGCGGGAATTGAACCCTGGTCCCGGGCCAGACCTCTGCATCAGGGTCTGCCGCTCTAACCATTGAGCCACACTTTCTGCACAAGGGGCAGGGTAGACAGGGTGTGTCTACCCTGCCCCCTTTTTGAGTTCTACACGTTTGTTTTTCTGCTTTCTTGTGCCTCAGTCTACCTAGGTACAAGATGGCTGCCAACAATTTCTGGTTTGGAGTGTTGACAGACAGTTGGCAGCCAATCAGCATGCAGCTCGTGCTCAGGAAGGTACAGAGTACAGTACAGAGTACGGTAAGCTTCTATAGATATACTTATGATTTTACTTATGATTTTCTCAGGAACTACTGAACGGATTTACACCATTAAGCAAAAAGCGTGATCTGCGAACAGAACTCTACCTTTTTGCCAAATTTGGTGTAATTCCATTCAGCCGTTCCGGCTGTAGCCCTGGCTAAAGGTCCTATGGAAAATTGCATGGGGAAAACATGTTTGGGACCCCCCTTTTTCCTCAGCCCCCACTTGATGAATCACCCCCAAACTTTCAGGGACGGAGCTGAGTGGAGCAGGACATTTTCTTGGAGAAATTTGCGAAGATTTGTCCACCAGCGCAAAAGTTATTCCAAATAGAATGTTGCAGATTTCCTATGGAAACTAGGTTTTAACTATAACTACCTACTGGCGACCGCCAGTAGGATATATATATATATATATATATATATATATATATATATATATATACATATATATATATATATATATATTTTCCAGGAACTTCGTCTACATATCCAATGTCATCGGACACAAAGAACGAACCGGACCCATTCAGGTGAATTTGCAGAGTTTTATTTGGTGCATCCCTCTGTTCGCCATGACGCGTTTCGGGCCCTGAAGCCCCTGATCACATGACATGGTCAACCTATCCTCGTGATTTAAGGTGCATACATGGGTCATCTAACCATAGGCCGGTAGACATAAACAACAGACTTCCGCCTAATCCACAATAATTGAACATATCGGCGAGATGATGCATATATATGGCAATCACCAACAATGTTGTAAAAATATGTACATTACATCATTCTCACCTTATTATTTCACCCCGTAAAAACCCTCGGACTACAGGTGTTCTTTTTGGTCCTCCATATTGACCTTCATTCATGTGCAAATTTCGCAAATAAATACATAAATAAATACATACATGAATATCACATATAACCCAAAAAGATTTATAATACATCAAATGTAAAATCAAGGTTCGATATTTAATTATATATATATATATATATAAAAAAAGAATATAAATAAACATTCTATATTTATTTGTGCAAATATGCTGAATATGTGCAACATCCGCTGAAATCTGTGCAAAATACGCATTTATTCTACAAAAATGGGTTCAAAATAGGGGTGAATTTAGATAGAGCCCAAGTGGGCTTAATGCATTTTGGGATAACTGCGTCTACACTGCCCTCGTAATCTTATCTACCCATTGCACACACTTGTAGGAGTTTAGTGACTTCACCCTGTGAATAAAGTGTAAAAATAAATTCTTAAAAACAGTCTTCTGTTTTGATGACTCCCCAGCAAAATTTATCATTGTTCTACCCCTTGGCATTTCTGCTGCAGATATGCTCAACATCATATTTCATTTTATAAGCACGTATGCAAGTCCTCTGTCACGTTAAGACCATTCGGCATCTTGGTGTTGAGTTCAAGGATATATCTGGTCTCCAATAATCTTAAGCGCGCTTCTCTGTCGCCTCCTCTACGGAGCGGCTGCACCATATCTATTGCATAGTAGCTGAGGCAACCCAGATCACCCTTGTGGCATGAGTTGACATGTCTCACCACCGGATAAGACTTGTCCTTATTGTTGACCGCCCGCATGTGCTGGAGTATGCGCTTGTGGACCTGTAACTTGGTACTACCCACGTACCACAGGCCACACGTACACTCCAGCACATACACGACGAAATCCGATTTACATGTAATTTTTTGGGTGATATGATTTGGTACCTCAATAAATGGGGTCATATAGGTCGTCCTATTCTTCCCCATGGTGCACGCTTTGCAGATGGCGCACTTCATAAAACCCTTGCTTTGTAATAGCCAGTCATCCCTGCTCACCACCTCCGGGCTACTCTTCACAAGCATGTCGCTCATTGACCTGGCACGACTATACGTTATGGCTGGATAGTCTGCCAACGTTCTACCAATCACAGGGTCCCCCCCTGACTACGGGCCAATTTCTGTGAAAGATCTTTTGCAACTGCTTGTGTTGGCGACTGTAAGCGGTTATTAGTCTCGGTTGGCCGCCTTCATTACTCCCCACCTGCGGTGTTCTGTTTGGTTTCCCCTCAGTACTGAGGAGAGTATTTGTCTTGTTGGCCCTTGTCATGGCTTTTTCAACCAAGGCCGCCGAATAGCCCCTTGCCAGGAACCTTTCCTTGCTGCTTGTTTGTGATGCCAAACATGATTCCTCTGTGCTACATATTCTCCTGATCCTCAGCATCTCGCCGTATATATTAACTACTGGCGGTAGGATATATATATATATATATATATATATATATATATATATGAAAGCAGCAAACTCACAACTGCTTTGGGACGCAGTTCAAGCGAGCGCAGACCTCGAGCAATCTCCTCAATCAGATCACAATAGATGAGCCAGAAACCAACGCTGTTTTAGTTGAAGCAGTGCATTTAATAGGCAGTGAATAGTGCAGAGCAAGTGCCCTCCATGACGCGTTTCGCCCCGCGGACGGGGCTTGGTCACAACAATATATATTCCTCAGCATCTCGCTGTATATATTAACTACTGGCGGTAGGATATATATATATATATATATATATATATATATATATATATATATATATATATATATATATATATATATATATATATATATATATATATATATATATGATTCCACAATCCTGCAGTGCAAGCAACCAGACAGCGGCTCCAACACGAACACAGGTACAGACCACAACGAGGGTTTCGTAGATTAAGTAAAGTGCTTTATTCCATCGATGGGAACGGCAACATGATGCGTTTCATCCGAGAAACCCGAACTTGATCACATGACAGTCCCGGAGATACATGTGGTTAAATACGGACAGTCACTTCCCTTGACTCCTCCCATTGCTAAACAAGGACATAATAAAAATACTATTACATAAAGATCGGCTGGCTATGTTATATATTTTTAAATTCCCAAATTGTGTGTTCATAACATCATTGTTTTAAGAGAATTCATAGCACAGGAAAATTTATAAAACCATGATAATTCCTTAACTGTCTCCATATATACAATGATGAAATCAATGAACATAGTAAAAATACAGGGCAAGTGCCCAATGTTATAGCCAGCAAATACAATAGTAGAAAATTATTAATTAATGATTCTTGTCCAAGGAGGTCAAACGGGACACAATCCAGTAAAAGGTTAAAAACCACATAATATAATAAAACGTGCAAAAAATAGTGCAACAATATTAGCCCATAAAATGGACTAGAGCATGATAATTTCTAAAAATAACAAACTATCAACAGCCAGAAAATTTAATAAAGTGAAAAGTGCATGGTGCAATAAAGTGCAAAAAAACGGCTAATATATTAACTTCAGCAGAAAAGTGCATGTAATTTAAGAACATGTACATACTATCACAAATGTTAAAAGAATTTATGATGGAAAAGAATTTTATATTGCACCTAATCTGTTGATCAGGAAAAGGTAACATTGCATCAAGAATATCCAACATGATTTGATAAAGTCTATACAGCTCACTAAAAAATCAGTAGACGAGCCCAATAAATTAGCAATAAATGTAAATGTAAATGTAGGTATACTTATATAGCGCAACCTGTCACCACAAAGGGCATCCTGGCGCTTGCCTAGGGAACCCGTCCTGGTATTCCCCTGTGAGAGGCCCCGGCAGGGTATCCACAAGGTGAAAGCCAGGCATCCCGCCGCGAGGGGCCGTTGTGGAGATTAAGCAAGCTATTGCCCAGAGTCGCAGAGCATGAACCCGTGAGTCGAGAAGGCACCGGAGCGAGAATTATCGAGACCGTGGAATTTTTAGCCCAAGACCCGCCGATGCGGGGAATTGAACCCTGGTCCAGGGCCGATCTCAGCTTCCGGGTCTGCCGCCTCTAACCCCTGAGCCACACTTCTCCACCTTAGCACAATATAAAAATAGGTAAAACCATAAATATAGGTAAAACCATTAATATACTGTGCAAATATTGAAACAAGCTAAAATATTTACAAAAAATTATGAAGATCTTCCCCCATATTCTGGCCGTTAGGAATTGTAGTGTTGAGGAGGACTATGTATTGACATTCCAATTGTCTTAATTTCTTTTCTCTATCACCCTCTCTCTTGGACAGAGGAACAGCGTCAATTATAAAATACTGTAAATCATTCAAATTGTTATTATGAACTAATTTAAAATGACGTGCCACCGGGTAATTTGGGTCAGAAATGACTATGGCCCGAAGATGCTGTAAAATTTAGTGCTACCAACATATAGCAGCTTGCAAGTGCATTTTAAAACATAAACCGCATGATCAGTTTTGCAGGTATAAAGATTATATATATATATATATATATATAATCGTCGCTCCTCTTGCACCAAATTCACGCACTCATACACGGGTGCTGTATGCGGGGGGTGCTCCCGCAATATATGACGCTCCTCATCTTCTTCCAAATCTCAAAAAAGACACAGAACTCACGGTGGGAGAGTCATAGATTTTATTAGACTCTCGCACGCACCAGACGCGTTTCGCCTTTCGCCTTCTCCTGTGGTACAAGAGCGCGCCAAAAACGGCCATCATTTTATTATTGTTACCCCGTGATCACTTTTCAGAATAACTATAAACAAAGGACCAATGCATGTGTATAAATACAAATACAAACATGGGCGCCATTTTGTAATGGTGTTCCGTGCACTACGTATATACGGCAGTACTAGTAGATTTACTTGCTCATATTCACGAGTTCTAGTCACACAAGCGTGTAAATACATTCTTGTTACTCATTACTTCATCCAGCCCTGTATGGGCTTTAAAGCTTACTATAGCGCCTTTTCTTGTTCATAAAGCCTTATATGGGCTTACCCTTTGCATTTGTCCCAGTAAAACAAATAATAATAAACCAATAAATAAATAAACATGCATACCCTAAATAAGCATTAATTCATCATTAAACTATTTACAACTTCTACTGTGATTTTCACTCACATTTCATCATAATTTCCACATAACACATTTCATGATACAATAAAACCCAACGATTAAAGTGCAGAATTTAGTCAAAACAACCTCATATCGCCATGCATCGAGTACATACTACATTTTAGGATTTATAAGCCTATAGATCCCTATTTTCTAGTTAATGCTGTTTACATGCCACATTATTGGAATAAAGAGCCCTTTATCCCAGATGCACTGTTAAATCCTCATGACTATTCCAGCCCCCAGGTGCCTTGGTACAGAGGTCAATAATGTACCTGGATTCTAATCTACGTAATCTCATTGTTCGATCTCTTCCTCTTACGCTCATGGGAACATGGTCTAGGGCAAAAAATGATATTAAGTCATTATTACTTTCATGATGCCTTTGAAAGTGCCTAGCTACTGGATAATTGGCATCACATTTATTGATGGCAGCAAATGTTTAAGTATGCACATTTTCGTTTGATGGATAGTGCTCCCTAAATACCGTAATCCGCAAGGGCAGGTTAAACAGTATATGGTATAAGGTGTGGTGCATGTCAGGAAATTTTTAATCAGCCTTGTGTTGTCCCCCACTTTTTACGTCAGTCTTCTTACTATTTTTACAGGCTTTACACCTACCACATGGGTAAAAAACCGGTGGGGGGGTCGCCAAACGGTTTAGAAACCGGTTGTAATGAATGGCTCTTAGTGAGAGTATCCTTCAAGGCCCTTGCCCGTCTAAAAGTTACCATAGGACGGGCAGGTAGATCCAGACCAATGTTGGGATCTGTCTTTAACAAATTCCAGTTTTTTTAAGGTGCATTCGTAGCCTCGCAGCTGCACTGGAATAGGTAGTTATCATCCTAAATGAATTAGCTTTTTCTGACTCTGCTTTTACTTTTTCTTTGAGCAATTCCACTCTGGGTTTGTCTTGCACTTTACAAAAAGCCACATTTAGGGCATTACTCCCATACCCTCTAGCTTTAAATCTTGTGATACTCGCTTCCGCTTTACTCTTGAAATCTTCATCAGTGGTGCAATTCCGTTTAATCCTAAGTAATTCCCCATAGGAGATACTTTGAATTAATCTAGGAGGGTGGCTGCTTGATGAATGTAGTATTGAATTCCCGGCTGTAGGTTTACAATACAACCTGGTATTCACCTTCCCATCCCTTACTACTACCTCGAAGTCCAGAAAACTCACATTGGTACAGCTAACCTCCGCTGTAAATTTCAAATTGTACTCATTATCATCTAGTTTGTTCACTTATTGGGTTGCTGACTCTTTCGATCACCTCCAAATCAGGAAGAGATCATCAATATAACTGTACCAGGCTATGATGTTCTGTGTCCATTCTCCATTGGTGTTGGCCCAGGCCACCCATTCCTCCCATCACCCTACGAAAAGATTAGCAAAACTGGGGGAGTAACATGTGCCCATAGCCACCCCAGTGAGTTGTTTATAATGTTGGTCCTGGTACAGGAAGAAGTTATTCTCCAGACTAAAAGACAAACTCTAACAGCATCCTATTGTGCTCAGAGAATTTCGCTGATCTTGTCTCCCAAAAACTTTCTATGGCTTTAATACCTTCTGCGTGTCCTATGTTTGTGTATAGACTAGCTATATCCATCACCAACATACAGTCACCCTCTCTCCACACCACATTTTCTATATCTGTTAGGAAGTCTTGGTATCTCTGATGTAGCTGTGCCTGTCTGGAAAAGCTATACCTCTCTGAAGAGCTCTAATTAGAGCGAAACACTGTGTCAGGGGTTGCTTTTACTCATTTCAGGTTAGCTTGAGTTGGTATTTTACCAATTTAAAGCTGTAATATTGTGCCTGGATTGATAAATGGCTTTTGTCATTTTACAGCACGGCAAGGACAGCACTGTGCTAGTCCTATGCTTAAAGACTTTGCAGTAGAAATGGCAAAAGACTTTGTCCTTTTCTATCTCGGCGTGGATGGCACTGTGCTAATACTATGCTTAAAAACTTTGATAGAAAAACAGACATTTGAGG
Source organism: Lissotriton vulgaris (assembly GCF_964263255.1). NCBI lineage: Eukaryota > Metazoa > Chordata > Amphibia > Caudata > Salamandridae > Lissotriton > Lissotriton vulgaris. The sequence goes on along the minus strand of NC_141695.1, from coordinate 541,586,742 downwards.
TAAGCAGATCTAGAGTGTTGCTGGTGTTGAGAGTGCTCTAACAGGAGCTGCTTTATTTATTTATTTATATGCTTTTATAGCGCAGGATTCGACCCCTGGAGGGGTATCTCCACGCTTGGTTCTCCGTGAGTGCATAAAAAAGGGCTTTAGGGAGGCACGAGGGTTTATGCCGTCAGAAACAAGTGTGTTTTTAGTGTTTTCCTAAAGACAGAATAGTTAGCAGTTTGTCTCAGACTGAAGGGAAGTTTGTTCCAGAGGGTAAGGCCCATATACGAAAGTGCACGGCCACCCTGCCTTGCCTTTCTGATTATGGGAACATGTAGAAATAATTGGTTGCTGGATCGAACGGACCGTCCAGGTTTATATGTGCTGAATTTTTCGTCCAGATATTGATAATGCTTTCCACCTAATATGGAGAACTACCCAGAGTTCTCTACTTTTTTGCATATATATATATATATATATATATATATATATGTATATGTATATGTGTGTGTGTGTACATGTACAGGAATTTATATAGCGCAAATCACCGAGCGGTTTCTAAGCGCTTGCTTAGGGAACCCGTCCTGGTATTCCCCTGTGAGATAACCCCGGCAGGGTATCCGCAAGGTGAAAGCCAGTCATCCCGCCGCAAGGGGCCGTTGTGAAGATTAAGCAAGCTATTGCCCAGAGTTACAGAGTGTGAACCCGTGAATCGAGTAGGCACCGGAGCGAGAATTGTCGAGTCCATGGACATTTTAGGACTCAAGACCCCGCCGAGCCGGAAATTGAACCCTGGTCCCGGGCTGACTTCTGCTTCCAGGTCTGCCTCCTCTAACCAGTGAGCCACACTTCTCCATCCATATATATATATATATATATATATATATATATATATATATATATATATATATATGGAACAATCCTCAGCAACCTCTCGCCCGGAGCCCAAATGCAGGAGACCGCTGCGCAGGAAGGAAGACGGAGACCTCAGGTGCAGTGAGCAATTTTCATCTTTATTGTACCCTCGAGGAAGCGGCACACAGCATGACGTTTCGGCCTGCACAGAGGCCTTGATCACATGACGCACGCTGGGGAAAGGCAATATTTAAAGTGCTAGTGTTAAGTGGGGATACACTCCAATTGGTAAGTCTGTGGTCACGTGTTGCACCTGTTAATGGATACTGACAACAGACTTTGAATTTACAAACACATCACGGGATAATCCCTGGTCGATGTCATGTTGCCCCGGTGGAAATTGTATCAATAAAGTGCAAATGCAAATTCATATATATATACACACAATGTAAACAAAGATTACTGGATAAATCCAATTTGTGCAAATGGCAAACGATGTGAAAAGTGCAATGTGCTACATGAAAATCCTACTTAGCACATATATACTATATACAACATACATTCTATACACAAGGTCATGTAAAACATCTAAATAAGTTAGTAAATACAAAAATATATCATAAATATGTAAATATATATATATGTTAAAATCATGACCTTTCAGTGCACGTATGAATAAATAAATATATAGATTAGCACGACATCGTTCATTTGGGATGAGATCTATGGTGTGCAGGATTAATCAAGCAACATGGATGTTTAAATACTCAGATCGCAGCATCCCCTTATTAAATGCACAACATTGTCTACACGTGCATTAAGTTGGATAGATGATGGGCAGAGGAGAAGTCAACCCCTCCCAAAAGAGAGAGGGGAAACCTTCGCAGCCTCTGCCCTACTCCCATCCACAATGCTCTTAAATTGCCTAGACCGACCACAGCTCAGAACTAGATGTACCAAAGTGAATAGTAAATAACAAGAAAATAACCAAGTGCACTTTTTTTGTGTGAAGATTTTTTCAAACTTTTTTTGTGACTTTGTGATATTGTTTTCTCCTATTCATAAACAATAGATCGGGCTGGTAAGTTTTTTAAACAAGTGAGCAAAGTTCTTAGTACATATTAGTGCAACCTAAGCCTAGGCTGCACCCCACTGTTGGAACCATCCAACCCTCTGATCTATACTGTGTTGACAACACTAATCTCAGTAGAAGGACAGACAGAAAAACCACAATACAGAAGCAACTGCTGCCTAACAGGAGATACAGAGGACAGTATATGACAGTGTGGAATTGTCATAGACACGTGTAAAAATCTTCTGTAGAGTTCAGTCCCCCCGGAGCTCGACAGTCCATATCCAGGATATACCTGGTTTCCAGTTTTCTAAGGGCCCCATCCCTATCACCTCCTCTCCTAATGGGACCGACACAGTCGATCGCATAATAGCGCAGAAGGGAACTATCGTTGTTATGATGTTCCTTGAAGTGACGGGCCACCGGGTATGCCGGGTCACTGGTGTTAATGGCCCTGATGTGCTGGAGTATCCTCTTATGCACCTGCAGTTTGGTACTACCAACATAACGCAGGGCACACGGACACTCCAGCACATACACCACATATTCGCTCTTACAAGTAAGCTGTTGTTTAATCTTGCGAGCCTCAGGAGTAAATGGAATAGTGTACTCCGTTTTATTCACTCCGTGCTGGCAAGCCTTGCAGGATGAACACTTCCTAAAGCCCCTACTTTTGCCTAGCCAATTTTTGCTGGTTAAGATTTCAGGGCTAGACTTGACTAGGGCATTCTGCATGGAGTACGCTCGCCTATATGTGATGGAAGGGGTACTAGGTATTTTGTCCCCTATCACTGGGTCACATTTTACTAGGTTCCAGTGTTTGGAAATTATTTTCCCCAGCGCGGCCTGTTGCCTATTAAAGGCCCAAATCAGTCTAACCGGTTGATCGTTGGAGGTGGTAGGTTTGGTATGGACTTTAGGCGCCAGGGCCTGGCTGCGTGGGATGGAATTAGCTTTAGCTATAGCTTTATCCACTATTGCTACTTGGTATCCCCTAGCCAGGAATCTGGACCTACTGGCTTGCTGTGCCCGTTGGCACTGGACCTCTGTACTACTTAATCGTCTTATACGCAGCATTTCTCCATACGGTATGCTACGTATAAGATGAGCAGGGTGATGGCTGCTGGCATGGAGGATCGTATTTCCTGCCGTCTCCTTGCGGTATAGCCTAGTTTCAAGACTAGTTGCTCCTGGTGTGACTGTCATGTCCAAAAAGTGCACCTGATCCCTGCTGATATTAGAGGTAAAATGCAGATTATAGTCGTTCTCATTAATGATATCAACAAAGTGTTCAGCCTCCTGACGAGTGCCCTTCCAGACAAGGAACACGTCGTCAATATAACGATACCACCTAACAATAGATTGTCTGGAAATGTCAGCGTGCGTGCCATGGAGAACCTGCCTCTCCCAGTAGCCCATGTGAAGACAGGCATAACTGGGAGAGAAGCAGGCCCCCATCGCCACGCCCCTGACCTGTTGATAATATCTATTGTTAAACAAGAAGAAGTTGTGGTGTAGACAAAATGAAATCATAGACAGTAACATGCGGTTATGGTCAGCCATGATAATGGGTCTCAGTCCTAGGTAGAATTCTATAGCTCTGAGTCCGTCTTGGTGATTAATGCTGGTATATAGAGACGTGACATCTAGTGTAATGAGCCACATATCCATACCCCACTCAATTCCCTGTATCTTTCTTACAAAGTCATTGGAATCTTGCACATATGATGGTAACTCCTGCACAAATTCCTGTAAGAAAGAGTCCACATAGATAGTAGTCTTCTCTAACAAGCCCCCACATGCTGCAATTATTGGTCTTCCCGGGGGCTTGTTTGGATTTTTGTGGATTTTAGGGATTAGGTAAAGGACTGGCATGACTGGATGATTATTCTTAAGGTATTTCAGCTCATCCATACTCAGAAGGCCAAAGGATCTCCACCCCATGAGCAAGGAATGGAAGTCATCCTGAGCTTTTTTGACCAACGAAATGTCACTATGTCTATAACAGTTCAAATCATTCAATTGGGAGAGAGCTTCTTCAAGATATAATTTTCGTGGCCACAAAACTATATTCCCTCCCTTGTCAGCCTGTCTGACAATGACATTTTCGTTGGCCTGGATTTTTTGGATGAGACGCAAGTACTGGTCATTTTGTGAATATCTTTTTCGTTTGGAGTTGAGCACTTTGGAATGTAATGATTTAATATCTTTAACCACTGCATCATGAAAAATGTCAAGATTGTCATAAATCATAACAGGTGTGAACGTTGAACGTGGTTTAAAGGACGTTAATCCCCCCACCCCACTCGGCTCACCTCCAGATGTAACTTGTGAAGATGACTGCTCCGTTCTGAGAGATTCAAGGGCTTCCAGGCCTGGTAAATCACGGGCCTGCAATCCATCTTCTGCAGCTACAGCCCTTGTGACGTTGTTGCGGGTCTTACTACCAGCAAAATGCTTTTGTAGCTTTATTTTGCGGACAAATCTATAAAGATCAATTCTTGTGTCCGCATAATTTAGATCGCATGGCGGACAGAACGTAAGACCCTTGGACAGAATGTGAATCTCAGACTCAGACAGGACCATATCAGTCAAGTTTACAACAGAGGGGGCAACGTCCTTCTCTCCAGATAGTAAGTTCACTTCCTGTTCCATCTTTTTGCACTTTTCTTTTTCCTCTTCTGCTGATTTTGCTCTTGCTCTGGATCTGGCCTTGCGGCGTTTGTAGCGTTTTGCGTTGCGCTTTTTGTTGTTCCTGAGCGTGACTGCGTTCTCGGGCGTAGGGTTCCTCGCCAGTCTTTCCTCACACAGTCTAGCTCCTCTGCTGGCGTGAGCTTTGTAAACCCCAATTGCCTTCCTGGTTGGGCAGAATTGGAGTCTGAGTCGCTGTTAACGCTTGAACTCAGGTTAGACTCAGATGAGTCATCTTGTACTGTTGATCCCTGAGCCCTATTGGAATGATCCGCGGAAATAGCAAGTTTCTGGCCCCGTGAGGCTTTGATGGCGTCATACTTTTTCGCGAAGGTGAAAATGCGACCTTCAGCATAGTCCGCCTTGTCACGTTGGAATTTCCAGGCTTTCCTTTTGCTGATGGATTCTTCCTCCTTCTGAATCCTTGCCATCATGTCCCCTCTGAGTTTGTTACATTCATCTGGGCAGTCTGTACTGGCTGCTTCAATGACCAGGTTGAGCTCTTCAATCTTTGCTTGTGTTTTCAACCGGTCACTCTCTGCATAGCGGACCAGTATTTGAACTAGTTTTCGTGAGGATTCTAAATTACAGTCTGCCCATTCACGGAGCATTTCCGGATCAGGATCCTCATAGCTAGGGGCCAGCATAACCCGCAGGCCACGAGGTATCCTATTTACTTCTAAATAGCGGCTCAGTGAACGGTGCTCCCACCACTTAGAGAGTTCTCTCTTCATCAGTTTTTCTAGTTTTTTGAAAAGTTCCCGAACGCTGATAATTTCCGCCGCTGGTGCACTAGAGCTAGATGGTTCCACTGACCCCCCAGCCGGGGAGTCATCAAACGCGTTAAGCGCTGCCTGTTCCCTCGCTTTCAATGCGTCCGCTGACATGCCGCTTCCTCTCAGTAATAACAGCGCGTGGTGCGCGCTCACAGCTGTGTTGGTGATTGCTGCAAAGTGCAAGCCTCCGTACAGCAGCGCACACTCTCTCCTCACCGGTGTTTTCTTTTCTGCGCCGCTTTGCTGATATATATATATATATATATATATATATAAATAATCCAAATAACCCAAACCAAAGGAATGATGCGGCACACCAATTCCATTACGAGTGATTTCATTGCGAAAACAATGCGTTTCAGCTAAGGCGGCCTTTGTAAAGTTACCCAAGCAGCTCTAGGCAAACAATTAAGTACATGTGATGTCACAATCGACATAGAGGAGTTACTACCGCGTAAAATTGTAGTTCATTGAGGTTAGCATTCTAAAAATATACATGGATTGTTACATAACAACTACCATAAGATCAAATGTAAAACAAAATATATCCAATTGAAACTAGGCTACAGTGCAAATATATCCCCTGGTGCAGCAAAATTAATTCAAGCATACACCACAAAACCATGGACATGAAAAAGTTACTACAGCGTGAAATTGTAGTTCATTGAGGTTAGCATCCTGAAAATATAATGGATTGTTACATAAAAATTGCCATACAATAAAATGTGAAACAAAATATATTCAATTGGAGCCACGATACAGTGCAAATATGCCCACTAGTGTAGTAAAATTAATTCGAACATATGCCTAAAATCAAATCTTGGTCATCATATTGTTACATGGATATGAAACCTGTGTATTTTTCCATGCAGATATTGAGTCAATGATGTACATTACTGAGTACATGCAAGTCCGCCATTCGAAAAATCCTGGTCAAGTGACCTTGTCGATAATAGAGAAATGTATAAACATAATGCAGATTTGTTGTATCGGGAGATATTACTTTCTTCACAGCATACACTTTAATTTTATATAATCAGTTGGAAAAGAAAATAATAATACATTATCACATTGATAATATACATTCCGTGCACCCCAATATTGTTATGAATTAATATCAATGGCATGTGGCACATGTTGTCCTGGATAGCCAGCTTGGGATGAAAAAAATACATAACAGCATCCCAGTGTTTTCTATACGTGCAAATGATATGAGTCTAGCGTGAGCGATTTAATACAATACCATTCATCCCATGACGAATGATCTCCAGCCAGCATAACTATCAAACCATATGCTGCTAAGCAAATCATATATGCAGCAATTCACAAGTCTAATCACAGAATTAGGTTACTTATACATCATCTCTCAATCATGGGTCAGTGCCCAGCTGGTGTATATGCCGATCGCCACAATACCCAACCCTTTTTGTGTGCACCGAATTATAAAATTATATAGAGATAAGATTCCTGACTCGCTCAGAAGCGGTCGCCCCCCACGCTCCCTGCTTGACTGGTATCATAGCGCTTTGCTGCTCACTGCTACCATCTCCATTTGTTGATTTTCATAGCGCTTTGGTGCCTCGCATTGACTCCCATAGCGCTTTGTTGCCTCACATTGTTTTCCATAGCGCTTTGCTGCCTCGCATTGATTTCCATACCGCTTTGCTGCCTCGCATTGATTTCCGTAGCGCGTTGCTGCCTCGCATTGATTTCCATAGAGCTTTGTTGCCTCGCATTAATTTCCATAGCGCTTTGTTGCCTCGCATTAATTTCCATAGCGCTTTGTGGCCTGACTTATTTTTATAGTGCTTTGTTACATAGCCCACATTGCGCGTGCTGCCTCTTGTGCTTGTGTGACCTCGTGGCGCTGTATTCGAAACCTCGCATTGCTGGTTAATTTATATTGTGCCTGATTGTGCTGGTGCCTCTGCCCACATCTTTGCAGTGTTCTGACTTGTGCCCCAATCTCGTCCTGTTTCGCTTTTGGCTTGCTGCCATTTTGTTGTTGTGACTCCCAGCCCGTCTCTCCACCCCGCTCCCGCCTCCCAGCTGCCCCTCCCTCCCACTGGAAGTTAGGAGCTGACCTGTACACTCCAACGCTGTGACCGTCCTGACTCGCTCAGAAGCGGTCGCTCCCCACGCTCCCTGCTTGACTGGTATCGTAGCGCTTTGCTGCTCACTGCTACCATCTCCATTTGTTGATTTTCATAGCGCTTTGGTGCCTCGCATTGACTCCCATAGCGCTTTGTTGCCTTGCATTGTTTTCCATAGCGCTTTGCTACCTCGCATTGATTTCCATAGCGCTTTGCTGCCTCGCATTGATTTCCATAGCACTTTGTTGCCTCACATTAATTTCCATAGCGCTTTGTTGCCTCGTTTTAATTTCCATAGCGCTTTGTGGCCTGACTTATTTTTATAGCGCTTTGTTACATAGCCCACGTGCTGCCTCTTGTGCTTGTGTGACCTCGTGGTGCTGTATTCGAAACCTCTCATTGCTGGTTAATTTATATTGTGCCTGATTGTGCCGGTGCCTCTGCCCACATCTTTGCAGTGTTCTGACTTGTGCCAAAATCTCGTCCTGTTTCGCTTTTGGCTTGCTGCCATTTTGTTGTTGTGTTTGCCAGCCCGTCTCTCCACCCCGCTCCCACCTCCCAGCTGCCCCTCCCTCGCCCCGCCCCCTCCACGATCCATTTATGACAGATGCACTTAAGCGCAGCGTTCACGCGCTGCGGGCGCACCCCACGAGCGCCGAAGGTGCGCAAAGGTAAGCCCGTCTACGCCCGTCTGCGCCCGGACCGCGCCCAGCGCCAGACCCCCTGCCCCCCGTAAAACCCACTCCACCCGCATCACGAACGACGCCGCAACCCTCTTAGCTCTCAACCCCGGGGGACTTCCAGACTGCCACCAAGCCGCCCCAGGACACACCCATGGACCCTTCACATGCCACTCCTGCAAGTTCGACTGCATCAGGACCCACACCAAATCCACAAACTCCAAACAGAGCTCCAATACTAACCACCTAAAGTGCATCCTGCTCAACACCCGCTCGGTCCACAGACACGCCATTGAACTTTGGAACCTACTCGACACCACATTGCCGGACGTCGCCTTTCTTACAGAAACCTGGATGAACGCCTCATCAACGCCTGACATCGCCATAGCCATCCCGGACGGCTACAAGATCATCCGAAAGGACCGCATCAACCAAACAGGAGGAGGCATCGCCATCGTCCATAAGAACACCATCCGCATCACGACCAGTTCCGACGATAACCTCGCAGCCGCCAAACACCTTCCCTTCCAGATCCACACCAACCCCAAGACCACACTCAGAGGCACCCTCATCTACAGGCCACCAGGACCCCGCACACAATTCAGCGAAGACATCTCTGACTTCATCAGCCCACACACCCTCCCTTCCGAGGACTACATTCTACTGGGAGACCTCAACTTCCACCTGGAAAAGAACAGCAACACCACCACCCTTCTGGACAACCTCGCCAACAACTTGTTGACACCCCAACCCACTATGCCGGGCACACGCTCGACCCAATCTTCACCTCCAGCAAGCACATCTCCTTCAATCACACCACTGCTCTCCATTGGAGGGACCACAGCTGCGTTCACTTCAACTACATAAAGACTACGACCCACAACCACCCACAACCAATTCCCCGCAGAAACTGGAACAAAATCACCACCGACCAGCTCTTCACATCGCTTCACCAAAACCCTCCTGCCATATCATCGGACTCAAACCAAGCAGCCACCAACCTCACACAATGGATTACCCACAGCGCTGACGAATTAGCACCCTTGAAAAACCATCAAATCAAGCAAGGTAGCAAAAAAGCCCCCTGGTTCAATGATGACCTTAAGAAATCCAAGAAGACCTGTTGCACCCTCGAGTAAGCCTGGCGAAAAAACCCAACCACTGACAACCTTCTCACCTTCAAGAACGCCACCCGCAAACACCACCAACTGATCAGATCCACCAAGAAATCAGCATTCAAGGATCGACTCGACAACAATGCCCACAACAGCAAGGAACTATTCAACATCGTCAAAGAGTTCACCAACCCCACCGTCGGCACCGACAATATCACTCCCTCCCAAAACCTCTGCGACTCTCTAGCCTCGTTCTTCCACAACAAAATCGCTGACATACATAACAGCTTTGGCGACCAGTCCACCCCACCCTCCTCCGATCTAAAACCCCCCTCCAACACCCTTTGCACCTGGAACCCAATCACCACTGAAGACACCATCCGCCTGATGAACTCCATCCACTCAGGATCGCCAACCGACCCATGTCCCCACCACATTTTCAACAAAGCAGACTCCATTATCCCACCCCATCTCCGAGACGTCATCAACTGCTCCCTCAACTCCGCTACCTTCCCGGAAAGCTGGAAACATGCCGAACTCAGCGCCCTCCTGAAGAAACCCACAGCAGACCCCACCGAACGTAAGAACTACCGCCCCATTTCACTCCTCCCATTCCCTGCCAAAGTCATTGAGAAAACAGTCAACAGTCAGCTCACCGCCTTCCTCGAATCCAACAAATCACTCGACCCTTCACAGTCCGGCTTCCGAGCCAAACACAGCACCGAGACCACCCTCATCGCAGCAACAGACGACATTCGAACTCTACTGGACAACGGAGAAACAGCTGCCCTCATCCTACTTGACCTCTCCGCAGCCTTCGACACAGTCTGTCATAGCACCCTTATACAACGCCTCAGCAACGTCGGAATACAAGGAAAAGCATTGAACTGGATCATCTCGTTCCTCCCCTGAAGAACCCAGAGAGTCCGCCTCCCCCCTTTCAAATCGGAAGCCACTGAAGTCATCTGCGGCGTTCCACAAGGATCATCTCTCAGTTCTACTCTCTTCAACGTATACATGAGTACCCTCGCATTCATGGCGCGCCAACACAACCTCAACAATATCTCCTACGGAGACGACACCCAGCTGATCCTCTCCCTCACCAAAGACCCAAACATCGCCAAAACCAACCTACACGATGGGATGAAAGAAGTGGCCGAGTGGATGAAGAACAGCTGTTTAAAACTGAACTCGGACAAAACGTAAGTCCTCATCCTAGGTTCATCCCCCTCCGCTTGGAACGACTCATGGTGGCCACCGGCCCTGGGAAACGTACCCATACCAACGGACCACGCACATAACCTGGGCTTCATCCTGGACTCCTCCCTCTCGATGACCAGACAAGTCAACGCCATCTCATCATCTTGCTTCAACATCCTACGTATGCTCAAAAAAATCTTCCGCTGGATCCCCACCGAAACAAGAAAGACGGTCACCCATGCACTGGTCACAAGCCGACTGGACTACGGAAACACCCTTTACACCGGAACCACAACCAAACTACAGAAAAAACTCCAACGCATCCAGAACGCCTCAGCCAGACTAATCCTAGACATCCCACGCCAAGCTCACATTTCCGGTCACCTGAAAGACCTCCAGTGGCTCCCCGTCAACAAGAGAATAGCGTTCCGTCTCCTCACCCACGCACACAAAGCCCTCTACGACCTAGGACCCGAATACCTCAACACACGCCTGTCCTTCTACACCCCCACCCGCCAACTACGATCGTCCAACCAAGCCCTTGCCGCAATTCCACGCATCCAAAGATCCACCCAGGGGGGAAGATCCTTCTCCTACCTAGCGGCCAAGACCTGGAATTCTCTCCCCACCCACCTCCGCCTTACACAGAACCACCTCTCCTTCAGAAAACAACTAAAAACCTGGATATTCGATAAGTAACGTACCCCCCCCCCCCCCCCCTCCCTCAAGCGCCTTGAGACCCTCTGGGTGAGTAGCGCGCTATACAAATTCTAAACTTGAACTTATCAAAAAGAAAAAGAAGAGAAAACCCAGAAAAGAAAATGCATCTCAAGAAACATTACATTAAGCAGGACATAAGTCCAATTAAGTAGTCATGCATGTAGAAATAATGTAGGAAAATCAACCGTTATGTACCTATATGTGTTCATAGTTCTTCCTCCCTATTCAGCCCGAAAGGCATCCTAGTATTCAAATCGATTATGTACCTGGATTCGAGAATACGTATCTGTTTCTCCCTGTCACCTTCTCGTATGTGTTTCATTACACTGTCAATCCCACAGAAACTAAGAAGTTTAATACTGGTGTGAGAATTGTAGAAATGTCTCACTACGGGATAGCTAAAATCCATATTGGTTATGGCTCTTTGGTGTTCCAAGATGTGGGTTTATTTAGCTGCAATTTAGTGTTTCCTATATATCTAAGACCGCACGGACATTCTAACAGGTGAACTACAAACTCTGTGGTGCAGGTAATGAATTTTGCTATTGATCTGTTCTTTCCAGAATGTGTTTTAAATGTTTTACGGCTAGTGGTACATTTACAAACTGTGCAGGAATTGCACTTGTGAAACCCTTCTTTAACCTGTAACCAAGACGTAGCTGGTTGTGATTGATGGAAACTCTAGACCAATTTGTCCTTTATTGATTTTGGTCTTTTGTAGGTTATTACAGAAAAATTGCCTACCATTTTACCAATTACAGGATCTGCCTGGATGAGGCCCCAATGTTTCCTCATGATGGTTTTGAGTTTATTAGATCTGGCATTATATGTAGCGATCATACAGGGACTATTGGCTGGCTGTCTTTAACGTGATGTCTCTCTGTTTTTGAAGAGGACATCAGTCTGTTTCACATTTAGAAATGTATTGCTGGCCTGTGATAGGACTTTGTCTGAGTACCCTCTTTGTTTGAAACGTAACTTCATGTTTTTGCTCACATTTTTATAGCCCTCATCAGTGCTACAATTTCTACGAGCACGCAATAGCCCCGCGTATGGGATACTGTTGAGGAGGGAAGCAGGTTGATGACTGTGTGAATGCAAGGTAGTATTGCTGCAGTGTCTTTTCTAAATAGATTGGTTATCAGTCTGTTCTTTACCATGACTTTGATATCCAGAAATTCACATGAAGAGCCACTTATTATGCGAGTGAAGCTCAAATTCAAATTGTTGTTTGTTAATACATTGATGAACTCTAGAGCTAGATCCTTTCCACCGTCCAAGATGATGAAAAGATCATCAATATACCTTAACCATAAAGGTACATGTTCAGTATATTTCTCATTACTCTCAGTCCATATCACTTGCTCCTCCCACCAGCCCAGGAATAAATTCGCTATGCTGGGAGCGAAGCAAGTGCCCATGGCGGTTCCGGACCTCTGTCAATATAGTGTCTTGTCTAATAGAAGAATGTTCTCCTGTGAACAAAATAACATCATGTGTTTCAACATCATTGTGTGGTCCAACATGTCAATAGACTGCCTATGTAGATAGTACATGCAAGCTCCAACCCCCTTCAATTGATTTATACACTTGTACAGCAAACACCTGTCCAAGGAAATCATAACATAGCCTTTCTCCCATTTGATATCATGGATTATTTTCAAAAAATCCATACTGGCTTTACAATAGGATCTTAAATCGGTCACATAAGAACTTAGAATACTACCAAGAAAAAGTTCCAACCTAATGAAAGGCCGGAACAGTCAGATCTCTTCCTCCTCCTTTTTTTGGCTGCCGCAGATCAGATAAGTGTAGTTGTTTGAATGTGTTAATGATATAGATTTAGGGTGCGTTTTGACTAATGTTATATAGCTGTTTGTTTGGGATTACATGGTATATTCATGATATTATCTGGTCTTTCAGAAAATTTTACGTCATGCGATATCTTGCCATTTGATGTTTTTATATGCTTGGGTGTCAATCTAGCACACATTGCCTGGATAGTGTTTATCGCTGAACATTAGTTGTGTCTCTTGTGGAAATAAGTAAGTACTGGCGGTTGGGGACGTGAGCCATGCACTTGCTGGTGTCCGTCCTTTGTCGCTTGGGGGCATGAAGCCTGCTGTGCATTCTCAGCTTGTCAAGAGCAGAAGAATGCCTTAATGTCGGCAGATCGTGCTTGAGGGAAGTCACGGCTTCCGAGCGCATCTCCCTGACCTCTGCTTACAAATAATTAGCAAACTTTACTACGGGCTGAAATGGAAGTTAGGCTTCCACAGTCTAGAGAGAAAGAAAGAAATGAAATTGAAAGGGTATTGTCTGTGGGCACGTCATTCTACGTTGTGACATGTAGCACGGGCAGCCATTTTAGAGGCTTGGGAGACCTCTAATTTCACTTTTTTGCCGACACAAGTGAATACAAGTTGAAAGTTTCACCGTTAACTACAGAATCAGGCTGTCCGTTTCCTTGGACATACTTAGGGAAATTATTATGATACTTACTGTGGAAAGAAAGCGGAGAATAATATGTTTCTGGTAATTTTTGTGAGACACAATTTTAGTTTCAAAAATAGATAATATAAATAGGATTGGTGATGAAAATAATTCTGAGACCATGGAGCAATCCTTAGAACATAAACTAACAGGAATGCTGCAGATATTCTCATAGGATTTAGATGCTAAAATGGATAAAACATTTGAGGCTCTGCAACAAGAAAGGAGGTTTATTTCTGATGAAAGATTTTTGTCAGCTGGGGAAGGTTTCGATAGTAACAGACTCATGAGAGATGATGTGTAACCATACTTGGAGGAATAGAACATAAATGATGATGATGTACTATAATTGTAGCTGATGTGTAACAATTACATATGTGATGATTGACCTGTGACTTGTCTGACGTCCCACATGGGAATCTAAAAAGTAAAACCCTAATAAAAAGATCTAAACAAAAAAAAAGAAACGAGGTAAGGTAATAGAAAACGTAGACACGTTGAATCTTCTGTGTCACATATCAAAAGGGGAAATTTACAGTCTCCAAAAATAAGATTTCTGTATGTATGAAAATTGGTGGTGTCAAGGACACTCAAGAGGACCAATGTAAGGGTCTAGAAAAAAGTAACCACAATATTAAAGCAGGCAAACATACAATTGTACACTGTGATGACTCCACTGGGAGCACAGAAGTGGAATTAAGATGCTCATCAGACTTTGATTCAGATAATTCTGAGGGGATTGTGACACAGAAGACAGACACCTTGGAGAAAGGTGGCCATGAGCAGAATGGGTGTTACTTGACCTCCTTGGGGGTTTGATGCTTGATCCAACTTTATTAAAACATCCTCTTTCTCCTGAATGGTCGCCAGCTGCACATGTGGCTGAGTATATGTAGTACTGGATTAGGAAGAAAATTCCTAAAGATGCAAGATTATGTCTTCAATCTGAGTGTCCAAGACCCATGTTAGCTCATAAGGTAATTCAAGCTTCAGATTTGTATGCTAAGGTTATAGCTTTCATTGGCAAGTGAGGACATGCCCCAGGAACGGACTTGATAAGGGTCTATGTATGTGCCAAGACAGGTTACTGGATCTATCAGGCCTGTTAACAAAAATATTGACATGGCTGAGGAGACTTTTGTATGTAAATCATCCCATGATGTACAGGAATTGAAAGACAATGGATATAGCTAGCAGTTTGACTTTTAGGGAAAACAAATACGGCTATTTCTGTGAAAAGAAGGAAAAGTATCCTTCTAAAAATAGACCCTAAATTGGTAGAGTTTGCCAATAATGAGAAAGAGCAAGAGGCTAATGGCCTTCTATTCGGAGATGATTTAATTAAGAAGATGTCGAAATATGTGGGGGCGTTCAGCTCACTACAAAAATCTCAAAGAGTGATTACAAAAGGTATTTGACCTTTTTTGTTTTAACAGGGTCGGGCAAACGAGGGGCTGGTTCCCTGGCCGAGGCCAAGGCACTACTAGGACCTCGTTTTCAAAAGGGGATTTAAACCAACCTTATATCAATAATCATATAATTCGGGAGTGTTTTACCCTCAAAGACAAGGATATAGAGGAAGAGGATCACGAGGAAAACGTTGTAAACATGGATCAGGTAAGTCTAGACCTTTCTGTGATCCCAATAAAACTGGGTGGCAGACTTGCTCAGCTTTTCCACAATTGGTTATGGGTAACAAGATCCTTTGGTGTTGGGAACAGTGAAGGGATATTGCGTAGATTTTGTGGGAGAATCGATTCAGTATCATACTCCAGAAATAATGAGATTCAACAAAGAGTTAACAAAGTTGGTGAACAAGGAAGTTCAGGACCTGAAAAAAAGGGGCCAATATAGAGGTGACAGCGGGTCTAAAAGGGTTTGTGAGCAATACTCTGACCCCATCGGACTGCTGAAGAGGTCTGTGAGTAACTCCTCATGGGTAAGAAATTGTCCCCAAAAATATTCTTTAGCACGTTAGGAGCCTCAGATCCACTACGGTGCTCCACGCTACCCCCTGTGTGCTCTGCAGAGGATCTGTAGATTAAATTCATTTTAAAAAACACATACACCTACATACAGACCAACACACCTAATCACACACTTGTTCACACACACTCACTCATACACCCACTTAAACACCCACTAAACCACTCCCACATCCACTCATGCAACCAAACAGCCACTCACACACCCACTGACAGACCCACAAAGCCACTCACACACCCACCTCCAGACACACACAGCCACTCACACAGTAATGTAATATGTGAGCTCATAAGCAGGGCATTGCAGAGGCGTGAGTTATGGTTAGCTCAGATAATCATAACTGCTGAATTTCTATCGTTTTGTTTGTGTAAAATCTGAACCCAACAATAATGTCCCTGTAACCTTTGTTTTTTTTCTGTGAATTTATAAGGTTTTTTAAATTCTATAACTATCACTTCACTGAAGCCTTTGGAATATATATATTATGGTTGGTTGTACCACTAAGACTTGCAATTAAAATCAGTTACCTGAAAAGTTTGTGGTCTGTCTCCTGCTTCGCCGGTCCTGGCGGATTGGAGGTGGTAATGCGGAGTTTCAGCATATATATATATATATATATCTATATCTATCAAAGCTGCAGCTTGTGTCCCACAGTTTGAGAGGCACTCAAATAGACGACAAGGCGCTCCAAGCGTAAACTCCTTTATTAAAGGTATGAAGTACACCAGCCAGCCGATCAATTTCACAGCCGGTCCACCGCTGCCTGACGCGTTTGGAATGTCTAATTCTTCCTCAGAGGCTGACAGTGAAAACGGAAAAGACACAGTCCGGTCCCCGCCTCATTAAATACCTCTGATTGCGCGCCCTCCAATGGGCAGATCATGATGATGCTGTGCAAGTGTTTATAGGAGTTGGAGTCCCGGTAGGAAATGCGTTCCATTTGAAGTGCCTGACATGTTCTGTTGAAATATTTGAAACCCGCGGATGGGTCTCAGCGGGCGGGTCTCCCTCTCAATCCTTTGTCGCCACTCCACAGATTAGGGGTAGTAGATACCATCCCTCAAGGCCCCCTTTGTTCCCGGGGTGGTGCACTCTCGGTGGCTGGACCGCCACCTAAAATCAAAGCTCCAGCTTGTGTCCCACAGTTTGAGAGGCACTCAAATAGACGACAAAGAGCTCCAAGCTTAAACTCCTTTATTAAAAGGTATGAGGGACACCAGCCAGCCGATCACTTTCACAGCCGGTCCACCGCTGCCTGACGCGTTTCGAATGTCTAATTCTTCCTCAGAGGCTGACAGTGAAAACGGAAAAGACACAGTCCGGTGCCCGCCTCATTAAATACTTCTGATTGCGCGCCCTCCAATGGGCAGATCATGATGATGCTGCACAAGTGTTTATGGGAGTTGGAGTCCCGGTAGGAAATGCGTTCCATTTGAAGTGCCTGAGATGTTCTGTTGAAATATTTGAAACCCGCGGATGGGTCTCAGCGGGCGGGTCTCCCTCTCAATCCTTTGTCGCCACTCCACAGGTGAGGGGTAGTAGATACCATCCCTCAAGGCCCCCTTTGTTCCCGGGGTGGTGCACTCTCGGTGGCTGGACCGCCACCTAAAATCGAAGCTCCAGCTTGTGTCCCACAGTTTGAGAGGCACTCAAATAGACGGCAAGGAGCTCCAAGCTTAAACTCCTTTATTAAAGGTATGAAGGACACCAGCCAGCCGATCACTTTCACAGCCGGTCTACCGCTGCCTGACGCGATTCGAGTGTCTAATTCTTTCTCAGAGGCTGATAGTGAAAACGGAAAAGACACAGTCCGGTGCCCGCCTCATTAAATACTTCTGATTGCGCGCCCTCCAATGGGCAGATCATGATGATGCTGCACAAGTGTTTATGGGAGTTGGAGTCCCGGTAGGAAATGCGTTCCATTTGAAGTGCCTGAGATGTTCTGTTGAAATATTTGAAACCCGCGGATGGGTCTCAGCGGGCGGGTCTCCCTCTCAATCCTTTGTCGCCACTCCACAGGTGAGGGGTAGTAGATACCATCCCTCTAGGCCCCCTTTGTTCCCGGGGTGGTGCACTCTCGGTGGCTGGACCGCCACCTAAAATCAAAGCTCCAGCTTGTGTCCCACAGTTTGAGAGGCACTCAAATAGACGACAAGGAGCTCCAAGCTTAACCTCTTTCATTAAAGGTGTGAAGGACACCAGCCAGCCGATCACTTTCACAGCCGGTCCACCGCTGCCTGACACGTTTTGAATGTCTAATTCTTCCTCAGAGGCTGACAGGGAAAACGGAAAAGACACAGTCCGGTCCCGCCTCATTAAATACTTCTGATTGCGCGCCCTCCAATGGGCAGATCATGATGATGCTGCGCAAGTGTTTATGGGAGTTGGAGTCCCGGTAGGAAATGCGTTCCATTTGAAGTGCCTGAGATGTTCTGTTGAAATATTTGAAACCCGCGGATGGGTCTCAGCGGGCGGGTCTTCCTCTCAATCCTTTGTCGCCACTCCACAGGTGAGGGGTAGTAGATACCAACCCTCAAGGCCCCCTTTGTTCCCGGGGTGGTGCACTCTCGGTGGCTAGACCGCCACCTAAAATCAAAGCTCCAGCTAGTGTCCCACAGTTTGAGAGGCACTCAAATAGACGACAAGGAGCTCCAAGCTTAAACTCCTATATATCCACTCAAAACATCTCCTCTGTTTGGATTTGAATAAGCGGGACACAGCAGGGCTTTGTTTCTCTGAAATTTATTAGAACTGGTTCGCATGACCGGTTTCGGCTGAACGCCTTTTTCAAATGCTTTCAGTCCAGCATCCTTTCTCCAACTCTAATTATTTGTTTGCTCCGCCTTGCCTCGTGGTGAATGACTCACTGCACCTGTGGTGGTTGGCTCACTGCACTTCGTCATCCTTCGTGAATAACAGGGGACTACCAGTCCCATAATTCCGCAGAGTGATGTTTCCGTGCCGTGGGTTGGGAGATTGGATGTAATTAATTAAAGAAATTCTCAATGCCCCATTCTTTCGTCCACCAACCTCAGTTTTTTACACAGTCTGTTAAGGCGCCGCTTTTGATTACAGTGCCTCCGTTCTTCGTGCAAGATTGCTGTTTCAGGTCACCTTCTGACTCTAAGAGGATACGGTGGAGGGCCAAGAAATTGTGCCGCTGCAACGGTTTAAATATATATTTCAATTCCAAAATGACCGGCATCCACTTACGAAGGCGGTCCATGTGTGGGTTGCGAGCCCGTAAATCAACTCCAAATTGTGCCGCTTTTACTTTCCAGAAACACACGGACACTTCTTGATGGAAAACAGCCTTTATTTTAATTCAAAGGCAACCAAACTCGACGCGTTTCGGGAACTCTCCTCCCTTGTTCACGAGTAATGGTGTGTCATTACTGATAGGTTTTAAATAAACATGTGACATTTGCTAAACAAACTGAAATAAAAAGCAGACTGAAAACTGCTAAACTATAACGTGCTTGGCTCCAATGGAAAACAGAGATTTTGTTTTGCTTCATAAACATCATAATAGTAAATGAGCTATTAAATTGGTGCATTTCAACGTCTGCTTGTAAAATTCTTAAGCGTTTTTTAACAGCGTTCGTGTTTTTCAACAACAGAAACTTTATCCAACAGCCATCCGCTGCCATTAATTTAAATTTTGCAATTATATCAAATTAATTTGGCCGATCTCTCTCTCATGCCAATCTCTATTTATCTTTGCTATTCACTCAAAGGTATCTCGCCCTAGTGGGCTGAACATGCAAACGTGTTGTTTCAGACTTCAATAAATTAAACTCCAAGGCTTCATGCCAAAGTGATTCTCAACGTCAGTCCCTTTTTTTTTTTTTTACTTTTGTCACCTTCTTCATTCATTCAACTTGATTCATAATGAAGACTTCCAAAATCTCCTTTCCTCTTCTTCTCCTACTCTCCTTTAGAATCTATAAAGAATACACAAATAGTAAATCAACCCACAAATTCAAAATAAAAACACCATTCGGGATTAAAAAACCTTTTGGTTAATATGAGACAAACTACGGTTACATGATTATCAAATGTCATAAGCCACAGATTCCTCAATGGTTATCAAACTTCGGTAACTTCTGAGATGACAAACAAAAACAATTTCAGAGATTATCAAAATCTTAATTCATTCTACAGAAATACAGTTAAAAGATGTTTGCACAAGAACTAAAATAAGGATACAAGAATACCAACACCTCGCATTCAGCTTCTTATCCCTGATGAGTTTCCAGTTCCTCATCGCAGTTATGACCTATTGGTACTACTGTCTGATATTTTATAATGAATCTTGACTCCAGTCTTCGAAGTCGTTGTACCCTGTTCCCTCAATCTCTCATCATGTTTTACCATATTATAATGAATCTTGACTCCAGTCTTCGAAGTCGTTGCACCCTGTTCCCTCCTCTCTCATCATGTTTTACCATATCGAGTACACAAAATCTCAATAGATTTGTGTTCTGATTGAAAATGTCTGGCAATGGGATATTCTTTGTCACCGTTTTTTATTGCCCTCAGATGTTCCAAAATCCTGATTTTTGCCTTATGTATGGTGCTGCCTACATAGGCCTTCTCACATGGGCAAAACGAAGCATACAATACACCGCAAACTCGGTATTAAATGATGTGTGCTCTTGTATTTCGAATAAGCGCCACAGAGCTGCGTTACAGAGAGGTGTTAAAAGGGGCGTGGCCTCAGAACACCTCTCCCCAACGCAGCTCCCTGGCCCATAATGGAGGTACCTGGTGGGGTAGTTGGCCGCCAGGGGACCTCATGATTCAAGGGGACTTAATCCCCCAACTTAAAACACGCCAAGGGGCGCGTTTGCACAGTGGTGAAGGTAGGGGGCGGAGCCTAAGGTGAAATGTGTGCAAACACGTCCTGTGTACCTGGTGGGCTAGTTGGCTCCCAGGGGACTACAGCATTGAAGAGGAATTAATTTCCCAACTTAAAACGCCCCACATGGCGTGTTTGCACACATGTCACCGCAGGCCCCGCCCCTTTGTTCACCATTATACAAATATTCCTCTACAATCAGTCGAACTAAGAATTCCGATTTACTCAGTGCTGCATCTTTTAGCCCAGCACTGACCATGAAAAGTAATTCTAAGCGTACTTACCAGTAACTTGTATTTCCTTTCATAGGAATCCATTGTGTGGTTTTCAGCAGAAAAGTTTCTGTGTCGAATTTTGAAACATACAAATATTCCTCTAAAATCAGCCGAACTACGAATTCCGGTTTACTCACCTTTTATCAGGAGAGAAGCCAGTGCTGCATCTTTTAGCCCAGCACTGACCCTGAAAAGAAATTCTAAGCAAACTTACCAGTAACTTGTATTTCCTTCCATGTGAATCCATTGTGTGGTTTTCACCAGGAAAGTTGTGCTGCATCTTTTAGCCCTTTTATTTTTAAATCATGGGGGTTACGTCCATTTCGGGGGCCTGGTAGGACGTGCTAAACTTATATGAAATAGAAATTACCAAGCCTCCAATTCACAATCCTGCTTATTTAATCAGCAGATTTGAAATACAATACTTTTAGTCCTTGTACTTTACTTTAACAATTGTATCTTATTGAAATCAACTTTAAGCAACAGTTATTCATACTTGAAGCATTCAAGGTTACACATTTCATTTTTCAGAAGATATTTCTCTTATCAAATAATAAAAATGTGTGCAAAAAATAAGTGGCAAAAACATTAAAACCATATCACTGTAACATTACACCAGTCACTACTGTGAATAAACAACCTGCCTGTGCTAAGACTATTTGCACTATATTGTTTTACAAAGCACAGAGACAGACTCGCTACGGGGCAATAAATCTTTTTGGCTCTCTCTGGGGGTATGTTTTATGTTGTTACACCCTCACAAGAGTCCCACTCAATATGAATCCCTTGTAAACGGAAAGGGAAAAAGCTGACGCGTTTCTAATCCCCTTCTGCGTTCGGGGATTATCGTCAGGGCTGAACCATGGTGTAATCTGTGTGTTTTAGATAAATAAAGGGAAGGGTAAAGAAAAGCAACACCATAGATTAGAGCTCTATTTCTACCCTTCTCTTCTAAATGTAGTGGGTTCTTAAATAACAATTTCTGTACCTAATATTGGTCAAATTGACTCGCTCTTGTTATGTACTTTGTTTCAGTTGCTCACGTGTACCTAAACATATTGAAATAAGTTGTGTAAATGGATGAGTCTGGAATTTTATGTAATCGTTGTCATAACAGGTTAATTGGAAACTTACTTAGTATCCTCATGCGTGTTTATTCCTTGTTTCCGATGTTCCTTTCTTTTTATTATTGCTGAAAATTTGGATTTCGTCCTACAAAATAAATATTAGGTTCTATTACCTAATTGGTTGTTTGAAATTTATTTCGGTAAAATCAGAACAGTATAAGTCACATCTCTTACTTGGTAGTTGCTTCCTCTTTCTTCCAATATGTAGCTCTACACTGTGACGTCATCCATTTCCATTTGGGCCATCAGTATATTCAACATGTGTTCTTCATTGCCTAAGAGAACAATTGAAGGGGTTGTGAGTTCGTATTTCCATTTTGTCCTTCGTTAAAATGTCAAATGCGCATTGCACATTGTTTCTGCTACTGGACAATTGATTCACTGAAAGGATAGTCATTGCTAATGAATCTTTTCTCAAATAAGGGCGTGAACAAAATGGCCGCTACAACTGCTCCCGCACATTCGCGACACATGCGCATTAAGGTACAAGATGCTTGCGCTGTGGTGGGTCCCGCGTGACGTCATATACGTGCTGGGGCACACTGGGTGCGCGACTCCTGCAAATAAAATGTATGTTCCAAAATGATATGTCTGTGTCTGTAATATACATATTAGGGCAAGAGATGATCTAAGATATTCATAAAAATATTATATTTGTACTTATAACAAAAATTATTTTTAAATATATTTTCGCGAAGTTGGGTGAGTGCATAGTGAGCGCATAGAACCAGGTCAGCAGAGCTGCTATAGAGCCAGAGAAACCAGGTCAACTGAGCCGTTGTAGAGCGAGAGAATCAGGTCAGCAGAGCTGCTCTAGAGCTTAAGAAGCAGGTCAGCAGAGCTGCTCTAGAACCAGAGACGCAGGCCAGTAGAGCTGCTCTAGAGCCAGAGACCCAGGTCAGCAGAGCTGCTCTAGAGCCAGAGACCCAGGACAGCAGAGCTGCTCTAGAGGCCGAGAACCAGGTCAGCAGAGCTGCTGTAGAGCCAGAGAAACAAGGTCTGCAGAGCTGCTTTAGAGGAAGAGAACCAGGTCAGCAGAACTGCTTTAGAGCCAGAGAACCAGGTCAGCAGAGCTGCTTTAGAGCCAAAAAACCAGGTTAGCAGAGCTACTCTCGAGGCAGAGAACCAGGTCAGCAGAACTGCTTTAGAGCCAGAGAATCAGGTCAGCAGAGCTGCTCTAGAGCCAGAGAGCCAGGCCAGCAGAGCCGTTGTAGAGCGAGAGAATCAGGTCAGCAGAGCTGCTCTAGAGCTTAAGAAGCAGGTCAGCAGAGCTGCTCTAGAACCAGAGACGCAGGTCAGCAGAGCTGCTCTAGAGCCAGAGACCCAGATCAGCAGAGCTGCTCTAGAGCCAGAGACCCAGGACAGCAGAGCTGCTCTAGAGGCCGAGAACCAGGTCAGCAGAGCTGCTGTAGAGCCAGAGAAACCAGGTCTGCAGAGCTGCTTTAGAGGAAGAGAACCAGGTCAGCAGAACTGCTTTAGAGCCAGAGAACCAGGTCAGCAGAGCTGCTTTATAGCCAAAAAACCAGGTTAGCAGAGCTACTCTCGAGGTAGAGAACCAGGTCAGCAGAACTGCTTTAGAGCCAGAGAACCAGGCCAGCAGAGCTGCTTTAGAGCCTAAGAACTAGGTCAGCAAAGCTGCTGTAGAGCCAGAGAAACCAGGTCAGCAGAGCTGCTCTAGAGCCAGCCAGAGAGCCAGGCCAACAGAGCTGCTTTAAAGCCAAAGAACTGGGTCAGCAAAGCTGCTGTAGAGCCAGAGAAACCAGGTCAGCAGAGCTGCTTTAGAGGGAGAGAACCAGGTCAGCAGAGCTGCTTTAAAGCCAGAGAACCAGGCCAGCAAAGCTGCTTTAGAGCCAGAGAACCAGGTCAGCAGAGCTGCTTTAGAGCCAGACAACCAAGTCAGCAGAGCTGCTCTAGAGCCTAAGAAGCAGGTCAGCAGAGCTTCCCTAGAGCCAGAGAACCAGGTCAGCAGAGCTACTTTAGACCCATAGAACCAGGTCAGCAGAACTGCTTTAGAGCCAGAGAACCAGGTCAGCAAAGTTGCTCTAGAGCCAGAGAACCAGGTCAGCAAATCTGCTCTAGAACCAGAGAACCAGGTCAGCAGACCTGCTTTAGAGCCAGAGAAACCAGGTCAGCAGAGCTGCTCTAGAGCCAGAGAACCAGGTCAGCAGAGCTGCTCTAGAGCCTAAGAACTAGATCAGCAAACTGCTCTAGAGCAAGAGAACCGGGTCAGCAGAGCTGCTTTAGAGCCAGAGAACCAGGTCAGCAGAGCTGCTCTAGAACCAGAGAACCAAGTCAGCAGAGCTGCTTTAGAGCCAGAGAAACCAGGTCAGCAGAGCTGCTTTAGAGCCAGAGACACAGGTCAGCAGAGCTGCTGTAGAGCCAGAGAAACCAGGTCAGCAGAGCTGCGTTAGAGGGAGAGAACCAGGTCAGCAGAGCTGCTTTAGAGCCAGAGAACCAGGCCAGCAAAGCTGCTTTAGAGCCAGAGAACCAGGTCAGCAGAGCTGCTTTAGAGCCAGAGAACCAGGTCAGCAGAGCTGCTCTAGAGCCTAAGAAGCAGGTCAGCAGAGCTTCCCTAGAGCCAGAGAACCAGGTCAGCAGAGCTACTTTAGAGCCATAGAACCAGGTCAGCAGAACTGCTTTAGAGACAGAGTACCAGGTCAGCAAAGCTGCTCTAGAGCCAGAGAACCAGGTCAGCAAATATGCTCTAGAACCAGAGAACCAGGTCAGAAGACCTGCTTTAGAGCCAGAGAAACCAGGCCAGCAGAGCTGCTCTAGAGCCAGAGAACCAATGTCAGCAGAGCTGCTCTAGAGCCTAAGACCTAGATCAGCATACTGCTCTAGAGCAAGAGAACCAGGTCAGCGGAGCTGCTTTAGAGGGAGAGAGCCAGGTCAGCAGAGCTGCTTTAGAGCCAGAGAACTAGGTCAGCAGAGCTGCTCTAGTACCAGAGAACCAAGTCAGCAGAGCTGCTTTAGAGCCAGAGAAACCAGGTCAGCAGAGCTGCTTTAGAGCCAGAGACACAGGTCAGCAGAGCTGCTGTAAAGCCAGAGAAACCAGGTCAGCAGAGCTGCTTTAGAGGGAGAGAACCAGGTCAGCAGAGCTGCTTTAGAGCCAGAGAACCAGGCCAGCAGAGCTGCTTTAGAGGCATAGAACCAGGTCAGCAAAGCTGCTGTAGAGCCAGAGAACCAGGTCAGCAGAGCTGCTTTAGAGCCAAAAAACCAGGTTAGCAGAGCTACTCTCGAGGCAGAGAACCAGGTCAGCAGAACTGCTTTAGAGCCAGAGAATCAGGTCAGCAGAGCTGCTCTAGAGCCAGAGAGCCAGGCCAGCAGAGCCGTTGTAGAGCGAGTGAATCAGGTCAGCAGAGCTGCTCTAGAACCAGAGACGCAGGTCAGCAGAGCTGCTCTAGAGCCAGAGACCCAGATCAGCAGAGCTGCTCTAGAGCCAGAGACCCAGGACAGCAGAGCTGCTCTAGAGGCCGAGAACCAGGTCAGCAGAGCTGCTGTAGAGCCAGAGAAACCAGGTCTGCAGAGCTGCTTTAGAGGAAGAGAACCAGGTCAGCAGAACTGCTTTAGAGCCAGAGAACCAGGTCAGCAGAGCTGCTTTATAGCCAAAAAACCAGGTTAGCAGAGCTACTCTCGAGGTAGAGAACCAGGTCAGCAGAACTGCTTTAGAGCCAGAGAACCAGGCCAGCAGAGCTGCTTTAGAGCCTAAGAACTAGGTCAGCAAAGCTGCTGTAGAGCCAGAGAAACCATGTCAGCAGAGCTGCTCTAGAGCCAGCCAGAGAGCCAGGCCAACAGAGCTGCTTTAAAGCCTAAGAACTAGGTCAGCAAAGCTGCTGTAGAGCCAGAGAAACCAGGTCAGCAGAGCTGCTTTAGAGGGAGAGAACCAGGTCAGCAGAGCTGCTTTAAAGCCAGAGAACCAGGCCAGCAAAGCTGCTTTAGAGCCAGAGAACCAGGTCAGCAGAGCTGCTTTAGAGCCAGAGAACCAAGTCAGCAGAGCTGCTCTAGAGCCTAAGAAGCAGGTCAGCAGAGCTTCCCTAGAGCCAGAGAACCAGGTCAGCAGAGCTACTTTAGACCCATAGAACCAGGTCAGCAGAACTGCTTTAGAGCCAGAGAACCAGGTCAGCAAAGCTGCTCTAGAGCCAGAGAACCAGGTCAGCAAATCTGCTCTAGAACCAGAGAACCAGGTCAGCAGACCTGCTTTAGAGC
This sequence comes from Lissotriton vulgaris, assembly GCF_964263255.1. Lineage (NCBI taxonomy): Eukaryota > Metazoa > Chordata > Amphibia > Caudata > Salamandridae > Lissotriton > Lissotriton vulgaris. The sequence continues at coordinate 541,560,607 of NC_141695.1, read as the reverse complement.
CAGAGAAACCAGGTCAGCAGAGCTGCTCTAGAGCCAGAGAACCAGGTCAGCAGAGCTGCTCTAGAGCCTAAGAACTAGATCAGCAAACTGCTCTAGAGCCAGAGAACCAGGTCAGCAGAGCTGCTCTAGAACCAGAGAACCAAGTCAGCAGAGCTGCTTTAGAGCCAGAGAAACCAGGTCAGCAGAGCTGCTTTAGAGCCAGAGACACAGGTCAGCAGAGCTGCTGTAGAGCCAGAGAAACCAGGTCAGCAGAGCTGCGTTAGAGGGAAAGAACCAGGTCAGCAGAGCTGCTTTAGAGCCAGAGAACCAGGCCAGCAAAGCTGCTTTAGAGCCAGAGAACCAGGTCAGCAGAGCTGCTTTAGAGCCAGAGAACCAGGTCAGCAGAGCTGCTCTAGAGCCTAAGAAGCAGGTCAGCAGAGCTTCCCTAGAGCCAGAGAACCAGGTCAGCAGAGCTACTTTAGAGCCATAGAACCAGGTCAGCAGAACTGCTTTAGAGACAGAGTACCAGGTCAGCAAAGCTGCTCTAGAGCCAGAGAACCAGGTCAGCAAATATGCTCTAGAACCAGAGAACCAGGTCAGAAGACCTGCTTTAGAGCCAGAGAAACCAGGCCAGCAGAGCTGCTCTAGAGCCAGAGAACCAATGTCAGCAGAGCTGCTCTAGAGCCTAAGACCTAGATCAGCATACTGCTCTAGAGCAAGAGAACCAGGTCAGCAGAGCTGCTTTAGAGGGAGAGAGCCAGGTCAGCAGAGCTGCTTTAGAGCCAGAGAACTAGGTCAGCAGAGCTGCTCTAGTACCAGAGAACCAAGTCAGCAGAGCTGCTTTAGAGCCAGAGAAACCAGGTCAGCAGAGCTGCTTTAGAGCCAGAGACACAGGTCAGCAGAGCTGCTGTAAAGCCAGAGAAACCAGGTCAGCATAGCTGCTTTAGAGGGAGAGAACCAGGTCAGCAGAGCTGCTTTAGAGCCAGAGAACCAGGCCAGCAGAGCTGCTTTAGAGGCATAGAACCAGGTCAGCAAAGCTGCTGTAGAGCCAGAGAAACCAGGTCAGCAGAGCTGCTTTAGAGGGAGAGAACTAGGCCAGCAGAGCTGCTTTAGAGTCAGAGAACAAGGCCAGCAAAGCAGCTTTAGAGCCAGAGAACCAGGTCAGCAGAGCTGCTTTAGAGCCAGAGAACCAGGTCAGCAGAGCTGCTCTAGAGCCTAAGAAGCAGGTCAGCAGAGCTTCCCTAGAGCCAGAGAACCAGGTCAGCAGAGCTACTTTAGAGCCATAGAACCAGGTCAGCAGAACTGCTTTAGAGCCAGAGAACCAGGTTAGCAATTATGCTCTAGAACCAGAGAACCAGGTCAGAAGACCTGCTTTAGAGCCAGAGAAACCAGGCCAGCAGAGCTGCTCTAGAGCCAGAGAACCAATGTCAGCAGAGCTGCTCTAGAGCCTAAGACCTAGATCAGCATACTGCTCTAGAGCAAGAGAACCAGGTCAGCAGAGCTGCTTTAGAGGGAGAGAGCCAGGTCAGCAGAGCTGCTTTAGAGCCAGAGAACTAGGTCAGCAGAGCTGCTCTAGTACCAGAGAACCAAGTCAGCAGAGCTGTTTTAGAGCCAGAGAAACCAGGTCAGCAGAGCTGCTTTAGAGCCAGAGACACAGGTCAGCAGAGCTGCTGTAAAGCCAGAGAAACCAGGTCAGCAGAGCTGCTTTAGACGGAGAGAACCAGGTCAGCAGAGCTGCTTTAGAGCCAGAGAACCAGGCCTGCAGAGCTGCTTTAGAGGCATAGAACCAGGTCAGCAAAGCTGCTGTAGAGCCAGAGAAACCAGGTCAGCAGAGCTGCTTTAGAGGGAGAGAACTAGGCCAGCAGAGCTGCTTTAGAGTCAGAGAACAAGGCCAGCAAATCAGCTTTAGAGCCAGAGAACCAGGTCAGCAGAGCTGCTTTAGAGCCAGAGAACCAGGTCAGCAGAGCTGCTCTAGAGCCTAAGAAGCAGGTCAGCAGAGCTTCCCTAGAGCCAGAGAACCAAGTCAGCAGAGCTACTTTAGAGACATAGAACCAGGTCAGCAGAACTGCTTTAGAGCCAGAGAACCAGGTCAGCAAAGCTGCTCTAGAGCCAGAGAACCAGGTCAGCAAATCTGCTCTAGAACTAGAGAACCAGGTCAGCAGACCTGCTTTAGAGCCAGAGAAACCAGGTCAGCAGAGCTGCTCTAGAGCCAGAGAACCAGGTCAGCAGAGCTGCTCTAGAGCCTAAGAACTAGATCAGCAAACTGCTTTAGAGCAAGAGAACCAGGTCAGCAGAGCTGCTTTAGAGGGAGAGAACCAAGTCAGCAGAGCTGCTTTAGAGCCAGAGAACCAGGTCAGCAGAGCTGCTCTAGAACCAGAGAACCAAGTCAGCAGAGCTGCTTTAGAGCCAGAGAAACCAGGTCAGCAGAGCTGCTTTAGAGGGAGAGAACTAGGTCAGCAGAGCTACTTTAGAGTTAGAGAACCAGGCCAGCAAAGCTGCTTTAGAGCCAGAGAACCAGGCCAGCAGAGCTGCTTTAGAGCCAGAGAAACCAGGTCAGCACAGCTGCCCTAGAGCCTAAGAAACAGGTCAGCAGAGCTGCCCTAGAGCCAGAGAACCAGGTCAGCAGAGCTGCTTTAGAGCCATAGAACCAGGTCCACAGAACTGCTTTAGAGCCAGAGAAGTACGTCAGCAGAGCTGCTCTAGAGCCAGAGAACCCAGTCAGCAGAGCTGCTCTGGAGCCTAAGAACTAGATCAGCAAAGCTGCTCTAGAGCCAGAGAACCAGGTCAGCAAATATGCTCTAGAACCAGAGAACCAGGTCAGCAGAGCTGATTTAGAGCCAGAGAACCAGGTCAGCAGAGCTGCTCTAGAGCCATAGAATGAGATCCGCAGAACTGCTTTAGAGCCAGAGAACCAGGTCAGCAGAGCTGCTCTAGAGCCAGAGAACCCGGTAAGCAGAGCTGCTCTAGAGCCTACGAAATAGATCAGCAAAGCTGCTCTAGAGCCAGAGAACCAGGTCAGCAAATCTGCTCTAGAACCAGGTCAGCAGAGATGCTCTAGAGCCAGAGAACCAGGTCAGCAGAGCTGCTTTAGAGGGAGACAACCAGGTAGGCAGAGCTGCTTTAGGGCCAGAGAACCAGGCCAGCAGAGCTTCTTTAGAGCCAGAGAACCAAGTCAGCAGAGCTGCTCTAGAGCCAGAGAACCAGATCAGCAGAGGTGTTCTGTAGCCTAGGAACTAGGTCAGCAGAGCTGCTCTAGAGCCAGAGAACCAGGTCAGCAGATCTGCTCTACATCCTAAGAACTAGGTCAGAAAAGCTGCTCTAAAGCCAGAGAAGCAGGTCAGCAGAGCTGCCTTAGAGGGAGAGAACCAGGTCAGCAGAGCTGCTTTAGAACCAGAGAACCAGTTCAGCAGAGCTGCTTTAGAGGGAGAGAACCAGGTCAGCAGAGCTGCTTTAGAGCCTGAGAACCAGGTCAGCAGAGCTACTCTAGAGTCTAAGCAGCAGGCCAGCAGAGCTGCTCTAGAGCCAGAGAACCAGGTCAGCAGAGCTGCTCTAGAGCCAGAGAAACCAGGTCAGCAGAGCCGCCTCAGAGGGAGAGAACCAGGTCAGCAGAGCTGCTTTAGAGCCAGAGAACCAGGCCAGCAGAGCTGCTTTAGAGCCAGAGAACCAGGCCAGCAGAGCTGTTTTAGAGCCAAGAACCAGGTCAGCAGAGCTGCTCTAGAGCCAGAGAACCAAGTCAGCAGAGCTGCTTTAGAGCCATAGAACCAGGTCAGCAGAGCTGCTTTAGAGCTAGAGAACCAGGTCAGCAGTGCTGCTCTAGAGCATAAGAACCAGTTCAGCAGAGCTGCTCTAGAGCCAGAGAAGCAGGTCAACAGAGCTGCTGTAGAGCCAGAGAAACCAGGTCAGCAGAGCTGCTCTAGAGGGAGAGAACTAGGTCAGCAGAGCTAGCCACGGTTTCGCTTCCTCAGGATCAGGTGATGCTTAAAGGGGGTCCACCTCCAGATTGCCCTATACTCCGATTGTAATAAATGCACAAAGCATAAAGGAAATCAGGCGAGGGAAAAGGTAAGGAAGGGACTGGAACGGGAAGGGAGGCTGAAACGAGAAAAGAAGAACACATATAAGATTACATTCAAGAAATCACTGACTACGCTCATTCAATTCTCGCTAGAACACCACCTACCACTGGTAACTTACTGTGGACTGCTCTCCTCCTCTTTCGTGGTAGGTGTTGGATAATAACCTTTTACCCTAACGTCCACTTCTGTAATACATAAACCAAGGAAATAATCAAATCAGAAGGTCTCACAACATGCCCCAGCAATTACCATTCTTCAGAACCATGCATGCTTTCTAGTCTTCCCTTTTTTAACTGAAAAAATCTCCTTAGTTCATTCCAAATGCTAAACTTATAAAAAATAGTGTTCCAGTGTTAAATCCAAGGCTGAACAAAGTTATATCCGACTCATCAAATCCGATGTGGAATAAATATGTCTTTTCCTCGTGAAAACGACGACAGTTCCAATCATGAACAGCCAAGTTCATAAGCAAATGAAATGTTTATCCGGATAAATAAAACTAAGGTATTTACACTTCTCATCCAAGTACATGAGTACTCACGAACAGCTGAACTCCCAGTTACACTATCCAAAAGATCGCCAAAATCACTGGGTGTCCGTTCTCTTCAAACGCCAAAAGAAATGTTTCCAGCAGCCGCCAGAAAATGCGTGCATCCGAAGTCTGGATATCAAACAACCCGCCTCGTGTTTAATCAGCAACACAAGCGAGTCCTGTGCACACTCGGCAGCCGCCCTCTGCCGACAAACAATCCAAAAAGGTCACTGCTCCTTGCGTGTCTCAGCCGAGACACGCCACGACCTTGAAGTGTATCTGACGCCCAGCAGCCGCTGAACGAAATAACGAACAGGAAAAACCCAAACAAGCTCAGGACGAGTCTCAAGTTCGGGTAGCTAATCACGTACGGTTTGCTGACCGTGAACCGGCCACCTAAGTAAACATCTAGCTCCTCCCACTCATAGGCATTATGGGACTTGTAGTCCATGACGAAGCGCTGTGGTATCCTGCACATCCGAGTTTGGTTCCTCATGCAGGCGCTTCACGGAGATCGTGGCAGATCATGACAATATGTCCCTCTCCCTAGCGCCTCCTGGCACCAGGCTTCTCCGGGTGACGGGCATAAAACCTGCGAACCGCAAAAGGGGCATGGACCCACGAGCTCAGCTCCCAGGAATTGTCCTCCTCAGTATACCCCTTCCATGATACAAGAAACCACAGGCGAACCATCCGAAACCGGGAATCCAGAATCCGACGGACCTCATACTCCAGGTTCCCATCACAGAAGACCGGAGGCACCGCCTTCCTGTGTGCCGATCGGGCTGGCTTCAACAGGCTACAATGGAACACTGGATGGATCCGCAATGACACAGGAAGCTTGAGTTTATACGCCACTGGATTAACTTGACGCAGAATCAAATAAGGCCCGATGAACCGCGGATGAAAAATACTCCGAAAACGGAAACAAATGTTCTTGGTTGAAAGCCACACTCGATCCCCCACCTTATACACCGGACCTTTCCTTCTATGCTTGTCTTCCCATGTCTTGTACGACACCTTGGCCTTCTCCAAATGCTGCTGTACCTTCCTGTGTATCTTCAGACGAGCCTTCACTTGACCAGCCACCGTGGGATGGTTCATCACATCACTCGGAATTGACACAGGCAAAACAACCGCATGAAATCCAGAGTTGGCACGAAAAGGAGACTCACCAGTGGAACAATGCCAAGCATTATTATATGACAGTTTCGCCAGCCTCAACAGGGAAACCCATGAATCAGCAGCTTCATCTGCGTAGCAACGCGGGTATTTCTTTAGGGTTTGGTTCAACCTCTCAGTCTGACCATCGGACTGTGGATGGAAACTTGTTGAAAGGGCAGCAGATATATGCAACGCCTTACACCAGGTACGCCAAAACCTGGCAATGAACTGCGGACCCCTGTCTGAGATGATAACCTGAGGGAGGCCGTGAAGACGAACCACCTGAGTTAACAGCAACTGAGCGGTTTGGGAGGCTGTCGGAAGATTTTTACAGGGGATAAAGTGACCCATCTTTGTAAAACTATCCACAACTACCAAGATGGCATTGCTACCTGCATCCAGAGGCAAACCCAACACAAAGTCCACGCTGATGACCTACCACGGCCGGGAGGAAGTTGGAAGTGGCATGATCAGGCCCGCAGCCTTTGATTGAACATTCTTCGCTCTTGCACACGTCTCACATTGGTTTACCCACAACTGCACGTCTTTGACCATACCTTCCCATCAAAAATGGCGTCTAAACGCATGAACAGTCTTTTGATGTCCCTGATGTCCCGCCACCAAAGCATTGTGGCACCAGTTGAAGGCCATTAGCCGAAGAGCATGCACAGGAAGAAATAGACGGTTCTGTACCATTGGCAAACCATGTTTAAGAGAACGATGCCTATCAGCTGCAGCCCATTTTTTCCATTGTTGCAGAGTCCGATGCTTAGCCACAACATCCATAAACTGTTCCACCTGAACAGAGCACAACACCACTTCTGGAGAGAGAATGGGACGCAGATCTGTTTTCAGATGTCCTTCCGAGTCCAACTGCCGAGAGAGGGAGTCCGCTTTTCGATTTTCTACTCCCTGCCGAAATGTAATAGTGAACTCATACTCCGCAAAAAAGAGCCTCCAACACATCTGGCGTTGGGACAAATGGCGAGCAGTCTTAAGGAACTGGAGGTTACGGTGTTCAGAATATACTGTCACTGGATGGATTCCACCTCACAAATAGTGCCTCCATTCCTGAAACGCCTTCTTCACCGCCAAAAGCTCCTTTTCAGCTATGGTATAATTAGCTTCAGCTGAATTGAGTTTTTTTGACAAAAAAGCAACAGGATGCATTTGACCAGTTTGTTTGTCTCTCTGGGACAGTACCGCTCCTATAGCCACCTCAGACGCATCAGCTTCCACTATGAATGGCACATCCATCTGAAGATGCGTCAGAATTGGGGCAGAGCTGAACGTCCGTTTAAGTTGTTCGAATGCTTCTGAAGCCTCCGGAGTCCATTTAAAGGGAACACCTTTACGCAACAAACGAGTGATTGGAGAAGCAAGTTGCGAAAAATGGGGGTTGAACCTCCTGTAATAATTCGAAAACCCCAGGAAGCACTGGACGTCTCTCACACTCCCAGGCACTGGCCACTCCAGGACCGCCAACACCTTTCTCTCCGTCATTCTGAAACCTCTCGGGTTAAGAATCACACCCAGGAATTCCACCTCACTCACGTCAAACTCGCACTTGCTCAATTTGCAATACAAGATGTTTTCATGTAACTTCTGCAGGATTAGGAGTATGTGGCTAACATGTTGTGCTGAGGACTCAGAATATATCAACAAGTCATCAATATAAATGACAACAAAGCGGTCCAGATACTCCTTCATGATATCATTCAAAAAGAATTGAAATGCGGCCAGGCATTGCAAAGCCCAAACGGCATAATCAAGTACTCATAGAGTCCAAAACAAGTCTTAAACGCCGTTTTCCACTCATCCCCCGCCCGAATACTGACCAGGTGGTAGGCGCCTCTCAGGTCCAAACGGGTGTAAATAACTGCCCTCCGAACCTGGTCCAACAGAACAGGGATAAGTGGAAGCGGGTAACGATTACGGATGGTAACTTTATTGAGCTGTATAATCGATGCAAGCCCGCAATTCTCCATTTGCTTTTGAAATGAAAAAAAGCGGCGATGCAGCAGGAGAACGTGAGGGACGTATGAATCCTATTGAACAAAAATGCTCTAGGTATTTCTTCAAATGGGCTGTTTCCGAGACTGACAAGGCATACACCCTACAAGAAGGCACCACTGCCCCTCAACCAAATCAATCCGGCAGTCATATTCCCTATGCGGGGGAAGGCCTTCCACCATAACTTCACTAAACACATCAAGATGTCCAGCGTATGCCTGTGGTAACTCAACCAGTTTTTCCGCTGCTGTAGCAGCGGTAAATACCTGGGCCAGAGAGAATACATGTGACACAGAAGACTGCAGACAATGACCCATACACCACTCAAACTCGAATGCAATGGATTTGTTCCTCCAATCCAGAGAAGGGTTGTGTTGACACAACCACGGCATCCCCAAAATCAATTCATATTGAGGAGCTGCAATAATGTTCAACACAATCCTTTCCCTATGATCAGTTTTCCCCCCAGGCAACACAAGATCCAGTTCCTCAGTATGAGCTACTATAAGTCCAGATTTCAGCGGCGTGCCATCCACTGCCAATACTGCCTCGGGTACAAGATTCGGCACTCTCACCAACCCTAGTCTGTCCACTAAACCCTGGTCTATAAAATTTCCTGTTGCACCGGAATCGATCATTGTCGACACCGGAAAGCTACTCTGTGCAGTGCACAACCACATAGACAACACTATGTGTGTTTCAGTCTTCTTACAGGTAGACACCTCCAAGGAAGGGATTTTCCACTCATGAGAGGACGGAAGGACTGTCTGTTCTTGTATACTATCTTGCTGACTTACAGGGGTATCACTGGCCTTCATTACTGCTATTCTTTTACCGGGAACAAAAGGAGTACTCTTTTCAGGTCTCATTGTGCAATCCCTAACATAATGCCCCTTTTTGCCGCAATACATGCAGAGGCCCGCGCCCTTCTGCTCACTCTTTCGGCCTTAGTCAAAGGTGGTCTAACGGCCCCAATCTCCATAGGCTGAGGTCCCATGTCTTTCGGTCCGGTGCGTCCTGCCGTGTCCCAACCTCCTCCTGTTCTATCACCCTTTCTACTCTCCCCTCCTCTTTCTGACATACGATGGTCTAACCTCAAGGTGAGGTTTATCAAGGCCGTACAAGTGGTAGGCTGAGGATCTATCTGCGCCAGTACGTCCTTGATATCTTCGTTTAATCCCTGATAATACAGGGCCATCCTCTTTTCTTCGGGCCATGACGTTTCCGCCACTAACCGATTAAAAGCAGTCATATATGTCACAAGTTCTTTCTTGCCCTGCCGCAACCCCAACAACTCTCTATCAGCACTCAATGTAGTAGCGCGCCTATCAAAGACCCTTTCAAATTCTTTACGGAAATCATCCCAGTCTGTCAGTAAAGGATCATCATTACGTACCAAGGGCACTGCCCAACTAGCAGCATCCCCAGTCAAGTAGGAAATCGCAAAGGCTACTCTGGATATGTTAGTGGGAAAAGAGGCTAGTCGGCATGAAAAGTGTAACGCTATCTGCGTCAAAAACGTCTGTATCTTAGCGGGATCACCAGCATACCGCTCTGGACTAGCTAACGGTACAGGAGGGGATACAGTGACTTGTATAGGTGAACCACCAGCTGTTGCATCAAAAGGATTTCTCCCTTGTCTATCTAGGCGTTCTTTCACCGCTGCCGTTTCCGCCCTGGACGCCTCCAGCTCTTGCTGTACTAAGCCTAAGGCATGGAGCACATCATCCATGGAGGCCATCCTTCAAACACCCCTGACCAGGAGGAAGTTTATACTTGGGTACATGATTCTGTCACGGTTTCGCTTCCTCAGGATCAGGTGATGCTTAAAGGGGGTCCACCTCCAGATTGCCCTATACTCCGATTGTAATAAATACACAGAGCATAAAGGAAATCAGGCGAGGGAAAAGGTAAGGAAGGGACCGGAACGGGAAGGGAGGCTGAACCGAGAAAAGAAGAACACATATAAGATTACATACAAGAAATCACTGACTACGCTCATTCAATTCTTGCTAGAACACCACCTACCACTGGTAACTAACTGTGGACTGCTCTCCTCCTCTTTCGTGGTAGGTGTTGGATAATAACCTTTTACCCTAACGTCCACTTCTGTAATACATAAACCAAGGAAATAATCAAATCAGAAGGTCTCACAATATGCCCCAGCAATTACCACTCTTCAGAACCATGCATACCTTCCAGTCTTCCCTTTTTTAACTGAAAAAATCCCCTTAGTTCATTCCAAATGCTGAACTTATAAAAAATAGTGTTCCAATGTTAAATCCAAGGCTGAAAAAAGTTATATCCGACTCATCAAATCCGATGTGGAATAAATATGTCTTTTCCTCGTGAAAACGACGACAGTTCCAATCATGAACAGCCAAGTTCATAAGCAAATGAAATGTTTATCCGGATAAATGAAACTAAGGTATTTACACTTCTCATCCAAGTACATGAGTACTCACGAACAGCTGAACTCCCAGTTACACTATCAAAAAGATTGCCAAAATCACTGGGTGTCCGTTCTCTTCAAACGCCAAAAGAAATGTTTCCAGCAGCTGCCAGAAAATGCGTGCATCCAAAGTCTGGATCCCAAACAACCCGCCCCGTGTTTAATCAGCAACACAAGCGAGTCCTGTGCACGCTCGGCAGCCGCCCTCTGCCGACAAACAATCCAAAAAGGTCACTGCTCCTTGCGTGTCTCAGCCGAGACACGCCACGACCTTGAAGTAACTCGGACGTCCAGCAGCCGCTGAACAAAATAACGAACAGGTAAAACTCAAACAAGCTCAGGACGAGTCTCAAGTTCGGGTAGCTAATCACGTACAGTTTGCTGACCGTGAACCGGCCACCTAAGTAAACATCTAGCTCCTCCCACTCATAGGCATTATGGGACTTGTAGTCCATGACGAAGCGCTGTGGTATCCGGCACATCCGAGTTTGGTTCCGCATGCAGGCGCTTCACGTGGATCGTGCCAGATCATGACAGAGCTGCTCTAGAGCCAGAGAACCATATCAGCAGAACTGCGTTAGAGCCATAGAACCGGGTCAGCAGAGCTGCTCTAGAGCCAGAGAACCAGGTCAGCAGAGCTGTTGTAGAACCAGAGAACTAGATCAGCAGAGCTGCTCTGTAGCCTAAGAACTAGGTCAGCAGAGCTGCTCTAGAGACAGACAACCAGGTCAGCAGACCTGCTGTAGAGCCATAGAAACCGGGTCAGCAGAGCTGCTTTAGAGGGAGAGACCCAGGTCAGCAGAGCTGCTTTAGAGGGAGAGACCCAGGCCAGCAGAGCTACTTGGCCCGCCCGGACTCGCTCCTGGCCGGTTGCTCCCTTGCTCCTCTCCCAGTACTGCTGCTGTCTTCCTGGGGATCTTCACACCGCTAATAATATCACGGTATCGCCTGCATTGTGTTAATCATTGGTATCGCCTGCATGTAACCAATTTGCGCTGTGTTTTAAAAATTATCATTGCTCACAGCGCATGTGATTATAGCGCCGCCCGCCCTGCATTGCTTGTGTTTGTAGCGCCGCCCGCCCTGCACTGCATTTAGCTATATTTGGCCACCTGGCAGCATCGTATATTATAGTATTAATTTTAGCTGTCCCAGGCGACCTACTGCCCCTGCCTCGCCTCCCCTCACCTCCATCTTGTTTGCTGTTGTTGTTTTCCCTGCCCCTCCTCCCCGCTACCGCCTCCCAGCTGCTGACCCTCCCACCCACGTTCACAGAGCCTACCTCGTCCTTCCAGCCCCTGTGACCGCCCGGACTCGCTCCTGACCGGTTGCTCCCTTGCTCCTCTCCCAGTACTGCTGCTGTCTTCCTGGGGATCTTCACACCGCTAATAATATCACGGTATCGCCTGCATTGTGTTAATCATTGGTATCGCCTGCATGTAACCAATTTGCGCTGTGTTTTAAAAATTATCATTGCTCACAGCGCATGTGATTATAGCGCCGCCCGCCCTGCATTGCTTGTGTTTGTAGCGCCGCCCGCCCTGCACTGCATTTAGCTATATTTGGCCACCTGGCAGCATCGTATATTATAGTATTAATTTTAGCTGTCCCAGGCGACCTACTGCCCCTGCCTCGCCTCCCCTCACCTCCATCTTGTTTGCTGTTGTTGTTTTCCCTGCCCCTCCTCCCCGCTACCGCCTCCCAGCTGCTGACCCTCCCACGCTCCGCCCCCTCCACCATCCATTTATGGCCAATGCCTCCACGCGCAGCGTCCACGCGCTACGGACACTCCGAAGGTGCGCCAAAGGTAAGCCCGTCTACGCGCGTCCGCGCCTGGACCGCGCCCAGCGCCAGACCCCCTGCCCCACGCATTGCCCAGCCCCCCCGCGTTACCTACGATGCCGCCACCCTCCTAGCCCTTGACCCCGGTCGCGCCCCCAACTGCGTCCAAGCCGCTCCTGGACACACCCATGGACCTTTCTCTTGCTACTCCTGCAAATTCAGCGGCACCGTCAACAGCTCCGCCACGACCACATCACAGACCCCCGACCCCAACCACCTACAATGCATCCTTCTCAACACCCGCTCGGTCCACAGACACGCCATTGACCTATGGAATCTACTAGACACCATCTCTCCGGACATCGCCTTCCTAACGGAAACATGGATGAACGCTTCCTCCGCACCAGACATCACCATTGCCATCCCTGAAGACTATAAGATCACTCGCAAAGACCGTACCAGCCACACAGGAGGAGGGATCGCTATCGTCCATAAGAAATCCATCCGCATCTCAACCAGCTCTGACACCAACCTCGCCAACTCCGAACACCTCCACTTCCAAATACACATCGACCCCAAGACCACACTCAGAGGCACCCTCCTCTACAGACCACCAGGACCCCGAGCTAAATTCAGTGAAGACATCACGGACTTCATCACTCCACACGCGCTCCCCTCCAAAGACTACATCCTTCTGGGAGACCTCAACTTTCACCTTGAAAAGATCAACGACCGCAACACCGCCACCCTTGTGGACAACCTCGCCAACCTCGGACTTAAACAACTAGTCACTTGCCCCACCCACATCGCAGGTCACACACTCGACCCCATCTTCACATCCAGCAACCATGTCTCCTTCAGCCACACCACGGACCTCCTCTGGACCGACCACAGCTGCGTTCACTTCACCTACAACAAACCAAAACCCAACATCCACCTCCAACCTACCCTGCAAAGAAACTGGAACAAAATCACCACGGACCAAATCTCCGCATCGCTCCTTCGAAACTCCCCAGCCCTCTCTTCTAACACCAACGAAGCCGCCGCCAACCTCACCCTATGGTTATCCAACACCGCCGACACCTTAGCACCACTGAAAAATCGTCAAAGCAAACCTGGCAGCAAGAAGGCCTCATGGTTCAACGATGATCTCAAGAAGTCCAAGAAACTCTGCCGCTCCCTTGAAAAGGCCTGGAAAAAAGACCCAACCACCAGCACCAAGGACGCCTTCAAATGCGCCACCCGCACTCACCACCAATTGATCCGAAAAGCCAAGAAAACAGCATTCAAGGATCGACTTGACAACAACGCCCATAACAGCAAGGAACTCTTCAACATCGTCAAGGAATTCTCCAATCCCTCGGCCAACTCCAACGACATCACCCCCTCTCAAATCCTCTGCGACTCCCTAGCCTCATTTTTCCACAACAAGATTGCAGACATCCACAACAGCTTTGACAACCAACCCGGAAACCAACCCACCCCGCCATCTGCTGATCATCTCCCCCCGTGAACACCCTTAACGACTGGAACCCAATCTCCACTGAGGACACCATCCGCCTGATGAATTCCATCCACTCTGGATCCCCCACAGACCCATGTCCTCACCACATCTTCAACAAAGCAGACTCCGTCATAGCACCACACCTCCGAGACGTCATCAACTGCTCCCTCAACTCCGCCACCTTCCCGGAAGACTGGAAACACGCTGAACTCACCGCCCTTCTGAAAAAACCAACAGCAGACCCCACCGAACTCAAAAATTACCGCCCCATCTCGCTTCTCCCATTCCCGGCCAAAGTCATCGAGAAAGCTGTCAACAACCAGCTCGCCGCCTTCCTCGAAGCCAACAAATCCCTCGACTCCTCTCAATCTGGCTTCCGAGCAAAACACAGCACTGAGACCGCCCTCATCGCAGCAACAGACGACATTCGAACTCTACTGGACAATGGAGACACAGTCGCCCTCATCCTCCTTGACCTCTCTGCAGCTTTCGACACAGTCTGCCACAGCACCCTTTTACAACGCCTCAATAACATCGGAATCCAAGGAAAAGCACTTGAATGGATCACCTCGTTCCTCACTGGAAGAACCCAGAGAGTCCGCCTTCCTCCATTCAAGTCCGAGGCCTCTGAAGTCATCTGCGGCGTACCACAAGGATCCTCGCTCAGTCCCACCCTCTTCAACGTATACATGAGCCCCCTCGCGGCCATCGCACGCCAACACAACCTCAACATCATCTCTTACGCGGACGACACTCAACTGATCCTTTCCCTCACCAATGACCCCAGCACCGCCAAAACTAACCTACACGAAGGAATGAAAGAAGTTGCCGAATGGATGAAACAAAGCCGTCTGAAACTGAACTCGGACAAAACAGAAGTCCTCATCTTAGGTACATCCCCCTCTGCATGGGACGACTCCTGGTGGCCAGAAGCCCTCGGAAAAGCACCCATCCCGACAGACCATGCACGGAACCTAGGTGTCATCCTGGATTCTTCACTCTCAATGAACAGACAAGTCAACGCCGTATCCTCTTCCTGCTTCAACATTCTTCGCATGCTCAGAAAAACATTTCGCTGGATCCCCTCCGAAACAAGGAAAACAGTCACCCACGCTCTGGTCACGAGCCGACTGGACTACGGAAACACCCTCTACGCAGGTACCACCGCAAAACTCCAGAAGAAACTCCAACGAATCCAAAACGCCTCAGCCAGGCTCATATTAGACATCCCACGCAACGAACACATCTCTGGTCACCTTAAAGACCTCCACTGGCTACCCGTCGATAAGAGGATCACTTTCCGTCTGCTTACCCACGCACACAAATCACTCTACGACATCGGACCAGATTGCCTCAACTCACGACTGTCCTTCTACACCCCCCCCGCCAACTACGTTCTTCCAGCCAAGCCCTCGCCACTGTACCTCGCATCAACAAGACCACCATGGGAGGCAGATCCTTTTCATACCTGGCTGCTAAAACATGGAACTCACTCCCCGCTCACCTCCGCCTTACCCAGAACCACCTAGCATTCAGAAAGCAACTTAAAACATGGATATTTGACAAGTAATCCTCCTCCCCTTCCTAAGCGCCTTGAAACCCTATGGGTATGTAGTGCGCTATACAAATTCCATGACTTGACTTGACTTGACTAGAGCCAGAGAACCAGGTCAGCAGAGCTGCTTTAGATCCAGAGAACCAGGTCAGCAGAGCTGCTCTGGTTCTGCTCTGCTCTGCTGCTGACACCGACTGACACTTATTGACTGACACTGACAGACACTGACTGACACTGATTGACTGACACTGACTGACTGACACTGATTGACTGACACTGATTGACTGACACTGACTGACTGACACTGACTGACTGACACTGACTGACTGATCGACACTGACTGACTACTATCTACTACTCTGCTACTCATTCTCTACTACGCTCTTCTACACTCTCTCTACTACTCACTCTCTACTACACACTCTCTACTACTACTCTACTAACTCTCTACTACTCTACTACTCACCCACTGCTTCTCTATACTACTCACTCTCTACTACTCTCTCTACTACTCTCTACCACTCACTCTCTCTCTACTACTTACTCTCTACTACTTACACTACTACTCTCTACTACTATCTCTCTACTACTCACTCTCTACTTCTCACTCTCCTATTCTCTCCTACTCACTTTCTACTACTCTCTCTACTACTCACTCTCTACTACTCACTCTACTACTCACTCTCTACAACTCAATCTCTACTAACCTCTCTGCTACTCACTCTGTAATACTCACTCTCTACTACTAACATAAAGGGCCATCAGTATGAACCCTGGTTCCCAATCAAGGACCTTGATTTTGCGTAAAAATTCACTTGTGTCACTTACATATGATGGTAGGGCTTTTACATGATTCTGAAGAAAAAAATCCACATACTGTGAAGTATGTTCCAGGCATCCATTTCTCGCTGAGATGATGGGCCTGCCAGGTGGATTCTTTGGATCTTTATGTATCTTTGGTAAGAAATAAATGGTTGGTACCACAGGGAAATTATTATTTTTTTTTTTATTATATATTTTTTTTCCCATTATTCGCACACTTTGTACATTCTACAATTTACATTTTCATTTTCACAATACTTTACTTAATATCATTTTATACATACATATGCACTACATGTTTGTAAATAATCCCGCATCCTCAATTATCATTCCATTGAAGACCTAAATTCATCATTTCCTTTCCTCAATTATGATGTATCCCAAGACCCTCCTTCCATCTCTTTATGGGCTCCCAAATTCTCAAACCTAAGATCCTTCCTCTCCTACCTTTTCTAGCATAAATGTTCTTCTCCATATTATATGCAGCCAGGAGGTTAGCCAACCAAACTTGCATTACCGGTGGATTCTTATCTAACCACGCCCTAGCTATGGTTAGTCTGTACACTGCCATGGCAACAAACAAAAATTCCCGGTGCACCCCAATCTCGTCCGGGCCTTTCCCTAGCAGAATGCAAGATGGAGTGAGTGTTATTTGGAACCCTAGTGACCTCACAAAAAAACCCTCTATATCTCTAACCAGTGTGTGCAGTTGAGGGCAGGTAGCAAATATATGGACATTGTCAGCCTCATAAAAGTTACAACGGGACAGTTAATCCCTTCAGTGCCACCCCACTTTGCTATCCTGGCGGGGGTATAATACAACGAATATCATGTTTTATAATGCTGGGATTGCAAGGGGGATAAACACAGTATTGTACACCCTAAATACAATGATTCTTGAAACCTCGCACTTTCCCAATCCAATTTCTCCACCCATCTGTTACTGTGTTTTTCCAAGACATCAGATTTTTCCTTTACCAGACTGGCATAAAAAGATCGGATTGTGCGATCCCCCACAAGCCTTATTTTCTCCAAGATCTCATTCTTACCAAAACCCACTTGTCCCCCCACTTTATTATTTAAAAAACTTAAAGAAACCTCTGTTATCAATCCCATATGCCTTTCTTATGTCTTCAAACTGTAGAATTCCCTCATGGTTGAGCAGGTCGCCAATTTGTTGAATCCCCCTTGCAGCCCATACAGACATTGTTTGATCTGCAAATATTGCAACAGGCAATTATCTATTATTATACAGCCCAACATATCTGTTAAATCTCCCAAATCTAGACTTTTTTAAAAAAGCCTTCCAAACTTTTACAGCAGCCTCAATTGTCTTAAACTTTGTTCTCTTGAAATACCCAAAATCAATGCAATTTAAAAAGCAGTTGCCGACCTCCACTCCACATACTACCTTATAGATCTCTGTAGAAAAACTGCTAACCCTTTGATCGAGATTGGCCCCTCCTATCCGCCCCTGCATATATTGTAGAGCAGCTGCCATGTAGTTGAGTCTAAAATCTGGGGCTCCTCATCCACCCCTCTCTCGTGGAAGCAAGATAAACCTGTAAGCCATGCGAGTCTTACCCTGTGCCCAGATAAATCTATTGCAGATTGCCTCTAATGCATTAAACCAGCTGGCTTAAAAAACAGGGGAATGGCCCTAAATAGATAAAGAAACTTGGGGAGGATGACCATCTTAATAACATTAGTGGAACCCACTAGTGACAAAAGTAAGTTACTCATCCTCTCCAAATCTGCCTTTACCCGTGATATCAAAGGGCTCGTGTTGTTTTCTACCACCATGTCTAACCTTGCCGATACCACAACTCCCAAATATATTGCAGACTCCACAACTCTAGGGTCATTACAGAGGGAAATTATTCTTGATAAACTTGAATTCCTGTCCAGTAATTAAGCATTCCGATTTCCAATTAGAAAGCTTTTTGTAAAAGGCTGCATACATTTGTTTCAAATCAGTCCCATTGCATCTCGTATAGCATGCCCTATTCTTTAGTTGGTTATAGGCTTCTTTGGTATACATCTCTTTAGTCATCAACACAATGTTTCCCCCTTTATCTGAAGCTCTGATTACAACTTTAATGTTTTTCTTTAGTTTAGATATTAGGATGAAGTAGTCTGCTTTTTCCTTATTGTATCTTGGTTTTTCTCTATGTGTTTTTTTTATATTCAGTTCCTTGAGTTGTTCCGAAACTTGATCGTGAAAGAGACCAATAGAGTCCTTTAACTTTCAAACTTGCTGAGGAGACCCTACCTGGGATGCGTCATCTGTCTTCGCCTTTTCGCCTCTGCAGCTACGACAGGCCGCACCGGCTTCGTGGGTGCCGCTGCGCGGCTAGTGACTCACCGCCTACAAACACTGCTTTGGGACCTGGAGTGTGTGCCTGGGGAGAGGATCGAACATCACAGGGGTGTTGCGCTGCAGGGACTCGCTTTCCCAGGAGTCCCTGCCTGACCTCTGTCTGCTGGTCTGTGTCCCCTGCTAGCCCCGCCCCCTGGACGGCACAAAGCACAAATCAATCTCCTTCCCCGGGTGTAAGCGGGAACTTTTAAACTTGCTGAGGAGACCCTACCTGGGACGTCGTCATCTGTCTTCGCCTTTTCGCCTCTGCAGCTACGACTGGCCGCACCCGCTTCGCAGGTGCCGCTGCGCGGCTGGTGACTCACCGCCTACAAAAACTGCTTTGGGACCTGGAGTGTGTGCTGGGGTGAGGCTCGAACATCACAGGGGTGTTGCGCTGCAGGGACTCGCTTTCCCAGGAGTCCCTGCCTGACCTCTGTCAGCTGGTCTGCGCCCCCTGCTAGCCCCGCCCCCTGGACGGCACAAAGCACAAATCAATCTCCTTCCCCGGGTGTAAGCTGGAACTTTCAAACTTGCTGAGGAGACCCTACCTGGGACGCCGTCATCTGTCTTCGCCTTTTCGCCTCTGCAGCTACGACTGCCCGCAGCCGCTTCGCGGGTGCCGGTGCGCGGCTGGTGACTCACCGCCTACAAACACTGCTTTGGGACGTGGAGTGTGTGCCACGTGGAGTGTGTGCCTGGGGTGAGGCTCAAACATCACAGGGGTGTTGCGCTGCAGGGACTCTCTTTCCCAGGAGTCCCTGCCTGACCTCTGTCAACTGGTCTGCGCCCCCTGCTAGCCCGCCCCTTGGATGGCACAAAGCACAAATCAATCTCCTTCCCCGGGTGTAAGCGGGAACTTTCAAACTTGCTGAGGAGACCCTACCTGGGACGCCGTCATCTGTCTTCGCCTTTTCGCCTCTGCAGCTACGACTGGCCGCACCCGCTTTGCGGGTGCCGCTGCCCGGCTGGTGACTCACCGCCTACAAACACTGCTTTGGGACCTGGAGTGTGTGCCTGGGGTGAGGCTCGAACATCACAGGGGTGTTGCGCTGCAGGGACTCTCTTTCCCAGGAGTCCCTGCCTGACCTCTGTCAGCTGGTCTGCGCCCCCTGCTAGCCTCGCCCCCTGGACGCCTTTGAAACTCAATATAACTGCGCTTGTTGCTCGCTGCGCTAGAGTGCGCGTGAGCGCCGGGCGAAGCCCGGGCAAAGGGCGGGCCCTCAGAGACCGTAAGAGACTGGGCTGGGCCCCCCTCTTTCATTGACTATACCATGAGTTAGTAGAGTGGGTACTACATGTAGCTAGCTTTTGTATCCTTTGTCCCTAATAATATTGGTGGTTATATCGTATCTTGCGCTATTTGTTGTATCATAGTGTTTGACCCACTTTAGTAGATTGTGTTTAGACTGATTTGGGCTCACTATCTAGAGATGGCGTCATCTCCTACGAAAGACAGGCATTCACTGTTAGGGGGAGTTAATCAGCAAACATTGGATGATTTCTTGTTTAGGGTAAATTTGGGGACAGATAAGGAAATAGCTCTGGCTGAGCGAAGGGCGGAAAGACGCCTTTCGATTGAAAGTATTAAAAACAGGAGAACTTCTATAGGCTCACCAAAGATTACGATCTCTCCAATCCGCAGTATTTCACCCGTTAGCGGGGATAATGAGGTAACCCTAAATATTATTAGTATTCCACTACTCTTGCAAGACAATACCCCCCACCAGTTGTAGTCAAAACTCTGAATATAAATGACTTACACCTGAATCGTAGCCTGATTGTTGACGCAGACCCCTTGCCAGACACATCGCCAACGCAAGCGGTCTCACCCATTATAGTAAAAGGACCAGGAAAAACACAGAAAACATTTAGAGCTCAAGGCCCACCTCCTAAAAGAAGGAAAAAGAGGGGGGATTCTTTACTTAAAAATAAGGTGTCTGGTAAAAAGGGGGGAACCTCTACTAAACTGACCTCCAATACATTTGTACCTACAATAAACCTGGAGGACAAGCTAACACCCTCCCAGTCAAATGATCCAGCTAGTTCAAATCGGTTGAGCAGCATAGAGCAATTATTAAGATCATTCACACTGCCACTAGTTGAGAGACTGAAGGGTTTAACTAGCCAAATAGAGAAGCTAGAAAGAGATCTAGGGGACATTAAAGCGGCTATTAAAATCCCCCCCAATAAGGAACTAGTGCATAACCCCCCTGTGCCACCATTAATTACAGCTGCCCAGAAGGGTACCAAAACCACGTCCTTGCCTCAACCGAAACCCCGCAAAATATTACCAACTAACTCTGAAGCAATAAATAGTGAGAACAGGACTAAGAAGACACAAGCAGGGGCAATCCCGGACAACCCAAGTAATGGACCCCTATTACACGCACCCACAAACACAAATACCTCAAAACCCACTGAGCATTACACAAGCACCAGGACACTCCCAGCGAGGAGACTTAGAGTAGAGTTGCCTCCAGAAGCGGCGCCATTTGTTGCAGTCCTGACCGGGGTACCACTATTGGTAGATGGATATGTAGAAGATCAACGTGGGCTAAAAAACAAAGTCATACACTGGCTGAGGCAGAATTGCCCACTTACACCTCATATAAATGGGGCAATACTCAATGTTAGACGCTTAGCCTGGCTGGGGAAAAGAACAAAGGATTTAGAGGGCGACATTGTCATCATAAATTTCCAAGATGACAGAGTTGTTAGGTATATTATGAATGAGTTCCCACAAAATACAGGCAACACCATCACTATTTGTGATTTAACTTATTTCTATCCAGGAGGAGTAGTTGCCCTGATACATAAGCGAAGGCCTCGGAGTTATCAACAGAACAATCATGCAGTAGCCTTACCCAGACACCAGAACATGGGTCATGGGTATTTCACTCAGAGACAGGAGGATTACCTCAGACCCACTTATTACCATCCTCAGGACACCAAAACAATCCCATCATATTGCCCCGGAAATCTAGGTTTGTGGCCAACCTCCCAGAGGCAGGATGATCACTTAAGACGACCCGTGTTCCAGGGATGTATGACGTTACCACGCATACTTTTACCACGCATACCTTTACAACGCGGTATTTACAACGAATACCGTTACAACGCATAGCGCTTAGAGGTGCTGGATAGTGGTAAGTATAATTTTCTATTCCAACTCCAGTCCCAGTGGACACTAGGGAAGGTGTTGGAAAGAAAATTAAACTTATTCCCTATCCTAGAGCGCCCCCCAGCGCAATGCGTTGTAATGGTATGCGTGGTAATGCCTGCGTTGTAATGCTAGTGCGTTGTAAAAAATGCGTGCTAAAGGTTGTATACCGTGTTCCAGCAATGTGACTACCATTGACCTACCTTTAATCACTTTGCAGCATTAGCTGACATGGAGGGTGTTGACTGACTCAGTTCAGGGAATATAGCAGATTCTGCAGATAATCTTGTTGCTGGAAAGGGCACCTGTACAACAATTGTCGAGCCAACCATTACCCGCAAGGCCTATGTTTCTCCCTCAAAGCTTAAAGATCCCCTAAAACAAGTGCATGTTAGTATGAGCACAGATAAGGGGCAACTAGCCAACATACATGCTTTAGGTAGGGGTGACACAAGGGCCAAGGTGGCCAACGAGGCTGTTAGAATGGTGTCTTGGAACATTGCTGGCTTGGCCCAAAAATTAATAATGAAGAATGGGGCCAGTTTATACACCAATTCCCCATAATCTGTCTACAGGAAACCTGGGCTGTTGACAACCACTCTTTACATTTACAAGGATATAAATGTTTTTTTGTTCCCGTAAGGAAATCCAGATCAGGCAGGGCAATGGGTGGGCTAGCTGTATATGTGGATTTGAACCTCCCTGGTACATGGTCATCTATTGATTGCCACTCTCATGATATCCAAGAGGTGCGGCTCATGGGTAAAGGTTTTAATCTGACCATACTGAACGTGTATAACAATGTGGTAGGAGGGGGATGTAATGCTTTGATACGGGAATTGGAGTACAGATTTTGCCATGCCCCCAACCGTAAAACTAAAACCCTTACCCCAAATAGTATAATTGTAGGGGATTTCAATTGTAATCTTTGCCCAGATCTTTTTCCAATAGACTCAATATGGTCTCGTTGCTCAAAGGACAACGGGGCTCATTTTGAGCACACCGAAGAAGGTAAGGTCTTAACATAATTTTTATTAAAGCAGGATCTGGTCCACACCTTAGATATGGTGCCTATGTTAAAGGACGAGTCCCTGCCACCTACCTTCAAGGGGAGAGGATGCTCCTCGTATATCGACTATATTATCATCTCAAGGACTATTATAAATAGAGTCTCTAGGGTAGGCATAGAATGGGACCCAATTAGTGACCACAACCCCTTGACGTTGGATATATTATACCAGCCTTCCCCAACTAGGGAAAAGCTTGTAGCGGTTACTGAGAAGGTTACTGACCAGGGTAGACGCCTGAGGTGGTCTAAGATCAATGGGGAAAGGTTTTACGAATCACTCATTGAGAAGGGGAAAACACTCATTGAGGCGTGCTTAGATGAGAGAATAGAAGGGAGGCAATTACTCACAGCATTTGAGCAAAAAGTATATCTGGTGGATGGGTTGCTAAGGTCCAGAGCCCAAGCAAAAGAGACTGATAGTCAGCCGCGATGGTTCAACTGAGACTGCTCCAAACCCCTGAGGGATCTTAAAGATAGCATTAAAGCAAAGCCCAGGGATGCTACTCGGGTTACGTCCTGCCGGAAAAAATATAAAAGCGAGTTGAGCAGGAGGAAAAAGGTTTTACAAGCAGAAGATTGGGCGGACCTGAGAGAAGCTGGGGAAAAGAGGGACATGACTGAATTCTGGAAAATTATAAACAGACCTACATTCCAGGATGACTGTGCCCCCAAAATAGGAACGAACATCACGCCCGATATTCGGATTACCCACTATAGGGGACTACATAACCATGAGACAGACACCCAGTACGATACAGGGAATACAGCTCAAGGTCAGCATGTAGTTTTCTCCTTAAAGGAAATTAAGGTTGGGATTGAGGGGCTATCAAAACATAAAGCACCTGGCCCAGACGGAATCCCGCCTGACCTGTTTCTCAATTCAGTTGAATTATGGGCCCCTATATTGACGAGAGTCATTAACACTGCAACCCGTTGTGGCTTACCGCCTTCATGGTCCACTGCCACCATCGTTCCCATTTTTAAAAAGGGCAACAGGGACGACCCACAATGTTATCGCCCCATTTCCCTAATCGACCTTTCCGCTAAAATCCTGGGAAGGGGATAATAAACCGGCTGTCTGAGTGGACAGAAACAAATAATATCATCTCAGATGTGCAGTACGGTTTCAGGAGGGGTCGCTCTACGAGTGACCAATGCTTGAACCTTTATATGTTAGTAGCCAAATACACCATGGCTGGTGAAGAATCCATCTATTTGGTTTTATGGATCTGGCAGCTGCCTTTGATCATGTTAACAGAGGCAAGCTCTGGAACATGATGATCACCTTGGGCATAGAGCCTGGTCTCATTAATATATTAAGGGAATTGCATAGCAACACATCTGCACAAGTTAGGTATAATATCCAAGGGGAATGCACAGACTCCTTCCAATGTAATAGTGGGGTCCGTCAGGGTTGTATCTTGGCGCCTTTTTTTATTTTCTCTTTATATTAACAACCTTGAACAGCATCTTTTACAGTTGGGAACCGACTGTCCACGAGTAGGGTCGCGCCATGTTCCTGTGGTACTTTACGTAGATGACGCGGTCCTACTCGGGCGCACACCAAAGAGTCTACAGATTTTAATTGATGGTTTTGTTTCCTTTATGGGTTCATTAGACCTTTCTGTTAATTTGAGTAAATCTTCCGTTTTAACTGCGGGAAAAAAAAACCTCTAAGAAATTTATTTTTACAATAGGGAGTCATAAGGTTGAGAAGGTTAAGTCATTCTCATATCTAGGCGTCTTGTTTGATGGGTTATTAAATTTTAACGCCCTGATAGAGGATCGTTGTCGTAAATTGATCACGGCCAATGGAGCAATAGCTGGTTATGGCCGAAGGTTGGAGAGATGATGCCCCGAACAGGTAATGATCCTATATAACTCAATATGTTGCTCTAAAGTTACCTATGGGGCAGAGGAGTGGGGCTTTGCTAATGTCTGTCATCTTCAGCGGGAGGAGAATAAACATCTACGATCCGTCCTGAAAGTCCCACTTAGCGTAACTGCTTCAATAGCCCACAGGGAGTTAGGGATCGTCTATCTCAAAGATTTGATAAAGGTTAAGCCAATTTTAGCGTGGCTAAAGCTCTGGACGAACCAAGAGGCGATCCTAAGCAGGGAAATACTGAAGGATTGTTTGGGCAGAGAAAAATGGACGCGAATCCCGTGGTTCAGTTACGTAAAATCAGTATTGGTAACTCTGGGCCTAGGGAATCTCTTTAATGACCCAACTGCGATCATCCCTCAGCACAAGACAACTGTTAAAAAAGCGTTCTTTGCGCTCAGAGCCGAACAAAGAGCAGAACAAGAAATGGCTAAAATTACGGTGGGTGCATACAACCTTGTAAAGATAACAGAAGGAATGGAATCCTATTTATACTTGCTACCTGACGCACAGGAAAGGTTTTTTATGACCCGTTTTAGGCTCAATTTTTTACCTTATTTACTGGGATCACCACTAGGGTACTTACCCACTATTGAGCAGAGGGGAACCTGCGGCTGCGACAATAGGTCTCCGCAGGATTCCCTTCATTTTGTATTATGTTCATTTTATTCAGAACCCAGACGTAGATTTTTGGCAGATATTTTAAAAAGATCAAATATCAAATGTGCAAAAGAGGCCCTGATTTTTTTACAACAAGCTTCGGACCAAATAACATTGTGCTGTATAATTAATTTTATTAAAGTAGCTGTACGACTAAGAGTAACTAGAGGAGGGGGGGCCATGATGATGAGAACTCAGTGATTGGTTTTAATGGATCATAATGTTTACTTATTTTACTGGGATTTTGTTGCTGTATTCACATTGGGTTACATGCCAACCTGACTGATTGTTTTTAAAGGGATGATTTTAATGTATAATGATTGTTTGTACTTTTATGGTGATTTTTAATCATCGAATAAAGAATTCAAATGAATGAAAATGAGTCCTTTAACATGATCGGATTGAATGGGGACTTAGGTTTGAAGTCCACCAATAGTATATTGGATATATCCCTTGCTGTATTAGCCTGTTCCTCCTGCAAAATAGAAGTATTGCTTATTGATTGCTCATCCCAGAACTCCTGCATTTCATTATGGAAAGTTTCCTTTGTTTGTGTGCTTTCTATGGTGTTTGAGCCTTCACCTCCTGTTGGTTGAACCAAATCATTTTTGCTCCGATTGTGGTTTAGTAGATGGTATTTTTGAAGTTTAAGTTTTCTCGTGCCTTTGAATATATCCAATCTTGTTTTTACATAATTGAAGTCATTGGAAGAACAGTACGTTAAGCCTAAGTTAAGTATTGCAATTTCCTTCTCATACAATTGTCTTATTTTCATTTGATGATGGAGACATGTTTACTTTCCTCTCCTCCACCCTCCTCTTTTCTTTTGATTTGTACCTGTTTCTTTTAGCCTTCCGCCGTTGTCCTTGCTTCCAGTTTTTGTTTGGCTGTAATTTGTTCTCTGTGTGCAGGTTTGTCTTCTGTCCTAGCATAAAAAAGAAAGTTCTTCATCCAGGGTACGTTTGGGTCTGCCTTGCCGAGCTGCTCCTTCTCGCTTGGAGTCACTGTCACGAGCAGAACTCAAATCTGATTAAAACGTACACGAAGAGCCTGCATCAACCCTGACAGATTTAGTGTTTGCCAAGCTAGTCTTGTGATTATCCTTGTTGGTCCTTAATGCCTCATATTTTTTGGTAAAAGTAAAGATCTGTCCCATCTCATAATCCGTTTTGTCACAGAAAAATTTATAGGATTTGCGTTCCTTTATTTTGTCCTCCTCTTTCATTAATCTTGAGACCATTTCCTGACGCATTTTTTGTTTTTGTTCAGGTTGGTCCACTGCTTCAATTTCTTCATTGATTCTGGCTATTTCTTCTAACAATGCAGCATGTTCAATGTCCGCATATTTAATTAGAATTCTGATCAAGCGTTTCGAGGATTCAAGATTGCATTCCACCCACTCCCGCATCATGAGTGGGTTCAGTGCCTCGTAACTTGATGCTAGGAGTATCTTTAATCCACGAGGGACTCTATCTATATCTAAATACATTTGTAACGATCATGCTTTCCACCATTTACTCTGTTCTGTACAACTCTTTTTTTTTTAGCAATCTGAATTCATCCCTTAGCGTCGTGTTTGCATCATATGTGTTTGTGTTGGTACTTCCTTGTTTGTTATGCGTTGTTGGCACTTACTGTGTCTGACGACATCGCACAATAACTTCACAATCAGTGGTTCCAAAACCAGTGAGGCTGTCAATATCCTCTGCGCTTCGTAATTTGCACACCTCCCACCCCGCTATCCCCTACAGTCACGTACCTGAGTTAACAACGGGATCGTCTGACTCCTCCGAATCGGTCAGATCCCGGTCCACTCCCGGCTCGTTAATTTTCCGCGGTTTACGGGGGTTCTGCAGCACTGCTCCTTCCGGAACACAATGAAAGTTCTCCTTAAACGGGAAAACGAGTCTCTCCGAATGCCCTAGCCCAAAACAAGAGGGGGTCCGTGGAACGCCGGAAAGAGACTTCCGCCAGCTTTAAGATATCCAGGTACTCCGATTTACATGTGCAGTCCTGCACAAACCAAATAACGGATACATGTTATGTACATGAAGGTTTGAAAAACACTAATACAAGTGAATCTAAAAAGCCACCTAATGACAAACAGAACTGCTTTAACTTAAACGCGGGCGAGACCTATTGCATTTTCAATGCTCGTTTACTTTGGTTCCATCAAGAAGGCATTCAGATGTGTCACACATTTGCCATAAATTCTGAATGTTACCACTCTAGTTGCTCATTAGATCACTGTAGTAAAGCTACTGCTCAACAGGGAAGTCTGCTGCTGGTATTCAAAGTGCATGTTTCAGTCTGCATATCAGAATTTTTTATGAAATAAAAGAGGATTTGAAAAGTCAAAATGTGCCCTAATTTTTCTTTCTGCAGCACTAATAATTTATATGGAAAAATGAACCCCCTCAGTTTGTTCCTTGTGCAAATTAAATGTTTCAAGTGTTGACACTTTATTCCAGTCAAGATGGCTTCAGGTGTGCCATACTTTTGTCATAAGTAAGACTGTTAGCGCTCTAGTTGTTCTTAAGAACACCCTGGGACATTCTGTCATTGGGCTATACTTGGGCTACATCTGGGTGATATTTGTGCTACATTTGGGCTTTTTTGTTTCTGGTGGCCATCTTGGGAGACTTATTTGTTATGAAGTTTCCTAATTTCCTAATTTACTACAGTCTCCTCAGTAGGAAATACTTTCAGTTTTTTACTTTGATTCCATCAAGAAGGAATTCAGATGTGTCACACATTTGCCATAAATTCAGAATGTTAGCACTCTAGTTGCTTATTAGATCACTGTAGTAAAGATACTGCTCACCAGGGAAGTCTGCTGCTGGTGATGAAAGTGCATGTTTCAGTCTGCATGTCATAATTTTTTAATGAAATAGAAGAGGATTTGAGAAGTCCCTCAAAATGTGCCCTAATTTTTCTTTTTTTAGCACTAATCATATTTTCTATGGCAAAATGAACCCCTTCATCTGCCTCTCATCGGTCTTCCGTTGGCTTGCACTTGCCCAACTGAAGTGCAATGAGGGAAAGTCTGAAGTTCTCCTCTATGGTGATTTTCCTACTAATTTCAGAGAGCTACTGTGGCCACCAGATGCTCCCTGCCCCAACTCAACGAGAAATCCGGCAAAAAACTTGGGAGTGTGGTTTAGTAAAAACCTTAAATTTGAAGACCACATAAAAAAAATTAACAGGCGTTTGCTTTGGCACTCTCAAAGCCTTACGCAGATTCTTCCCCTTGCTTCAGAGGGAGGCCAAAGAGGCAGTGTCTCGTGCCCTCATCCTTTCTCGGTTAGACGACGCAAACGCTTTGTTCATTGGTATCCCAGCCTACCGGATCAAGCGTCTTCAGATTATTCAGAACGCTGTGGCTAGACTTCTTTTTAACATCTTGAGGAGGTCTAGCGTACGGCAATATCTGCGTAGTCTACACTGGCTGCCAGTGGGCCAATGGATTCTGTTTAAATCTTTGGTTTTATCTTTCATAGCTACTCATGATCAAGGTCCTCAATACCTGAGAAAGCGCTTCTCCATGAATGTTCCCAACCGCCGGCTTAGGTAAGCCAACCAGTACCAGATGGCCCTCCCACGATTCCGGCGTGCTCGGTTAGGTGGACAATCCATTTCTGTAAAGACAGCTAGGGCTTGAAATGCACTTCCTTTGCAACTTCGTGCCACTCAGGATATTCTCCTCTTCAGAAAAGCACTAAAAACACATCTTTTCACCATAGCACTCTAGCTTCCAATCTTCATCCATTCTGCCTCTCTGCATCAGCTTGCGCCAGGACACTCCTGAGTATTTGAGCGCGCTATAAAACCTTTTATAACATAACATAACATAGTGTTCCTTTTAAATTAAACTACTCACTCTCTACTACTCACTCTCTACTACTCACTCTCTACTACTCACTCTCTACTACTCACTCTCCACTACTCACTCTCTACTGCTCAGTCTCTACTACTCTCTACTACCCACTCTACTAATCTACCACTCACTCTCTACTACTACTACTACTTACTCTTTACTACTCTCTCTACTACTTTCTTTCTACTATTCCCTCTCTACTACTCACTCTCTACTATTCTCTCTACTACTCACTTTACTATTCACTCTTTACTACCCCCTCTCTACTACCGCCTCTCTACTACTCACTCTCTACTACTCTCTACTACTCATTCTCTACTACACTCTACTACTCACTCTCTACTACTCACTCTCCACTACTCGCTCTCTACTACTCTCTACTACTCACTCTCGACTACTCTACTACTCTCTCTACTACTCTCTACCACTCACTCTCTACTACTCACTCTCTACTACTCTCTCTCTATTACTCAATCTCTACTACTCACTCTACACTACTCACTCTCTACTAATCGCTCTCTACTACTCTCTACTACTCACTCTACTACTCTCTACTACTCTCCCTACTACTCACTCTCTACTACTCACTCTCTACTACTCTACTCACTCTCTACTACACATTCTCTACTACTTGTTCTCTACTACTTGCTCTCTACTACTCTTTCTCTACTACTCACTCTACTACTCTCTACTACTCACTCACTACTACTCTCTACTACTCACTCTCTACTACTCGCTCTACTACTCTACAACTCACTCTACACCTCACTCTACTACTCACTCTAATACCCACTCTCTACTACTCGCTCTCTGCTGCTCACTCTCTACTACTCACTCTCTCCTACTCACTCTCTACTACTCACTCGCTACTACTCACTCGCTACTACTCACTCACTACTACTCTCTACTACTCACTCTCTACTACTCTCTAATACTCACTCTCTACTACCCACTCTCTACTACTCACTCTCTACTACTCACTCTCTACTACTTTCTACTACTCGCTCTCTACTATTCACTCTCTACTATTCACTCTCTACTACTCACTCGCTACTACTCACTCGCTACTACTCTCTCGCTACTACTCTCTACTACTCACTCTCTACTACTCTCTAATACTCACTCTCTACTACTCACTCTCTGCTACTCTCTCTACTACTCTCTACTACTCTCTATTACTCACTCTCTACTCTCTATTACTCATCCTCTACGCTCTGCATCTCTACCTCTCTCTCTACTACTACTACTATCTACCGCTCTACCTCTACCTCTACCTCTCAACCTCTACCTCTCTACCTCTACACCTCTACCTCTCTGCCTCTCTCTACACACACACATATGCACATATATATATATATATATATATATATATATATATATATATATATATATATATATATATATATATATATATATATTCACTGAAAAAACCATAGGTTTCACACCAGTTATAGTTAGGTGGAAATTTTACTCACATAAAACCATTGAAATTCCCACGTTATAGTTAGTTGGACTCACTATAACTTGCGCGTGCAATGCACTGCTGATGACGTCACATATTACATCACTCATGACATGGTCAGTGACATCACTCATGACATTGTCACTGACCATGTCATGAGTGATGTAATATGTGACGTCATCAGCAGTGCATTGCAGGCGCGCAAGTTATAGTGAGTCCAACTAACTATAACGTGGGAATTTCAATGGTTTTATGTCAGTAAAATTTCCAGCTAACTATAACTGGTGTGAAACCTCTGGTTTTTTCTGTGAATTTCATTGGTTTTTTAAATGCTAATTCCTAACTATATATAGGGCCTCAAACCTATGTTTTTTTCAGTGAATTTCAAAGGTTTTTTAATAGCAAATTTCTATAGGTATAAAATGTAATATTTTTTATAATGAATCCTATATTGTATATTTATGTAATACTATTTTTTTTATGTATATTGTTCATGTTTTTTTTTTTTTTGCCCTGGAGCGCTTCCGGTGCGCATCCCGGTGAGCGCAATCTTGCTGCGCGCTCCAGGGCGCGTACCGGTGAGTGTCCCGTTAGCGCTTTTGCCGGGAACGAAAACATCATCGTGACGTATCGCGTAGCCACGTCCGCATGATACGCACAGCGTAAGCGCAACCGGAAGCACTCGAGCGCATACGATCACGCTACGTAACCATCCAACGCGCTTACGTGACACGCCCCTGGGCGCGCCCTGGGGTGCACCCCCGGGGCGCGTAGCGTAAGCGCGTCGGGTCATGTGACCTAAAAATAACACTTTTTATTGCTTCAGGACAGTTTTGGTTTCCAAATGATGAAAGCCCTGGTCATGTGACCTGAAAATAACACTTTTCATTGGTTCCGGACAGTTTTTTTTTTCCTAATGATGAAAGCCCCCACCTTTTTTCCTCATTCTCACTTTGTTCTTTGTTCTTTGAGTGATGAAGACCAGTTTTCATTCATTGAGAAATGGCTACAGTAGCAGCAGCAGCAGGAGCATCTGCACCACCCCCACCATCACCACCACAAGGACCACCACAACACCACATTGGTGGTGAAAAAGAGGAGGAGGAGGAGGAGGAGCAGGAGGAAGAGGAGGAGGAGGAGAGGGTGTTCCTTCCTGAAGACAATTCCCCTTACAAACCGAGAGAGCACATTGTGTGGGAGTTTTTTAAATTCCCAAGAGGCCAGAAGAAAGTCAATGCAGCAAAAGTGACTTGTCTGTGGCTGTGAACTTTCCAAATATTCTTTTGGTAATCACACCATGATTCGCCACATGCAACGCAAGCATCCTAACAACTATTCTGCGGCAGAGGTGAGAGAACTGTCCAGAAACCTTCCCCAATCTTCTTCCAGAACCTCAACAAGCAAAGAACCCACTCCATCGGGTCCAGAGGCAAGGGAGATGGTCCCAAACATCCAAACCAAGTTTGGATGTTTTAAAATTGTTTGTATCTATTGTGGGACTACAATTACATATGGTGAAAAATGTATAAACCTAATCAACCGTGCAGGAGATAACCATATCTGCAGAAAAAAAACTTAATTTTTTTCCTGATAATTTTTTGCTCCAGTTGAGCCGTTTACAATTCCCTGTTTTTTGTTTCTCCCCATAAAAATTACAAAAAATATATAAAACTGTTCATAAAAGCCAAAAAAAGTAGAAAATGTTAAAAAAACACAAAAATATATAAAACAATAAAACAAATATAAAACAACAAAAAGAATAAAAAAACAGTTCTTTTTAGAACTACCTCCAATTTATAAAAAAATGCTTCATTTTTTAAAAAAATCTGTCATTCTTTATTCCTTATGGTACGCTCCCCGGTACGCTCCCCGGTGCGCGTACCGGGCGCTCCCCCGCGCAAATCGTTTTTTTTTTGCCCCGCAGGGCCCTTTTATGGCCCCCACATCAAACCTAGGGGTCATGGGGGGTCTACCCTGCCCCCTTTTGGTCATTTCCCCCTTTGTTTTTGCCACCAATTGGGTCTCGATCCTACTGAGACACAAGATGGCGGCTGCTCCGGACTGTTTGGAATGTTGACAGACACCCGAGAGCCAATCAGCTTTCCGCACGCGAACTCGCGTAGCGCGCTGGTGCGCGCCCCGGTGCGCGTACTGGGGCGCGCTTATAGATATATATATTTATTTTAACCTAAATTACTCAAAATCCACTGGAGCACATATCTTGAGACATAGCAAAGGCTCATCGGGCTACCAGTCCCTACAATTTTGCCAAGTTTGGTGGAAATCCATTCAGCCGTTCGGGCTAAAAGTGAGTTTGACCGCCCTATGGAAATTAACATGGGGAAAACACGTTTTGGGACCCCCTTTTATCTCGGCTCCTGCTTGACGAATCCCCCCCAAACTTTCAGGGAAGGAGCGGAGCGCTGCGAGGCAACTTTGAGAAAAATTTCAGGCAGATTCCTCAACCGGTGCCAAAGTTATTCCCAATAGAATGTTGCGAATTCCCTATACAAAATAATCCTAACTATAACTACCTACTGGCGACCGCCAGTAGGTAATATATATCCGCTCCCAAGTTGGCCAAAGCAGGAACAGCACTCAAACGCCAGCATTAGGCAGAAAGCCTTTATTCAGGTATGCACAGTGTCCCCTCTGCCAATTCCTATTGACAGCGATTCCATCGTGTTTGTCCTGTCTCGTTTCAAAGGTTAATCCCTCCTTCCTCAGAGGCTGCAGACAGAAAGGTTTGCGTGCTTGTTGCCGGTCTCCATTCCTCCTTAATTACACTTGATTCTACGCCCTTTGATTGGGCTGCTTGTTAAAGCCTATGAGGCATTATGGGGAATGTAGTTCCGGAAACCACTTTTGCCGTGGAAGGCTGCACTAATTCCCCGCCGGTTTAGAAGGTTTGCCAGCCCTGGATGGGCCTCAGCACACGGGACCTGTCCTTGATCCTATGCTGGAACTCCAAAGTACAGCTCGGCTGGATACTGAGCTTCGTGGCCCCCATTACGGGGGTGGGGAGCGTTCTGCGGCTAGACTACAGCCTGTAAATATCCGCTCCCAAGTTGCCCAAAGCAAGAACAGCACTCAAACGCCAGCATTAGGCAGAAAGCCTTTATTCAGGTATGCACAGTGTCCGATCTGCCAATTCCTATTGACAGTGATTCTGACGTGTTTGGCCTGATGCGTTTCAAAGGTTAATCCCTCCTTCCTCAGAGGCTGCAGACAGAAAGGTTTGCATGCTTGTTGCCGGTCTCCATTCCTCCTTAATTATGCTTGATTCCACGCCCCTTGATTGGGCTGCTTGTTAAAGTCTGTGGGGCATTATGGGGAATGTAGTTCCAGAAACCCCTTTTGCAGCAGATAGCTGCACTAATTCCCTGCCGGTTTAGAAGGTTTTCAAGCACTGGATGGGCCTCAGCCCACAGGACCTGTCCTTGATCCTTTGCTGGCACTCCAAAGTACAGCTTGGTTGGATACCGAGCTTCCTGGCCCCCATTACGGGGGTGGAGCACATTCGGCGGCTGGACTACCGCATGTAAATATCCCCTCGCTAGTTGCCTAAAGCAAGAACAGCACTCAAACGCCATCATTAGGCAGAAAGCGTTTATTCAGGTATGCACAGTGTCCCATCTGCCAATTCCTATTGACAGTGATTCCGTCGTGTTTGCCCTGTCGCATTTCAAAGGTTAATCCCTCCTTCCACAGAGGCTGCAGACGGAAAGCTCAAAAGCTTGACAGGAATTAGTGCCACCATCAAAGGAAGAAACTGCCGGGACTACACCTCCCACAATGCTGTGAATGGTGATGGACCAGCCCATTGGGGGCGTGATTAGCAGCTTATGAGAGACACAGGGGACACAGGCACGCCTTCATTTTCAG
The DNA here is from genome assembly GCF_964263255.1 of Lissotriton vulgaris. Classification (NCBI taxonomy): domain Eukaryota; kingdom Metazoa; phylum Chordata; class Amphibia; order Caudata; family Salamandridae; genus Lissotriton; species Lissotriton vulgaris. The sequence continues at coordinate 541,526,368 of NC_141695.1, read as the reverse complement.
CACAAAGCCTCTGAGGAAGCAGGTTTTATCCTTCAAAACGTGTCAGGCATAACTTGCTGAAACTGGCTATCTCAATAGAATGCCAGAAAGTAGTCTGCTTGTACCCGATATTAAGGTTTGCCACCTGAAGATTGAGTTTTGAGTGCTGTTCAAAGTGTCGGCAAGTTGGAGCTGTGATATTAGGCGGCCGTACAGTCGCCGAACGCGCACCACCCCGTGAAAAAAAGTGGACCACGCGGCACGAATTGCACGGAGCCGCCTTGTGGAACTCAATCAAGGGATTAAGAGTGGACACTGCCTGCTGTGGCCCATCCAGAGGCTTGAAACCGTGACAGGAATTAGTGCCACCATCAAATGAAGAAACTGGCCTGGACTACGCCTCCCACAATGCTGCGAATGGTGATGGACCAGCCCATTGGGGGGCGTGATTAGCAGCTTATGAGAGACAAAGGGGACGCAGGCATGCATTCATTTTCAGCGCAAAGCCTCTGAGGAAGAACGTTTTATCCTTTAAAACGCGTCAGGCATAACTTGCTGAAACTGGCTGTCTCAATAGAATCGCAGACAGAAGTCTGCTTATACCCGAAACAACGGTTTTCCACCTAAAGATTGAGTTTTGAGTGCTGTTCAAAGTGTGGGCAAGTTGGAGCTGTGATATTAGGCGGCCGTCCAGCCGCCGAACATGCACCACCCCGTGAACAAAGGGGACCACGTGGCACAAATTGCACGGAGCCACAATGTGGAACTCAATCAAGGGATTAAGAGAGGACACTGCCTGCTGTGTCCCATCCAGAGGCTTGAAACCGTGACTGGAATTAGTGCCACCATCAAATGAAGAAACTGGCCGGGACTACTTCTCCCACAATGCTGCGAATATATATATATATATATTTATAATCCAAAAAGGGTCCTTCTGGGATCGTTCTCCCATCGTCAGTTGGCGCGTTTCTTCGTCAAACCCAAAGCCGAAAATGTCAATATAAACACCAGTACGCTTCCAAGCAATACGCGCATTCAGGAGTTTGGATGCTGATTTTTATCCCTTAGGAAACGTTACGCGTTTCGACACCAGTTGTGCCTTGATCACACGTTAACCAGAATGACATTTTTGGCGCATTTAAATAAAGTAAAGTAAAACAGACATAAACAGTAATGAGGTAACAATAGAAGGTAGCTCACAAGTGCAAGTACATCTACTTTTTTTCAGGAATACGAGCTCATGTGGGGCTTGAGACAGATACCCGCTCCGAGAACACATCCCCCAGAAGCAAGATGAGGAAGACATGGAGGTGCCAAAAAAGCTGAAATGTAACGTTCAACCCCAGTCGCAACCCGCAGCAAACGGGGAGCCCGATGGAATTGAAAGAAACAATGACAAAAAAAACAATAATCAACTTATCCAACAGAGACCTTTCGGACACTGAACTGACAGTACTACAACTAGGCCTCACCTTCTTTCCCAAACCGGCTTTTGACTATACACAGATGCTTATAGACGTTTATAAATTTATTCGGAAAGTAAAGCTTATGAAGATACATACTCTACACCCTAAGAAAGGAGCAATACAAACCCCAGAAGAGAGAGATATGCTTGATCAATTGACAGGAGCAGAATTACAAGCAATTCAAGCATTACACGATGTAGACGAAGAATTTGATTTCCAATCTGATCAGGAAATCAACCCAACTCAGATGTTAGAGGAAACTGGGATTTCGCAAAAAGGATGTAAAAGTAAATTGAAAGTCAAATCTAAATTCATTCCGAGGACTTCAGATGATGCCATTGATACTTACCAAGAAGTGGTAATTGAGGAATAAAGGAACTTACAAAAAAAGAAATTTAACAAAGGAAAAAGGAATCTAACCAAAGATCAATGGGAGACAATCAAAAAACTAAAAGATGATGAGACTATAATTATAAAACCCTCTGATAAGGGTGGAAATGTAGCGATTCTCAACAAACTACAATATGAGGATGAAGCATTATCTCAATTAAAGAAGAAAGAACACTATATGCCAATCAATAGACAACAATATCTCAAAAGCATCTCGGAATTTACCATCTTGATTACCAAATGGAGAGACAAAGGGATATTAGACCAGGAGGACTGTAAATATTTGAAATGTGACCATCCTGAATTAGCAAAATTCTACCACCTACCTAAGGTGCATAAGAGCAAAGTCTGGCCACCAGATCGGCCAATTGTCTCATCAAAAAATAGCTTACTGGAAAATACGTCTACCTATATTAATCATTTCATCTCCCCTTTGTTAAAGACCTAGGGCCTCATTTATGAGGCCTTGCGTCAGTTTTGCGCTGCGGATGCGTCACTTTTTGTGACGCATCTGCGGCGTAAAACATGCGCCTTGTTGCGCCATATTTAAAAAGTGACGCATCTAGGTAGATGCGTCACTTTTTAAACCCCTTCGCCACATTATACCTGCGTCAGGTATAATGTATGCAGAGGGGGCGTTCCCCCGCAAAAAGCCTCGTAATAGTGACGCAGTGAAATCTATGAGATTTCACTGCGTCACTTTTAGGATGCTGTTGCGTCAAAATCTTGCGCCTGCCTCACAGCAGGCGTTAGACTGACGCAAGCCCTTTCACATGGGGCTTTCCCCATGTGAAAGGACGGATTGCTGGAGATGCGTCACTTTTGTGACACACTCCAGCAATGCGTCACTTTTGCGCTTACAGATGCGTCAGAAATACTGACGTATCTGTAAGTCCTTGCGACATGATGCGTCATACATTAAATATGACGCATCATTGGTGTCGCAAGGAGTGCGCAGTGAAAAGTGACGCATCGCTGTTTTCACGCAGCGATGCGTCACTTTTCATAAATGAGGCCCCTAAGCTCCTACTTACGGGTCACGAAAGACTTTCTAAAAATTATTGAAGGAACAAGATGGAGGGGAGGACATGTTACTAATAACCCTTGACATTACAAGCTTATAAACCTCTATAAGACATGAAGATGGTCTACAAGCTATGAACTTCTTTCTAGAGAAACGAGTATTGAACTGACCAAGTTCTGTTTGAATAATAAAAAATGTCTATTCTCATGACAACTGTATTTACAACAACAAGGTACCGTGATGGGCACATGCTTTGCCCCAGCTACGCAAACTTGTTCGTGGGCTGGTGGAAGAAGCACGTGGCCTGGGCGGGTACCCATGAAAAATGCATGGACAAGATTGCTCTGTGGACCCGTTACATCGATGATCTTTTCATCCTGTGGCGGGGTTCACAGAGCGAAGCTGAAGAATACATTCAGGCTTTGAATGTCAATGAATGCAATCTTAATTTCACCAGCTGCATTAGCAAAAAGGAGGTTTTTTATCTAGATTCGAGAGTCTATGTAGAAGAAAATAAATTAGAAACCGCCTTGTTTTGAAAACCCACAGCAAGGAACACTTTCCTGCATGCAGGAAGCTGCCATCCAAGGAGTGTAGTTAACAATATCCCCTTGGGTGAATTCCTTAGGATGAAGCGAAATTGCTCCACCTAAAAGGAATGTGAAAAAGCAATATTGCAATCTAGAAAGAGATTCCAACAAAGGGGAGGGGCGGAGCTAGCCGGCGTCGATGGCGGACGCGTGAGCCTTCGGCTCCTCGCCTTAGCCCCTGCATAATCCTGATAACTTATCCTGCAAAGTGTCCAAACTCCTGCATTCGGCCCTGTTTCACCCACTGAGACCTCTGGTCACCTGGAAGAGGTTCGGTGGCCCTGGTGGGCTGCGTTCTCCGGACGGAGAGAAGCGGTGAGCATCGTCGCCTCAGCGGCCGCGGACTGGGCCTGAAGCCGCGGATTATTCTGAAGAGCGGGCCGAGCGACGTTACCCGACATGCGGCTGCCGCGATACCCGAAGACCGGAGTATTGGTCCGCTGGGGCGAGATCCGACATTTGTGCGACCGGCGCGGGTGCGCCCTCTCCCTCCTGGGCGCTGCCCACCTTTCCGGACTTTTGTCCCCACGAGTGGCGGCCCCTCGGCAGCGTGGAAGCGGTATCTTGTGCTGCTGACTGGTGGCTCTACACTGGCGGAGTGCTGGCAAGCGTGCAGCGGGATCAGTGTATACCTGTGGACCTACGGCCCTCTCCTCCATTGTGCTGTGTATTAAGGAAGGTGCTTCTGCGGCGGGAACGACCGGGGTGAGTGGAGACCCTGCTGGAACTGAGGAAAACTGAAGAGTCTCTCCCGTGGGCGCCATCTTGGTTTCATCCCGTCGGTGACCCAGGCCTACGGTCCCGGCTGCCGGAGGTAGCACTACGCCTCCCAGAGCGATTCGACCCCCGCCCCAGCCCTCTGGAGGGGTGCGGGGTATCCACCGCTCTCTTGTCTGCCCCCTAATCAGGACTGCCATGGGGAAGAACGACGCCACACAAGCCAAACTCTCCTTCGATCGGCGGCGGCCCAAAGGGTCGGAGACGCCGGCTACCGAGGCGTCCCCGAAGGGGGCCACAGCGACTAGCCCGGCGAGCATAGAACTGCGTGACATGCTTGCTTCCATGGAGAAGGGGATCCAGGACAGTATTGCGTCTGTTGGTTCCAAAATAGACGCACTATCGTACCGCATGGACCGCATGGCGGAGCGGGTTGACAAACATGCGGAACGCCTGGACATGGCGGAACGGAGACTCACGGAGGCAGAGGAGGCGCAAACCGAATGGGACAAAGACAGGAAACAATTCGGCAGGCTCCTCCAGGTCATTCAGGACAAGTCGGAGGATTTAGAGGTGAGGTCGCGCAGATCTAATATCCGCATCACGGGGGTGGCGGAAACCACCCAGACCGGCAAAATGGAACTCTACGTTGAGAAACTTCTGAAGATTTTGCTCGGAGAGGAGGCCTTTTCCCCCATGTTCATTGTCGAAAGAGCGCACCGCACATTGGGCCCGCAACCGAAGCCAGGCGCGCCCCCTCGCCCCATCATCGCGACGCTCCTCAACTACCGAGACAGGGACACGGCATTGCGCCTGGCGAGAGACAAAGGCAAGTTGCAGCACGAAGAGATTCCAACAAAGGGGCTATTGTAAGGGCATCTTGGATCAAGCAGAAACTAAATGTAAAACAATTGCAAGAAGTCAACTATTGTTAGACAAACCAAAGACCCAAGATCAGAAAGTGAGATTGATCACCAATTTCACAGAAAAGTCCTCAGAAGTCTTCCAAATTCTAAAAAGTAATTGGAATATTCTCCAATCTGACAATGTGGTAGGAAAACTCCTGTCAGAAAATCCGTTAGTAACATACAGGAAGGGAAACTCACTTAAAGACCATCTAGTAAACAGCCATTATGAACCAAAAAAGAAAAAAGTGGCACCCATCACGGGATTTTATCCCTGCATGAAATGTAAAGCGTGCAAAAACAGCCACAAAGTGAAAGAGTATTTCGTACCCGGAAAAAAGACCAAAACCCCCATCTCAAAATTGCTTAACTGCAATTCTGACTGCAGAGTCTACTGTCTTGTGTGCTCTTGTGGAAAGCAATATGTGGGGAGCAAAATTCACCCGACAAAAAAAAGAATTCTCGAGCATCTGAGGGATATCAATTATAAAGATCACAATTACCCAGTTGCTCGTCACTTTGAAAAAGAACATCAAAGAAACAGTAACTTACTGACATTCTTCATCCTCGATCAGGTTGTCAAATCTGAAAGAGGAGGAGATTGGGTTAAAAAACTCTGCACATTCGAATCTAAATATATTATCAAGCTTCAAATCAAAACCGAGGGGTCTGAACAAAAAGAAGAGATGTGGGTTCATATAGGTTAGCCTCTCAGGAAAAGGCACACAAAATTTCAGTCTCTAAAATGTGAATCGAACATTGAGAAACAAATAGGAAGATGTTTACGTTCTTAAATTGTCCTCCTCCTCCCTTCCCCTTCTTTTCCTCCCCCTTTTCTGTTACTTTTTTCAGGTACAAAGAATGACAAATTCTTTTGTCAAACATATGCCCATTCAGGGCAGGATAAATCAATGTATTTGTTCCATATTGGAATCATACACTCTTGGCTACCACAAATATAAGTTATTGTAAATAGCCCAATATCGCGCATAAAACTTTAATAATAGGTAGACATTTGTAGTGAATTAACTTACAAATTTCAAACAAATTTTACAAAATCTGTTATATACAAATGTATACCTCTATATGTAAATAGTGAATTTGAAGAAATTCAAAACTGTTTTGTGAATATGATAACATTTGCGATGCTTAATTCGATCTTTACAAGATGGCCGCCAAGAATGAAGTGATTTTCAATTCTGTTTTCTATTTCTATGAAACACATTGTCACTTTCTATGCACATGAAATTTGTAAAGCACAACTTTATTTAAATCCACTTATTTTCGTTACACGTTAACACTGACGAAGGCGGCAACGCCAAAATGCGTTTGTTAACTTAAGCTGCAGCACGAAAAATAAATACGGCTATTTGGACTGTGTAACATGGCTCAGAGTGCTCTCTATTGGAATTAGTCCAGCGTGAATGGTGACCAAGTTTTGGGAAAGTAATCACGCACTCCACCGTGCGTTGAGCAAGCACCCGTGGTATTGTGGAGCAATGGCTGGTGGACTGGAGTAAAGGAAATATTATATGTATATATATGTATATTACCTAATGGCGGTCAGCAGTAGGTAGTTCTAGATAGGACCAACTTTCCATAGGAAATCCACTACATTGTATTTGAAATAACTTTGGCGCTGGTAGACAAATCTTTGTGAATTTCTCCAAGGACATGGCCTGCTCGGTTACGCTCCTTCTCTAAAAGATTAGGGGTGATTCGTCAAGTGGGGGCAAAGAAAAAAGGGGTGTCCCAAAACGTGTTTTCCCCAATGCAATTTTCCATAGGGACCTTTAGCCAGGGCTACAGCCCAAATGGCTGAACGGAATTACACCAAATTTGACAGAGAGGTAGAGTGTGGTTCGCAGATTGTGCTTTTTATTAAATGGTGTAAATTGGTTCAGTAGTTTCTGAGAAAATTAAAAGTAAAATCATAGCGATACCTAGAGACGAAGTACCGCACGCGTATGAAATCCGTACAATTACGAGCACAAGCTGCATGCTGATTGGCTGTGAACTGTCTGTCAACACTCCAAACCAGGAAGTGTTGGTAGCCATCTTGTTCGTCACTAGAACCGAGTCACAAGAAAACAGTAAAACAAAGTTGAGAAATAAGGAAAGGGGGTAGGGTAGAAACATCCTGACCCTCTAGGCTTGCTCAGGGGGGTCGTACATGGATTTTTAGGCTCTATTTGTTTATTTATTTTTAAATGGAAAAATCACGGGGCACGCGTACGAAAATCCGTACAATTACGAGCACGAGCTGCTTGTTGATTGGTTGTCAACTGTCTGTCAACACTCCAAACCAGGAAGTGTTGGCTGTCCATCTTTTATTTTGAAGTATGCGGGGGGCTCACAGCCCTCCTACATGCCCCGGGGACCGCCATCTTCCTGGGGCAGTAATATTTAAAATAGGGGGGTCAGTGACGGCACGGACCTCCCATCCCCGGGGACTACCACTTCTCTGGGCTTTTTAATGTTGGGAGGGGGTGGCGCAGCCTCCGGCCTCGAGCTCTTGATGGCTCTGGGGACCACCATCTCTCAGGGCCGACTCCTGCAGTGTCCCGGGGTGCCTACCCCCGGGACACTGCTGTTTGCTATGGTAGGGCGGGAGCGCCCCGACTCCCACTTTAGCACAGCAAACCAGTTTCCTTTTTGAAAGAGAGAGCAAGTTAATCTGCTGTCTCTTTCAAGTAGGAAAGCAGATTTCGTTAGAGAGAGCAGCATGTAAGCTGCTCTCTCTGAGAAAGCAATGCCGGCTCTCGAAGGACGCGGGGAGCCGGCTGGGACCGTGGGGGTATTGGGGTTCCACCCACGGTCCCCAATGTTATTTTTTGAGTACCGGGGGATCGAGTCCCTTTGTAGCTCCTTAAACATTTGTACATATAATTTCTGCAAAATCCTTTTTTGTGTTGGGGAACAGAGTATTACTCCAGTGACTTTGTCATGTAAATTGTAAATGTAAATTGATACTTGTATAGCGCACTACTCACCCGCAAGGGGCTCAAGGCGCTTGTACAAATACCGCTGTGGAACCCATCCTAGCTTTCCCTGTGAGGCGTCCACTCCTGGGCACCCCCAAGGTGGAGGCCAGGCATCCTTAGCATTGTGGGGGCCATTGTGGAGATTAAGCAAGCTATTTCCTAGAGTTGCAGAGTGGGACTCCATGATTGGAATAGGCACCGAGGCGAGAATTATCAGGTCCGTGGAATTTTGAGCCCAAGACCCGCCGGGGCGGGGAATTGAACCCTGGTCCCGGGCTAGATCTCTGCATCAGGGTCTGCCTCTCTAACCATTGAGCCACACTTATGCACAGCCCTGGGGAAAAGGGGCCCCCTCCCTGGGGGTTAACAGCCGTTGCCCAGTGCTGCGAGGCACAGGTGGGGGGGCCTCTTACAAAAAACACAGTTGATTGATAGAATGCATAACAATGTCTTACATTCACCTCAGTACAAGGATCTGGGCCTAAATCCATCGTTTCTTTGCACTCCACAGCACCCTAGGTCAGACAATAGCTATATGCAAATCAGCCTTGACCCTGTGCCTCATGGGAACAGTCCAGCCCGAACTACCAAGCCATGTCTTTCCTAGACCGGAATCAAGCATCCAAGGACCAGTTTCTGGCTATCAGCCTTCTTCAGCCTGGATAGCTTGACTCCAGTGATGTGAAGAGCCTCTTACCCTATTCCTACACATGCCTGCGAAGCCCATGTATCTTTTTTACTTTTTCTTTATTTGAATTCCGTTTTATTTACAGTATGTTTCTACCTCTCCACAGAATGAGTTCCACAGCGTAGCATCCGTTGCAGTGTTCTTAGCCTTTTTGTTCTTTTGCCTACTTACCGGTTTGTGTTCAATATTCGGTGTCCTATTTGTGTAGCTTTCCTTTGTGTATATTTGGTGCAGCCTTTTTTTGTGTATGTTCTTTTGTATCTGACTTTGTTTATTCAGTGCTTCATCCAGTGTTCTGAATATAGCAGTACATCTGTAGACGTGTAGTTTACTCTTTTCCTTTGCCTCCCTCAACCCTAATTGACAACGTAATGGGGTGAGTCAAACTAAAGCACTGCTGTCGTCACTGTTTTAAGTTTGCAACACAGAAGGTAGGTTAAATAAATAAATAAAGCACTTGACACAATGCAGAGTGACACTGTATTTATTGTATTTAATTTTCAAATGTTTTCAAAATAAAATACACTCATGTACAAAATATGGTTGCTTTATTTGCAAGATAAATATTTAATATAATTCACATGAATCACCACATATGCTGATATAACAGTAAAGATAAAATGAAGTGTTTATGTTTTTGTACAAGGACCTACAACATAAGAAATTCAGTATGGAAAATCAACAAAACAATTTGGAAGACGGTTTCGAAATTAGTAACAGTGTCATAGAAGAGCTGAACATATTTTTTAGAAGTAGCGAGAATGAAGAGAAAGAAATAAATGCTGCAGATATCAGCTGTGATTTCCTAGACTAAACCTTAGATGCTGATTTTGTGGAAGCATTAGATGACATCCAGTATGATCATATGACTTTTGAAATTGATAATCAGGAATATGAAATACATGATGAAATTATTTTAGAAGCTCTATTAAGTTATGAGATTTTATAAGAATACATTTATTAAAATGGTGTGAGGCATTCTTCTTGCAGAATTGTAATCATTCAGCTAGTACTGAAGTACTCATGTTGCAAAGTGGACCTTAGGGCATGGACTGCTTCAAACCCAGATAGACTATGTATGCCCTCTTCCATGCACCGGCAAATTTGTTTTTTATACCTTCAATTGCCCTGTCTGTTTCCTTAAACTTCCAGGAAACACTATCACACTTCTAGAAAGGCAGCAAGTGTGCAAATTTCTTACTGCCTTCGCCTGGGGTAGTTGTTACAACAAAAAGGCTCGATAAAGGGCCTACACTTTGAATACGAATATGAAATAGAAGAATACTTAATAACCATAGCCAAGAAAGGCAGCAAGTAGATGTGTGTATGTGTGGATGATGTGTTGATTGAGTGGAAGATGAATAATGTTAAAAAATAAAAAATGCTGCAAGTGTGCAAATTACCCAGTGCCTTTAGCTGGGGAAGTAGTTGTAACAAAAAGGCTCGATAAAGGGCCTTGACTTTGAATCAGAATATGAAATCGAACAATAATTGATAATCCCAGCCAAGAAAGGCAGTAAGTGTGTAAATTTCCCACTGCCTTCGGCTGGGATAGTAGCTACAAAAAAAAGGCTCAGTAAATGGCCACGAGTTTCTATCAGAATATGGAATTCAAGAATAATTGATAACCCCAGCCAAAAAAGGCAGCAAGTTGGTGTGTGCATGTGTAGATGATGTGTTGATTGAGTGGAAGATAAAAAAAGGTGAAAAATTAGAAAGGCTGCAGACGCGCAAAGTACCCACTGCCTTGTAAGGGAAGTGGATCTTTGGATACCTAGCTCATTACCCAGACTGTGCGTCGAATTTCGCAGTGGGAGCCTGAGAAATGGCTACCACATAGAAGCAAGCAATGTAAGTGCACTAAATTACCACTGTGGGCAGTAGGGTTGAAAAATTACAACACCGGGCCCATTTCAGGTACTCTACTTTGAATTAGAATAATACTTGGCAAAGGGAGTAAGAAAGTTAGCAGGTAGGTGTGTTTCAGGTAGTGGATGCAGAATAAGGTGAAAAGGAAGAAAGGTAGCAGATGCGGAAACTACACACTAGAAAGGAAATGGGTTTTTTGGTTTTCCATTACAGACTGTGAGTTGGATTCCACAGTGGGAGCCTAAGAAACCGATCTCATGTAAGGAGTTAAGCAAGTGCACAAAGTGCTCACACTGTGCGGTGGAAAGGACGCAAGAAAGGACGCAAGTGTGCAAATTATCCACTGCCATTCACGGGTAGTAGTTACCAAGAAGGTTCAATAAAGGGCTTGAACTTTGAATTACTTGAAAAATAATTGATAGCCCCAGCCAAGGCAGTAAGTGTGCAAATGTCCCACTGCCTTTGGCTGGGGTAGTAGCTACAACAAAAAGGCTCCATAAAGGGCCTTGACTTTGAATCACAATATGAAATTGAACAATAATTGATAACCCCAGCCAAGAAAGGCAGCAAGTATGCAAATTTCTTACTGCTTTCGGCTGGGTTAGTTGTTACAATAAAAAGGCTTGATAAAGAGCCTGCACTTTGAATACAAATATGAAATAGAAGAACAGTTGATAACTATAGCCAAGAAAGGCAGCAAGTAGGCGTGTATACGTGTAGATGATGTGTTGATTGTGTGGAAGATGAATAAGTTAAAAAATAAGAAAGGCTGCAAGTGTGCAAATTACCCACTGCCTTTAGCTGGGGAAGTAGTTACAACAAAAATGCTTGATAAAGGGCCTTGACTTTTAATCAGAATATGAAATTGAACAATAATTGATAATCCCAGCCAAGAAAGGGAACATGTGTGCAAATTTCCCACTGCATTTGGCCGGGGTAGTAGCTACAACAAAAAGGCTCGATAAAGGGCCATGGCTTTGAATCGGTATAAGAAATTGAAGAGTAATTGATAACCCCAGACAAGAAAGGCAGCAAGTAAGTATGTGCATGTGTGGATGCTGGGTTCATTGAATTTAAGATGAATAAGGTACAATGTAAGAAAGGCTGCAGACACGCAAAGTAACCACTGCTTTATCAGGGAAGTAGATCTTTGGATACCCAGCTCATTACACAGATTGTGGGTAGCAAGAAAGGATGCAAGTGTGGAAATTACCCACTGCTATTTCCGGGAAGTAGTTACTAAGAAGGCTGAATTAAGGGCCTTCACTTTGAATTGGTATTACAAAAAGAACAATTGATAACCCCAGCCAAGAAAGGCAGCAAGAGTAGAAATTTCTCACTGACTTCGGCCGGGGTAGTTGATACAACAAAAAGGCTTGATAAAGGGTATGCACTTTGGATAGGAATATGAAAGTGAACAATAGTTCATAACCTCTGCGAAGTAACGCAGCAAGTGTGCAAATTTCCCACTGCTTTCTGCCAGGGCAGTATCTACATGAAAAAGGCTTGATAAAGGGACATGAGTTTGACTCAGAATATGAAATTCAAGAGTAATTGATAGTCCCAGCCAAGAAAGGCAGGAAGTGTGCAAATTTCCCACTGCCTTCGGCCGGGTTAGTAGCTACAACAAAAAGGTTCGATAAAGGGCCTGCATTTTGAATATGGATATGAAATAGAAGAATATAGTTGTTAAACATAGCCAACAAAGGTAGAAAGTAGGTGTGTGTAAGTGTAGATGATGTGTTGATTGAGTGGAAGATGAATAGTGTAAAAAAATAAGAAAAGCTACAAGTGTGCAAATTACCCACTGCCATTCACGGATAGTAGTTACCAAGAAGGGTCAATAAAGGGCCTGCACTTTGAATTTGTATTACAAGAAGAATAATTGATAACCCCTGCCAAGAAAGGCAGCAAGTATGCACTTTTTCTACTGCCTTCGGCCGGGGGTTGTAGCTACAACAAAAACGCTCGATAAAGGGCCTTGACTTTGAATCAGAATATGAAATTCAAGAATAATTAATACCCCCAGCCAAGAAAGGCAGAAAGTGTGCTAATTTCCCACTGCCTTTTGCCGGGGTAGTTGTTACAACAAAAAGGCTCGATAAAGGGCCTGTGCTTTGAATACAGATATGAAATAGTAGAATAGTTGATAACCATAGCCAAGAAAGGCAGCAAGTAGGTGTCTGTACGTGTAGATGATGTGTTGATTGAGTGGAAGATGAATAATGTAAGCAATAAGAAAGGCTGCAAATGTGGAAATTACCCACTGCCATTCACGGGAAGTAGTTACCAAGAAGGCTGAATAAAGGGCCTGCATTTTGAATTTGAATTATTTGAATAATAATTGATAAGCCTAACCAAGAAAGGCAGCAAGTGTGCAAGTTTCCCACTGCCTTCGGACAGGGTAGTAGCTACAACAAAAAGTCTCGATAAAGGTGCTTGACTTTGAATCAGAATATGAAATTCAAGAATAATTGATAACCCCAGTCAAGAAAGGCAGCAAGTGTGCAAATTTCGACTGCCTTCAGACGAGGTAGTTCTTACAACAAAAAAGCTTGATAAATGTCTAATAAGTAATGTTGAGGACAGCAATGCTCCTGTTTCTTGTTTTTGATGAGGTTGATAGACTGTTTCACGTAACACAAAAGTTCATAGCAATAAATGCATAGAAATTTAAGTTTACCAAAATCAAGATTAATATGTGAGTATGGACTGTTTGCTGAAGATGCTGATGCAGCAATTGATGTGCTTGGTGCAGCAGCGAGTGGGTTGTCCTGCAATCTCTGTGTTGCAGCTCAAACTAAGTTGTTTACGTGTTGCACTATATTTGCTGTGCCAAAGGAGTATTTTGGGGATTGATCACACCTTGAAATATTTGCTCCGCAAATTTTACAGGTTACTAATGGTTGGTGTGTATCAGTTAGTATATGTCTGGACTACTCTGGAATCTTTAAGGGACACATTAGGGCTTCCATAATACGGAAACACTTTGTACTTAGTGACATCTAATTCTATTGTATATAGAACGGTTAAATTCTACATCCGCCGACTAGTGGGAGGGTAGCATTTGAAAGTGCTTGACAGGTTACACTACATGTTTCCATGCAGCCAAAGAAAACTTAGCATGGTTAGTTCATATGGTAATCCGGACACAACACTACATTGCAGGAGTATTGAAAACATCTGGCATACGATCTCATATTTAGTTTAAGATATACATTTTGTACATTTTATATACATTTTGGACATTTGTAAGCAGTAAAAGGTAACTAGGATGTTACATTTTGTTTGATACATTTAAGGTGGACTCATCTGCTGCATTCAAAACATTGGGCCTGTTGGGAAGATAGTGAAAAGTAACTTGTTATTAACATCGTATTATTAAAAGGTTAATAGCTTTTTGAAATGAAAACTTTATATGTATTTACTACATAGTAAATATAGTAATCTCTCAAAACTCAGTGGAAAATGAGTTTATAATTATGAAGGGGGCATAGCCAGTTAAGCAACATGGTGGACGTAACTCTGAAACGACCCTTGCTAATGGTTCAGTTATCTGAGTCATACTATCATAGAGTCTGCATCAGACAAATGTTCAATGGAGACTTCATGCCTCCAAAACAGCCCAAAAACTTATTTCACTTAATTTCGATCTTCAGCATCTACAATAATTTAGGGTACTTACCATTAAGTTTTGCATATAAATTGAAGTATCTTGGTTGCAGACACCACAATACTTTTCAGCAGACTCTAAATGTAAAAAAAGATGTACATTAGCCCATCATAACAGTAATGCTAACAATTCAGAACTTATTTTGCAATATATCATGTATGATTCTAGGTGTTTTCAGATGCAGGAATAGAGATAGTCACAACTGTTGCAAACATATTCAAATGGATTCACTGTGAACATTATTAAAAATTAATGATATGCCTTTATCTATAAAAGACCTTCTATTAAAAAAGAAAATACAGAATAATGCAATGTTCAGGACAACACTACAGTGTGACGCTTATTTATCTTTGAAATGTTAAAGTCAAACCTGATGACTTCATTAGGTCCATTGCCCTTTTCAGTAGATAATTCCGTGGAAATATTACATTAGTAAAAATCGCAGCAACTTGCTGCTGAGTTAGGTATCAAATCAAATCAAAGAATGCTTTATTCGATTTTAGCAAGAATATAAAATCATAAAAGCAACATTAAAAGAATGATCCAATATATACAAATTCATCATATAAAAGAACAAAATAAACATGGCATTATATACAATAAGGTACTGTACATCTACAACATTAATAGATATTTTGTAAAAAAAATCATCCCTTATCGCTAGCTATCAACTGGCTAACACATTATTGCTTTTCGTCTCTTCAAAATGCTCTTTAAAAAAACGGTCATAATTATGGTACAGCATTCATTTTGTAATTGTTGTTAAAAGAGATAATTATTAGAGGGAACAGGGGTCCTAAGGAGTTGCAATATACAAGTGAATAGCCTTGGAAAATGAGTCACCATATCTTCACTAAGTCACCGCGTTGTTTTTCTCATCCTTTTAACTCACCTCAATCGCAACTTTACGCATGTATATGATTTCATGACGAGGCAACTGTCACATTGCTCTGAGCCCCCACTTGCATGACAGTATCAATCACAGTTAAATTAAAACACTGGTTGACTACTAGACGTGTTTAGGAGTGGCAAAAAGCTACACATTGACCTTGCTAAATGTTGTCTAATCTATCATTTCAGGCGAATGCCTTATGTTGTTCTCCCATTTTTTCTCCCCCTTTTACATTTACAGGCGTTCGTATTGTAAACAGGCAGTGATTTATAACAGTCCTGATGATGATCCCGGTTCATTAGGAGCCTTGGGATCGAAACGTTGACGCTTAAAAAACAGTGTTTCATGAAATTCATTTTACATATTAATCTGTATACACTGCATGTCGAGACTTGCCGGGATTGATTATTAATTCGCAAGCGACAATTGGCTCCAAAAAACTTTTCTTGCCTGTTAAACTTCTTTCCTGACTTACTTTCTTTTCTTATTCTATGGTTTTACTATTTTTCGGGATAGGTACAGGATTGTGCCCTATCTAAATGTTCTTATGTGACCCTCCTTACGTCAACTAAATTCTTGTTATTTCTAAAATAAAATATTCCTCGCCCGGCTGGGTATGGAAGCTGAACTATAGTACTTATTGTGGTCTATAGATTTATTCACTTGTCTATTGCAACTCCTTAGGACCCCTGTTCCCTCTAAGAAGCATATTACCCATGGTCCAAAGGCCCCTTCTGGGTTTCCTTGTTCCAGTTAAAAGAGATAAGCCAGGCGATATTGTCGCCATGCATCCTGCTTTAAATACTGTTTAATCCACCTTACTCGATCTTCAGTGTAGTATTTACAAAATAGTACAACATGTATGGTAGATTGCTAGGAAGTGTTATCACAGGGGCATACCGCCAGCTCCCTCGACCAGTCATTTTTCATTGGGAATGTTACCAACCGGTGAAAACAATCAAATCTGGACCGAGTTAGAATATATCTATCATAACCACTCAAACAATAGCATTAATAGGGTTGGATCGTAAAGCAAACCAGAGTCATCTGATGTTGAATGACAGAATTTTTGTTACTTTCCGCAGTCAATCTCAGCATTTCGAAGTGACTCATGCATAATTGTTTCAGAGCCTTTTTAGAAATATCGCAAACTGACTCAGGGTTATTATAAAATTCAAATCTATTTAAATCAATTGTCAATTTTCCTATGTAGTTTAGCCAGGGAATCTTTCGTGCTTGATCCAGTCCCATTATCTCCTTAATAATTTCCCTGTTTAATCCCAGGGTTACTATGGACCAGACTCTATGCCACAATAAAATTGGTTGTGATTTAATAAGATCAGTGATAAATTCAAGCCCTAATTCAGCATGGCAATTAAAAACAAATGTACTCTGTGGAGCCGCTAAAATGTATCTTAAGAAACTATTTTCTATAATTTGAATAATTGAGTTAGGTATCATTCTTCAAACTGAAAACATAATAAGCAATGTATATGTTGAGCAGACGTCCAGTCTGAATGTTAATGTACATTAAAACAATTAATCAGAAAAAGTTTGAGGTTGAAAAGCAATCATAGTTTTCAGTTCTCTAGATACATTACAAAATCATTTACAAAAATTAGCATGTAAAATATTGAACCAGTTATTTTCGAACAAGAACTTTCAAAATAGATTGATAAATCGACTTACCAAAATTATCCAATGATAATCAGTATTGGCACCAGTAACACTGAAAAGTCACAAAACAGATATGAATATTTACCTGAAAAGTAGAAGAGCAATATTTGTGGAGGAAGATATAAGACACTGTTGTTGATATTACTGAGCAGTAGGGTTAAATTTAGATGATTTCAGTACACAGATTGATTTGAAATTATTTCTTAAAGATAGGTAACTGTATTAGAAATGGAAATATACATACATTTGGTCTTCTGAAACATATTTGAGAGGAAGATATGGAGTACCTGTAAAAATATATGAAAGCACATGAGCTTGTGAAGAAGAACAAATATGTACATCATACATTATTAGCCATAGTATACCCAATTTACATGTAGCAGAAACTAACCTGAACAGGTATCCAAAAGAAGTAACATTTCTTAGCCCTTTTGCTGCGGCAGCAATTCCGCCGCAGTGCTAAGGGGTGGGCCGCTGGCACTCCGACGCTGGTGACGGAACCGATCCGTGACGCCCCTCGGGTGAGCTGTGCCCGCTCAATAGAACGCGCCATGCAGGCGCGGCGAGCGGGCCATGACGGAACCGTTCTGTCACCAGCACATCCCACTGAGGGGCGTGACGGAGCGGTTCTGTCACCAGCGTGGGAGGGGTTAAAGAAGAAATTAGTTTAACAACCTACCACAAACCTTTCTCAAACACAAAAAGTTCATCAGAAATAAGTTTCTTACATTAATGTAGTTTGTAAAATATGTTGTGCGCAGAAAGATATAATTACGTACTGTTCTTCAATGTATTAACTTTTCACTTATATAGGAGAGAATTACACCACTCAGTAGAACATCATTAATGTAGACATTCAAATTATGTGCCAATACTGAAAAAATTATCCTATCGTCAACAGAGAAAATTTTATAGATAGTCTACACAATCCATGCTTTTGGAATTTATTGAAGCCATCAGGATACACATTATGGTTTATATCATGCAGAAGCTCTTGGTACTTAGTGGCATTCATTTCTATTGAAAATGAAGATAAACGGGAAAAAACATTAGAAGAAAAGCATTATAGATGTAATAAACAAATTGTATATACTCATATTCAAGTACAAAGACATAAATGACTATAAAGATGTGTAAATATATGATTAGTAAAACAACTGTCACCCCATCTTCACAGCTGAATACGCCCACAAAGTTTAAGTGAGAGATACAGAGTACAGTCCATACAAAGGGATGGGTAAGGTCTGCCAAATGGATGCAGTTTGAAAACATGGCAGTTTTAGAAAGGGCGCTCAGTAGTGCCAAGCCTCACTTTTTTTTATTTAAGGTTACTTGTGTGGGTGTGGCACAATTACTGTTGCAGGCCTATATGGGCGTGGTAGGGGAGGTGGAAATGGGCGCGGTAACAGTAACAGGCTGAAGACCAGAGTATTTCTTCAAACTGGGTTTTATTTTCAGGGTTCGCCGGGTTCCAAAGGTGAGTCTCTCTCTTGCGAAATCCAGATTGTCCATGGTGGCGGAGTCTTTTGGCCGAGGTAGCTCCTGGCAGATGTCTTATCCTCCCACTCCGGTACGCCATCTCTGGACCGCAAGGGAAAAGAGACCAACAGAGGGAAGCTGTTAGTTTGTTGCCTGATACCGGCTTACCCGAATTGGGACCGAGTGGTTGTGAGGGAGCACCCGTGGTTTGTACAAGACGAACGTGATCGTGCTCAGGTAGGAGGAGTAGCGTGAGGAACGTGGGATGGGTAAGGAGGGGTGGAGGGTATGGGAAAGAACACGGGAAAGTCACACACAGGGGAATCTACAATATTTACAAAGGGGCGCTCTTTTTCCCCACCCAGGTTGCCCAACGCCGCCATACATGAGAAAGCCACACTCCTCCCTAGGGCGTGTGGCACGGCCGTTCACAGGGTCGTTGGCCTCCTGGCTCTCCTCCGCTCTCGTTTCTCTCGTCCTCTCCATCTTCTCCTCGCGTCTCCTTCGGTTCCATTTCTCCGCTTCCGTCTCCGACCTCCGGGGTGATGTCACATCTTGCATACAGGACTTCCTGCCCTTTCACCAATCTGGAGCCTCCGATGCCTGCAGGGGGCGGAGTCTCGTCTAGGTCGTCATACGCCCAGTTAAAGGCGCCGGGGTCATATTCACCTTCACGTTCCAGAAGGCTTTCCCATTCTGCCCTCGGAGAGTCAGTCTGCGGGGAAGGAGGGGAGTTAGGGTCAGGGGTCCACCAGTCCTCAGGGCCTCCCGCCCCGACCCTGTTACAGCCTACTAGTAGCATTTACATGAGCAGCCCTGGTATATATAGTTTACTTTACTATCAAGAGTAACATAAATATGACACTGTCTTGACCGTTTTTTTGGCTCTATTTCGGAGTGATGAAGCCTTTAAGCTTGCTCACACCTATAGACTGTATTCTTACCTTGTGTTGGCCCTTTTAAGCCCTTTTTTCCAGACCTAGAAGAGGATAGCTGCTTTATATGATGATAGATCCCTTATTCTTGACTCTAATCCATCTATTGCCCATTGGCTTTGACATAGTTATGTGTCCTTTCATTATCCTGCCTATAGTAGAGGGTCGATCCTGTGGTCCTGACTTTATATTACACATTGGTATGGTTTGTGTAGGTACTCTGACAGAGCTAAGGGTTATTTCATCCTTCTCAGGCCTACAAGGCCCAGAACTAGAGAGACTCCATTTTGCTTTCTATCCCTGCAGAGCTGAGATGCTTGAAGGGGAAAGGTAATGTTTATAGTTAAGCCTGTTGTCTGCTAGGGGAAAACCAGCCAGGACTGGTTCTTATCGGAAGAATGTGTTTGTCTCTTGGGCCCAGACATAACATGCAGATGGCCACTGCAGTTGCGCAGAGAGCTCTGGAGCTAGCACAGGAATTCGGTGGGAGGCAGTCCTCTGTTGGAAATTTCCATGAGGGGAGAGGAATCCATATCAGCGAAGTGCAAGAGAGGAGGAGTGGTCAGTTTGGTTCTTGAAGAGTGGAGAGTAGGATGTTTGCTGGAGCTGCAGAGTACAGTTCAGTTCTATTGGTTTTCTGGAATAGAGAAAGAAGGCAGATAATTGCTGAAGCTGGAGAGAGCAGTCATATGAACAAAGTTGGAACTATCAGCTGGGACTGCCAGTTTGTCAGAATGCATTAAAGCAGATGGAGGAGTTGAGGCTGTCAGCTGAAGCAGTTGAGCCAGAGGCGTGAAGCTGTGGTGACGGAGGGAGAGACAGAGAGCCCTGATCCTACTAGAGAGAGAAACATTTCTTCTAATAGGTGAGGTAGTCTGAATCAGCTTACTTTACACTTACACCTTAATCTTGTCTTTATTCCCTAGGCTATTGTATGTCTAACCCTTTTCTTTCAGCGGTGTGTTAAAGTTCCTGTTAGTCACAGAGACCCCGCAGATAACATTGTCCCTGTTATATGTCTAATCCCTTTTCTTTCAGCGGTGTGTTAAAGTTCCTGTTAGTTATAGAGACCCCGCAGATCTGTATATGAATCCTTTTCTATTGTTATTGTAATAAAGATACCCCAGTTCTTAGTGAACTAGTGTGCATGTGTTGTTCTTATGATAGAGAGCGTTTAAATCAGGTAATAACTCTTGCATACAGTGTGTGTCTTAAAACACAGGTAACCTTTCCTTCTAGTCAGGTGTTACAGCCAGAACAGATGCTGCCCCTGATCCGGTAAGTAGCCACTGAATAATTAGGGAGAGAGAGGAGCCCTTGAGCTAGGGAATTATTGACACTAAGTGATTCGGCCATCCCATAATATTATTGTAGTAGCGAACCTTTAGTGAATAGTGAGAGAGACTTCCCAACATAGAGAGAGAGATAGAGCTGAAGGTATTCATAGGAAAGTGATCGTCGTTGGTAAGCGGCGTTAAAGAGAGCATCAGCTGGAAGCCTGATGTGTAGGTCCGCCGGATTGTGGATCAGGTTGTAAGTAAGCGAGCACTGGGAGGGAAACCAGTGCGTAGGTCCGCCGGATTGTGGACCGGATAAAAAGAGAGCACTGGGACTGCCGCCCAGTGTGTATGGCACGCCGGATTGCGTGTCGAGTGAGCACTGAGGGTGATCAGTGTGTATGGCACGCCGGATTGCGTGTCGAGTGAGCACTGAGAGAGATCAGTGTGTAATGGTACATAATCAGAACTGCCCCAGGGTAGATTAGTCTGGACCCATGTGGTCACGAGACTATGAGGTATGAGTGTGGTGTAGGGCATGGACGTCCTTAGTAATCAGTGAGTATTCCTAGTAATCCCTATAGATTTAGTGGTGTTTCTGATGATATGAGCTTGTATATTGCGAGTTCCCCATCCTCAGGTAGGTACCCAGGTGCCTGGATAGATGGGTCCTGAGGAGGGAGGTGGTTACGTTTTGGCCAGGTTGGTGTTGCTCAGTGAGCTGGTTCTATCTGGTCTGAAAATCTGGGCATAACAGACACATAAATTCATGTACGCACAATTTATTTTAAAAAGGCCTAGGAGTGCTCCGTGACGCAGAGGAAATATTATGATCTACAATATATGATCAATAAGAATAGAGGCCTGGGAAGGCTATGTGAGGTAGCAATAAACATGAAAAGTTACGGGAGGATTAGAAGGGATCAAATACGATGAAGCACAAAGCATGTACCCAACAAAAATAAAGCAAAACAGAGCTGGGAGGGGCACATGACGCAGTCAAAAAATAATACTATTATGAACACACAATTTATAATAATACAGTCTAAAGCACATAACACTTCAAAAATACGACACAGAAATTCATGCACGCACAATTTATTTAAAAAAGGCCTAGGAGTGCTCCGTGATGCAGAAGGAAATGTTATGATCAACCATATATGATCAATAAGAATAGAGGCCTGGGAAGGCCACGTGAGGTAGCAATAAACATTAAAAGTCACAGGAGGATCAGAAGGGAGGAAATACGATGAAGCACAAAGCATGTACCCCACAAAAATAAAGTAAAACAGAGCTGGGAGGGGCACGGGACGCAGTCAAAAAATAATACTATTATGAACGCACAATTTATAACAATACTGTCTCAAGCATGTGACACTTCAAAAATACGACACAGAAATTCATACATGCACAATTATTTTTAAAAGGCCTAGGAGTGCTACGTGATGCAGAACAAAATAAATAATATTTATGATCATGCAAGTACGATCAATAAGAATACAGGCCTGGGAAGGCCACGTGACACAGCAACAAACATTAAAAGTTTTGGGAGAATTAGGAGGGAGCAAATATGATGAAGCACAAATCACATGACACACAAAAATAAAGCAAAACAGAGCTGGGAGGGACATGTGATGCAGTAAAAAAAGAATACTCTCATGCACGCCCAATTAATAATAGAGGCCAAACCATGTGGTGTACCTTAGAAATACGACACAGAAATTCATGCACACACAAAAGATGCGTGGCTGCTGGGCCTGGGTTGAGGATGAGACTGCCTGAGAGTAGGGGCTGGGCCGCTGGGTCTGGCGTGGACGGGGCCTGGAGCGGAGGCTGATGTTGTGAGGGCTTCTCCTACCTTTGCTTCTGTCCTCTCTTGTCTTGTCTTCAAAGGCTGGGGCTTTCGCTGGGCCTGAGGTGGGCTGGGCGCTGGCGGCACCGGCACTGCGCCTATGGTGGCCTAGCTGGACGGAAGCAGCAGTGACACCACGTCGAGTGTCACAAGTCCTCCTCCGCTCAAGCAAACAGTTCGTAGTACAATCGACAACGAAGAGAGTCTCTCTGTCACCTCAGCACAGGCAGGCAAAAGAGAGCGTGCTTACGTCAGTATCCGCATTATATGGGAACCGCGGGGGCTGACCAAACTAAGTCCAGGGCCGTCATTGGTAGTGTTTTCGCGGTCTAGAAGAATGACAGCCCTGGGGACCCTCTCATTGTCTGATGTATTGGCTTCCAGGCTTAGTAAAGAAAGCTATGTGGTGACATCTGGAAAGTGTGGCTGGGTGTGCACCGCACATGTGCAAGTGTGAGTGTGTGCACCAACAATTAACAACAAAGAAAGACGGGGGCAGGGTTTTCATGTGCGAAGAGGCAGACCCACAATCGGATCTCCAATGTGTGACCACTTGTAACCATTCTCGTAGCCCGCCCTGTGCTGTGATTTGACAGTGAGAGTGACCGCACCATAGTTTGTACTGCTAATCATTCTCAGCGCGTACTCACACATACGCTACGAATACGCTTTGACGTTACGCGTCGCATCAAAGCTTCCGTGTGACGTCATGTACGGCGCCCCGTACGCGCAAGGCGCAAATGTTTTCTAATTGTTTAAAAACATATATATATGTATTTAATAAACATACTAACAGAATACATTATCTAGAATACTTATGAAAATAGTTTTTTTTAACTTTGAACAATCGTATATTACTTTTAAAAGCAATTACACAAATCGTGGTGGAATGTTATGTGTACTCGCATCGTAAGAGCACCGTAAGCTCAGCGTAAGCGTACGCAAAGCCATTATAAGAAGGGATTTGAGTGGTTCATATTAGTTCCTATTCCAACTGTTGAAAGTTCCGTTCCATTTTAATCATTCTACTTTGACTTTCTAAGAAGAAGCATCTCTTCTGAGAAGCCTGTCAAATAGAAGGACGATTACCATAATAACAGCAATGGACTCATCTTCCAGCCATTCTTCAAAGGAATATTTCATTCCTGAAGAACCTCCAAAGAAGAGGAAAGAAGCTCTAATTTGGCAATTTTTTACTTTTCCAGAAGGGCAAAAAAAGGTTAATGCTCCAAAAGTAACCTGTAAAATTTGACAAACAACTCTTTCAAGGGGTGATCCATCTACAAAATACTCCTTTGGCACAGCAATAATATGGTGCGACACGTGAAGAACTTGCACCCCAACAACTTTGCTCAAGCTGCAACACGGAGGTTGCAGGACAACCCACCTGCTACTGCACCAAGCACATCAACTACTGCAGCAGAATTTTCAGTAAGCAGTACACACCCATAAATTGATCCTGATTTTGCTGACATTAAAATTGTATGCATTTATTGCGATAAACTTTTGTGTTATAGGGAACAGTCTATTGATCTGATAAAACACAGGATGCAGGAGCATCGCTGTCCTCAAGATTATTATTTTTTTTCCATTCTTTTGTTCCTGTTGGACACTTTTTGGGTTCCAGGTCCATTTTTTCGGTTTTAAAAAAAACTTGTTGACAAAACACAAAAAAATAGAAAACTAAAAATACAAAATACAACAGTTCTTTTTAGAACTACCTTTACTGGTCAAAGAAAGAACTATATTTCTATGTTAGTGTATAAAAGTTTCTCAGAATGAATGTGTAGCTCATAAATGAATGAATGAAAACATTACTAGTGTATGGTGAATGTGAAAGTGCAGAACTATAAGGAAGTGCTACAGCATACATCTATAAGGTGTTTACCTATAGTATACTGTAGTAGCTCTGAAGCACTTGAATGTAACATATCCATATAAATATGTTACAAGTAACTATGGGCCGAAAATTCGTTCCGCTCACGGAATTTGCGGATTTTCCACAATTTCGCAATGCGAATCTCGCGAAATTGCGGAAAAATCTGCGAATCTGCGAGCTGGACTAATTTTTTCCAGGAAGCCCTTACAGGGTTACAGCAGGTGCGAAGTTGAAGCTAATTTTGTTGTAACCATTTACAAAATAGTTACAAAGAAATTGGGCACCTGCTGTAACGCTGTAAGTGCTTCCTGAGCGTTTCCTACTTGCAACTATTCCCTGACCCTGCTCTGACCCTCGAATCAGGGTCAGAGAATAGTTACAAGCATGGCACGAGGCTCCTGTCACAAAAATTAAACCTCAACAGGAAGCACTGACAGATAAATAAAGCAGGTCCCCGAGTTGAAGCTCAAATTCAGTAACATTTTATTCAGCCCAAAACATTAGTGAGCACGGTCGAGGCTGGGCAAGTGTGCTTTAACCCCATCCCTGCCGTGGGAAATTAGCTGTAATGCTCGAGGGAGGTCTCTGAATCCATGAGTTTCTCGAGCATGATCCCCTTGGAGTTCCTGTTGCCAGGAGGCTGCTTTCTCCTCATCTGCTGCCCTGCTCGCTCTCTGACCCTTTACACAAGAGACATGTGCACACCCATAGAAGGCCTGCACCACACACTAGCAGTATCAAACGTTTTTCCAAACCTTTCCCAACTATGATGGACAGCTCACTCAAGGGACCTCGGCGCCTTTTGGTGCAATGGCAAACTTACAGGCACACATGGTCACTGGGGACAAATCTTTTGGCCCTTTATGCAGCTGCAGTGTAGGAAAAGCACTATACATTTACACAACGAGGTAGCACTTACTGATTAGCCAGTACTCTAGTTGAGTAGAGGTATTGCACAAAATGGTGGCATCTTCGTGGATAACTATGCAGGGCAGGATTCATTCTGGCACGAGGCTCATGTCACAAAAATTAAACCTCAACAGGAAGCACTTACGGATATAGCTGGTGCCGGAGTTGAAGTTCAAATTCAGTAATGTTTTTAATCAGCCCAAAACATTAGTGAGCACGGTCGAGTCTGGGCAAGTGTGCTTTAACCCCATATCTGCAGTCGAAAATTAGCTGTAATATTCGAGGGAGGTCTTTGCAACCATGAGTTTCTCGAGCGCAATCCCTTTGTAGTTCCTGTGGCCAGGAGGCTGCATTCTCCTCACCTGCTGCGCTGCTCCCTCTCTGAGGAAAAGCACTATACATTTGCCCAACGAGGTAGCACTTACTGATTAGCCAGTAGAAAGTACTTCAGTTAAGTATGGTGCAAATCGCAAAAAACTCTGCGATTTCGTGGGAAAATCCGCGAATTTGCAGATTTTTTTGCGATTTCGCACTGATTTGCGGACCGCAGATCCGTAAAATTCGCTCATACTTAGTTCAAGTATATGCTTCAATTTGCACTGCTGGTGAAACTGCCTGGGTGAACTTGTTTGTGTTAGGGGTAGATTTACAACCCCCTTGTGCCTCTTTTACCACAGCCGTTACGTCACTTTTTTGATGTACTGGTAGTGTAAAAGATGTGTCATGGTGTGTGGAAGGTGCATCCCATTATAAAGCCCTGCGCCAGAAGTAGGTGATATCACAGTACACAATAACTGTCATATCTCTGGGAATGTAACACTTATTGCACATCTGCTAATTAGTGTTTTAATGTAGTGAATGGATTCTTTTAGAATAGTCTACAGATAAGCACATAGTGCTGTATGGTCACTACAATACTGAAACAGAAGTGTGATAGTGTTTACTGGAAGTGTAAGGATACAGATTGGGGAATTGAAGGTATAAAAGACAAGTTTGCCCATGCATAGAAGACTACATGCATTGTCTATTGGGGTTTACTCATGAACTACTGAACGGATTTACTCCATTTAACAAAAAGCACAATCTGCAAACCGAACTCTACCTCTCTGCCAAATTTGGTGTAATTACAGTAGCGTATGTGTACAGTACGATTATCAAAAAAACAACAATGATAAAGGAATTATATAGAATTCAATTTTAAAAAATTGGGGGGGAATTAATAAAAAAAAAAATCAATTTCGTTTTTTTATTATTTTACATTAAGAATATGAAATATAATTTAAAAAATACAATATATATTAGAAATGTAAGAAATTAGTACAAAAAGAAAGAAATATAATAATTAATACATTTAAAAATTATCATTTGCAAAACCTTTGAAATTCACTGAAAAAACCATAGGTTTATCACACGTTATAGTTAGGAATTAGCATTTAAAAAACCTTGCAAATTCACTGAAAAAAAATAGGTTTCACACACCTTATAGTTAGGAATTAGCATTTAAAAACCCTTGCAAATTAATTGAAAAAACTAGAGGTTTCACACATGTTATAGTTATCTGGATATTGCACTCATACAAAACCATTGAAATTCCCCTGTTATAGTTAGTTCAGCTAACTATAACTCACGCGCCTGCAATGCACGGCAGTGATGTCACTGACCATGTCATGAATGATGTAATATGTGACATCATCAGCAGTGGATTGCGGGTGCGCGAAATATAGTTAGTACAACTAACTATATAGGAGCAATTTGCCCAACTAACTATAACATCCTAAAACTTTTAGTTTTTTCAGTGAATTTCACAGGTTTTTTAAATGCTAATTCCTAACTATATAAGGCCTGAAACCTACGGTTTTTTCAGTGTATTTGCAAGGTTTTTTAAATTCTAAATCCTAACTATATAAGGCCTGAAACCTATGGTTTTTTCAGTGAATTTCAAAGGTTTTTTTAATGCTAATTCCTAACTATATAAGACCTGAAAGCCTACCAGGAATCTCCAGTATGCGCCAGGGGACTGCATTGCAGAGAGGTGTAATGAAGCCATGCCCCTTTTTACACCTCTCTGCAACGAAGCCCCCTGGGCATGTTTGCAGAGGGGGAACTAATTCCCCTTGCATACTGGGGGGCCCTGGGGACCAACTAGCCCACCTTGAACCTGCAGTATGCGCCAGGGGGCTGCATTGCAGAGAGGTGTAAGGAGGCCACACCCTTTTTTACACCTCTCTGCAACGCAGCCCCTGTGCATGTTTGAAGAGGGGGAACTAATTCCCCTTGCAAACTGGGGGCCCCTGGAGGCCAACTAGCCCATCTGGAACCTCCAGTATGCGCCAGGGGGCTGCATTGCACAGAGGTGAAATGAGGCTATGCCCCTTGTTACACCTCTCTGCAACGCATCCCCTTGGCGCGTTTGCAGAGGGGGAACTAATCCCCTTGCATACTGGGGGTCCCTGGGGGCTAACTAGCCCACCAGGAACCTCCAGTATGCACCAGGGGGCTGTGTTGCTTTGCCCCAGAGGGCGGCGGTCTCCGGGGCAGTGTGGGGGGGATAGGGCACCCCCCATACTTCTTTATCACTATGCACCGCGATTTGGTCCCTCTGGGGGGTAATTTTTAAAAAAACATACCAGGTTTAAAAAAAAAAAAATTGGCCTTGGTGGTTTTTGTGGGACCACCTTAACTGGCCTAGGGGGTCAGGGTGTTTCTACCCTGCCCCTTTTTGTGTTCTACACGTTTGTTTTTCTGCTTTCTTGTGCCTCAGTCTAATGAGCACAAGATGGCTGCCAACACTTCCTGGTTTGGAGTGTTGACAACCAATAAGCATGCAGCTTTCTCGGAAAGGTACGCACACCGTCCGCATACAGTACAAATACGTACACGGACCCGTGCGCGCACGGTACGCGCAACCCACGATTTTTCTAAAATGAGTATTATCTTTTTTTGCCTTGGGGAGCAGGCCTAGGGGGTCAGGGTGCGTCTACCTTGCCCCCTTTTTGGTTCTACACGTTTGTTTTTCTGCTTTCTTCTGCCTCAGTCTACCGAGGCACAAGATGGCTGCCAACAATTTCTGTTTTGGAGTGTTGACAGACATTGACAGCCAATCAGCATGCAGCTCGCGCACGCGAAGGTCCGCGCACGTCCGCGCACGAATATATAAATATATTTATATTATAGTTAGCTGGACATTTTACTCATACAAAACCATTGAACTTCCCCCGTTATAGTTAGTTGTACTCACAATAACTTGCGCGCCCTCAATCCACTGCTGATGTCACATATTACATCATTCATGACATGGTCAGTGACATCACTGATGACATCACTGATGACATCATCCAGTGAATGTGGTTTGCTTTGATATTTAAATATGTATTATAAATACACTACTTTGCATTGAAGAATGAGTGGATATATAAATATAATTGTGTGGATGGTGGATTTAGTAACAGTGTCATTGATTGTTTCCTTGACTAATTTGTAGAGTCTCACTATATATAATGTGTAGTTACTAAACTGTGTGAAAGTCTTTATTGGTTTGTCTTAATTCCTATGTTAAAGACTATATTTGTTATTGGTTTCCTAACTGAGTATTTATACGGGTAAATGAATGTCTATGCGGTTTGGTGGGGGGTGTGTGATTGCCAAAAAATGTGTGAATAGTTCATTCAGTAGGTATATGAGGTTAAGACTACATGTTATAACAGTTGTTTCAGTGAGTGTATATGGTTATGGGTGTGGTGGTGATGAAATATTTCTCTCAATGGTACATCTCCATTAAACTTGAAAAAAAGGCAGTGTATGTGACAGTTATATCTAATTTAGTGTGCCTAAGACTTAGTGATTGTATGAGTCACTATATGGATAACGGTATACTTGTAATAGTGAGTCGAAATTTGCCTAGCTTACGTAACGGTAAGTTTCAATTCTATTAAGGACACGGAGGCGAGGATTATGCTATATCTTCCTTCGCTTTATTAACATAAAGACTCCACAGCAGCTTAGGAAAAGATATAATAAGAACAAAAAAATGCTTTAAACATAAAGCATTGACGTAATGTTCAACAAATCAAACAACAACTCCCAAGAGTCTCTTTGCATAACAATAGTCCATAGTCCTTCCACACTGTCCATCATCACTATATAACCGGACTTCTCATCATCTTCCTCCTCTTTCTTCGCGCAGATCACGCTTGAGCCTCATTGGTCCTGTTTAGCACCGTCGTTGCCTGTCGAAAAAGGAACAGCATCAGCGAGGTGGTCCAGGAATGCGACAACAAGGCGAGGAGCATTCAGTGAATAATACAGTACTGACAATGTAAAGGAAAACGCTTTACTTACTGCCATACGGGTGGGTAGAGACACCACTGTAGCCTGGGTGGGATAATCCTCGCCTCCGTGTCCTTAATAGAATTGAAACTTACCGTTACGTAAGCTAGGCAAATTTCGATTCTATGTCAGGACCGGAGGCTTCAGATTATGCTAGTTTAAAGCTTACTTACCACCAACTGAGCCAAATCCACCACCGGCTTAAAATAAAACCTCTTGAAGGTGGAATCCGAGGACCAATCCGCTGCTCGCATTAGGTCCTCCAGACGAGCACCCACCGAGAATGCCTTAGAGGCCATGGCCCCCCTGGCGGAGTGTGCTCCAAAGAGAGAAGTATTGATGCCCGCCTCTTGCATGACCCATCGCACCCACCGAGCAATAGTGGGGGAGGAGACAGCTCTGTGTGGCTTCTGCAGGGCAATCAACAACTGACGCTCGCCCGGAGGGCGCAGATCCAAGGTCAGGTCCTCATATGCTTTGAGGCATTGCACAACACACAACTTAGGAGTGTCAAGGAAAGCTGGATATGAAATGGAACGCGACGACGTCTTAGTGCATCGGCCCACGGTAAAAGTAACCCCATCCGGGGAAAAAATGCGTGCAGAGACATCCAGCGCGCGCACGTCAGAGACGCGTCTACAAGAAACCAAACACAACAACATGGCTAACTTTGCCGACAGCTCCTTAAGAGACAGATAGGAATTGGCCGGCCACGACAGGAACAAATTCAAAACCAAATTGACGTCCCAAAGGACGGAGTACCTGGGCTCCGGCGGCAGCGCGAGGCGGATAGCTCGCAGAAGTCGGCACACAAAAGGATGTTCCCCTACCGGATGGCCATCGATGTTGTCATGGCCGGCAGAAATCGCCGATCGAATAGCATTGATCGTCCTATACGCTAGACCCTTGTCGGCCAAATGCGCCAGGAAATTCAGCACGGGAACAAGGCCTGCGACCATGGGATCCAGATCCCTTCGTAAACACCAACGCATCCACTTAAGCCAAGCGGATCTGTAACGCTTCGTCGTACTATCGGCCCATGCTTTGGAGAGCAAGTGCTCAGCCGACCCCGAAAGGCCCGGGAGCGACCAGCGTCTCCTGAGAGCCTCCACGCCACTAGGCGGAGAGAGTTCTGCATGACGAGAGGGTGAGGCTCCTGATCCGGGTTCGTCAGGAGCAGAGGAAACAGGGGGAGTAGGATTGGAAAATCCCAAGAAAGTTCCAGAAGAACCAGAAACCATACTTGAGACCTCCAGAGCGGTGTAACCAACACCAGCTCCGCACCCTGGCGGCGTATTTGAGCCGCCGTTCGCATGATCATGGAGAACGGGGGGAACGCAAATGGCTGTTCCCGACTCCAATCCTGTAGGAACGCGTCCGTGGCCTCCGCTAGAGGGTCCGGCCTCCAGCTGTAAAACCGCGGCAGCTGGTGGTCGAGACGGGACGCAAAGAGGTCCACCGAGAAGGGGCCCCAGAGGGAGTGTAGCCACCAGAAGACTTCCGGATCCAGTTTCCACTGGCTGGCGTCCCTGAGATGCCGAGAGTGCCAATCCGCTATCTGATTGCACTGACCTGGCAGATACTCCGCCGTCACCGCAATGTGGCGAGACAGGCAATAATCCCAGAAGTCCTTCGCCAAGTCCGCCAAGGCGCGGGAACGAGGACCTCCTAGATGGTTCACATAACGAACCGCCGAAATATTGTCCATCCGTAACAGGACACAAGCCTTGACCGAATCTTTGGTCCAACAGCGAACTGCGAAGGAGCCCGCAAGGAGCTCCAAACAATTGATATGCAATTGTTGTTCTTCTGACGACGAGGCGCCGCCGGTGGAAAAAATCCCCGCACCGGGCGCCCCAGCCCGACCTGCTGGCGTCTGACTCTATGATCAGGTCCGGAGCCGAACCGAAGATCGCCCGACCATTCCATGCCTCCATGTGAGACAGCCACCATGACATTTCCTCCTTCACTTCGTCCGTGAGGGGGACCCACTGATCGTAACTCATCCCACGGCGCAGATGTTGCGCCTTCAGGCGTTGAAGAGCCCTGTAGTGCAGTGGGCCTGGGAAAATCGCCTGGATGGAGGACGAGAGAAGACCCACCACCTTGGCGATATGACGCAGTGACGTACGATCCCTCGCGATCGTCTGCCGAAGCAGGTGTCGTATCTTCGCGACCTTCCGACCCGGCAGGCTCAAGACCGCCTGTACCGAGTCCACCACGAAACCCAAAAAGGTGATCTGCTGAGTGGGAACCAAAACCGACTTGGAGCCGTTGATGACGAACCCCAGTCTCTGAAGCAGGCCGACAGCTTGACGCAGCTGGCCCGCCAGTACCTCCGGGCACTGCCCCATGAGGAGGATGTCGTCCAAGTATACTAGCATACGGACCCCTTGACTTCTGAGAAACCCCACCACCGGGTGGAGGATCTTCGTGAAGCACCACGTGGCCGAAGAAAGACCGAACGGCAGAGCGGTGAATTCGAACACCCTGTCGTCCCACAGGAATTGCAGGAAACGACGATGAGGGGGGTGGATGGGAACCAAGTAGGCATCCTTGAGATCCAGTCGCACCATCCAATCCCGAGGGAGGAGCACGTCTCGAAGGAGGTGGATCCCCTCCATCTTGAAGTGATGGTAGACCAACCACCCATTGAACTGAGATTGATCACAGGTCTCTTGCCCCCATCCGTCTTGTCTACTAAGAAGACGTTGCTGAGGAACCCATGTGGGTGGCGCGTTGATAGACGGATGGTTCCCTTGCGCAGCAAGTCCGAGATCTCCCCGTCTATCAATTGCGCGTCGGATTCTGAAAAAACCATCGGGCGCGGGGGCCTCGCCTGAGTTGGCTGGTCGTAAAACTCGATATGGAAACCTCTTACAGTTTGCAAAA
Organism: Lissotriton vulgaris; assembly: GCF_964263255.1. NCBI lineage: Eukaryota > Metazoa > Chordata > Amphibia > Caudata > Salamandridae > Lissotriton > Lissotriton vulgaris. The sequence continues at coordinate 541,493,965 of NC_141695.1, read as the reverse complement.
CCCAAGCGTCGGCAGTGAGCAATTCCCACTCCCCGTAAAAGTTTGCCAGCCGCCCCCCAATCGGAACTTGATCCAAGCAAAGTACACTTACCGGGGGCATTTCCTTGTCCGGAGTTCTTCTTGAACCCTCTGCCACCGAAGCGCTGTCCCCTGGTGGGGTAGAAGTTGGTGTAGTTGGCCGAGGTCTGGTATTGACCTCTTCCGGAGCCTTGTCCTTTGTTGTTGGTCTGCTGACCACGGCCGATCGCGCGGCCCCTACCGCGACCGGCCCCTCCAGAGAAACGCTGGTGGAACACCCTCTTGATGCTAGACTGGGCCTTGTCCAGCGACGTGAACGTATTCACAAACTTGCCCAGCTCCCTGATGAAGGGCTCGCCGAAGAGGCCAACCTGGGCCACAGCACCCGCCTCCGACGAGGTCAGGTCCCCCAACATCGGATCCAGCTTGATCAGGAGCGAATGCCGCCTCTCCGTGGACAGGGCACAGTTCGCGTTGCCCAAGAACACGATCACCCTCTGGGCCCAATTCGAGAGCACCTCCGGTGAAATGGCGGTGCCATTCGCCCGAGCCTCCTCCGCCATGTCGAGGATCTTCGTGGCGGGCCCGACCGCATCCAACAATTTGTCCTGGCAGGCCCGCCAGGACCGGTCAATCCCTTTCCTGGGGTCCTTCATAAACTTCGCCAGGAAGGTGGCCATCTTGGGGTCCAATTCCGGAGTCATGGCCACTTTCCCTTCCAAAGTAGGCCGAGGGCACTCCCCACGTAGGCAACCCCTCGCCTCCTTTTCTAGGGGCTTGCGCAGCCTGCCCGCGACAAACTTCGCCACCGTCTCCCCCGGTGTCCAGGCCGCGGATCGGGGGTGGACAATCTCGTCCGGGTCCAGCATGCCCGACTCATCCCGGGGCATCTCCTTGGCCGAAGGTGCCGGAAGCCAAGAGCGGGTCGACTCCCCGTCGTCATCCGTGTCCGGAGAGTCGTAGATCGGGGAGGCGGGCGCCGTAGCCACGTCGCCCGAAGTACTAGGATCCACCAAGGGTGCAGGGGGCACCGCCGTCGCTTTAGCCAGGAAGGCGTCGCGAAGACGCTCGAAAGCGCCCCTGTCCACGCCTTGGGCCTCCGATGACGGCCCCACCTCACAAGGCCTCTTCGGGGCGGGTGGCAACCCGCCGGACGTCCCCGGGAGCTCGGGGGACGGAGGCACATGCGCCGCTGCCAGCTTCGCGCACTCTTCCACGATGTGGGCGGAAAGGCGGTCCTCCATGGGGCCTACCACCTCCGTCACGCAGCGGTAGATGGAATTGTCCACCGCCTGATAAAACTCGTCATCCTGCAGATAGGGGCAGGGTTCTTCCTCGTACTCCCCTTCCATCTCGGAACCAAGGGCAAATGCGGGGCACCCAAGAGGGCGGCAACCGAGAAAGTTCTCGAATGTGGGCAGGCCAAGCGGCTGCGATCACGTTTTGGGCCAACTGACGTGGCAGGTGGGCTGCACCAAACCCCAAGCGCGCAGACCCTCCTCGCCGGGACCGGGTCGACGTACCCCTCAAGCGCGCTAGGCCACACTTGGGTAAAGAGGTGCACAATGGCCACCCGAAGGTGATTCACGCGGTCAGAGCCGCTATACAGACCCCAGCGGGCGTCAAAAGTGGGTAAATTACCGACCCGGGTCACCAGGTGTCAGAGGGGTACGCGAGGGCTGGCTCCTGCGCAAGCAGACCCCACGGCGCGGCTCCTGGCACTGCGGAGGCGCGCCGAAGGGTCGGCGAGGCGACAGGCCGCCCCCTGGCGGTCTATGTACACACCGCACACAAGTGGGAATAAAGTCGCGTAGGAACGAAGAACGTTCCCGCAACCGGGGACTCTGTAAGGGAATAAACCATGCAATGAGTCCCCCTAACGATCGTACACAAGACAATCAATCACAATGAAAAAGGAAAAAATATAGGAAAGCACTTATCTGGCTGCGGGAGCAGCGAAGAAAGAGGGGGAAGATGATGAGAAGTCCGGTTATATAGTGATGATGGACAGTGTGGAAGGACTATGGACTATTGTTATGCAAAGAGACTCTTGGGAGTTGTTGTTTGATTTGTTGAACATTACGTCAATGCTTTATGTTTAAAGCATTTTTTTGTTCTTATTATATCTTTTCCTAAGCTGCTGTGGAGTCCTTATGTTAATAAAGCGAAGGAAGATATAGCATAATCTGAAGCCTCCGGTCCTGACATAGAATTCATAATACACTAAGTGTGAGTTACTATCTATATAAATAGATAAAGTGGTGTTTGTATACGTGAGTAGGTGAATAAATGTAAGTATAATCAATTGTTTGCATAAGTCAGAAGTATGTCTTTATAAGTGAATACAATGTGTGCTGGTGTGTAATGTTGAAATAGGCGTATAAGTATATGTGATAGTGTTCTGTTGATTATTCACTGCATATAACACTGAATCTATAGGTACGTGATTAGATATGTGTATAGTTCTATGAATAACTGAGTGGGTGTTTGGAAATTTCTATTGGTGTGTCAATGGTTTCAAATATGGCACTTTCTATTTTACAGTGAGTGATGAAAGATTATACTAGTGTGTGATGAGGTGTATTTGATTGTCACATGGATGATGTCATCAGTGATGTCATTTGAGATGTCATCAGTGATGCCACTGACCATGTCATGAATGATGCACTTTTTGTGACGTTCCGGTAGCGCAGAAGACTGAGTGATATTTATCAGGCAGGACTAAGCCACTTTTTGTGGCGTAATCATGTCTGATAAATATCAGTCCCTTTAACGCAGTGTCCTGCGTTAAAGGGGTGTGCAATGGGTGTTGCTGGGGGCGTTCCCAGCAGCATCCATGGACTTGAGTAATTTATAGCATCCTCAAAGTCAGTCTTTCAAAAATTCCAAAGTACAGGACATGATAATCCAAATACAAATGTTTCTCAAGAAAAGTCATAAACCGTGTCCGTGGGTCATACCTGCCCAAACGCCGATATTCCAAACGATTAAAAATGACTTTTGTTGACAAACATTTGGATTTGGATTATCATGTCCTATACTTTGGAATTTTTGAAAGACTGACTTTGAGCATGCTATAAATTACTCAAGTCTGCCCGAATTGTGTGGGTAAAATTGATACCTAGTCACTTTGAATAAGAATATACTTACGTCTCGCCTAACATTTGGAAGAAATATCTAGTTATATGACAACAGGATACCGACATAACTTGAAGGAAATAAGAACGCCCTGAAGAAGTTCTGTTGTACAGAACGAAACGAGTCGGCAGGCTGTGTACATAAACTTAAGGAAAATAAATGCATTTGAATATACACCAAGATTCAGCGCTTCAATAAGGACTCTAAGTGATATGATTTGATTGGACTTGTTGTGCAAGTGGTGCTGTGCCAAACTTTGGAATATTCTCCACTACTCTCTACTACTCACTCTCTACTACTCCACTACTATCTAATACTCACTCTCTACTACTCATTCTCTACTACTCTAGTACTCTCTACTACTCTCTCTCTACTACTCTCTACCACTCACTCTCTACTACTCTCTACTACTCACTCTCTACTACTCTCTCTCTACTACTCACTCTTTACTACTCACTCTCTACTACTCTCTACTACTCTCTCTCTACTACTCTCTACTACTCACTCTCTACTACTCACTCTACTACTCACTCTCTACTACTCTCTACTACTCACTCTCTACTACTCTCTCTACTACTCTCTACTACTCACTCTCTACTACTCACTCTACTACTCACTATCTACTACTCTCTACAACTCACTCTACTACTTACTCTCTACTACTCTCTACTACTCACTCTCTACTACTCACTCTATACTACTCTCTACTACTCATTCTACTACTCTATACTACTCACTCTCTGCTACTCTCTCTCTACTGCTCTCTACTACTCTCTACTACTCACTCTCTACTCTCTATTACTCACTCTCTACTCTCTACCTCTCTCTACTAGTCTCTACCTCTCTCTACACGCACACATACACACATATATATATGCATATATATGCATATGCATTTATATATATGTATGTGTGTATATATATATATATATATATACATACATATATAAACATATATAATCTGCATATCTATATAAATACAAATATAAATGCATGCATACATATACATATATGCATACATATGCATGTTATTTACATGAAAGTTTGAGAAACACTAATAAAAGCAAAGCTAAAAAGCCACCTCATTACAAACAGAATGGCTTTAACTTAAACGAGGGCGAGATCTATTGCATTTTCAATGCTTGTTTACTTTGGTTCCATCAAGAAGGCATTCAGATGTGTCACACATTTTCCATAAATTCTAAATATTAACACTCTAGTTGCTCATTAGATCCCTGTAGTAAAGCTACTGCTCACCAGGGAAGTCTGCTGCTGGTATTCAAAGTGCATGTTTCAGTCTGCATGTCAGAATTTTTTTAATGAAATAGAAGAGGATTTGAGAAGTCACTCAAAATGTGCCCTAATTTTTCTTTTTGAAGCACTAATCATACTTTCTATGGCAAAATGAACCCCCTCATTTTGTTCCTTTTTAAATTAAATGTTTATAGACTTATCACTTAATTCCAATCAAGATGGCTTCTGGTGTGCCATACTTTTGTCACAAGTAAGACTGTTAGCTCTCTAGTTGTTCTCTAGAACACTCTGGGACATTCTGTAATTGGGCTATACTTGGGCTACATCTGGGTGATATTTGGGCTACGTTTGGGCTCTTTTGTCTCTGGTGGCCATCTTGGGAGACTGCATGTCAGAATTCTTTTATGAAATAGAAGAGGATTTGAGAAGTCACTCAAAATGTGCCCTAATGTTTCTTTCTGCAGCACTAATCATACTTTCTATGGCAAAATATACCCCCTCATGTTGTTCCTTCTTAAATTAAATGCTTTAAGAGTTACCACTTTATTCTAATCAAGATGGCTTCAGGTGTGCTATACCTTTGTAATATGTAGGAATGTTAGCGCTCTAGTTGTTCTTTAGAACACTCTAGGAGGCTGCAGTAGAACACAAAGGAATCAACTGACAGTCTCTGTCCTTGTTGGATGTACATGTTTTACTGAGAATGTCAGACTTCATTCTCACATGACTGCGAAAGATAATGTGAATTTACAGAAGATATGCTTTCAGTTTAGCTTATAGATCCCCTTCCAAATCACTGTGGGAAAAGCATTAGATAATAGTTTTCTTTCAAACATGATTCATGATATCCCAGCAGAAGGATTTTTCACATGGTAAAATCACCTTAGAACACATCACAATTCCTAAAATGAGTATGGTACCACCAACAAATGATTTATAATGTAACTAAAGTCTTAAAACCTTCTATAAACTGCAGTGCTTTTTAATGAGGTGCTATCATGTATGTGTACCCCGCGATTTGAATTTTTTTTTTTTTTAAATTGGGCCTGGGGGTCCTTGTGGGACCCCCTGAGCAGGCCTAGGGGGTCAAGGTGCTTCTACCCTGCTCTCTTTGGTTGTTTTGCACCTTTGTTTTTCTGCTTTCCTGTGCCTCACTCTACCGAGGCACAAGATGGCTGCCAACCCTTTCTGGTTTGGAGTGTTGACAGACATTGGCAGCCAATCAGCATGCAGCTCGTGCTCAGAATGGTACAAAGTACAGTAAGCTTACAGTAAGCTTACAGTAAGCTCCTATAGATATATGTGTTTTCTCTTTTGATTTTCTCAGGAACTACTGGAGGGATTTACACCATTTAAACAAAAGAAACTTCTGCATACCAGTCCCTACAATTTTGCCAAGTTTGGTGTAATACCGTTCAGCGGTTCGGGCTATAGCCGTGTCTAAACGTCCTATGGAAATTAACATGGGGAAAACACGTTTTGGGACCCCCCTTTTTTCTCAGCCCCCTCTTGACGAATCTCCCCAAAACTTTCAGGGAAGGAGCAGAACTGAGCTGGCCATAATTTTGGAAAATTGCATGCAAATTCCTCAATCAACGCCAAAGTTATCCCAAATAAAATGTTGTGGATTTCCTATGGAAACCTTCAGCCAGATTCATCAAGCGAAATGCGCTCGCAAAAGGGCCAGATTCTGAGAATCTGGCCCTTTGCGAGTGCAATTTTTGCATTTGGGATTTATCATCCCAAATGCAAAAATAGCTAAGAAATAATTTGCAAATTTGCGAGGATTAGCATTTAAGGAATCTCTTTTAGAGATTCCTTAAATGCTATTCATGAAACATTTAAAAATTGCGAATTCGCAATTTAGGAGCGCTATATACCACGAAGTCAAACCTCGTGGTAAATAGCGAAAATTTAGAAAAATGCATAAATGCATTTTTTTAAGTTGCATGTTGCACACACACATGTCCTTTGGACATGTGTGTGCGCAACACCAATGTAGATTAAATTTCAGGGGTGCTACAGGGTGTCCTTTGGACACCCCTGGCACCCTTGAAATCGCATCCTTATTTGCAATTAGCAAATTGCTAATCGCAAATAAGGAATGTGTAGGAATCGCAATTTATTTAGCGATTCCTACATGAATCCCGATTTGCAAGTCCTTAATAGCGATTCCTTAATAATCACTATTAAGGACTCGCAAATCGGGACTTTGATGAATCTAGCTGTAGGTCCTAACTATATATACCTACTGGCGACCGCCAGTAGGTGATATATATATATATATATATATATATATATATATATATATATATATATATATATATATATATATATATATATATATATATATATATATATATATGTATTCTTTTAGTCGGATCATGCTGCAAAAAACTTGTAACTTAACACTTACTTACTCTACTTACCTGCAGCTCCTCCACATAATCATCTGCGCCCCCTAATATGTAATGGGATAGAATGTCATTAAAATCCAGCTGACTATTTTTGCACTATGCATATATATATATATATGTATGGCGGGGTCCCAAAGGGGGATTCAGATCCATTTTCAGTACACTTTTCTATTTTGCATAGCGCAAAAACCTCAGCTAGAGTTTAATTCAATTTGGCCCTATTGCATTAAAAAGGGTCCCAAAATGCGTTTTTCCAACAATGCATTTTCTGTAGACTGTTGTATTTGATGTGGCACGAAAACAGCTGCAAAGATTTACATAACATTTGGCAGGGTTAGGGGCGTGGCCTGGCTGGCTAAGATGGCAGTTGCACCTTAAGTGTGCTCCTGGACCCCTCCGCTATCCGCCCGTAATTTGCCCATCCTAGTTGCTTTCTGGCCTTGAAATTTGGCGCTCTCACTCCGGCCACCTACCTGGCTGTTGAGACTCTGGGTCACCAGCGCTTTCTCAAGATTGCCTGCAGCTCCGGTCGGCTTTCCCTTCTAAGATGGCAGCCACCACTTCTTCCCACTCGCGACCTGCCACCAGTGATTGAGCTGCCTGGATTCTGGTTGTGATATCTGTGCTGGCCTGGGGGTCCCTGGACAGCGGCCGGCTTCTGTGGTGTTGTGGTGGTCTGCTTCCTCTTCTTCCCTTCCGGGTGGTAGTTTCAGCGAGGACCCGGGCTGCCCTCGGCCCCCTGCTGCTGTGGTGGTGATTGTGGACGTAAGGCTACCTTCTGACCTTCTACCTTCCGCTCGAGGCTGCAACGTTGGTGGTGGTTCCCCGGCAGCTCTGGCATCCCATCGGCCATCACTTCAGATGGCAGGGGGTTGGCGCCACTAGTGCTTGGAATAGGGCCGTGGCCTGAGGGTAGGCTTTGACTCGGCCTGCCTCCTCCAACTTCGTTGCCGCGGTGGAGGTCGGCTCCCTGCCGCGGAGCTTGGCATACCTGCAGTTCGGCGCTATTCCTACGGCTCCTCAGTGACGGTGCTGCTTCTGTGGCCCCGAGGTGATGGCGCTGCTCCTGCAGCCCCCAAGTGACGGCGCTGCCGATGGGCTGCCTCCTGACCCCGCCCACGGCTGAAAATTGAGGCGGTCATTTTGGTGATACCCCTGCTGCGCTCCCATCATGTCGGCCGTCACCTCGGATGGCAGGGGCCAAGTCCTGGGATCGAGGTGAGGTGGCACTTGAGTCTTGGAAGTTGGGCAGTGGCCTAGAGGAGAGCCTTGACTCAGTCTGCTCCCTCCTTCTTGCTGCCTACGGGGGAGGCTTCCTGCTGTTGACCTTAATGTACCTGTGATGCAGTGCTGTTCCTTCGGTCCCCCTTTGATGACACAATCTGTGGGCTGCCCCCTGAACCCCGCCCATGGCTGAGGTATTTGTGGCGGGACAGTTGTGACTGGGATACTTATGTTATACCTGCAGGCTGCCCTCTGACCCCTGTACGCATTTGTGACCTCTATGGCTGGACGTTTGTGCACCCCCTGTGGCACTCCCATAATATCGGCCATCACTTCGGATGGCGGGAGCCTGGTCTGGGGGTTGGGGCGTGGTGGTGCTTGGGCCTTGGAGAGTGGGCAGTGGCCATGGCTGTCAGAGGGCCTTGTTCCGTCTGTGACACCCTCTGACAGTGATACCTTCAGTGGCAGTCCGGCTCCCAGGCGGCGTAGTCGTGGTACCAGCTGCCGCGGCGGGCGGCGGGGACTGGTGGCAGAGAGAGGCCCTGGAAGTTGGATGGCAGCCTAGAGGGGGCACGGGCCCAGCAATTGAAGGACTTGAGGAACGGTGGGTCCTGGCAAACCGGGGCTTTTTTCGGGTCCGACCTCCCGGGCCCTGGTACTTTGCCTACTGACCTGCTGAGCCTGCATCACTACTTCGGACTGGGGAGGGGGTGCTGCCTGCATCTCCTGTGGGGCTCCTGGAACAGGCTCTCCACCGTTCCTGTCCCTGGCTGCCCGGTGTTCTGGGTGCAGTCCTTGGGCCTGTTGTATTCTTGACCCAATGTACTCCCCTTTGGCAGGGTTCTTGGCTTCGGAAGGTTAGTGGGTTGCGGGGGCTTTAAAACTTGGGACCTTATTGGTATCTCCAACCTTGGCGAAGTAGGGGCAAGGGGCCATATGTTGTCCTTCCAGAAGTTCCGAACTAGCTACTCCCTGCACTCATCCCAGCTTTGTAAATATCTACAGTTGAGACATACCCTCCACACACATCATGGGTAACACGAGGCTCCCCGAATACAGCCCCTCTTAGGCTCAGACGATGATGGGAGACTTGGGTAAAGGAGGGTCTCCCGCATTTACCGCACCCTAGTTAACAACACTCCCACATACCTAGACAAGTTGAGGGCTCAAAGGTGGGACTGGGTGGGCCTCCTTGACAAAGTAGACTGGCGTGATGCCCTTATGGCCCCCAGAAATTTCACTGTCTCCGCCAAACTCAAGCTGATTCAGCTATACTATTTACACACTGCGTACCTAACTCCCCCGCACCTGCATTGAAGGGTTTGCGCCCAGACGCGTCGTATGCAAGATGTAACCGGACGACTTGCTCCATATGGTTTGGTTATGTTCCCACTTGGGGCAGTTCTGGGGATCCATTGAAGTGAAGCTAACAGAGGTATTGGGCTGGGAGGTTCCTCACGGCCCACATCACTCCTTGCTGGGGATCACTGATGGGCTGGATGGGTCCAGGAATGATAAGCTGTTTTTCAACACAGCTATGATGGTGGCCAAGCGGGACATTACGGCAGCCTGGATAAGCCCTCATCCATCTATCCTGGAGAGGTGGCGGAGAGGGGTGGACTGGTGTGCGACCAAAGAAAAAGCCATGTACAAAGCTAAGGGGTGCATCAAGAAATATCTTAAAGTGTGGGGGAAATGGTTGGGGAATGTGGAGGGTCCTGATTAATCTGATTCAAGTTTCGCTTAGGTAATATAATGGTGATTGCGTTTGGGGGGGACAGTGCTTGTGTGAATGAACTTGTACCCGTGATTTCTGTGTATTGACTGAATTGTTTACATGTTTTTAAAATCAATACAAATTTGCTTATTAAAAAAAAAATTGTCAGGGTTATACATTATTTTATTGTAATTGTATTCAAATTGCATTTATATAGCGCTTACTATCACTGACGAGGCGTCGAAGCTCTTTTGCGGCGAGTAGCACGCTACTCCGGGACCCATAGGGGATTAGTGTTGAATTAGTATAGTGAAATAAACATGCAAGTACATTTTAAGTGGGGGATAGGTTAGTCAGTTATTTGGATTTGAAATGATCGCAGAAGGATAGAGGAGGGCAAAGGTTTTTATTAATATAGCGCTTATTGACACACGCCCTTCAGGAAGCCTACAAAGGATTAGTGGTGTATTAATATGGTGAACTATGAAGTAATTTCAGTGGTGGATATTAGTCAGTTACTTGAAGTGAGAAGGATAGCGGAAGGATAAAAGGGGAAGAAAGATTTGCATTCATATAGCACTTGTAACCCCTGATGGGTGTTGAATCACTTTTCTGGTGAGAAGCACGCCACTCCGGAACCCATAAAGGATTACTGTTGAAAATTAGTGTAGTAAAAAAAAATATGTAGTAATTTGAGTAGTGGATATGTTATTCAGTTATTTGGGTAATATATTAATATAGTTTAATATGGAATTTGAGAAGTGAACATGTTAGTCTGTTAATTTCGATTGAAAAGGATAGTGGAGGGATAAAAGAGTGAAAGATTTTTTTATTTGTATTTATTTATTTACTTTAGGTCTTAGCAATAGGAGGAGGTTTTTGGATGAGTAAAAATGAGTTTTGGAGGGGAGGAGTCAGAGGAAAGAGTTTAGAAAGGTTTGTTTTAGTGGATCAGTATAGTAAAAGAGGTGTCAGATGATACAAGGAGGGGTACAGTAGTTGAGAGTCCAGAAAGGGTTATTTTGGCAATCATAGTAGTGGTATGGGGTTTGGGATAAATGAGAGAGTGGATGTAGATGATATATTGATAGATGTATAGGATGGGAGATAGGGTAGTGCATTGGAAGGAGTAGTAGAAGAAGTTTGAGATGAGTCAGAAGGTTGGGCTAGAAGATGTATTGAGCGAAGTATAGGCTGAGAAATAGGGTAGTGCATTGGAAATGCTAAATTAGAAGAAAGTGATAAATGTGTAGATCCATAATTACATTTAAAGTATATAGATACATAAAGGAGGTAAGTATATGTAGATTAAAGATATTGATAGAGGAACAGGAAAAGAAATAGGGTAGTGCATTGAATATGCTTTTTCATGAGAAAAGTAACAGACACACAGATCCAAGTACATTGAAGGTACATAGATGCACAATGGAAGTATGTACATGTAGACCAAAGATGATTTTTATTTATTTATTATTATTATTTTTTCTCTCAACAACATAATTATTTTACATGTTTGTACAAAGTAATACACAAAGATAGGTACATATCTATAGTGAAAAAAATGCTTGTATACAGAGGTATATGCTGTAAATTTCTGTTTGCGTATGGTGCTTATGTGGGGAAGAGCCAAATCTTGAGTAGTTTTCTGAAGATAAGGTGGTTGTCGGTGGACCTTATGTTGGGTGGTAAAGAGTTCCATAGTTTGGCTGCTTGCAAAGAGAAGGATGTGCCACGCATGTTTTTTTTCTTGTATAGTGGGATTTTGAGGCGAGATGCTCCTTTAAAGCGGAGGTTCCTTTGTTGAATGTGTTTGGTGATTTTATTCCTGATCCCATTCCATGTATTACTTTGTGGGTGATACAAAGCAGCTTGAACGTTGGTCTTCTTCTGGCAACCGGTAACCAATGCAGGGCTTTCAAGGCAGGGTAGATGTGGTCTCGCGGTTTGATATGCAAGAGTAGTCCGGCAGCCGAGTTCTTAATCCGTTGTAGTCTTTTCATGGTCGTTAAAGGTGATCCGTGGTAGAGGCTATTGGCGTAATTGAGTTTGGACAGAACAAGGGAGATGGTAGCTTGGACCTTGTGTGGAAATCCCAAATGAGGGAAAATTTGTCACAGCATTTTTATAGTAGCACAGCTTGATCTTGCTAGTTTATCCACTTGGGCATTCATCGACAGCTTGGAGACTATGGTTATTCCGAGGTTTCTTACTTACTTCGATACTTTAGGTAGGGATACCAGTTCATCAGGCCATGCGGCAAGCGGGTTGTATGTTTCCAATCGCCACACGTGAGTATTTCAGTTTTTGAAGCATTCAATTTGAGATGGCTCCAGGTCATCCACTGATCCACGGCTCTGAGACAGCTGAAAATTGGTGATTTTCCAAAGTCTTTGGGGCATTCCAGTTGAAGGAGTATTTGCGTGTCATCTGCATAGTTATAGCACGTGAGGTGAGATGTATTGATCAGTACTGGTAATGACTTCATGTAGATGTTGAAAAGCATGGGCGAGATGATAGAACCTTGAGGGAACCCTGCTTTTGTGGAGTTTGGTTTGGACGAGAAAGGTGGGGTATGGATGACATTAGTTCTGTTTCGAAGGTAGGACGCTATCCAGTGCAGAGCAGTTCCCTCTATGGCGGCTTCATAGAGTCTTTGTTTCAGAGTGTCATGGTCAACCGTGTCAAAGGCAGCTGAGAGGTCCAAGAGGAGTAGCGCAGCAACCCCCGTTGCGGTCAATTGTGTTCTTTAGGTTATCCCAGATGACAAGGAGGGCAGATTCAGTGCCTCTTCCCGGACGGAATCCTGTTTGGGAATCTGAAAGTATGTCATTCTCTTCAATGAATTGTGACATCTGGGTGATCGCTGCTCTTTCTATCAGTTTGCCCAGGAACGGTCCATTTGTAATGGGTCTGTAGTTGTCAGGGTTCAGCGGGTCCAAGTTTGTTTTCCTCAGTAAAGATCGTATGTATGACTTTTTGAGTTCTCTTGGAAATATTCCAGTAGTTAAGGAATCGTTGATGATTCTTCTTACTGGAGTGGCAGCAGAGGTTGTTGAAAGAATTGTGTTGAAAGTTTGTGGCGGACAGGGGTCAGAAAGGCTGCCGGTAGGCCTGCTTGCTTTGACCAGGTCCATAAATTAATATGCTATTCCACTCTAAGCCTCTTCAATGTATGCCACTCCACTCTGCTATTCCACTGTGTGCTACACCACTCTACGCCACTCCAGTGTATGGCACTCCACCTAACGCCACTTCATTCTACCCTATTCCATTGAATGCCACTCCACTGTATTCAATTGGACCTCACTCCAATGTATGACACTCCACTGTATGCTATGACACTCAACCACACACCACTGTATGACACTTCAGTCTACACTACTCCATTATACGCCACTTCAGTGTACGCTGCTCCACTACACACCATTAGACCTTAGACCATGCCACTGCACAACACTCCACTCTACCCCACTTCATTCTACAATATTCCATTCAACACCACTCCACTGTAGGTTATTACACTCTACCCCATTCCAAGGTACACCACTCCAGTCTACACCACTTAACTGTACATCACTGCCCTATGCCCTACTCCAGCATATGCTATTCTTATCTACGCTACTTACTGTACACCACTCTACACAATTCCACTGTGTGCCACTCCACTATATGCTACACCACTTTATGCCATTCCATTTTATGCCACTCCACTCTACGACACTTTAATGTGCTCCACTCCATTCTAAATTAGTCCATTGGATGACACTCAACTATATGCTGTTTCACTCTACCCCACTCCACTGTACACTACTCCAGTTCACACCACTGTACTGTACGCTACTCCACTCAATGCTATTTTACCCTATGCCACTCCACTGTCTCCACTCTAAGCCGTCCTACTGGATGCCACTCCATTCCACACTATTACACTGTATGCAACTTCAATCTTTGTCCCTATACTGAATGGTGTTCCACTCTACTCCACTCCACTGTATGCTATTACACTCTACCCTACCCCACCCCACAATACACCAGTACAGTCTAACCCCTTCACTGTACGCCACTACACTATACCCTATTACACTCTTCCACACTCCACTGTACAGAACTCCACCATACGCTATTCCAGCGTATGCTACTCCACTTTATGGTAATCCACTCTACACCACTACAGTGTATGGCACTCCACTCTCCATGACTTCATTGTATGACACTCTTCTCCACTCTGTATGACTCTACTCTATAGAAGTCTACCACACTTCCTGGCACTCTACGACATTCAAACCTACTCTGTCCCCTTACATTCCTCTGTCCAACTCTAGTCTCCACTCTATGCCCATACACTCCAATGTACAACACCTTATTCCGGTATACACTTTTCCATATGACACAGCATTCCACACTACTGCACGTGACCAATCCAATTTATACATTTTCTACCTATGCCAGTACACTCCACTCCATTCCACTCTGCTCTACGACACACCAGTACACTCTATTGTTCCTTACTCCACATTACATTACACCACTCCACTTGACTCAACTCCACTGTACAAGACTTTCCCTCACTCTGTTACTATACAACAATCCACTCTATGCAGCTCCACTGCTTCACACACTACCATACTCTATGCAACTCCACTCTACAACACTCTAATAGACTGTATGCCACTCTCCGACACTTTACTCCTGTCTATACCCCTTTACTCCACTGTACAGCATTGCACTATACTGTATGCCACTGTTCAACACTCTATGATACTCTAGCCCCCTTTAAAACACTGTATGTAACTCTTTGTATACCTCTGCACCCCACTTTACTTCAATCTACTCTGACACAGTACTCCACTCTGATACTCCACTGTACACCACCACTCTAGTCCATTCAATGGCATTGTACTCTATAACGCTGTATGCCTATCCACTTTGCCACACTCTACAACACTGTACTGTACACCACTCCCCAAAAATCAACTAGACTGTATCCTCTATCACTTTCCAATACCGTTCAGCACCCCACCCCACCCATCTCTACTAAACTACACGGTACTCCAACTTATGACACTTTACTCAACTGTATGCTATGCCTCTCTACACCACTCTATTCTATCAAACTTTATTCCATTGTACACTACCCCACTCTAGTTTACTCCCCTCCACTATACTCCACTCTGCTACACTTTATCCCACTCTACGCTACTGTACTATTCGCCTCTCTATGCTGCTCCACAGCTCGACACTCGACTCCAATGTATGAAACATCTGTCTATAACACTACTCCACTCTATGCAACTCTGACACTTTACTCCACTCTATGCCCATCTACTCTATACCCCTGTATGACACTCAGCAACACATCACTCAACTTCTCTCTACGATACACCACTCCACTATCCAACACAGCACTCCACTCTAAGACACTCTCCTACACAGACCTCTACGACACTCCGCTTGACAATACTTCACTCTTTGACACTCTAATTCAGCCTATCCCAATTCACTCCACCAAGAAAATGTGGGGCTTTTGTTTTTGCTGATTCTAACTGTAATTGTAACCATATACTTGTGTCCCTCTTTTTTTCCCTATGTTCCCAGCACCCCTGCCCCTCTCCAACATTTTTGTATATTTCTGTACTCTAAGACTTTTTGTTTGTTCACCTCGGTAAACCGTGTGAAGCGCTCTGATACCCTCACGGGTCAAGTTCACGCTCCTGAACATTCTAAAATAAATAAATAAATACATAAATACTCCACTCTAAAACACTATACAACTCTGACAGTCTACGACACCCTACTCTACTGTTCGACATGCCATTGTACGGTACAACTAGCTGCTCCAGTCTACGATACTTGACTCCACTATCTGAGATACCATGCCACTACACTATAAAACACTTTACTTCCCTGTATGATACGCTACTACATTCTGCTCTACTGCACTCAATTCCAATTTACAATACTCTAATCTATGACAATAGACTTTACAACAATCTCCTCCTCTGTACATGATCGACACTCCACATAACAAATCTACACTTGCGACACTGGACTCTACAATTTGAAACACATTTTTATTGTAAAATTTTTTTTAAATGGCCTTCAATAAAAATAACAAGCATTAGAAATGCAATAGGCCTCAGATTTATTTGAGTTAGAGCTAATGGCATTTTAAATGGCAATGTCTTTTAGCCATGTGTTATGGAGTGTATGCATTTGGTTTGTGGCGGAATTATGTTGGTTTGAATTGGAATAGTATGAACGGTGGTAAGGAGCGCTTTAGATGAATATATTTAAAAGTAAAGTGTAAAGTGCACCATATGCGATTGCTTCAATAGTTTATTGTGGATGCGTTAACAATTGATGTGTGAACATATGGCTGTTGGTGTGTGTGCCTGTAGATATTGTTCACTGATAGCTGGTGGTGCGTGTGCTTGGTGGAAGAGTGCACTGCTGGCTGGAGGTGTGTGTGCCTGGTGGAAGCGTGCACTGACGGCCGGTGGTGTGTGTGGTTGGTGAAAGCGTGCACAGATGGCTGGTGGTGTGTGTGCTTGTTGAAAGCGTGCACTAACGGCTGGTGGTGAGTGCCCCTGGTAAAAGTGTGCACTGACGGCTGGTGGTGAGTGTGCCTGGTAAAAGCGTGCACTGATGGCTGGTGTTGTGTGCGCTTTGTGTGGTGAAATGGTGCACTGATGGCTGGTGGTGTGTGTGCATGGTGAAAGTGTGCACTGATGGCTGGTGGTGTGTGGTTGTGTGTGTGGTTGTGTGTGTGGTGGTGAGTGTGTGGTCGTTAGTGTGTGGTGGTGAGTGTGTGGTGGTGAGTGTGTGGTGGTGAGTGTGTGGTGGTGTGTGTGGTCTTATGTGTGTGGTCTTATGTATGTGTATGTATTGGACTTACTTCCAGTGTTCATGTCCTGCACACTCACACACTGGGCATACACACTCACACACTGCTTACCTTGCACACTCACACTGTTCACCCTGCACATTCACACACTGTTCACCCTGCTCTCTCACCTACTGTTCACCCTGCACACTCACACACTGTTCACCCTGCACACTCACACACTGTTCACCCTGCACACTCACACACTGTTTACCCTGCACACTCACACACTGTGCAGTCTGCAGTCACACTCACTTTGCAGTCACTCAGCAGTCACTCTGCAGTCACACTCACTCTGCAGTCACTCTCCACTCACACTCACTCTGCAGTCCCTCTGCAGTCACTCTGCAGTCACACTCACTCGGCAGTCACTCTGCACTCACACTTACTCTGTACTCACTCTGTACCTTCACTCACTCTGCACTCACTGGGCAGCTGCACTCACTCTACACTCACTCTGCACTTACACTCAGTCTGCACTCACTCTGCACTTTGCACTCACACTCACTCTGCAGTCACTCTGCACTCATGCTGCACTCACTCTGCACCTGCACTCACTCTGCACTTACTTTGCACCTGCACTCACTCTGCACTCACTCTTCACTTGCACTCACTCTGCACTCACTCTGCACCTGCTCTCACTCTGCACCTACTCTCACTCTGCACTCACTCTCACTCTACACTCACTCTCACTCTGCACTCACTCTCACTCTGCACTTATTCTGCACTCACTCTGCAGTCACTCTGCATTCACTCACACTCTGCACTCACTCTGCACTTTGCACTCACACTCACTCTGCAGTCACTCTGAACTCACGCTGCACTCACTCTGCACCTGCACTCACTCTGCACTCACTCTTCACCTGCACTCACTCTGCACCTACTCTCACTCTGCACCCACTCACTCTGCACTCACTTTGCACCTGCACTCACTCTTGACTTGCACTCACTCTTCACCTGCACTCACTCTACACCTACTCTCACTCTGAACTCACTCTGCACTCACTCACTCTGCACTCACTCTACTCTGCACTCATTCTGGACTCACTCTGCACTCACTCATCACTCACTCACACTCTGCACTCACTCTGACTATGCACTCACTCTGACTCTGCACTCACTCTCACTCACTCTCACTCTGCACTCACTCTCACTCTGCACTCACTCTCACTCTGCACTCCCTCTCACTCTGCACTCACTCTCACGCTGCACTCACTCTGCACTCACTGGGCAGCTGCACTCACTCTACACTCACTCTGCACTTACACTCACTCTGCACTCACGGAGTTGTTGTTACCAATAAATTTCACTGTGGCATGCATGCTGTTGTTAGCTATAAATTTTTCTGTTGCATGTGTTGGTGCTTTACAGCACATTTGATTTCAGTTGCTACTACAACATGGTTGTAAGTCGTTAGATATTAATTTAGCAAGTGACCGCCCTGTACATCACTAATTACCCTCCTCCTATATACAATAGCAGGATGTTTTTGTTTGAAAACATTGTTAAGCCTTCTTTTTGAAAGCATTTGAAATCTATCTTTTCATGTCATTAATTCCATTCCTGTGTATTTGAAGGGATGCTTGTTTTCTATTACTATTGTTCCTGTTGTCTAAACAGCATCCTAGTTCTTAACCACCAAAACAGTGGAGTTACAATTCCAAAACAGAAGCAAGGAAATCAGTCATCAGTCATATCACTCTGCATTCACTGACACTCTGCACTCACTCTGGGCTCACTCTCACTCTGCACTTACTCTCAGACTACACTCACTCTCACTCTGCACTCATTCTCACTATGCATTCACTCTCACTCTGCACTCACACTCACTCTGCAGTCACTCTGCAGTCACACTCACTCAGCACTCAGTCTACTCTGCACTCATTCTGGACTCACTCTGCACTCACTCAGCACTCACTCACACTCTGCACACACTCTCACTCTGCACTTATTCTCACTCTGCACTCACTCTCACTCTGCACTCACTCTCACTCTACACTCACTCTCACTCTGCACTCACTGGGCAGCTGCACTCACTGGGCAGCTGCACTCACGCTGCACTCACTCTGCACCTGCACTCACTCTTCACCTGCACACACTCTGTGCCTACTCTCACTCTGCACTCACTCTGCACTCACTCACTCTGCACTCACTTTGTACCTGCACTTACTCTGCACTCACTCTTCACCTGCGCTCACTCTGCACTCACTCTGTACTCACTCACTCTGCACTCGCTCTACTCTGCACTCATTCTGGACTCACTCTGCACTCACTCAGCACTCACTCACACTCTGCACTCACTCTCACTCTCACTCAGCACACACTCTCACTCTGCAGTTACTCTTACTCTGCACTCACTCTCACTCTGCACTCACTCTCACTCTGCACTCACTCTCACTCTGCACTCCCTCTCACTCTGCACTCACTCTCACGCTGCACTTACTCTGCCCTCACTGGGCAGCTGCACTCACTCTACACTCACTCTGCACTTACACTCACTCTGCACTCACGGAGTTGTTGTTACCAATAAATTTCACTGTGGCATGCATGCTGTTGTTAGCTATAAATTTTTCTGTTGCATGTGTTGGTGCTTTACAGCACGTTTGATTTCAGTTGCTACTACAACATGGTTGTAAGTCGTTAGATATTAATTTAGCAAGTGACCGCCCTGTACATCACTAATTACCCTCCTCCTATATACAATAGCAGGATGTTTTTGTTTGAAAACATTGTTAAGCCTTCTTTTTGAAAGCATTTGAAATCTATCTTTTCATGTCATTAATTCCATTCCTGTGTATTTGAAGTGATGCTTGTTTTCTATTACTATTGTTCCTGTTGTCTAAACAGCATCCTAGTTCTTAACCGCCAAAACAGTGGAGTTACAATTCCAAAACAGAAGCAAGGAAATCAGTCATCAGTCATATCACTCTGCATTCACTGACACTCTGCACTCACTCTGGGCTCACTCTCACTCTGCACTTACTCTCAGACTACACTCACTCTCACTCTGCACTCACTCTCACTATGCATTCACTCTCACTCTGCACTCACTCTGCACTCACACTCACTCTGCAGTCACTCTGCAGTCACACTCACTCAGCACTCAGTCTACTCTGCACTCATTCTGGACTCACTCTGCACTCACTCAGCACTCACTCACACTCTGCACACACTCTCACTCTGCACTTATTCTCACTCTGCACTCACTCTCACTCTGTACTCACTCTCACTCTACACTCACTCTCACTCTGCACTCACTGGGCAGCTGCACTCACTGGGCAGCTGCACTCACGCTGCACTCACTCTGCACCTGCACTCACTCTTCACCTGCACTCACTCTGTGCCTACTCTCACTCTGCACTCACTCTGCACTCACTCACTCTGCACTCACTTTGTACCTGCACTTACTCTGCACTCACTCTTCACCTGCGCTCACTCTGCACTCACTCTGTACTCACTCACTCTGCACTCGCTCTACTCTGCACTCATTCTGGACTCACTCTGCACTCACTCAGCACTCACTCACACTCTGCACTCACTCTCACTCTCACTCAGCACACACTCTCACTCTGCAGTTACTCTCACTCTGCACTCACTCTCACTCACTCTCACTCTGCACTCACTCTCACTCTGCACTCACTCTCACTCTGCACTCACTCTCACTCTACACTCACTCTCACGCTGCACTCACTCTGCACTCACTGGGCAGCTGCACTCACTCTACACTCACTCTGCACTTACACTCACTCTGCACTCACGGAGTTGTTGTTACCAATAAATTTCACTGTGGCATGCATGCTGTTGTTAGCTATAAATTTTTCTGTTGCATGTGTTGGTGCTTTACAGCACGTTTGATTTCAGTTGCTACTACAACATGGTTGTAAGTCGTTAGATATTAATTTAGCAAGTGACCGCCCTGTACATCACTAATTACCCTCCTCCTATATACAATAGCAGGATGTTTTTGTTCGAAAACATTGTTAAGCCTTCTTTTTGAAAGCATTTGAAATCTATCTTTTCATGTCATTAATTCCATTCCTGTGTATTTGAAGTGATGCTTGTTTTCTATTACTATTGTTCCTGTTGTCTAAACAGCATCCTAGTTCTTAACCGCCAAAACAGTGGAGTTACAATTACAAAACAGAAGCAAGGAAATCAGTCATCAGTCATATGACGTTGCAATGGATGTATGACGTTACAATGCATGCTTTTACCACGCATGCTGTTAAAACGCCAGTTTTACAACGCAAACCTTTACAACGCATAGTGCTTTGGGGTGCTGGATAGTGAATAGTTTAATTTACTATTCCAACTCCAGTCCCCGTGGACACTAGGGAAGGTGTTGGATAGTAAATTAAATATATTCCTTATCCTAGAGCGCCCCCCAGCGCAATGCGTTGTAATGGTTTTCGTTGTAAAACCTGCATTGTAATAGCACTGCGTTGTAAAAGTTTAGTTGTAAAGGATGTTTCCCGTTGCAACGCACCAAGTAGCTCAAGTCTGTTTTCACTTAGTACTAGACGTAATAAAGTTAGTTAATCCCTGGATAAAGGTCACAACTCACACACTGTTCACACTGCATGCTCACACACTGCTGAGCCTGCACGCTCACCCACTGTTCACCCTGCACGCTCATACACTGCTTACCCTACTCTCACACTCACTCTGCACTATTCGACTGAAGGCACCATCTGTTTTGTGTTAATCACTTCTTATCTAATCAGGTAACAGTTGTGTCACATCCCTACCCTTTCCTCTGGCCTCATGTTCGAAAGAAGTGGGGCGAGGAAATTGAAAGCTTTGTTTCCCCACTAACGCAACACAGAATAAACTAAGAAAAAAGCAGCAGATTCCCCACAATAACAAGTCCCTAAACATTTCATAACGTTCATAACAAGTTAATGTTTAATACAAAATATAACACTAAATGTAGCAAGGCACCCATGTTTAGCTTGGGTAAAACAGCAAGACAGAGCACGTGCTAGTTCCTGGCGAAAATAATGCACTATGTCCAGGAACTCTGTTAGTGTAATACGAAGGAGAATAACACAATTGAGTTTGTGGGTAGCATACAAATATCGATCCAGAGGTAGATAGAACAGAGTAGAAAAGTAAAAAAGCACGAGTTTAGCTTGGGTAAAACAGCAACACAGAGCACATGCCCGGTTCCTGGCGAAATAATGCACTATGTCCGGGAAACAGAAGTGCGTTACTGAAATACCAAGGAGAATAACAAAATTGACTTTGTGGGTAGCATACAAAAATCTATCTATGTCCGGGAAACAGAAGTGCGTTACTGTACAAAAACACCTCGGCATCACACGCGCGCGCCACTGCAGGCATATGTTTTCAATTATCTCCGCTGTGATGCAGACATAATTGAAGATATATGGCCTTGCGGAGCGCGTGAACACACGAATATGCCATAGGCGGAGCTACTTTACTGCCTATGGCCTATAGCGTGTTCTGTAATGAAAAGACAGGCATGCAAAGCCCAATTGCAAGGTAGCTGCCAAAAAAAGCAACTAAAATGCACGAGCACCGTGGAATTTGTTCGGTACGTTTTTGGCAGCACTCACAAAAGGACTCTTAGGCCACGCCCACTGCTGACGCAGTGGGGCTGTAGGCCCGAGTCCTAATAAAGTTAAACCTGATTTATAGTTAGGAAAACATATTTTTCCTTTACAAACAATGTTTAAACTACGTAAACTTAAAAAATTCTAAAGTTATGTTTATAACTTTCATTTACAATTTATCCACCATCTTCAAATTATTATAAGTAGTGGACCTTGTAGCAAACACTTTTCAGCTCGCTAACCAGACTTCACAAACTATGACTCACCACTCTACCTTGCAGTGTGTTCTCACAAATCATGATGCTCCACTGTACAACACTACACGAGACTACACCATTCTACTGCACAACACTGCACTTAACAACACTTATCTGAATGACACCCTAATGCACTGAATGACACTCTATGCCGCTGCACTTTACAACACTTTGCTACACTTTATGCCACTGTACAACACTTTGCTCAATGACACTCCACTCCACCACTCTCCAATTCATGACACTCCAGTCAACCACACTCCACTCTATATCACTCAGCTCTACTGTTTGACACGCCACTACACTGTACAACATGCCGCTTCGCTCCACAATACTACACAATACGACACACCACTCCACTGTATAACACTTTACACAACTCAACTCTATTCCACTCTACAATATTCCACTCTGACACTAGACTTTACAACTCTCTCCTTCACTGTACTGTACTACACACCACACCACATTACAACACTCCAATCAGTGAAACCCCACACTGCGATTTAAAACACATTTTTATTAAAAATAAAAATCTTTAACATACAATGAAAAAACACATAGGTTAAGGATAATTGATAGTTAGAAATACCTTATGTATTATTTGCATGCAAACCAAACTTAAAATACACAAAGATTAAAAATAGTTGTTATAATTAGAACTTCAGTTTGTCAATTACACACCACTTTCAAATTACTATGTTGCGCGCCTCCAAACACAGTCTTGTCAACTCGCTCGTAAATTGTAAATGAAAATTATAACTATAACTTTAGAGAGTGATACAACTGACAGAATTCTGGAATCTTAAGCCGACAGCGAGTAAGCTACATGATATTTGGGGACCACGGGTTACTTACCTTTATGGCTTGGAGGATGCTGATTTAGACCATAACACTCCTACAAAAAGTCCCACACAGACACCTGTACGCTTGACCAATGCCCAAGCGGGTGAGCCCACACCTCTATAGATCGTGACTGTAATAGTGATATTAAACTTTTCTGTGTAGGATTCAGTCTTGGCTCTGGTGTCTGATGTGAAGTTCAGTGCCGTTGGCTATAGCTGGTTACCTCTTATACCTGTATATGAATCAATGTTCCACTATGCTTTGACCTGTTTGTATTAAGATGTTCTTATTGAAAATTGTCAATAAATCTTTTTTTTTAAACTAACAAATTCACTTAGAAAACAAAGGTTAGAGGGATGTTATAGTTAGGTGAATATGTCATGTAAATCATACCATTTGAAACTAACAAATCCACTGAAATGCACCAGTTATAGTTATCTCAAGTAACTATAACGTGCACCCTAAAGTAACTATAAATCACGCCCCTGCCATGCACAGTATTATCAGCAATGATGGCATTTCCAATGAAATTAGAAATTTTATAAATGTAGTCAATACATATGTCATGAGTTATTTAATATGAGAGGGTAAAATCAGTGCATGGCAAGGGAAAAAGTTATAGTTACTTTAGGGTATGGGTTAACCTTTGGTTATTTCATTGAATGTCTAGGTTTTTAGAAAACACCATAAAGTAAGATAGTCATCATAATTTAAAGTGGGGGTTGAGACGCAGGGTATGGCCTGGCCTTGCCCATTGTGCTGCCCCTGTCCGCCATCCATTGTATAAGTCCATTCCCCTGCCCCACTTTCCATCCCTGTGTGGCCATTGTTCTGCCATGTAGGAACCACAGATGCAGTATATCTTCAAGGTAAGCTTTATTGTAGGAGAACAGGCAGGTACGACAACAAGCCAGCTCCACACACGATAATGACCACAGCGTCCCAACATTCTGGAACAGGTGGCATCCAGTCACCTAGGAACAGGTAACTAGAATACCACAGGCCACCTGCCTTCCCACCTGCCCTGCATAGTTTGCTGGCTGTACCTACCCACCTTCTCCTTACACCCCATTGTCCAAGTCCATTCTCCTGCCCTGCAAGGTATCATGTACTGTCACTGCCCTCCAGTTAGCTTGATGTCCCTGCCCAATCCTCCTACCTTGTCCCCCCTCACGTCTGCTATGACATTCAAGCCTATCCACAACACCCTCAGTAGCTTCCCACCTATCACCCAGGACCAATTTCGGGAACTACTGTCAAGAGTAAAATCCGGTGCCCCCACGGACAGTTGCCCACCCCACATCTTAAAAGAGTGCTTCTCGACATACCCAGCCCCTGCCCTTACACTCCTGAATAATTCCCTGACTCTCTGCATAGTCCCCTCAGCGTTTAAAGAGGCCATAGTCATCCCGCTGCTAAAAAAAACCTGGGGCAGACCCAGCTTGTAAAGCCAACTTCCGGCCCATCTCGCTACTGCCCTATCTGGCAAAAGTTCTGGAGGCTCACGTGGCTAAATGCCTCTCTTGCTTTCTTGAGGAATCCTCCTGCTTTGACCCCCACCAGGCAGGCTTTCGGCCGGCACACTCCACAGAAGCAGTAGTCACCACAGTTCTGGACAC
Organism: Lissotriton vulgaris; assembly: GCF_964263255.1. NCBI lineage: Eukaryota > Metazoa > Chordata > Amphibia > Caudata > Salamandridae > Lissotriton > Lissotriton vulgaris. Next base: position 541,469,016 of record NC_141695.1, on the reverse strand, counting down.
CCTGCGTGACTGCGCCGACAGACGCTCCCCACAGGCCCTGGTTCTCCTGGATCTATCTGCCGCTTTTGACACAGTCGACCACAACATCTTGGTCGACCGTGTCGAACAGGCCGGCGTCCGGGACCTAGCAGCCTGCTGGCTGAGATCCTTTCTGACAAACCGCAATCAAACACTACGCCTTGGAGACCTAATGGGTGCTAAACAGCCCATCACCAGCGGAGTGCCACAAGGCTCCTCCCTGTCACCCCACTTATTTAATCTATACATACTTCCCCTGATTCAGACCTTAAGAGACAAACAGGTGAGAGTCTTCAATTATGCAGATGACTTACAACTGCTTTTTACCATCGACAACACTGAAGACTCCATACTGCATTTTCAGTCTACCACGAGCTTTATTAAAATATGGATGGACCAGAACCAGCTCAAGCTGAACCCGGGGAAAACCGAGTTAGTCCTGACCGGCGACAGCGCCAAGTACTGGGGCCCACACTACTGGCCTTCTGAATTGGGCCAAGCTCCAACACCCTCCTTGTCAGCCAAAACACTTGGAGTCACCGTGGACTGTGATCTCTCACTGAAAGCGCAGGTAGGTCAGGTAGTCTCCTAGTGCTTCTTCCAACTAAAACAAATCCGGAAGGTACGCTGTCTGCTTACGCCCGAGGCAATCACCCAGGTTGTGATCTCTACTGTACTGTCCCATCTGGACTACGCGAATGCCATCTATCTAGGTCTTCCCAACTACCTAGTTAAACGACTCCAGATGGTACAGAACCATGCTTCAAGGTTAATCCTGAACCAACCAAGGCGACATGCAGCTACCCCCCTACTTAGGAAACTGCATTGGCTCCCAGTTACCCAGCGCTGTGCCTTTAAAACCGGATGCATAATTTTCAAGTCCCTTTACTGTAAAAGCCCCACATTCATTAACCAACTAATCTCCAGATACACCCCATCTCGCAACCTACGCTCACTCCATCTGAGCCTCCTGCAGACGCCTTCTTTCAAACTTAAGCGCGCAGGAGGCCGTAGGTTCGCTACCCTTGCCTCCTGCTTGTGGAACTCCCTCCCCCTGGAGATCCAGAATTGCCAAGACCTTCTTTCTTTCCGGAAAGCCTTGAAGACCTGGCTCTTTAGACAAGCATTTCAATAACTCAACCCTCCTCATCGATGTTCATTTTACTGCTGATCACAGCGCCAAGAAACCAATCGGTGAAAGCGCGCTTAAGAAATATTTTAATAACATAACATATCCTCTGTTGCCCGAGTCTATTTTCCTATCACTGTCTTGCTGCTTATGCTTCATGCGTAGGCTTCCTGCTTAGCTTGCTGTCTCTACTATCCTTCCTGCTGCAGTCCGATTTATGTGTGCATGCCCCTGCTCCCTCCCTTTTGCCCACCATATTCAATGGAACGGCCAAAGCCCCTGATATCTCAGTGTTCTGTTGAGCTGCCACTGCCCCTCCCGAATGCCAGCATGGTTAGATGGTTTCTACTTTTCCCTGCCCCCTCCATCCTGCCTTCAATTGTTCAAGTTCCATGCCCCTATCTCCTCCCTCCTGTCCTCCATGGTCCATTTTGCTGCCACTCCCTTCCGCCCTCCATGCTCTGTTGTGCTGCAACTGCTCTTCTTGCCCGCCGTGCATGGTCTGTTGTCAAGCCCCTGCACTCTTCCCCCACCCTCTCTTGGCTGTGTCCAGCCCCTAGACCTTCCTTCTGCCCTCAATGGTACTTTCTGCATGCTTTTGGCCTTTCCGTCTTGCACACCATGGCTGTTGTGTTGCAACTAAACCTCCGGCTTCCCATGCATGGTCTTTTATGCTCCTAGTGTCCTTCCTACCTGCCCTGCATGGTAAGTTTGCTGCTCCTGCCCTTCTCTCTGACCTCTGTTTTCCATGTGTGGGCGCCTATCCCATCGCTCCTGCCTTTCATGGTCCCTTGGTGTGCCCCGCCTCCTTTCTCCAGCCCTTCATGGTCTGTTGTGCTGCAACGGCCCCTCCTGTCTATCCGGTATGGTCAACATGCTGCCCTTGCCTCTTTCCCCTCTGCTGTCCATGTGCATGGCCCTGTCCCCTCCCTATTGTTTTCCATGGTCTGTTGTGCTACACTGCCCTCCCTCCTGCTGAGTTATATTGTGCTGCTGCAACCCCTGGTGGCATCCTGCAATGTCAGTGTGGGGCCCCCGCCCACTATTGTACGAGTCCATGTCCGAGTCCATGTCTCTACCACATTCCTCCTGCCCTTCATGGTCCAATGTCCCATACATGCCAACATTTTTAACTTGGTAATTGAGAGATTGTGGGAAAAAAATCTGGGTAATGGATTTTCTTCATTGCCTTCCATTGAAAAAGAGGAGATTTTTGGTGAGAAACATCTCAAATAAAGCTCTTTTGTGCTTAAAAACATCAGACATTAAAACAAACAAAAACTGGAAATTAATTAGCTGCATGAGATAATTTATTACTAATGCAGCAGCTGCATGCCTATATTCAGAATGGGTTTTAACCATTTATTATAAAAGCACAAATCATATTCAATACTTTTTATCAGAGGCATTAGTCAACATCTGTAAGTAGTGGATTTATAACATCTACATATAGAGCAAGGACTTCTCTATGTCCGATTTAGGAAAGGTCCTATTAGACATGCATAAAAATAGTTTGAATCTAGAAGAGAAGATCAAACTATTTTTTGTATCCCTAATGGGACTTGTGCTGAATCAGACATCATGCAGCAGGTTGGATCTTAAAACCAGTCCTTCATCAATTACCACAAATGCTGGAGTGGTGGCCACTCCATTGTCTTCAACACCCATATCAACATAAGTTAAATATATTCTTAACACTGTGCAGTTTACATTGTTTTATGTTAAACATCAGTGTTTCCAACACCGGAGACGAATTAGCCTCTATACTTTTATATTTGAGGGATGCAGCTGATTGGCCAGTGATTTTAGTAGCACTGAATAGCCCTCTGCTATATAATTTGGATGCATTTAAGTAGAAAATGGGTAACATTTTTGATAGAAGAACCTTTAGTGGATACAATGTTATTGAATCTTAAGCAAAGAAAGAAAATTAGGTATTTAACACAATTTAATACATTTTTGTTAGAAGCTCAGTGACCTGAAGAAAAGAACAGTCTTTCAGCCACGGCCGGTGCAGCTATGATTGGTGGGGTGGGGCGGGGGGAAGGCGACAGACACCAAGGGGAAAAAAAACAGAAAACCACTTACCTTGCGTTCATGGCATTGCCGAGTCAGGGATGCAGCGAGCGAAAGGTAAGTGGTATTCTTTTTTTAAAGTTTATTTTCCCTCGTATTCGTCTGTCGACTCCCCACCTCCCTGCTCTTACCTGCACCACCTGCGACTGCTATCTTTTAGAGGTCATTTAGTGACAAAAGAAATTATTTATTAATGCAGGCTTCAAATAGACCAACTCATTTTGAGAAATTGTCAATCTATTGCTGCAATTAAACCCCAGGCAAAATTAACGTAAAGGAGAAAAAAGAATGAGTAACTACAAGCGTTTGTATAGACCTTTAAAGGTGAAAGATGATAGGTATCAAAATTGTCCTGCTGAACCGATGTATATTGGGGCTATTCTATCACCATTGCCAAAAGAGGAAAAAGAGAATTGGCAGAAGAATAATCGGGAAACTACGTTTCCAACGCAACTTTTCCAACGCACTACTATTACAGCGAAACTTTTACAACGCAACATCCATTACATCGCATGCCATTACAACACAAACATTACAACGCATGACACTACAACACATACAACTACCAAGCATGTCATTACAGCGCAGTCATTACAATGCATACCATTACAACGCATACCCTTACAACACATAGTACCCTTACACTATCCAACACTTACCCTACTGTTGCACCCCCTGAAGTTAGAATAGTAATTTTTACCCTTACACTATCCAACACTTATCCTACTGTTGCACCCCCTGGAGTTAGAATAGTAATTTTTACCCCTACACTATCCAACACTTACCCTACTGTTGCGCCCCCTGGAGTTAGAATAGTAATGTTTACCCTTACACTATCTAACACTTACCCTACTGTTGCACCCCCTGGAGTTAGAATTATAATTCTTACCCCTACACTATCCAACACTTACCCTACTGTTGCACCCCCTGGAGTTAGAATAGTGATTTTTACCCCTACACTATCCAACACTTACCCTACTGTTGCGCCCCCTGGAGTTAGAATTGTAATTTTTACCCCTACACTATCCAACACTTACCATACATGCAATGTAATGTTATGCGTTGTAATGGAATGCGTTGTAAAGGTAGTTTTTAAAAATTTGTTGTAATGGCATGCGTTGTAATGGAATGCGTTGTAATGGAATTGCGTTGTAAAAAATGCATTGTAAAGGTATGCGTTGTAAAAGTATGCGTTGTAACATCATACATCCTGAATAATCAGTGTTTGTACTGTGGGTCCTCTAATCATTTTATGAAGAATTGCCAAAAGAAACCAAGTAAGAATTGGTCAGGAAAATAATAAACACAGTGTTGAAAGGGATCCTATTATTGAGGAAAAGGCCCAAAAAATCTACAATCACCAATGGAGGAGATCACCATAATTAAAGATAAATATATATTTTTTACTGTTTTCTAAATTGATCAAGATGGGAATCAGTACATGTTTAATGCTCTGGTTGGCTGAAACAACTGGGATAGCAGTAGATTGGGGTAAATTCAAAAGCATTGGATGGTTGCTAGAAAATAAGAAGGGTTCCATATCAAATCAGAGCAGTATGGGTTCAGAATTAACCTCTGGATGCATTGCACATCCTAAAAACGTTTTAATTGAAGTGTTTTGGAAAGATATCAGGAAATGATGCCCTTGCGCATCATTGATGCAACTCAATGTCAGTTAATGTTGGGCTTAAAAAGGCTTAGACAAGTTAATTCCTTGATAAATTGGAAAGGTGAACAAGTTGAATTAATTTCCAAAATTTGTCAAAAACGTGTCTGGGGAGATTGAATTAGGAAAGTGTTGTTCAGTAAAACATTTAAGTAGTCAAGCAGAAAACATTTTCCAATTATAATTTCCTCAAACACCATCAGATTCCTGGACATTATCATGAATTTCAAGATGTATTTTGTAAAAAGACAGCAGACAGTCTTCCACCACATAGGTCTTAATTCCTAGTTCCACTCTTCCCTTTAGTAAACTATATGCTTTGACAAGAAAGAGACAGGATCTGCTACATTATCTAGATTATTATCTAGAAAACAGCTTAATGGAGGCTGGTCGGATCCCCCTACTAGTTGGAGTTATCTCTTCTAGGATTTCCTCAAATATTAGCCATGCTCCATTGTTCCATATTCCCCAATGCCACTCCTCTAATTACCAAAACTGCTCTTCCAGCTTGGAGGACTGCCTTACACCACACTCACTGAGACACCAAACACCTCGCTGGCACAGCACCTGGTTGTGGTAGCTGGCGACATTGCAGAGCTTTGGGAGAGGGGGCCTTATTGGCATTTTGTTACTAGGAGACGTCTGGTCAGGGACGCACATGCGGTCTTTTAAAGAACTCCAAAGCACTTATGCCCTTACTAATACACAATTCTATAAATACTTTCAAATGAGACATGATCTACTGTCTCACGCCTCGCAGACTGACTATCTACCAGAGTTCAACCCGCTGGAGTCTACACTCCTTATGGGTTATCTGGGCAAATGGAGGGGGGGGGGATCTCCAAAATTTACTGCACTTTGATCATCAATGCCCCAGATACTTTATATCATCTCAGTACCCTAGGGGGGAACTGGATAGGTCCCCTTGTGGATGATGACTGCAGAGACATGCTGTTGGTGCCCGGGCTTATCACAATTTCTTCATGATTGCAATTGATCCAAACATACTACCTCTATAGTGCTTATCACTCCCTGGCTAGACTACACCGAGCGGACCTCCTTTTTCAGACCTCTTGCCCCTGCTGTGGCGACACTCCTGCTGACTTCTATCACATGGTCTGGGTATGTCCTAAGATTCAGGAGTTCTGGTCTTCGGTAGTGGGAGAACAGACAAATGTGCTGGGAGGCACAATGAGGTTATTAACAGTTATGGTGTAGTTTCCAATTTCCTTGGTAGAACGTGTGTGCATCATAGTCTGTAAAACGCAGTTACAACAGTAAGAATGCTGTACTCACTGAAACCTATGGTGGTTCTTCCTATGGATGTTTATTCACTGTCCTTGAAAATGCATGCACTACACCTTGTAGTCCAACGAACTCAGTGCTCCATGCTCGAGATGCTCCATACTAAGTATGGGCGAATTTTGCGAATTTGCGGTTCGCGAATTTGCGTATTCACAAATTCGCAATCCGCAAAATCCGCGAACTCTCGCGAATTTTCTCTTTTTTTTGTGTTCGCAAGGGTTTCTGCCAGTACGCAAGGGTTTTGTACCAGTTCACAATTGCGAACTTACTTGTCGGCTCGCAACGGTCGCGACTATGTTGTTTTTACGTCTGGGTTATCATCACAGGTTCACAGCACCCTCTGTTTCACCACTGCCACCCTCTTGTTCACCCATGCCACCCTCTGGTACATCACTGCCACCCTCTGGTTCATCACTGTAGATTATGGGGGGGAAAAGCAAGCACACCTGCCCTGCTTCAACTGACATGAATTAATTTGGGGTTGATTAATGTGCCACTGAATTTAAACTTCCAGTCTGGCACCTGCTTCCTTTTCTGTAATTTGCTTTCTGTTGCAGTGCAACTTTTTTTCACAGGACCTTTGTGGCCTACTTGTAGCTATTCTATGAGCCTGCTGTGAGGGTCAGAGCAGGGTCATAGAATAGTTGCAAGTAGGCAACTGAACTCTGGAGGGGCCCCTCAGGAAGCACTACAGGGAATGGTTACTAATGATGAGTTTGAACTTTTGCACCTGGTGAGTGCTTTCAGTTTTGCAAAACTCGTTTTACTGCAATTTCGCGGGATTCGCGGGGCGCGAATTTGCGCGAGATCGAATTCGAAAGCCGCGAATTTGTGCGAATATGCGATTTGTTTTTTTGCGGCGTGTTAGTTCACAAGGTTTTGTGCGTTTTAGCGAGCCGCTTGTAGCACAACGGCGCGAAGTTACCCTCGCGATCATTCATGAGCGCGGCCATCTTGTTTGCATGACGTATTTCCATATCCGGGCGCTATGTGTAATCTCGCAAAATGTGCAGTTCGCTAGTACAAGTTCGCGTGAGATCGCGAGGGAAATCTCGCGCAAACTTACCCACGCGGTCATGAACGGGCGCGGCCATCTTGTTTCTCATTCATTGCTATGGTTCTGGGCATGCTTTCTGTATCCTCTCTGAATCTCTGCCATCCTTTGCTTGTTTGAAGTTTTTTTTAAATCTATTTTACTTATTATCTATCCCTCTATTTTTCTAGCTCTATATTTTTGTGTTTTCTGCTACTTTTGGTTCATTTTAAACTACTTTTTAAACTCTTTTCTTTTCTTCTTCCCTATTCTATTTCTTATTTCTTATTTACCTTCCTTTCTGCCCAGACCATTATAAAGGGAGCCGGGAAGCATCCTGAGAAGGGGAAGGGTCCTGCACCCCGTGCCTGGCTCCCGTGCGGGCGTTTGAGGGGAGCAGGTCACAGTCCGGGAGATCTTCAGTGCGGAGGAGGTGGCCGCACTAGTTTTTTATGTTCCCCAGGACCATCATGGCAGGCGGCAAGATCGACAGTGGGTACGGGATCCAGGAGTGCCGGAAGCGGTGGGAGAAGGTGTGCCAGGCCATGTACCAACACTCTCGGGTCCAGCGCACCTACAACCAGGCCACCCACCGTTGGACGGATCTCCTGGACCGGGAACGCGACTTGATCGACCTGCTCGGCCTCGAGATCCCCGGGCTTGGTGAGTAGTAGTAGCTATTTCTTCACTACTCTGTTTTCTCCTGCTCTGTGTGTTATTATATTGCAAATTTTGTTTTTTTACCAGGAGCAATACTGCTGCTGATTACATTGTAGGTAAATTATATTTCAAAATCTTCTGTGCATTTCAGGTGCACTGCTCTCCTTCTCAGTAGCGTTGCTACTATGCTTATTTGTTTTCGATTTTGTGTTCATTTCCTTGGCCTTAGAAATTATGTATGAGTGTAGTTTAAAGAACTGCGTAATGCTAGCCACTAAGGGTCAGATTTTTGATTACCGGCGCATCCCTGCAAAGTAGCAGGGATGCGCCAGTAATTGTGCGCCACGCCACCACCACCCATGGTGCTCCGTATTTACAATCCCCGGTAGCTTGTCTCCTTTCTGGTGAAGAATTGGCTTGGTAGTTTAGTCTGCCCTGTTCCCATGATGCACTGGGCCAGGGACAGACTGATTTGCATATAGCCAGGTTCTGAGCTGGGATGGGGCAGTGAGATAAATAACGGTGATGGATCAAGCCCTGATCTTTGGACTGGGTAAGAGTGGTCTGTTTAACTCAGACACTCTGTTCATCACCACCCCCTTTTGTAAATCGTTTTTGGCCACTATAGGTGTGGCAGGGTATACTCAGACATGAGTCCCTTTCTCACTGCTCCATCAGGATTCAAGCAAGCCGGGCCGAAGAAGGCTGAAATGCCAGAAACCGGTCCCCGGTAGCTTGTCTCCTTTCTGGTGAAGAATTGGCTTGGTAGTTTAGTCTGCCCTGTTCCCATGATGCACTGGGCCAGGGACAGACTGATTTGCATATAGCCAGGTTCTGAGCTGGGATGGGGCAGTGAGATAAATAACGGTGATGGATCAAGCCCTGATCTTTGGACTGGGTAAGAGTGGTCTGTTTAACTCAGACACTCTGTTCATCACCACCCCCTTTTGTAAACCGTATTTACAATGCGGCACACCATGGGCCCAAAACGTCACCGAAGCATTACGCATCTGTGCCGTAAAGGCGGCGCATTGCTGGAGTTGCGTCGCAACGATGGCGCAGCTCCAGCAATGCTCTGGGGTGCCCTATCTCCCCAATGCTGCGTCAAGCCGCACGTCTGCTTAAAGCAGGCGCAGGGTTTGAGTCACGCATCATTGTCCTAAAAGTGACTGATTGAAATCTTGTAGATTTCCCTCCGCCACTTTTAGTATGCGTTCCTGCGCAGGAACGCCCTCTCTTTCACCGGAACACCCCCTGATGGCGCAGGGCTTTACAACGTGATGCATCTCCCATATGCGTCACGTTGTTAATATACGCCGCACCATGGCGCCTCTTTTGTTCTGCCGCTGCGTCACAAAAGTCACGCAACAATGGAGCAAAAGAGCCGCAAGGGGCTTCTAAATCTGCCCCTATAGACTCCAGTCCAGTCCTTCCTTTGTACAGCTAGCAATAAGAAGAAATAGTGGTGGTGGATTGATAGTTTGAGTATTTTAATGGCTGGTTAATGTAGTAGGAAACTTTTTAGTGTTGTCGCTGATCTGCAATCACGATGGACTTTGTCTGTCACTTCGCGTGCTGCGGACTGCTGCCTGCCAGTCCTAGGCAAACTTTTTTAGTAGTTTGTGAGTTACATAACTTTCCAAGTCGACGGTCCGCAAATCAAGCAATACTAATACCGTAGTAGACCACATGAGATAGGTCAATATATCCTGTGGAATAGTTGTCTATTTGCTATTTCGCCAAAATATTTTGTTATTGTTCTTTTGAAATGTTTGATTTGGTTGACAAATATCATCCATGTTTTCTGGTCTTTCTTTCTTTCATGTTGTACATCAGCTCCCCCCAGGGGCAAGAGGACATTGGAGGAGGCTGCTGCTGCTGAACAAGGCCAGGATCGGTCAGGCGAGGGCTCCTTTGCTGGCCCCGGTAAGTTTTAATTTTAATATAGAGTACCTATTTTTTCCTAGCGTTCCTCATTCGATTTTCTCTAAATCGTCTTTGATCTTCTTGTAGACTTTATCTAAATTCTTATCCTGCCTCGACTATGACTCCCTGTGGTATTACTAGATTATTCTTATTAGTCTGTCTGTGTAGCTAACTAAGATTGCACATTTGGCAAACGGTGTAAAACAAGACTCCCATTCTAGTCAGCAATAGCTCTATGCACTGAGTGCAGTCCTCTGGGATTGTCCATAATGTCTTTTCAAGTCTTCTAAATGTTTATGCTTTTTTGACAATTACCAACAATAAAAAAGTGAATGACCACCAAGAAAGAATAAGATACTAGTACTTTACTTTTGGTTTGGATAGGAGGACAATCCATACTACTACTATTGCAGGGACAAATCTGCACAAACAGAACTATGGACACTAAATAGTGCATTGTTTATCAATTATAATAGGCGCAGGTAGACTTTCCACATACCTCAGTGATATCAGTCTTTGAACAACCCCCAATCTCCTTACTGACTAGATAGTGTGGCAGAGTCATTTAGCTCCCGAATTCATCGTTGATTGATCCCCAATGATGATTATCCAACGCAGGACAAGAGTACGAAGTCAGAGTCCAGAAGTGTCAGAGGCACAGACTCATGCTTGCAAATTGCAAAACCTTTTGGTCATTCACTCTTGACCAAAAACCACAGAGTTATTAAAATCAAGCTTGTCATAAAACATAAAGTACGGTTGATTAAAAATGGAAAAGTGGTTATAGTGATTTATTTCACACATTTATTGTGGGCGAGCCGAGCCCTCACCTGGTTTGAACTTCTTTTTGGTGCTAAATTGTTGGTCCCTCTGTCCTAGTGGTGATGATGATGATTTCTTCTTAGAAGTGAAGCTTCTGTCTGTTACGACAAAAATGGTGTGTGTTAAAAAGCAAGCATTCATCAGTTGTGCCAAAAAGTGCAGCAAGACAACACCCTTCCCTGGAAAAAGGGACATTTTTACTTTAGAGTAGACAGTCACAAATTATTAGATTGGTTTCTGTATTCACATTTCTTCATTCCTAGACAAAATACTAGTGAGTGGTGTATGTCTATGACATCTAACATTCTTAAATGTACTTTGTAGGTGGAACATCTGGTGCTGGGCCCAGGGCGGAGGTGGAGGAGGAAAGCTCTGGGGAGGAGGCGGTGCAAGTGCCGGACCAAACTGCTGTGCGGGTTGCCACGGTAGTGGCGGGCAGTGGTAAGCTCTTATATTCCTTACTTATTGAGATTGCAGACTGCATGGTGTGCTCCCCGTGAGAAAACGTAAGGTTTGTCCAGATGAGAGACATGAAGAAGAATGACTGACATATAGTTTGAATGGATGGACGCCTGGATCATGGTACTATCAGACTCTTAGATAGCATATGTGTATCTAGAGAGAGTAGACGGTCACTGGATGAACTAAGTGTTACTTTGAAGAGCATGTGACACCGCACCCGCAAGTCCGTCCCAGTGTAGGAAAGGCAAGGAAAAGAAGTTGTAATTTTGTCCGAATACTACCATGAATAGTAGCAGTAGTTTGTATTGCAAGCACAGCATATATCCGGCTATTACGATGGCCACTCACTACCTCTGTTAATAAGTTTAGTAGAACTCGGTCATTCATGTGTGGATGTATCACTGTTCACTCAATAAAAAGCAAAGCACCTAAAGTCATCCCATATGTAAGCAAATACATACCATGTGCAGTGATAGATAATCAGATTATTTATCTTCTTCATTTTCCTTTTCTAGTATTCATTGGCACTGTAGGGTGAAAGTTAAATTAATTAAGCAGTAGCCCTTGTAACAGAGTATTCTCAGTGCCACCCATAATAAAAAAAGTAAGAGCATCACCACCTGCATGTACTGGACTGGTACAGTAACGCAAGTTTGTCTCACTCATCATGGCGGGCTTCTGTTTTTCTCGGGTGCAAGTTGACTGCGCTGGCATTATGCCGGCTTGCAGAAGTTAACGTACCAATTTTGCTAAACAAGAGAGAAGAAGAAGAAGAAGAAGAAGAAGACTGGTGTACTGTCATAGTCGACTCTAAGGGAGTGAATCCATACTGCTCGTAGAATTGAATCCATACTGCTCGTAGAATTGATTCCTTAAACTCCCACTAAAGTTAGAGCAAGGATGAAGAAGTGGGAGGTTAGATAGATACTGGCCACAATAGTTATGTACTGCGCTTGCAAGTTGCTAGTTCTACTGTGACACAACTTTCTGCTGAATCAATTTGTGTTAATCTTAAAGAGCATTGGTTACAGACTATGTCTTTCTTTCTTCATATAGATGCTCCTTCCAAACCAACACGGAAGGAGCTGGCTAAAAGGGCCCGGCAACGGAGGCTGGAGGCCACTGTCGCCGAATATCGGCGGCTGGTGGCCCAGGAGGAGGAGGACACGCAGACTAGTACGTCAACAACATCGACGGTGACACTTGCATCCTCCTCCGCGCTCCCTAGGTCAGCCAGTCAGCGCAGCAGGTCTCCAGCGGTACGGAGCCCGGGTACCGCAGCCACCCGCCACCGCCGAGCAGCAAAGAAATCATCTGCCCCCCACAGCAGTACCAAAAAAAGGATGCACCGCCTTTCCCTGAGGGTTTCCTACCTCGAGCAAGAGCTCGTCAACACCAAAACCCGCGTTGAGACCCTCCTCAAGGAGCATGCCGACCTGGCCCAAAAAGTCAGTAGGAGGAGACTGTCCCTTGCCCCTTTTTTAAAGACTTCTGGGGGGTGGGAATTGGGAGTTGGGTTTTCTATTTTTTTGGAATTGGTTTTCAGGGACATTCGTTGGGGTTCGGGAGGGGGGGTGGGTTGGGTCTTGCAGGAGATTATTTATGTTAGGGATATATAAATATACTTTAAACTTATGCTATACGTGTTTTTTACTGCTTTTGAGGCTGGTGAGTGGGGGTTTAACAGTCCGGAAACTTAAGTGGCATCTTGATTCAAGTTGTGTAAGTACTAATGGCCCAAATATTTTCAAAACTAAGTGCCTCTCACAGAGTAAGTGAATTCAATAGTCCTAGGACCGTCAGTCTCTCGTCTCTCCTAATACTCCATTATATTACCTCCCCCCAAATGCTTATCTTACCTGTAATTTGTGTTTGGAAATAGGGCTAGGCCCAGGGCAGGCTGCACGCGAAATGGCGATTAAGGTTGGCAATCCTGGGTGGATGAAATGTCATCATTGCGGTGGTACTTGTGGTGTTACACAGTGGCAGTTGCAGCATCTGAAAATGAAACCTTGTTTGTCCTTACCGTAGCATTAGAACTGTACGATAGAGAATATAGCAGGTGACAGTACACTAGAACAGTGCCACAATGTAGCCTAACAAATGGTAAAGTATTGAAAGTATAACTAGTACTTGCGTTGAATTTCTTTGACATTGGCTACTACTGCAAGAAATAGTACCGAAGGTGAAGGACACAGCAGCGTAAAAATTTGCCACGTCTAGGAGGAGGATGTTCTTGATGACCAATCAAGTTGATGGCGCACATGAAAATCTGCTTTCATTTGCCAATAGTGACTGAGTGTCAATCTGAGTAAAAATATAATATATCCTCGGATTCCTTCACCAGCCTGTTGCTATGACCTTATCCTCCCCAGCAAGTGTGTGGAATTATTGCTGTCATTTAGTCACACATCAATCAAAACCACACAGCCCGGGGGAAGAGGGTTAGGGTTTGGGAAATGGATGGGAATGGGGGATTTTGGGAAAGTTTTGTTGAGAGAAGAAAAAAAAAGCACAGCATGGACAAACAATAATTGAAGATAAAGAAATCTTTGGGTACAAAGCTAACCATAAATCTTTTAAGTGACATAAAGGAAGTGCATGCACTACTGCATGCATGGTTACTGAAAAGTAAGTAGTACTTTCGACAACCGTGAATGAAAGAATGCGACAGTACAGGACTGCAGCTTTTTCACTTGCCTATCTCTGCACTCAGAGAAACACTTCTTACATTAAATTAGGTTAAAAAAATAGCAGAAGTAAAACCTATAGAATGGCTGTAGGGATGAGTTTAGAAGCAGAGATCAAAGAAATGCAGAGTCACACTCATAGAAGTTCACAGCAATAACATTACTTAAAAGATAATTAGAAAAGAACGGATACTGTATCTGTATGTTGTTGTAGTTGTCCTGTTGAATTTCGTAAGTTCCATGCATCAAACCATTCCTCTTATTAGCGGGACTCCTCCATTCCAGCTGACGCTTCGTCCATCAATGTTGGTGACCAGAAGATACCCTGTCCCCTGCCTGCCTGGAGGATGCTGAATTGCGGCTCGCTGATGTGAAGCCTGACTTCATCCTTTTTTTCCCATTGCACAGACTGAAACCCGGCCTGTAATTATTGATAGAAAAACAGGAAGTGAAATTAGAACACCACTGACAAATAAATATAAGGTATGTACGCTGTGTAGTGCAAAAAGTCACACTTTAAGTTTCCTAATAGACAGTACAATATTTTTGAAAGTGCGTAATCTGTCTGAGTCTCCTTTTGAAGGATAAATAAGTATGGGCGAATTAATTTAGTGGATCTTTCCCCTCAAGCTAGGTGTACTGTAAACTGTGTTTTAGCACAAAATTAGACCTTCCCAGCAGTGCTCCCAGACCCTTACTAAACCCAGTCGCAAAAATGTAGAAGACCCCCAATCAGATCTCAAAAAACGAGGCCTAGTAGAAAAATGGTGACAAAACGTACTTTGAAAGTAAAGTAGGCCAAAATCCCCCCTTACCCATCGTGGATTGTATTCAAACCACTTGCAAGCAAGCAAAAGTATCCATACCCAGCATTGTTCCAAGACTGGCAAACCCCCCCACAAACAGCCCCCGCCCAAACACATGCAATACAATACTGCTAACCCTAACGAGCCCTAAGTTAAGAATAGTGGCAAACGCTTTCTTTAACTAGGCCAAATGCCCCCTTTCCCACCATGGATTTTCTTCAAATCACTTGCAACCAAAATTACACATTCCCACAAGTGCTCTAAGACCCCAGAACTCAGTTGCAAAAATCTAGAACACCCCGAAACACATGTAATCCTGCTGCTAGTGCTAACCCTAACGAACCCTAAGTTACTAAAAGTGCCAAAAGGCTTTTCAGCATAGTTTTCTCCAAAACACTTTTATCCCGTATTAGACCTTCCCAGCAATGCCCCAAGACCCGCCAACCCACCCGCAAAAAAGCACAACACCCCCAAACAGGCAAAAAGAAAAAAATGGAATATCATATACTTACAATATTTTTCGGCCTTCTATCCAAACGCGCTGCGCAGCTATGCCCTAATTTTTTTTCCACCATGGATTTCCTAAAAAACAAATGAAATCAAAATTAGACTGTGCCAGCAGTGCTCCCAGACCCAAAAACACACCCACAAACACCCGGATCCCCCCCAAACAGCACCTCAAAGACAAGCAAATCAGCAAAAACGTAAAAAAGATTTCGCCTCCGATTTTGTCCAAACTACTTTTATCCGGTATTAGACCTTCCCAGCAATGGCCCCAGAGCCGTCAACCCAGGCGGAAACTAGTAGAAGACCCCCAAACAGCCAAAAAGCAAAACTTCAAAAATGGGTACTTAGAAATTTTTAGGCAAATTTCCAGAATCACTCCACGCGCGCTCTGCAGCTAGGCCCTAACTCCCCTTTGCCACCATGGATTTGCTTCAAACCTCTTGCAATCAAAAGTATCCATAACCGGCAGTGCTCCCAGACCCGAAACCCACCCACAAACACCAGGAAGCCCCACAAACAGGCCCCCGAAAACGCTAAATTGAGCCAAATGTCAAAAAATGCAAAAACATTTTCCTCATGGATTTTGTCCAAACCACTTTTATCCAGTATTAGACCTTCCCAGCAATGGCCCCAGATCCATCAACCCAGGCGAAAACAAGTAGAAGAACATAGAAGACCCCCAAACAGCCAAAAAACAAAACTACAAAAATGGGGACTTCGAAATTTTCAGGCAAATTTCCAAAATCACTCCACGTGCGCTCTGCAGCTAAGCTGCCCTTTGCCACCATGGATGTGCTTCAAACCACTTGCAATCAAAAGTATCCATACCCAGCATTGCTCGAAGACCCCGAAACCCACCCACAAACACCAGGAAGCCCCCCAAACAGGCCCACGAAAACATGATAGTGAGCAAAAAGGCAAAAACTTTTTCAAGTCTGATTTTCGCCAAACCACTTTTATCCGGTATTAGACCTTCCCAGCAATGCCCCAAGACCCGCCAACCCACCCACAAAAAAGAACAACACCCCCAAACAGGCAAAAAGCAAAAATTGAAAATCTCATACCTACAATATTTTTCGCCCTTCTGTCCAAACGCGCTGTGCAGCTAGGCCCTAACTCCCCTTTTCCACCATGGATTTCCTGAAAAACAAATGCAATCAAAATTAGACTGTGCCAGCAGTGCTCCCTGACCCCAAAACCCACCCACAAACACCCGGAACTTCCCCAAACAGCTCCTCAAAGACAAGCAAGTCAGCAAAAACGCAAAAAAAATGTTGCCTCCGATTTTGTCCAAACCACTTTTATCCGGTATTAGACCTTCCCAGCAATGGCCCCAGAGCCGTCAACCCAGGTGGAAACTAGTAGAAGACCCCCAAACAGCCAAAAAGCAAAACTACAAAAATGGGGACTTAGTAATTTTCAGGCAAATTTCCAAAATCACTCCGCGCGTGCTCTGCAGATAGGCCCTAACTCCCCTTTGCCATCATGGATGTGCTTCAAAGCCACTTGCAATCAAAAGGATCCATACCCAGCATTGCTCCCAGACCCCAAAACCCACCCCCAAACACCAGGAACCCACCCAAAAAGGCCCCAGAAAACATGATAGTGAGCAAAAAGGCAAAAACTTTTTCAACTCTGATTTTCTCCAAACCACTTTTATCCGGTATTAGACCTTCCCAGCAATGGCCCCAAAGCCGTCAATTCACCCGCAAAGAAGTAGAACACCCCCACAAGTGCAGAGTCTTCTTCATTGCGCGTAATCCAGCCATCTGCTTTGAGGGAAATAGGAGTCTGGAGGAGGAGGATAGAGGAGCATGTTCTTGTGAACTTGTGAACCTGAAGAATGCAGACTGCGGCACCTTCAAATCAATAAGCAAATAAGTGAAGACGGTTCTGCTGATGGGCTTGTTTTTGTGATTAGGTGATTAAAGTTTTTATTTATATTGACTTTGCAAAACACAGGAATAAAAGTGAATAAGGACGAAAAAGAAAGTTATTGATTCATTGGCTCATTTTCAGGGCTCGGTGTCAGGGAAGAAGACTAAGAGTTCGTCCCCATACTCTGCGAATTCAGGCGGGATTAGGTCACCTAACAGAGAAGAAATTCCCTCATCTAAGTTGGTGTCCTCCTCGTCTTCTTCCGGCGTGTATTCTCGTACTTTGTAATCTGGTGGTATGAGGTGCTGATTCATCTTGATCATTGTTAACCTCTCCACATTTTTTTTTAGGGGGCGCTAGAGGGCGCACTGCGGAATGGCCGCACTGTCGTGAGGCTCCCGCTGCCCGGAGCTATTATCCGCCTAGGTATCCTGATTACCATCGCTGCGCCCTGAACTGACCCCACGGTTTGGTTGGGATATCGGCTGTCCACCCACGGTCCAACTCCTGAGCCATTCGGAGGTTGCTGGCCGAAGTTACGAGGGTCCCGAGTTTCTCCGACTCGCGCTCTGGAAGTCTGATGCCCTCTTGCTCGGCGTCACTGTTCATGCCAGTCCGGGGCTCTGCACGTGGGGTGTAGGCCTAGCTCCGCCCTTCTCCGCCAGGTTCGGTCGCTGGCCGGGCGAGACGCTTGGCTCTCCCTTGTTGTCGGACTTATCTCTCGGCTCTCCCATCTGCCTGCCCAGATACCATCGCCCACGGAGGTACAACGGATTTAATACTTGGATTTTGAGGGTTTGCCCCCCTTGGGCTGGGAACGGCGACGGCCTTTACTCATCGGTGGGAGTGGCGGGGCGTGCTGGCCTGCTCGTGCCCCCACGATTTGAGCTGCTTACTATTTGGCCGGGTCCCTTGTCCGAACTGTATCCCGACTCCCATTTGCCTCGTTTCCCTTCTGTACCACCGTTATGGGGAAGCCGGACACTAAACAGTCCAAACTGTCCTTTGACTCTGGAGGGGCCAGGCGTGGGGCGCGTTCGCTCCAGGAAGCTGGGGCTTCGCGGTCCCCCCCCCCGAATGTCGCTGAGAGTGTCCCGCACCCACCTCCGCCGGACTTCGCCCAAATGATGCAGGAGATGAGGCAGGGGTTCGCCACTATAGTGGACAAAGTGGACAAGATATCGTCGCGCATGGATGCGGTCGTTCAGAAATTGGACGTGCATGAGGAGCGCTTGACGGCGGCAGAGCAGCGCATTTCGGACCATGATGACACGGCGGCCACCCATACCACCCAGCTGGCGAGAATGGACAATATCTTGCGTGTTATTGCCGCCAAGAACGAGGAGTTGGAGGCGAGGAGTAGGCGCAACAACGTGCGCATTGTAGGTGTGCCGGAGTCCACGAATGTGGGCAAAATGGAGACCTATGTGGAGAGGCTACTGGTGGGCGCCATTGGGACGGGAGTTTTCTCGTCCCAGTTCATCGTCGAGAGAGCGCATCGGACGTTGGGACCTCGTCCGGCCTCTGGGACTGCACCGCGTCCCATCATCGCGCGCCTCTTGAACTATCGTGATCGAGACGCTGCTCTTCAGGCTGCCCGCACTAACAGGGCTCTCTCCTTCGAAGGGGTGTCTTTTACCATGTACCCCGACTTCACACCGATGGTGCAGGACCAGCGTCGGAAGTTCTTGGGGGTGAAAAGGAAGCTTCGGGACCTTCAAGTGGACTACGCCTTGCTTTATCCGGCTAAACTTAGGGTGACGCATCAGGCTAAACAACATTTTTTCACCAACCCACAGCATGCTGAGGACTTTGCGAAGCGCCTCCAGCGCGAGCGCGCTGCTGCGGATCGTGGTAACGATCGGGATCCGGAGGGTGAACATTCGGCTGCTGAGGAGGAGGTCGCCTGATTCTGGTGACTTTGGACTTTGTCTATTTTCTTCCCGGTTCTTGTAGTATTGTGGACATGTAACTTTTGTATTGAGACCTGCTGGCTGCCTTCTCAGTATTTGCGGCCTAGCTATTGTCCGTTTTTGATTTTTTCGCTGATGCGTGGGCTGTGTCTGTATTACGATGAGTGAGTGCGTTTTGCTGTTTATGTGGGGTTGGGATGGCACCGCAGGATGGTGTCATGGGATGTCGCGCTCTGGGCACCCACCCCCCCGCGCTGCGCCTGGGGCCGCCTGATACTCGTTGGTGCGGACACTGGCGTGGCGTGAGGGAGTGGCGTTGTGCACCTCTGGAAGGTTCCCCGGAGGGTGTGCCCCATGTTTACCTTTTGTTTGGATTCTAGTCCTATGTTGGTTGACTGGATATGTGTTGAGGGATGGGGGGGGAGGGTGTATGTGGCCTGATGGTTGGGGTGGTGTCAGGTGGGCGGATGGGGGGGGGTTGGCGCTGTCCATGTCTATTTGCCTGGGACTTTTGGTTCGCTTTGGTGGATGCTACTGTTGTTTGAGTGCACGGGAATGTCGTTGCGCCCGCTATCCGGGCTGTTCCACTTTCTTATCTTACGGGACGGGTTCTGGGATCCGTGCTCCCGTCCATTTTGGGCCCGAGTGCGCCGGCCGCCATTTTAGGCTGCCACGTGCCGGGGCGCACTCTGCGCGCGTAGCGCGTGTGCGAGATGTGGGCCGTGTGGAATGGCTTGGCGGCGGGTGGCGCGTAGTCTGTCCTGAGTGCTTGCTGCGTGGATGGGTCGACTGGGGGGGAGTGGTTGTGTTCTTGTTTGGTTGTTTTGGAGATGACTGGGAAATGTATGGAGTGTATGTGGAGGTCGGCCCGTGCCCTGGGGCGTGGACCTATCGTTGGCTGTTGCTGGTAGTTGGATGCCCTGTATTTGGTTATAGGGTCCTGTGGGGCCCTTACGTTATGTGATGTCAACTGCTGTTGTAGATCAGATCTCAATTCTGTCCTGGAATGTACGGGGCCTTAATGATGCCAGGAAGTGTCGCAATGTGATACAGTATTTGGACAGGCATGCTATTCATGTTGCTTTTCTCCAGGAGTCGCATCTGCGCCCTGCTCCCTCCCCCACTTTCGGGGGAAGGTGGGCTGCGGCCAGGGGGTTTGCTTCGTACTCTTCTTATGCTCGTGGGGTTGTCACACTTGTTAAGAGGTCGCTTGCATTTCAGGAACTTGGATCTATGGGGGACCCTGAGGGGCGCTATGTGCTGCTGTGGGGACGGCTTGGGCAGAACACTATACTGTTTGTTAATTGCTATGCTCCCAATGTTGATACGCCAACTTTTTTTGTCACTCTGTGGGGTCATGTTCTTGCTGTGGATGCTACTCACATTGTGTGGGGGGGGGACTTCAATTTTGCATTTCAGGCCCAGTTGGACAGATCGGAGGGTAGCCCTCAGTACAATGTACAGGCTAGGGATGTGCTGCGGGGGATAGTGGAGGAGGCTGGGATGGTTGACAGCTGGAGGTACGCCCACCCTGCTACTAGGGAGGGCACCCATTACACCACACATGCTCGTTCATGGGCAAGACTGGACTATGTATTTCTCTCTAGAGGGTTGATGGCTGGCCTAAGGGGGGCCACACATTTAGCTAGGACGTTTTCAGACCACTGTCCGGTGAAGGTTGATTTGTCCGTCCCCGGGTTACACAGGCCGCGCCCGCCTTGGCGTTTGTTTCCGAGTGCTTTGCTTGACCCGGTGTTCAAGGAGGAACTCGGTGCTGAGGTGGAGGCGTTCTTCCCTAGAAACAAGGGCTCTGTGGAGAGCATTGAGGTCATTTGGGAGGCGTTCAAGGTCACGATCCGGGGTGTCACTATTTCTAAAAGTTGTGGAGTACTCCGTCTGATTGTTCGGACCCTCGAGAGGTTGGAGGCTGACTTGCGAGACTTGGAGCGCAGGATGCAGGTGACTTCGGACCCCGATCTTTTGGCACAGTTCCGCACTAAGCTCTCCGAGTATGAGGAGGAGGCTGCTCGAGAGGCTAAGCACAGGGGGAAATACTGGACGGCGAGGCGATACTGCGAAGGGGAGCGGCCCGGTAAGGTCCTCGCTGCCCTTACTAGACATCCTAGGCATGGGTCGGACGTGTTGGAATTGGTGTCTCCGGATGGCACTCGCTGTCGAGACACTTCGGAGATTCAGCGCACTTTTATTGAACACTATGCACACCTTTACACGACACAGCAGACGGGTGAGACTCGATACGGTGGTTTCCTCGATGAGTTGGCGCTTTGTTGGCTATCGGATGGTCATCGGGAGTTCTTAGGCAGGCCCCTGGAGGTGGAGGAGGTCAGGAATGCCATCATGTCTCTTTCTAATGGGAAGGCCGCCGGGCTGGATGGCCTTCCTGCTGAATTTTATAAGTGTTATATTGACATCATGGCCCCTGTGCTCCGTGAGGTGTTTGAGGAGTCTCTGGAGGAGGGACGCCTACCGGGCTCCATGCGTGAGGTCGCCATCACGTCGCTGCTCAAGCCGGGTAAGGATCCACTGGATGTGGGCTCCTACAGGCCCCTCTCATTGCTCAACTGCGATGTTAAAATTCTCGCCAAGGCCTTGGCGGTGAGATTAGCCGAACTCATGCCCGTTATCGTGTTGCCTGATCAGTCGGGATTTGTGCCCGGTCGCGCCACCTCTCACAATCTTCGCACTTTGTTTTCGCTTGTGTCGACCATCGATCCCACTGTCCCGGTTGCCGCTATCTTTCTCGATGCCACTAAGGCGTTTGACTCTGTCGAATGGGGCTACCTTATTGATGTTCTTTGTCGGATGGGGTTCCCCAGGATTTTCATCTCTTGGGTTAAGCTTTTATATACTGATCCGATGGCGAGGGTAGTAGTGAATGGGGTGCTGTCCCCCTCGTTCCCTCTCACGAGAGGGACCCGACAGGGTTGCCCCCTCTCACCCCTCTTGTTTGCTATCGCCATTGAGCCGCTAGCCTGTAGGATACGTCAGTTTCATCAGCAGAGCGCCTTTAATTGTCTTCAGCGGCAGGTCGGCATTTCTTTATACGCCGATGACGTCACACTCTATGTCAAGGACCCTGAGAACAACCTTAATTCGCTCCTGCGGGAGCTGGTCGCTTTTGGAGGTGTATCCGGGGTTCATATCAACTGGCGGAAATCTCAATTTTTCCCCCTCACGGCTGCGGTGGCCAGGTTTCCCCTTGACTACCCTTTGGAGTGGTGTGACTCGGAGTTGCGGTATCTCGGTATTGTCGTATCCTTGGATAGGGGAGACGCGGTTCGGCTCAACTATGGTGTGGCCATTACTAAACTGGCGGATGATGTCACCAGATGGATGTCTTTACCTCTCTCCATGGCCGGCAGGGCGTCTCTTATCAAGATGGTGGTTCTGCCCCGCTTTCTTTATCTCTTTCAAAACCTCCCATATCATCCTGGTGCTTATTTCTTTCGTAGACTTCGTTCTGAGCTTCTGCGGTTGTTCTGGGGGGGCAAGCAGCCACGGGTGGCCTGGGCCACCCTTACGTTGCCTTACGCTGATGGCGGTTTCGACGTCCCTGATTTTGAACTCTATTATCTCAGCGCTCAGGCGCATTATGCCTATCATTGGATGCGCCCCACGCCATTCATGCCCCAGATTGCTGCTG
This sequence comes from Lissotriton vulgaris, assembly GCF_964263255.1. Classification (NCBI taxonomy): domain Eukaryota; kingdom Metazoa; phylum Chordata; class Amphibia; order Caudata; family Salamandridae; genus Lissotriton; species Lissotriton vulgaris. The sequence goes on along the minus strand of NC_141695.1, from coordinate 541,446,461 downwards.
AGCATTGGGTCGCCCACCCGCTCCCACTGGAGGGGATGGTTTTGGGCAAGGTGTCAGATGTGGAAACGCCCCGCACGACGGTGACATGCACGGTGGATGCTTGGAAGCGGATGGCTCATTTGCTAGACGTTTCCTTTCTCTACTCGCCGGCCTTGCCTCTGTCTTATCATCCGGATCTGTCGCTGTTGTTGGAGACGGGGTTTCAGCGAATGTGCAAGCGGCTGGGTATCCTCACGTGGGGCGACTTGTTTCATGAAGGTGCCTTCCGCACGCAGGCTCATTTCTTCGGTTCGGCTGCTTGCTCCCCTCTAGACCTGTTCTATTTTGTCCGCCTGCGGCAGGGCATGCGGGCTCTGCTACCGGACTACCCTTCGGAGCCTGGGGTTACCCTCCCCCTCCATGTGCTGCTGGTTTCAGATGGGCGACACCTGGTGTCGAAGTTATACGGGGCTATTCGCCGACAGCGATCGGTCCCGACCAATCGGGTGCGCGAGCAGTGGGTTGCCGAATTGGGTGCTCCCATTACAGACGAGCAGTGGAAATATTGTTGCGGGCTCACGGCCAATGTCTCTTCTAGTTGTCGCCTTAAAATTATCCATTACAAGTTTGTTCAGAGGTACTACTATACCCCGGCGAGGAAACTGCGGTTTCATTTGGCGGAGGATGACAGGTGTGCTAGGTGTCGAGCGGAAGGCGCTGATTTTTTGCATTTGGCTTGGAGCTGTGCGGGGGTTTTGGAATATTGGACTCAGGTTCATGAAGCCCTGCAGGTTATGGCGGAGGATGGGGTGGCGTTTGACCCCTTGGTGATGTTACTTGGCTTTTCTAAAGACGTACCTGCCTCTCACCGTAGATTTGTTGACGTGGCCCTGTTGTTGGCTAAGCGTAGGGTTGCTTGTTGCTGGGGTCGTGGTAGGGTGCCGCGCTTTCAAGACTGGGTGACTGACCTCATTTACTGTCAGGATCAGTACAATATCTATTCTGATTTGATGCCTGTTCGATGCAGACCAAAGGATTTTTGGAGTCCGCTCCAGGTGTACCTCCTGACCAGGGCGGCGCGGGACTCTGATTCTGAACTTGAAGGCCGTGAGGGGATAGGCTGATGACAACGTGATGGGCTGGGAATCTACACGACACCTGCTGTTCTTCCGATATCGGGGGGGGGGCTGACTGTCTCCTTTCCTGCGAGCTATTGGGGGGTGGGAGTCTCCCTTCGGACAGGTAGTTTATCGGGAATCCAGATTGTATCCCTATGCGGCACCCTTTTTTTTTATCCAGTGCTCCTCATACTTGTGTCCCCTCTGGCTCATGTGTTCTCCGCTAATATATTGTATTCATATTGCATTGTCTTATTGGCTTGCCTGCCCATGCTGGATCATTGTATTTTACTATCTCTTGCACATTTCGTTGTTGCTCCTTGTGTTGACTGATGTCCTGCCCTGTACTTCCTTGTGTCTCCTTATTTATTTATTTTTTTGTATGCTTTCTAGGCACTGACGTACCACTGTAATGGCCGAATGTGAATGTATGTTTTTGAATGTACACTTCTCTTGTACCTGCTTGTCTCCAAATAAAGGTTTAAAAAAAAAAAAAAAAAAAAAAAAAAAAAAAAAAAAACCTCTCCACATTTTTGGGCGAGAGGCGGGTCCTTTTGCAAGTTACAATGCCACCAGCAGCACTGAAAACACGTTCAGAAGACACGCTTGTGAGTGGGCCAGACAAGTAATTTATAGCCAGGTTGGAGATCTCTGGCCACAATTCTTTTTCCCCATGCCAATACGCCAATGGGTCATCATGAACATAGACCTCTGTTGAGTCATTCAGATAGTCCAGCACCATCGACTCAAGGTTCTCCACGGTTCCTCCACTTTGCTTACTTTTTGCTGGGACCTTTTGAGAAGCAAACCCAAGCTGACTTAGCCAATCCTCTTCTTCACACAATGTTACTGTTGTGTCTGGTGCAGATGATCCGGTTGCTGGAGTCTTTAACGGCTGAGAGGGAAAATCACTCACTTCTGCCACAGCCACAGGTTCAGAAGTGGATTCATTTGGCTCCGAATGGCCTGCTGATGCTGATGTACTGCCTTTTACTTCAATTTCCTGCCATTCTCTTTCAAACCTCATGGCTGACATAGCTAGCCAACGTTTGTACTTTGAAACTTCTGCGTCACCAAAAGGAAAGAATGCTCTGCCTGCCAGTGCCTTTTTATAGTGTGGATCCAGAATAGTAGCACAAATGTAATGCTATTCTGTGTGGATCTTTTGAAGACGTTCATCGCAAAGTAGGCGCTGTAATAATTTCTCCGCCAAATCAAAAGCTTCTTGCTTTTCTTCATCTTTTTGAAACGTAGAAGACACCGCCTTCAAATGGTGCTCTAGCATGCGCAACAATGGGATAGCTTTTCCCAAATTACAGTCCTCCCTGCTGACTGCACGAGTGAAGACCTCAAAAGGACGAAGCATGTCTGTCAGGCTTTTAACCAGCTTCCATTGCTCCGCATGCATCCTCAGGTCCTTCATAGATGTACCCAGTGTAAAGAAATACTGATCGACTACCGCACACTACTCATACAGACGCTCAAGAATGTAGAAGGTTGAGTTCCAACGTGTTGCCACCTCCTGGATAAGTGCTTTCACTGGCAGTCGACGTTGATGTAGCAGGCCCCTCAGATCTTTCCGGGCCTTAAAAGAATGGCTGAAATGTGTGCACATTCTTCAGCAGGTGGTCAGTAACTCGCACACCGGACTTTCTTCACTCAAGAATTTTTAACAACCAGGTTTATGCAGTGCGCCAAACACGGCACTCTGAAATAGTTACCCAGATCCATGGCCTTAACTACATTGGTGCCATTATCCATGGAAACATAACCAATCTTGCGTTTTATTGGGGACAGCCGTTGAAAGACCTTTGTGTTAAACTCCTTCAAAATGTTTTCTCCTGTATGACTTGTCTCCATGTCAAACATGGCTAGTGTTGCATGTTTCCGAGCAGCTTTAAAAACGCTGTCCGGGTCAACACCTGCCCTTAGCTTTGCTGTAACTCCTGAAAAAGAGACCCAGTGTGCAGTGATGCACATGTAATCAGTGCCTGCGCCACTAGGCACATGTCTGTTGTCAGAAGTATTGTGTGAACAGCACTCTTCTGCAAAGCTGCCCCAATCACCTCCAGCACATCTTCATGTAGTGCTGGAACCGCAACTCTGGCAAAATAGAACCGGCTAGGAACCTTCCATTTAGGGCAGAGCGTTGCCACTAATTCAAGAAAACCAACCCCTTCCACAAAAGAAAAAGGGAGAAGGTCCAGAGCTAGCATTTTAGACAGCTTAGTGTTATACAGACGTGTCATTGGGTGGTTGCGTTCAAATGGCGCATCTGAAAACAACATGCTTCTAATGGTGGGCTGGACCATGATTTTACAGGATGATGATGATGATGACTTCTTCGACCCAGTTACGCTCGGTGATGATGAACTTTTTCGCATTGGTGTCTCACTATCTCCCACACTCTTAGTGTGGCTCACAGGGGGTATGCTGCTGACAGGGGTAATGGGTGTAAGTGAAGTGTGTGACGCTGCTTCCTCCTCGTCATTATCAGATGAAAGATCAACGGATGCAGTTTGTTGACTTGCAATTCCGGCTACCTTGATCTCCTTTAGGTGTGCATGCCATTTGACAGTGTCCTGTCTCTCAAGATGACCTCTCTGGCCTCCGGTACCATAGTTGGTACCAAGCGTACCACGACTAACTCCAAGCTTACAAATGCTACAAATGGCTATGTTTTACCTTGTGCTAACACTAAAGAAGTCCCAAACTGCAGACTTCAAATGTCTGTGGGGGGCGGAGGAGGCGATACTGGTCATGCTAATGCCAGATGAAGTGGAGGATGTGTGTTGCCGAACTTTACTGCGTTGTGCACTTGCAGCACCACTAATTGAGGAAATGGAGGTCGAGGTGGATGGAGGTCCCTTCTGGCGAGAAAATATGGAAGCGGTAGGTGGTGGTGTACTAGTTAACTGTGGAGGTCCCATTGACTCGTCGTCAGCAGCACGCTCAGCAGCTTCTCGGGCTAGGGTCAAAATGTCTGTTTGCTGCATGCCCGCTGGGGCTGCAGTGACGTTTATGATGACTGCGTTGTCGTCGTGAGAGTCTTCATCAGCAGGAGTATACGCCACTTCATTTTCAGTGTCATCATCTCACTCCATAAGTACGAGACTTCCGGGGACCTTCCTTTTACGCTTAGCTACCTTTGTCAGATCATGGTGTGCCTCACTCTCAGACGGCAGTGGTGATTCCCAATTTTCATCCATATCATCAGAAGGAAGGGGACTCGAAGAAGATGTAGACACCATCCTTGATCTTTTCCTTGCTAGGGATCTGGAAGACAATGAATGATCAGGAGGAGTGGCTTCCTCAAATGATACCTCGGCTTGAATGTCGATTTCCTGATGTGCCCCTACTTTGGGAGGAACAATTATTGTGGGCACTTGTGCCGCTCCATGCACCTCTGCTTGCGCATCTCCTTGCGCTGCCTCTCCTTCCACATGTACTTGGGCTTATACTTGCACATGTGGTTGTTGTTGCGGCTGTGGTTGTTGAACACTCGTCAGATGAGTTACAACAACCTGTGTTGATTGAGGGACATTGCTGCTACTTTCTTGTGATGAGCCAACATCACTGGTCGATGGTGATTGAACAACTATACTGGTGGCCTCTAAAGCACTCAAGGGCTTGGACTTAAGTTGGTGTGGTGGTAGTGGCACTGAGCCCAATGGAGCGGGGGTGCTGCTCCCAGCAGCTTGGTCCCCAGCAGACCCCGCTGCTGCTGCAGGCGTACTTATTTTTTCCCAAAAAATGTGGCGGTCGGCACACCAGTCTTCTTGGTAAGTGGCGCCACTTGCTTCCTCTGCTCTTTACTGGCAACTTTCTTGCTAGAGGAGCTACGGGGAACTTTTTTTGGGGCCATCTTCTTCAGATGTCAGAACAGCAGGCCGCAGTTGCACAAGTTGCAGAGTTGTCTTGTCTGTGGCCACACGTGACGTCGCGTGACGTTATGCTGCACACACCGCTGCAGGACTTCTTCCTGGCACTGGTGGTTCTCTTGTGCACCTAAAAGCAATGGAAGACAGAGGAACATCAGTTATGCAGCCAAAAAATCGAAAAACACACAAAAATCAGCACAATCCCAAGCCATCCATGCCCTCCATGATGTTTAAATTCCAGACACCCCATAGAAAGACTAGGCCCATGCACCACTCACTACCCCTGGGCATAATGGATGAAAGCTAGGCAAAATGGGTGCAGGCCTGCGAACACTGCCTGCATTCAAAATGGCCCCTTGTCCCCCAGCACATGGCCAGGGCCTGCCTGTACCAGCACTCAAAATGGCCCCCACCCACATGGCCAGTCCCCATCAACACCCCAAAAAATCGAAAAACACACAAAAATCACCACAATCCAATGCCATCCATGCCCTCCATGATGTTTACATTAAAGATACCCCACAGAAAGACTAGGCCCATGCACCACTCACTGCCCCTGGGAAAAAGGCCCCAATTGCAGCCAAAACAATCGAAAAACACACAAAAATCAGCACAATCCCATGCCATCCATGCCCTCCATGATGTTTAAATTCAAGACACCCCACAGAAAGACTAGGCCCATGCACCACTCACTACCCCTGGGCATAATGGATGAAAGCTAGGCAAAATGGGTGCAGGCCTGAGAACACTGCCTGCATTCAAAATGGCCCCTTGCCCCCCAGCACATGGCCAGGGCCTGCTTGTACCAGCACTCAAAATGGCCCCCACCCACATGGCCAGTCCCCATCAACACCCCAAAAAATTGAAAAACACACAAAAATCACCACAATCCAATGCCATCCATGCCCTCCATGATGTTTACATTAAAGAGACCCCACAGAAAGACTCAGTCCATCCACCACTGAGTAACCCTGGGCAAAAGGCCCCAACAACAGCCCAAAAATCGAAAATTCCAAAATTGTAGTTGCAGCAACTGTAATGCCCCAAACAAACTTACTTGTGAAATTTCTAATCCAAAAGTGATCCAAAGAAAGTCAAAAAGGCATCAAATCCAAATATCCAGCAGCATCCATAAAAAGTAATCCTTCCAGGTCAAGATCCAAATGAAAGTGACCAGCACATGGAGAAAGCACTGGGAGGAGCCTGCTGGACAGGAACAGGAAGTTGGAGACTGTGGGGCACTTCCTTCCTCCCACCCCCCCCCCAAAATGGACTCCTTGCAATAAAAAGTGCAGGCAAATGTCAACCTGAGGAGTTATTCTGATAAAAATCATCATTTTCAGAAGGTTAATGCTGCTTGCTAGTGGATTTCTTGTGCAGAATTGCAAATTTAGCAATTTCGTGAGTGCGAGATTGTTGCTGCCCGCCTCACCTACTCATCTACGTGTTCGCAATTGCGAGCTCTCGCGATGCGTGCTGTGCAAGGTGGCAAGGCGCGATGACGTAATCGCGGTCGCCAAACTCCCGCGGGATCCTGCAGCAAGATCCAAAATGGCGCACCACACGCAAAATATGGTGAAAAACAACTCTGCAAACGCTGAATGACGGTAAGTGAACGCTGCGCCGCAATAATGTATCACCAAGCAAAAAAATCTGCTGCGTGCGAATTTGCGAATTTTCGGCAAATTCGCGAGAGTTCGCGGATTGCAAATTTGCCAAAAATCCGCAAATTCCGCGAGCGGAACGGATTTTACGCCCATGCTTACTCCATACGTATATGTTTGAGTTTGAGTTTGAGTTTAAAAATTCTTATATAGCGCTCTTACACCAGCGGTTTCATGGCGCTGTATCTGGCAGATCTCCACAATAGGCAAGGAAGGGAGGTCGGGTAATAGAGGATTAAATGAAAATTTTGCTGAAGAGGTAGGCTTTAAGTTTCTTTCGAAACTGGGAATATGGGGTTAGGGATCTGAGATCAAGGGGTAATGAGTTCCAAAGGGTTGGGGCAAGGGTCGCAAATTTTGAGCCCCCCCATTTTTTCCGGCGAAACCGGGGAACTATCAGGAGGGATTGGGAAGAAGATCGGAGCTCCCTAGTTGGCAAGTAAGGGATAATCTCCGAAGAAATGAATGCAGGGGCCGTACCCAATCGAGCCTGATAAGTGATAGATGCCAGCTTGAATTGGATACGTTCCCGAACCGGAAGCCAATGTAAAAGTTTCAGAAGGGGAGTGACATGTGAGGATTTAGGAAGGTTGAAGACCAGCCGAGCCGCCTGGTTTTGGATCATCTGCAACCGCCTGAGACTATATGCAGGTATACCTGCATATAGGGCGTTGCCATAATCCAGGCGGGAGATGACCATCGCAAGGACGATCACCTTCAAGGCCTCAAAGGTGAAAAATCGAGAGACCTTGCGGATGGTGCGAAGAGACAGAAAAGAGGAAGAAACCACAGAACTAACCTGGGAGTGAAGGGTAAGGTGGGAGTTGAGTTTAATACCAAGGGTTTTGACCGAAGTAGAGGGGACCGGAGAGGGACCAAGGGAAGGGGGCCAAAAAAGTGAAGACCAGGGACTGGAACAACCACCCGTCAACACCAACTCGGTCTTATCAGGGTTGAGTTTCAGGTGGTTGAAATCCATCCAGTCCCTGATGAAAATCATAGTGGACTGAAAATTAGAAATAGAAGCAGAAGAAGAGGACAGATTGAAAACAAGTTGGAGGTCATCCGCATAGTTGTACACGGTGACCTCCATTTGTTGTAAAGAAAAAATGAGGGGAGAAATGTAAAGATTAAACAAAAGAGGTGAAAGGGAGGAACCTTGGGGGACCCCGCACAAAACCTTCCGAAAGTCCGCAGTGAAGTCACCCAGGCGAACTGCCTGGGTGCGGTCCCTCAGGAAGGAGGACAACCAAACCAGGGCCGTACCCCCGATCCCCGCCGCCGCGACACGGGAAAGTAAGATGGTGTGATCCACCGTGTCGAAGGCGGCAGAGAGATCGAGGAGGACCAGTGCCTGGAATTGATTGGTGTCCCTCCCCTCCCTGAGGGGAGGGACACCAATCAATAGTGTTTTAAAATCCAATATGGCGTAAAACGTCTTTTTTACTTGCACTACACACGCAAAGAGTGATGGTTCTTTACCGTGACGTTTCTTTATCCACACACGGGCTGCTCCCCAACTGAAATATGGCCACCGACATCCTTTGCTTGTAGCCATTGACATTCACAATGTAGACACGCAAGTTGGAGAGTCACACACTGGAACTGACACTCTGAACAGAATGTGCCACACGAAGAAGAATTCATAGAACGCTCGACGCAGATCCTTTGATGATGAGTGCATGGGGCATGTTACGCACTGACCTCACCTTGATCACATAAGGGTGCACGGGCCTGCCTCAGTCCCGCAACATCCTTGAAGTAGGTTGGGTTTGTGAGTCTGTCTTGCACTGATGGGGCTCACGCTAATCCCAAAGGACAGTCTCCCTGATAGCGCTCCCGCTGAGGTCGCTCCCAATTTTGCCACCTTGCCGCTACTGTCAGTTTCAGCCCAAATTGTACTGAAATGTGTCACCCCACAAAAACTCTCTCAAACAAGCTAGTACTGAACACTCAGTCCTGCGTAGAATATTAGCTGTTTCACTGTTTGTTAATTCCACTGAAAAAACACTGAAAATTAGTGCTCCTAGGGGTGGCATTCGAAGATTGTCCACCCCTGGGCAGCTTCTGGCATTTAGCACAGTCCAGGATGGTCCTGATTGGCTGGCAATGTTAGCACGAGCATGCAGTAGCGTGAAATCGATGTAGCACACATTCTTCAGAGCGCGGTGAGTTAGAGTCATCATTTTAGTGGTTTGCAAAAAGTTTCAATTATTAAAAATTTGTGAGTTTAAAGAGATGGAAGCGGCTGCTTCCGTCAGGAAGGCACTGCGCGTACTGTATGAAGCCGGGAGGAAGGCTTTAATTATCCCGGAGTCTTATAAAAGATGTGGGTGGGCCTTGAAAGGCAGAAGAGAAAAGCAGCAAGCAGCGTGTCAGCCACCGTGACTACCTGCGAGTCCAGCAACGGCTCCCCAGTTGCTTTGCAAGGAGAATGCGATGTAATAAGAGGTATTAAAGTAGATTTGAGCCCGCAGGCTCAACATACCTCCGATGCTCCATATGTCCTCCGTATGTTCTTGCGAAAATCACAAAGATGTGTAGCGAAACAACTCTCCTGTCATATCAAGGACAATGGTCACCTTGACAATTTCCAGTCTGGCTTCATTCAAAACTGCAGCACTGAAACAGCCCTGCTGCAAGTGATCGATGACGCGCTGCGGATACTCGATTCAGGGGAGTTTTGTCTTCTAATTCTCCTTGACATTTCTGTAGCCTTTGACACTGTCAATCACAACACTCTCCTTAACTCTCTTCAACAGAGAATGGGCATGGAAGGCACAATGCTAACAATCTTTCATCTCCTTTGGCGGTAGGTCGAGGTTTCCCTCAAGGCTCCATACTTGCACCCACTTTGTTCAACCTATATTTGGAACCATTGGGAAATCTCCTAAGTAAATCTGGGATCCACTATCATCTTTATGCAGACGACACTCAAATCTACCTTAAGGTGTCCTCCACACACGATCTCTCCATCCTAAACTCTACTCTCTACTCCATTAAAAACTGGCTATTAACTCATCAACTCATTCTGAATCCCTCCAAAACTAAATTCCTCCTCCTCTCCTCCTCACTCTCTCCTCCTCCGGTTCAATCATGGATGGATCAGATGAATCTACTTAACAATAAACCCATCATTGTCGACAGCGCAAAATCCCTTGGTGTCATACTCGACAAAAGACTCAATCTACTCTCCCACATGGATGTATGTCGTTACTACGCATGCTTTTACAACGCATGCCTTTACCATGCAACTTTTACAACGCAAGTCGTTACAACGACTTGCGTTGGGGGGCACTGGATAGTGAATAGTTTAATTTACTATTCCAACTCCAGTCCCCGTGATAGTAGGGAAGGTTTTGGATAGTAAATTAAACCACTCCCTATCCTACAGCGCCCCTAGCGCAAGTCATTGTAACAACTTGCGTTGTAAAAGGTGCGTGGTAAAGGTAGTGCATGGTAAAAGTTGCGTTGTAAACGCTGTTCCCCCTCCCATATCAATTCCATTGCAAAGTCCCCTCGATACCAACTGCGCCTTCTTTGGGGGATTCAACGCTTCTTCCCGGAGCAAGACTTAAAACCCTGGTCCGATCGCTAGTTCTCTCTAGATTGGACTACTGCAATTCTCTTCTTACTGGCCTTCCCAAGTCCCACCTGTCCCCCCTTAAATCTGTTCTCCATTCAGCAGCTCGTTTCATATATGGGGCCAAAAGAAGCAACCACATCACACCCTTTTTATCTTCCCATCAAGGCAAGATCTATCTACAAGACTGCCTGTATCACCCACAAAGCCTTGCACTCCTCCTCTCCACGCTAATTGGTGAATAAACTGAAAGTCTCTGGTGGCTACAGACCATCACGTAATGCAGAAAATGTATTGCTTGAACCTCCAACTTTCAAAAGGGAAATATCGATGGCCCAAACCTTTTCAGGCAACACAGTGAGAATCTGGAACTCACTTCCGCCTCAGCTCCAGACCACCACCTCTTCCCGGTCCTTCAAAACTGACCTCAAATTTCTCCTCCTTCAAAGACACTTCCAAATCTAATTCACACCCTCTATATTCCCTCAAGGAAGTTCTTTTACTATAGGAAATTCTGTTCTCCATGCCTATAGAAGTGCCTTCCTAGCGTGTTCTTGTGTTTTGAGTGAATGCCACTTATTGCAGTATTATACCTCTACTTGTATCTTGTATGCTTATGTAACATGCAAACTTGTCACTTTTTCCTCGTGTAACGTTTCGCTTGCTACCTCTTCTTGTATCTTGTTGGCTCTTGTTAATTGCACAATTGTCACTTTTTCCTCATGTTACGTAACGTTTGCTTTTGTAACATGCCCACTTGTAATTTTCTCCTCATGTAACATTACTGTTCCTATTGTGAAGCGCTCTGACACCTTCGGGTAAAGTCTGCGCTATATAAAAAAGGCATAAATAAATAAATAATTGCCACGGCCCGCCTACCCTTTCGCAGTGAAACTGGGGGAGGATTGGTGCACACAACAAGAAAAACCAGTCTACGAGGACAGGGGTTGCCCCTTTAACAAATTTCGAATTTGGGGGAGATGGCTGGGCTAATTAGCCTAAGGTCCCGTCTGGACAGTGGGGTGCCACTGTTGTTTGGTACCTTCGTTTTGTCTCATTTGATAGCCAATGCCTTGATCAAAAACGTAATCGTTTTCTCCGACAAGCTACTTGTGTGTCCTATTGTTTCTCTCTATGAGAAATCAATACAATCTGTTCATCAGAAAAGAAAATGGCTTAATTCGACCTTCCCAATCTCTTATAGCCTTTTGTATCTCTTTTTATACCCACAAGGAGGAGAATTAGGAGTTTGTATGCATGTTAGAGCTCCAAGCATTATCACTGTTATTCCTGTTTTATTAAACCAAACCAAGCATGCACAAATCTTTACAAAATTGAATTAAAGAAGGGCTTAACATTTGATTCGTATAGGAAGAGTGTGGGAGTGGAAGATAGTTTTTCATTCAAATTTGGATTATTTGAGTATACTGTGAAGCCGTGTTAGTTACGTAATGGCATAAAGAGTGGTTCCAGAAAAACAACTAAAATCGGCTTCATTCTTCACCGAATAACTTTACTCCCACCTTTAAACCAGGGGGTAAGATTGGAAAGGCAGATGCATTAATTAGATAAGAAGAAGAAGAAGAAGAAGAAGAAGAAGAAGAAGAAGAAGAAAGAAAATGAGATATGATGATTGCTTCTGCTTAGTACCATGTTTACAGCAGGTTGAAATATTAGATAAAATCAAAACACAGATGTCCAAAGTCAGGATGGACAGGTGTGGCAACAAAGGAGCTTAAGAAGTTAAGGATGGATTTACTAATTTTGAAGGAAAGTTATACATTTCTCCGTCTCAGTTGCACATTGAAATTCTTAAAGCAATGCATGATTATTGTTTGGAAGGACATTATGTTTTAGAATTTAAAAAAACCCTAGGAGTATTGCAAAAAGATTATGGGTAGGAGAAAAGGAAAGATGAAATTCAACACTACGATGAGGTCTCTGAAGAATGTGTTCGTGCAAAATCAGAAAATGAGTTACCCCCAAGTCCTATTGGAGTTAATGCCTATTCCTAATAAGTATTGGTAAAGTATTTCTATGGATTTTATCACTGATATGCCACATGATAAGGGTATGATACCATCATGGTTGTAGTAGATTTCTTCTCCACGATAATACATTTTAGCCCAGAAAATATTAAGTTATATTGATTGCCTCAAAGATATTTATTGCTAGTTACGCAGTTTGTTTCCCATTTTATTTAAGTCCTTTTGTAATTCTCTAAAAATACAAACTGTTTTATCCACTGCTCATCGTCCTCACACGGATAGACAAACAGAAAGGGTGAATATAAAACAAGAAAGTACTTTACATTGTTATGTGGAAGATCGAGGTGGGTGGGCAAAATAGTAATGGTTTGCTTAATTCTGTTATAATAATACCAAACATACTACTTTGGGGTCTTCCCCTTTCTATATTAGTTCAAGTTATCCTTCACAAATGCCTGGCCGCTCAGGTTTTGAAAATATCCCTATTTGAACAGTAATATAACATATCAAAGATTTGCAATAATTATGGAATTCAGATTAATATACAACTCACAGTATAATATATAAGCCAAGCAGATAAGAAAAGAAGAAGACACTTCCCAATTCTGGTTATCAAATAAGTTATCAGGGAAACGAAAAAGTGCCTTTTTTTCTGAACTTGTTAAAATATTAAGACAAATAAATACAGGTGCTGTCAAGTACAGTTGATCATATGCTCTACAAATCCTTGGTGCTTTTCATACATCTCTAATAAAGTCAGTAGTGCAGTGAACTAGGTTACGAAAAAAACCGATATTGAGTAATCACAGATTCCAAACAAGGATACGAAGCTAAGGCTATTTCAAACTCTTGCAGGAATTAAAGGAATACGTCAATATTTAATTGATTGGGTAGGGTATGGCCCAGAAGGGAGATCTTGGGAGCCGGCTTCTCGCTTTCATGCCCCTCAGTTAGTTGATGCCTCTGCTCAACATCCTTTGATTTGGGGAAAATCGTTTAATCTCCTCTTGCCATTGGACAGCGCCTAGAGTCCCTCATGGGTGATTAGGTGCGCTCTACAAATCCTACTATTTATTTATTTATTTATTTATTTATTTATTTATTTAACAAGTGTAAACCAGAATAAAAATTAATATGATGCGACAATGAATTCTTTGAAAAAAATATATATATATATATTTAACAAGGCTTCATAAACAAAGTATTTAGCATTCAAAGGAAAAATTGTGACTGGAAGAAAAAATAAAGTACAAATCTGCACAGGAGAGGTCATATACTGAAATGGTGTCATGTATGAAGAAAAGCTGGAGTGTTGCACTCTAATGTTTGTGTCGGAATTGGATATAGGAAGAGTCCCAACTTGGAAATATCGCTCCTAAAATTTAGTGTCTGGATCAGCGTCAGAGTCCTTAAAATATTTTAAGTATCTTATTTATCCTGCTTTCAGAGACTTTTTTTCTTAATCTATGCAAGTAAGTGTCAAAGGACATCTATTTTGAACACAGTAAGAATTGGTGTTTTCATAAAGTTGTGTTTCACACAGGATTAAGTAATGCTGAAAAGGAAGGCACCAGATTAGATTCAGCTGTGAACACAGAAGGTTGGGTTACAAGCGTTGCGTTAGTTCACTGAATTGTTGGCATGAAAGAAATTAACATGCGATTGCAGAACAAACTGATTGTGATCAAAGTGTGCTGCACTTATTTGTTAAACTGGAAAGGTATAGGGTGCCACCTTGTGACTGCAACTGGAATGGAATACAGTGTGCTGTGTTTCCCCCTTTTTAGGGCTCGTGCCTGTGTTGCAGTGCGCAGCACTGATAGCGCAGCTAGAGCCCTTTTGTATGGGTTCCTGAAAGCTGCTCACGCGCTCGTGCGTGTGGGTTTGCTTTCCGTGGCTGCCATAGGCTTTCGCGTGCTTTTTAAAGAAAAAAGCCAGCACGCAATTGGACAAAGGCGGACGCAATGTCCCGCCTTTGCTCCGCCCATTCCTGACGGTGGCTTGCACGCACAGCAGCACGCGTTCGCCTCGCTGCCGCGCTCCCTCGCCCCTGCTCCTCTGTGGTGTGCACGCAGTTCCCTTGCCCCCGTTCCTCTGTGTTTATTGTTAGGATCAGATTCCACGCTCTCGTCTTCTTCCTTGTGCTCATCGGGATAAACCCTGTATCATCACCCACGCATTTTGCAGCAAAGCTTTCTCTTACTTTTTCTAAAAGCCATAGCTCTGACAGCGTACTCATGAAGCAGCGACTTAAAGGTTATCGGGGTCACACCTGATTTTCCTGCGGCATCAGAAGCCTGGGCTAGCAGCAGCCTCAGAGTCAGACCAGTGATAGTAGAGGCTGAACTAGTGTTCATGTTTGCTCTTTGGCTTGTTGAAGTCTTTTGTCTCAAAGATCCTGGTTGTCCTCGAAAAGCCCTGTACATTGTTATTGTGCTGCACCTGCTGACGGATTTTGTCTGCAACTTTAATTGCCCATTTTTGTGGGACACGGCGGCGCGGAGCATATCAGGTGGAGGTGTAAATAAATGAAGAGGATAGTAGACACCGGCTGGGCGGATTAGGGTTGGAGTGTCAGGTCCAGGTGTCCTCAGGATCGTACGATGCTCTAGGGGTTCCACCTCTCGACAGCCCCTGGGTCTGAATGAGAACAGACACACAGGAATGGTCAAGCGAGGGATATCAGGAAGGGTAGGAAGGGAACAGCAGGGAGAGGAAGCTGAAACGAGAACAAGGCACCATGAGTCAAGCACACACTTAGTTGTATTGAACACAGGTAGGTAATACCCGACACAACCCCACCCGCCTTTTGAACTGAAGGCTATATACCAGGAGAGGGGAAAAGGGTGGCTTTGCCTGGCAATCAGAATGGTTGACTTTGAAATACAGATCTAAAACACAAGAACCATAATGTCATCACTCTGATCACTGCACGAGTTCTAATCACCTATGTAGTCATACACGTACCTATGCAATATCCCAAAATGGCTTCAACAGAGGGCAAATGGTAAGTAGCCAGCCAGGCGAAGCTCATATGCCCCTGTTGAACAAAGCAAACGATATGAAGATAATAGTTAGTTTCCAATGCCTAACTTATACAACACCTGGTTATTTCACCAGATCTTGCAACGTCATAGAAATATAGGAGTAGCATTAACAGATGTCCTGTATTCCTTACGTAGGCAAGAACACCCAAACCAAAGAATGCTGAATACGTCTTCGGAATGAGACTTAACTCAATTGTCTTGGTTGAGTGCTAAATAAGCACAAAGTCACCAGAGAAAGAATAATCCAAATACCCCTTACTCCTGAGGGAAATTTGGCAAGGAGTCTTACTGTCTTTGATCACTCAAACATAAACACGGAGAAACAGTCATAAGCACGGATCCGGGAAGAAATCTCCCAGGTAAGATTGTGCTCTTCCAGATGTGCAGTACAGCGATATTAGCCAAGGAAAACCTTTACCAAAACCGAGCCTCATGGAGACTCGAGCGCGGAGCCTCAGCCGAGGACTCCTCTGGACGTGAAAATAGAGCTCCGCATACAGCGAGCAAAGGACTCGAGCGGATACTCCAGGACTTACTTGCCAACAGAACCCACAAAAAAGGATACGCTGGAACCTCGAGGGATGAAACCGCACCGTCTTCGGAAGTAAGCAGAATCAACGGCAGGCGCTGTTGTTTCCCGTTCGGTGTTGTAGCTTCCGCGTGTGACGTCATTGGCACGGGCGTCGCACGCAGGACCTGGAATCATGGGAACTGTAGTTTACACAATTACAGATATGTCTCTAGGCAGTGTTCGAGACTGGTCCCTACCGTGGAACCTGACAGTACATCCCTCTCCCGAAGAACACTGACAGAGACATGGTTTGTCTGGGAATCGTTTATGGAACAGTCTAACATATTTGGGAGCATGAACATTCGAGGCAGGCTCCCAAGAGTTCTCCTCATTGCCAAACCCCTTCCAGGCCACCAAATACCACAATCTAGTGCGGTATATCTTGGAATCCACAATTCCTCTCACCTCGTATTCTTCTTCATTATCCACAGCGACCTCTGCAGGAACGATTCTTTTGCCTGATCGTGTGGGTTTCACCAAAGAAACGTGAAAGGCAGGATGTATGCACAGAGAGGACGGCAGAGCCAGCTTAACCACCACAGGATTGATCAATTTGACTACCCTCTAAGGGCCAATGTATTTGGGATTGAAAATACTGTAACGTTTAAAGCGTATGTTCTTGGTGGATAACCAAACATAATCTCCCATCTTGTATACTGGCCCTGTTTGTCTGTGCTTGTCCCCATAGGCCGTGTACCTCGCTTTGGCCTGTCTTAATTGACCCTTGACTTGCTGCCATGTTTTTCGAATGGTCTGTAATCTTTCCTGCACTTCGGGGACAGGGGTGGCTGAGGCAGGATGGAGAAAAGGTGAAAAATTAGGATGAAAACCATATGTGCTGAAATAAGGGGCATGCTTAGTGGAACCATGTGCTGCACTGTTATATGCTATTTCAGCGAGCCATAATCTGTCTACCCAATCTTCCTTAGTGACCTCCACATAGCATCGCAAGTACTGCTTTAGAGTTTGATTGACCCTTTCAGTTTGCCCATCGGTTTGGGGATGGAAACTAGTGGGTGTGCTAGATGTTATTCCCAAGGCCTTACACCATGTCTTCCAGAATCTAGCGGTAAACTGACTGCCTCTATCTGAAATTATCACTCTGGGTAATCCATGTAACCTCACTATGTTGGTGAGGATTAGCCTGGCTAACAAACTAGCAGAAGGAACCCTTTTACAGGCGATGAAATTAGCCATTTTGGTTAAGTAATCTACGACTACCAGGATGGCAGTGCACCCTTGGTCAATCGGCATGCCCACCACAAAGTCCATTGAAATGTTTTCCCAGGGTAACTCAGGAGTGGGAAGAGGTTGTAACAATCCGGATTGTTTGGAGTGCAGTGTTTTCATTTGACTACAAACAGGACACTCAACCACCCAAGCAGCCACGTCTTTCCTTATGTTAGGCCACCAGAATTGTCTTTGTATTCTTTCCAGTGTCTTGCTGATTCCGTTATGGCCTGCACACGGTGCACTGTGGCACCACTGGAACACTTGTTTCCTTAATGCTTGGATGGGTAACAAAAGCTGTTTCTGTCTCATAGGGAGACCCTGAACCATCTTCCACTCATTATGTTCGTTTATCCATTTATTCCATTCTTCTTTCTGTACATTTCTGATGACACTATGGAGAAACATTTGGGTACATGTGACGCCGATAACTTTCTTCGGACTGATGATGGACTCTTCCCGTACTACAGTTGACTCCGTCTTGGTGAACTGCCTTGATAAGGCATCCGCCTTCGGTTATCCTTTCCTGGTCGGTATGTGACAATGAAGTCGAAATCTGCGAAGTGCATCATCCAACGCATCTGCTGAGGTGTTAAATGGCGGGCCACGGCCATGTATTGCTAGTTACAGTGGTCCGTATACACTGTTACTACATGTCGCGCCCCCATGAGGTGATGTCTCCATTCCAGAAAAGCGGTTCTTATTGCCAACAACTCTTTTTCGGCTATTACATAGTTCTGTTCAGCCGAGTTCAGAGTACGGGAGAGGTAGGCTACAGGATGTCACTGGCCGGTGTCTGAGTGACGTTGGGACAGTACTGCTCCTACAGCAGAATCGGAAGCGTCCGCTTCCACTATGAAAGGTTTGTTGGGATCAGCATGCACCAGCACAGGAGCTGAAACAAAAGCCTTCTTCAATTCATCAAAACCTCCCTGGGCCTCCTCCGTCCAAACAAAGGGCACCTTCTTTTTCAATAATCTCGTCATTGGGGACGCCATAGCAGAAAAGTTCTCAATGAACCGGCGATAAAAGTTCGAAAACCCAATGAAACATTGGATATCCCTTACTGTTTTTGGTATGGGCCAATTCTTCACAGCCAAAATCTTTCTTTCAGAAATTTCCTGTCCTTTTGGTGTGAGCATCACTCCTAAGAACTCCACCGAAGTAGTGTTAAACTCGCACTTGCTGAGTTTGCAGTACAGACGATGTTCCAATAATGTACTCAGAACAGCCTTCACATGGTCCACATGTTGTTCCGTGGTGGATGAATAGATCAGGATGTCGTCTATATATACTACGACGAAGCGCTCCAAATAGTTCTTGAGTACGTCATCCAGGAAGAACTGGAAGGCAGCAGGCGCGGTACAGAGCCCGAAGGCATTACCAGGTACTCGTAGAGTCCAAAACGGGTCTTGATGGCAGTCTTCCACTCGTCCCCTGAACACATTCGGACCAGCTGATATGCGCCCTTAAGGTCCAACTTCGTGAAAATCACCGCCTCTTTGACTTGTTCCAATAGTACGTTAATGAGAGGGAGAAGATACTTGTTCTTTACTGTGATGGCGTTCAAGGCTCTGTAATCCGCACAAGCACGTAGTTCCCCATTAGCCTTAGGGATGAAGAACAGCGGGGAGGCAGCCGGGGATTTGGATTCTCTAATAAACCCAATCTTCAATAGCTTGTCTAAGTACGCCAGGAGATGTACTGTTTCAGGTTCGGTAAACGCATAAACACGTCCAGCCGGAATCTTTGCCCCTGGAATTAAGTCAATCTGGCAATCATATGATCGGTGCGGTGGTAAGGCTTCTGCCTTACTTTCACTAAACACCTCCGCCAATTCTCGATACTCGAATGGAAGTTCTACATCGTGTTCGACTGCTGTGGCGATATGATGAATGCAAGCTAAACCAGAAGCAGGACCTGGTCTCACAGGATAACAGTTTTGTTGACAATATTCCGATGTGAATTGTAATGTTTGTCCTTCCCAGTCCACTAGGGGGTTGTGTCTACGCAACCACGGAAGACCCAGAATCACCCCATACTGTGGTGCATGAATGATGTCGAAATACAACGTTTCCTGATGTTCAAAACCCATTGTCATACCAAGCTCCCCGGTTTGTAACCTGATGGGACCCGAATCCAACTTTCTACCATCCACTGCATACACTGCTTCTGGAGTCTCTTTTTCTTCTAGTGCGAGTCCTAAGCTGATAGCCTTGGCATGGTCCATAAAGCAACCGGTTGCTCCTGAATCCAACATCGCTCTTATCTCCAACCTCTTCTTTTGTATTTCCAACCCAATATCTACATAGAAGTGTAGACCTTCCTTTCTCCCATCTCCATCCAATAAAAGGATAATGAACTTACTTGAAGGGATCCCTTCATCCGCCTTCAAGCCTTCTCGTTTCCCGACCCCTGTTCGGAAGTCACCACAGACACCTTCTTGTATTCAGTCCTTGTTCTGGTTCTAGTAGGACATTCCCTGATGTAATGCCCTTTCCGGCCACAATATAAACACAAACCCTTCTTGCGTCTGTATTCCCTTTCTTCCGTAGTTAAAGGAGACCTCACAGCGCCTATTTCCATGGTTCGGGCTTAGAAGGTGCTGCCCCTTCAGGACCTCTGGGATGCTCATATCTTGGTGTTAACCTATCCTTCCGTCTGTTGTCTCCCCTCCGATCACTGAGGCGATGATCCAGTCTCAAAACCAGGCTGATCATATCTTCACATGTACTGGGCTGAGGGTCAATCTGTGCAAGGACATATTTCATATCCTCTGTTAGTCCAGTATAGAATATGGCCTGTCTTTTCTCTTCTGGCTAATCGGTTTCCGCTATGAGCCTTCTAAAATCGTTAAGATATGCTATCAAATCTCTATTGCCCTGTTTTAAGCCTAACAACTCCCTGTCTGCCAACAGTGTGGCTGATCTGCGGTTGAAGGTTTTCTCAAAATCAGTACGAAAGGCCTCCCAATCTCTTAATATGGGATCGTCTCTTTTCACTAATGGTACTGCCCATTGAGCTGCATCCCCCGCTAGGTATGAGATGAGAAAAGCCACCCTGGCGTGATTGGTGTTAAATATCTTGGGTTTACATGAGAAATGTAACAATACCTGTGTGAGGAACACTTGCACCTTACTGCTATCCCCATGGAATCGTTCTGGGGGGGCTTGAGGTATCGGAGCGGGAACTTCCACCACTATGGAAGAAGCCTGCGGAGTACCAGCATCGAATGGATTACGATTCATCCTGTCCACCTGAGCCTGCAGCGCAGCAGTCTCAGCTCTAGACGCTTGCAACTCAGTTTGGACCAGCGCAAGGGCTGCCAGGATATCATCTATGGTGGACATTGTATCGTACGATCGGGAGGACAACATTTCTTGGGCCGTTGATTCTGTCAGGTCCAGGTGTCCTCAGGATCGTACGGTGCTCTAGGGGTTCCACCTCTCGACAGCCCCTGGGTCTGAATGAGAACAGACACACAGGAATGGTCAAGCGAGGGATATCAGGAAGGGTAGGAAGGGAACAGCAGGGAGAGGAAGCTGAAACGAGAACAAGGCACCATGAGTCAAGCACACACTTAGTTGTATTGAACACAGGTAGGTAATACCCGACACAACCCCACCCGCCTTTTGAACTGAAGGCTATATACCTGGAGAGTGGAAAAGGGTGGCTTTGCCTGGCAATCAGAATGGTTGACTTTGAAATACAGATCTAAAACACAAGAACCATAATGTCATCACTCTGATCACTGCACGAGTTCTAATCACCTATGTAGTCATACACGAACCTATGCAATATCCCAAAATGGCTTCAACAGAGGGCAAATGGTAAGTAGCCAGCCAGGCGAAGGTCATATGCCCCTGTTGAACAAAGCAAACGATATGAAGATAATAGTTAGTTTTCAATGCCTAACTTATACAACACCTGGTTATTTCACCAGATCTTGCAACGTCATAGAAATATAGGAGTAGCATTAACAGATGTCCTGTATTCCTTACGTAGGCAAGAACACGCAAACCAAAGAATGCTGAATACGTCTTCGGAATGAGACTTAAAACAATTGTCTTGGTTGAGCGCTAAATAAGCACAAAGTCACCAGAGAAAGAATAATCCAAATACCCCTTACTCCTGAGGGAAATTTGGCAAGGAGTCTTACTGTCTTTGATCACTCAAACATAAACACGGAGAAACAGTCATAAGCACGGATCCGGGAAGAAATCTCCCAGGTAAGGCATATCGTCATACCTGAGCCGCCACTCCTCGCCGCAAGTCCACTCCTCGCCGCAAGTCACCGCTCCTCCCCGCATATCGTCATTACGTTACGCGTAGGTCGCGATCAGCGCTACGTCGCGGCCGGCGCTTGTTTTAGGGGACTACTTGGTTTACAAATTTTATTTTTTCAATTTACGTTTTTTTTAAATTTAATGTCGCCTATGTCCATCTACACACCCTGACATTTTCATAGATGTATCGGGTGTGTAGATTGGTGCTGTGGTTCCCGAGTTTACCTTGTCAAAAGGTGCAAGTTCTCTCTTTATAATAGTAGTATAGATAAACGCGCTGGGAAGCATGGGCCAGATTTCATATCTAGGACCCACTGGGCTGCAGTGTCATTTGCATTTCTCTGGTTTTACAGTGTTCGGTCTACACGCCTATGCAATGGAGTGTTTCTGCACACTGGTATCTTTACAAGGTGCAGTGCACCCCAAAACCTATATCATTTTAGAGTGTAGAAAATAACCACAGAGTCCAATGCTTGGCACTTAATTTAGCGCAGGGTCAACTCTAGAATGTTATTGTTTTTCTTTGACCTATGATCTCTTGAGAGTGGAGACTGATATTACTGTCCACCGTGTCTCAGGGGGCTGATCCTACTATCCCCTGGATTCTACAGCTACTGGCCTACAATTCCTTTCATTCCGAGCCCATTATGCCCTTTAGAGGCTGACACCCCCTCCCCCCATACATTGTGGTATGTCTGATTCACATTCTTCTATCAGACCCTAGGTTGTCTTTTCTTCCATCGAGGAAACATTGAACAGTCGTTTTGCTCAATTTCCGGTCTGTCAAGCATGGTGGAGATGAAGCTGGGTGCAAAACCATGAATCTTCACCCAGCTGTTCCTGAGCCTGGAAGAAATTTGCTTTCCTGAAAGAACACAAAACATATTGTTCCTGAAGGTCTACATTTAATTAGTGCAGATCGTGACACCTCCCCCTGTCCTCCCCCCTTCCCCCCCCCCCCCCACGCACACACACACCTTGAGGCCAGTACTTCTTTTGGCAAAACATCTTTTAGGCGTTCAAAAGAGACACTAAAACACCTTGTCTATCGCCACTGTGGTTCCTCAAACATTGAAATAATGTCAGTATCCAGTTTAGACTGCAGTTTCTTCTGTGGCTTTAATAAAACCTTGTCTCTTGATCCCATAATGGCGGTGATTGCAGTTCCACGCTGAGAGGTGCCCTCGAAGACTGCACATTGAGAGGCACCCCCGCGTCTAGGGGAGGGGTGTCTTTAGTGGGATTTAGTGCCTAGGGAACGGTTTTGTTTCCCTGAAAGTGGGCAAGGGGAGGGTCACCTGAAATGTGAGCAAAGAAGGAGGTGCATTTGCGGTCCCTCCCCGTGGGCAGGCCCGGACTGGCAATTTCGGGCACCGGGAAATCCCCCGGTAGGCTGGATGGGGTGGGGGCCGGTTTTGTGACAGGGGGGCCGGTTCTGTTGCTGGGGGCCGATTTGGCCGTGTCGGACCGACCCTGCAAACAAACATAGCATTAACTTCCTTTCCTGCTCACTGCCGCCTGCCCTGAACATAATGATTCTCTGCATAAAATGCTGGTGCTGTGACGTGAGCAGTGATCTGACCCGCCAGCCGATTTCATTTCATTTAGGCCCGACTCGTTATAATTTAAACCCCATCTGGCCATGTGATCATGATGACCTAGCTGCTCACTGATGTCACCCCCTCCGCGTCTGCGCACAGCGGTTTTAGTGTAGTTCAGCCTTGGGGTGGGGTCTGCTGCCTGGTAATGCTCATGCGCAATTAAAAGTAAAAGGGCGCGTGACTCTGAGGCACGGTCAAGGAGGAGACAGGCATCGCTCGCTCTCAGAGGCCAGACAGACCACATAATTTAACCCCCCTGTCTGCCCCCCCGAAGCCACAGGTGAGTCTATTTACGACTGGACCAGGGGAAGACCTCGGAATCGGACTCGGTCCGGTCCCGGACCTCTGATCCAAACGTGTGTCTGATACCAGGCAGGTTCTGAAATGAAACGGCCGTCTCCAAAAAGTGTATGAATCGCCTGCCCAGTCAGTGCCACAACACCGAGTGACGTACACTCGTCTAATGCAAGACATCCCCTGCCCGCCAAACCCCACTTCACACAATTACCTACTCGCAGATACCCACAGCCCAAGGAGGGAGGGCTATGGGTGAAAATAAATCCCAAGGTCGTTAACCCTGTCCTCTCCTCAAAATAGGCCCGTTCCAGTAAAGAGTGAGAGCGCTCTGTCCAGCGCTTGGATGAAGTGCTGATGACTATTTTTAGAGGCGCTACCGGAAAGGATCATTCTGTCCAAGCAAACAAAACAAGGGGCCCTTACCCTGGTCAGACCTTTAAACTCTTGCATGTGTAGAAAACAACAATTAACGAGCAATGCTTAAAAACAAGTCCAGGGCAATACACAGCTGAAGTATACCATTGCCCAATTTAGACAGAAAAACAATTCAAATAATTGCAGGGAAACTGAAATAGCATCAGTGGGAGCAAACCGCAATTCGTATTAGGTTTAATTTTTATAGCGCTCTAATCTATTGAAACGATTTATGACTTTCCTCTGACGAGGAAGCCACTGCTCTCACACGACGCCTCCATGTATTCGCTCCTCTGACTGTACCCCGGAACCCAGGGTTAGTGGTAAATCCAGTGATGGTTGTTGATGACTGCGATTACTTATGTACTCTCAAAGACCCCTCCATCCGTCACCGAGGAGCCACACAGCCTTCCCTCATCACTGCCTACTCCATCCACCACCCCTGACCCCACCTCTGTCCAGTTCATCTTTGCCTCCGTGTCGGACTTCTTCTCTTGTCTCCAGCATCCTCCATCAATGTACATTGACCCTCTTCTCGTCTCTCGCGCACACGCCTCTCTTTGTCTTCATTCTCATTATGTTTTTGCTTTTCCTTCCTTTCTTTTCCTCCCTCTCCTTCCTACATCGCTTCTCCTTCGCTCCCACTTGTAAACTGTTGCTTATCGTCCCTCCCCCTGTCTGTCTCTACTTCTCTTCCTCCATTCTCTCTTTCCCTTTCACCACATCCCTTTCTGTCTTGCTTTTCCACTCTTCATTTCCTTCTTCCCTGTACCGTCCACCTCTATACTCCGCCTCCACCCCTCTGGTTCTTGTAGTGTTTTCCAAATAAATGAGAATCCAGGAGAAACAGGATTGAAGTCAGGAGGTATTTATTAAACCTCAGCCACAGCAGATAAGACTTCAACTGACAAGAAGAACCAGGAAACATCACAATTCCAGAATCTCTACATGAGAGATTCTTGGCACATTAAAGGTACAGGATATGATAAATGAGCAACATCACACATCTTCCCCCCAACGGAAAAATAAGAACAAAGAAGAACAAGAGAACCAAGTTACAAGTGCAAGAACAGTGAAGAAGTTATAAAGCATAATCTCTTAAATAAGAGGGAGGTCTACGTACTCTTTGGCATCTAGGAGGAAAGGTGGACAATTTCAAGTTGTTATCACGATTAGAAAACGAATGAGACAAGCCTTGTCTATCATGTGATACAGGTATTCTTGACTTAACCACAACAATTCTGCTTTTATTCCAAATTCTACCATCTTCTGTTTTAATGGCATTCTTGAATATTTTCACTACTGCCTTCACATCAGAGAATTTGGACCAGGTTCTACAACCAACAGGAGCTTTGATACGAACAAGATCACCAACTAGAATTTTCTGAGCATTCACACATTTTCTCTTATCAAAATACGACTTTCTCTCATCTTGCTTCTTTTCTTCCCTCTTTCGCCACTCACCAATTCCATTATCAATCAGACCTTTATTTAGATCCATCCAACCAGGACATAGGTAGGTGTTAGGAGCCCTTCCTTTAAACAAGACAAAGGGGGATCTACCTGTGGTCAAATGGGGAGCATAACGATAAGCATTTATTCTTTCTTGAAGGACAGATTTCCAATTTAAGCCAGATGACCTAGCTAATTGTATGGCTTCTTTCAAGGTCTTATTGACCCTTTCTACTGCACCGTTGGTCTCTGGGTGATATAAAGAAGATTTTTTATGAACAATTCCAGATTTTTGTAAAAACTCTTCAAAAATCCTTGAACAGAATTGTGGTCCATTATCTGAAAGAAGGCTATTTGGAAAACTTTTTTTTTTAAAGATGGTATCTAGAAATTTTATAACTTCTTCAGAGGTGATTTCCCTTACTGCACTCACTTCAATCCACCTGGAATACAAATCCAGAAGAACAATGAGATAAGGTGTGTCACTCACCCCTGATAAAGGACCAACTATATCTGTGGCTAACTCATCCCAAGGATGCTTTGGAAGAACTCTCTTTACCATGGGCATTTGCCTAGTCTTAAGAATTTTATCACTGGCAGAGCATTCTGGGCAATCTCTCACTAACCTTTCTATCTCCAGATCCATCCCTGGCCACCAGAATTGCATGCGTAACATTTCTTTGGTTTTCACAATACCAAGATGGCCGGAGTGGGCATGAGATAAAAGTTTCTTTCTGATACCAAGTGGGGGAACCATTTTCGTACCCCGAGTTAGGAACCCAGAATGAATAGAAAGTTCATCAGAAACCAAAGTCCAAGGTTTCTCTAAACGACGATTATTGCTCAAGGAAAGCATTACCCTTTTTACCTCTTCATCCTTTTCAAGTTCATCTCTCCACTCCTTTTCTTCAATCGCACCTTCTGTAATCTCACATACATTTATTGTGTCATCAGAACAACCTAAAAGATCATCTTCTTCAAAGTTTTCCTTTCCAACCATTCTCGAGAGACAATCAGCAGATTTGTTTGATACACCCGGGATATATTCAACAGAGAAATCAAACTCTTGTAGGGAAACAATCCATTTCCTAATTCTTGATGAAATCGCATCCAAACCTTTCTTATCAAAAACCTCTTTTAACGGTTTGTGATCAGAGAAAATCAGAATCTTTGTTCCCCAAATTAGATTTTTTAGTTTTCTCAGTGCCCAATAGATGGCAAGAGACTCTTTCTCTATTACAGAATAGTTTAATTCAGAACCCCTTAGGCATCTTGAAGAACAACAAATTAAATTGTCTTTTCCATCCCTTTTTTGTATTAAGACAGCACCAAGGCCTTTTTCACTAGCGTCAGTGAATAAAACTGTAGGTAAGCCCGGCACAAATGCTTGTAGGGAGGGGGCCTTATTCAATTCAGATTTAATTCTAGTAAATTCAGTTTTACATTCATCAGACCACACATACTCTACATTCCTAGATGTCAACCTCCTCATAGACTGTGTTTTGTCTGCAAAATTGGGAATAAACTTTCCATAGAACTCCACCATACCAAGGAAGGAAACTAATTCATCCTTATTCTCTGGATCTTTTATCTTGTTAATAGTGTCAACCAATTCCTTTTTCGGAAAAATGCCTTTGTCAGTTATTTTATGGCCTAAATAATTTACTTCTTTCACACCAAATTTGCATTTACTTTTCTTTAGCGTCATACCTGCATCTTCTAATCGTTTGAGAACCGTACACACATGACTAAAATGTTCTTTAGAACTATTTCCATAAATAAGTAAATCGTCTTGGTAGCATCTTACACCAGATAATCCACTCAAAATTCTTGCCATAATTCTTTGAAAGACGGAAGCCGCAGACACAAGGCCAAACGGCATCCTTTTATATCTGTAAGTTCCCATGGGGGTGATAAAGGCAGTTAAGTCTTGGGAATGATCATCTAATACAACCTGATGATAGGCTGAGGCAAGGTCTAGTGTGGTAAAATATCTGGCACCTTCTAATGTGCTTACCATTTCATCAATATTCGGAAGAGGAAACCTGTCCACAACTACTTCCTTATTTAACGCTCTCAAATCAACACAGAGCCTAATTTCTCCAGTTGGCTTCTTAACTATAACAACAGGAGCCAACCACTCAGTAGCCTCCACTTGTTCAATGACATCATTCTTTAACAATTTGTCTATTTCTTCTTTTACTTTATCCTGTTCCATCAATGGTATTCTCCTCACTTTTGCTACAACAGGTACTGCATTCTCTCTTAATCTAATACGGTGTTTATAACCTTTCAAGCAACCTAACTCTTCCCTGAATACTTTTGGAAACTTACTTGCTAAATTCTCTCCCAATAGCTTATCTGACTCATTATTCTCAAGAAAATCTACCTGATGAATTTTTACCTGGGGAACAGCATTGGGATCTAAGGTTACTCCAAATTGACCTTGATGTACCCAACCTAATAAGATATCCCCCTTCTTTGCGACATATATTTTGCCTACAATTATTCTACTGCCAAGTTCAATTTCAGCCATAAAACAACCAACCATTTTAATTGGGTTGTCTGAATACCCAAGGGGCTTAACATCACATTTCATCAGTCTAACTTTACTAGCAAAGTGAGTATTAAATAGTTCTTCATCAATTAAAGTGATTCTAGAACATGAGTCAAATTTAAAATTAATCATTACATTTCCTACTTTTACAGGATGAATTGGATGATCTCCTTCCTCACATTTTATCTCAAACGTAACAGTTCTGACTTGTGTTTGAGACTGATTCCAACGTTTTCTAAACAAATCAGGCCTGAATGTTTTTGTTCTGCAGTACTTACCATAATGACCCTTCTTGCCACACACATTGCATATAATCCTTAATGCAGGACAAATTGGAGAATTAGCTAGATGGCCTACTTGACCACATCTAAAACACGCAAGCTTACTACCTTGCCCTAAAAGATTACTTTGAGACATAACATTTGTTGAAAAATTATCCCTATCTGAACCAGAAAGAGTTTCATTCTTTTCAAGTTTCTTGACTTGACATATAACTTCTTCCACCTTTGCTTCATCTTTCTTTTCAACCATGGAAGTTTTATCCTTTTCTTTTTTGAGTTCACCAACACATTTTGTCATGTGTTCCACCTGTTTGGCTATAGCTAAAACTTCTTCAAGTGGTGGTTCATCCTTTAGCCAGAGTTCCTTTCTTATTTCATCATGAGCACACCTGAGTACGAACTGATCTCTAATTCTTTCATCAAGTGTTAAACCAAAATTGCAGGAGGACGCTAACTTTCTTAATGAAGAAACATAATCTTCTACAGTTTCATCTCTCTTTTGCTCTCTTAAGCCGAAGTGATAACGTTCCATAATGGTACTGATCCTTGGAAGATAGTGTTTATCTAGTTGTGCTATAGCAATTTCGTATTCATTTAAGTTGAGTTGTTCTCCAGCAGAAAGGTCAGGGAGATGCTCCAAAACGTCCTGTCCTTCTCCTCCTAAGCAGTGTAAAAGGAGGGCTAGCTTTCTTTCTGCACTCAGGTTAGTTCCACAAACTCTTGCATAGTTGGCAAAAATCTTCTTCCATTTTTTCCATTTTATATTGGGTTCTCCTGGAGTATTTAAAAAAAATGCGGGTTGAGTTACATTCTGCATGTTGTTTTCCCTTTCTTTTTAGATTAAATATATTAAAGTTTCTATTTTTCCTTTCTTTTTTTTTTTTAAAATAAAAAGAGACTTTTTTTTATGCTTAGAATAGAATGTTCATTTAGAGTCTCTTTTAGAATCCACCTGTCTTTTGCCGTGTTCTTTTGCTCTTAGAAAGAGATGATTGTTAAAAAAAAATTGTAGAATCCTTCAATAATGCTCAGCGCCAAAGAACGTGTTCTTAGAATTAAGTCTCTAACATTCTTTCTTTATTTTCCTTGTGCGAGTAGTTTCAATTGTTAATTATCAAACGTTCTGAGTGCTGAAACGTTCTGAGCGCTGAGATGAGTAAACGTTCTGAGCGCTGAGATGAATAAACAATAGACGTCAGGAAAGGAATAGATCAGCGCGTTGAAAAGAAACGTTCCTTTGGATGACAGCGCGTTGCGTTATTACGATCAGACGTCAGAGGGCGCTGTGTCATCAACTTTGCACGAGCAAGTCAGCGCGAGGAAATAACTCAAGCGCGAGCACTAGCGCGAGAAAAGAACCCATGCGCGAGTGATGCTCGTTGATTACTTCTTTAAATATTACCGCACATTGTTTATCTTTTAATTTTTAATTTTCCTCCTTAATAAACCTCCCGCCTTACTCCTCACCGCTTTTCTTAACTGCCGCAGGGAAGGCTCCGCTTCCTTTCCTTAACCGGTTTACTGCCGCTGGAGGAGAAGACGAGTCATTCTTCTTTTTTTTCCGCTGTGTTGAGGTGATGAGTGGGTTCACCCGATCGTCGCCATGAAAATGTAGTGTTTTCCAAATAAATGAGAATCCAGGAGAAACAGGATTGAAGTCAGGAGGTATTTATTAAACCTCAGCCACAGCAGATAAGACTTCAACTGACAAGAAGAACCAGGAAACATCACAATTCCAGAATCTCTACATGAGAGATTCTTGGCACATTAAAGGTACAGGATATGATAAATGAGCAACATCACAGTTCTCTCCACCGTTATCGTCTTCTCCCTCCTCCGCCGCATCTCTTCTCCCTTCTACCATCAATGTAAACACTTTCTTTTCTCATAAGTGCATTTCCTTCGTCCCACCCCTTACGTCCATCTCCTCTCTAGTCTTATTTCTCTCACACCCCTCTTTCACTCCACCCCCTTACTTTCTTCATACCTCATTCCTTCTCTCACTTCCTTTCTCTGTCCCCTGTCCAGTCCTATCCCTCACTCCATTTTCCCACAGGTGCTTCCTGCCTCGTTTCCATCTCACCCCTCACCTGCCCTCTCTTCTCTCACTCCATTTTCCTGTGCCTGTTTCACTCCCTCTAACTCACCCCTTCCCTTTTCCCTTCCCTGCCTAATCACACTATCTCTCTCTCCACTGCCCTTTTTCTCTCTCCCCTCCCTCGCCTTTCCTCCTCATCCTCTCTGTCTGGCTGTGTGTGTGTGTGCTCATCTCCTCCGAACCTCCTTTCTCTGACTCCCTTTTCTTCGCCCTGCTTGTCTTTCCTCCCCGCCCATTGGCACACTTCCTCACGGCCCCCTTCCCGTCTCCCTAGCGGCCTCCCACGGCCAGTGCCACTCATGCCCTCTGCCTGGTCTCAGTGGCTGCGAGCTGCTGCAGTCTGTGCCCATGGCTGTCTGTCTTTCCCTCACTGACCTCACCCAGTCAGGGCTGAGCACGTCACTCACAGGCTTGGCTGAGAGTAGGGTGCACATTTGCACTGGACTCCTGTCTGCAGAGGGCCCGCACCCTGACACTCTGGGCTGGGGGAAGGGGTGATGGCTAAGTTTGCGCTGCCGCCCTTCAAGCCGTGAACATTTGCACGTTCTGCCTGAATTCAGTCTTTAGCCAGCCAACATGGTCAGGGGTCCCCTCAACCCAGCCAATGTGGTTTCACTTGCTTGCAATATTTAAAATGTTAAATAATACTTGTGAGAAAATGTATTTGGTACTTTGGCTAATGGTGCTCGAATACATTATTGGACACGGGGGTAGGGCACAGAATTAAAAAGTTTGACGACCATTGGTCAGATGATAAGTTGCTGAGCTTTGAAATCAACACCAAACGTATGACGCAGCTCAGATAATTCCTTCCCTCTCTGTGCCTACAATTGCAAATCAGTGCACCTGTGTAATGCGCGTATGTGTACAATCCAGTGTACTGTGCAGAACTCTACACATGTTCCAACCCTCCCCCCTCAGCCCGTGCACATGTTGCATCCTGGCAGACGCCTTTAAGCACTGACTGCACAGCTTTTCATCTGAGCTGCTGAGCACAGGGGACATTGTGGTAAACACGGCTTAGTGGGTTAATGCATGTGCTGGTGAGCAGATCGCTATGTAGGGGGACAGATTAAGACATTTCAGAGGGTTAATGTAGCTGCTTTGAAGCTCACTAACCTCCAGGTTCCAATCTGGTAAAATAGCATAGAGGTTAGTGCACCTGCTGCAGAGTACCAGCAGGGAACAGACTTTAAGTCAGCATATATCAAAGATTTTAAGTGGACAGTCCTTAGCTGGCCCTCCGATTCTAAGGTCCCTAACTTTACAAGCAAAAATACTTGTCAGTTTCACAAGAATGACTGTAAAAATACTCAGTCAGGGTGATCTAGGTCACCCATGCAGCCCCGCTTACATTTCACATTTTACTTATTGCATTCCTTATGAGTGTTTGCTTTCTCCATATGTGTTTCTGTAGTTTTTATACAGGGTATGACTCTTGTACAGTGCATATTGTGAACTGATCTGACTCTAGGCTTATGAGTGAGTTCAGGTTGTTGGTGGGTGTTTACGAAGGAACACGATTGATAACTCTGCAGCTGAGGTTGAAGAAGAGTGAGTTTCTTTCAGTTCCTGTCAGTAGGTTATACAGGTATTCAGACTGAATGCACATCCCATCCTTGGCCTCTCCGCAGACCGCACAGAGCGATGGTCTCATATTTTGCAATGATAACTGTTGGGAAGTGTGTGAAGGAGGTACACAGCTGTCAAAATATAGACCGTGCCAAAGGAATAGAAATGAAATGCTTCCAGGTGTGTGCGTTGAGTGTGGCAGGGAGGGTAGAGTGGAGAAGATAAAAACAGGTATGTGCAGAAGGCGAGAGTGAAAGGAATGGCGCAGAAGAGGAAAGAGATGACACGGTTTTGCTATGACGTGAGGAACAGAATGTTAGTTCCGGTGTTTTCAGCCATGCCCTTCCTTACATAGACCACAACTCTTGGAAAATAATTCTAATTCTACTTCTTTTACCACATCCCTTCTAGAGACCCCTTGCTGTTTTTATCCTACTTGAAGCACTCGGTATGTACATAGTACACTAAGTAAATGCGTCTGTTGTCCATATGCGTGCATAACCCGCAGTCAGCAGGCTCGATTCCTCATTTGACGCGTTTTCACTCATGCTGCAGCCAGCTGCAGGCTGCAGGTTCAAATCCCAAAACCCACGAGCCGCAGTCTACCCTACAACAGTGGGTCATTGAGTGTACCCAGTCCCTTTCCAGTCTTTTCATTTCTCTCAGACGCATTATTCTCATGGTCCTCATGGTCAACAACTTCATCCTTCTTACACAACTACAGTATATCTAATGTCATTTGCTTGTGCCTTTTAAAGGAAAATAAAGAAGAGAAAAAAATCAATAGCGAAAAAAGAAAGGGATACAAAGGGGAGAAGGAAGTGAAAGAGAAGCTAGGATGGGAAAGAGAGTCGAAGGCAGAGGAGACAAGAGGAAGAAGTGAGAGAAGGAATGGAATAAAGTAATGGGATGAAAGGAAGGAGGAACAAGGGTAAGGGAAGGAGAAATGAGAGAGAGTTAACCAGGATAGAAATTAAGCAAAGAATCTTAGGTGATCATGGAGAGATGGTAGGGAAGAGTGGAAGGGAAGAGTGAAAGGGAAAAGAAAGGAACACAATGGAATGAGAGGGGAGATTATATTTAGAACATGGGTTATAAATAAAGGAGAGAGCATGAGGATAAGAACTGAAAGGATAAGAGAGCAGAGGAAAAAGAGAGGAAAATCAAATGGCAAAAAAGGTTTAAGAATGGAGAATTTGATATCTGAGTAAAAAACGTATAAGGCAGGATTAGGAAAAAGAGTAGCAAGGGAAAGAAAGGTAACTGAGAGAATCCCCTTCTTACTGGGAAAGAACACGTTTTAAAAAAATAAGCATAATAAACAGCTTGATGAAGATTATTGAATCTGACTGAAAGTACTTGAACAGGAGTGAATGTGAAGAAGCCAGGGACATCTCATAGGAAATTTGTTTAATAGCCAAAGTAGTGCAGTCAGAACATACTATTATATCTTACAGTTGCATTTTAGGGAGATAGTGGTCTTGTGCTACCTGGTGCTCCTCAGTGAGACACTAGATGCCACCCCCAGTGTATTTATTAAAATGCAAACAGAAAATAAGATACGAGTCGGTACTTGTGTCTATTTTTGGTGCTCTCGTAAAAAATGTCTATGGGTACATATGAATGGGTGGGTAACCAGGTGCTCTTTAAGGTCATCATCTACTATTTACTGTGCTTTCAAAGTTGATACAATTGAATATGTAATGAAAAACTGTGCTGTAAAATTCACCATTTTTGTCTGTCTTTTTCCCAAACCCCCCTAGTAGCGGTCGGGCTCGCTAAGCTCGCTCGCTATGTGCCGTACGGGGGCTGGTCTGGGAAAATTTGCCAGGGCTGCTTTCAGTTCCCAGTCCGGCCCTGCCCGTGGGTGATAAAATAGCTGGAATCAAGGGAGTAGCCCTCTTTGTCCTCTCGCCTCTTATAGTGGCCGGAAAGGCGCAGCGGGAGCAGTTGGCTTGGGGTGGCTACCTGGGCCCGGTGGTGTTTTTGGCAATTTGCAAAGGTGAGGGGGCCTCACGCGTAGTGGAGAAGCTTGCGGGGCATCAATAGGATGTCAATTGCATCAATTATAATCACAGCGTACTTAGGGGTACTTTTCAATACAGGTTAGCGCGGGGAAAAGCCTGCAGCGGGAAATATGTGGGCGTGTGTTCTGACAAGCCCCTTTGAAGTACCAGGCGGAAATTATGCGGTGTGGGGGCAGGGTCGGTTCGCGTTGGTTAAACGGTGCGGTTTGAAAGCTTAATTAGTGGTGATCGGCAGGGTATACAAAATGTTAATACTACATGTATAAATAGAAAGACAACGGGGAGTTTGACCACATCGGTTAACTCTGCGGGGCAATGATTAGGGGTTTTTCTGTCAGAGCGCGCTGAGCGGCAATGCGGGAAGTGATGGGCGTGTCTCGTTGGAAGTGCCGTTTCTTAGCAGGGAAGCGCGGCTCGGTGTAAATATGGTGGGAAACACTTTGAAGTGTTAGCGAGTGGGTTTTCGGCATCCACAGCAATGATGCGTACAAGGCGGCAATAAAAAAAAAATGGAAACTTAAATATTTCCTTCGCACACGCCTCTCTTTGCTGGGAGAAGCGAGGGTCCCAGTCGTCATAGTGGCTCGTTAACAGGGTGGGTTTGTCGTCCTGACCGGTGAGCGTGTCAGTCTCAGTGCTTTTAATAGCGTGTCTAAAGTAAGGCGAGGATGTTACTAAAGGTTGTGGCGCACCAGGGTGCGCTATTGGTGCGACGCGAAGGCAGTGGAATCCGTCGGGGGGGGCGAGTATCAATGAAAATAAATAAATAAATAAATACATAAAAAATAAAGGAAAATAAAATAAATAAATAAATAATTATAGGACATAGGCAATGGAATGCAACACACAGGGGGGCAAGGATCATGCTAAGCTTGAGACCAGAAGTAAGTGGCGCAAAGCATGCAGCATGGCATGGGAGAGCAAGGTTTTATGATGGATGGCAAGGAATGTCAATGGCTTGGGGAGGCGCATGATAACCCCGGGGTATTCAGCCAGTAGGTATGCTGAACATACCGTGGGGGGAGGCTATCACCATCTATGTATGCATGTAGCATGGGGTAGGGAGAGAATAGGGGGGTAAGTATCTCTAGTGCTCGGCCCAGGGAGGTGTGGTATGGCATGTTGGAAGGGACGCGCGCCGGATCAAGGACTTTCAATGGACAAATGAAAGGACGTGTGCAGTCTCTAACTCTATCTATCTCTTTAGTAGGCAGGATGCCGCCGAAACGGACTCAGGGGAACAAGGATGCCAGTCAACAAGGGGTTAGATCCGGAATTGTGTGCAGTGCGATACACCACTTTTGATGCGGCGATACAAAAATTGCAGAGGTTGGGTGAGGGTGCCTTGATGGCCAAATCAGACATTGAGTCTGCTTTTCACCTGATGCCAGTGCACCCGGAAGACACTAGGTTGCTGGGTTTCACGTTTGATGGCAATTTCTTTATGGACTTATGTATGCCTATGGGGAGTTCCATTGCATGTGCGGTTTTTGAGGCAATTAGTCGTTTTTTGGAATGGACAGTACGGGGGGTGGTAGGAACGCAAGAAGTGGTGCATTACTTGGATGATTCCCTATTCATGGGGCCTCCTAACTCTGCAGCTTGTCAGGAGGCATTGTCGGGCTTCCAAGGCATAGCGGAAGCATTGGGGGTACCATTGGCAGCGGAACATTGGGGGTACCATTGGCAGTGGAGAAAAATGGAGGGCCCAGCAACAAGATTAACCTTCCTGGGCATTGAGATAGACACATTGGCAGGAGTTTGTAGACTTCCACAAGACAAAATAAAGGCTTTTCAAACCTCTTTGGATGAGTGTTTAAGGGCATGCAAGGTTACCTTGCGCCAGTTGCAAGTGTTGGTGGGGCAACTCAATTTTGCATTACGGATTATTGCCCTGGCTATATTCTCCAAGAATATAGCCAGGGCAATGTCGGGTTTAAGGGAAAAACACCACCACACTAGGCTATCGGCGGAATTGAAGGATGACTTGGTCACGTGGAGAGAGTTTTTGGAGCATTTCAATGGTTCGGTGATTTGGCAACACCCGGCACAGGCGAATGGCGAATTAGAGCTTTACACAGATGCGGCAGGCAGTGTTGGGTTTGGTGCAGTGCTAGGATCAAGGTGGTGTATGCAGCATTGGCCAGCGGAGTGGGTCAGGACGGGGTTGGTCCGCATTATTACGTTTTTAGAGTTGTTTCTCATTGTTGTGGCTCTTCAGGTTTGAGGATTTTTACTAGAAAACAAGCACATTGTGTTTTGGTCAGACAGCATGTCGGTAGTCCTAGCAGTGAACAGTCAAAGGGCAAGATGTTGTGGGTACTTAGCGTGCTTAAAGAGCTGGTGCGGGGTTGCCTCAGGCGTAATGTGTATTTTACTGCCAAACATGTACCAGGTGTGGATAATGCAGTGGCTGATGCTCTGTCTCATTTTAAGTGGACAGAATTCAGATCGCGATGGCCGCAGGCGGGCATTCAGATGACAGTCTTCCCGGAAAGCCTATGGAAGCTTGGTGCCCCATTGCTCCCGACCTCAAAGCGGCGTCGGTTGCGCCCAAGACGAAGTGTATGTTTAAAAAGGCATGGCAGGTATACATAGAAGTGGTGCAGAAAGATGGGAGCGCAGTGGAATCCACACCTCAGGGGGTGCTTCCGTTCATAGTTCATCAGAAAGAGAATGGACGGTCGCTGGTACTTGTTAGGAGGCAGTTCACTGCAATTGCCTTCTTTGCTGTATTAAAAGGGGTAGCGGATCCTACTAAGGACGTTAGAGTTAGGCGGACTCTAAAAGGTTGGGAAAGGCAGGCTCCAAGCGTGAAGGATACCAGGAGACATATAGATGCCAGTAGGTTGGTAAATATCTTGAGCGTATTACCTCAGGTGTGTTGGTCGTCATATGAAGTACATCTGCTGAGATTAGCGTATTCCTTAGCCTTCAGGATATCGGAGCTTGTACCAAGCTCTAAGGTGGACAGAAAAGGAGGGATTGGCATGGGTGATGTGGTGGTGGCCACTGATGTACTGCACTTCAGAGTAAGGAGGTCAAAAACGGACCCGCCATGAAAGAGGATTGGGTCCAGCTAAGATCAGTGCAAGGGGTTTGTTATTGCCCGGTGGTGTTGGTGGGGAGGTATCTGCGGCTGAGGCCTCTGTGTGGGGAGGATAGGCTCCTTGTGCATGTAGATGGCATGCCTCTGACACAATTTAAGTTCACGCGATTGTGTAAACGTGAGTTGGAACCGCTGGGGGAGGAGACAACTCATTTCACACCACATTCATTCCAAATTGGGGCGGCTACCACAGCAACTACTTTGGGTCTATCTTCGGAGGCAATAAAGAAGATGGGCAGATGGAGTTCATCTTGTTTTGAGGGCAACGTCAGACCACAGCTGGTGTAGTCAGGAGCCAGGGGTTTCTGCCGTTTGGTAATTATGCCACTCTTCTTTCTTTTGTCTTGGTCTTACATACAGTGGTGGCAAGTAAGGGGACGCAGGTATGCTGGTGTGGAGATTCGGTTATACACAGAGCAGGTCAATGGTTTAACGAATCTGGAGAATTGGGAATGCAAAGGGCCATGGGAGACAACCATAATTGATTAGGTATTGAAGGGCAACGTGTGGAGGACGTCGCAGCCCATTTGCAGAGTGCGCTGGACAGTGGTATGCCCATTCCAGATGTGTTGGTGATTCACACAAGAGGTGAAAATATGATTCCAGGGGGCAGGAGGGGAGTGAGGAAGGCCCTGTTCTCTACCATTTCATGGGTCAGGAGAGTACTACCAGACACAACTATCTTATGGTCAGAGGTGCTCACTCGTAGAGTCTGGGGTGATGGTGTGTCTTCAGCCGTGGTGAACATGTCTGTGAGAAAACTGAATCGAGAGGTGGCGAAACTATTGTGGGTTTCCAAATTCATCCCATTAGGCATTGTATGCTGCAAGCATTAAACTCGAATTTGTATCGGACAGAGGGATTGCAGCTGTCCAGGGCAGGATTGGAGCTGTTTGTACAAACTATACAGGGGCCTATGAAGTTGCATTCAAAAAGTATAGCCCAGAGCATCAAAACTGGAAGGTGAGGCAGCTTGGGGGGGAGGGCAAGAGCACCAGTGGGCTACTTGCCCTGTGGCGGGGTCCCGAACAAGAGGAAAAGGGACTTCTTTTGGTGGAAACTGTCCGACCATGCAACAGGGAGGCAGTCATTGGGGCTCTGGGCTGGCGGGAGAGGGGGCCATCCTTCTGGTGGTCCTGGACTCTCCGGCCCTACCCTAGTAGCCGGTGCTTGGATGAAGCAACATGGTATCTCATATGGACAAAGTGGATCTCGAGCTGACGAATTGTAAATACATGGTAACCTGTGGCGCAGATGTATACTGCGCCTCCTTATGTTTAGTAATGGGATTTTATGGTTAATAAAATTGGTCAAAAGTTGAAGGTTTCGGGGGGCGTGGCCAACGGCATGGCTGACTAGACGTGCCTCGCCGGAGCTCCGGCCGAGTTGCCCCAAAATCTGACTTTAATCCTTGCCATCGAGCCTAAAATCCACACCACCCTGCAGAAAAACCTCTCCGTTTCACAGTGTGCTAGTGATCCGGGTGGTTGTGTGGGCTTTCTCGGATTTTTGAGTGTGGAGAGGCTACGCCGCGGAGCGGGTATCCATGATGGCGGCGGCAAGGTGCGGAGGACGGCGAGATCGCTGACTCACCGCTCGACGAGCGGCTGCCAGGCCGAGGGACAGACCGTGCAGTGCCACCCTCTGACTGATCCGCACCTGGGACGCTGAGCCGGGGAGATCTTCCGGACCCGCGTTGGACATTTGGCCGGGAGAGCCGTTGGGCCTAGATGGCGGCGGGCGGTGAGTGCTGCGGCGGGATCCCGCCCCGCCGGGACACTGTGGAGAGCTAGGGGTCGGAAAAGAGAGACACGTCGAGGGAGCTGCACGACATCCGGACACGTCCAGACCACCCCGGCCGGAGCACCTCCCCGATCTACATCAACCGAAGCACTCACGGACGGCGAAGGCTGAGAGCGGGGCGAGCCACCCAACGTCTGCTCCCCGCCTGCCCCCTTCGGGACACACGGATCGGGTCTCGCTGTTCCCCCCCCTGTCCGCGTGGGGACCATGGGGAAGAAGGAAATGGCCTCCAGGGCGCTGAAGCAGGGGCCCATGGACAACTTTGCAGCCCCGAGGACGATGGCCGAACCACCGGGCTCCCGCCCGACATGACTGTACTGCTGGAGGCCATCCAGGCGTCCAGGACGGACATACAAGCGTCGCGTTCGGCGCTGGAAACAAAGATCGGCGAGGTTGGTACGGAGGTGACTCTGCTCCGCCAGGACTTCCGAAACCTATCTGAAAGGGTGTCGACTGCGGAGGAAAGGCTGAAGGAGGATGGCGAGGCGATCACCGCACTCAGGAGAGACGTGGCGGAACTCCAGGCTTCCCACCGTAACCTTCAATGGAAGGTGGACGATGCGGAAAACAGGTCCAGGCGCAACAACCTCCGTTTTGTGGGGTTCAGAGAAGGAATCGAGGGCAAAGACATGGCGGCCTTCCTAATGAACTGGCTCAAGACCACCTTCCAGACGGCGCCATTTTCTCCCTGCTTCATTATCGAACGGGCACACAGGGCGCTCTTGGCTAAGCCTCCGGAGGGGGCCCGACCCCGGCCAGTCATCGCCCGTTTTTTGAACTTTGCAGACAGAGACCGATCCTGCGAGAAGCCAGAGTTCTGGGGGAGATCCGCCTGGAGAATGCTACAATCATGATCTTCCCTGACTATAGCCAAGAGGTATCGAAGCAACGCCGCGCATACGACTCGGTCAAGGCTAAGTTGAGATCCCTCCAAATTAGGTACATGCTTCTGTTCCCCGCCAAGCTGAAAGTGATTTACAAGGACAAGGCGCTCTTTTTTGCTCATCTGGAGGAAGCATGGCAGTGGCTGGAGGAGCGCCCCATCCTGAACAGTAGGGATGTGGCCAGCCGAGAGGCAATGGACAAAACCGCCCGCAACAAGCCACGGTGGGACCTACCCAGGCCCCAGAGACTACGCTCCCGGAGGACCCAAAACAAGACCGCGGCGACTCCGTATAGAACCAGGGGAGCGGAGAACAGGAGGACTGGCGGGTCGGAGTCCCCCGACCCGACGACAGGTGCGAGAGCTAGCGCACCCCGGAGGGGAGCTAGATCGGAAGGGGACGACATGGAGGATTCGGAGGGCCCTTCGTCCGGAGCTGAGGACCTGGAACTTTTGCAAGAATCTTTACACCCGCTGGTCAAGGAGATCCGACACATGGAACTGGAACTGTCGGGGCAAGGCCCGTCAACGGACACACAGGACTCCCACTCATGAACATTGCTAATGTGAGACTCGATGGAGATGGCAACTCGGCGCATTAGGAGCACGCAAGTTGGCACGAAACCCCTCAAGTACTTTACTCTTTCTTCCTCAGAGTTCGCTCTGACTGTTGTTTGAGTTGGGGAGGGATGTGCGGGAGGGCGACTGACCTGCTCCCATTGATAGTATGGCCCCATGTTGGGGCGCAGCTAGAAGGGGAGGGAGGTGGGGTGGGGGTGGGGGGGATTTGTTGGAACTGTTATTGCCTCATGTTGGGGTGTTGGTTTGTTGAAGGGGGGGGGACAGCACAGCACCAAGCAGCGGAGTCGGGGAGGGTCACACTTACTACCATCCGGGCCCCGGGGCCCGGCCTTGGATGAGCACCGAGCAACACAATGGCAGGTACACTAACTGGACCGACCCGAGACGGCCCCGGGGTGAAGGCGCTCACGTGGAACGTGAACGGCCTGGGCTCCAAAATTAAGAGGGGCCTGGTCACGGCCTACATTAAACGCGCAGCGCCAGACATTATCTTCCTTCAGGAAATACATTTGAGAGGGAACAGATGCGCTTTCCTGGCACGAGGCCAATACGTGGTTCTAGCACATGCGGGGTACACCATGGACTCACGGGGCACGGCCATACTCATTAGAAAAACGACCCCTTTCACTGTAACGCGCACATGGTTAGATCCACAGGGAACATTTGCAGGGGTGCAGGGGACCTGGAGGAGACGCGGGTATACGCTGCTGTCGGTTTATGCCCCACCCAAGCTTCAGGCACGCACAATGCAGGAGGTCACCAACATACTACTGGACACGGCTGACACGGTGCAAATCATAGGGGGGGATTTCAATGATGTGATGTGCACGGCACGAGATAGGTCTAGCAGCTCCCACACAGTAACAGCAGACACGGCGCTTGCACGCCAGATGAACACACTCAGCCTCACTGATGTTTGGAGGTGGCTCCACCCCGCGCAGGCCGAATATTCTTTTTTCTCCGGGGCACACAAAGTCTTTTCAAGATTGGATTATATCTTCACCTCGAGGCAGGAACTATCATTGGAGGACCAGGCCGAGTATAGGGCGAGGGGCATATCAGATCACTCCCCACTGTTTGCACACATAGGACGAGGTGGGGGAGAGGACGGCCTCACTGGCATATGTCGGCATGGGACATACAGACTCCTGAGATTCTGGGTGGTATCAGAGCAGATATTCGAGTGTTTGTGGCAGAGAATGAGGGCTCGGTACAGTCTAGGGTTACACTGTGGGAGGCCATGAAAACAGTCCTGAGGGATCGATTCCAATCCAGGGTGGGTGAGGCTAGGAGGAAACGTAATGAGGCTATAGCAACTGAAGAGGCGACCATACTGACTCTAGAGGCCGAATACCACAGGTCAAAGAGGGAGGTAGACCTTAGGAAACTGTTAGATGCTCAAAAAATTTACAAGGAATTAACCACGAATGAGGCACGCACGCAGGCACTGGCCACCCTCCACCGTCTCTACGATGTAGGCGACAAATCAGGGAAACTTATGGCCTGGCTGAGTAGGCGGGAGAGGGCGGCCAGGTGGGTGGACGGGATCGGACTCCCCGGGGGCGCGCGGGCGTCCACGGATGACTCCATAGCGGAGGCCTTTGCGGCCTACTTCGAAGACTTTTATAGGGCTAGAGACCTCGGGGACGCGGAGGTAGTGCAGGCGTTCCTGGGTGATATGGAGGTCCCACAGTTGACCCCCGAAGACAGCGAGGCCCTGGAAGCCGACCTATCCCTCGACGAAATCACGGAGGCGTTAGCGCTATTGAAGCCCGGGAAGGCGCCGGGCCCAAACGGTTTCCCGGCGGAGTTTTTCAAACGGACGGGGGACCTCCTCTCCCGCCACCTGAAGGGATTGTTTGTCGAGGCGTTTGACGCCGGGCGTCTCCCGCCGGATTTGACCCTAGCCACCATAGTCCCGATTTACAAGGAGAATAAACCCAGGGAGGAGTGCTCCTCCTATCGTCCGATCTCTCTCCTTAATATCGAGACCAAACTATTGGCCACTATTTTGGCGCGACGCTTGCGACAGGTCATTACAGATCTAGTGCACCGAGACCAATCTGGGTTTCTCCCGGACAGGGCCACCAAACTCAACCTACGGCGTACTCACAATTGGCTCCAGGAAGTTTGTGACAGGGATGAACCCCACTGGTTCCTCTCCTTGGACGCAGAGAAAGCGTTCGACGCGGTGCATTGGCCCTTCCTGATGGGCACCCTTGAACGCTTTGGGATAGGGCCCAAGTTTTTAGGCTGGGTGAAGCTGCTATATTCGAACCCCAGGGCGAAGGTGCGGGTCAATGGAAGGCTCTCCAGGGAGTTTGCGATAGAGCGGGGGACACGGCAGGGGTGCCCGCTCTCCCCGCTCCTTTTCACCCTCACGATTGAGATCCTGGCGATCCGCATTCGGCATAACCGGGATGTGGTGGGGTTTCACTGGGGGGAGTCGGCCGCGGAACAGGAGAAGATCTCCCTTTGCGCTGACGACGTTCTGCTGTATATCACGGACCCGGCTAGGACTATCCCTGCGCTATTTAAGGAATTGGGGGACTTCGGGGCAGTAGCTGGACATACCATTAACTGGCACAAATTGGTCATGTATGACCCGCAAGGGGCCCCTAGGGGGGAGTGCCTGCCCGAACACCTCCTACACACCACAGAAGGCTTCCGGTATCTGGGGGTCTTTATCCCCCGAGATGCACATCGATCATATACAGATAACATAGACAGGGTTCTGGTGGCAGCGAAGACGGAGATGGATAGGTGGAGACAGCTTCCACTCACCATCCTGGGCAGGGCCGCCCTGTATAAAATGATCCTCTTGCCGAAGTTTTTATATGCCCTCCAAAACGAATATTACCCTCTGCCAACTCCAACTATGCCGAAAATCCACGCTGACCTCCGCTCCTTCTTGTGGC
Source organism: Lissotriton vulgaris (assembly GCF_964263255.1). Lineage (NCBI taxonomy): Eukaryota > Metazoa > Chordata > Amphibia > Caudata > Salamandridae > Lissotriton > Lissotriton vulgaris. The sequence continues at coordinate 541,403,520 of NC_141695.1, read as the reverse complement.
TGGGGAAACAACCCCGAGTGGCACTCACGACCCTGCAGCGCCACCAGTACAGCGGGGGAATCTCGCTACCTAACTTGGAGGCATACTACTGGGCTGAACACCTGGCCCCCATTAATGAGTGGATACATGCCCCTGCAGACCACCCAACTTATGCACTGGAAAAATCCAAATGGGGCGCTAAGACGGTGCTCCACTTCCTCTACGGAGGGAAGGGAGGACGTAAGCTTCTCCCGGCGACTAGAATTACCCTGACAGCATGGCGTAGAGCCACGGTAAAAATGGGATGGCAGGAAAGACCCACCCGTCAAACCCCCCTGTGGTCGTGTGGCTGGCTGGCCGAGCTGCACAAACTACGGGGATTTAAAAAGTGGGATGACATTGGCATCTCTACGATCGGGGATGTCATAGCGAGGGGGGAGCTAAAGACCTTTCAGGCGCTACAGTAGGATTTTGGCCTCCATAACACCCAATACTTCAGATACTTGCAATTACGGCATGCGTGGGGGGCGCAAAACATCTCCCTTACTGACATTCCCCAATATGCGCCACTCGAGGGACGCCTGCTCCTGGAACAGATACACAGGGGGGCGGTGTCCATGACATATAAAACACTGACAAACAATATGTTGGGAGACTTACAGGCTCTGAGGGAGAGATGGGAGGGTGATGTAGGCACACTAGAAAACCTGGATTGGGAACTCATCCTCATGCACCCTCGAGAAGTGGCCATAAAGTCGAGGCTTCGCCTCATCCAGTTCAAGGTTCTACACCGGGCCTACTTTGACAGGGCAAGACTCTTCCGGATGGGGAGGGCTACTAATGCCTCCTGCCTAAGATGCCAACATCCACTGGGTGATTTTTTCCACATTATTTGGGGTTGTTCCGTGGTCCAGGAATATTGGAATGAGGTCTTCACTGAATTGTCAGCGGTATTGGAGGTGGACATTCCCAGGGACCCCAGGCTGGCACTCCTGGGCATGTCAACTGAGGTGGATGTCACGCGGCACTCACTCATCTTTTTGTTGCTGGCGTTGGTAGTAGCCAAAAGAGATATAGCGAGAATGTGGGGGGCGCCAGGAAGGCCCAGTCTGGATGACTGGAGGCGAGGCCTGGACATGTACATGGCGGCTGAAAGGGTTACGTATAAAGCGCGGGGATGCCCGAGAAAATTCCGCAAAATCTGGGCCAAGTGGCGGCACTATCACGGACTCGAGTAGGGGGGTGAACCGGAGGGGGGGGGGAACACGGGGGGCGAAATTGATCACTGGGGTGGTCTCATGTGCGACTGGTCTGAACCTGTTGAACCTGGAAGGACTGGGGTGATGAGACGACGTATGTTCACGACACATGCTTGAGGAGTGAGGAGGGCACGGGGATTGGGTGGTAGAGTGGAGGTAAAGAGGACGAGCTGCTGGGGGGGGGGGAGCAGAGGGCGGGAAGGGGGGCCTCAAATGGAGGTCTCTCAGTTGCCCGGGGGTGTTTACATGGAGGTTGGGGGGGGTTCGGGGTGAAAAGACAAAACACAAATTGATTATGTCATGATAACTGCCATGTATTGATGTGTTCCAAAAGTTGCGCATCATACGGGGGGTGCGGAATGTTGACGCTCCCCCGTGATGGCGTAATGCTTTTATTGATGATCCGCATGATGCAACAATAAAAAGAAATTTTCAAAAAAAAAAAGTTGAAGGTTTCAACATTAAATAAAGATGGTGTTATTTGACAAGTAATAAAAGCTACGCAATGAATACCAAGTTTGTGTAAAGTGCCTTTGTGGTGGGGGTGTGTGGTGGACGAATGGCACGTGATATCCCCACTATGAATGCTGTGTCTCATTTTCCGCTGTTTTGAAATCTCCCACTCTGCTGAGTTTCTAAAATAATGCTGGTTAAATGGCTGTTCACGCCAGGTTGCCTCTGACGAAGAATACATGTAGTTCATAACTTAGAAACCCGAATGATTGGCCGAGTTACTAATACCTCCAAGTCGGGGGGTAATAGTCACACCTGATGTTGTGACCTTTAAAGAGTCATGGTAGGACGCACTGTATAAACATTCAGGTAAATACCTGAGTGTGTCAATGGGTGGGCATTAGTAAAATACTTTTAGCAGTCTGCAAGCGGTTTAAATGGCCCATCAAGTCAGGGTCAGACTGGGACAGAAAGTAGTCTCTGCAGCAAAATAAAAGTGGGCCACCATTAACGAATCAGAGAGCTTCCCACATTGGCTGTTTTGACCTTCTAAATAATAGGTCTCGCATTTACGCGAGTTTGAGCTATTGTCATTGTAAATGGCTATGCCTTTAAGTTTTTGTTTTCAAAACATATATAAACGGCATTGTCATTTACAATGGCAATGGCTCAAACTCGTCTCACCTGCCATTTGCGTTCTACATTGCTCTCCTTCTATCCTGCTTGGTCCTCTCCCCACCTGCACCCTCCTTGTTGTCTCTGGCCCCCCTTGTTGCTGACACCCCCCCCCCCCCCCCACCCCCAGCTAAAAGGTACCGGTGAAGCAAATAGGTCTTAAAGACAAGAACAGCTGGGTTTTCAAATGCTTGTTTAATGAATGTTCTGAACAGTGTGTCTGCAAAGAATTCTCTTATCACATTGCTGGAGGAAGCTCTGTGCATTCCACACTGACCTCTGTATACAAACCATATGATGTAGAGTTGCTTCATTTTTCCTTACCCTGATGCCTTTTTTCTTCCTATTGCCCAAGAAGTATCAAATCACTATGTCAAATTGTGTTTCTCTCTACTATCAGCCACTACTTGTGATTTGGATTACTATGCCCCTGTGCTCTTCTTTTTTGTAGGAGGTAGAAACCCTAGCAAAGAAACTAAAAAGACCAGGGCAGTGGCTTTGCAAATTTTTATTTCACCACTCTTATGGGCATAGGGGTAGAAGTAGGGAGTGTGGAGATAGCACTGCAATTGGCATTGTAGTGAGCTTCCCCTGTAGTGCATGTCAGTCTGCTTTCTCGTACAGTTGGACTGAACTATTGGAAACGTTCATGGCAGTCTTAATTATATAAATAATGCTGGCCCCTTAGTTGAGTTTAGATTTTTTTTAACATTTACTTTCTTGTAAAGAAGTGCAAAGAAAATGCTCAATGAGAGGAGTTAAACAACACTAGAATAAAAAATAAATGTTGAGATTAAGTCACCCTTTAAAACATTGCCGCTCTTTCAGCTCTCATGTGGTGAGGGAAGAAAATATGGACACTTTTTAGCCATGGTGTTTTATGATAATAGCAAGCAACTGATGTGAGCACTAAAACACTTTTCATCAATGCAGAACTTCTTTCACAAGTTAGAACAAGTCTTGTCTCGTCAATAGCTGCTGCTGCCTTGGTTCAAGATATATTCCACCTACTGCAGCTCTGTTACCCAGGCTTACTTAATCTGTGTTAGCATGTTGTTTATCACAGTTAAGTTGTAAGTAGAGACAGTTGTGTACTTAGCATTGGATCACTTTGTGTTTGTAGTTACACATCGGTCAGAGTCCTGCATGGAGACGTTTTGCAGGCATGCGACCCAGGGTTTTCTTTTTTTTTGGTCTCTCTTCATGTACTCATGTTCACTCACATGACTGCTGTCATTAGTCGTCTGTGTGACATTCTTTGATGCCTGTAGCATTCTCTCTGCATTGTGACTGTATTGTATGGTATACAGTAGTTTCAGATGTGGGTCTGTGAGATTCTGGTTAAAGCTTGGACGATGTATGTTGTTAAGTCAGTAACCACATCTGAGGGTGTATTGCAGTGTAGTGGAGCAGGAGCCCTGCAGAAAATCAGCATGGATCCTGATTATCTAGATCTGCTGTTTCCACGCCTTATTTACAGTAGGTTGAACTACTAGGTTTTCTATTGTTGGAGCTTCTGCTGGCTCTGCTTTTAGAAAATGTTGACCTTGCGGACACTACAGAGCTGCCAGATCAGTGGTTCAGGAGGCCATCCCTATTTAAGATGGGATTTCAAATGCCGATTTTTTCCCAGCTCAGGAGCACAATGTGAAGCCTGCTACTCCTCGCCATTAAAAGTGTTCCATGGCCTCCACCCACATTGTGCATAAAATAATTAATACAGAGAAACAAAAACAATGGCAAGCGAACCATCATGATATGGTAGCTGATCCAACATTGCTTTCTTACGTAGGTGCTCCTGCTTTTACAGTGGAAATATTTTCCTTTGAAATACTCCACCGGAGCAGTAAGGAACTAAAAATATGAAGGACAGACTGACGGAATGCTACCATATCTTAAATCATATCCGTACTCTGTTATATATTACTTAAATAAGTATGTGTATTGTCTCTGTGACCCCCTTCTTGTCCTGCCATTAAGAATCCTGAGTCCCAAAGCTTTGCATGTTTGTAGTTTCTTCTTATGGGTGGCAGTTGTGTCTGGGCTTTTTAGGTCTCGCTCTCGAGACCTATTGATGTGGAAATGCCTCTCAAGGGAAACAGACCGGGGCACGCGCTGCATTTCGGGACCGTGGACACGCACGTACAGGCACGTGCGCGCGCACATCTCCTGTCCTGCAGGCAAACCAGCATTCAGTTTCACTGCTTACAGTGAGACAAGAGATGGCATGCTGTTCACACACAGGCGCGCGCGCGCACACACACACAGGCACACGCACGCACACACGCACACACACACATCCCCGCCCTCTCTGCCCCCCCCCCACTCACCGGGCTCTTTCCGCAACGGGTCAGTCTCGGCAGCAGGCAAACTCGGAGGTCAGCGTGTCTTCTCCGGCAACTTTCAGCTTGCGCCGCTACAGCTGATGTGCACGCTCATGGCGACTGCATCACGTGCACTCCCACCGCGCTGTTTCGCGCCCAGCGATCCTCAGCTTGTTGTTTCTGAGACTGAGTTTTCTACAGAAGGTCAAGGATTGGTATTTGATCAGCCACACAAAACGGGTAACTTCCTCTGACATCAAAGTGCTTCAGATACCTGTTTCCAAAAGATTAAAAACGGCTGCCCGGTGCAATTATGTCCACAATAAATATTTCATATTACTTCCTCGTGTAGTTTCTTCTAATTGAAGATGTCTTGCTTCAGCCGGAACCGAAGACAAATGCATTGGAAATGGTGGAAGACGCAGTGATGTTGTCAGGGTATTATGTGACATAAAGTACTCCGAACGTAGTAGAAAGCCTAATGTAATCTGCCCAGATTGTTATGGCCGTGTGAGGGAACTCAGCCTTGCCCTCTGCCTCTTTTGCCACACACCACCTCGTGACCCGCAACATCCTTACAATGTTTAGTGGGGGTTGCTAAACCCATATAAAGCCACTGAACTGCCTTCTCAAAATCAATTAATATGGGGGTAGGTGGGGTGGAGTGGGCCAGCCTACCTAAAGGTTGACTTTAAACCTTAGGTTTTCAAACATACTTGGTGGCTTAAACACACCTAGATTGGATGTTATGCTGACGTATGTTAGCACAATATGCTCGTATTATGCACAATAGTAATTATTTGTTTTCTTTTAAAGGGCCATCTCTAAGCGTTGTGTAATGTAATAAAGACATTTAGGATACAGCACAAGTAACTATGCCGTGGTCTCACAATTCCATCGCAGAGTATAGCGACATTATGGTAAATGCATAAACCAGGAGGCAAAAGGCAAGTGGTGTGTAGTGCCAACTTTAACCCGGGACAGTTTTCTTGCACCGCAATAGCAGGGCTTCATTTGAGCCGGTGGGGCCCACCAGCGCTCATTTTCGGAGACTAGCACGTATTGGTACACATCAGACTTTGACCCAGAATAAGAGAGAGGCAAGCAGAGGCAGGGATGATGGTAAAGCAGAACAAAGGCGTAAAACCATCTGCAAGAGAGAAATATATGATCAGAAAGTGTAGGGTGGGGAGGGAGAACAGTCAAGAATAGACTGCCTTGGTATTCTCAGCCCAAACCTTCTGCAGGTGGGCGGCCAGCTTCGGAGGAAAACTCTGGACAAGTCACTGTTATATTACAAACCGAGCAGTGCACAGTGAAAGGCGACAGCTACGTCTTTGCTACATTATGATCTAGTTTTTTTTAGTGTGGCCAAACAATATATTTCGAAAAGGTTACTTTTATTAAAATCAGTATATTGAAGGAGACAAAATGATATTTGTGTGAGCAGTCTATTAAGGAGCATTGCCTACGTCCGTAGATGGGACTTTGATGAACCCCCTTTTGCAGTTTTGAGAGGATATTTCGTGTGGAAGAGTGAAGGTTTTTGCAGCTGCTTGCTTCAGTGCTTCTCTTACAATGTACCACTGATTTCACGAATGTCTCAGGTTTATTTACCTATCAGAGGGAGGTTGTTGATTGAAGAAACGGGTTTGATTGACCTGGGAACATGTTTTCGTGACACGATTATATTCTTACAAATTGACATCCTTAGGCCCATCTCGTTGGTGAGAACACTAGAAAAGGACCAACACGACTTGTCTTGATCGCCCATTGGTTGAATTCTGTCACCCTCTGAAATGATGCAATCCCCCTGAATTCTAGAACACATTCCCACAAATTTGGGATTATCAAACTGTGCAGTAATTTTGCCCGCAGACATAGGCGATTACACCCCCGTTTGATAAAACAGCTCCTCTCCGAGTCGACTTTCCCTCGAAACATACTGCTGTTTGCAAGACTCCAACTCGAAAGCCCCAGAACCCTGTTCAGGGTTCCAACTTTCTGAGCTCAGTAAGTTGTGTTGTTTAATTAGGGTAATATCACCGCTCGTTGTTTACAGCGCCTTTAAACAGCAAACGGTTGGTGTGGAGCGCTATATAGTAAATGTTATCTTTATTGGAGCATGGAACTGTCTGACCCGAACCATGGGCGCTCCATGCACGTGCGCTTGATGCCCTTTACAGGGCAATGTGATCTGTGCCACAAAAGAAATGCCAGTTTCAAGCAGGTGTACTCTCTGGGGCACTTCCCGCTGCAGAGGCCCATCTCCGCGGGGTCTGGCAGAGTGGTCCGCTAGACAGTCATCTTTGCCACCCTAATCTCTGCGTCCCATCGCACTCCCCACACCCCCCCCCCTTTTGTGTTCCTCGAATAGATAATACCGTTCGAGCGGCGACAGTAGGACGCGCGCGCCTAGAAAGGATGTGGCAGAGGGGGCGTGGCCAGAAGTTTACAGAAACTTTGTCAGACGAGATTAAAACATACAATCCTCAAACATACTTCAGGGATGGTTAAAATTACACATTCAAATAAAGAATGTCAACAGAGCATCTAATTGACAGCCACAAAGGCAGCCTAAATATGTCTTGGTGTAAGTTTGGGAACAGAGCTGGTGCGGCACGTGTAGTCTCTGCCAGTCCCGCACAGTATAGACTCTTAAGTGTGCCCCCCCCCAGAGCTGCGAGCGCCGTGCCCGGTGTGTCTGTGGTGGTGGTGTGGAGTAAGTTTACAGTCATTGGCGTGTGCAGAGGACGTGGCGGCATCCTTTGCACGTCCCGTGCCCCCTGGTGCTGGCACGCGGGCCAATTTGGAGTGTATTTTAAGGCGCCTTGACAGAATAGCGCCCCATGTGCCAGGGTGACTTTAGTGTAAGGTGTGTTTACGGAGCTATCATTGGATGGAAAGGGCAGGGCAGCTCCTGCTGTCTTCTCCAGCATGCCCTGTGCGCGCGGTGTCGCCGGTGCTGGCAGGGCATTGCCCTGTGTGCCGTGGCGACTGTGAGATAAGTTTACACAAGGGTCACCGAATGAAAGGGGCACCTGCTCTCTCTGCCAGTTATGGAAAGTCCATGCTGTGTGGTGCGGTGCCCCTGGTGCTGGTGTTTGTGGTTTGAGGTGGCAGGGCAGTGCCTCTTGTGCTCAGGTGTCTGTGGTGTGAGGTGCGTACAGAGTGGCTACTGGATGGCTGGGCAGTGCCTAGTGTGCCAAGGTTTCTGGTGTGAGGTGTGTACAGAGTGGATGCTGGATGGCAGGGAACAGGCAGGGCCGCGTTTGTTGCAAAGAACCAGACACCCCTCCCAATGTTCTGCACGAATATATGCGACGCCCCAGAGAAGGGCCCCGGGTCACACATGTCGGCAGAGGGCACGCTTTGATCCTACAATGGGCCTGCAGAGGCACTAAGGTGTGCCCGTCTCGTTCTCGGTTTAAAGATCCCCTCCTCCCCCCGCCCCTTTACAGAGAGATGACCCGGCCAAATAGTGGTTTCTTGCCCCTCTCGAACCACCCCCTTGCACTGTCCACTGCTCATCCCTGTCCACTGCTGTTCTCTTTAAACTGTTTCAAATGTTGGCCAACATTGAGTCAAAAGGAACACCTCAAGTGATGCTAACAATCGATTCGAGGAACTATATTTTCAAGTATGTGCGGGAATGGCCATGTGGTGCTGGGTGTAGTGCCCAGAGTCAGTTAGCATTCTAGTGCAAACTATTGTGAATACACTGAACACCCACCCACCACTGATGTCACTGGTCAGGTGACACAGGCTAAATAAAAGAGGCCGAGCCACGTGCTCTTGGCCAGTTGCAGCATGCAGCCAGTGTGTCCGTGTTGCAGTCTTTATTAGCATGAGGGACTAGGGCCCACAACCCTACAATGGTGACGAGGGCGGACGCTCGACACGCGTGCCGCAGGTAAAAGAAAATTAATAGAAAAGGGGGAAGAGTGCTGCCTGCCTTGATGGCACCCCCTCCTGAGCAGCGCCGGCCGCCGAGAGGCCTGGAGGGCGTGTGCCAAGCCCCGGGCCTGCCTGAAGCGTGAAGTGCCCCCTGCAGGGTGAAGAGCGAGTCAAGCGGTGCTCACGCCCCTCGGCCGCAACAAAAGGACATTGCCGAGAAACAGCAGACCGACCGGAGCCCACCTGCGTCGGCTTCGACTGTGCCCACCTGTGCAGGAGCCATCGTGTTTCCCACCCGCGTCAGAACAGGCCCGTCGGACGAAGGTGAGCCCAGGACAGTAAAGCACCGAAAGCAGAGCCCACCCGCTATAAGCTGGACACGTTGCCCAGCAGTGCGAGCGCACCAGAGATTGTCCCCTCAATGAAGCAGGACCAGTGGAGCCCAACCGCGGCCTGCCTGCAGCGACCCTCGCCCCGCCGTGTTTAACTAAAACTGCCGCGGCGGTGGGGAGAGTAGGCCGGCAGCGTGAGAGGAGCTGCAGAGACCTGAATAAATGAAGTGGAGCCCACCCGCGAGTGCTCAAACTCCAAGCGCTAGACACGCTACAATTGCCGCAGGGTGTAGGGGTGAAAAGGGAGCCGAGCAGGCGCCCACCCCTCCTCAGAGTAATCGCCAATCGCACCCTTCGCAGCGCAGGTAATGAAAGACCTGCTGCAAAGGGTGGAAAGACTCCAGCAGCACCGACTCCCCCTCCCCGCCGCGCAGCGTGAGGAAAGTGAGGCTGAGGCGGTGGGGTGCACGGAAATCTGCCCGTGCGTGCCTCAACACAGCGAGGGGAGCAGAGCCAGCCATCCTCCGCCCCGCGCAGCATGAGAAAGGAGAAGCTGCTGCGGGTGGAGGGCTCGAGGAGAACAACAAAAGGGGAAGACCACAGCACAACGAGCGCTGCCCCAGATAACTCAGAGCTGCGCCAGCCCTCATAAGTGAATAAAGACCCCTCCACTTGCCTGATCAGCTCATGTACCGTGGCCTGGGTGGGTTTGCCTCTTTGCTCCAGAACCTGCTCCTCACCTACCAGCTGGGACGAAGGAGGCACACATCAGGTGGAAAGCTACCCGGCCTACAGAGCCATCTAGTGGCCGAACTGCAGTTGTACACCCTCAGCTAATGAATACACCCAGCTTGCAAGACACAGTGCATATCAGGGAGTGCACTGAAAAGACTTGGGCTGGGGAGTGGCAGGCAACACTGTGCCAGAAAGTGAGCAATGCGGCTCAAGACATTGGGACACAGTCCAACACACACAGCAGCAGCACAGGGCAAGGTTTGGAAGCACGCAATCAAAGGACCTAAGCAGGATAACATTTCCCAGGTAGAAATGCAAAGGGAACAAGGTACAACCACATGTAATCCCTACACAGTGAAGCTTGCCCAGACGTGCATTCTCAAGTATTGCAGCAGATCAAGGAAACAAGCCTACAGCAAGGAAAAATAAACACACAGCCAAGAGTACCTTCACTCACAAGCGATACCTAGAGAGTGAGAGAAAACCACCTGCTGGCAGTGGAGAAGTGTGGCTCAATGATTAGAGCGGCAGACCCTGATGCAGAGGTCTAGCCCGGGACCAGGGTTCAATTCCCCGCCTCGGCGGGTCTTGGGCTCAAACTACCACAGACCTGATAATTCTTGCCTCGGTGCCTATTCCAATCATGGAGTCCCACTCGGCAACTCTGGGCAATAGCTTGCTTAATCTCCACATCGGCCCCCACAACGCTAAGGATGCCTGGCTTCCACCTTGGGGGTGCCCAGGAGTGGACGCCTCAGAGGGAAAGTCTGGATGGGTTCCACAGCGGTATTCGTACAAGCGCCTTGAGACCCTTGCGGGTGAGTAGTGCGCTTTAGACATATCAATTTACAATTTACATTTATCCCAAAGGACAACAGAATGGGAGTAGCTCACAAGGAACTCAGTCAGTAATCATAAAGCAAAGGCAGTCACGCAAAACAAGAAAAGGCAACGCCGCAGGAGTGCGCCAGAAGCACGAAGACCACCCCAGTGAAGAGGAGCAGGAAGAGGACAAGCAAGGTCCAGTGAAGGTGATTAGACCAAGGGGTGCGGGAGAAGTTTACAGGGATAGCAACTAGCAACGCACAGAAGCAGCAAAATCAGAAGATGATCAACGGAGTGGTGACGCAACCCTCCAGAAGCAAACACCCAAGAAGGATCTACGCCACTCCAGAAGAGAAGACAGCGATGCCTGGTGGCCCCAGGCCATCGCTGCAGCAGTATGGTGAAAGTAGGAGCACCCCCACACGAACCGACGATGATTCTGGAACCCGGCAACAAGAAGTGCGAAAGCGCATGGCATAAATGTGCAGCAGTGCAGAAAGCACTAGCCCAAAGCAGCAAGTCACAAGGGAACACCCGAAGAGCGCAACCAGATGCGCGCCAAAGCAGCTGAACTGCGACGCAAAAGAAAAATGGTTGCACAAACAACCCGCAGCACTAAAGTCTCGACACACGAGCAACCTGACCACTTAGCCTGGTCACAAAGCATGAATCCGACCAGCCAGATGGTCCCACCAAGAAGTCGACCAGCCCGATGGTCGCACCACGAAGCCTACCTGCCAGACCTCGGCAGAAGGGACCAGCACGAGGTCCAAGAAGTTCAGCCAAGGCGCAGTCCAAAGACATGGACCAATGAACTTTAACCCCATAATTAATGGAACGACAGAAAGAGGAAGTGAAGGTCGCAACGATAACCCTGGGAAGTGAGTGACAAGAAGACAGTGTCCTAGGACTAGGACAAGACCAGGAAGACACGTGCAGAGTGCGCGCGCTGCATGGGGAAGCTAGGCCAGAGAAGATGAAGAAGAGGGGACCACAGTACGTTGCGAAAAGAAGGAAGAAGAAATCGGAGTGGCACACCTGCCATCTCAAGAAGAAGGAAGAAAGTTCCGAGTGGCCACCGCCACTGAGAAAGAAGGATGGAGAAATCAGGGTGGCACGCTGCCACTGCAAGAAGAAGCCGCCCCTGCGGAAAAGAAGAAAGGTGACAGGCACTGGAATACCTGAGTGCGTTGGAGAATAAGGTGACAGGCACTGGAACATCTGAGTGCATTGGAAGACAAGGCCTGGCAAGAGCACTGGCAGCGCAGATCAAAGACAGCTACTTACTAGCCATCCACATGGCGATCGCAGAAGAGAGCAAGCTAGACCTTTGGCAATATCTACCTCTCGGGTTGAACGGAAGAATGGATAGCGAGACTGCTCACTCCTCCGGAAGCCGAGGAACTGACCACCTCACACCAGCCCTTGGCAACCCAGGAAGCAGAGGCATCAAGGGACTCTGGTGGCAGCAAGTCCCGCACGGGAGGCAGATCTACAGATGCGCGTCTTCAGGACCCTCGGGGATGAAAGCCTTGCGAGCAAGGAAAAGAGTCGACAACTCAACCTTCAGGTGGAACTAGGACACAACGGTGAGGCTCGTGGAGCACCCTGCTCACGACCCGATGGCTATGGTAGGGCAACTCAACCAAAAAAACCAGTCCAGTGGAAACCTGGCTAAGAGGTCCTCCTGGACATCTTGTGGCAGAAGAAAACAGGCGAGAGGGGCATCCTAGTGAGAGGGATGTTTGCACCTACTCTCTTCACCTGCAAAGAAACACACTGAAGCCTGCCCGGAAACATCACGAAACCAGAATGGATAAGAGAAGCCAGAAGACAGACAACACCCATGTCATCCATCTCTCTTTAACTGTTCATTATCACCAAGGGAGCAAAGCAAAAGGCAGGGCTGAGAACAACATCCAGATGGCACAGACAAAGAATGAACTCGCCGAACAACTGCGAACTGTGCCACAGAGAACTGTTGGTCCTGAATGCAAGGACTATACTGCCTGCAGCTTGCAAGCAGCCAAAGAGACCCGTTGAAAACACAAGTCCAATGTTACATTTCTGTGTTTTCGTTCCCCCACAGGTTTTTGGACATTTTTCGTTTGGTTTAATTTTTAACCAATTTGGGGAGGGATGTAGTGCCCAGAGTCAATTAGCATTCTAGTGCTAACTATTGTGAATACACTAAACACCCACCCACCACTGATGTCACTGGTCAGGTGACACAGTCTAAATAAAAGAGGCCGAGCCCACGTGCTCTTGGCCAGTTGCACCATGCAGCCAGTGTGTCCGCGTCACAGCCTTTATTAGCATGAGGGCCTAGGGCCCACAACCCTACACTGGGGTCTATCCCAAATTCCCTCTCATTCCCACCGCTGATGTATACTCCGTCGCCGGTCGGTGCTCGATTTACGTTCTTGACTGCAGTGAATGCACCCAACAAAGTACTTTCTTTAAGGTGAAATTGAACGTAAATAGAAGCACGTGCATGCAAAAAAAAAAATAGAAATACGTGGCCCCAATAAGTGTAAAATTGCGATTGTGCATTTGGACTTTCCTCTCGGTTAATAACGCATTAGGGTAACTAAAAGGGCCGCAGCAGGCAACCTCTCTTGAAATAGGTCTCTGGGTGTCCTGTCGCAATAATAGATTATGGAGAATTCTATTACTGGGGCCAGCTTTGCAAATCTCACCCTGGCCTCTTTCAGTGAGTTATCACTGTTTCCATCCGCAGAAGAAGCCCCCCCCGCCACCCCTTTTTATCTCGGAGTCTGCCAGGCCTTTCAGCACCACCATAAACAGGGCAGCCCCAAATACGCGCTCCGGGATTAAAATAAAGAATAAAAAAAAACAATATTTATGTTAGGAAGCAATTGAAAAGTTTGCCTTTACGTGTCAACACGAAATGCAGAAATAGATTGGTGTTGTGTTTCCAGTCCCACCTGGAGGGTTATTTTTTAAATCTGTATAAACAAATTATTCAGTGTTTCTTTGTAGATTCGAGGCAGAGATGAGTGTACGAGGGGCTTCATGCAAATGCACACGGAAAGCTTCTCAGCGACTGTGTGTGTTTTTATAGCGTTTTTTTTTACTTTTAGACAGTGCTCATTTAAACTGTGGTACTCCCTGTGAATGTGGGGTCCCACGGGTGGGGGAGGGGGGCATTGTCTGTGACTCGGTACCTGGGAACAATCCATCGAAGTGCGCCTTGAACGCGAAAGTGTTGAATATAGCGCTTTATGCTAGGGGTTCACGGTCACCCCGATTCTAAGCCCTTTTAATGTTGGCGACTGTGATGTGGCCAGGGTCAAACAGCGCAGGTGAGTCTGTCTGTCTGTCTGTCTCTCTGTCTGTCTCTCTGTCTCTGTCTGTCTGTCTCTCTGTCTGCCTCTCAGTCTCTCTGTATTTCTCTGTCTGTGTCTCTGTCTACCAACCTGTGTGTCTGTTAATCTGTCTCTCCGCCTCTGTCTGTCTCTCTACCTACCTGCCTGTCTGTCTATCTATTTCTCTAGCTATCTAGCAGTTCTATCTATCTATCTATCTATCCATCTATCTATCTATCTATCTATCTATCTATCTATCTATCTATCTATCTATCTATCTATCTATCTATCTATCTATCTATCTATCTATCTATCTATCTATCTATCTATCTACCTACCTACCTATACCTACCTACCTACCTCCCTTCCCTGTCTGTCTGCTTGTCAATCTATCCATCTGCCTACCTATCATACATATGCGCAGAGTGTAATATGCTATTTATTACAATTGATGAGTTTGGTGAGGCGTCATGACAAATAAGATGAAGCATAGAGAGGGCCATTCTGCCCCCTCTCACCCCCCCCCCCCCCCAACATTGGTGATAAATGGCATATCACCCTTGACACGTCTTTATATATGTGGTCGATGCTGTGCTGTTCTTTCACGTGGACCAGTTATAAATATTGGGGGCTATTTAGTAATGTTTCACGCAGGTGTTCACGTTGCTGGAAGTGGCGCAAATCATGACGTTAATTTATCACCATTTAAAAAAAAAAAGGCCCATAGGCGCCGTGGAGACTTGTGTCCTGTGATCACCCACCCCAGCCTTAGTAACTCTAGGCCCTGGTTTATACATACCAAGGACTCAGTCCAAAAATAAAAACAACACGTCTGGTCCTGCAATAACCTGCACCCCAAGTGAGCGTCATACTGTCTAGGCTATACTGTCCAGAAAGACGCAAATAGTGATGTGGATATAAATATAATATATATCTGAGTTCCATGCGAAATACTAGTTTGGTTTCACAATCATAATGGCAGCTCCCAAACAATTCTACAGATTATTACTATTGTTTGGGCTACTAGAATTATGAGGCACAATTATATAAGTTATGCTGTGGAATTTTGATTTACGATCTGAACATCATCTGCGCCAGCTTGTCACCTATGTACTACATGCACGGCAGCTACTCTAGGTCACCTATGTATTACGTGCATGGCAGCCATTTTAGGTATCATGGTCTCCCTGTCCACGATCGATCGCCAGCACGTCCCTCTGACCCAGCAAGCATCCTCCGCGCACCCTGGCTCCCCCTCCCTCCTCCTCCTTACGAGCAGGACCCTTCTGCATGACCCTGTCCTTGGGAGTCACGCTAGCGCCTGACCAACACCTCCTCTCCTCCCATGAATGCCCCTCTGTTGACAAACCTCCCTCCTGCGCTGGATTGTCCACGCGGCATGAATACCACTCCATTGATAGCCCCTCACCCCGTGTCCGACTGTCCACACAGGTCCGAGGCCATTGCCTAAGCCGGGAGATATCATTTACTGCCCTTTATTGTATGAGGTCGCTCTCCTTCAAAGGGCCCTCTATTGATCCAGGCCTCCCCACCCCCTGTGATATGATCAGGCGCACACATCCTAAGACTCGACGGAACACTCAGCTGCGTGATGGTCCCCTCCTCTTATCAGCAGGTTGAGAACCTCTATTGTGAAGGTATATGGGGGTGGGATTGACACTAGGATTACGGGGATGTCTTCTCTTGCCTCACAAAGATCTGATTGTATTAAAAGAAGGTCACATGCCATAGACCAGTGTATAAGAGGCCAGGCCTCCGAGAGGCTGTTAGAGCACCTCGACATGATACCTTGTTGTCTGATCTGATGTGTTCTGCTCCGTCGGAATAAACTTCTGTTTCCTGCCTTCTGGTCTCCGGCGCCTGCCTCATTGCTTGGTAAACTCGAATGGTACAAGGGCGGTTAGCGCCGGGCAAATCTTGAGAAAGGTCCTAGCCCTACCTTTTTTCTACAAATTGGCGTCCCAAAGCGTGGGGCCCATCAGCGACACGTGGATCCAGTGGGAGAGGTCCCGATGACAGAGTGAACGACTGCAACGATCGGGAAGAGCTCGTGTCCGATAGACCCTCGTCTGACAGCCGATCATCCGACCTTCACTAGTTCTGAACAGACCTCTCTCGAGTGATCTACGGTCCTGACTGGGAACCATCAGGAGTGCCGCGAACAACACGAAGGAGAGAGGACGATCGGGCGCTGGATCCAGAGGACAGGAAACCGTCCATGCGGTCCGGGTAAGGTCGTGTAAACACGACAAATTGAGGAAATTGTTTTTGTTTGGATAATACTAGTATTACGCTTTGTTGAAACCCTCTGGAGATTCACTGTCTGCAAACGGGGAAAAACAAACAGGCTCTCTCTTTGCAAGCAGTGAAGGATAGGTAACGCAGACTTTTGTCCCCATTGTAATCCGTCGTACCTATCTTCCTCCCCCACTGTTTCCCGAACTATCGTTCGTGGATTATTGTCTGGAGATTCTTTGTCTGCAAACAGGGAAGAACAAAGCCTCTCTTTGCAGGTAGAGAAAGAGTGGGTAACGATAATTTTTCGTGCCCACTTATTCTCCCCACTGGATTGTTTGATTGGCCGATTATTCGGTATTGGTTCTTTTGAGGTATTCACGGCCTCCAAACAACGTAGAATAGAAATATTCTGTCTAGTCTTTGTCCGCCGTGATAAGATAGGTAGTGCAGACTTTTGTCCCCGTTGTAATCCGTCATGCCTGTCTTCTCCCCACTGGTTGGTAGCCTGTTTAGCCCGGACCGCTTATTAGAGATGAACCATCCAGCTCCACTGGAGGGCACCCCTAATAAGGACATGTTCACTAAGTATGGACTAGTCGCTATAGCTTACACTAAACTATGGCATAAATATACGAAAAAGAACCTTGAAAGTCAGTGGCCACTGATAGGTTCCTTTGACGAAAATAAAATAAAAACATTAGAAATAGCGCTCCAGAAGAATAAGACCACGCCCACTATGCTCGACAGTATCGGCATGTGGCGCAAAGAAACGGAACAACGAAAGAAAAGAGAAGAAGCAAAAATAGGGAAAGAATTACGAAAGGCAGCCCACCTAGCCGCAAAGCAACTAGAAGAAGAAATAAAAGAAAGAAAGGAAACTATGCAAAACCAAGAATCAGGGTCGACAGGCCAATGTCCTGTTAGGACCCCCTCTGCGCTCTACCCTGAATTGCCCTCCAAACAACGAGCGAACGACGAGCTACTACTAGGTCCCCCAACCATCTACATGCCCCCTCCATATGCCCCCTGCCGACAAAGCTTCCACGCTCCGAGTGTGAGCGAAAGCGATCTCAGCGCTAGTGCACCAGCCCTCACGGCCTTTGCACCAGCCACATTAACAACCTCATCAGACGACCCCGAGTCTAGCAAACAATCATCGGCCAGATTAAATAGATTAAGCAAAGATGAGCGGGACGGGATCGACAAAATAGCAAAGACCTTGGTAGAACGAAGGGAGAGCGAAGAGTACACAATGAACATATATAATTCACATGCCGAAAGCCACAGACGGCATTTTATTTTGCGATTCAGCTACCACACCCTGAACGCGTATGAAGATAGGTATCAGAGCAAGGGTCCCGCTAAATTAACAACGCTGTATAGGAAAATTGATGTTGGAGATGGGACTGAACGTGAGGCGACGGAGCTCTTCATGCAAATGCTTGAGGTCTTCCGCCACCTCACAGAACAGAAACCAGAAGCCAAGGTTACGGTCCCTGAAACAACCTCGGCAGCAGTAGCCAATACTATGATGCCTATTAGAGAAGCGGCTCCTTACTGGATCCCGCCACGGGGCCAGGGAACGAGCGATGATATTAATAATGAAAATGCAAAAGGAAGGGTTGTGTACAATTGGGTTTACCAACCATGGGACCGACAAGATATCCTAACCTTCAAGCAAACCCTGCCCGACTTAAGAAAGAACCCGACAGCATTTTATACCGAATTGGGTACAGCCTTGGGTTCGACAATAATGACTATAGCAGATATTGACTTGTTCTTTGGGCTATGTCTGCCAGCTGACGTGTGGAAGCAAATCCGGAAGGCTGACCACACGGATCTGTTTGGACATACCTGGGACCAACTCGGTAAACTAGACAGACAGCGAGAGCCAGGGAGTAAACCAGTGAAGGACATACTGGAACTCCCAGATAAAATAGTTCAGAAATTAAAAACACTGGTCCCGGAAAGAAAAGTAGACTGGTCGATAGTCACGGCCTGTCGACAGAAACCCCAGGAAGATGTGTCAGAATACTTCTCCCGATTTGAGACAGTGTTCTCCGACTACAGTGGCCAGGACATGACCACCGCAACCGGACAGCACCTGTTTGTGCAAAATTATGTAAAAGGACTAACTCAAGAAGTCTCCCAAAAACTACAGACAAGTGAGAGTAGTTGGGGGGCCTCCAAACCCGCAGCTATCCTTCAGATGGCTCAGTATTACGAGCACCAAAAGAATGAGAATGATAGGGCTTCCGAGAAAAAGAAGAAAGATTTGAAGGAAAGGGTAATGATAGCCCAGATACAGGGTATAGCGCTAGGACGGGAACATCAAAGGGGGAACTACCAATCAAACGCCCCCAGAGATCTACCTCCTAAGGATCACACCCCGACATCTCACACTGGACGGAGAGATATTAGCAATGACCAATGCGCCTTCTGCAAAGGGTTCGGCCATTGGAAAACCCAGTGTCCGGTTTTGCTAGAGATGAATAGAAATAGGGATTCCAGGGATGTGGCAGGTGGTCCGAGGAATAGAGTACAGGGACGAGGGAACTCCAACGACACTAACAATGACAGATCAGGAAGACTGAATACATTTGACCGTCCCCGACAGAATCAATATCAGCTATCCGAAGGTGAAAATGCCCCCGATTTTGCATAGGACTGCCAGGGGCAAGGGAGGGATCCAGTCGAGCTCTGTGTTGACCAGCAAGGTCCTTATGTCACCGCTAAGGTCTTGGGTACAGAGTCTCCATTCTTGGTAGACACTGGGGCGACACGTAGTGTGTTATCAAAACGACTGATTCCAAGGGCACCCTTGTCTGGCTCACACATAACGTCGATAGGTTTCGATGGGACGCCCTCCACTAACCCCCTGTCCGTACCTATTACCTTTGACCTAGAAAGCAACACTGCTGACGCGACATTTCTACTCTCCTCCAACTCCCCTGACGCCATTATGGGCATTGACTTACTGAAACATTTTCGAGCTACCATTAGGTGTTCCCCAGATGGAATACGAGTCATTCTGTACGACAACCCAGACATGCCCAGATCCCGTCCCCCACGACACATGTGCTGCATAACTAACGCTGACCTGTCCCTGCTTGACACCCTGCCTCCGTACTTGTGGGCCAAAAATGACTCTGATGTGGGGCGAATGATGATTGACCCTATTCACATAACTGTACGACAGGACGCTATGCTCCCGAAACTCCCGCAATATCGGATATCCCCAGAGGGTGAGAAGGCACTGGTAGCGATCATTCAGTCTCTGGTAGATGCAGGAGTGGTTGAAGAAGTGGTTAGCAACGTCTGCAACAGCCCAATCCTACCTATTGTTAAGAAACAAGGTGAAGGAGATGAGAAAGCGTACCGCTTCATCATCGACTTACGAGAGATTAACAAAGTGGTTGTACCCCAATATCCTGTGGTCTCTGATATCACCACCATTCTGACCCTCATCCCGTCCACTGCCACCACCTTCTCTGTTGTCGACCTTAAAAACGCATTTTTCTCTATCCCCATCCATCCAGACAGCCGTTATCTTTTCGGCTTCACTTTAAAATCTCGCTCGTACCGATTTTGTAGAGCTCCCCAGGGGTACACTGAAAGTCCCAGCATTTACAGCCAGGCTCTCAAAAGACAGCTGGATGCCTTCCAGCTACCAGAGGGAGTGGTGTTGATCCAATATGTCGATGATATCCTTTTGGCGGCCGACACCACCCCGCTTGCAACGACAGCCACCGTCCAACTCCTACACTTCCTTGCAGAAAATGGCCATAAAGTCTCCAAAAAGAAACTACAGTTCTGCCAGCCACAAGTAACTTACCTAGGCCATCTTCTGTCCAAGGAAGGGAGGAAACTTACCCCTGACCGAATCCAAACTATCCTAGACACCCCCATCCCAAAAACGCAAAAGCAGGTCCGCTCTTTGGTTGGCCTAACCTCTTTTTGCAGACAGTGGTTGCCTAATTACAGCCTCATTGTGAAACCATTACTTGCCCTGCTGACCAAAGATGTCCCCTCCCCGCTTCCTTGGACCACTGAGTGTCAAGCCTCCTTTAAGGAATTACGGGATGCACTCTGCTCAGCACCCGTCCTCGGAACGCCGGATTACTCCAAACCCTTCTCCCTCTTCACCCACGAAAGGGAGGGATGCGCATTGTCTGTCCTGACTCAATCAATTGGCCCTAAGCAGCGCCCTTGTGCCTACTTCTCCGCCACTCTTGATCCTGTAGCCAGAGCCTTACCTGCCTGCCTCCGAGCGGTAGCTGCCGCTGCTGTCTCCATCCGTCAGAGCGAGGGAATTGTACTTTCCAACTCCCTCACTGTATTAGTGCCCCATGCAGTAGACACCCTTTTGAACCAAACAAAGACCCAACACCTGACTAGCGCACGACTGACAGGGTACGAGTTGACTCTGCTTGCGCCCCACATCACACTTAAGAGATGCACGACTTTGAATCCTGCCACATTGTTACCCCTGCCTGAAAACGACCCCGACGTTCCTCCCATACACGACTGTGTGACCCTCACAGACGAACAGACTAGGAGTAGGGTTGACCTCCGAGACACTGCTTTTCCTGACCCCGATGGAGAGCTATGGGTAGACGGCTCATGCATCAAACTCCCAGATGGCACCACTTCAGCTGCCTATGCAGTCACGACAGCCCGAACAATAGTTGAGACAGTTTGCATCACACAACGATCTGCCCAGGCAGCAGAGCTGATAGCCCTCACCCGAGCATGCATCATAGCCGCAGGGACCACCGCGAACGTATATACGGACAGCCAGTATGCCTTCGGAGTGGTCCACCATTTTGGGCTCCTGTGGAGGGAGAGGGGATTCCTGACGTCCCACGGTACCCCAATCCTCCACGGAGATTTAGTGTCCGCTCTGATTGAGGCAGTTCTCCTCCCCAAACGATTAGCGGTGATCAAATGTCAGGCACACAAAAGAGTGACAGACTTAGTCGGACAAGGGAATGCATTAGCCGACATCACTGCACGAACCACAGCTGAAAATAGGACAGTGACACGCATATATGTGACTAGGTCGCAAGCAGAAAAATGGAGTGACACAAGGGAAATGATCAGAGACATACAGTCGGCCAGCACCCCTCACGAATTGACTAAATGGGCAAGGGTGGGTTTGAAGGACGAAGAGGGTTGCTGGCGAACAAAAGATGCAAACAAATGGTTGCTGCCCGACTCATATCTGATTCCCACACTGACAATGGCTCACTCCCCCGCACACATAGGATCTGCACCCATGATCGAACTCATTTCCAAAGTCTGGCATAACGACAAAATCCCCGACTCAGCCAGACGCCTAGTTCAGCAGTGCCTCATCTGTCTGCAACACAACCCCGGGAAAGGGACTGTAGTACCCCGGGGAGGGTTCGGGACCCCCAATCACCCCTTTGAGGTCCTTCAGATGGATTACATCCAACTAGAGAGATGCCAAAACCTGAAGTATGTACTAGTCATTGTGTGTGCTTTCAGCAAATGGGTGGAAGCCTATCCAACCCGTGACAACACTGCCATGACTACTGCCAAAGTACTACTGAAGGAATTCTTCCCTCGCTATGGCCTTTGTCGGATTTTATGGAGCGACAATGGCCCCCATTTCATAGCTGAGGTTATCCAATTAATCCTAAAAGGGTTGGGGGTGAAGCAACGATTTCATGCGGTCTTCCACCCCCAATCCGCTGGTCTAGTGGAACGCCATAATGCCACCCTGAAGCTGAAACTGGCAAAAATAGTGGCCACCACTGGACTTAACTGGCCGGATGCCCTCCCACTGGCCTTGTTATCGATGCGCTCCACTCCCACCAAGCACCATTTGACCCCCTACGAGGTCGTGTTTGGGCGTCCGATGAATCTCTGGACTGCTCCCAAACCGACCTCCATTCATGACGTCCCGGACGTCCTACTATCTGATTATTTGTGCAAGTTAACTAAAACGTTGTCTGTCATCCATCAACAGGTGCAGCAGGCTATCCCCGATGCTTCCAGGGGCCCCGGCCATGACATCCAACCGGGAGATTTCGTGCTGATACGAAATTTCCAGCGAACCAAGAGTCTGGAACCTCGGTGGACGGGCCCCTGGCAAGTGCTGATCACCACCCGAACGGCACTCCGAGTGGAGGGGAAGAGGCACTGGCTGCACGCGCATCATTGCCGAAAAGTCTCTGCAAACCTGGCCACGACAGAAAACGTCAGCACCCAAGAAGAGCTCCTGAGCAAAGACCGACCGATATTGGACTGTTATCCCGATACTGGGGCACTCGAACTTGCAAAATTCTCCGATCCCACTGTGCCGTCCAGAGAAGGGTATTTCCTGCGTCGAAAGGGGGGAGTTTCGGCTAAGTAGGCCACGGACTAAGTTAAATCTCAGAACGGTGACCTAAACACAATCAAAGGTTGCCGGGAGAGAAGCTAAACGAAGTCTGTGGTTCTGCCCGCTACCGAGCTCCCTTGAAGGTGATGGAAGCGCCAGATAAGAAGATGATGGAAGCGCCAGATAAGAAGATGATGGAAGCAACAGGAAATACCCAGTATAGAAATCCAAAGACTGACAACTTGCACAAATCAAAGACAATCGCACTCTTCATTGTCTTCCTCTTCTGCCTCCTCCTCATGACCTCCTTCTGGATTCTGGAGGAAAGCACACCGGCTCATGAGGCATTGCTACCTACTGTGCAGCCGACCCCCCTGAAAGAGCATCACCTAATCTCTCTGTCGCCTCAGCTCCGAGAAAGGCGCAGGGAATTCTGGAACAATTCCTTTGTGCAACTGTTGCACCAACACAACATTGCTGCCAATGCTACGAACTGTTGGATCTGCGGGTTGCTCCCGCATGCCACTGGACACTCTATTCCCTTCATCCCTTCACCCTTCTCAGTTCACGGCTCTTGCCTCGCCTGGCTGATCCTCATGCAAGAGAGCCACAAGGATAACGCCACCTCTGGCCGGACAGTGTCACACTTCTACTCTGGGTTCTGGCTGAACAGAACCGGAAAGACTCCTGCTGCTTTGTGCCCTGCGCTCGCAGGCGCCATCTTCATCAAAGACATTCCAGCCAAAGAACGAGTCGAAGTACAGGTGCTCCACAATCCAGCCAGAACCACCTTCTCTCATCTGCAAAAACAAACTACCGCCACACTGACTGTGGCTCTGTCTGTTATTAATGTCACCGGCCTTGTGTGCCTAGAAGGCCAGGGAACGCAACCGGTGGGTCACAGCGCCTGCCGAATCACCAGAACATTGGACACAGCTGACCCCCCTTCCTTTGTTGCTTCTCCAAACATGTACTTTGTGTGTGGCACCAAAGCTTACACCTGGCTCCCGAGAGGTTGGAAGGGTACCTGTTACATTGCCTTCGTTCTCCCACCCACATATGTAGCCCCTGCCAACCATCACCGGCAGAGGCGTGCAGACGACCTTGGACAAGCCGACTCCACCGGAGCACAGTTCCTAGATGCAGCAAAGGGACTTGTTCCTCTGTGGGGCCCAATGGCAAACAGCCGTGCTATCCGGCACCTGACCCAGGCAGTAGAAACAACGATCAACATCACTGCCGGTATCCTCGCCAACAACACTGCGGAACTTCAGGCGGTCCGTCTCGTGACCCTCCAAAATAGGCTTGTCCTAGACGTGGTCCTAGCCGACCGAGGAGGAGCATGCCGCATCATCGGATCCAGCTGCTGCACATACGTGCCTGACAACTCGCCTTCAGTCTACAAAGCCATTGAACACCTCCACAGACTTTCCTCAGAGGTTCACCAAGAACAAGAAGGATGGTCGCTTGGGAACTGGTTTTGGGACACTTTGAAGAATTGGGGTTGGAAGTTGTTTTCCTTTGTGTTGATACCTGTTGTGATCTTATGTGGGTGTTGTTTAGGTATCCAATGTCTGCCACCTTTGTGCGGCCTTGTTTCTAACTGTATGTGCCCAAAGACTTTGGACTTCCGAAACGAGCACATGAGTCCCCTCTATGAAGTAGAAATACGTGGCCTTATGGGGATAAATTCAAACTGACAAGTTGGCGAGATATGTTAAAAGGGAGGACTGTGGAATTTTGATTTACGATCTGAACATCATCTGCGCCAGCTTGTCACCTATGTACTACATGCACGGCAGCTACTCTAGGTCACCTATGTATTACGTGCATGGCAGCCATTTTAGGTATCATGGTCTCCCTGTCCACGATCGATCGCCAGCACGTCCCTCTGACCCAGCAAGCATCCTCCGCGCACCCTGGCTCCCCCTCCCTCCTCCTCCTTACGAGCAGGACCCTTCTGCATGACCCTGTCCTTGGGAGTCACGCTAGCGCCTGACCAACACCTCCTCTCCTCCCATGAATGCCCCTCTGTTGACAAACCTCCCTCCTGCGCTGGATTGTCCACGCGGCATGAATACCACTCCATTGATAGCCCCTCACCCCGTGTCCGACTGTCCACACAGGTCCGAGGCCATTGCCTAAGCCGGGAGATATCATTTACTGCCCTTTATTGTATGAGGTCGCTCTCCTTCAAAGGGCCCTCTATTGATCCAGGCCTCCCCACCCCCTGTGATATGATCAGGCGCACACATCCTAAGACTCGACGGAACACTCAGCTGTGTGATGGTCCCCTCCTCTTATCAGCAGGTTGAGAACCTCTATTGTGAAGGTATATGGGGGTGGGATTGACACTAGGATTACGGGGATGTCTTCTCTTGCCTCACAAAGATCTGATTGTATTAAAAGAAGGTCACATGCCATAGACCAGTGTATAAGAGGCCAGGCCTCCGAGAGGCTGTTAGAGCACCTCGACATGATACCTTGTTGTCTGATCTGATGTGTTCTGCTCCGTCGGAATAAACTTCTGTTTCCTGCCTTCTGGTCTCCGGCGCCTGCCTCATTGCTTGGTAAACTCGAACGGTACAAGGCCGGTTAGCGCCGGGCAAATCTTGAGAAAGGTCCTAGCCCTACCTTTTTTCTACAATGCGGTATGGGTATCTATATTATGCTGCAAAAAGGGCACAATCCTTCATTCTTTTATCCCTCAACTATCGTTTTCAATCAAAATTAACAGACTAACATGTTCACTTCTCAAATTCCATATTCAAATATACCAATTCACCACTAATCCTTTATGGGTTCCAGAGTAGCGTGCTACTCGCCAATAAAGCGTCTCAACACCCCATTAGGGTTACATGCACTATATAAATGCAAACCGTTTCCCTTTTCTACCCCTCCCCACCCCTTCTCAATCCAAATACCTGACTAAAATATCCACCACAAAAATTACTTTCATGTTTCACCATATTGATTCAACATAATCCTTATGTGTTCCAGAGTAGCATGCTACTTGCGCTTCAAAACCCCATCAGGGGTAGCAAGCGCTTTATAAATGCAAACCTCTTTCCCTCTTCTATCCTGCCACCTACCCTTCTCTACCCAAATAGCTGAATAATATATCCACTACTCAAATTACTTCATATTTTACCATAATAATTTTCATCACTAATCCTTTATGGGTTCCGGAGTGGCGTGCTACTCGCCAAAAAAGCGCTTCAACATCCATCGGGGTAACAAGTGCTATATGAATGCAAACCTTTCTTCCCCTTTTATCCCTCCACTACCCTTCTCACTCCAAATAACTGACTAATATCCACCACTGAAATTACTTTCTTATTTCACCATATTAATTCACTGCTAATCCTTTATGGGCTTCCTGAATATCATGCTTCAACACCCCATCAGGGGTAACAAGCGCTATATAAATACATACCTCTTTAGGTCTCGACCTCTACCAATGCGCTTGCGCATTGCAGATGTCGAGACTATTGAGCTGAAACCAGAAAAGCTAAACCAGGCAGATTGCGCCGAATGCATGTGTGTCCGTGCACACGCTTTCCATTTGCTTCCCGAGCCGCCTGCCTGCTTCACACTTCAAAGGAATGCGCCCCCGCCCACGCAATGCCGAGAGCCAGCACTTCCCTCTCACTCGCTCACTCCCCTTCTCCCCCGCCCCCCACCCCATCCGACTTGTTTTTTTATTGCCGCGCGGCGT
Organism: Lissotriton vulgaris; assembly: GCF_964263255.1. Lineage (NCBI taxonomy): Eukaryota > Metazoa > Chordata > Amphibia > Caudata > Salamandridae > Lissotriton > Lissotriton vulgaris. The sequence goes on along the minus strand of NC_141695.1, from coordinate 541,377,386 downwards.
CACATTTACAGCCACGTGGCGCCAATGCTTGTTGAAATTGCATTCACTTATACAGAAAACAACATGTTGTGTTTAAGTCCTGACAGTACATAGTTATGTCTGTGACACAATGTGTTCATTGTAAAACGGAATTCCTTCTTCAAAGCACCTCAGCGAATCAGCACTGAGCTCATTCATTCACTGTTCATTGTTCCACAGACGCGGTCGCTCCTCCTCGCTGCTCCCCGACCTGCCTCCAGCCTGGTATCGTTGCCCCACTCAGCTGCTTGTGCACATTGCTATCTGTTTCAGAACGCGCATTACAGGACCGCTGCAATTATAAACATCGCTATTATTTAATTATTTAAGTAATATAGCAGGATCGTTTTGTTGTGAAATTACTGTTGCCTGATAGCGCTAACCACCTCGCCTGCTTAATTGCTGCTTGTACCACTGTGCCGTCCCTGTGTTGCCCTGTCTGCCTTTTCGTTTAGTTTATCCTGCACTTTGATCATTACTGTGGCTGCCTGCTCCGTTTCGCGCTGCCGGCCATTTTGGTGTTAATATTGTTGTTGTTTGTGTCGCCACGCCCGAGTCTCCACCCCGCTCCCGCCTTCCCAGCTGACCCTCCCTCCCACTAAGACCATTTGCCCCACGCTGCAAAGATCGCGCTGTGACCGTCCTGTGTTCCACAGACGCGGTCGCTCCTCCTCGCTGCTCCCCGACCTGCCTCCAGCCTGGTATCGTTGCCCCACTCAGCTGCTTGTGAACATTGCTATCTGTTTCAGAACGCGCATTACAGGACCGCTGCAATTATAAACATCGCTATTATTTAAATATTTAAGTAATATAGCAGGATCGTTTTGTTGTGAAATTACTGTTGCCTGATAGCGCTAACCACCTCGCCTGCTTAATTGCTGCTTGTACCACTGTGCCGTCCCTGTGTTGCCCTGTCTGCCTTTTCGTTTAGTTTATCCTGCACTTTGATCATTACTGTGGCTGCCTGCTCCGTTTCGCACTGCCGGCCATTTTGGTGTTAATATTGTTGTTGTTTGTGTCGCCACGCCCGAGTCTCCACCCCGCTCCCGCCTTCCCAGGTGACCCTCCCTCGCCCCTCCTCTTCCACCATCCACATATGACAGCTGCTTTAGCGCGCAGCGGTCGCGCCCCAGTCGCGCCAAAGGTGCCCCAAAGGTAAGCCCGTCTACGCCCGTCCGCGCCTGGACCGCGCCCAGCGCTAGACCCCCTGGCCCTCGTACCACCCACCCCACCCGCATTACATACGACGCCTCCACCCTCTTAGCCCTAAACCCCGGCCGCCTCCCCAATTGCGTCCAAGCCGCTCCTGGACACACCCATGGACCCTTCTCTTGCAACTCCTGCAAGTTCGACGGCACCAGGAACAACTCCTCATCCACGAACTCCAAACAGAGATCTGACACCAACCACCTACAATGCATCCTGCTCAACACCCGCTCGGTCCACAGGCACACCATTGACCTCTGGAATCTACTAGACACCATCTCTCCGGACGTCGCCTTCCTAACAGAAACATGGATGAACGCCTCATCAGCCCCAGACATCACCATTGCCATCCCGGAAGGCTACAAGATCATCAGTAAGAACCGCACCGACCACACAGGAGGAGGCATCGCTATCGTCCATAAGAACACCATCCGCATCTCAACCAGCTCAGACGTCAATCTTGCCAGCGCCGAACACCTTCACTTCCAGATCCACACCGACCCCAAGACCACACTCAGAGGCACCCTCCTCTACCGGCCTCCAGGACCCCGTGCAAAATTCAGTGACGACATCACTGACTTTATCACCCCACACGCCCTCCCCTCCAAGGAATACATTCTATTGGGAGACCTCAACTTTCACCTGGAAAAGAGCAACGACAGCAACGCCACCACCCTTCTGGACAATCTCGCCAACCTCGGACTCAAACAACTCGTCACTACCCCCACCCACATTGCAGGTCACACTCTCGACCCTATCTTCACCTCCAGCAAACATGTCTCCTTCAGTCACACCACAGCTCTCCATTGGACGGACCACAGCTGCGTTCACTTCATCTACAATAAGACCACAACCCACAACCATCCTCAACCCACTCTGCGAAGAAACTGGAACAAAATCACCATCGACCAGATCTCCTCATCGCTTCTTCAAAACCCCCCTGCCCACTCCTCAAACCCCGACCAAGCAGTCATTAACCTCACCCATTGGCTATCCAACAGCGCCGACATCCTAGCACCTTTGAAAAAACGTCAAATCAAACTAGGCAGCAAAAACGCCTCCTGGTTCAACGATGACCTTAAGAAATCTAAGAAACTCTGTCGCTCCCTCGAGAAGGCCTGGAAAAAAGACCCAAACACCAGCACCAGGGACGCCTTCAAAAACGCCACTCGCATACATCACCAACTAATCCGGTCTGCCAAGAAAGCCGCATTCAAAGACCGACTAGATAACAACGCCCACAACAGCAAGGAACTATTCAACATCGTCAAAGAATTCACCAACCCCTCAGCCAACTCCAACGACATCACCCCCTCTCAAGCCCTCTGCGACTCCCTAGCTTCATTCTTCCACAACAAAATCGCAGACATCTACAACAGCTTCGACAACCGACCCGGACACCAACCCACCCAACCTTCTGCAGGACCTTCACCCCCCTTAAACATCCTTAATGACTGGAACCCAATCTCCACTGAGGACACCATTCGCCTGATGAACTCCATCCACTCAGGATCCCCCACAGACCCATGTCCTCACCACATCTTCAACAAAGCAGACTCCATCATAGCACCACACCTCCGAGACGTAAGCATGGGCGAATTTTGCGAATCTCGCGTTCGCGAATTTTGCGGATTTGCGAACTCGCAATCCGCAAAATCCGCGAATTCCCGCGAATTTGCGGATTTTTTTTTTTGTGTTCGCCCGTGTTTCTGCCAGTTCGCGAGGGTTTTTACAATTTCGCAATTTGCGAACTTACCTGTCGGGTCGCAAGTTTTGCGAACTTGTTGTTTCTACGTGTCCAGCCTGTTTGGGACACTCTTCTTCATCACTGCCACTCTCTGTCACCACTGCCACTCTCTGACTACTCATGCCACCCTCTGGCCCACCCATGCCACCCTCTGTTTCATCACCACACCCTCTGGTTGTCCAGTGTACATTATTTTCGGCAAAGCAAAGCACACCTTCCCTGCCTCAAGTGACCTGAATTAATTTGGGGCTGATTAATGTGTCACAGAATATTTTTTTAGCTGGCACCTGCTTCCTTAGTGCGCCCTGATTAGTGATCTTTTGCACTTGCTAAGTGCTTTCATTGTTGCAAAATTAGTTACAACACCTGCCCTGCCCCAACTGACAATAATGAATTAGGGGCTGATTAATGGATTTTAACTTCCAGCCTGGCTCCTGCTTGTCTCCCTTAGCTGTAATTCAGGACCTTTGTGGCATATGTGTAACTATTCTGAGGTTCAGAGCAGGGTCACATAATAGTTGCAACTGAACTCTGGAGGGGCCCCTCAGGAAGCACTACAGGAAATGGCTACTAATGATGAGCCTGAACTTTTGAACCTGGTAAGTAGTTTCAGTTTTGCTAAGATCGTATTTCTGCAATTTAGCACTTATTCGCGGGGCGCGAAGTTGTACTGGGAAGCCGCGAACTCACGCGAACAGTGCGAGCAGTGCGAGCAAAATCCGCTGCTCGTGGATTTGCGGATTTTGCGGGAGATTCGCGAATCTCGCGGATTGCGAATTTCCCGAAAATCCGCAAAATCCGCGAGCGAAACGGATTTTCCGCCCATACCTACCGAGACGTCATCAACTGCTCCCTCAACTCCGCCACCTTCCCGGAAAGCTGGAAACACGCCGAACTCAGCGCCCTTCTGAAAAAACCCACAGCTGACCCCACCGAACTCAAAAACTACCGACCCATCTCGCTCCTACCATTCCCGGCCAAAGTAATCGAGAAAGACGTCAACAACCAGCTCGCCGCCTTCCTCGAAACCAACAAATCCCTCGAACCCTCACAGTCCGGCTTCCGAGCCAAACACAGCACGGAGACCGCCCTCATCGCCGCAACAGACGACATTCGAACTCTACTGGACAATGGAGACACAGTCGCCCTCATCCTCCTCGACCTCTCTGCAGCCTTCGACACAGTCTGCCATAACACCCTTCTACAGCGCCTCAGAAACATCAGAATCCGAGGAAAAGCACTGGAATGGATCACCTCGTTCCTCACCGGAAGAACCCAGAGAGTCCGCCTCCCACCATTCAAGTCAGAGGCCACTGAAGTCATCTGTGGTGTACCACAAGGATCCTCACTCAGCCCCACCCTCTTCAACGTATACATGAGCCCCCTCGCAGCCATCGCACGCCAACACAACCTCAACATCATCTCTTACGCTGATGACACCCAACTGATCCTCTCACTCACCAAAGACCCTAATACCGCCAAAACAAACCTACATGAAGGAATGAAAAAAGTAGCCGAATGGATGAAGCATAGCCGTCTAAAACTTAACTCAGATAAAACAGAAGTCCTTATCTTAGGAACCTTCCCCTCCGCCTGGGATGACTCCTGGTGGCCAGAGGCTCTTGGAAAAGCACCCATCCCGACGGACCACGCACGGAACCTGGGCGTCATCTTAGACTCCTCACTCTCGATGTCCAGACAGGTCAGCGCCGTCTCATCATCTTGCTTCAACATTCTTCGCATGCTCAAAAAAACATTTCGCTGGATCCCCACCGAAACCAGAAAAACGGACACCCATGCACTGGTTACAAGCTGCCTGGACTACGGAAACACCCTATACGCCGGTACCACCGCAAAACTCCAGAAAATTCCAACGCATCCAGAACGCATCAGCCAGACTCATACTAGACATCCCGCGTAAAGACCACATCTCCAGTCACCTGAAAAAACTCCACTGGCTCCCCGTCAATAAGAGGATAACTTTCCGCCTCCTAACCCACGCACACAAAGCACTTTACGAACTCGGACCCGATTGCCTCAACACACGACTTTCCTTCTACACCCCCCCCGCCAGCTACGATCCTCCAACCAAGCCCTTGCTACCGTACCTCGCATCAATAAAAACACCATGGGAGGTAGATCCTTCTCCTACCTGGCTGCTAAAACCTGGAACTCACTCCCCACTCACCTTCGTCTCACTCAGAACCATCTAGCATTCAGAAAGCAACTTAAAACTTGGATATTTGACAAGTAATTCCCCACCCTTCCTCAAGCGCCTTAAGACCCTCTGGGTATGTAGCGCGCTATATAAATCCATTTGACTTGACTTGACTTGACTTGACTCTGTGGCCTTTGTAAAATTTCTGGCATAATTTTGTTTGAAGAAATATTCTGTGCATTGAGACATAATATTCGCTAGGATTGAACCCACATAGATGCAAAGTGAATGCAGACTTATTTTTCCCTTTTTTTCTGCCCTTATGCCCTCTGTTAGACTCGTTTTTTGTGCCTTTGTGGCCTCTGTTAGACTTGTTTTTTGTGTCCTTCTGCCCTCTGTTAGACTCGTTTTTCCCTTGTTTTTCTGCCCTTCTCCCCTCTGTTAGACTCGTTTTTTGTGCCTTTCTGCCGTCTGCATCACCACATCATCATTCAGCACCACCACATTATCACTCAGCACCACCACAGCACCACTCAGCACCACCACAGCACCACTCGGTACCACCACAGCACCACTCAGCAGCACCACCACAGCACCACTCAGCACCACCACATTATCACTCAGCACCACCACATTATCACTCAGCACCACCACAGCACCACTCTGCACCACCACAGCATTGTTGCGTGCTTATCTAGGTTCCTGATCGATACTGTGACCTTATGCCCCTATTCGGCTATAAAGCCATTTATTCCCTATATTGGCATAACCATTCAAGTGCGATTTTCTGAAAAGTCATCTCTGGCCTCACACGAACAGAGCCACAGAGCCACATTCCAGCATGACTCTCTGCTACTTCCTTTGCGACCAATTAGTGCAATGACAGAGCAGCAGTCACTATCTGATATTCCTAGATAACACTCCGAGTTCTTCAACAAGATAAAAACTCAGCAAACCTGGAAATCCCCGCTTGCTATGTTTTGATTAGTAATGGAACTCTAATGAGCAACTGATAACTATCACTTCCTAGTGACATCTTTAATTGACGTCTTATGTCCAGCAAACTTGCGTCAAACCCGGCACCTGTCAGGTATAAATATTACCAACGTTGCCTTAAGCAATGTTCGTTGTTCGTTGCCTGTTGCTGATGCCAGCTGCCTGCATGACCCTGTGTTGGTAAAAACTAGCACTCTGTCGCTGCAGCCTGCTATCCTGTGGTGGTGAAGCTACTGATTACCATTATCGCCGCTACAGCGCGACCTATGGTGCAGTACGCTTGAGGAGCCGTGCAGCCGTCTTCTGCGAAGACATCCAGCCCAGCTGCCCGCGGACGCTGTCCCCCGCCTCCTTCCTCGACGCGCTGAGAGAAGCCGCTGCCTTTCTCGTGCAGAGAAATCCAGTCCCGGCGCTTCCGGTTTACCCTCGCGGGTGACTGGGATATCGAGAGAGACCCCTGAAGGAGATACCAATCCTCCATCATTCTATTCAGAGGTATGGTGTTGACTAAACCCTTAGACGAGAATTCTTGAAACAAACCTGGGCAAAACCAACTTAACTTAAGCTACTTACTTACTCCCCTTTTCACGTGTTAGGCTTAGGTCAGGCACACTGGGGTAGGCTTAGTTAGAAGCACCAGTTGAGTATGTTAGCCTAATGTATATATGACTGTATATATGTTTTATTACTTTTAAACCATTGTATGGCTAAGAAACCATATCAATGCTTTTACAGTTCTATTTGGCAATACTTATCTTACTGTACGTACTTTTTATAATAACAGTTATTGCAATTGTGGCAATACATTTCTCTTGTATGAGAAGAAAGACTGTTCAATAAATGTTAACCTTTATTGATAAACGCCCGTCTCTCTATTCTCTACATACTGTGAAAGTAAACTGCACTAGACTGACTGAGTGGAATCTGTGTCTATTGTTTCACACGACCCTAGAGATCGACTCTTGATCTGAGGAGCAAAGTTGTCATGTTGCACGGTTGTTGGAAAACTGAATCCCTTCTTGTCTGTGCCAAGGAAGCTGATCACTTCCTATGCAGAGAAGAAAGTTTCCAGTGACCTCTGAGCTAGTTGGTAACACAACCCAATTAAGTTTAGCATAGTCAGTGGAGGCCTGGAATATAAGCAGTTCCACGTCGATACTACTGTTTATGTTATTCCAATGCGCAGGGCCTAGTGGGAAACTAGGAACTACACTACATGGCGCCCAACGTTTGGTAAGGTGATAAACTAACGCAAGACTTATAGAGTAACTCAGTCGTGCATATTTCACACCCCTTTCTCCCGTAAATACTCCAATAGACGTCTGGAGTGGGTGAAAGGTTAAAATCCGCCCGACCTTAGTAGGAAGAGATTCCTATGTAAAGCTCTGGTTTATTCAACGTTGAAGGATACAGTGTTCCAAAATATTGTGCACCTAATCTTTGTCTCCTTGGAGACCTACTCATAAATGACAGACAGTGAAGAAGAAAGGGAAGCAGTTAGACTGGCATCCCAGCTAATGGAGGAAGACACGAGTCTCCTACAAGCAGACCCGGATGCTATTATCATCCCGGTCCAGTTAAGAAAATCTATAACGTTAAAACTTATAGAAAACGGACTGACACCTCAAGGTGGTACAGTAATTTTCGTGATAGAGGCTCACGAGTATCGGCAGACAGAGGTATTCTATTCATGGATAAACTTTCCAGCGGCAAACGCTGCAACACAAGAGTTTCACTATTACAAAATAGAGGAACCTCCGGGAGAGTACGCTCCTTTCGAGGAGATTGAAATCCCACTTAAATTTCAAGAGCACCTGCTCTGGTTTAATGGCGCCCTAAAACACAATGATCACATAACCAGGCTCGGTCCACTAGGTAGACCAGGAGCCACGTGGCCGGTTCTAGCCAGCTACACACCACATCCTGACATTGCAAAAATGTCTAGAGAAGAGCTGTTAGAACAGCTAAACACATTAATAAAAATACATAGGCAATTAGTCCAATATGTAATACGGACTGCAACAGTCCAGCCAGCTGTTAATTCACACCAGCTGACGCCTCATCAGGGGAACACAAATAAAATTACACCACAGAACATACAGTCATGTCTTGGTAAAACACCCGTAAAACGGGAACAAATTCCTTTCTGGTTAGCCCAGAAAATCACTCAAATAGAGGCAGTATTTCCTGATACTACCCCTATTGAGAAACACAGAATCTTGACCATCTGCCTTCCTATGGGAATCGCACCACACGTGGAGGACTGCGACACTTGGGGTACAGTCTTTGCTTCCATTTACACAAAAACACACGGTGTTCCGTCTATGGCGGTAATACCAGAAGTGCTAAAACAGATTCAAAATGAATTCGGTCCAGAGCCCGCTTTAAATCTGGGTATGAAATTACTGAAAGACTTCAAGCAGGTCACGGCTATATTATTAGCCAACATAAAGGGAGAAGCAGCATCTGTGGCGATTCGCCAGAAGTTGAGGGAAACAGATATAAAAGATCCTGTTGAGCTTGCAAAAATCATAGAAAAGTGCTATGAAGAATTAGGTAGAGACAGCTTGGGTGGAAAACCAGTAAAGCCCCAACTGCTCGAAAATCCTGAAAAATTATTTATTAAAAATAATTTAAACACTCCTAAAAAGAGCTGGGATGGAAATAAACAATCCACTCCCAAGGAAAAAGTTTTCCAGTCCAGAGGAAGGTCTCCTCGACGGAGGGAAAGAACTCCGACTCGAGAACGCCAGTCTCCCCAGAGGGAGCCCTCTGAGAAAAGATATAACCTTAGAAATAGGGATAATATAAAAAAACCTGATAGATATCAAAGTATTGATACACGTCCCTCTTGATCTCTTCCACAGAATTCGGAAAGAAGAGGACGGTCAGACCCAGGAGAGCACACCAAGTCCAAAGACAAGGAACCTGCTCAAAATAAGAAATCTCAATTTCCTAAAAAGAAGGTAGCCAGTATTAGAGTAATCAACCATGCCGAGAATACTGAGGACACAGTTGAAAAACGGGGAGTGGGCATTGACAATGTTGGACAGTGCAGCAGAGATCAGTATAGCACGCAAGATCTTGATGAGTCATCTGGAGACAGTGGACACGAATGAATACATTCAGGTTGAAACTGCCGATGCCAGACTTAGCGAGCCCCATAAAATATACGAAATAACATTGCGTATAGAGGGTGATAAGACTAGGAAAATTAAGGGTCTATTTTGGGATAAGCTCTCAAAAGGCTATGATATTCTGTTAGCTGAAAAAGATTGGCCCCCGGAGTTTGTCAGGGAGTGCCCTCGTGGCGAAGAAGTAATTATGCCTGCCTTCTCGAATCACATACCGATTCATAAAAAATATACATATGCACGGAAATGGGCAGTAGCCCAGGCACCTGCATTGTATAAAAATCATGTAGGATGGGATGAGGATTCTCCGCCTCACAAAATCCAACTAAAAAGTGAACCAACTGCCCAACGGCAGTATCTCATTAAGCAAGAGGCTAAAAAACAAGTCAGGGAGATCTTAGATCAACTTGAATACCAGGGGGTGATTGAAACATGCACCTCTCAAATGAACAATCCTTTGTTTCCTGTCTCCAAGCCAGACAATTCATATCGTCTAGTTTTGGACTACAGACACCTTAATACATGTTGCAAAACTTTTGCAGTAAAAAACTCGCATAGTGCAGCCCTAATGAATAATATAGTTAGGAAAAAATACAAAACGACATTAGACATTTCTAATGGTTTCTTTTGTCAAAACCTTGCACCAGAAAGCAGATATTTGACCGCTTTCTCCGCATTTGGGTCGCAGAAAAAATTCTGTCGACTCCCACAGGGGTTCAAGAACAGCCCAGGACTATTCTCAGCTAGGGTAACAGAGTTACTACAAATCTATGATGATGAAGCATTATCTTACGTAGATGATATTTATCTCACAGATGACGACTTGGATACTCACTTGAAAAGAGTGAACACCATTATACTTGGGTTCGCAGCTGAGGGTTACAAATTCAACTTTAAAAAGTCCCGAATTGCCCATCTGACAGTACTATTTTTAGGGTACGAATTATCAAGTGAAGGGAAAAGCCTAGCGGACAACTTCTTAGAGAAGTGCGCTGTACTCCAAGCTCCAAAAACGCTGAAGAATCTACAATCAATACTAGGTTTTCTGAATTTCGGAAGAACTTACATTCTAAATTACGCAGAGAGGGTTAAACCTCTCTACGAACTAATTAAACCTGATTTAAAACAAATCAATTGGACTCAAAAACACACAGAAATTTTGAGATCACTGCAAACAGACATGTTAGCGAAAACAAAATTAGATACACGTGACAACACGATCGATCTTGTAATCCGAGTCATCCCAGGAAGATGCGGATTCACGTACCTAACCTCTAATGAGGGAGAAAAGGTACCAATTTCAATTAAATCTCACTTGTACACACAAGCAGAAAAAACATTCAGTCACACAGAAAGAACTGTGAACGCAGTGCAAATCGCATTAGCAAATGAAAGAGAACTAGCACATGGCAAAAGGATTAACATCCTCACAGCGGAATCCGCCTTCGAAGCGCTATTCAGCCCAGTAAACCTGCCTACAGTGTCACTGGATCCAAAATGGATACAGTGCATAGATTCTCTAGGAGCGGAAGACGTGAAATACTATTTCGCCCCGCAATACGAAGAACTGAATGATTTAGAGTATGAAGAAGAATATCCTCTGCCAATCGAAATTCTGCCCCTCCCACTATATGCCTGTATAATCTATACAGATAGCTCTGTACAGCATTTCAACATAGAGAGAAAATCCTACGATGCAGCATGTGCGATCATTAAATGTCGTTGGCTGTGCGGTAAAATCAAACCGAAAATAACAAAAACTGAATCAGTAAAGTACTGTTCGGCTCAAAGAACTGAAATCAGATGTTTAAAGATGGCGCTCGAAAATGCAGAACGCGAATTCCCCACACTTATAGTGTGCGATTCTCATTTTTGCATCAATTCTTACAATAACAAACTGCAGAGTTGGATCGAAAACGACTACAAAGATAACACAGGTGCCACAATAAAGCATAAAAAGCTCTGGAACGAGGTAGCTCTTTTACACAAAGAACTACAAAAGACTCACGTGATTCACGCACAGAGTCTTCAACGTGATGGCGTTCACGTTGCAGGGAATTCATTGGCTAATATAGCCACCGCGGAAGCAACTAACCCGGCTTCCGTAGCCACAAAAAAGCGTACAGATAAGTATATAGACGGGGAAACCATGCTGGCAGTAAAAACGACCGTAAAAGGCGACTGTGCAGCACTACCCGTAAACTATCCACTCAATTATGCATACATAATCGATGCAAACTCCGTTCCGTTTGCTCGAATCCCTGGAGTGGGGGATAGAGTAATTCCAAACACGAACAGGAGAATATTTTTAATAGCAGACGCACATATGGGTTTGGGTCTGAGACACCAAACAATTAAGGAATCACTGACTGAATTGCAATCAGTATTCTGGTGGCCGGGAATGAGTGTAGAACACCAAATATATGCAAACAACTGCGAAGACTGTAATAGGGATCGCAGTAGTGAACCTTGCTACCGGCTACCGATCAGAAACAGCGTAACGCTGCCTGCACCCCAACCTGCGTCCTATTAATTAGTTAAGACGAAAAGCACTTAAATAATGAGTCCTCCAGCACTCGGCTGACGCCTAGAACTGTTATAAAAGATTTGCGAGTCTACATCGGCACATACGCAATTACCACGTTCCATTCTGACCAGGGTCCTGCTTTCAGCTCTCGAGCCTATAAGGAGGCCATGGCCAGCATGGGAATTGGGTTGCGGTATTCTTGTCCGTCGCATCCCGAAGGGAATAGTGTGGTAGAAAGAAAAAACCGGGACATAAAGCAATCTATAACAGCGAAGGTATTAGGTTCAGGCGCTGGGTGGGTCAAACATTTAATAAGTGTCCAGACTAGTCTTAACAACATGCCAAGAAATTCTCTAAAAGGTTTCAGCCCATACGAACTATTGTTCGGAATTAGAATGAACGTTCAGGACCTCGATAGTCAGATGTCAGTGGTACAAGAAGAAACAAAGCACTTTGATGTAAAGGATCGTTTGGCTGTTTTACAGGAACTGAATGAAACAAGAAAATCATTAAGCAACATAAAGTTAAAGCAACAGCCAAATACCACTGACGAGGCACCACCCGCAACAGCCCCAGCAAGGCCTGTCTGGATTCCAAAGATTGGGGATCTAGTCAGAGAAAAGATCGCGGTTGAGAAGGAATTTGGGCCTTCTTACAGAAAAGCAGTACCTGTCTTGGCAGTCACCGGAACAAGATCAGTTGTGCTACCGCCCCTTGCTGGTAAAAAGGAGAACAGAATCGTGTCTATCGATCTGGTAAAACCACAAGCATGTGGCCTATAATCAACAGTAGGCCCAGTGGACTCCCAAGAAACAACAGAATACCCAAACTTGCAACAATCCAAGAGGTTCAAACTGAAAGACTAATCACATTCGATCAGCCTGCAGTGCACAATGAAGGACTATGCAATAATGCCATGGAACTCGTGCCTCTTGAAACACAGATTGAAACAGTTCGTCAAGATACAACACCAGTCTACAATGATGTGGCATCAGAAAGTGCTACCGAGAGACAGATTGAAAGAACAATCCCATCAATTGACAGAACTGCCTCTGGTTATTTCATCAACTTCGACAACTTCTCTGAAGAATTAAATGACCCCGAAATGATGCCAGAATCAAAAAAAATCTTTTAAAGAAAAAGCAACAGAACTCTTTCATCAACTGAAGGAAATCTACCTCATTTCCCCTTGGCTAGAGTTCTGGTTCGGTCTAGGTGTATTTTTCCTCCTGCTTTGGCTCATCATGGTACTATGTTTGGGAAAATTCATTGAAGGAAAATATATTACAATGGACACAGCAAGTCAGAACATCAACCTAGTCCTGAAACCACACAGATCATCCCATGTGAAGAAAAGAGAACTGTCAACAGTAAATGTCACAGCAATTCCAATACCTGGTGGGGTAGTATGGGAGAAAACAGACTATGAGATCTATGGTCCGGTAGAAATCCTGAAGTATCCTCATCAACTAAAGGTTTCCTTAAGTGACTTTGTGACACCAAGTACATTCTCTGATGATTGGGACTTTAACAGTATTAATGACATGATGTCTGATTTAGTAATGTCAGCTAGATTCACAGATCATGATTATTTACAAGGTTCATCTAGTTATGAGCAATTATTCTGTTACACCCATTATGGGGATCATTACTTGCATAAATCTGCACAGCCTAGAAATGTTTTTATGTATAATCAATGGGAACATTGTTCTACACCACCTAAAAGCAGTTCTAGAGCATTTTTTGAGAAATTCAAATACTTCTCAGGGTTTAACACCAGTGATGCAGAAACGTTTTATTTCAAACTGTTAGATAAAACAGGAATGAAAACAATGCTGACAAATTCTAAATTGATATATTCAGAAGCATTTTATGACAAAATGATGACATTTGGTTTTGATTATTGGAAAAATAATATTGAAACGAAAACAATTTGGGGTACAAAAGATTGGCAGGTGCAAGGCATTGAAGCACTATTTAGAACCTGCATGATACCAGAACAAATGTTATTTTTAAATGACACAATACACCAAACATCTTGTCTTGGCCTAGCTAAGAACAAAGAACTTAAAACACCGTCTATACCAAAGCCAATAGCTGAAAATGTAACCGCAGATATTGAGTTAGGCGTGTCACAAATTTTACATTTCAACAGAACACATCCTGATTGGAAAAAGTGGTTAATCTGGCCTACAGACACAAATAGCTGTCAAGATAGGTTCCTGAATAAAACACAGGGGTTAAAAATGACCAGATTAGACTCAAGATATTCCCAGAGACAACATCCAGGGATTATAACAACATACAGTGTAGGGAAACTCTGCCTAGAATGGCTAGCTACATCCACACTGGCTGAAATTAAGCAACACTTATCTTTATTAAAAGATGGTGCTGATTTGCGCGATTTCATTCTTGGACCACGCAAACAGCGTCAAAAGCGTTTCATAGCGACCAGCATCTATGCTTCTTACAACGAGGCTTGGAAAGTAAAGCAAATTGAAACTGCTGAAAAGATACGAGAAATTGATCGTATTAATTTGGAGAAATCACTTTCTGTAGTAGACAATGGGTTAATGACTCTGTCTTCCAGAATATATTCGTTGGACAATATTGTATCCTCTGCCTTTGATGTGATAGACAGAGATTTGCTTATGTTACAACAGGGCCAGTCTCAATTACGCTCTATTATAGAATTAGGCTGGACGCTGCAAAATCTTCGTTCAGGCTATGTGCCTTGGCGTTTAATCAACACAACGTCATTATTTTCCAGTTTTAACCTTACTGATAAACAGATCAGTTTGGCACAGAAAGGAGCAGACTATACAATCCTGAGCATCGAGAAACTCGAGAGATTACCATTGACAATGTCAGAGAGTCCTGTCATTGAATGGATAATACACGGAATTATCACAATTCCGATAACAACTTTCCGATTTAAAAAGTGCCTTGAGTACATACCTGCTGGCCAATATGAACAATTGGGTAAAGGATATTTAAAATCCGAATGGAAATTACCATACACTCATTCTTGCTATAGTGACAGCGACAAAAATGTATTTCTTAGTGGTGAGAACTGTAAACATTCACTAAGCGGTATACTTTTGTGTCAGGGTATTAATTTACACGGAGCATGTGATGGAAATTCAAACAACCTTTCATGTCACCAGCTAGTCACACCTGCAACTCAGATAGAGCCCTTCTTTATGCAACTCGAAAACGGGAGTTACATTCTTAGAACGGATCACAGGTGCTGTGGCCTCGCGCCAGGGAAAAGTTATCTAGTACAAGTTACGTCCATGGTCAAATGTTGCATGCAAGCATTGTTCCCGAGCGGGCCTCCAGACATAGTGACTCCCCTCTGGCCTCGTCTGAATCTCTATTCTATACGAATTGATACATTAAGCAAAATGAAATCTGTGCTTTTACAGACAACAGTGCCTATAACGTCATCTAAAGAGACGTATGATCTTCTAGTCGCAAGGACGGCTACTGAGGTCCATGACCTTTTATCAACAAATTGCCCCGTGCATTTCGTAGAAATGTTGAGCCAACTCCTTAACATGTCTAGTGCAACAAGCATCCCAGGCATATTTAAGACAGTCTTTACGGGACTGCTAACACCCTTCCAGGCAATTTTGGGAATCTTTCCTAATTTTGTGCACTCCATTTTTGGTGGTATTCCACTATTTTTGGGACTTATTGCAGGGATTCTATTTTTGACCATCCTGCTACGTTATGGCAAGCCTCGGCTCAGACATAGCTCCCATGGGAATGGAAGAGACAATCCTAGCAATGCACTACAGGGACGGGATAACTAACGTCCTCGGATTGGCCAGGCTGAGAGATCTAAACATGACCTGGTTCCTTTCATTCAGACCGATATGGCAAAATTGCATTTTACCTGTGCTACGGTGTATGCTTTGCGGCGAGGAATGCGTGTTGGACATCTGTCTTTCACTTCCATCAGCAGTACCAATGGACGTCGATACTTTGCTAAGTCCAATAACGGCTCACGCATTGTGTTGTCCCCAGCGGCTACCAATCCTGATGACGGCATTCGTGGAGACTCCTGTACTACAGCCAAGTGGTAACAGTGGAGCGAGTGACAAAAGCAACATCATCCAGGTACAACGTTCTGTGAGCATTGCTGGTCCTGCCTTCGATGACAGCAATCATTCTCACACCTGCCAAGTTACAGCGCTATCTAATTTGGTTGAACTATCACCTGATTTTGTAGACCAATTCTTTGCGAGCCTGTCTGATACGATGTTCTCACCCACAGAGAAACAATAACTTTTTGAGAAGCTTTCCGACACACAGCGTTCCCATGAACTCTGAATTCGGCCTTCAGTTTTGATCAACAAAAACTGCCAAGTGCTTTGGAAATCTATTTTCTTTGAATTGGACAATTTTTCTAATATTGACCTTTTTTGGCACGAACAATTCTTTGCTTAACGTAAAAACTATTCTTAGAGAACAGAAGCTTCACACTTCTATTTCTAAACAGATCTAGAGACATAACAACATAACACCAGCCTCTAGCACACATGTTATTACAATGCATTTTTATGTGATGATTTATCTCGCTTTTCTTCTGTCAGAGATACTTCATGTGTAATTCCTTATGCATAATCGTTCATTGATTTCAAATGCAATAATTTTTTGAATGATTACTATGCTTTAAAAACGTACAGTACCTAAATTCCATGTATTTCAAGTACGCCTATTTCGAATGCATTTATGTATTTTGGGGTGGGCAATGTTACACATGCATCTAATTGCTTAGTTTTAGTGATTTTGATGGACATTACCCGTGGAGTGGGTGTTGCGTGCTTATCTAGGTTCCTGATCGATACTGTGACCGTATGCCCCTATTCGGCTATAAAGCCATTTATTCCCTATATTGGCATAACCATTCAAGTGCGATTTTCTGAAAAGTCATCTCTGGCCTCACACGAACAGAGCCACAGAGCCACATTCCAGCATGACTCTCTGCTACTTCCTTTGTGACCAATTAGTGCAATGACAGAGCAGCAGTCACTATCTGATATTCCTAGATAACACTCCGAGTTCTTCAACAAGATAAAAACTCAGCAAACCTGGAAATCCCCGCTTGCTATGTTTTGATTAGTAATGGAACTCTAATGAGCAACTGATAACTATCACTTCCTAGTGACATCTTTAATTGACGTCTTATGTCCAGCAAACTTGCGTCAAACCCGGCACCTGTCAGGTATAAATATTACCAACGTTGCCTTAAGCAATGTTCGTTGTTCGTTGCCTGTTGCTGATGCCAGCTGCCTGCATGACCCTGTGTTGGTAAAAACTAGCACTCTGTCGCTGCAGCCTGCTATCCTGTGGTGGTGAAGCTACTGATTACCATTATCGCCGCTACAGCGCGACCTATGGTGCAGTACGCTTGAGGAGCCGTGCAGCCGTCTTCTGCGAAGACATCCAGCCCAGCTGCCCGCGGACGCTGTCCCCCGCCTCCTTCCTCGACGCGCTGAGAGAAGCCGCTGCCTTTCTCGTGCAGAGAAATCCAGTCCCGGCGCTTCCGGTTTACCCTCGCGGGTGACTGGGATATCGAGAGAGACCCCTGAAGGAGATACCAATCCTCCATCATTCTATTCAGAGGTATGGTGTTGACTAAACCCTTAGACGAGAATTCTTGAAACAAACCTTGGCAAAACCAACTTAACTTAAGCTACTTACTTACTCCCCTTTTCACGTGTTAGGCTTAGGTCAGGCACACTGGGGTAGGCTTAGTTAGAAGCACCAGTTGAGTATGTTAGCCTAATGTATATATGACTGTATATATGTTTTATTACTTTTAAACCATTGTATGGCTAAGAAACCATATCAATGCTTTTACAGTTCTATTTGGCAATACTTATCTTACTGTACGTACTTTTTATAATAACAGTTATTGCAATTGTGGCAATACATTTCTCTTGTATGAGAAGAAAGACTGTTCAATAAATGTTAACCTTTATTGATACACGCCCGTCTCTCTATTCTCTACATACTGTGAAAGTAAACTGCACTAGACTGACTGAGTGAAATCTGTGTCTATTGTTTCACACGACCCTAGAGATCGACTCTTGATCTGAGGAGCAAAGTTGTCATGTTGCACGGTTGTTGGAAAACTGAATCCCTTCTTGTCTGTGCCAAGGAAGCTGATCACTTCCTATGCAGAGAAGAAAGTTTCCAGTGACCTCTGAGCTAGTTGGTAACACAACCCAATTAAGTTTAGCATAGTCAGTGGAGGCCTGGAATATAAGCAGTTCCACGTCGATACTACTGTTTATGTTATTCCAATGCGCAGGGCCTAGTGGGAAACTAGGAACTACACTACAGCATCATTCAGCAGCACCACTCAGCACCACCACAGCACCACTCAGCACCACCACATTATCACTCAGCATCACCACAGCACCACTCAGCACCACCAGAGCATCACTCAGCACCACCACAGCACCACTCAGCATCACCACAGCATCACTCAGCACAACCACAGCACCACCACAGCACCACCACAGCACCACTCAGCACCACCACAGCATCACTCAGCACCACCACAGCACCACTCAGCACCACCACAGCATCACTCAGCACTACCACAATATCACTCAGCACCACCACATTATCACTCAGCACCACCAGAGCACCACTCTGCCCCACCACAGCATCATTCAGCAGAACCACTCAGCACCACCACAGCACCACTCAGCACCACCACATTATCACTCAGCACCACCACAGCACCACTCAGCACCACCACATTATCACTCATCACCACCACATCACCACTCAGCATCACCACAGCATCACTCAGCACCACCACAGCATCACTCAGCATCACCCCAGCATTACTCAGCACCACCACATTACCACTCAGCACCACCACAGCACCACTCAGCACCACCACAGCACCACTCAGCACCACTCGGCACCACCACTGCACCACCACAGCACCACTCAGCACCACCACATTATCATTCAGCACCACCACATTATCACTCAGCACCACCACAGCACCACTCTGCACCACCACAGCATCATTCAGCAGCACCAGTCCGCACCACTACAGCACCACTCAGCACCACCACATTATCACTCAGCACCACCACTGCACCACTCAGCACCACCACAGCATCACTAAGCACCACAACAGCATCACTCAGCACCACCACAGCACCTTTCAGCACCACCACAGCATCACTCAGCACCGCCCCAGCATTACTCAGCACCACCACATTATCACTCATCACCACCACAGCACCACTCAGCACCACCACAGCACCACTCAGCTCCACCACTGCACCACTCAGCACCACTACATTATCACTCAGCACCACCACAGCACCACTCAGCACCACCACAGCACCACTCAGCACCAGCACAGCATCACTCAGCACCACCACAGCATCACTCAGCACCACCACAGCACCACTCAGCACCACCACAGCATCACTCAGCGCCACCCCAGCATCACTCAGCACCACCACAGCACCACTCAGCACCACCACAGCACCACTCAGCACCACCACAGCATCACTCAGCGCCACCCCAGCATCACTCAGCACCACCACAGCACCACTCAGCGCTACCCCAGCATCACTCAGCACCACCACATTATCACTCAGCACCACCACATTATCACTCAGCACCACTCAGCACTACAACACAGCACCACTCAGCACCACCACAGCACCATTCATCACCACCACATTATCACTCAGCACCACCACAGCATCACTCAGCACCACCACATTATCACTCAGCACCACCACATTATCACTCAACACCACCACAGCACCACTCAGCACCACCACAGCACTACTCAGCACCACCACAGCACCACCTCAGCACCACTCAGCACCACCACAGCATCATTCAGCACCACCACAGCATCACTCAGCACCACCACAGCACCACTCAGCACCACCACAGCATCACTCAGCACCACCACAGCATCACTCAGCACCACCACAGCACCACTCAGCACCACCACAGCATCACTCAGCACCACCACAGCACCACTCAGCACCACCATAGCATCACTCAGCGCAACCCCAGGTTATAGGTGTCACATTTGCGAAAGTTATAACTATTGGCATTGTAAATGACAAAGCTATTAATTTAGCTATTTTCAAAACCAACACATAAATAAAAAAATTGTCATTTACAAGACCAATAGCTCAAACTTTCCTAATACGAGACCTATTGCATTGCAAATGCTTGTTCTTTTGAGTGGTAATGGATACTTTGGAAGTGTTGGTTTCTAGGGTGTTGCATTATTATTAGCAATGCCAATTGCTCAAACTTTAATAATGCAAGACCTATTGCATTGCAAATGCTTGTTTTTTTAATTATGAGATACGGAAAGGGAGGCCTCAAATCAACTCAATTCATGCTTTTTGACTGTACACTCTTGGACTGCAACTGTAAATAAATACTTAACAGAAATATTGAAAATAAAGAAATAATATTTTTCTGAAGATATATACGGATTGATAAACAATGGTTGTGGATGTAACAATTCCATATGTTTTTGTACAAACATATGAAAGTAAAACTGGACAATAATTAGTGCATGGATAATTTAGTACTGACGCAGAATGTGCATGCTTATATCCAGAAAAAGTGTTATTAAGGCACAAATCAAATTCAATACTTTCATCAGAGGCATTGGCTGGAAGTAGAAGATTTATAGACCCTAGATAAAGAGCAGGGCAGATTATTAGTAGTGATGTTAATGAATCTCTAGTGTTCTCTCTACAGACATGCATTCCATTACTTATGAATAAGAAATGAGGCGGGAGATCAATTCTCACTTAACACCTTCAGCGTGGTGCAGATTCCTGCGCTGTGCTGAACGTTCTAATGAGCCAACGGGCTCATGACGGAACGGTTCCATCATGAGCACAGGCCAACCGATGGTCATGATGGAACCGTTCCGTCACTAGCATCAAAGGGGTTAAGTCTAGGTATCATGGTTAATACACACTAGAAGCTCATCATTGCCCTCTTTTTGCTTTATACCAGTGGGCTGTTGTTTTTGTCCCTCGCCCTCTCCCCCTCTGGGTTTAGGCTGTTAGATCGGGAAGACTGATGGTATGGAATCAGTAGGGTACAACACTAGAAAGTTCCCTCATGACCTATCTAATTTACATATTCCAACATTGTTTCTTTGTTTTTTTTTTCACATTTCTAAAACACAACGCAAATATTTTTTTTGTTATATTTTTTCTTATTTATTTCTTTATTTCATCCTGATTTTATCTCTTTTACTTTTTTAGTTTCTTATATAATTTTTATCCATTTTATAAATATAACATTTGAGACATTCCTTTATTACATGATTAATCACACTTGCACATAGTGCATCATTTTATATAAAAATGAGTTTGTTATACAAAAAAATTGAATTAATTTCCTAAGACAATTACATAGCATGAGTCAAAATGATGCACTATGTGCAAGTGTGATAAATCATGTACTAAAGGAATGTCTCAGATGTTATATTTATAAAATGGATAAAAATGATATAAGAAACTAAAAAAGTAAGAGATAAAATAATGATGAAATAAAGAAATAAATAACAAAAAATATAACAAAAAAAGTATTTGCGTTGTTGTGTTTTAGAAATTAAATTTTTTTTAAAACAAAGAAACAATGTTGGAATATGTAAATTAGATAGGTCATGAGGGAACTTTCTAGTGTTGTACTCTATTTTTCCCCTCTCTTCCCTAGCCTCATGTATTTCTAGAGGGGTCCACTCCTTTATGTTAATGGAACCAGTAGGAACCAGGTTTAAATAGCCTTCGGATTAAGGAATTTCTGCAATTACTGACGACAGACAGCCCCAGTGACTCCCAAGCCTAAGGAGTATCTATTTGGTACCAACTTTAGGCGCTGTAAGAGCTACATCCAGAGGCAAAATAACAATTAAGATCAAACAAGAGTTGCAACCAAAAGTAAGCCCAACCTGGCTCCTATAAAAGTGAGACCTGAACAGAATGGTAATAAAGGGCCGGCTGTGTGCATTCCCAGCCGCTGCGCCATACTGTACTTGGCAAAGACTCCAACATGTGGACACATGTGAGATTAATATGCAGGAAGGGCCCGCTGCATGAAAATGCTCTGCGACTGCCTGAATTGTTTTAGCATGGCACATGCTTCATCAAGACAAGGGAGATGGAGCAACTTCAAGTCCTCATTAGATTAGGTGATTGGCCCATTGTCAACTCTGATGGGAGGGAGCCGAAGAGGGCTGGGGTGAAAATGCCCCCTTCCTCTATGCCCACCAGGCTTTTTTCCCGTATGCGAGGCCCTCGGTCCTCAAATAAAGGAAAGCCCGAATGCGGCATTGCAGAGAAAAGCCTTGTTCTCTGGCAATAAACAGAATAATAATGGTTCTGTCGGACGGACCCACAATAAATGGAAGGTTAAGGACAAGAGTTACGCGAACAGAAATAAAAAGGAATAACGTTACACCCTACCTCCTGTATAACTAATCAATACAGAGGTTTAATGAACATCTATACGGTCTGAGTTGACGGACCGAGAATACGCTTCAGAAAGAGACCAGGACTCCAAGTGGAGCAAGGTCTGCAAGAGGCTGTCCTACATATACACAGTCCTGATGAAGAACCGCCTTCATCAGGACTGTGGTCAGTGTGTTTGTTTGTATTGGTATAAGTACATTTATCTTTGTATCCTGGTTAGGACCGAAGTATGCAAAAAATATCATTTAAATACTAAAACACTGTGTATTTCTGTCCGACAGAACCATTATTATTCTGTTTATTACCCACCCAGGTTCTGAGGGTTACAGGGTTACCCCATTACATGTAATTGTTCTCTAGCAAAACAAACCACCAACAACATGTGCCCTACCAAGCTCCAAGCCCTTGCAACTTGACTGCCACGTTTGAATACAGTGCCTGCTGCCACCACTTCCACCCCCAAGAAGTTCCTCGTCAGTGAGAACAGAGGGAAAAAGCCTGAATGAACAACTCAGCTACCAAACAAATGTAAGGAGGATCAATGCCTTTCTCCAGGCTGCTCATCCATGACCTCAAAGCCAGCCTACCCAGGTGGCCAATTTTGTAGAGAACCACAATATTAGAAGACCTGCAGCACCAACACTGGTTATTCTTGCTTCAGTGAACTTTTTCCTCTTTGACAATCGAATAACCCCATATCCTCTTTGACAATCAAATAACTCCATTCTGCAGGGGCTGTGGAGTACTATTCTGATACCTGGAATATTTCATCTCCATAGAGCTGTAAAATTTTTTAAAGTCTCGCCTTCTTTTTTCTCAACATTTATTTTGTCTGTTCTCGAATTGCAGTACTAGATCGACTAATTCCTCAAAATAAGTTGATTTATTTGGAACTTGAAATAATAAATCCTTTAATATTTCACTGAGTCTCCAATAAATGGTAGCTGCTTTCTTTTCCTTAGGCCACTTAGCGTCTAACCCCCCTTCATAAGTTGTGTTAAATACTCTAATACATCTTTTATCAGTTTTTAAGATTTAATATCCCTTTATCCACTGACTAAATAAGCGCTCTTCTAATAAATATTGTACACATGTCCTTCTTAAAGGCATAAAAATCCAAAGGCAAAGGGCTATTCTGAGCCACTAATGGCATTGACCACTCATCAGAATCCCTGGTCAAATATGATGTGAGAAAGGACACTTTGGACTCAGATGGTGAAAACATTGTTGGTTTACGTAAAAACATTTAAACTACATTGTGTTAAGAATATATTTACCTTACCCTTTCCGGGACCGCTAAAGGCAGTAGTGTGGACATCCCTACAGTATTTGCAGCTAAAGAAGAAGGAGTAGGAATAAAACTTAAAGGCACCATTGACGTGGAGGATGTTGTGCGATTACTTGGCAGAGTTCCTGGAGGGGATCCTAATACCACATATTGTTGTAATGCCTGATTTTGTCTTCAAGATTTACTTAGTGCCCTAGAAACAAGACAAACAAGCATTGGCATAGCCAATAGGTCTCGCCTTTGGGACCTTATAAGTGTTTAGCCATGCCACAGTTGATGTTGTTGCACCAAGGATATTATTGTGCTGGATAACTAAACACTTGTAAGGTCCCAAAGGCGAGACCTATTGGCTATGCCAATGCTTGTTTTTCTTGAACCTCCCACTTAATTGGATCAGCACAACTCTTTCTGTGAAAGAGCTAAAGTGGGTGTACTATTTTGGAGCATTTCATGCAGATGGCTCAATGTTAATAAACAAAACAAAAAATGCCTTTCTTCTGTAAATTGTGACCCAACTATAACTACCCAGTAGGGATTGAGCTCACCAGTGTGTAGATATGGTTCTGGACAGCTTTTTGTTGAAAATGTATTTTCACTTGATGATCTTTTGGCACCGTGGACAGACCTGCACCAAATTTTCGAGTCTCTTTGGTAAGTCAGCTGAGGTCCAGCTTGCTAATCTTCATGCAGATTTTTTCAAGGCAAAAAAGTTAAATGGGTGAAAAAAAGAAGTTTGATCCAATTTTAGCTCCTATGGTAATTGTGCTTTCACGTACAAACTGCTGAACGTATTTACCCAAAACTTGGCATGCAAGAAGAACTTTACTCCAAGATTGTGTGCTTTTATTCGTTCAGTGAAAATCCATTCAGTAGTTTTTGAGAAATGAGTGTTTAAAAAAGTGCTAGGTGGGCTTGAAAGGTTTAACACTTTAGTACATTTCTGCCATACAAGGTTGTGATTCACTGATTGCTACTCCTGTTAATCACTGGGATTTATTTGACAATTGTGATAGATTGTTGACAGTCTCTGGATTTAAATTTTTTTTTGCCATCTTGAATTGGTGCTTAAAATTTGAATTGCTACTTTTGTGCTGTGAGCAAAGAAATTGCACTGGAAAGGGGAAGCTTTGCTAAGGAGCATCTGACTCCAGCGCAGTCGTTTGCGTGCTATTTGCACCACTATGCACATTCGCAGCAGTGTTCAGGTGACTAGGGAAAAATACAACCTATTCAGCTGTGCATGGTGGGTTGATGTGGCAGACTTGAGAGACCCAGAGCCTGTCTGGCCCTGTAACCACCATTGGGCAGGTGGTAGTCCGTAATGGTGGTCCCCATGGCTGGAAATCTTAGCTGAGGCCATTAACACTCTTCTCTTATGCACTGCAGAAGGCGGATGCAGTGCTGTGAATGGTGTGGTACTGACATTAAAGGCACTTGAAGACAGCACTCCTCTTCGCTCTGACATCTGCAAGGAGGGAGGGGGAGATTGATGCCTCCACGCTAAAACAAGCTTTCCACTTCTGTCTCTGATGCCAATTTAACTTCTGTTTCCCCTAAGAATGTCCGCAGGAGAAAAGGGCAGTTTTTACTTTTTTCTCATTTGAGACACAGTATTGTTACCAGCCTGACACCCGCGGGGTGCTGATGAATAGATGCTTTCTCAGGTATTTACAGAATGTGCCATGCTGTGCCCTGTTGTCTGGACTCCGGTGAGGCATTCCTTAATCTTGTCACAGTGATCTGCTGTCTTTTCCACGGCAATCTGCTGCAGTTTAACTATTCAGCCCATTTTTTAGGTATCGCTCTCGAGACCTATTGTCGTGGAGTTGCCTCTCAAGGGGGACAGACTGGGACATGCGCGACGATTCTGATCTGTGGACGCGCACCTCCAGCTCGGTGCCGTGCACATCTGTTGCTCCACATTCACACTCCCGGAAGCACACACACACACGCGCGCGCGCGCACACACACGAGCACACATACATGCACGCACACATAGAGACATACACGGCCCCCCACACATATCCTGGTCACGTTCCCCAAGCTGTGTAGTGTGCAGAGCAGCACATCTTCTAAAACACTGACAGTTTTCATGAATGTGTTTCAAAGCATAAGGATAAATGCTTCAAATAACTTAGCCGTTGTAATGCTGGTTCCTTATTTTGTTTGCTATTTGTGTAATTGAAAGGGCTGGTTGCCTGTGGCGATTGAGGTTTACGCCCTATTTAGGAAACGTAGTCCGACGCATTCCAACATCTTGCAATATCTACTTTCGCAAAACTGGCTATCATTCTCGTTTCGTTCCATGTGCATGCAATGTTTTTAACTCGTTTGTATATATTATTGAGACAGGGCCAATTACGTATTCCCTGTTTGTGCTAATTGACCTTGACCGCTAAGATCTCTGTAAAAATGAAGCCGGTCTTGTTACATCTGCCACTATCGATCCCAGCCATATATTATCCAGTTACAACCTGACCTACTGCTAAAGTACTGAGGCAGAGGGATCGAGCCCTGAGATAAATCACATTAATATTTCCTAATAATTCCACGGCCCCCACACATAGAGACATACTCCGTGGGCGCAGGCTTCCAGCAGAA
This sequence comes from Lissotriton vulgaris, assembly GCF_964263255.1. Classification (NCBI taxonomy): domain Eukaryota; kingdom Metazoa; phylum Chordata; class Amphibia; order Caudata; family Salamandridae; genus Lissotriton; species Lissotriton vulgaris. The sequence continues at coordinate 541,351,200 of NC_141695.1, read as the reverse complement.
AACGGAAGTCCCGCCCCACGACAGCTTTCGGTAAGGCACGCGCACGTCTTGTTTTGTTTTAGGAAGGAAGCCGTGCTGCCAGCTGGATGGAGACTAAAGGGGCAGGTAGCTCCCACGCCTATATCTAATTGGGATTGGGGAGGAAACCGGGTAGTGTCTTGGAGGAGGGGTGCTAACACGCTCTCATTGGAGAATCGGTGGGTAGTGTGACAACTACCTGTCGTGGAGGCCATATGTAAGTATTGTCCTGAGTCAGATTAGGTGCTCGAGAGACGTTGCATGGAAGAGGAAAGCCCGTCTCACAGAGACGGCGGCCGGCTGAGCAGAGATAGTAAACATACAGGCTTACTTCTTTAGAGTCTGTGTCTGTGGGGATTAGGGTGTCCTGTGAGAGTGCGAGGCATTTGCCGGGACCGGATATAAGTAGTAGTCGTGAACGCTCCTGTTGTGGCTCTGTCCACAGCGTCAGAGTGCTCGGAACCACGAGAAATGTCATCCGTGATCCGAGGGCTGTGTAATTAGGATCAGTGCTATGCCTGTGTTCGTGCGATGTTACAGATCATGCAATATATTGTCCTGTGTATAGAGTGAGAAGGGATTGTCCCAAGTTGACAACAAAAGGAGGTTTCTTTTTTTTGTTGCTTTAAATCCGAAATGGAAATTATCCTAAAAATAGTTAATCGCTCATATTAGGCAAGGCTGTCAAAATGTACGCATGAGCACAAGCGAAGGGATGTTAAAAACATAGCACTGACAAAAGGGGTAGGAAGGAACTTTGGGTGAGGGAGAATCATGAAGCTGGCCCAACTCCTTGCAGTGTGGTTTATTAACATCCCCGAGGTGTATCACACCCACAGCACCGCTGACCTGAAGGATGCCCAATGCAGCAGCTGTGCGGTACATGTCTACGTTTTTGGAGGATTCAGAAGGAAGTGTATAGATTAGTACAAGCAGCACAATGTGATTTGCTGCTGGTACCCACACAGCCTTGTCCGGAACACGCATGAGAAAGCAGCAGGTGAATTTTGTCGGCCGCCACTGGACAGCACATGTGCTATAGACACTCCGGAAAGCAGAGCTTGGCAGGACCCGAAGGGAAAAGCGACAGTTCTACAACTAAACTCACCGATTCACGCTGGAGACTCCTGATTTCAAGCCCAGTAAGTGTTCAATGCTAACAAAAGTGCAGGTGTCATTTTAAAGCTGGAATGCGGTGTGTACAAAGCCATGCACATAACTGCCTTTATGAAAGTTTGTCTCATTTTTACATGATATACATGCTAAACATTTTTCAGGCTGGGCTCGTGCACACGCTCTTAGAGCCCAGGAAGACCCCTGGCCCGACTCACTGTGAGTATTTTTTTACTTCCACCTCTACATCTATAGAGTTTCTTTGGGGGGACTGAGTTGTTCTAGACTCAGCAAATTACACCCGATTGTTTACAGGATTCATGGGACAGGTAACAGCGCCCACGGCCAAAGGTCACACAACGGCCGTCTGTTGACTATTTCGTTGCCTTTCACCATATACGGATCTACTCTGTTGTCTTTTTTTCCCCTACCTTCGCACTGCATGAATACCGTACACAAGCTTTAAGACACGCACACACTACCCAGCTGCCACAGCTCTCTCTCTACCTCTATCTCCCTCTCTGTACCTCTCTACCGCTCTCTCTCTGTCTCTACCTCTCTCTCTCTACCTCTCCACCTCTCTCTCCACCTCTCTCTCTACCCCTCTCTCTACCTCTCTCTCTCTACCTCTCTCTACACCTCTCTCTCTACCTCTCTCGCTCTACTTCTCTCTACCCCTCTCTCTCTCTACCTCTCTCTACCTCTCTCTCTCTCTACCTCTACCTCTCTACCTCTCTCTACCGTTCTCCACCTCTCTACCACTCTCTCTTTACCTCTCTAACTCTCTCTCTCTAACTCTCTCTCTCTACCTCTCTCCCTGCCACTCTCTCTGCCTCTCTCTCTACCTCTCTCAACCTACCTCTACACCTCTCTCCACCTCTACACCTCTCTACCTACACCTCTCTACCTCCACCTCTCTACCTCCACCTCTCTATCTCTCTCTACCTCTATCTCTCTACCTCTCTCCCTCTCTCTACCTCTCTCTCTACCTCGCTCTCTCTACCTCTCTCTCTCTACCTCTACCTCTCTCTCCCTCTACCTCTCTTCTTCTACCTCTCTCCCTCTACCTCTCTCCCTCTCTCAAATATGGATGCGTCTACGTGGGATGCAGTGGACTAAATGGCAGCTGGAGCTGATAGCACTGCTTGTTTTTTTATTCCGCACTCCCCATTGCTCTGTTACTAATTGAGGACATTGCACATTTTTTTGAGGTCTTGCTTGGCAGCTGCCATTTGCTACCATGTGCTTTGCCACAAGAAAAGTGCGTTCATTCTCTTAAATTTTTATTTTTTGCATTATTGAAATTTACGATCTTAGTAATGTCCATCTTAGATTGGTAAATAAAAAAAAAATAGGCAACAGCGCCATTCTGTTGGCGTGCGTAGTAACGCATGCGGGTATAAGTCATAACAAATGCAGGCCATACAGCACAAGGTGACCAGCCGTCAGTGCACACTTCCACCAGGCACACACACCACCAGCCGGCAGTGCACACTTACAACAGGCACACACAGCACAAGCCATCAGTGCACAATATCTACAGGCACACACACCACCAGCCATCAGTGCACACATCAAATGTTAACGCATCCACAATTAACTATTGTAGCAATCGCAGTATGGCGCTCTTTACTTTTAAACATATTCATCTAAAGTGCAGCATGGCACAATTGCTACAAAATTAATAAAAAAAATTTTGGGCTACAATCTATAGACTTTTGTTGCAATTGGTGTTGCAATATTTAGCAATGCCTATAGCTTAAACTTAATTAATGCGAGACCTATTGGATTGCAAATGCTTGTTTTTTACTTTCACAGCGCATTTTTGTAAAACAAGTAATTGGCTGCAGGGTGGCTGGTGTGATGCAATAGTACAAGACTTGCAGTGCTGAAGGCATGAAAATCTCGGTATACACCTTAATTAGGCAGATGCAAAAGGCGAGGAGAAGCGTCTCCTTTGATTGAACTTTGACCTCACCCCATGACTGACCCCTGCGTCTTCTTCGCCACAAGTCAAGGATGGGTCATTAGGAAGTGTGTTTCAGTAGGTAGGTGTCTTGTGGTCTGAAGGGGATGCCGAGTCCTTTATTTCTAATTCTGAACAAAAGTTTGTGTTAGTCAACAAGAGCAAAAGTGGTCTTTCTAAAGCCCTGGCCAATCAACTCCACTCTCTGGGCTATATCAGATGAACCCGGACGCTGATCGATCCGGTTTGTCTGTCAGAGGCCATTTAATCTTCGTTTGAGTGGTTTCACTTTTTATAGCCCACTCCACGGACATCGCCGCCCCCAGGGAAATGTGGTCGAACGAACGAATACTATGTGGGTAGTGTATGTGGTGTTTTAATTTCGGCTTTGCCACTGGACTTCTTTCTGTGATCATCGGCTGTTAATCACTTGATCTCCCGGGCTCTGTTGCCTTCTGAAAAAAAAACATGGGGAATTTACAAACATGCAAAATACCACTAAGTTAGCAATAAATTGCGCTATTTGTAAATAAACTGCATATTTCTCTCTACACGGTGTCCGTACCATCCCGGGCACAGCGAGGACCCCCTCCCCTGAGCTTTGGAGAGAGATGGGGCTGCCCAGACCGGAGGCGCTGGGTTTGGGCAGGTTGAGGCTCCTTGCTCCTGTCACATGGCTCTGTCATGAGATCCCTCACCTCCTGAGGTCCCCGGCTCAGGACACACACAGACAGACCCAGCCCGCGAGCCCAGCTGCAGCTGCAAAGAGAGAGACGGATGCTGTTCTAGGGAGGTCCCTTTGCTGCCTTCTCCACCCTCACACCTCTGCCTCCTCCCTCTGCCTGTGCTCTGTGTGTACAACCAATAAGAGGAGTTGTGAGGGAACGGTCCGGGCAGCCCTGCGTGCTCACACAGCGGGAGCCCAGGAGAGCTGCCCTTAGCAGAACCTGGAACAAGCACCGGGCGGGGGGAGACGGAGGGGCTACCCAGATAAAGGACTGAAGGGGGCCCTCCTCCGTAGAAGACTGCACGCGCTCTGTCACTTTGGACTAAGGGGCTGGATGCTCCCACATGACCGGACTAGGGGACTGCGGACACCCCCTACCACTAGTAGTTGCTCACACCCACCCACCCAGAGAAGGAGTGGGGGGTGGGCTGCTGACACGTGGGCCCGAGTGGTTTCAAACATCTCAGGGCAAAGCACCGACTCTGCTGGCACTGAGGGCTGGGGCTGTTGACACGGCAGAAGACTGAAAGGTGCTGCTACCTGGACCTGAGGGCTCTAGAATGAACTGAGAAGGAAAGATCAAAAAGTTTGCACTGGAAGGGAGTTGTATTTTGGTCTTGGGTTGTTTGACCCGGCACTTAAACCCTTGGGCTCGTTCAGGATTGCTGCTTCCTGCTCAGTGTAGCCGCCGTGGTAGCAGCTCTGCGTCCCTGACTGACAATTTGTCTCTGATGTGGGCAGCAGGATGGTAGGGGTAGCTCTGGAAGATAGGTTCGGCTGTACCGCCCCCGCCATCCTGAGTGAACACTGTGCCCGACGGACCCATATGTGAACTCGGGCGATGCTCCCGTTACACGCCAAGCTGAAACCCAAGCAGAAAGAGACGAAGGAAGGCGAGCCTCACCGAGCCTTGATTGCTAAGAAAGAAAACAAGTGGGAGGGGTGGGGGAGTGTGACTGAGAGCACACACAGCGTTTCCCATGCGGAGGCGAGCAAGGGCACCATCTGTTTGCAAGTTAATTGTCGCCAAAGCTCGCTCCCGCAAGGGAATCGCCAAACGTGCATGCGTTGCCACTGAAAGCAATGAAATGCGTGCATGTTTTTGGCCTAAAAAGTGAATTGATTCCATGAGGTCTCCTCCTATGTAGCGCATGCGTGCTGCGTAGGCAAGATCTGAAAAGGGGCGATATTTGCCACTCCACACTGGAGAACTAGGAAACCACTCCTGTGTATAAGGCGACAACCGACGGAAGGGACCGTGTGTCTCCATTCACTCAAACAAGATTCATAGATCATCTAACACCTTGCAGAAGCCATTCCATTGTATGTCTACACCCTCATCGATAAAATATCTTTTGGTTCCAGGTACTTTGGTACACTGGTGATCCGAAGCAACTACCTACTCAGAAATACTCTCTGAACTCATATAGAGAAGATAACTAGCACCTAATAATCAGGATGTAACGGCCAGAGAAGATTTTCTCAAGCAACTGAGTAGCAGCTGATGGGTCGAATTATCTACAGCTCCATAGCAGCCCTCAGTCAGTCTTGCAGCAGCACAATAGTTGCTACAAGCTGCTCAATGATTTATTAAATTTTGACTGAATGTAGAATGCCCAGGAACTGCAAAGGTAACCATAGCCAAGCTTGGCATGTACCACTTCTCGCAATCACAGTCTTTACTGGTGGCAAACAGTAACCACATCAGCATGTAGCAAATATCTGCTAACGAATGTTCAGAATTTTGGAGTACTTTGTAGTGCTAGCATAACACCATATTGTGGTAAGGAACATGTGTTAGCAAGAACGGAGAGCCAACACTGCGTTCTTGTAATATTGTCTCATTTTCAGTGTTGACATAATTTGCGATGGAAGCTTTCAGTCACAAATGAGTGCCACAGAATGAGTTGGTGTTTTTGAGAAAGCTTAATTATAGCTTGCTTATTGTTGCTATGATCTTCTGATAGGAGAATTTGCACATTCTTTCACCTGTGATTCTGTGTTTCCCTTGCAGTGTAATTGTCCCCTGCCTAGTGAAGAATCTTTGCAGCAAGTGCGTAATGATATTAGAATAACTCAAATTAGCAGCCATGCAAATGGGTGGAATGGCTCACCCAATCCAATTGCAAATTATGTAAATGTCGGAAACTTGCCTCAATGACTTTGCACATATGCCGCAAATTGCCCTGTTTTGTGTGAGCAGTTTCAGAGACTGGAGGCATCATGTATTGATGATGGAGAACGTTTCCAATACCTACGTTACTTAGACTACTGTCCATTTTCAGTGATTGAGTGGTACTTAGCAAAGGGCACATGTATATAATTGTGTTGAGTCCTTCATTTGTGATATCTGATAAACTTTGCTTCCTTATTTGTAGGGTGGGTGGGAAATTCTTGAGTTCCAGATCGAGGGTCTTACCCAGAGGGATACCTGGCCAAGGTCCCTGCATGGAGAGCTGTAAACTGCTTGGAGAAGGAGGCACTGTCTGATTGACAAATTGGATCGATGGTCTGCATCCTCCAGAGGAGAAGTCTGTATTTGGATTCATAGGCCTATTTGCCTAATAACTAAAGAGCTTTGGAAGGGACGTGGGTCATAAACCTGCTTCAGCAGCATCATCTTCCTTAAGGGAAGAGTCTAAATTCACTTTCGTAAAGAGTTGTGGAAATGTGCCCTGCAGCATGACACCATATAGAAAAGGAATCCACAGCTAGGCAGGAAGGACAAAGACCTGAGTGCAACCAAGCCTGAGAGATCAAAGGTTCCTGAAACGTTTTGCAAGTGGCTGGAGTCTGTCGACAGGAAATAAATGCAATTGACAAGGAACAGGAGGGTCAGGGGTGTCTGCTGGGGTCTACCGTTTGCAAAGGTCCAGAGTTGGCTGACTCTCATAGAGGTTAAACGTTCTTGAAGCTTGATAGATAACTAAGGTGCCCAAGGAGGACGTTGCAGAGGACCCAAGAAAAATTGACTCTGGCTGACGTTTTCCTTCTTCGGTGGGAGTCCCTTGTTAATGGCAACATTTCTTTTCACAGGTCTGGGCAGTTATTCTTTTTCTTTCAGTTTAAGTACTTCTTCATTTTTAAATGCATTACATGCATCCGAGGGTTCTTTTAGGACTCTCTAGGCTTGACCCTAAGGTTGATATTTCAATGGAATTGAATTTGGTATGTTAGGTCCATGAATCATTTGTTACCTCGTCCATTAGGTGACATCCAAGGTTCTCTGCCAAAGCCAATCCCTATTTTCAAGCCAAGAAGAGCATGCACACATCCCTATTGATTGAACATTATCTGGGCATTTGTGTTTGGGCCTAATCAATGTCCATCTGAAGGTGGAAGCTGGTTCCCTATAGTTCGGAGAAACAATAGGACACTTTTTTACACCGTTTGCTCAGCCTTAATTCAACTGTGTTCGCTTGAGTTCACATAGCAGGAAGGACGACTGTGGCCATGCACAGTTAGATACTTTCATGTGATCCAGCCCATCCCACTGGATTATCCATGTCTCGTGGCCATTTTGAATGACAGGCTATAAAAAGACTTTACGTGCTCCACATGCCTACCTAGGTAACAAGCAGCGATGGACTACAACAAAAATCTTATGTTCTGTCTCTCAAGCAGCCCATTGCAGCCTTTCTTCTGTTTTGCTGATTTGTGATTTCTTCATTCAGCAATCAGGTCCATGATCCTTGCTACCGACTTAAGCTCATCATTAGAATTGTTTGGGAAGGTAACTAAGAATTAATTTTGACTAAGTACCTTGCAGACATTGTCATAAAATTAGATTTATTGGTTAGTCATTGATCAATCTTTAGGGTATGTGATTTGTACACTGATTATCTTCAAGGTCCCCTCTAGGAAGGGTTTTTCCACCAAGAACCTGTGCACATTTTGGTATACTACTTTGTCAATTGTATGTTGTGTATATGTAATTGTAATTTTATGTGTAGTAATTTTTGACCATTAAAGTACTTTTCCTTTCCAAATGCAACCGCACTGATTAGACAATGATCTTTTGAGTGCTCTTATGTGCATTGCAGGGCTTTGAGTTTCCGAAGCAAAACAATACCCTGAGGGAGCCCTAGACCGATCTGGTCATCACTACCAAGTGCAGCAGAGGTGCACTGGTTTTCATATTGGGGTGACAATATTAGAGGAAGCCCTGACCACCTGTATTAAACGACCTCAATTGATAGATTAAGGCCTCCCAAACTAGTCCTTACACTGCTCTCACCATACAATTCCTCACTTCTCATTTTGCTGCTTTCTCCTGTCTTTCTCTGAGCTTTGATTCCATTGTGCTATTGTGGCTCTCATCCTTCTTTGTCACTGCTTCTGATGACCTCTCTGTCTGTTCCTTATAAGAGCAGTGCAGAAGAAAAATAAAATTATAATAATGAAACGTTATTATCATTTTATTTTTCCATTCCAAGGTGAGGGGAGGGCGGGGCTGGATAGAGCAGGGGCTAGGGGAGGAGTGATGAGCACAATCAGAGTGCGCATGAATGTTTGACCGACAGTCTTAGGCCGGCCAAACATTTATGGGCACTTTGCATGTTCTCCACAAGACTGCAATATAGAGCCTGGTGGAGAGAATGTAGAGGCTCCCTGTCCCTGTCTGAGCGTCGAAGCATGTCGCTCAGACAATCACAAGGCTGCAATGCAGCATTGTGATTGGCTTAGGGGAACTAATCAAAACGATGCACACCAGCGTTGTAATTGGCTTAGGTAGCCCGCGTGCTTCCTGCAATGAAGAGAGGCGCACGCGAGGCAACGGCTGGGGACGCGACTAGCAGGTAAGTTTTCTTTATTATTTCCTTATTTTTTATTTTCTACCCACCCACCTCAGCCTGTCCCGGGCCATCATTCATCACCACTCCCTTTTCTGAATCATTTTTGTCCACCATAAGCGTGGAAGGGTATACTCAGATGTGAGTCCCTTGCTCATTGTGAAGTAAATCAGGGTTCCCAAGGCCTACACGCTCCGAAGATAACCCACTTACACTCAAGAACTGTTGGCACGGAAACTGTAAAAGGCAAAGAACAAGTTTATTAAAACCCCATGGGGTGGTGGTACACTCAAACAGCACCCTTCGGTAATGCAAGAGGTATCACACCGAACACCGGTGTGACCCCGATTTATATACAGTTTTGGGGCAATAAAAGATAGGCGGCACAAGTTAGAACACATTTTAAGGACATATATGGTCATGTTTTGGAATACTGCCAGCTCATTGGAGGGGGCACAACTCCGCTGGTCAGTTTGGCGCACATTCCTGAGGGCTTACTGGTCAGCTAGAACTGCGCATGTGCGGCTTGACCAGTACTAAAAATAGCCTGTTGCTGGGCAGACTGGAGTGGTCAGTGGAACGGACAACGGACTAAAGGGCACGCCGGCCACGAGGCCGCTTATGGTCTAAGATGGCCGCCGCAAACATTCAAAATGGCGTTTTCGTATATAGCCAAGTTAAGGAGGACAACGTGTAGGTTCAGCTAATCGCTAACGCGGCCAGGCCAATTACGACAGACGACCCTTTTAGCGTTTAGCTGAATCTACCTCATAGTGAACATAATCAGGATGTTCGTCCTCGATGTCTATTAACATGATCTGTGTTACCTCTTTATGAAGCATCATTTTGTCATGAGCAAGAGCTCGTCTCGATGGTATGCAGGCTGATAGGCACATAGAACATAAGGCTGGGCCACATTGAATACATAGGCATATGAAAAACATTGCTCCCACAATGATACATAGAATCGTCAACAGTTTCCAGCCCCAGGTAGAAAGCATGGACCAGAACCATCCCGAAAGTGTCCAAGTTCCATTGTCCGGGTGTATTTCAGCTGCAATCTTGTGAAGCTTGGAGATGGCATCATAAACAGATGGAGAATTGTCCGGAATATATACACAACAGCTGCTTCCGATAATTCTACATGCCCCCCACGATCAGCCAAAACGACATCCAACACCATCCTGTTTTGGAGCGTAACAATCCTGGAAATCTGTAGTTCCTCGGTAATGTTCCCCAGGGCAATGGCAGTGTCATTCGCTACAGCCTCGACAACACGTGTCAGTCGTCTTATTTTCCGGCTGTTCAATGCAGCCCCCACAAAGGAGAATAGTCCTAAATTAAAGTCCACATACTGTTGCAAAGCAGTGTCTGTCTGGTCGATGTCATCCAGAACAACAGTTCGCTTAACCCTATTCAAGACGAAATCGTGATACAAGGTGTAATCATTGTGATACATTGGTGGGGCAATGAATACAGGAGGTAACACAAACGATACGTAGCACGTGCCCAACCACCCCAATGGAAGCTGATGGTAACCCTTCGTTCCACAAATAAAATACGTATTTCGTGATGCAACAAATGAAATGCCATTCGGGCTATCAAAAGTGAGAGTAGTTTTACATTTGCTTTTCCCCACTGCAATCGAGCCCTTATTCCTGATATATAAATTGGCTTTTGTAGCAATGACATTTATAACATGTGCACTAGATACATTAATATTCCGCTGGTTGCTGTACACACGTGGGGCAGACACATTATCAGGCCTATACTCCTCCCATTCAAATCGAGTGCCCTCAGCCCGTGGAAACCCATCCTTGTCATGGGAACATACTTTATTCAAACGGAAAAGCACCCCCCCTTTGGTTGGCCATCTCAAAGTAAAGAGGAGGGTGTACCAAGCGTTGCATGATCCATTATGTGAAAACGGGAGTGGAATGAGTGGGGTGCCCCCTCTCTTCTGGTGCCCTGGCAACATCCCACACACCCAGCAATTTGAGGTATTGGTCATGTTATGTGTGTGGTGAAGAATCTGAATGAAGCTGTTATTTAGATACGTTTGTCGGTGTCGTTCTTCATGGAAGGGTAGTGTAAAATGAAAATGTTCAGACGGAGCCAGGGTAGTCGGCAGCAAATGTTCACGTACAGGCACCACAAGTTCGACTACCCAGGCTATGACAGCTATCACCACAATAGTCAGAACAAAGAGTAAGGCACCCAATACTTTCTTATCACGTGATGCCGTTGATGCCATAGTTCAGAAATGTTCGTGCAAAGTCTCAAATAGCACAAATTGTTCACAAAGTCTCAGATACACGTGCGTGTATACCTAAAAAAGAAAAATGCGGTGCTGAACTCCGAGGTAGCCGTTGTTTTCTTCTCCGGGCCAAGACGGGTGTCGCTACACTGGCAGAACTGATCCCCCCCCCTTGGAATTCCCGGTTTCCGTTTCACAAACCTGGAGCGGTAACCAACCAGTCTTAAAAATACAAAAAAAATCTTCTTATCGAGGACGCAAGTTGTAGCGCTCTCGTCCGGCAGCAGCGTGGTCTGGGAAGGCTCCCTCGACTTCGGCAGACATCACAGCTGGGCTCTTTTCTTTCTCCAAGATCTCTTTGTAGTCGGTCAGCACAGCAGGAGTCACCAGATCCGGGGAGACACGGCGGCAGTGTGTCGAATGCACCCACCGCTTCCTGTTGGTCACTCGTACAGCGGTGCGTTTTGCAAGGAGGACCTGTTCGGGGCCCTTCCACCTGGGCTCCAGACTGCTTGCTCTCTCAAACGAGCGAATCATCACGTGGTCACCAGGGCGGAGATCATGGCCCTCTCCAGCAGAGTTGTCAGGGAGCGCTTCTCGAACCTGTTGATGAATAGAGAGCAAATCATTTGTTAATCGTGCCAGATAGTCATTCATCATAACACAAGGCACATCATGTATTAATCGCGGCTTGGGCACCCCCCAGATATTCATGGGGCGCCCAAACACCACCTCATAGGGCGTAAGGCCAGTTCGTGAGTGGGGTACTGATCTAAGAGAGAGTAGTGCTAGCGGCAAAGCATCTGGCCACTTCAACGATGTAGACGCCACAATTTTGGCCAGCTTAAGCTTCAACGTCGCATTGTACCGCTCGACCAGACCTGCTGACTGAGGGTGGAATACAGCGTGGAACTTCTGCTGAATCCCTAACCCCTTCAGTACATATTCCACAATCTTTCCAACAAAATGAGGCCCATGATCGCTCCACAGAAATTTACAAACTCCAAAGCGAGGAAAGAATTCCTTAAGCAACACCTTAGCTGTTGTCAGAGCCGTGTTGTCATTCGTGGGGTAGGCCTCAACCCATTTGCTAAAAGCACATACCACCACTAGGACGTACTTCAGGTTATTGCAGCGCTCGAGTTGGATGTAATCCATTTGGAGTACCTCAAATGGTGCAGAAGGTGGAACGAACCCTCCTTTCGGAGTATGGGTCCCCTTTCCAGGATTGTGTTGCAAACATACCAGGCAGGTCTGCACTACTCTCTTTGCAGTATTAGCAATATCGGGATGTTGCCAAACTCGTGTTAAAAGCCGAGTGATTGCAAGAGCTCCGACATGAGCCAGTCCATGTGTCATCTGGACCATCGCCTGCAAGTAAGCCGCAGGCAATTTCCACTTCTCCATGTCTTTGCTTCTCCAACAACCCTCGTCATCTAGTACCCCATCTGCTGCCCATGCCGCAAGTTCAGATTCAGTAGCTGATTTTTGAATATCCAATATTTCTGCTCTAGCATCACTCCATCGCTCAGCCTGCGATTGTATCACGTACATGGGGGAGCTAGTTCGGGACATAGCCGTTTGTCTTGCTATGCTGTCTGCAAAAGCATTTCCTTGGCCCACTTTATCCGTGATCTTTTTGTGGGCACTGCACTTCACTATCGCTACTTTCTTAGGGCCAAGCAACGCATTTAGGAGATCACGCACTAGCTCTCCGTGCATAATGTGCTCTCCGTGTGATGTCAAAAACCCACGTTCTCTCCAGAGTAGCCCGAAGTCATGTGCCACTCCAAAGGCATACCGACTGTCCGTGTATATGTTCACACATAGACCAGCACTCAATTCGCAGGCTCTTGTTAAGGCTATCAGCTCTGCTGCCTGAGCCGACTTTTGTGGTATCCTAGCTGTTTCTACCACTGTCTTAAGCGTCGTGATCGCATAGGCTGCGGAAGTCGTACCATCTGGCAGCCTTAAACACGATCCATCAACCCACAGTTCCCCATCCACATCTGGAAGTGGGACATCCTGTAAGTCGACACGACCCTTTGTCTGTTCCTCAGTCAGGAAAACACAATAGTGATGTTTTTCTTCCTGACCCTCCTCGGCCGGATAGGGTAATAAAGTGGCAGGGTTCAAAGTAGCGCATCTTTTCAGTGTAATATGTGGCGCCAAAAGTGTCAGCTCATATCCTGTTAGCCGTGCACTCGTAAGGTATTGGGTCTTTGTTTGGTTTAGCAGGGCATCTACTGCGTGAGGAACTAACACCAACAGTTTGTGTGATAACACTATTCCCTCGCTCTGTCGTATGGCCACTGCTGTTGCTGCTACCGCTCGAAAACACCCAGGCAACCCTCGCGCTACAGGATCCAGAATGGCTGAGAAGTATGCACATGGTCTCTGCTTATCCCCGTGTAATTGCACTAATACTGACAATGCGCACCCATCATTCTCGTGCACGTACAATGTGAAAAGTTTCGTGTAATCTGGTGTACCTAACACGGGTGCGGAACAAAGGGCCTGCCTCAACTGCTCAAAAGCCTTCTGACATTCATCTGTCCACTCAAGGGGCATTGGTGTAGCTTTGGACAGTAACGCTAGCAAAGGTTTTATGATATGTGAAAAACCCATGATCCAGTGTCTACAGAAGGACGTCAACCCTATGAAAGCACGTACATCTCTCTGCGTGCGGGGGACTGGTGTGTCTAAAATTGCTTGAATTCGATCAGATGTTAATGCACGCCCCTCCTTAGACAACAGATGACCGAGATAGGTCACCTGGGGTCTACAGTATTGAAGCTTTTTCTTGGAAACCTTATGATTGTTCTGTGCCAAAAAGGAAAGCAACGCAAGTGTACTCTGTTCACATTGTGCATAGGAGTCAGCGGCAAGCAGAAGGTCATCCACGTACTGGATGAGCGCAACGCCAGACTGCAATTTAAAGCAATCCAGCTGCCTTTTCAAAGCCTGGCTGTAGATGCTAGGACTTTCAGTATATCCTTGGGGAACACAACAAAATCTATACGATTTATTATTGAGCGTAAAGCCAAACAGGTATCTGCTATCAGGATGAACAGGGATGGAAAAGAACGCATTCTTTAAATCAATAACGCTAAACGTGGTGGCTGTCGGTGGAACCAAGGTAAGCAAGGTCGTAATATCGGACACCACCGGGTATTGGGGAATGACAATTTTGTTGATCTCTCGCAAATCAATAATAAATCGATAGACTTTGCCGTCAGTGTCTCTTTTAAGAATCGGAAGAATAGGACTGTTGCAAACATTATAAGGGACCTCCTCCACAACCCCTGCAGAAATCAAATCCTGAACAATATGTGTCAATGCAATTTCACCTTCTCTCGAAATCTTATACTGTGGCACTCGTGGTAGAGGGGCCCCCTCCTTAACAGTAATATGTATCGGTGGAATACGCATCTCTCCCACATCCGTATCTGAGGTCGCCCATAACGTGTGCGGGAGAGAGGCCAAAGCTGGAATATCTGAGATGGCGTAAAACCTGTCGGGGTCAGGATAATTGTCATTCAGGATAACCCGCACCCCCTCCGGAGCGCAACGTATTGTCGCTCGAAAATATTTAAGCAAGTCAATACCCAGGATATTGTCTGGGGTATGGGGTGATAACAAAAATTGACCAAAACTAAAGTATTTGTCAAGACATAGTGCAAGGGGCTTGGACAATGGGCTGGGGGAGGGCGTGCCATCAAACCCTACACATGTAATCATTTCGCCAGACAGGGGAGCCCTCGGAACCAAGTTTTTCGACAAAGCGCTACGTGTAGCTCCTGTGTCGACTAGAAATTGATCAGTAGAACCCAGAATACCCGCTGTTACATATGGACCCTGCTGATCTACCGGCACTTCAACTGATTCCTTACCCCATCCTACGCAGTCCTATGCATGCACATAATCCTGGTGTTCCACATTCTCTCCCTCCGAAATCTGATATTGATTCCGCCTATCAAACGTATTTCGTTCATCCTGGCCACGGCCCCTCTCCTCAACCTTTCCACGATCACTCCCGCCACCTCTCGCTCCCGTATAACCTCCTCTTGACCTTCCACCTCCTCGACCACGCTGACTACGCTGTTCACGAAGTACCGAACAATCTTCGGCCCAATGCCCAAACTCCTTACAATAAGCACACTGATCCTCCGCTATGTCCGTATGACTATACGACGTGTTTCCTCCACCCCGTCTACCTCTATCGTTCCCTCTACCCTGTGTTCCCCGAACCTGCGCCAACATCACCTTCGTTTTCAATTCCTTCGCCTTTTTCTCTACACTTTCTTTAGCCTCCAATTCCTGCCGCTCATAGTACTGAGCCATAGTTAACAAGGACGCAGGGGTCGCCGTGGCCCAGGAACTTTCACTCGACTTCAATCGCTTTGCAATCTCCGGTAGGAGATTAGCCACATACTTATCTACAAACAGATGCCGACCCGTATCGTCTGTTAAAGATTGACCACTGTAATCATGAAATGCCTCCTCGAAGCGTGTAAAGAAATCTGAGACCGTTTCATCGGGTTTCTGTTTGCACGACGTTAGCATGGTCCAATCAATCTTTTTAGAGGGAACAAGCGTTTTTAGTTTAATCAAGATAGCTGCCGGAAGATCTAGAATTAACTGACAAGGCTTACATGCTGGTTCCCTCTCTAAATCTGCAGCATTTATATCTTTCCATGTGGCCCCCAAAGTCGCTTCATCATTATTTTTACGAATTTGCCTCCACATATCAGGTGGTAGAATTAGCCCAAAAAACAAATCTATATCCACAAGAGTCATCACACAAGACGATATAGCCCCTTCCACCCCTTCATAAAATGCCGCCGGATTTTTTCGAAGATCAGGTAAAGAATTTTTCAATGCCATGACATCTGCTCTATTCCACGGCGTATATACCCAATTATACACAAAATACCCTTTCGCATCCTTTGACGATTTATCATCATCCGTACCTTCCCCTTTAGGTTGAACATACAAAGGTGCGGCTTCACGCATAGGCATAACATGCAATGCAGAACTCTTATCTGAACCACGGAGAGAGCACTCCTTAATCTGCCCATTATTTCCCGAGTCGGACTCCTTTTGCCTCCTTTTCCGCTCCTCCCGCAATCCGGCTGTCTCATCCCGCAGCTTGATCAGTTGCTTGAATAGGTCGTCAACATCTGAAAGATCAAAATCACCTTTAGCCAAATTCTCACGATACACTGACAACGATTTAGGCTCTAACGTGTCTGAAAGTTCACGATACGCGCCTACAACTTCATCCGCCAAACTAGACAGAAAATACATTAATTCAAGATCCGACCACGCTTTCTTTTCTGTTAGCAACTGCTCCTGAGAAACACAATTCTTATTCACTTTACGAGCCCAACTACGCAAATGAGCGGACCTCGCCGTAGTAAACCTGAGAGCGGATATACCCTTCTGGTCCGACTTATCCTGTCCATCGTCCTCTGAATCCGCAGCCGGAGCCGTCGGCGAAACATACGGAGGCGGTGACCGATCTAACAAAGAAAAATCATCAATTTCATTATTAAGGACAGGATAAAGTGGTCGGCGGATAGGAAATTGACCAGCCGTCTGCAATTTACGTTCCCGTTCCTCCCTTTCTTTCTTCTCCTGAGCCTCCTTTTCCTCAAGCTGTAAAGCCTTATCCCGAGCAGCCTTGCGCTGCTCTTAGTCCGCCAAGGCAACCTCACGCTTCATTCGCTCGCGCACCGCTTTCTCCCACATTCGCACGCAATCAAACATATTTTGTCTAGACCTGCGTTGAAACAAACATTGCTCTACAAACTGTACTTTACGTAAATCGAACGACCCATGTAGAGGCCATTGCAATTCAGGATCGGCCTTGGTGTACTTATGCCACAATTTACTGTACATAATAGGGGGAAGGCCATGTTTGATGTACATCTCCCGATTTGGTGTTCCCTCTGGGGGAGCTGGCTGTGCTTCTGCTAACCTAATTGTGGTACCCTCTCCAAGACAGCACATCCCTCGGAGTGTGCTGAAAACAGGCATGTTCGAAAAGTATCACGAAAGCGTGACACCGGACAAAATGGCACTTACAGTACTTCACACGATTGTGCCGCTCAGAGGAAAAAAACAAAGTTAGAGAAACATCTCTACATGCCTGCCTATGTGAAGTGCACTACACATATAAGTTCAAAGATCACAAATTCACAATGTTAGCTAACTCAAATCAAAACGTAGATCGTAGGACTTCGGCAAGCGTCCGAGGACTACCTTACCGATCACAAATCACAGAATTTCAGTAAGCGTCCGAAGACTACCTTACCGAACACAAATCATAGAACTTCAGTAAGCGTCCGAAGACTACCTTACCGAACACAAAGCTTACCCAAATTCTCAAATGTCCAGATTCCAACTGCCAAGGTCTTGTAAGCCAAATCAGCCAAACGGCACTTTCTCAGCGATGCAGACACTCGAAAACTCAGTCGGAGACCGGCGCCACCTGGAAGGTCAGATCGGAAGGAAAGGAAAAAACACCGTAGCAGCCAAGACTCGGGTCACTCGTGGCAGCGCGCGTCCATGGCGAGTTTCCAAGCCTTCGTCACGACCTCTCCTTCGGGCATCCGAGTCGCCGATGAGTCCCTTCGTGGTCGCCAATTTGAAGTAAATCAGGGTTCCCAAGGCCTACACGCTCCGAAGATAACCCACTTACACTCAAGAACTGTTGGCACGGAAACTGTAAAAGGCAAAGAACAAGTTTATTAAAACCCCATGGGGTGGTGGTACACTCAAACAGCACCCTTCGGTAATGCAAGAGGTATCACACCGAACACCGGTGTGACCCCAATTTATATACAGTTTTGGGGCAATAAAAGATAGGCGGCACAAGTTAGAACACATTTTAAGGACATATATGGTCATGTTTTGGAATACTGCCAGCTCATTGGAGGGGGCACAACTCCGCTGGTCAGTTTGGCGCACATTCCTGAGGGCTTACTGGTCAGCTAGAACTGTGCATGTGCGGCTTGACCAGTACTAAAAATAGCCTGTTGCTGGGCAGACTGGAGTGGTCAGTGGAACGGACAACGGACTAAAGGGCACGCCGGCCACGAGGCCGCTTATGGTCTAAGATGGCCGCCGCAACATTCAAAATGGCGTTTTCGTATATAGCCAAGTTAAGGAGGACAACGTGTAGGTTCAGCTAATCGCTAACGCGGCCAGGCCAATTACGACAATTGCACCATCAGGATTCAAGCAAGCCGGGCCGAAGAAGGCTGAAATGCCAGAAACCGGTCCCCGGAAGCTTGTTTCTTCCCACTATAAGAATTGGCTTGGTAGTTTGGTCTGCCCTGTTCCCATGATGCACTGGGCCAGGGTCAGACTAATTTGCATATAGCCAAGTTCTGAGCTGGGATGGTGCAGTGAGCTAAAAAACGGTGATGGATCAAGCCCTGATCTTTGGACTGGGTAAGAGTGGTCTGCTTAATTCAGACACTCTGTTCATCACCACTCCCTTTTCTGAATCATTCCCTACCAGCCGCCACTGTCGTCAGTACTTTCGATAGCTTAGTGCATAAATTATTACAAATTCATCCACGGACACATAAGGGCCTTGACAGGCAGCAATGAAGGTGTACCTCTCAAAGCCACTGCAGTTGCAACCTCACAGTGAGGCACTTCACAAGTCCATTGATATTCAGACCTGCTCAGAAAGAAAAAGTGATGACTAGATCTTCAACGTCATCACCTACTAAGTTATAAGCACACCACATAATGAATTTTCTATGAAAACACGATCCTAGCTATAAGTGCATACTATAGTATATGTATTACCTACCCGCTGTCACCAGTCGGTAGATTTAGTTAGGTCTGCTTTTTCATAGATGGAGGGTTTTTTGAATTGCTAATTTCTTCTGCCTCATTTGATGACTCTCCACAAAAAGAGGGGTCCCAAAATGCAAAATCTCTATGCATTTTCCATATACTTTCTAGCAAAAACGGCAGAACACAATACCACCACATTTCACAGAAAGCTGGATCTTGGTTCGCAGATTGTGCTTTTAGTAATTTGGTGTAAATCTGTTCAGTAGTTTCTTAAATAATAAGGGTCAAAAATATTAGTACATTTTAGCCGTTGGGATCAGGAGAGGACTGCGAGCCTCCTGCGAGAGCACAGAATAAAAAATGGAGCTCCGTGATTGGTCGAGAGGCCAGTTTTTCCCATGAGCCTTCATGATCTTCCAAGAAGCTCCCACAGGACTTGTGAGAGAGCACTCTGATTAGCTGGCTAATGGAATGTTAGATACTAAATGGCTGCAAATACTGTTTATTGTGAAAAAGCTGAGGTGTTGTGGAAATGAAGTTGAAAAGCTACATAAGGGTCCAACAGAAATGCATGCTGTTCCCCTAGATTTAGAGAGGAGGTGTCTAAGGTATAACTGCAGGAAAGATAATAGATTTATATTGTTTTTAACTAATGTTTATGATCTTGCTGGACTCTTGCTGGACCGTGAATAGTAAAAAGGAGTGCAGAAGTTCTCAATACACTCTATTAGTGGGAATGCATATTGTGGTCCTTGTTGTTGAGAGGAAGTGTGTAAGAGATAGGTAATGTGATGATTAGAAAGTTAAATCTGTTTTTTTAAACGTTCCAAACGTGCAAGATTCTGACAGGTTCTTGAAAAGTAGGAAGGAGTAGGTGATGTTTAAATACACTCTGCTATGCACATCTGTTACTAAATTAAGGAGTCTTACTGGAAATTGTGTTTATCAGACTCTATTCTTTGAGAAAAGCTGTGAGTAGAGTTAAGGCTCATCCACCCACCTTACTACATACACCGGTCATCTGAAACAGAGGTCTGAAAGAAGAGCCCAGCCCCTCCCCACACCCTACTACGCACACCTATCACTACAGAGAGAGAGGTCTCAGCAGAGAGACCAGTCCCTCAACAAACCTTACTATGTGCACCTGTCATCTAAGAGAGAGGTCTAAAAGGAGAGTGCAGTCCCTCCTCATGCCCTACTGCGCACACCTACCATTACAGTGAGAGGTCTCAGCAGAAAGAACAATCCCTCCACAAACTCCACTATGCACACCCATCATCTGAGAGAGCGGTCTAAAAGGAGAGGGCAGTCCATCCATCCCCAGGCCCTACTATGCACACTTATCAGTGTCTTAGCAGAGAGACCAGTCCCTCCACACACCTTTCTACTTACACCTATCATATGAGAGAGAGGTGTAAAAGGAAAGGTCACTTTGTCCACACACCCTGCTACACACACTTGTCATCTTAGAGAGATGTCTGAAAGGAGAGGTCAGTCCCTCCACCCTCCCTACTATGCACTCCCATCATCTAAGAGAGAGGTCTAAAAGGAGAGGGCAGTCCCTCTCCAGACCCTACTACACACACCCCTCATTACAGACAGAGGCCTCAGCAGAGAGGCCAGTCCCTCTGCACACCTACTTTGCACACATAATTGCAAGAGCAATGACATCTCAGAAAAAGATTGCTGGTGACATGTTTTGATATCAGCGTTACAATAACTGAGTAAATAAACAATTTCTTAAATATTTTTTCAATAATCACACACATTTTACAAAGATTTTGCAAACTGTGAACCATATCCTGTTTTATTTTCTAATATAATGTCAGAACACAACATATGTTATAAAGTCATTCTATTATAAAAACACTCTCAAAAATAATTAATTTACTTAAAAAAACTAGAAATCACTGAAATAAAAACAAGGGTTAAAGTTTATTTTAGTTAAAAAAAACTTAAAGTAACATATTAGTTGGGTGAATTTCTCAGTGACAACATTAACATTTTGAACTAAAACAAACACAGAAATTCACCAGTTATAGTTAGCAGCAATAACTATAACTTGCGCTCCCGCCATGCACCGCTTATGATCCACATATGCTATCACTCATGACATGTGCTATGACACCATTTATAACATCACTGATGACATCTCAAATGGCATCACTAATGGTATGATCCAACCTTCATTTTCCCACATATTGCTGTACAAACTGTTATGGCTTTATACGTAGCATAGTTCACATTAACAATCAACCACATATATATGGGAAACCCTCATCCAGTATGGTGATAAATCTGTATATAGCTGTTCAGACAACGCTGAAATAGTGAATGCCAATTTCAAAACAAATGCCTTTTATCTGTATCAACCCCCCTGACATAGACTGAATCTACATTAAGATATGAAGTTGATATCATTAGAGAACTGAGTACTGTGAACAATGCTTACTCTATAGAGAGAGTTGACTTTATACCACACTGTTTGAAAACACTGAAAGTTTCATAAGAAATACACCACAAACTATTAAAAACTGTCTACTAAGAACAGTTCACACTCTATGCGACAGCTGTCAAAAAACCTTTTAGCTAAAAATAACCAAGATCTGAAGGTTCTAAACATCCTACTACCTGCATTGTTCATACTATGGTGAAACCTTTACAGATAGCTCTTTTGAAGCAAAAACAAGCACATGTATATAGGTTCGTACCTGCTGAACAAAGTCTTCTATGTTAAGTGGAAATTGTTATGCTGAGACGATTTTCTTCAATAACTGCTTGCAGTACTTAGTATGCAGTATGTAGAATCTCTGCCCTGCTGGAAACTTTTTCTGCAGTACCAAAATACTTATGTGGAACACTATGAACACAAGTCTATAGTCAACTGAACAGAAAGTTACTCTTGAATACAAAAATGTATAATATGTTCAATACCTCTACACAGCTATGGTGTATTAAGAGGGTATGCGTTTTCTAAATACTTGTACCCGTTAGCTGGACCCAAACTGCCCAAAATTAGGTTGAAAAATAATATGGTAGTTATCCACCACAATCTAAACTATAAAACAAATGAGCATACTCTTTGGATAATGTCATCAATGATGTCATTTGAGACGTCATGAGTGATGTTATAAATGATGTTATAGAACATGTCATGAGTGATGTCATGTGTGATGTTATAAGCAGTGCATAGCGGGGGCGCATGTTATAGTTAGCACAGCTAGCTGTAACTGAAGAATGTCTGTGGGTTTTATGAGTACAAAATGTTAATGTTGTAACTGAGAAATTCACTTAACGATAATGTAACCTTTGTTTTTTCAGTGCATTTCTGTGTTTTTTTAAACAACAATATATATATATACATACACACGCAAGCATGTGATCTCTCATTACCATCATAAAAATATGTGTAATAAATGCACAGGTAAAAATTGCAAAAGCCCACAGTAATATGTGAGTGCCTTATTTTTTACTGCTAGGTGTTCCTAAACATTGCCCTGGGACTAGCTACATCATAATCAAATTATATTTCCATCACTTTTACAGAGAAAGGTCATATTTGGGCTATAGTTCTGTTCTCTAAATGAGCACCATTGTGTTTCTTTTGCGTCTGTGATCTTGGACATTCCACTTTGTTTCAGTGTATTGTAGGTTATGGTATTTTTGACCCGTGTTATTCATCTTTTCCCTCTGTTTCAGACATTGTGAGCACTCTGAGGTCCGCTCATGCCTTAAAGCTGGTACACTTCAATTTATGAATGTAGCAAGTATGCTTTGGGGCAAAATGTCATAATTTCATAGAACTTCAGCAGGATGAGCACACTTCAAGAGCACTGCATTATTACAATTTCCAGTGGAAAGTGTCCTTTTCGTTACTGTGTAAAGTGTATATATGCTATGTAAAGGAAACAAAATTTCACTTGTTCATTTTTGTTAAGTTACTTTACCCACTGACACATTGGCCATATTTAATTTTATAATTTCAAAAAGGGGGTGGGGTCGCACACCACTCACTCACCAGCGGGGTCGCCCCTAAGGACTATGGTCAGTGTAGTTTTGTATTCCGCGATGTATCTTTCTTCGCCATCCCTGGACACGTGTTTCGGGGTATTTACCCCTCATCAGCAGGGAATAGGCCATCTTCTTATCTTCTGGGGTTGCCGGTGGCTGCCAAATATTGCCAGGTCTAGTACCACACGGGCGCGCGGGTGCGGGGTCCCAGGCTCGTCAGCCCGCTTAAATATTTCAAAAAGGGGGTGGGGTCGCACACCACTCACTCACCAGCGGGATCGCCCCTAAGGACTATGGTCAGTGTAGTTTTGTATTCCGCGATGTATCTTTCTTCGCCATCCCTGGACACGTGTTTCGGGGTATTTACCCCTCATCAGCAGGGAATAGGCCATCTTCTTATCTTCTGGGGTTGCCGGTGGCTGCCAAATATTGCCAGGTCTAGTACCACACTGGCGCGCGGGTGCGGGGTCCCAGGCTCGTCAGCCCGCTTAAATATTTCAAAAAGGGGGTGGGGTCGCACACCACTCACTCACCAGCGGGATCGCCCCTAAGGACTATGGTCAGTGTAGTTTTGTATTCCGCGATGTATCTTTCTTCGCCATCCCTGGACACGTGTTTCGGGGTATTTACCCCTCATCAGCAGGGAATAGGCTATCTTCTTATCTTCTGGGGTTGCCGGTGGCTGCCAAATATTGCCAGGTCTAGTACCACACGGGCGCGTGGGTGCGGGGTCCCAGGCTCGTCAGCCCGCTTAAATATTTCAAAAAGGGGGTGGGGTCTCACACCACTCACTCACCAGCGGGATCGCCCCTAAGGACTATGGTCAGTGTAGTTTTGTATTCCGCGCTGTATCTTTCTTCGCCACCCCTGGACACGTGTTTCGGGGTATTTACCCCTCATCAGCAGGGAATAGGCCATCTTCTTATCTTCTGGGGTTACCGGTGGCTGCCAAATATTGCCAGGTCTAGTACCACACGGGCGCGCTGGTGCGGGGTCCCAGGCTCGTCAGCCCGCTTAAATATTTCAAAAAGGGGGTGGGGTCGCACACCACTCACTCACCAGCGGGATCGCCCCTAAGGACTATGGTCAGTGTAGTTTTGTATTCCGCGATGTATCTTTCTTCGCCATCCCTGGACACGTGTTTCGGGGTATTTACCCCTCATCAGCAGGGAATAGGCCATCTTCTTATCTTCTGGGGTTGCCGGTGGCTGCCAAATATTGCCAGGTCTAGTACCACACGGGCGCGCGGGTGCGGGGTCCCAGGCTCGTCAGCCCGCTTAAATATTTCAAAAAGGGGGTGGGGTCGCACACCACTCACTCACCAGCGGGATCGCCCCTAAGGACTATGGTCAGTGTAGTTTTGTATTCCGCGATGTATCTTTCTTCGCCATCCCTGGACACGTGTTTCGGGGTATTTACCCCTCATCAGCAGGGAATAGGCCATCTTCTTATCTTCTGGGGTTGCCGGTGGCTGCCAAATATTGCCAGGTCTAGTACCACACGGGCGCGCGGGTGCGGGGTCCCAGGCTCGTCAGCCCGCTTAAATATTTCAAAAAGGGGGTGGGGTCGCACACCACTCACTCACCAGCGGGATCGCCCCTAAGGACTATGGTCAGTGTAGTTTTGTATTCCGCGATGTATCTTTCTTCGCCATCCCTGGACACGTGTTTCGGGGTATTTACCCCTCATCAGCAGGGAATAGGCCATCTTCTTATCTTCTGGGGTTGCCGGTGGCTACCAAATATTGCCAGGGATGGCGAAGAAAGATACATCGCGGAATACAAAACTACATTGACCATAGTCCTTAGGGGCGATCCCGCTGGTGAGTGAGTGGTGTGCGACCCCACCCCCTTTTTGAAATATTTAAGCGGGCTGACGAGCCTGGGACCCCGCACCCGCGTGCCCGTGTGGTACTAGACCTGGCAATATTTGGCAGCCACCGGCAACCCCAGAAGATAAGAAGATGGCCTATTTCCCTGCTGATGAGGGGTAAATACCCCGAAACACGTGTCCAGGGATGGCGAAGAAAGATACATCGCGGAATACAAAACTACACTGACCATAGTCCTTAGGGGCGATCCCGCTGGTGAGTGAGTGGTGTGCGACCCCACCCCCTTTTTGAAATATTTAAGCGGGCTGACGAGCCTGGGACCCCGCACCCGCGTGCCCGTGTGGTACTAGACCTGGCAATATTTGGCAGCCACCGGCAACCCCAGAAGATAAGAAGATGGCCTATTCCCTGCTGATGAGGGGTAAATACCCCGAAACACGTGTCCAGGGATGGCGAAGAAAGATACATCGCGGAATACAAAACTACACTGACCATAGTCCTTAGGGGCGATCCCGCTGGTGAGTGAGTGGTGTGCGACCCCACCCCCTTTTTGAAATATTTAAGCGGGCTGACGAGCCTGGGACCCCGCACCCGCGTGCCCGTGTGGTACTAGACCTGGCAATATTTGGCAGCCACCGGCAACCCCAGAAGATAAGAAGATGGCCTATTCCCTGCTGATGAGGGGTAAATACCCCGAAACACATGTCCAGAGATGGCGAAGAAAGATACATCGCGGAATACAAAACTACACTGACCATAGTCCTTAGGGGCGATCCCGCTGGTGAGTGAGTGGTGTGCGACCCAACCCCCTTTTTGAAATATTTAAGCGGGCTGACGAGCCTGGGACCCCGCACCCGCGTGCCCGTGTGGTACTAGACCTGGCAATATTTGGCAGCCACCGGCAACCCCAGAAGATAAGAAGATGACCTATTCCCTGCTGATGAGGGGTAAATACCCCGAAACACGTGTCCAGGGATGGCGAAGAAAGATACATCGCGGAATACAAAACTACACTGACCATAGTCCTTAGGGGCGATCCCGCTGGTGAGTGAGTGGTGTGCGACCCCACCCCTTTTTGAAATATTTAATTTTATGCTTGTCTTACTCAATTGAGAAATTACTGTATATGTCCCTTAAGTGATCAATGCACAAGGGCATATTAAAATAAGTGTTATTGCAATGATGGTGCAGCTATTATGTCGGTGAGCTTTGCAAGTTAATAGAATTTCACCTGTTTCAAGGAAATACCCCCCAAATCTGCAACGAGTCTTTTTTATGACTAGAAATGTATTTAGTGAACCAACCTATTTGCTCATAGGTCGGTTTGTAAAATAAGGAATCAGAGAGGGCCGCAGTCTGACTACCAATTCAATATGTATTAGATAACTCACAATTTGTGACTCACTCCGATTGCTCAAAATAACAGGATTGCAGCCTACAAGAATCAGCAGACCACCATGTTTGAGAAACATTTTAAATAAAATTAACTTTTTAAAAAAGCAACCCCATTTCCATAAATGGAGAGTTACGACAAAAAAGCTATTTAAACTTGTGAGAGTTGGTAGTAGTGTGCTCGACCAATCCCTATTTTGCTCCAATTCACAAAAGGAAAAAAGGAAGGGGTGCAAAGGGACCCCAAGCATTTTACAAATCTGTTACCACCTCATCTTGTGATATGTTGACATTGTGTTTGGTATGGGGCCAAATTCAAGTTGCAAAACATTGATACATAAGGTACCGTTTCGCAATTTGAAAAATACGACCCTCTAAAATTGCAAATCAGTAACTATTCAGAAATGCTCTTTTGATGTTGGTAAAAGTTGACTGATTCCTAAAATGGGTTTGTTACATAAAACAAAATCCTGTTTTGCGGTTGCCAACATTCTAAATTTGCAAATTTGAACGACACCAAAAGTGTTATTATCAGGTCCATAGAGCACAGTCAGTGATGAATGTTACACCATTTCACCTTCCGACACCATTACTACAGCAATGCAAACATTGTTTTTGACCTGAGTTTGTGTAACTACACCAAAACCAAATTACCAACATAACCGCCCTGACCTGGTCAGACACGGTCGCTCCACCCGCTCCTGGCCATCCTTGTAGCGCTTCCACACTCTGACCTGACTGTGCCCCCGATCTCGCCTGTGGTATCGTATTTGCTGCTGATCGTATTTGCTGCTAAAATTAATTTGTGTGCCAGCCTGTGCATCGCGTATTTGCTGCTGATCGCATTCGCTGCTAAAAATTAATTTGTGTGCCAGCCTGTGCATCGCGTATTTGCTGCTGATCGTATTTGCTGCTAAAATTAATCTGTGTGCCAGACTGTGCTTCACGTTTCTGCTGCTGATCGTATTTGCTGCTAAAATTAATCTGTGTGCCAGACTGTGCTTCACGTTTCTGCTGCTGATCGTATTTGCTGCCTGAATTAGTTTCTGTGCCCCGATCTCGCCCTGCATCACCTTGTTGTTGTTTGGTGCCATTTTGTTGTCCCAGCACGTCTCTTCTCCCCGATCCCAGACGCTGCTCCCCCGCGGCCCCATCCCGTGCCCTACAGCACCTACAATCGATCCCCTCCCCACTCGCCACCCCGCTCCCGCCTCCCAGCTGCTCCTCCCTCCCACTGGAACATAAGGGGAGACCGGAACGGTGAAGAGCTGTGACCGCCCTGACCTGGTCAGACACGGTCGCTCCACCCGCTCCTGGCCATCCTTGTAGCGCTTCCACACTCTGTGCCTGACTGTGCCCCGATCTCGCCTGTGGTATCGTATTTGCTGCTGATCGTATTTGCTGCTAAAATTAATTTGTGTGCCAGCCTGTGCATCGCGTATTTGCTGCTGATCGGATTCGCTGCTAAAATTAATTTGTGTGCCAGCCTGTGCATCGCGTATTTGCTGCTGATCGTATTTGCTGCTAAAATTAATCTGTGTGCCAGACTGTGCTTCACGTTTCTGCTGCTGATCGTATTTGCTGCTAAAATTAATCTGTGTGCCAGACTGTGCTTCACGTTTCTGCTGCTGATCGTATTTGCTGCCTGAATTAGTTTCTGTGCCCCGATCTCGCTCTGCAAAACCTTGTTGTTGTTTGGTGCCATTTTGTTGTCCCAGCCCGTCTCTCCTCCCCGCTCCCAGACGCTGCTTCCCCGCGTCCCCACCCCCACTCCCTACAGCACCTACAATCGATCCCCTCCCCACTCGCCACCCCGCTCCCGCCTCCCAGCTGCTCCTCCCTCCCACTGGAACATAAGGGGAGACCGGAACGGTGAAGAGCTGTGACCGCCCTGACCTGGTCAGACACGGTCGCTCCACCAGCTCCTGGCCATCCATGTAGCGCTTCCACACTCTGTGCCTGACTGTGCCCCCGATCTCGCCTGTGGTATCGTATTTGCTGCTGATCATATTTGCTGCTAAAATTAATTTGTGTGCCAGCCTGTGCATCGCGTATTTGCTGCTGATCGCATTTGCTGCTAAAATTAATTTGTGTGCCAGCCTGTGCATCGCGTATTTGCTGCTGATCATATTTGCTGCTAAAATTAATCTGTGTGCCAGACTGTGCGTCACGTTTCTGCTGCTGATCGTATTTGCTGCTAAAATTAATCTGTGTGCCAGACTGTGCTTCACGTTTCTGCTGCTGATTGTATTTGCGACCTAAATTAGTTTCTGTGCCCGATCTCGCCCTGCATCACCTTGTTGTTGTTTGGTACCATTTTTCTGTCCCAGCCCGTCTCTCCTGCCCGCTCCCAGCCGCTGCTCCCCCACGGCCCCACCCCCGCTCCCTACAGCACCTACAATCGATACCCTCCCCACTCACCACCTCGCTCCCGTCTCCCAGCTGCTCCTCCCTCGCTCCGCCCCCTTCCACTCTCCACTTATGACAGATGCACTTGCGCGCAGCGTGCGCGCCATATGCGCGCCGAAGGCGTGCCAAAGGTAAGCCCGTCTACGCCCGTCCGCGCCTGTCCCGCGCCCAGCGCCAGACCCCCTGGCCCTCGCAAAACCCACTCCACCCGGCTAACGTACGACGCCGCATCCCTCATTGCACTCAACACTGGCCAAATCCCCAACTGCCACCAAGCCACCCCTGGACGCACCCACGGACCCTTTACCTGCCAATCCTGCAAGTTCTGCTGCTTCAGAACCTACACTACATCCACAAACGCCAAACAAAACTCTAACAACAACCACCTGAAGCGCATCCTTCTCAACACCCGCTCGGTCCACAGACACACCATTAAACTATGGAACCTACTCGACACCACAACTCCGGACGTCGCCTTTCTCATGGAAACATGGATGAACGCCTCATCAGCGCCAGACATCGCCATAGCCATCCCGGACGGATACAAGATCATCCGAAAAGACCGCATCAACAGAACAGGAGGAGGTATCGCCATCGTTCACAAGAACACCATCCGCATCACGACCACCACCGACGACACCTTCTCAGCCACTGAACACCTCCACTTCCAGATACACACCAACCCCAAGACCACTCTTAGAGGCACCCTCATCTATAGACCCCCAGGACCGCGCACAAAATTCAGCAAAGACATCGCTGACTTCATCAGCCCACACGCCCTCCCCTCCGATGACTATATTTTCCTAGGAGACCTCAACTTCTATCTGGAGAATAACAACAACAGCAACACCACCACCCTGCTGGACAGCCTCACCAATCTCGGACTCAAACAACTGGTGAACACCCCCACCCACTACGCCGGACACACACTCGACCCAATCTTCACCTCCAGCAAGCACATATCCTTCAATCACGCCACAGGACTCCACTGGACAGACCACAGCTGCGTCCACTTCAGCTTCAGAAAGACCACGATCCACCACCAACCGCAACAAGTTCCCCGAAGCAACTGGAACAAAATTACCACCGACCAGCTCACCACATCTCTAAACCAAAACCCTCCCGCTAGACCAACGGACCCAAACCAAGCAGCCATCAAGCTCGCACAATGGATCACCCACTGCGCTGACGAACTAGCACCCTTGAAAAACCCTCCCAACAAGCCAGGAAGCAAAAAAGCCTCTTGGTTCAACGACGACCTGAAGAACTCCAAAAAGAACTGCCGCACCCTCGAGAAAGCATGGCGAAGAAGCCCAACCACAAACAACATGACCGCCCTCAAGAACGCCACCCGCAAACACCACCAGCTGATCCGCACCACCAAAAAATCAGCATTCAAGGAGCGTCTAAACAACAAGGCCCACAACAGCAAAGAACTCTTCAGCATTGTCAAAGAGCTCACCAACCCCAACGCCGGCAACAACAACATCACTCCCTCTCAAGACCTCTGCGATTCTCTTGCCTCATTCTTCCACAGCAAGATCGCTGACATACATAACAGCTTTGGCGACCTGACCACTCCCCCAACCACAGAACCGAAGCCCCCCACCACCACCCTCCGCGCCTGGACCCCGATCAGCACCGAAGACACCATCCGCACGATGAACTCCATCCACTCCGGATCGCCAACCGACCCATGCCCCCATCACATCTTCAACAAAGCCGGCTCCATCCTCGCCCCCCAACTCCGGGACATCATCAATTGCTTCTTCAACACCGCCACCTTCCCGGAAAGCTGGAAACATGCCGAACTTACTGCCCTCCTGAAGAAACCTACAGCGAACCCCACCGAGCTTAAGAACTACCGTCCCATCTCGCTCCTCCCATTCCCCGCCAAAGTCATAGAGAAGACCGTCAACAGTCAGCTTGCCGCCTTCCTTGAAGCTAACAATGCCCTAGACCCCTCACAATCCGGTTTCCGAACCAACCACAGTACCAAGACCGCCCTCATTGCAGCCACAGTCGACATCCGGACACTGCTCGACAACGGGGAAACAGTGGCCCTCATCCTCCTGGACCTCTCCGCAGCGTTCGACACAGTCTGCCGCCGCACCCTTGTACAACGCCTCAGGGACGCTGGGATACAAGACAAGGCCTTGGATTGGATCATCTCATTCCTAGCTGGAAGAACCCAAAGAGTCGGCCTCCCCCCTTTTAGATCAGACGCCACTGAAGTCATATGCGGAGTACCACAAGGATCCTCACTCAGCCCCACCCTATTCAACGTCTACATGAGCCCCCTCGCTTCCATCGCACACCAACACAACCTCAACATCCGCTCCTATGCAGACGACACCCAGCTGATCATCTCCCTCACCAACGACCCAACCACCACCAAAACCAACCTACAAGAAGGGATGAAAGACGTAGCCGAGTGGATGAAAAACAGCCGTCTAAAACTGAATTCAGACAAGACGGAAGTGCTTATCCTAGGTTCATCCCCCTCTGCCTGGGACGACTCTTGGTGGCCCTCGGCCCTAGGCAGCGCACCCAAACCAAGCGGGCCATGCTCACAACTTGGGATTCATCCTAGACTCCTCCTTCTCGATGACCAAACAAGTCAATGCCGTCTCATCATCATGTGTTAACATCCTTCCACATGCTCCGAAAGATCTTCCGCTGGATCCCAACCGAAACAAGGAAAACGGTCACTCAAGCACTTGTCACAAGCCGTCTGGACTATGGAAACACCTTCTACGCCGGAACCTCAGCCAAACTACAGAATAGACTTCAACACATTCAGAACGCTTCCGCTAGACTCCTCCTAGACATACCTTGCCACAACCACATATCTGGTCACCTGAGAGACCTGCATTGGCTCCCCGTCAACAAGAGAATCACGTTCCGTCTCCTCACCCACGCACACAAGGCCCTCCACGACCTACGACCCAGATACCTCAACACTCGACTGACCTTTTACACCCCCACCCGCCAACTACGGTCGTCCAACCAAGCCCTCGCCACGATTCCACGCATACGAAGAGCCACCATGGGAGGAAGATCCTTCTCCTACTTAATGGCCAAAACCTGGAACTCCCTCCCCACCCACCTCTGCCTTACACAGAACCATCTCTCCTTCAGAAAACAACTCAAGACCTGGCTGTTCGATCAGTAGCGAACCCCTCTCCCTTAAGAGCCTTGAGACCCACTGGGTGAGTAGTGCGCTATACAAATTTATGACTTGACTTGACTTGAACTTCACACTGAAATTTCACTAGTGTCAATCTGTATTAACATGTATTTCAAATCAATGGTGGGTGCAAAAGGGAGGTATTCTTTAGATCATCAATAAGAAAGAGAATCAGTCCTCTTGTACAATCATCACTCTGAATACATTCATCTTAGAAAAACATATGTTTTCCATATGTCCTAGCATTGGACACAATCTATTAAGGATTTGAAGCACCTTTTTCACTTGTCTCATTAACTGAAATCAGGTTTATTCTGCATGCAGAAACGACTGTCTACAAAAAGGTACACTCGCTTACATCTGAGGGTCCTGTGCCAGGGTCGGAATGGCACTGGCAATAGGCATGAGTACCCCAAAGAAAGTGGTCTCATTCGCAGATTGTGACCTTTCACAAAAACATTATTTGGCTTGTGTCCCAGCACTACTTTTTGTAAAATATATTTTCAAAAAGTGTGATAAATTAAGCATTTTAAAAATGTTACTTTATTGGTCAATACTGGAAATACTGCAGCTCTAAAAACAAATACTTAGTTGCAGTTTCAATGTCTTGTACAAGGTAGTGAGACCCACTCCAATTTAACTATGATCTTAACCTTAATTAGCACACAGATCAGAAACCTAGTACAAAGCTAAGGGGGACAGATTACTGAGAATGGAACCTATAATGACAAAAAAAGAGACATGGTAGCTTTAAAATTCTTCCTCTTGATAGTTCACTTCAGAAGGGTTTGCAGAATAAATCCTGTAATCATCTATGGCGATTCAGTCTTGTTTCGGCTCTTGTTTTTATTATACCATTAGTGAATAATAATCTATTGAATAAAAATGCCCACCATCGCTCTAGCCTGCGGCAGTTAATCTGCCAATTAACTGGTGCAGATGCACAGGGGCATATGTGCACCAGGCATCAGAGATATTGGCTGATCTAGTGCCCCATGATGTATATTTTAGTGGGCAGAACAACAATGTGAATGACAGTGCAACAGACTGATGGAAAAGAGGATTGGCAGAAAGTCCTTAAAATAATGATTTTATAAATAAATAACCGAAATAAATGTAGTAAAATCAAAAGGTCTTTGCTAATTCCAGACCTAATGAAATCTCAAAATATTTTTGATCTTACCAAGTATTTTATGTGGTCTGTTAGATATCAGTGAATGTTTGAGGCAATACATGTGTCAACATCTAATGTTCTGCCTTAAGAGTCCCGTGTTTTGCTAAACCAGATATGTAAGAACATTCTAACAATTTCTCCTTGATTAAGTGTGGCACATATTGCTAGTTCATTCCAAGTGATTTCTACCCCCATTTTCCCAATAATCAAGAGTAGGTGAGCCAACTAAGTAGCAGAGGGACCAAGATGTCTCTCAGTCATCTCAAGCAAAATAAAGTAGTTAAGTGACCCCCTCCGTGGGCTGCCTAGAGTGGAAGCAATAATGAATATAAAGTGAACCCTGATGAGATGTCACGATCATTGAACCACATTAAAATCACACCTACCAACTGCTAATTAAGCCAAGTTGCCAAATATGACATCAATCCCTGAGACAGAAAATGTGCAAACATAAATGTAAATATTGTCAAAAAAGTAGAGACTCCTGGAATATGAAGTTTCAGGAAGGGTTTTCTCATTGTGTATTGTAAAAATGCAGCTTAATTTTAAGGGCCTTTAAATGAGACTTTCTACCTGTGCTTCCCTTTTGTCATATGCCAAGGTAAATTGCTCCATGGAAGTGGCACCAAAAATGACATAATCTTCCAGCTATGCCAAATTATCTGTGTTTTGTTAGCATTTCCAATCAAATTATTGTTTGCAATAATGGCACAAAGATACTGCTCTTGCACCCCTAACTTAAGTGGAAAACATTTAACCCATTTATAGTATAACCGTATCAGAGGAGCAAATATTAAAAAGTATATGGCCAGAATATAGCCCTGCTTCAGACCATTGTTAGTCATAATCCTTTTGGTTAATCTAGATCCATTTCCAATTTTTACTCTTACCCAAGTGTCCTATTGAAGTAGTAGGAATGTTCTGAGTTTTGCCCAAAGAATGAGCCTTAACTCAAAAAAAGGTAGATTAGTTCAGGAAGCAGACAAGCAACCTTTGCCCTGGAGCCTTGCCAGCCCGCTGATTAAGGATGATAATAACCATGATGTTGTGAAGTGTCTAACTGCCCCTACTGAATTTGACTTGATGACATGGTAATTTGTTTAGTAAGGAAAACAAGGGTACCCCAATATTAGAACCTTGGGTGATGTAATGTTTTTTAGAAACAATGGTTCCTATGTGGCCCAAAATGGTCCAAGAAGGATGCAGGAGTTGCGTCAGAAATGGGAACAATAAGCCTGAGTCTGAATAGGCAATTGATACCTATCCAGACTCAGGCTTAGTGCTCCCATTTCTGACGCAACTCCTGCGTCCTTCCTGGACAATTTCAATTTCTGGCTACATAGGAACCATTGTTTCCAAAAAACATGGTAATTTGTTTGCCTCGTCTACCCACGTTTCTAACACTTCCAAAAGGATATTGGATTTTAGCACTGATATCTCTGAGGTCGATGAGACATTAGTTTTGTGTTTGTGTAAGTGTCTAAATAGTAAATTTTTAAATAATTGGGTGAAGGATTTGTTGAATAAGCAGATTTTCCCTAGTTATCCTCAAGCACTGCTTGGCGTTAGTCGCCTCTAATTCACTCGGTAATTATCAAATAAAGAGGCGGGCGCTGGCAACTGGAAAGCAAGAAACAAGTTTATTTCTCCAGAGGAAAACACGTCAGATCGGACACGCAGAATGTCTTCTCGAGGTGCTCTAACTGCATCTCTGTGGCATGGCCTTTTATACAGATTTGTAACGTTGTATTGCAGGGTAACACATTTCTGACATTTCTTTAATGCATTGTAAAACATCTTTAGAATCCCCGCTGCAGGCCCGTTCCCACACATGTCCAGCAGTAAATGTCCCCCACCCCAGTCTCAGCAGGTGATTGCTATCGCGCAGATGGGCATTCCGGCAGGAGCTGAAATATGCGCAATCAGTCGGATCTCATGGGGTCGTGGCATTGATTAATTCCAGCTTCTTTGATGGGAGGCGAGATCTTACTGTACAGGGGCAATAAACTGTATCCGCAGGGGTTGGTTATGGCCTGGGATCGGATCGAACAGCCAGGTGCAGGGGAGGGGGTTATCGAAGGGGCTTGTTCTTGCGTGAGGGATGAAAGGGCATGTGGGTTTGGCACGGGAAGTGGCTCCGGGGCAGGGTCGCGCTGAGGATGCTTTATGACTCTAGCATGTGTGCTTGGGGACTGCCAGCGTGCGGGGGATGATAGCGAGGTCAGGGAGACGTGTAGGTGATCGGCAATGTACGAAATGGCCACTGTATCTTAAAATGGCTGCCGCTTATGCGCTCGTAGAGGTCTAAGTTGGACAAAATGGCACCGGTAATGTTCACATCGTAATCTAATTTTTAACAGTGTGCCCTTTGAACATATCCTATCCTAGCCAGCTTGTCAGTTCATGTTAATTTCCATAATATTCTGTATCTCTCTGTCATACAGTGCTTTCATATTTTCAAACTTAGTGTCCAAAGTCTTAGGGCAAATAGAGTTCATAAAAAGGGAGCATAAGGGCGGTATGCATTGTATACCCAGGCAGCAACCACATATTATGAAAACTGGCACCAATATTTTCATCAACAGTTTCCAGCCCCAGTCTTTCAAAATGTTCCAAAACCAGCTTCTAGTGTCCAACCTTCTTGTTCTTGATGGATCTCTGATGCCAATCTGTGAAGGTCTTCGATTGCCTTGTAAACGGAAGGTGAGTTATCTGGGACGAAGGTGCAACAGCTGGCACCGCTGATACGGCATGCTCCTCCACGATCTGCTAGTACCACCTCTAAAACAAGACGGTTCTGTAAATCCACCAGGCGGACCGCCTGCAGCTCAGCTGTGTTGTTGGTGAGGATGCCGGTTGTGATGTTCAAAGCTGTTTCTATTGCTTGGGTCAGATGTCGGATGGCTCGACTGTTCTTCATCGGACCCCACAGAGGGATGAGTCCTTTTGCTGCATGGAGAAACTGTGATGCGGTGGAGTCTGCTTGCTCTGTGTCTTTGGAGCGCCTTTCCCTGTAATGGCCTTTCGGTGCTATGTACGTTGAAGGAAGAACAAAGGCGATGTAGCAGGTGCCCCCCCAGCCTTTTGGGAGCCAGGTGTAGGCTTTCGTACCGCAGATGAAGTACATGTTTGGTGAGGCAACAAATGATGGGGGATCAGCAGTGTTCAGAGTCCTTTTTATAGCGCAGGAGCTGTGGCCCACGATTTTCGTCCCATGGCCCTCGATGCAGACAAGGCCTGAGACATTTACCACAGATAGGGCCACAGTCAGAGTTGCAGCAGTTCGCTTTCGTATATATGAGAAGGTGGGTCTGGCTGGGTTGTTGAACACCCGCATTTCAATTAGTTCTTTTTCACGAATGTTCATTTTAAAGGTTGCGTTTGAGGTCAGAGGGCAAAAGGGAGCAGACATTTTTCCAGTTTTGTTCAGCCAGAACTCGTCGTAGAACTGTTTTATCGTTCCATCAGAAGTAGTATTGTCTTTGTAGCTCTCTTGCAGGAGCATTAAACGGGACTCATGAACAGAGAAGGGTGAAGGGATGAAGGGAATAGAATGTTCAGTTGCGTGTGGTAGCAGCCCACAGACCCAACAGTTCGTGGCATTGGCAGCAAGATTGTGCTGGTGCAGTAATTGTACAAAAGAGTTGTTCCAGAATTCCTTGCGTCGTTCTCGGAGATGGGGTGACAGTGATACCAGATAATGTTCTTTCTTGGTGGTGGGCTGCATAGTGGGTGAAATTGTCCTGTGAGCGGGGCACTCTCTTCCATGATCCAGACTGTGACCATTAGCAAGAGGCAGATGAGGGATGCAATGAAAAGTATGATTGTCTTTGAACTATGCAGTTTTGCAGTCTTGGAGTCTTTGCGGTGGGTCTTCGGTCGTCCGGGATCTTCCATCACCTTCAAGAGGCTCGGTGACTGGCAGGACCACATACTTTTGTCTAGCATTTCTCCTGGTAGCCTTTGCAGTGTTAGCTACAGCTCTAAGACTTTTGACTCAGTTAGTGGTTTGCTTCGTCAGAGCACTCTCCTTTCGTCGCAAGTTGTACCCTTTTCTGGATGGCACAGTGGGATCGGGAAATTCTGCCAGTTCAAGTGTCTCTGTTTCTGGGATATAACTCAGGGTTGGTCGATCTTTGGTCAGGAGCTCTTCTTGGGTGTCCACGTCTTCGTTCGTTGCCAGTGTTGGGGATATTTTCTTGCAGTGATGTGCATGCAGCCATTTTTTCTTTCCTTCCACTTGAAGTGCAGTTTGGGTGGTGAGCAAGAGTTGCCAGGGGCCCGTCCACCTGCGTTCCAGACTCTTCGATCTCTGAAAGTTCCAGATTAAAACATATTCTCCAAGTTTGATGTCGTGTCCGGGGCCCCCGGATGCGTCTGGTATGGCTTGCTGCACCTGTTGGTGGATAACAGTTAGTTTGTTTGTTAGTTTGTGCAAGTAATCAGACATTAGTATGTCTGGGACATTGTGGATGGAAATTGGCTTTTCCGCAGCCCAAATGTTCATCAGCCGGCCAAAGACAACCTCGTACGGAGTCAATTGGTGTCTGGTTGGGGTGGAGCGCATTGATAGCAATGCTAGTGGGAGGGCATCGGGCCATTTCAGTCCAGTGGTGGCAACTATCTTTGCTAGTTTTAACTTTAGTTTGGCATTGTGTCTCTCTACCAAGCCTGCAGATTGGGGTGAAAAACTGTGTGAAACTTTTGCTTTACCCCCAACCCTTTCAATATGTGTTGGGTAACTTTGGCTACGAAGTGGGGGCCAATATCGCTCCATAAAATTCTACAAAGGCTATAGCGGGGGGAAAACTCTAATAGCAACACTTTTGCAGTAGCGGTGGCGGTATTGTCACAAGTGGGGTATGCCTCCACCCATTTGCTGAATGTAAACACAATAACTAGGACGTATTTTAGATCATCGCACCTCTCTAACTGAATGTAATCCATTTGGAGGATCTCGAACGGATGGTCAGGGACTCCAAACCCTCCCCGTGGTACTACTGTCCCTTTCCCTGGGTTGTGTTGCAAGCACACCATGCACTGTTGTACTAGGCGCTTTGCTAAGTCTGCTATCATGTCAATATGCCATACCCTAGTAATCAGTTCGGTCATGGGGGCGGATCCTATGTGTGCGGGTAAGTGTGCCATGGTCAATATGGGGATCAGATATGAGCTAGGTAACAGCCATTTGTCTTTGTCTTTTGTCCTCCAGCAGCCTTCGTCGTCTTTTAGTCTCACCCGAGCCCATTCATTCAGTTCGTGCTGTGCACTCGTCAGTTGGATGTCTCTTATAGTGGTCCTACCGTCTGTCCATTTCTCAGCTTGTGACCAGGTCACATACATTCGTGTTGTTGTTCTGTCTTCGGCTGTGGCTCGGGCAGTAACATCAGCTAGTGCATTTCCCTGTCCAATAATATCCGTTACTTTTTTATGTGCTTGGCATTTAATTACTGCTAGCTGTTTGGGGAGGAGGACTGCTTCGGTCAAGGTGGAAACTAGATCTCCATGTAAGATGGGTGTGCCGTGCGAGGTAAGAAATCCTCTTTCCCTTCACCGAAGCCCAAAAATGGTGAACTACCCCGAAGGCATACTGGTGGTCCGTGTATATGTTTACTGTCGTTCCTGCTGCTAATATACATGCTCGTGTGAGGGCAATCAGTTCTGCCGCTTGTGCGGATCGTTGGGCAATTCGGGCTGTTTCAATAATGGTTCGGGCTGTGGTGACGGCATATGCAGCTGAGGTGGTGCCATCGGGGAGTTTGATGCATGAGCCATCTACCCATAGTTCCCCATCAGGTTTTGGTAAAGCAGTGTCTCGGAGATCTACCCTGCTCCTTGTCGGTTCGTCGGTGAGGGTCACACAGTCATGCAGGGGAGTCACGTTAGGGTCGTTTTCAGGCAGTAGATGGGTTCAGAGTGGTGCATCGTTTCAGAGTTATGTGTGGTTCCAGTAGGGTCAACTCGTATCCTGTCAGTCGTGCAATAGTCAGGTGTTGGGTTTTGGTCTGATTCAAGAGGGTATCAACGGCATGGGATACTAACACTGTAAGGGGGTGGGAGAGTACTATCCCCTCACTCTGGCGTATTGAAACTGCTGCAGCTGCTACAGCGCGTAGGCACGCAGGTAATGCTCTGGCTACGGGGTCAAGGGTGGCTGAGAAATAAGCGCAGGGGCGCTGCTTGGGACCAGTTGAAAAACAATGCACATCCCTCTCTTTCGTGTGTGTAGAGGGAGAATGGTTTGTAGTAGTCTGGGGTTCCTAAAACGGGTGCCGAACAAAGGGCGTCTCGTAATTCTTTGAACGCGGTCTGGCATTCGGGAGTCCAAGGGAGTGGAAAGGGAACATCTTTGGCTAGAAGGGAAAGTAGGGGTTTGATAATGAGACTAAAGTTCAGAAACCACTGTCGACAGAATGAGGTGAGGCCTACCAGAGAGCAGACTTGCTTCTGGTTCTTAGGGACGGAAGTGTCTAAAATGGTCTGGATTCTGTCAGGTGTGAGTTTCCTCCCTTCCTTTGATAAGAGGTGTCCTATATATGTCACTTGGGGTTTACAAAACTGCAACTTCTTTCGGGAAACTTTGTGACCATTCTCTGCAAGCAAGTGTAGGAGCTGGATGGTGGCTGTGACTGTGAGTGGGGTGGTGTCTGCTGCTAGAAGGATATCGTCTACATACTGTATCAACACCACCCCGTCTGGTAACTGAACTGCGTCTAACTGTCTCTGGAGCTCCTGGTTATAGATGCTCGTAGTTTCGGTGTACCCCTAGGGTGCTCGACAAAATCTATATGAGCAGGATCTTAGGGTGATTCCGAAAAGATAGCGGCTGTCTTGGTGGATGGGTATGGAAAAGAAGGCGTTTTTGAGATCAATGACAGTGAACGTGGTGGAAGTGGACGGGATTAGGGTCAGGATGGTGGTGATGTCAGAGACTACAGGGTACTGTGGCACAACTATCTTGTTGATCTCTCGTAGGTCGATAATGAAGCGGTATGCTTTCTCATCTCCCTCTCCTTGTCTTTTGATGATCGGTAGAATTGGGCTGTTACAGACATTGCTTACTACTTCTTCTACCACTCCTGCGTCTACTAACGACTGTATTATGTCAATCAGTGCTTTCTCGCCTTCTGGTGATATCTTGGACTGGGGTACTCTCGGTAAGGTTGCGTCTTGTCGTATTGTCACATGCACCGGGTCTATCATCATTCGTCCTACATCTGAGTCAGCTTTAGCCCATAAGTGTGACGGCAAAGTATCTAGTAGGGACACGTCAGCTTCAGCAATGGGGTACATGTGTTGGGATGGGCGAGGTCTTAGCTGGTGGTGGTTGTCATATAAGATGACTCGGACTCCGTCAGGTGAGCATCTGATAGTCGCTCGAAAATGTTTCAGTAAATGGAGACCCATAATGGCTTCTGGGGTATTGGAGGAGAGAAGAAATGTTGTGTCAATGATATTGTCTTCAAGATCAAAAGGGATCGGTTTGGACAAGGGGTTAGTGGAGGGCGTACCATCAAATCCTATTGATGTCACGTGTGAGCCAGACAAGGGTGCCCTTGGAATCAGTTGTTTGGATAATGCACTATGTGTTGCTCCTGTGTCTACCAGAAATGCAGACTTCGTGCCCAGAACCTTTGCTGTAACATAAGGGCCTTGCTTGTCAACATAGAGCTCAACTGGATCCCTCCTTTGCCCTTGGCAGTCCTATGCAAAGTCGTACGCGTTGTCGCAGTCAGATTGTTGGTACTGATTCTGTCGAGGCCGGTCCAATGTATTTGCCCTACCTGACCTTTCTTCACTAGCTTCGTTTGTGTACCCTCTTCCGCGTCCTCTACCTCTTGGTCCGTTCGTTAATTCTCTCGCTCCTTTGTTCCTATTCATTTCTAACAGGACCAGGCATTGAGACTTCCAGTGTCCACTCCTTTACAAAATGCACACTGATCTTCCCCTAGGTCCCTACGTCCAGCGTAGGTTGCGGGCACATTGTTTCTGGGCGGTGGGATTCAAGGGGTGTTCTGTTGGTAACCTCCCTCGTATTGTTCCTTTCCTATATTCACACCTTGTAGTTGTGCTATCATCACTCGTTCTTTTAAATCTTTCTTTTTCCTTTCAGAAGCTCTATCGCTTTCGTTTTTCTGGTGTTCGTAATACTGGCCCATCTGAAGGATGGCCGCTGGTTTAGAGGCTGCCCAACTGCTCTCTCTAGTCTGTAGTTTCTGTGATACCTCCGGCAACAGACCCTTGACATAATTTTGTACAAACAAGTGATGTCCGGTCGCAGTGGTCATGTCTTGTCCACTATAAGCAGAGAACACCGTTTCGAACCGGGAGAAGTATTCTTCTTGGGGTTTCTGGCGGCAAGCTGTTACTATGGACCAATCTATCTTTCTCTCAGGAATTAGGGTCTTTACTTTTTGTAAGATTTTATCTGGGAGGTCCAGTATGGCTCAGTTAAATGATAAATACTTTGCAGTAAATATACAGTTGTAACATAGTTTGGATTGTAATTGTATATACACTTAGTTTAGTTTTTAGTTTACATTACTGTTACTGAGAAATGCAATGCTTTGGAAACCCAGTACAAATACTTTGAATGTTTTTTTTAGTAAAATGACCAGTACATTACTTTCGGATAACTTTTCTTACACAGTGTAGTATACCTGGATACTACTATGGGACGTTTCCTGAAAAGAGGTAAGTAAAAGTGTTTTTGTTATTTAGTACTGTTGTAGAAGGATTTCTTAGATTTTCCAACTCCACACTTAGAAACTTTTCATAGAAAAACAGTCAATGTTATCCTATGGAAGAAAATAGTGTTATCGGTTCAAAGGTAAGTATACTTTGTTGTGGGAGTTGGCATTCTGGGGTTAGACTCAGGGTCTCCCAGGGTCAAGGATGCACTCTTGTTACACCCTCAGCGACACTAGGGCGGCCCGGTGCAGAGTGCTGAAGCCCAATGTTATCCAAATGGGGATAGGGGGCCTCTGGTTGGTGGCTGCTGATGAGCAGGCCACTGGGTTGTGGGAGCAAAGCTCCTGGACCGAAGCTCAGGGCAAATGGGGGTTTAGGTCAACACAAAAGATGAACCCTCTGTGGCACTAATGCGGCCGCGTGCAGTGTGCTGTTTAGGCGTCGGAAGCCCTGTAGCTTTCAATGGGGAGTCTCCCGATTGCAAATGCACTGCAGGATCGGGGACGAAGGTCTTCATGTTGCGACCATCACTTGGAGAGGTAAGTTGGGGTGTTGGGGGTCGGTTAGGCACAGTTGGTTTGGGCACCCAAGGCCATGGGACATCAGGTGCAGGGGTGCCTTTTAGTGTCAGATCTTCTCCTGATCGCGGTCGGGGGAACCTTCCTGTTTGAGGCTGTAGAAGTCAGCTGGAGGCTTGAGGCAGGTCAGGGGTCACTGGATCTTGGGTCAGGATCACCAAGGATACCTCCTCCTCGTGTTGGGCCACTCAAACTTGGGCCTTGGGCGTCGGGTGCAGAGTGGTGCAAACTCCCGTATTCTTGCGGAGCTGGAGTTTGTTGTTGCACAAATCCGGTGTTCATGGAAGACAGAGCCTTTGGGATGGAAGGCAGGCAGGTCCTCCGAGTTTCTCAAGGTTGCTGGCAGCAGGACACACTGGGATTTCACTGGAGCAGGTTCGAGAAAGAAACAGGCCAGTAGGGCAGGGGCCAAGTCAGTGCTCGTCCTCCTCTTGGTAGCTTCGGCATGGCTGTTTGGCCCTTCTTCTTCTTTTATTCTACTGGATTCTTGTTTGAGGAAGCAAGGTATAGGGGTGCCCCTAAATACTAGGTTTAGGGGCGTTACAGGTAGGTAAAAGATTG
Organism: Lissotriton vulgaris; assembly: GCF_964263255.1. Lineage (NCBI taxonomy): Eukaryota > Metazoa > Chordata > Amphibia > Caudata > Salamandridae > Lissotriton > Lissotriton vulgaris. The sequence continues at coordinate 541,308,671 of NC_141695.1, read as the reverse complement.
GGACCAATGGTTCCCTTCCCTGGGGTGGGTACACCCCCTATTATGCCACCCTCCAGTAGAAGGGGGAAATAAGCCTTCCCCTGGTTGGCTGGATCCCCCATCTGCAAAATGTGGGGACTAAGAGTTGTGCTTCACCTCGCCTCCCCCACCTGAGGGGTGGAGTTGGCAGAGGTGGGCATTCCTCTCTTCCTCACTTGTTTTTTCTCCTGCACAAAGTGAAGTCATAACCAATGGGGACCAGTTGCTGAAAGCAGACAGAAAATGGCCCGGGGAAGCTCACAAAGGCTGCTAGCCTTTGAAGCTTTCCCTTCGTGGACCTATCCTATCCTGGGGGAGGAGGCTTGTCACCTCATCCCAGGATGTGCATTGTTTCATGCCCCCAAGACCAGAAGGCTCTCGACCCAGAAACATGTCTGGTGGCGGCAGCTGAAAGCAGCCACTCAGCCTGGACACTAGTGGTAGGTCGTTTTTCAGGGGGCATCTCTAAGAGGCCCTCTGTGTGCATTTTTTATTAAATCCCACACTGGCATAAGTGTGGGTTTATTTTGCTGACAGGTTGATACCAAACATCTCTGTTTTCAGTGCAGGCATTATGGTGCTGTGGAGTTAGTAATGACAAACTCCCAGCACCATATACTCTTAATGGCAGCATTGCACTTACAATGTCTAGGAATTAATTTAGGGCCAGATGTACGACCAATTTTTGCATGCGCAGACGGCTTTGCAAACCTGTTTGCGCATGCAAAAACATATTGGGCCATGTACATAGCCTATTTAGCGAGTCACAATTTTTGGGTGACTCGCTAAACAGGTTTGTGACTTGCTATTTGGAAGGGGTGTTCCCTTCCAAATATCGAGTCTCAAAACAATGTGCTAATGTTTTACTCGCAATTACCACCTATTTCAAGTAGGTGTTAAGGCATTTGCAAATCGTAAGGGGTCCACTGGGGACCCCTTCCCCTTCGCAAATCCATTCAAAATATTTTGTTACGTGCAGGCAGTGGTCCCAGGGACCACTGCCTACCCTTAAAAAATTAAACAAAAACGTTTTTTGTTTTTTTAATGCATCCCGTTTTCCTTTAAGGGAAATGGGCTGCATTAAAAAAAAAGCTGCTTTATTAAACAATGGTCTCAGCAATATTATAGGTAGAGCTATTGGCATTGCTCATAATTTTTTTTTTTTTATCCCTAAATAAATGGCATTGTCATTTCTATTGGCAATAGCTGAATTGTTTGCATATGTGAGACCTATTGCATTAGCAGAGAGAGAGTGAGGTAGTGAGATAGAGAGAGAGAGTGAGATATTGAAATTGAGAGAGAGTGAGGTAGTGAAAGAGTGAGGTAGTGAGGGAGAGGGATGTTGTGAGGTAGTGAGATATAAACAGAGATTTTTTTATCATAAATAAATGGTATTGTCATTTACAATGCCAATAGCTTAATCGCTCGCATATGCATGACCTATTGCATTTACACCCACACAGAGCCACAAACACACACAAAGCCACCCACACACACATACAGAGCCACCGACACAGAGTCATTCACATAGAGCCACCTACACAGAGCCACCCTCACACAGACTGAGCCACCCACACATAGAGCCACCTACCAAAAAAGCTATCCACACAGAGCCACATGCACACACACAGGCAGAGCGCCACACACAGGCAGAGCGCCACACACAGGCAGAGCGTCACACACAGGCAGAGGGCCACACACAGGCAGAGGGCCACACACAGGCAGAGCGTCACACACAGGCAGAGCGTCACACATAGACAGAGCGTCACATACAGACAGAGCACCACACAGACAGAGCGCCACACACAGACAGAGCGCCACACACAGACAGAGCGCCACACACAGACAGAGCCAGTCTCCTGCGGCAAACATACAGCCCAAGACTGTGAATCAAATAGGTTACTGTGAAGGACTTGTATGCAGCCAACAGTTAGGAACCTTACCTGAACATGTGTTTTCCAAACCTCAATCTGGCCCACCCAGTGTTCTCTGTCCTAGAGTTAAATTATTTAAATCAAAGGCAAGTGTCTATCCTAAATAGTTAAGTGGTGGGGGTGGAGGCATGCACGCCAGTTTCTCTCTTCCGAGTCGTGAGTAGTTAAAAGGAAGTGTCCCCAAATATTACAGAATTTGCATACAGCTCTCACAGCCCACACAGCCCACACACCTCTCACAGCCCACACAACAGTGGGCAGGAATGCAAGCACACCGCCCTCACAGCTCTCACAGCCCACACACCTCTCACAGCCCACACACCTCTCACAGCCCACACACCTCTCACAGCCGGCAGGAATGCAAGCACACCGGAACAACGCATCTGACTGGATGAGGCGATGACCTGCACAAACCAGAGAGTCTGTAAACTGCAGGATTCCTCGCAGTGAACGCTCACACCCCATCACTCGCACAGTAAGGGAGCGTCTATAAACTGCACAAAGAGGGTGACACACCCCCTCTATCACCACACAGCAAGGAGAGTCTCAAACTGCACAGAGGACCCCGGAGTGTGTCACAGCACCCCTCGTTCCCAATACAGCAGGGAGAAAACCCTGCAGACTATATGCGTGTTTACCTGGTGCCCAATATCTACCACTAATACAAACACACGACGTTTATCCCACGCTGGGTTAAAGCTGCATGAGCAGAATGAAGGAGCAGTGGACAGAGCGGCCGCTCCAGAACCACCCGAGGAAGTGCCCCTCCCATGACAGCGGCTCTAGGGGTCGGATCGTCAGTAACGGGCGAGCTGTGAAGGTGTGACATTATCATTATTAATTTGCCGACTTGTAGGAATAAGTAGTGGTGCATACATGGCATGTACCGAACTGGCCTGTCGTGTCCATAGCAGAGCGGAATGGATGATTCCACACTGGTGAATGCTGGGAGGGACTCTAGCTCTTAGGGGGGGGGGACATAACATAGCACCTGCTCTGTATGGAAAAAGACACAATTCAATATGTGGCGCACCTGACATAAATGACTAATATCATAATGGGGGTGCTCCAGAAGCTGAGGGCTTGGGCGAGGTCACCCCGGCTTCAAGCAGCGATTATTCCATTAAGTCCAGACCGCAGGCCCATCTGCGCCATCAGGCCTGGGTGTGTGATTCCATGGCTGTCGGCGGGGGGAGTGGCTGCATTAGCACTCGGTGTGTGGTTCCATGAGGGGAGCTTCCAGGTCACTTGTCTGCATTACAGTAATTGCTGCTGAGCCTGGATGGGGAGACACGGCCCACCCGTGAAGGGATCCCGGCCCTCCTCCAGCACGTGGGGTGCCCCAAAATACCCCCTGCGGAGCAAATGTCAGACCATCACCTCACCGAACACGGGACCTACTGGGCACGACCTTAATGGCGGCAGCTGGCCCCTGCGCCCCCCAAGCACGGAGGGCTGTGGAGCGTCGGCGAAGGGCGAGAGCCGGCCTCGGTGGTCGGGCGGAAGAAGAACGAAGCACTGAGGTCCCCCGGCTTTCGGAGGGTGGATACACTGGTCGTGTTAAATGTCAGCCGGCTCCCCCGTGCCCAGCGGCGGGGTGGGGGCGGGGGGGCGAGCTTTAGCAGAATATCAGGCGGGAGAAGGGGTCATCCTGCCCGAGATACAACGTTACTGGCCACAATGGAGAGAGTTAACATCGCGCTGGGCAGGGTACCAGCGCGAGGAGGAAGGGGCAACCGTGCACAGAGTGTATCAGCCACGGGGGTGCAGAAACAGAGTCAGAGGCAAGAAACACCGGCAGAAACGGGGGCAGGGGCACGGAGAACAGCACAAACAGGGGGGCAGAGGCTTACCTCATGTCCAAGCCTACGCTGCTCGAACAGCAAAATGGCCACAGCAAGCTTTTGAATTTTTCGCAATCGGGGGCGTGGTTTTGTGGTTCTGAGTGACAGACAACGTCACTGTCTAAAGAATGCAAAAAATCACGCCCCCAAATCCAAAAAAGACAGAGCTTCTTTGGAGGGACGGCTTCTCTCCTCCAATGGCTGGCCTCCGTTTAGGAAGCCAGCCAATGGTGGAGAGACAGGGCAGGGAGGCGGGTTCTGAAGCCCTACTAAGTAACATTAAATCTCCGGACCGGAAGCTGCTTCGCAGCTTAACGGTCCCTCGACCTGAAAAGCAGTCCCGGACATGGTGGTCTGCTGAGCCCAGCAGGCCACAATCCTTTTGAGGGCTGGCATTCCCAATGGGTTCACAAATTGCGAGAGGCTCATTAATATTAATGAGCCTCGCGATTTGGGACCCCATTTGGAATCGCAAAACAGTGTAAACACACTGCTGTACATTTCATTTAGCACCTCGCAATTTGCAACTCATAATGTGTCACAAATTGCGAGGCGCTAGATGAAAGGGTCGTTCATCTGCCCTTTAGACACTGTAGGGGTACAGGGCTCATGCAGCTGTACCCTCACCACTGGTATAGGGCACCCAGCTAGAGTGGTGACTGATCTATGCCAGGGTAGTGGGTTATAGGCATGGCACACAGGGATGTGTACTAAATAGAATTGAAGATGGGTTGCTAGCACTCCTGGGTTGGAAAGATTTTCAAACTCCTCTAAATGTGATCTGGAACTGAACAGTAACTATTGCTTGTGTAATCAACCTAATAATTGTTTGTGGACTGGTTTTTCACAGTGAATAAACTACTAAATCTAAATAAAACACAAATACGAAATGAACTTTCATCAATTATGACAATTCTTATTCATTTCACAAAATTGTTTATATATTGTTAAATCATCTACATTGGTGTCATTACATCATGACTATCTTTTAGTACATATATCACATGATATGTTACAGATTATTAAACATCTTACCGGAAACACATGGTTAACAGCAGTAGAACAGTGATGGCCTGATGCATTTCGGGACAATAGGTGCCTTCCTCGGGGGCCGCTGTGAATGAAACGACAAGAAACCAAAGCTTCACAACACATCTTCATGAAATGCTTACATCAGAAACATTCACATATATATATGTGTGGAGCCAACACTAAACGATCGAGGCAAACAAGGGAAAACATGCAGAAGAATCTGCGAATTATTAGCTGACCAATATCTCACCTGGTGGCTATTTCTAAAAGGTGTTACTGGCGAGTTGTGTGTGCTCTAACGTGCCAAAACGTTGAAACTGGTGTGTTAACTGTGATTAGTTAGTGTGTAAGAGACGACTACGATCACGGTGCGAGTAAAGTGACTAGAAAATCAGAACTGCCGACTAAAAGAACAACAAAAGAAAACAAGCATTTGCAATGCAATAGGTCTCGCATTAGTTAAATGTTGAGCTATTGGCTTTGCAAATAGGAAAGAAATGTGGCGTCCGGTTGCATTTGATTTTTATTTATTGACTTTTGTAGCAATAGGGGCACGCCACACTTTAGCTTTAGATGTTTAAAACTAAAGTGCGGTGTGCCGTCATTGCTATAAAAGTAAATAAATGGAAAAGAAATGCGGTGTCTACCCGCCATTTTAGGGCTCGCCCCTTTTCTATTTCGCAGAAATAGAAAAAAGGGGTGAGTCTTAATGTCGCTGAACCAGTACTTTTCTCCTCTCAGGCGGATTTCCAACAGTTCACGATGAACGACAATCACGTGACTGAACAAGCACGCGCATTTCCCCACAGGCTTCCCCCTGCCAGTAGCATTTGCCACATCAAAGGCTTCAGCTGCCCCGCACCCCCCGCCGTCACTTATTCACGGCCGCAGGCCGTGCCTCGCTTCTACAAACATGGATTTCCACAGCAACAGCTTCAGCGTTTCTTTCTTTGCTCTGGTGCTTACAGCCACTTTTGAAACGGAAGTCACGCTGCAAATTACTCCTGTAATGTACCGATTGCTACCTCATGTATTTTGGTTGCTCACTATTGTCACTTTTGATCCATGTAACTTAATGTTTGCTTTTGTAACTTGTTCATTTGTAATTGTTTAATCTTGTATCATTACTGGTCCTATTGTGAAGCGCTCTGACACCTTCGGGTAATGTCTGCGCTATATAAAATCGCATAAATAAATAAAAAGACATCAAAGGTTGCTGCTCCCCGTCTGCCCCCCCCCACCCCAGCAATGCCGACAGCTTGTTTCTTATTCTATTCCGACTTCATCCGCTTCTGTTTCGAGATGAACACTGCATACATATAGCCACCGGCTTGTTTTACTCAATGCCTCCCTCCAGACAAAGCAACCATTTGCTAATCAGCCTTGGTCCTTCTCCAATAGGTACCATCACCCCCAACCGCACATCGATTTCGACCTTTTTAGATCCCATTAGTGATGTGCAACTTGTATCCGATGGGACAGCGAGCATTTTATATCCATGGTCCCGAGTCCGATGTCTGCCGCCATTAGGACTGCTTACAGACAGGCTATATATATATATATTAACCATTGTACAGAAGAGGCCATTAAAAAAAAATATTTTCCAGTATCTTCATTCCTCCCTCTTTATTACCCACTTTTTCTTTTCCTCATGCATTGCTCTCCCTACTGGCAAGGTGTTTTCTTTCATCCCTTCCCCATCGCTCTCTTCCCCGTCCCCTCTTCTCGGCAGTCCCTTTCGCCTACCGTAGTATTTCCTCCTTCGTCTTAATGCCTTGCCCTCTGCCTCTTTCCCTGGGTTCATTAGTGCTGGGCGCACTGAGGCGTGAGAGGCCGCTGCTCCCATTCGTCTCATGGTCCGGCATTCAGCGCGCAGCCAGGCTTCGGCTACAGTAAAACCTGAGTCTCCTCCCGTGCGTGGGGCCAGGATTTCATCTTGTTAGTGGTTGCTGTAGTTTAAGTCACTTTTGTCGAAGAAGGTGTAAATGTGCACTTTCTCTGCTACAAAAATGGATAACATAGCTTAAGCAGCAGCAATCTGCTTTTAACTAAAGTCCTAGCACTAACTTTTTTCATCAATTACTCCAAATTACAGTAGAGCATTCTTATGTTCTCTGCATCTTTAGCTAAGTACAAACTTCCATATAGCAGACACATGCCCTGCAGCGCTGTTTACTGTCTGCGAGAAACATTCCTTTTTTTAATCTATCACACCATCTATATGTGATCTCAATTAGCCGCTAAAACAAGCTAATCTGGTTCGTATACCTCAAGCTGCGCCTTTACCCCTCCTCGTAAATGCTTCCATGACAATTGCAAACAGCCAGACTGAAAGGCGCCCTTGGCGCATACGCCCGGTACATTTCCGCAAATCTTGCAATACTTTTAGATCAATGCCAAACCACTACAACTAATACTCTTACGACACGTTTGATTATTGTACAAACAGCCATCTTAAACTAGGAACAAAGCTACAATAACAATCTTGTCACCGGACATTACCCTGCACGGCACGGGCAGCACGAGCCTTCTGCTAATGCACCTTTTATTGTGCCTTTAAATACAAATTATTACTTCCATACTTTTCACAAGCTATACACAGGTTTTGCAGCACTTTTCCCACTAATTCCCATGATAATTTGTAACACATACTACACAAAATACAATTCGATCATTGCTTCCTCGCTTGTCTCACCCCCCATCTCCACCTTCCTCCTTCCATCGCGTCACTAACGATTATAACTATACACATGCATTGTACCAATTTCAAGTCCTTTACTACAACAATGCTCACATTTATACCCCATGTCCTGTCGCAAAAAATACAGCGATGTTTACACTAGTTTCAGTACTTACAAAATATTTTAAAATGACCCATTACTCCACAATGTAACACAATACCAACTGCTCATAAATTTCTACCTATTGAACAATGCATTTGCTACATTATCTACCCCTACATACTTCTTTAAGCCCACACACATTAAGCACTTTGTGCTAACATATGTTAATGTCCAAATACCTCATGCCTACAACATACAAAAAGCATTTTCAATGCAATAGGTCTCGCATTTGTGAGAGATTGACCTATTGGCATCCTTTTATTTATGTATTTTAAAAGACTGCGATCACGTATAAATATGCACTTTGTACTTATAGTCCTTGTTTGAACTTTCATTTATTTACAGCTGTATGCTTCGGCCATGTTCAAATAATGTCAGCACCTCTCTTCCCTCAATATAGTGCCCCTACAATGCCCATTGCCACTCGTGCACACCGACATGTGAGGCCTCCTGGGCGTGATCCACGCACACATGTGTATGAGAAGCTGTCTCCTTGTATGCATTTGTTTTATTGAGGAAGCTCTCATTATTTAAAATATATTTGAGTTCATTAACAATTTTTAAAAAAGACGTTTTCCCATTTTCAGCAGGAGCTGCTTTTAGGCAGAACATGTTGGATGTTAATTCATTAAACCGCCTGGTTTCTTCACCTACTGTTCGAGTTCCCGTCTCACACCTCCCCACCTATTGTTTTCTCTTCTCTCACCCCACACCCCCTCCATCTCTCACCTTCCCTAGTTCACTTAGCCCCGGATAGGTGCTGTCTCACTATGCTGACTGGCTCAGCAGATCAGTTCTCCCTGCTGGGTCCGACCCCCTGGCACCAGGCCACATTCAGCTCGGGTGTGCGTTCTCGGGTACTTTGGTGTTTCAGGTGCTCCCTCAGACCCACCACACACCTCTTGCTAGGTTTCAACCCTCAGATCTGACAGCCATCTCTCCACCCCAGGGGGGGCCCTCCCTCCCTCTTAGACAGGGCTGTGACAGGCCCGTAGTACACAGACCCAGCTTGCGCTTCAAATCGAGTTTATTCAGGGTGACGATATGCAAACAGTCAAGACCTAACTTGTAAAGGACATGTGTGAGCCCAAACTCATTAAGTTGTTTCAATTCTGCATCCCTGGATAAACAAGAACTCATTATTCACACATCCGGCCTTTACACAGCATATATATGTAATAAAAACAGCTTGTGTACTTTTGCACAATGTCACACAAATTTCCTTGCGGAAATGTGCCCTGATTTGTGATACTACCAGCAAAGGAGTAAACAAGGTGCCAGGGGCCCGAATGCAAGAAAGTAGATTGCTCCACCCATCCCTCCATGTCCTGGTTTGGTAACAAAAATCAGCAATAAGTAGAGGGCAACGGGCCCTTTATACTTCTGAGCCCCGGTGCCACTGCACCTGCTTCACTCCTGATAACTATGCCTCTGGGTAATGTGCACAGTGCATATTGCGATCCCATGTGAAATAGATTGGAGAACACATTGCTAAATCCGTAAACATATACAGTGAAAGGGAATTATTTACAAAAGGTTTGCGCAGGGACACAGCCTTTAGTGTGCTGGAATCAAAATGCACGAGGGACTGTTTTACAACACAAAATAATAAATGCATCGACGTATAATCCTCGTCTCATAAATGCAGTCTATCTATCTATCTATCTATCTATCTATCTATCTATCTATCTATCTATCTATCTATCTATCTATCTATCTATCTATCTATCTATCTATCTATCTATCTCTCTATCTATCTATCTATCTATCTATCTATCTATCTATCTATCTATCTATCTATCTATCTATCTATCTATCCATCTATCTATCTATCTATCTATCTATCTATCTATCTATCTATCTATCTATCTATCTATCTATCTATCTATCTATCTATTGCCCTAACTCTATCTATCTATCTATCTATCTATCTATCGGCCTCACTCTATCTATCTATCTATCTATCTATCTATCTATCTATCTATCTATCTATCTATCTATCTATCTATCGCCCACACTCTACCTATCGCCCTCACTCTATCTATCTATCGCCCTCACTCTATCTATCACCCACACTCTATCTATCGCCCTCACTCTATCTATCTATCTATCGCCCTCACTCTATCGCCCTCACTCTATCTATCACCCACACTCTATCTATCTATCGATCTCCCTCCCTCTATGTATCTATTGCCCTCACTCACACTATCTATCTATCTAGCGTTCAATCTATCTATCTATCTATCTATCTATCTATCTATCTATCTATCTATCTATCTATCTATCTATCTATCTATCGCCCATACTCCATCTATCTATCGCCCTCACTCTAACTATCGCCCTCAATCTCTCTATCTATTGCCCTCTCTCTCTATCTATCTATCGCCCTCACTCTATCTATCGCCCTCACTCTCTCTATCTATCGCCCTCACTCTTTCTATCTATCTATTACACTCACTCTCTCTATCTATCACACTCACTCTGTATCTGTCTATCGCCCTCACTCTATCTATCGCACTCACTCTATCTATCTGTCTATCTATCACCCTCACTCTATCTATCTATCGCCCTCACTCTATCTATCGCCCTTCCTCTATCTATCGCACTCCCTCTATCTATCTATCTATCTATCTATCTATCTATCTATCTATCTATCTATCTATCTATCTATCTATCTATCTATCTATCTATCTATCGCCCTCACTCTATCTATTGTCCTCACTCTATCTAGCTATCGCCCTCACTCTATCTGTCTATCTATCGCAATCACTCTATCTATCGCCATCACTCTATCTATCTATCTATCTATCTATCTATCTATCTATCTATCTATCTATCTATCTATCTATCTATCTATCTATCTATCTATCTATCTATCTATCTATCTATCCATCGCCCTCACTCTATCTATCGATCGCCCTCACTCTATCTATCTATCGCCCTCACTCAATCTATCGCCCTCACTCTATCTATATATCGCCCTCACTCTCTCTATCTAATACCCTCACTCTCTCTATCACCCTCACTCTCTATCTATCTATTGCACTCACTCTATCTATCTATCTCACTTGCTCTATCTATCGCACCACCACAGCATCACACAGGTCCACCACAACATCACTATGCGCTGCCACTGCATCACTCATCGCCACCACAACATCACTCAGCGCCACCACAGCATCAATATGTGCAACCATTCAACAACAATTGGTTCAAATATGTTCTCGCAATGTTTCAAGCTTTATTACAAATGTCACAAAAAGATGTTAATATTTCACTTCCGATCTTGGATTTTCGTCACAATAAAATACACTGAACATAATCTTCACAAAAATTATTTACAAAAGTTTAAGCTATTGCTATTATAAATTACAATAACTTTTATTTAGTATTAATTATTTAAAAACATTAAAAGCCATTGTTATTTGTATTAGCAATACATCTAAGTGACATAAATACAACACATATTGCATTACAAATGCTATAGGTGTCACATTTGCGAAAGGTATAACCATTGGCATTGTAAATGACAAAGCTATTAATTTCGCTATTTTCAAAACCAATACAGAAATAAAAAATGTGTCATTTACAATACCAATAGCTCAAACTTTCCAAATGCGAGACCTATTGCATTGCAAATGCTTGTTTTTTTATCTATTCACTTTAGTAGCAGACTACAATAAACTCAAGCCAGGCACAGGTAAAAAACACAACCATTTCCAGAACCAGTTTTAAACAGTCAAGGAGAACTGGGCAGAGGAAAGAAAGAGATCTGCATCCGTTTGCACCTGCTCTGTAAAATAAAAAGAGAAGTACCTCAGGCAACCAAAGTGTGGAAAGTAAAGGCAAATGTCTGCAATCACTATCACTAGTGCGAACAAGCCAAAGACAGGTGTGCAGATAGAATGCTGTAATCCAGGTCATAGGTTTAGACGGGCAGGTACAGGTAGGTAGACATGCAAAGGCATTGTATAGGAAAGGCCTGCATCGACCAATGATAAACTACACAACATTATATTTAGTTCCTAGATTAGCAAGTGAGAAAAATGAAGCCAGTAGTCGTAGATTAGCTCAAGTAGATAAAATAGGCAACAAAAACAACAACCAATTATAAATAGACAACAGGAAATACTTGAGTTCAAATATCTCAGAAAGAATCAAGCGGCGGTGGCTTCAGATACTGTTCAGTAAATAGCTAACAACAGATTGGGTGAGGAATGAGAGAAGCACTCAGCTGCAGATGAAGTGCAACAGCCCAGATCTAAAAAAAAATAAAAAAGAGATAGTATGGCAAGACAGCTGATAAAACCGCCCACCAATCAACAAGTAAGGAAAGTATAGCCATTACGATCCTATATATTAGTTCAATCCTATTAATAGTAAAGTACAGAAGATATGGATCACCAGGAAGGCGAGCATGAGAGAAAATTATAGACTGCAGATGTATGTACTTTTCAAAAGTTTGTACAGCAAATGGAGCATTCTACAGAAATAGTGCCAGAGAAGATGCTCAAACGGGAAACATCCTTTACAACGCAACTTTTACCACGCAGTGCTTTTACATCGCAACTTTTAAAACGCAAACCATTACAACGCATTGCGCTGGGGGGCGCTCTAGGATAGGGAATAGATTTAATTTACTATCCAACACCTTCCCTACTATCCACAGGGACTGGAGTTGGAATAGTAAATTAAACTATTCACTATCCAGCACTCCTCAACACTATGCGTTGTAAAGGCATGCGTTGTAAAAGTTGCGATGTAAACGCATGCGTGGTAAAAGTATGCGTTGTGATGTCATACATCCTGCTCAAACACTCAAATTGGACTGCATTCCCAACAGATCGATCAGCAGATACCAAGGCCCGCCCACAAAAGGTTAGCAGAGGCACGAAGCTCTCAGGATAACAGAGAAGAGTACTTACTGATAGCCAGCTCTACCAAGACAAGAGAACCTGGACTAAATGTGCACATACTAATCCAATGGCTTGGATGGAGAAAAGGACAGTATGGGTGAGACGACGACAACAGCAAAAGCAGAAACTGAGACAGGGAGACACTGGCATAAAGAGAGGGAAACACCAACTGGTAAAGGTAATAGACTAACACCACGTTCCCCATTTTGTTACTTTCCAAGTTTTAGCACAAACACACATGTAAAGAATAAAATGCCTCTAATATAAGAATAAACTGACTATTGGGGATGACAAGTAAAGGACCATGAATGAAGGCTAACACCAATACAAGGGACAAATAGGGTGCATAAGCAATCACTGGAAAAAGGAGTTGCATACATGTCACCAAGAAACACACCAACATCAGGTTAGTGTAGAATTTGCAGGGGTGGGGACAACCTAGGCCGCAGAGTGGGGCCTAACTAAACGATATTGCAATAACAGACAAACAGACACTAGCTGGCAGTTAGGGCCGAAGACCCCGAGGCGGTCTCGCGCCCGTTTATTTATACCTGGGGAATGACCCGCCCTCAGGCTGTATGCGTGCGTGTGTGGACGGGCCGGGTGGCTCCGTCAGTACATCCCTCCAAACCTACAGTTCTTTAATCCCGGTTATTTTACAGTTCCAGAAACACGGAGACCCCATACATAGTCCCTGAGTCTCTGACTGGGGGTTGGATTGGGTCGGAGATTGTATCTTTGGCTCCGTGGCTCTGCCGCGGATTCTTCGTGTTCCGGCTGTGCTGTGTTGCGTGCTCCACTTTCCTGATCGTTACTTGCTCCACTTTCTGAATTGGTGCTAGAGTCTGAGGCCGGTCTGGGCTCCGGTGCTTCCCGAACGGATGGCATCGTCGGCGTCCCCGGAGGCGATGGGTATTCGTCGCCTCCCTCCCCGTCCTCGAACTCTTCTCTCCTCTCGATGCTTTCTCCGGCAAATCTCTTGAACCAGGACACGTTTCTGGTCACTGCCCTCCTTCCATGTGTGGCCGATACCATCGTGCCGTGAATGTTCACGACCTCCCATATCTCTGGTTCAAACGTGGCTTGATATTTCCAGCTATGCTGACGGGTCTTCAGCACCACGCGATCACCGACCGCAAGTGGCCTGACCTGGGCATGCCGGGCTCGGCTGGCTCTTTCAATGGTGTTCCTCCTTCGGTTCTGGGTTGCCTCGTGGTCTAGCTCAGGGGCCTTCCATGCCGGGCTTGTCGGTATGCAGTCTCGCGGGGTTTTGCGGAACATGACGTGCGCCGGCGCACATTTGGTGGTGCAGTGTGGGGTTTGCCGGTAGGCACTTAAGAACTGGGCCAGGCACTCTTCTGGGGCTTCCCTCTGTCCACTCCAATCTTAAGGGCTCTGTTCATTGTTCTCATAAACCTCTCGACTTCGCCGTTTGATTGCGGCCACTGCGGCGTGATCTTCCTGTGGTTGATTCCTCTCCTGCTGAGGTATGCCCTGAAATCGCTGCCTTGGAAAGGCGGCCCATTGTCCGATTTCACCTCATCCGGGAAACCTAACATGGCAAAAGTGCGATCGAGCGCTGGCTTCACATGGGTGAATGCGGTTGACTGAATCACCTCGACTACTGGGAACTTTGAGCAGGAGTCAATGAGCACCAAAGCCTGTCGCCCATCCGGGAATGACCCAAAGTCCATGCTGATCTTCGACCACGGGGTCTCACATACGTCTTCTGTGATGATGGGGTGTGGCCCTGGTTCTTGGCTGGTAATGGCGCACGAATGACAGTTCTTGATTTCTGTTTCCACCGCGCTGTCTATCCCAGGGAACCACACCCGACTGCGCAAGCGGGCCTTGGTCTTTGCTACTCCTTGATGCCCTTGGTGGGCGAGGCGAACAACTTCTTTCTGTAGGCTCATGGGTATGACAATGGTGGTGTCTCTTAGCACAACACCATGGGGCCCCATGCTCAGTTCACTCTGCGCTCTCCACATCTGTTGCCGGAAAGTCTGTTCTTCTGGCGTGAGTGCTCCGCACCCCTCGAGGAAACGCTTCCAGGAGTGGTTCTCAAGTGTGGCTTTTACTCTTCTGAGACATTCATCCCGTTCCGTGGCAGCCCCTATCTCCTCCAGCGTGAGCGCTTTGGGACAGGCATCTTGAGTCAGCGTCCTAACGAACTCCTCCACATCTTCTCCGTCTTCTAGCTCTGATGCGGGAGAGGGTTGCCCCGGATGTCATGATAGGAAGTCCGCCGGATTATCTGTTCCAGGGCGAAAGATGACTTCGAATCGGTATGGTTGGAGCTGAACGGCCCATCCTTCGATTCTGGGTGGGGCCAGCCTAGCGGAGCCTCCAAACAGCGGCACAAGTGGCTTGTGATCCGTGATGACTTTAAACTCATGGCCAAACAGGTACAGGTGAAAGTGTTGGCACGCCCACTTGATCGCGAGTGCCTCCCTTTCGATTTGCGCATACCTCATCTCAGTCGGAGTCAGTGCTCGGCTCGCATATGCTGTGGGAACCCATTCTTGATTCTCAGTCTTCTGTAGTAGGACTTTGCCCAGTCCCACCGGGCTGGCATCCACGACAACCTCTGTTTGCCTGTGCGGTCTGAAGTAGGCCATGACCTGGTCGTCTATCAGGGCGTCCTTCACTGCTTGAAACGCGTCGTCCTCCGTCTTCGTCCACAGCCACGGTTGCCCCGATTTCGTGAGGGTGCGTAGGGGTTCCGAGAGGGATGCCAAATTAGGGATGAACCGACCGCAGTAGGTGGCCATCCCTAGAAAGCTGCAGACTTCAGTCACAGAGGTCGGTTTCGGTGCTGCCCGGAAGGCGTCCTCCTTCTTCGGGTCTACCTTCAAGCCGTCTCGGGAGAATACATAGCCAAAGAATTCCACCGACTCGTTGTAGAAGGAGCACTTCTCCTGGTGGAGGGTGAGGCCGTGTACCGCCAGTCTGTTGAGCGTGGCTCGAAGGTGTCCATGGTGTTCCTCTAGTGTCTTGGAGAAGACGAGGATATCATCGCTCAGGTTGATGACACCTGGAAGTCCTGACAGTGTCTCCCTGATCGCATTTTGAAAAACCTCAGCGGCAGAGGAGACGCCGAAGCTCAGGCGCTTGTACCTGCGTAGGCCTATGTGGGTCGAGAAGGTTGTGATGTTCCTGCTGTCCGGGTGTAGCTCTAGCTGATGATATCCAGCATTTAAGTCCAGTTTGGAGAACCAGCGAGCTCCATTTAAATCTGCCACAATATCGTCCATCGTTGGCGTGAGGTGCCTTTTCCTCTTAATGGCTTTATTGGGGAGGCGCATGTCCCCACAAAGTCTTATGGCCCCTGGTTGCTTTGGCTTGGGGGCCACCACGAGGGGGGACACCCAGGGGGTGGGCCCTGATACTTTCTCTATCACCCCGAGTTCCTCTAGTTTCTTCAGCTCGGCTTCCACCTGCGGCCGCAGGTGAAAAGGGACTCTTCAGTGTCGCAGTGCCGTGGGCTTCACCGTTTGGTCGATGTGCAACTTGAACGTCTTCCCCTTCAGGCGGCCTAGACCTTGAAAGAGCGCTGGGAATTCATCTAACATGGTCTCCGCATGCCAATAATGTACTTGGTTGGCGAAAAATACCAGTTGTAGATCCTCCGCCGTGTGGCAGCTGAGGAGCGTGCCGCGCTTGCCGCCTGTTACGTGGAACTTAGTGTTCACTTCCTGGCCATTGCACGCGACTGTTACGTCAATCACACCGCGCAGGGGTAGCGGGTCATCGCTATCGTAGGTGTATATCCTTGCCTTCGAGGGTGACAATGGTGGTCGGGGGGACAGTTGCTCATACTGTACATTGTCCATCACATTTACCGATGCTCCGGTATCGATCAGCGCCTTCACCCGGGATCCGTCGATCTGAACCTCGCACATGGGCGGTGGCCTCCTTCTCGAACCTTCTCATCCCACGAACGAAACGAAGAACACTTCATCATCTTCATCGTCAACCCTGCAGGCCGACTGGGCGGCGTCGCCGTCGGCGCCAGGATCCTCCAGCGACAGTTGGCGCACACCTTGGGCGATGCTCCTCCCTCTTTGGCCAGTCCTCCGGTTGCCATTGCTGCGGCACACCTTGGCGAAATGATTCAGTTTGCCACAATTTGAGCAGGTCTTTCCTCTCGCAAAGCACCGACCTTGCGACGGGTGATCCATTCCGCAGTTCCCACAAGCCGAGCGCAGCGACATGGGTTGTTGGGACTTCTGGGTGGTTTGGAAAGGCCGTCTATGGAGAGCATCAACGTGTTCCTCTTTCACCACCACGTGTTTCGCTGGCGCGGCGGGCCTGTCGAGCGCAGCCTGCATAGCCTCAGCCCGGGCATTTGAGAGTTCATGCGATCTTGCTAGGACGAGGATTTCGTCGAGACTAATCCGGGGCTGTCGAAGAATGAGACACCGCAGCTGGACCGACCTGCAGCCTTGTATGAGTTGTGCCCTGATTTCCAGAGTCCGGTCCGGCAGTTCGCAGGACGTAGCCAGCTTGCGAAGCCTCGCATAGTAGACGTCGATGGATTCGCCCTCCGCTTAACGGGCCTGGCGCAGTTTAAACCATTTGTAGTCAGGGTTGGCGCGTGGGTCAAAATGGCGATTGAGCGCCGTGCCCGCGGCCGTGTAGTCATCTTCGTCACCCCGGTCCGGCAGGGTCTCGAACAGCTCGTACAGCTCGTCACCTCCGTAACACATGAGTAGGGAGCGCTTCACTTTAGCGTCAGTCTCACGCACACCTACAAAGTAGTGTTCTAGCTGCCTAAGCAAGAGGCGCCACCGCGCAGCCGCCGTGGGCGGGTCTGCTAGCTCGCTGAAAGGTGGGAGCGGCGCGGCCATGGCATGGCCAGGCGGGACGGGTGCGGCGGTGGCAGCTGGGCCCAGCGCCTGTGCATTGGGAGGGACCACTTGTTGCAGGGCCGGAGCAGGAGGCGGAAGAGCCGCTGGCGCTTAAGGAGCAGGGGGCTTAAGGGCCGCGTTGCCGTCGCCATCCACGTTCATCTTCTAGATGTAGTGGCACGTGGGCCACGTGTTGGTGCGATGGTCTGCGAAGGCGGGAAACACGTGCCCGTGAGGTGCGTGAGACAACGCAGGGGCAGGCCGTGCACATCCGCGGACTCTGAGCGCGGGGTGGGGCACGCGTCGGGGGCCGATACTTCCCCCCGGCAGACGCACTTCAGGTGCCATTGTGTAACGGCAGCCACCGACCGCGCGCAGCAGCGCGGGATCGTCGGAGACGGGGGCGCGAGGTGGCGGGCCCCTGCGGCCAGGACACCTGGCGGATGGCAGCCGACAGCAAGGCGAGGCCCCGAGGATGGGGGTGTGGGTGGCTCACCTGAGCGTCGAGGCAGGCGCGAAGTCGCGGTCTTCGGGCCGACGGGGCCGACCAGGCCCAGGCAGCAGCACCACCCATGCGGAAGTTGGCGTAGGCCACAGCCGCAGGCTCGAGCGCAGGTATTGCGAGCGCGGCGTCTGACACACCGCGGGACACCACCGGCGTGTCCGCGGGGGCGAGGCGTGGGTAGAGGACCCGCCTCGTCGCCAGTGTAGAATTCGCAGGGGTGGGGACAACCTAGGCTGCAGAGTGGGGCCTAACTAAACGATATTGCAATAACAGACAAACAGACACTAGCTGGCAGTTAGGGCCGAAGACCCCGAGGCGGTCTCGCGCCCGTTTATTTATACCTGGGGCATGACCCGCCCTCAGGCTGTATGCGTGCGTGCGTGCATGTGTGGACGGGCCGGGTGGCTCTGTCAGTACAGTTAGGACTACTACTGCTTTTGGATGTGAGAGATGAACTATAGAACTGAAAGGGACATGCACACTGATGTGCAGAATGCCAACAGTTTGGCACAAGGAAAAAATTCATGAGACTTTTAAACACATCCACAGCCAGATAAGTAAATTGGTCACCAGCAGTGTGCAAAGGAATCGTGTACATTGGAATAAGGCAAAAACACAAAGGGACAGGGAAACATGTAACAAGGCACTTGGCGAGCAAAACACTTTCAAGCTCGGTGGAACGAAGGAAGAGCAACTCACTACCTAACACAGAGAGGCCAGTAGGCACTGAGAGAAACGAAGGACTCCAGCGAAACAGGTATGGACAGCACACTTAAAACTAGCAGACAGACCCCCTATGACTAAAGCACTCTTACACAAGGGAGAAGAACACGCAGATAATACTAAACTATGCTAACTTGGACTTGGTAAGAATGTATAACATAACCATGACAGGAATGCACCAGGACATACCTGCACTGCCGGCAGTCAGGGAGTTAGGCACCTCTCCAGGATACTGATGCCTTTGTTGCCGTTAATACCTGCTATCTAGCTTTTCTGCTGGGCGAAGAAAGGGGCAGTAGGGGGGCATGCTCCGGCGTGCACGGGTGAGGAGAGGAGCTAAACAGATAGGTTACCCAGGGCGGAGAGTAGTGAAAACACGCAACTGCTCCTCCGGCCTTAGCTGCAAAGTTATAAAATGGACTTGCCTTGTTTGCAGACTGCCACTGATGACTGATCACAAGGCGGCCATTGTTACAAGGAGTTATAAAAAATGTGAACAAGGTCAGCTGTAGAATGCTGTGGAAATATTTCTACAAGAGGCCACATTTTTTTTTATAAAAAGAAAAAAATTGATCCTCCAGCTGCCAATAAGCTTATCCCGGCAGGTAGCGGAGCTCTGTGAAAGTGGTCAGACAATGCACAGTAAAGCGCTATACACGTGCTTGCACAATATATAACGAAGCATTTTTTTTGCAACAATACATGTTTTTAACATGATTGTGTCATATTGTGGCATTAGTGCTACATGCATTTGAATGGTATTTGCGTCTATTTATATCAGCAGTGAGCGGGGAGAGTGGCTGCACAGCAGGATAATGTTGTTTCCTACCGGAGTTATAAAAAGAATCCTGTGTCTACCAGTGTGGAGTTTGTACTACAAATGTTGCTTCCCCATGCCTCCTCCCAAAAACCATTAGCAAAATAAACAAAAAAATGTAGAGAGCACAGCACGGGACTAAGGGGAAGCGCTTGTGAAAAGAGCTCCTAACGGAATAATAAAAAAATAAAAGAAAGAGCTATGGGCGAAAACGGACAGCGGAAAGCAACATTTCAAAACAAGTTAAAGCAGCTTGATATTTAGAGGAGCTGGTAACAGGCTTGCAGCAAACACGATAATGCAGAACACGTGACGCAGCATTTTCTCTGGCTTAAAAAAATGTGCAATGCGAACGTCTACTGCTCCCGAAAAACTGCAGTTATGATGGGATTTGCCTAGACCTTGTCATTCTACAAGTTGTAGAGCATATATAATTTAAACAAGCATTTCAGCAAGACTTGACGTCATTGGAGTCCGTGCTGGAATTTACCTTGCTCGTGTTGTCAGACCGGTGCAATCGAATTCCAGGAACTGAAGAACATTCTGATTATCACCGTCCTTGTTAAGTGTTTAAGTACAGCAAGACAACTGGCCTGAATTCAAACCCATACGTCAATGTCTAAAAAACCACAAGATGTCAGTGTTTACTTGCTTCGCCCCGTGAAATGGATCCCAAAAAAAAGAATGAAAAATCCAGCGAGTGAGACGTGCTTGCCCGAAACCACGGGACGGCATATTGGTGTCTATTACGCGCACCAAGAGCGTAATAGACACCATTAGGCCGTGGGTGGAGCAACGCGCACGCCTTTGGCCAATTGGGTGCAGTCTTTTATAAAAAGACGCACGCAAAGGCCAATGGGGTAGCACAAAAGGAATCGAACACGCACGAGCGTGTGCGATTCCTAGGTCAGTGCTAAAACCCTGTTTTTCGATTACAAAATGCCTCGCGCTGCGCAGCACTGCTTTGCAGTGCAACGGAGGTCGAGAGACCTTAAAAGGGAAAAGAAGGAGAAGTGATCTCAACTAAAAAAAGTTCCACAGTAACGATGCATGCTCTGAGAAAGTTTTATGTTACTAGCATATATGCTAATAACATAAAACTTTCTCAGAGCATGCATCGTTACTGTTGAACTTTTTTTCGTTGAGAGATCTTCTCCTTCTTTTCCCTTTTTTCTTTTGTTTTCTTTAGCATATATGCTAATAACATAAAACTTTCTCAGAGCATGCATCGTTACTGTGGAACTTCTTTTAGTTGAGAGCACTTCTCCTTCTTTTCCCTTTTTTAGGTCTCGCCTATCCCATTCCGCAAGGAATGGATAGGGGAGAATTATAGTGGGCAAAATAAGTTCTCAAAACATCGGGCGGATTTCAAACAGTTCATGTGAACACAAGCACGCGCTTTTCCCCCACATTGGCTTTCATGCTAGTTTACACTTCCAATTACCCTACCCCTCGCTCCCGAGCCGCTTGCCTCCGAGAGCTCCACTTCAAAGGTATCCGCTCCCCCGCCCACTGCTTCACACTTCACGGCCGCTAGGCCATGTCTCGCATTTCTCCTCCCCCTCCCCACAGCTTTTATGAGCGCTGTGCCTTTCACGAGCACTACTATTCACGCTGCAATTTTAAAAACACTACCTTTTGTGCCTGTGCTGCCGATCTTGTTTTATTCTGTTAACTATATTCTATAAAATATCAAATGCTAGAGTTCTACTCTGTTTTAAAACACACAGATTTTGGATGCAAATTAAAAAAAGATAATGATAAAATGACATAAAAGATTTGCATTTTATTTGTCTATCCATTCATCTGAATGGTATGTATCTATATTACACTTTATGAAAATGCTATTTCGTCCCAGCAGATTGCACAAATTGTAATAATGAGACATACTCTATTGCAGAAGTGTGAGAGATATTGAAGCATAGCGCAGAATTTGGCACAGTCTGCTCAGGAGACTCGCAGTACTAGAATAGCAGGGGCTTTGGAGGTCAGGATTGATTTGAATTGGCAGAGCTGTGTGGGAAAGCTTATGCAGCACGTACCCACACATTGCTGAGCTATAGCCAGCCATTCTTTGTATGAGCTGTAATATGGCATTTCACTTTCTTTAGGAAAGAATATTTTAAGGGGTCATTCAGCTGCATAACGATAGCACTGTGCTTGCGATCCATTTTATTTTTCTTAGGCTGATTGTGCTTATATATTAATGATGTCATAGGTGGACGTAGGGGGGCGGGCGGGCGGAGAAAAGCAGTAGTGGGCGAATCTTATTATCTTCAGATCTGCCGGTTTAAATGTGACAGAATAATTCTGAAAGGTTGACACGTGACCTAATTAGTTTGTCTTGTACTGAGCATCCATTGTAAGTCGACCTACAAAGTATAACTTAGTATAATGTTTTTGCCAAATCGGTGCTGCCGGTGGGTGTTTTTCTATGCATTTAAATGACTGAAACGCCATTGTTGCTCCAACAATGAAAACCTGGCATCTAGTCCTCGTGTAATAGAGTTTGATCGCATGCATCTTTTCTTGGAATTTGACACAATACTGAACAATCCGACTACTACATTTCTTTCCCCTTTTGACCAAGAATATACATTTATTGTCCTAATGTATATGCTAACAGACACTAGCATACACACAGCTTTTCTATACCCTCTCTGTCTTGACAAAAGACTTTGAGAAAGTATACACTTACATATCATTTACTTTTAAAGCTTCTTTTCATACTTTCCCTTGCCAAGTGGCAAATCAGTGGCCATACACGGTGGGATTTTAATGTGGCATGTTTGTAATTTGTAAGTTGCATTACTAAAGCACGCACTTTTCCCCCACTTTGGCTTTCATGCTGGTTTACACTTCCAATTACCCTACCCCTCGCTCCTGAGCCGACTGCCTCCGAGAGCTTCACTTCAAATGCATCCGCTCCCCCGCCCACTGCTTCACACTTCACGGCCGCCAGGCAGTGTCTCGCATTTCTCCTCCCCCCTCCCCACAGCTTTTATGAGCGCTGGGCCTTTCACGAGCACTACTATTCACGCTGCAATTTTTTTAATACAGTGCAAAATCAGCTCCACGCCATTGGAGTAATTTGCATACATACCGGATTACATTACGCATGATCACTTACATTTAGCTATGTATTTCAGAGCACTGCCGAAGACCATTTCGGTAAAGTAAATCCTCCTATCTGTATATAAAGTGGATTTGAGTGCCCTCAGAAATAAACCCATATAGGTTGCAGGACAAGGGGAAGCAGGAAACAAAATGCAGCTTTGTACTTAGCTGAAACGTGAGGGACACAAATAATAATTAAACCGACCTTTTTTGTTTAATTTTTCCAATTTCATTTGGCAAACACTCCTTTCATGAAAAGCAAGGCCAGCTATAAAATATTTTTAGGAAACTTCAGGCAATTACATTACAAGATTTAAAAAACGAGTCACTAAATGTACACCAAGCCAAATAAAAGACATGCACCAAACTTCTCATTTTATGGCCAGCTGTGCTGACAAGAGTTTTTGCTGGAACAAATTTAGGTGGAGAATAATTTTTTGGGGAAATATATTAACCGATTTCGGCAATTGAAAATCGTAATACTGCTCTACCATCCGGCACATTTTACATTGGCACATCATTTCACCTAAACCTTTGAGGGCAGGGACTAAAACTTTGCACACCATATTTGACACAGCTATATGGTATATGTTTGCAAAGAGCACTAGTCCATGGACACCTCTCATATAAACTGTGCACATGTATCAACTGATAGGTATGGATGCAATTAACCATCTTCCTTAAAGTTACTCTGCTTCCTCTACTGCTTTCACCACTGTGCCTCTCTCGTCTGCTGTTGTGTCTCTCTTCTGCCGCTGTGCCTCTCTTCTGCCGCTGTGCCTCCCTCTTCTGCCACTGTACCTCCCTCTTCTGCCGCTGTGCCTCCCTTTTTTGCCGCTGTGCCTCCTTCTTGCACCACTGGGCTGCCCTCTTGCGCCACTTTGTCTCCCTCTTCGGCCGCCATTGGTTACAGAGCCCACAGCTGTTGGTGCCTGTGTGAAGGGGAAAGTGGACAGAGTACATGCACTTCTATATGTCCAGTTTAAGGACTGGGAACAAAAATAGGTTTCGTCTTTAGAATTAAATGCATTTCATTATGTTATGTTACTGGTCCTTTTTGTTTATTTGTTTTTTGAGCTCTGCGGTATGGCTCTGAACTATCTGCAATGTGTTTTGCAGCACTACTCTGTGCTGCCTGTACTGAGGGTTTCTGCATAGTTCTGGTATATACACATCAAGTAGGTGAGGATTAGTGTGCAAGGGTTTTGGTTGTGCAGTTGTATTGGTTTTATGTGTGTGTGTGGTCTTCAAGACTTGTTCGTCTTCACACCTCTTATATCCTTTATTCTCTTCCGTCAGAGCTCCCCTCTCTTCCACCCTCCTTATTTTCATTTCTCTATACCCCTTTCTCATTTTTATGCACCCTCACACACACTGCACACACTGCACCCTCACACACAATGCACCCTCAAACAAACTGCACTCTAACACACACTTCACCCTCACACACACTGCCCACACTGCACCCTCACACACTGTACACACTGCACCCTCACACACACTGCACCCTCACACACACTGCACCCTCACACACACTGCACACACCGCACCCTCACACTCTGCACCCTCACACACACTACACATACTGCACCCTCACACACTGCAGCATCACACACACTGCACCCTCACACACGGCACTGTAACATCAAACACAATGCACACACAGCACCCTCACACACACTGCACCCTCACACACACTGCACACCCTCACACACTCTGCGCACCCTCACACACTCTGCGCACCCTCACACCCTGCGCATCCTCACACCCTGTGCACCCTCACACCCTGCGCACCATCACACTCTGCACCCTCACACTCTGCACCCTCACACACTCTGCACCCTCACACACTCTGCAATGGAACATACACTCCAAATACCACTCAGTGCCACATAACAGTCTATATATCTATCGCCCTCACTCTATATATCTGTCGCCCTCCCTCTATCTATCGCCCTCACTCTATCTATCTATCGCATCACCATAGCATCACTCAGCACCACCACAGCATCACTCAGGGGCACCACAACATCACTATGCGCTACCACAGCATCACTGAACGCCACAGCATCACTCGTCGCCACCACAACATCAATCAGCGCCACCACAGCATCAATCTGTGCAACTATTCAACAACAACTGGTTCAAATATGTTCTCTCAATGTTTCAAGCTTTATTACAAATGTCACAAAAAAATGTTAATATTTCACTTCTGTTCCTGGATTTTCGTCACAATAAAATACAATGAACATAATCTTCACAAAAGTTATTTACAAAAGCATTTGCCATTATAAATTACAATAACTTTTATTTAAGTATTAATAATTAAACAAATAAACCATTTTTATTTATAATATCAATACATCTAAGCCACATAAATACAACACATATTGCATTACAAATGCTATAGGTGTCACATTTGCGAAAGTTAAAACTATTAGCATTGTAAATGACGAAGCTATTAATTTTGCTATTTTCAAAACCAACACATAAATAAAAAAAATTGTCATTTACAATACCAATAGCTCAAACTTTCCTAATGCAATACCTATTGCATTGCAAATTCAGTCTTTTAGTCGGCAGTACTCTTTTCTTGTTGTTCACTGTATCACTTCAGTGTGCTGGTTTACATTCTGATTTTCTAGTCACTTTACTCGCACCGTGATCGTAGTTGTCTCTTTCACTAACTAATCACAGTTAGCACACCAGTTTCGACGTTTTGACATGTTAGAGCACAAACAACTCGCCAGTAACACCTTTTAGAAATTGCCACCAGGTGAGATATTGGTCAGCTAATAAGTCGCAGATTCGTCTGCATGTTTTCCCTTGTTTGCCTCGATTGTTTAGTGTTGGCTCCACACATATTTATGTGAATGTTTTTGATGTAAACATTTTATGAAGATGTATTGTAAAGCTTTGGTTTCATGTTGTTTTATTCACAGCGGCCCCCGAGGTAGGGACCCATTGTCCCGAAATGCATCGGGCCATCACTGTTCTACTGCTGTTAACCATGTATTTCCGCTAATATGTTTAATAATCTGTAACATATAATGTGATACATGTACTAAAAGAAAGTCATGATGTAATGACACCAATGTACATGATTTAACAATATATGAACAATTTTGTAAAATGAATAAGAATTGTCATAATTGATGAAAGTACATTTAGTATTTGTGTTTTATTTAGATTTAGTAGTTTATTCACTGTGAAAAGCCGATCCACAAACAATTATTAGGTTGATTACACAAACACTAGCTGTGCTCTCAGGTCCTAAAAGTTTCTGTTTGGTACCCACCACAAGTTACACAGGGATGTGTGCCATGTCGACTCTTCACTTTGTTCTGCTGAAAGACAAGCAACCTGCAAATATAGTGTGTGAGTCTTATGGTACAGGGCTCGTAGGGTGGCACAATAAGTGCTGCAGCCCTAAGAGGTCTTCCCTGCTCATAGTGCCCTGGGTACCTGTAGTACCATTTACCAGGGGCTGGCCTGTGGCCAGAAATGCCAATTGAGTTTTATTTTTGGAAAAGGTTTAGGGAAAGAACATAGGACCTGGGTGCCTGATTGGCAGGAGCCCACAGCAGATATGGCTGTCGTTATAACTTGTGAATAAAATTGACTCATCGTCCTCCACTGCGAGGCGTGGCTACAGAATCTGTGGCAACGAGCTGGAGAGTGTAGGACAAGGGTTGGGAAAGCAAGAAGCAGGTGTAGAAGTTTC
Source organism: Lissotriton vulgaris (assembly GCF_964263255.1). Taxonomy (NCBI): domain Eukaryota; kingdom Metazoa; phylum Chordata; class Amphibia; order Caudata; family Salamandridae; genus Lissotriton; species Lissotriton vulgaris. Next base: position 541,282,345 of record NC_141695.1, on the reverse strand, counting down.
GATGTTCACCTGCCAGTGGAAAGTCATTGGATTAAAGTTCAGGCTCCTGCCAACTTACACATGCTCTTTCTAGCACTTGCCTTGTTCTTTCAGTCACTTGTGGCGTGTCCTTTCATTGGTTGCCACACCCGATTTTTGCAGTTCATTCAGTTTGGAGTAAAGTTTACCCACTTCAGGCTGCACCCTTTTGAAAATCTCACACCTCAAGGTTTCTGACTGCTTATTGGACAATGCTTCATTGTGAAAGCAATAACTGGATGATAGGTAAGACATGCCATGCCAATGCATTCAACCCTTTCTGCCATTTATCAAGGAGCAGGTGCCAGGTCCAGTATAACCCTTGCTCACTCAATACTATTAACTTTCTTGGGTTTCACCTAAGCATTTTCTTTTTGTCTCCTACACGTGACATTTCTGTGGTGGTGATGTTAAATTATTTCACTGCTATTCCTGACTCAACAGTATTAGTCCGGACCTCTAGTTGAGGCAGTTGCAGGGTCTGAATGCCCACCCTCGCCAGAGCTCCTATCCTCTTTGAAAGGGGCAATAGTCGAGATGAAAGCATAACCTAGAGTGTGAAGTAATTTCTGCATCAAGGTAACTGGTCCCTGTAGAGCACATGATCCCAAAACACTTGTCAGAAAAAGTCTCTTCTGATTTGCAAGAAGTGAAAAGCTTTAAAGCTTGTTATGAACTTTGTAATGCCGCAATAATAGAATGGCCAACATTTGACCAAAGGTACATACGGTATCCCTGTTGCATTGTGTACACATGCATGATGTATGTTGGTTGTGGCATCAATAACAGCTATGAAGTTTGAAGTTAATTTTGTAGGGTCAGGCATGTTCACAAGGGAGGCTGTATGGGTAGAGAGCAAAACCTGAGCGAGAGGCAGCAGAGTGGTCAACAGGAGTCATGAGATATGATTAAGGATCGTGGTGGCTACTATTTTGTAGAGAACCGATTTTAAGAGGAAATTCTCCAGCTCCTTTCTTAATTGCATGAAGCTAGGAGCGTTTCTATAGTTACACGAAAGTTACAGTGTTTAATTCGTACAGGAATACATGCTGGTGCCTAAAGCTCTGCTCAGAAGCCCGCGGCTGATACAGTTAAGTGTCATTGTGCCGAATACAAAGGCTGCATATCCTTAAAACCACTGATGCCTCTTTAATCCATTACCAGACACTCCCTGCCCCTTTATCTCACTCGTGCAGGATCCTGCTTTCTCACTTTGTTACAGTTTTTCCATCTGTCTCTTTCTCTGTCTTGATGTTTTGTGTGTTTTCTCTCACTTACTCTTGATTAATGTCTGATACAGAAAAATAAGTGCTGGTCCCCAAAAATGCGTGGCTGTGGCCCCCACCATAAACCACCAGCTAAAATCAAGCACATATGTCATGCTAAATTTGGGGACTGCTGTTGGACAAGGTCTTGCCTCTGTTTTTCTTTTTTTGTAGTTTTTCTGTTTCTAGTCTGGCATCGTCCATCCATGGTGGCTATTTCTTAGGCATACTGCTGTCAAGGTTTTGGAGGTCTTGTGCTTGATGCAGTTAGTCTGGAAGATGATGTGGACTTTGATGTGTGCCAATATACTTCCTGGGGATTTGGGGTGCTATTGAAATACTTTAGTCCTGTAGTGAGTAGTACTGCAACATGTAGGATGCCCTTTAGGTGTACCTCTGTGGTAGCATGGAGACTATACAAAAGGATATTGTCTTCATCCCTGTGTGAGTGAAAATGTATCACTTTCTGTTGGAGGGAGAGTTGGTGCAAACTGACTTGCTTTTTGTTGCAAGGTGTTCTTTAAAGGAGAATCTCACGTTGAAACTTAACTTAAGAAGTTGCATGTCATCAGGGAGCTAAAACCATTTAGGTTAATTTCAGAGAGCCTGGCTTGTATTTGCAATTCGTTGTTGCTGTTTGAGAATAGGAGCAATTATGCCTTTGTAGGGTTGAGTTTGAAGTACACACTGGATATACAATTCAGAGTGAGATCAAAACTGAAATTGAGAAGCTAATTACTGTAAGTTGGGGAAATTTTCAATGTCATTATGATATTGGTAGACTTTTTTCCCACTGTCAATGAAAAATGTAATAATTGTAGGTGTTGCTGATATCGGGAAGCCCTGGAGTACTCTGCTACTGAGCTTCTTCTCTCGATGAAATGGTGATGACTAGTGAGGTAGGAAGTTGCAAGTGAATTACTAAATTACTGTGTTGAAGAAATCCATGTGTTTTTCCAGTTTATGGATTAACACTTGGTAGTTGATAATATCAAAGACAGCAGAGAGGTATCGAAGGATCCGGAGGCAGCGGTTTTTCTTGTGTGTGATTCTGAGAACATTGTCGAGCCCTGAGCAAGTCCTGGAAGAGGTTGTTCATGCAGATCTGGTTTTGGATGTGTATTGATATTGCTTTCTGATATATTATTCTGACAGATAGAGGGTTAATGAGGGGGCCGTGCTTATTAAGACTTGCTGAATTCATGGTTAGAAATTTCAGCAGGGGCAGAGTGTATCCAGTTTTGCGGTCATCAGGCAAGATTCTTTACTAGAAGCAGGCGTCGTCAATGTGTAGGAAGCATGTCAGGCCATCTACATGCAGGATTTCAGGATGGATTACAGAAGAATGTCATTCATTGTGGGTGGGTGCCTTGAGGCAACTAATGATGGCAGTGAAGTCAGTACGCAAAAGCAGGTTGAAGGTTGTCAATTTTGGGATTAGTTTCATTGGTGAATGGGAGGAAAGGTGATGGTATTTTGGGGTTGTGTGATGTTGGTTCTGATTTTGATTATGTGCTCTGTGAAAAGATATTTCAAACTAAGAATGCTAGTGGGCAGGAATTGGTCGGGGGGAGTCCAAAGGCCCCGCAGCCCAAGTTGGCTGCAAGTAACAAATATAAACTCGGGATTGAGGAAAGAAAAGCTGATATGAGAAGCCCTGTGTGGGAAGATCTGGAGAAATCAGGAGCCCTAAACATTTTGCGAAGTCATTAACCGCCCTATTTTAGTGAGGAAGGAAAGCAGATAGACTCACGTAGTTTGTTAGATGCGTGGGTAGCTCATTTTTCTGGTATTTTTAGGTTTAAAGTATTTTATTCAGCACAACATACAGGTAAGCATACATCATCAGAAAGCTTAAGATAGGGCGGGCGGAGCCTCAACCCCAGCGAGGAACTCTCAAAATGCAGTTCAGAGATGCATAGTCCAACACAGCTGTACATGGTATGCATTGTCGCAGTATGAGATGACGTTTTGAAAGCAAACCCCCCCCAAGAACCCCAACTACCCAACTCCCTGACCCAGCCACCCACCCCCCGTCCAGTGCACCGATCCTAACCAATGTATACACCTAAGCCACCTCCTACAGTGAAAGCAACCCTCGCATCAATTCACGGAGCTGGCACTGTCGGGCTCGTGAGCTGCATGAGGCGGTGGTATTTGGGACACGTGAGTTCCCGAAATTCTGTGAGCAGTAAGGAATGAAATGGTTGCCAAAGCTCGTTGAACTGCGCTACATCTCCTGCCGCTGTAAGCGATAACTTCTCCATGCCCAACACATGCCACAATCTATGAAGCCAGCCTGTGATAGTAGGTAACGTGGTAGTGCGCCAGTGTATCAGGATGTTTTGTACTGCATAACCCAGTGCAATGGCTATCTGCCTACCCCTACGCGATCTAAGGGGGTACATCAACCCATTTGGGAGCCCCAGCAGGGTATATGCGGGGAAGCGTGGTAATTCAATGCCAAAGTGGGAATCAACTTCACCCAGCACCTCCTTCCAATAGGGTTCCAGGAGTGGGCAATCCCATAGGATGTGTGTAAGTGTACCCCGGTACCCGCACCCTCGCCAACATGTATCGTCTTTACTGCGGTCAAATTCGTGAACCCGCTCCGGTGTGTAATACCAATAGGTGGAGACTTTAGTCAAGGTGTCAGTCAGGCCCATGTGGTATGTTGAATGTCTCGCTCTGTAGGATATGTGCTCCCATTCTTTGGGGCTCAGCGTACTTCCCAACTCCCGTTCCCACCGTTCTCTCCCTGGGTTATAAAGATGCGTTGAAGGCGGTTGTAATAACTTGTAGAGATCCGAGATCAATTTCGCATCTGACTTGCGCGACATGAGCCATGTCTTGTATGGTAAGAAGTGCCTGTCGGCTGTTTCTCTCACCTGCGGTTGAAGAGCCCAGTGACGAGCTTGCAGATAGCGGTGCCTCTCGGTCTCAGGGAGTGAGAACTCCTGGCGAAACAGCGGGAAGGGAACCACTCCCTCCGGCCCATACATGTGACACATGGCTCGGCACCCAGCCTGCCTCCAGTGCGTGAACCCTCCCTGTTCCATCCCCGTGGTGAAGTCCGGATTGTCCACCAACGGTGTGAGTGGCGACGGGAATGAGGTGAGACCATACGCAATGCTAGTGGCATCCCAGACCCGCACAGGCGCTCTTGTGGCAAAGGAGGCGTTCAGGTTTTTAGGCCAGTGAGGCCGACGCAGAAACTGGATTTCCTGCAGAGGTCTGCCCGCTACCGCCTGATCCTGAAAGAGCCAGTGCTTATCGGACTCCCACTTACTCCATTCCACGAGGTAACGCAGCTGCGCTGCCTGAAAGTATTTTCGGAAGTCGGGTATTCCCAGACCTCCCGCTTCAGGGGCTAACAGTGAGAGGGCTCTGCGCATTCTGGGCTTTTTCCCCTGCCAAACAAATCGCGAAACATCTGATTGCAGCTGCGGGATCCACCCAACTGGCGGCTGGAGCAGCAGGGCTCTAAACAAATAAAGCACCTGAGGAAAGACCGTCATTTTGATGGTGGCTATCCTGCCCAACCAGGAGATTGTGCCGCGGTTCCAACGGCCCAATTCCTCCCTAATCTTTGCCCCTAGAGCCGTGTAGTTGGCCGATACCATGGCCGGCAGCGTGGGAGCTATCCGGATCCCCAGATAGGGCACTGCCCCCTAAGACCAGATCATGGGGAATAGGTTCTGTAGGCAGGTCCTAGTGGCCAGCTCAAGGGAGATATCCAGAGCCACCGACTTCCCCATGTTCATTTTAAACCCTGCGACCGCTCCAAAGGAGGCTAGCTCCTCAATGCAGGCCGGCAGTGCCATCCGGGGCTCGTCGAGCGAGAAGATGACATTGTCTGCGTAAAGGCTGATTGTGTACGTGAAACCTCCCATCCGCACCCCAGTCACTGCTGGATTATCGCGGATTCTTTGGGCAAATGGCTCCATGTAGAGGGCGAAAAGCAAGGGCGAGAGCGGGCATCCCTGCCTAGTGCCTCTTTCGATGTTAAAATCTCCTGAAGTATACCCATTCACGCGGACGGCAGCAGTTGGTCCTCCATAGCAGTTAAGGATCATGAAGCGAAACTTATCCCCTATGCCTGCCTTTATTAGTACTCTTTCCAGGTAAGGCCAATGCACCCGGTCGAACGCTTTCTCTGCGTCCACCGCCAACATCATTCTTTCCCCCGGGATCCGAGAGGCTTTCTCTAGCAGGTGGACGATCCGTTTCGTATTATCAACTGTCTGCCTCCCCGGGACGAAACCTGCCTGGTCAGGATCAATAAGACCGGGCAAATGAGGGGCAAGACGGGCCGCTAAGATCCCTGTGTATAATTTTAGATCGACATTCAAAAGAGATATTGGCCTGTAAGAACCACAGTTACTCGGGTCCTTCCCTGGCTTAGGGATAACTGTAACAGGTCCGTTGGGATAGCTCCCGGTTCCGTGAACGAATTGAAAAGACTAGTAAGGATTGGGGCCAGCGACGTACAAAACGTTTTGTAGAAAAGCGCGGTGTATCCATTCGGGCCTGGTGCTTTGCCATGATTGAGCGCCGGCTATGCCCGAAATCACCTCCTCTATCCTAATTTCACGATCCAAGTGTTCCGCCTGTAGGGGATCTAGGGAGGGCAAGGCGACCGAATCCAAGTAGGAGGCCGTGGCCATCTCATCTGGAGGCTCACCAGTGTAGAGATCCGCGTAAAACCTGCGAAACACAGCCGCAATGTGAGTGTCTTCCGTCACCACCGCCCCTTCTGGATCTGATATCTCCCTCACTAACTGACTTTGGCGCACCACTTGGAGCCTGTTGGCCAGCAGTTTGCCACAACGGTCTCCTCCTGTGTAAAAGGTATGGCGCAATCGAAGCGCGGCGTACTCCGCCCGGTCCAAATCTAGGGCCGCTAGGAGCTTCCTAGCCTCTTTGAGCTGCTGCCGAATTATGGGGGCCCCTGTCCTGCGATGAATCTGTTCTAGTTCATGGACCCTGTTGGTAAGTTCTTCCCTCTTGGCCCATCATTCTTTATTATCGGCAGAGGAAATCGCCAAAAACTCCCCCCGTAGAATTACCTTCAGGGCCGCCCACTGTGTGGCCCGGGTGGTGTCAGAGTTGTCATTATGGGCCAGGTATTCTCGGATTGCGTTCTCAATGCAATCCACCACCACCTTCCTGTGCAGCAAGGTGTCTTGGAGGCGCCACGTTCTGGGGGGGCGAGCTACCGGAGGCAGACACAGCGTCGCGTCGACCGGGCGTGAACCGAGAGAGACAACACTCCTATTTCCGATCCCGAGACCAACGCCTGCACCAGAGACGTGACCAAAAGATGGTCTAGTCTTGCATATGTCTTATGTGCGTGAGAATAATACGAGTAATCCCTGTCCGCTGGGTGCATGTGTCGCCAAAGATCAAGAAGGTCTACCTAAGTTAGTCTAACTCTACAGCCGGCAGAAAACTCCCCGACCTGCGGGGAACGCTGCGCCGACCTGTCCGCATCAAAATCAAAGACCATGTTAAGATCTCCCCCGAGAACAATATATCTGTCTTGCAAAGCTGTGATATCCTCAACCGCCAATTGCAGGAAACGGTCTGGCCGTACGTTAGGGCTGTACAGGGATACGATCGTGAAAGGAAGACCACCAATCTGGAACCGGTATGCTAACAGTCTGCCTTTCTGTTCGGTGAATTTGTGTAGAACTTCCCCTTTAAAGTGTCTGGCCACCAGTATCGCCACCCCTGCCATCTTAGTGGTACAGGAAGAGAAGAATTGCAATGGGAACTTATGGGAACGCAGTCTATGTGTGTCTTGAGGCAGTAGGTGTGTCTCTTGAAGGAGACACACATCTGCATGGGTATTTTCCAGGAGAGAAAACACTGCCCGCCGTTTGACAGGGTTATTCAAGCCCCTGACGTTCAGGGTTACTACCTTAAAGGTGTCGGGAGGCATAGGAAAGTATGAAGAAAAAAGCTTGAGGGCTTCGCTTAGATAAGGCGGAGTGTACAAGTGTCCAGAATATGGCCCAAAGCAGCAAGGCTAAGGAAAAAGTGTAGGTGTTCGCGAAGCTTCCCTGTCCGGGCGACCCTGGATGTATGAATAGTGTCAAAGTGTCTAGGAGCTGTACAGCACCCTGGATGATCCTCCCCTCACTTCCCTCAGGCGCATGACATCCCCATCTCGGCAAATCATGGTGAATGAGTGTCGTCAAAGCAATTAGAACCGGCATGGTGCACTGGACGACCCACCCCCCCAGTCCAACTCCCGGATCCCCCCCCTGAACTCCCCGTCCCTAACCTTCCCACGTACCCCTGACCACTCACCCCGTCCACCCCGAAACTGTCCCCACCTCCCTCCCCTCCCAACTACTCTTCAACCAGTTGTGCAACAAGCACCATTGTCCCAGTCTGGTCCCAATGGACTAGTCCGTGGAAAGTTACTCAAGTGGATGTCCAGCCACAACGCCCCCTCCCCCGCCCCCTTCCCCCGGAACCCTCGAACCTGCAAAGATGAAGAAGCCATGGTGATCTCCCCCCGGAGTAAGCTCAAGCCGTCAAGGCCACATCACCATTCGCCGCGACTCTGGCCACCGCATGCACTGCACTGTCCATTGCGGCCCGAACAGTGGGCGAGTCCGGTCTCACTGGTGCAGGTGGGGACTGCCGATCCTGAAGCGTCTGCCAACCATCTCTCGTGTAGCGGCGGCGGGGAGCAGGCGTGTCCCCCTCCGTTGCGGTGATGCCCAGCACTCCGCAGACGTCTTGTAGGGACCGAAGTTGGTGCAATGTACCATTCCAGCGGAAGATGGGCCGGAAGGGGTGCCCCCAGGAGTATTGTGTGTCGTGCTCCCGCAGAAAGTCTGTAGCTATCTTGAACGCTTTGCGTTTTTGCAGAGTAATAGTTGACAAGTCCTGGAACAGTGCCACTGGGTGGCCCCGAAAGCACAGGGATTGCTGCCTCCGCGCTTCTCGTAGAATCCGTTCCTTCAGGGGATAGTCCGGTAGGAAGGCTAAGATGTCGGGAGGTGGCGCCGGGGCTCGGCGTGGCAGGCCCACTCTATGTGCTCTGTCAATGCGAACAGGGAAGTCGCCAGGCTCACCCAATATCTCTCTGAACAAGTCCCGTAAGTACGCTGCGATGTCGTCTCCTTCTTCTTTCGATGGGACGCCCCGGACCCTGATGTTATTGCGCCTGGATCTGTTCTCCAGGTCCTCAGCATGGGCCTGGAGATCTAGGTGCTGGTCTTTAAGCCGGAGCACTTCCTGCTGTAACTGCACGATCTCCTCGTCGCGAGAGTGTCCCTCTCCTCCACCGAGGCCACTCGCTCGCCCAGGGAGTCGACCTCTCTTCGCACCTCCTGGACCTCTCCCGCCACCTCCTGCTTCAACGTTTGGAAATCTTCTCGGAGGGAACTGAACAGCGACTCCAGGAAGGACTTAGTGACCGGAGGTTCCCCTCCTTCCGCTCCTCTGGATGAGCTCGCTGGGCTTGAGGCAGATTGAGTCCTGTCTGATCGGGGGGCACCCCTGCCCAGCATCTCCGTTAGTGTGCGGTCTCCCTTCCTGTTCCCTCTATTCCCGGCCATCACGTGGGTAGGGGCTGCAGCAAGCGGCACTGTGTCCGGAAGGGCCCACGCGTCCTGTCTCCGCGTCTGCAAGCGGGCTACTCCGTGATCTCTGCGCCCCAAGTCACTCAATTGAGTAGCGCCGCCAAGTCACTACCCCGCCTTGTGAGTTTCCCCAGACACCAAGAGCTCTGGTCTGCGGGAAGTAAGCACGGTCCACTCACCGGTCGCAACAGCGATGACCCAGGGCCTGCACTGTGGTGGGCGGAAGGCGGTCCGGGCCCCAGGTGCGAGCCAAGCCACCAGCGCTCCAAGCGGCAATCGGGGCACCCCCCTCGTGGCTCAGGTATATTCTGTTTCAAGCCAGGGGTGTCCTCCCACCAACGGCGACACTCCTCGCGGGGGCGAGTCCTCAACCACAGCCACCGGAAGTTCAACCGGCCCATGCCCAAGTCTGTGGGTCCCCCCGGAACACCATGAGTAGGCGTGGGCGGAAAATCCGTTCCGCTCGCGGATTTTGCGGATTTTCGGGAAATCCGCAATCCGCGAGATTTGCGAATTTCCCGCAAAATCCGCAAATCCGCGAGCAGCGGATTTTGCTCGCACTGCTCGCACTGTTCGCGTGAGTTCGCGCCCCGCGAATAAGTGCAAAATTGCAGAAATACGATCTTGGCAAAACTGAAAGTAACTACTTACCAGGTTCAAAAGTTCAGGCACATCATTAGTAGCCATTTCCTGTAGTGCTTCCTGAGGGGCCCCTCCAGAGTTCAGTTGCCAGTTGAAACTATTATGTGACCCTGCTCTGAACCTCAGAATAGTTACACATATGCCACAAAGGTCCTGAATTACAGCTAAGGGAGACAAGCAGGAGCCAGGCTGGAAGTTAAAATCCATTAATCAGCCCCTAATTCATTATTGTCAGTTGGGGCAGGGCAGGTGTTGTAACTAATTTTGCAACAATGAAAGCACTTAGCAAGTGCAAAAGATCACTAATCAGGGCGCACTAAGGAAGCAGGTGCCAGCTAAAAAAATATTCTGTGACACATTAATCAGCCCCAAATTAATTCAGGTCACTTGAGGCAGGGAAGGTGTGCTTTGCTTTGCCGAAAATAATGTACACTGGACAACCAGAGGGTGTAGTGATGAAACAGAGGGTGGCATGGGTGGGCCAGAGGGTGGCATGAGTAGTCAGAGAGTGGCAGTGGTGACAGAGAGTGGCAGTGATGAAGAAGAGTGTCCCAAACAGGCTGGACACGTAGAAACAACAAGTTCGCAAAACTTGCGACCCGACAGGTAAGTTCGCAAATTGCGAAATTGTAAAAACCCTCGCGAACTGGCAGAAACACGGGCGAACACAAAAAAAAAAAAATCCGCAAATTCGCGGGAATTCGCGGATTTTGCGGATTGCGAATCCGCAAATCCGCAAAATTCGCGGATTGCCAATCCGCAAAATCCGCTCATGCTTAACCATGAGCTCCAATGTCCAGGGGGCGGCGGAGGCCCACTCCCCCCGGCGACCGCTGCAGTTCCCTCCGGTCTCGCTATGGCAGGCTAACAGAGTATTCACTGCCCCGGCGGGACAGGTAGGGCTCCTCGCGCACCCGGGCTGTGTGTCTGTCGGGCGTTGGAAGGCCGCGTGAACAGAGGCCTACTTCCGGTCGCAGCCCGGGACCCGCGTAGTGATCCCACGCCGGTCCACCACCGCAGCACCTGGGTCCCAAATCCACGCGGGTTCTTGTGCAGCCCCGGGTGGCGTCCAGCAGACGCCCCCGGCTGGGTTGTGCTACACGGCCGCTCGCTCACCGTCCTCAACCGCACCGGCTGCGAGTCCGCCGGCAGGCCCAGTCCTCAGCTAAGCTCAGTGACTCGCTGCCGAACTCTCCGTCTCGGAACCAGTCCCCGGTCCCAGGAGCCTGGGTGCCCCCCTCCGGGAAGCAGTGGGCCGGGAAGGGCTCACCTGGCACTGCAAGGCGGCCCGTGCGTCTCTACTCCGCCCCTTCCCAGGTCCGTTGCATACGGCCTCGGCCTCCGCAGCCCTCGGTCAGCTCTCCTCTCCGGCCCTTCCGAAGTCGTGCAGCAGCGTCCGCTGGGTCTCCCAGCTCGCCAAGCTGGGCCTCTGTATCCCCTCTGCTACCGGTGCCGATCCCCAAGCATTTGGGGGGGGAGATCAGCGATTTAAATCAGTCCGAGGGCCCTGGGTTACGGGAGCTCGCGGAAGGCCATCTTGGCCACTCCCCCTTTCTGGTATTTTTAACCAGCTTGGTAAGAAGGTAGAACATTTTACAAGGGATATGCCTGAAGATGTTTCTGCAGCCACCCAATTAAGTCTGTCTATTACAGTATCCGAGGTGAAGGAAGCGATAGCACAAGGAATTTGACAGAAAGGGACCGGATCAGATGGGGTGCCCCCGATCTTTTCAAAAGTAACTCTAAACTTTGGGCACCTCTGTTGACAAATGTTTTTAAGGCAACTATCATTGGTGCCATGCCTGCATCCTGGAAAGAGGCTCTTGTGGTCCCTGATTTTAAAAAGGGCAATAGAAGTGACCCGGCATGGGGGGTGTTGCTAGCGCCCAGCGAGCATGGCGGCTCCCGTGTAGAGCTCCAGAGACCGGCGGAGGTCAGACACACACAGAATATCACCACCGCGGACCCGGAATGTCTTCATGATACACTGCTCATCTCCTGAAGACCTAGTGCAACACTTTTTAGCACAGTAAGGAGGCTTTTTCTCACTTAACACTCCAGAAATGGAGCTGAGCATATCGCGGCCGCCGTTTTGAATTTGCTCGCCGCATTGAAATCCAGCACTCCTCTACTCACAAAACTTCCCACATTACTGAACATGTCTCTCTTCCTGGCACATGCGCCTCAGAATGAATTCTTTTCATTATATGCTTTTCAATGCTAAGAAATTCATCCTATAGCACAGCAGCTTCACCTCACCTCATATACTACAGATTCTGAGGTAGGACACTGCTGCTGCCATTTTGTAAACCATGCCTCAAACAGGATATGCATAAACTGCTGCTTTTCTTGCGCAAACCTAATGATATCTATTGAATATAAGGTTATTATCCACATAAATACTTTTGAGGCAGTCTTTTACGAAAATAATTTACACTTCTGAGAAGACATATAACTTTTAAGCGCCCAATTACTTCCTTTTATGGGGAATTGTGTGCAGACAGTAAACACAAGGATTCCTTCCTTTTTGTACTCTTTGACATCCTGAGAAGTGACTGTGTGTTATTGTAACTCACATTTTTTCTGCTACTATAAATCCTTGTTGCATGATATCTTCTTCACTTATTGTGCGTTTTTGGCTGGATAACTTGTATATACTCCTCATCTACTGCAAGTATTGATGGGAAGAATAAAAGGTAACTTCTGCAATGCTTCTAAGTCCAAGCAATCTTTCATTAAAAACTCGAAAAGCTATTAGCAGAATAGTCTAGACTTTAAGTTTAAGGTGCACTTCAAACAGAGCACAATACTTTAACAATGGAGTCATTGCCAGCTCCAGCAGGTAAATCGAACGTTAAACGCTTAAAGAAAGATCCTCCCTCACCACCAAAACCACCGTCTTCAGTCTCCATGGAATTATTGTTACAGGAGATAAGGGCTCTTAGACCTTTTGTTGAAGGAACAAACTCCAAATTGCAAATACTTCCCGATAATTGGTCTTTACTTGATACTGGAATCACAAAGGTGGAACAAAACGTCTCCTCCTTCACTGAAACTACCAAATGTGTGACCATCATGCAGTCCCAAGTATCCTCATTACAAAAGCAGGTCGAGGACCTTAAAAATCATAATCATAATAGGAGGAATAAGAAACGTATATATGGTCTGGTGGAAGGTGCAGAGGGGTCAGACCCCATTGCATTTTTGAAATCTTTTAACCCCAAAATTCTTCAAATGCCAGAGGATTTCATGCTAAACATACAATGCGCTCACAGACTGGGTCTTCTTCCTATTAATAATTCTCCATCTCAACGACCAAGAGGAGTCATCCTGTACTTTCTCAAGTACACAGATTTACTGAAGCTACTGTCTGCTGCTAAATCCATGCAGCGCATTTCATGGTCTGGTCCCAAGTTATTCTTCGCTCAAGATTATTCCAGGGCTACAGCTGCCAGATGAAAGGCCTTCTTGGATATGAGACCCGACCTTCGATCTATGGGCGCCAGATATGGTCTTTTCCACCCATGTTTATTCAAAGTCACTTACAATAATAAAACTACTTCTTATGAAGATCCAGTTTGCCTACAAAGCTTCATTAACGCACACAATATGGTTCATATGGTTTCTTCTGGCTCTCCTTCCTCAAGTATTACGTTTTTTTTTTAAACATGCTTCTGATATGTAATTTTTCCTTACACTGAAGACTTTCCTCTGCTACTTAATTATTGTCTATATTTTGGTAGTTTGCATCTAAACAAGTGTTAAAGTTTATGCCGTTATGACCTTTGTTGCTCGAGTTCTGTTATTATTTGTTCCACATTCTCTTTTTTTTCACTTTACAATTAATGTAGTACCCCTTTTTCTTCTTATAGACATGTTTACGGTTTGACATGCTGCTTCCACGGCTTTGCACAGTTCTCCACGGACAGTTGTCTACTCCATGTGGTACCTCCCGCCCCCACATTCGTATTCCCTTTATGTAGGTATGTTATTTTGTGCGTTTGTGGTCCTTTGTTCTGTATTTTATGTTCCTATTCCTCTCTTTTCAGATGTCTGTTTTCTTCTCTCTCCTTGATAGATTTTTCTCTAATATTCGTCCGCAAACTTTTTCTTTTCTTGCACTGCTCTGCCTTTGTTTCACTCTTGGTTTCATTCATCTGTATTTCCTAATACTATTTGGTTTGGGATCTATCCAATCATCTATTCTCTCCTCCTCCGCTTTTGCATTTTTATACTTACTTTTACTGAATCGGTCTACTGTTTCAGTTGTCTCTATCAATTTGTGGTTGAATCTCCATGGCATTGAAATTAATTTCTTGGAACATGAGGGAATTAAACTCTCCTATAAAGAGACAGAAAGTCTTGACTTACCTTGCCAAATTGAATACTGATATTGTTTTTCTTCAAGAAACACATCTTATAGATGCTGAATCCCTGAAATTTAAAAAGGGGTGGGTAGGGGAGATCTTTTTCTCTCAGGGGGATGGAAAGCAGAATGGTTTTATGATATTATGTCGTAAATCTCTCCCAGTTACGCTCATTTCACCAAATTCAGATGCGGATGGCAGATGGTTAATTGTTAAATTGTTGCTGAGGGGTGTTCCGGTTTCTTTGTTTAATGTCTATGCCCCTACTGGAGGAGACACTTCCTTCTGGCCTACTTTAGCTAAACAAATGTCTCAATGCATTGAGGATAACTAGATACTTGGCTGTGACTGCAACCAAAAGTTTAACGCTTTTATAGACAGGAGCTCTAAAGTGTCTTTTGTCCCAAACAAACCCAACAAATCCTTTGTTCATGCTATCACCCAACATAAACTTGTAGATGCTTGGCGTCTATGTAACCCGACTACCATGGAATATACTTTTTACTCTCCAGCCCATCAAACTCAATCAAGGATTGATTATATATTAATCTCTCACAATATCTCACAGACCCTCTTGCAGGCTGACATTGGCCTCATTATTTTATCTGATCAAGCTCCCGTTTCAATTGGTTTGGATATATTACCCAAGTCTAGCACTCCTAAAAGGTGGCGATTTAATAATGCCCTCCACTTAGATCCAAAATGTACCTTCTCGTTTGCCGCCTTTTTTTGATGACTACTTTGTAATAAATCAAAATGAGTCTTTATCTCCCTCCACTATATGGGATGCCTTCAAATCCTCTTCTAGAGACTTTATTATTAGCTTTGTTGTAAAGAAACTGAGAATTGCATGCAAACTTACGAAAGACGTCCTCAATGACATTAAAAAACTGGAGCACTCCTATTATACCTCACATTCGCAGGAAAGTCTTACAGCTCTCATAAAAGCTTAGTTACAGTTTAACAAAAGTTCAACTGATGATGCTTCTTTGTATTTGTTAAAATCTAGTGCAAAAATTTATGGAGTTAAAAATAAAGCGGGAAAATATTAGCTAACTATTTAAAGGTCAGACAAAACATATCAAATATTGATTCTGTGTACGATAATCAGTCTGTTTTAAAATTTCAGGATACTGAAATTTTAAATGAATTTTCTCTCTTTTACCTGTTCTTATATACTTCCGAAACACAACCTTCCGACCACTCATTGTCACAGTTTTTCTCAAACATTCACAAACCTCATCATGACCCATCGGATCTCCCCTCTTTAGAAGCAGAATTAATGCAACAGGAACTTCTAAATGTTCTTCAGACCCTTAAAAAAGACAAAGCACCTTGTCCAGATGGCTTCACTGTTGAATTTTATTTTCATTTTTCTAAGCTTCTCTTACCTAAATTACACACCTTATTACGCTATTTTCAGTGGTACAGAGCAGGAATATCGCCGCAAAAATATCGCCTAACATAAATATCGCCGCAAAAATATCTACAGGAAGAAATATCGATGAAAAAAATATCGTCTGACCAAAATATCGACAGACAGGTAAGTAATATCGTTAACATTAATATAGTTGTAATAAATATCGTTTACAAAAACATAGTGTACAATAATATCGTTTTTTAAATAATTATAAGTAATGTAGTGTTTTTAATGATTATTTGTAGTCAAAGTAGTATTTTTAGTAGTATATTATTATTTAATAATGTATTTTCAGTTGAATTTAGTATTAATAGTTCCGTAGCGGGTTGTGGGTTTATAGGGGAGTAGGGTGGGAAGTAATTTAAATATAATGAAATAATACATTAATTAATGTTTTAAATGAATATAAATAGTGCATTAAATAATAGTTAATTAAATTTAATTAGTTAATTGAATAATAATTATGTAATTAATTATGTTAATTTTTTTATTATTTTTAGGTGTGTGTACAGGATTTTTTTAGTGAAAATGTTTTTGGGTAAAGGGGTATTTTTAGGGTTCAGGGTCAGTTTTCAGTTTTTGGGTAAAGGGGTATTTTTAGGGTTCAGGGTCAGTTTTCAGTTTTTGGGTAAAGGGGTATTTTTAGGGTTCAGGGTCAGTTTTCAGTTTTTGGGTAAAGGGGTATTTTTAGGGTTCAGGGTCAGTTTTCAGTTTTTGGGTAAAGGGGTATTTTTAGGGTTCAGGGTCAGTTTTCAGTTTTTGGGTAAAGGGGTATTTTTAGGGTTCAGGGTCAGTTTTCAGTTTTTGGGTAAGGGGGTATTTTTAGGGTTCAGGGTCAGTTTTTAGTTTTTGGGTAAAGGGGTATTTTTAGGGTTCAGGGTCAGTTTTTAGTTTTTGGGTAAAGGGGTATTTTTTGGGTTCAGGGTCAGTTTTCAGTTTTTGGGTAAAGGGGTTTTTAAATATAATGAAATAATAGATTAATTAATGTTTTAAATAAATATAAATAGTGTAATAAATAATAGTTAATTAATTTTAATTAGTTAATTGAATAATAATTATGTCATTAATTATTTTAATTTTTTAATTATTTTTAGGTGTGTGTACAGGATTTTTTTAGTGAAAATGTTTTTGGGTAAAGGGGTATTTTTAGGGTTCAGGGTCAGTTTTGGGTTTTTGGGTAAAGGGGTATTTTAATTATATATATGTATTATTGTTGTTATATAAAGTAATGTGTAAAATTAATTTATATGTCCACATTTATTAAGTTTATAATTAAAAAGTGTAGTAAATTTGTTTGAAATAGTTAAAAAATAAAAGTAATGTAATGTATTTTGTTAATAGTACTTATATTTATTTATTATTTAATGTAATTTTAATTATTTTAAAAAGTCGATATTTTTTACATCTATATTAATTACAACGATATTTTGGAGTCGATATTTATGTACTTACCTGTTTAAGTATAGGGTGTCGATATTTTTGTAAACGATATTTTTGCAACGATATTTATGTCAGCTATATTTTTGTTTTCGATATTTTAACACCCTACCATTTTCAGTCAATGAATGGGTCCACAGGATCCTTCTCAGAAGCACACTTTTGTCTTATTCCCAAAGATGGAAAGGATCCTAAACACTGTAAAAATTATAGACCCGTGATATGCGGCTCCCTGAAACATGTCCATGTAGGGTGGGGAGGGTTGGGAGAAGGGAGAATAGAGGTGATGGTTCATAAAAACTGCTGCTGAAAATATGTGATTCATGTAATAACATTTTTACGAGTGATGAACGAAATGTTGTCATTGGAATGCTCTACAATCTGTTTCAATAAAACTGTTTAAAAAAATAATTATAGACCCATCTCCCTGGTTAATATTGATTACAAACTCTTTTCAAAAGCACTTTCCCATTTACCATCATTGCTGGGGAGGGAGCAGTCTGGTTTTGTTAAGAGGCGGGTTATAACAGACAATACACGATTATTCTTCAACGTCTTATCAAAATCCTCCCATCTAAAATATTCTCTAGCAGCTATAGCACTGGATGCAAAAAAGGCTTTTGATAGAGTTGAATGGAAATATGTATTTTATACTCTTAGATGGTTTGGTTTTGGCTCGAATTTTATTAATTTAGTTTCTCTCCTTTACTCCAGTCCTTGTGCTGCTGTTTGTGCTAATGGTTTGATCTCCCCCTTTTTCAAACTGGGTAGAGGGGTACGTCAAGGCTGACACCTTTCTCCTTTTTTGTTTAATCTGGCATTAGAACCTTTTATATCTAAATTTCGTCAAAACCTTAGCATACATGGATTTCAAACCTCAAATGCCCATATTAAACTTGCAGCATGCACTGATGATATTTTACTTTTCATGTTGAGACCGGATGATTCCATTCCTGCTTTTTAGCTACAGTGCAGTCTTATTCCCTCATATCTGGCTACAAATTGAATAATGACAAATGCGAATTTCTCCCCTTGACCAAATACACTTTTTAAACGGAATTTAGCACTTCTAGATTCACATGGAGTTCCCACCATATTAAATATCTAGTTATATACGTTACCTCCTCATTGTCTGATAACACTTTGCATGAATAAGTGCATTCAAATCTCTCAGAATTAACAGCTAAATGGCAACCCTTATACTTATCTTGGTGGGGTCGATTAGACACCATAAAGATGATGCTAACACCTATCATATTGTATACGATTGCCAACATTCAAATTCCTATCACCACTTTTTAAGAAGATTAAGTCAATTCTCTCCTCCTTTGTATGGAGTAATAAGAAACCTAGAGTGTCTATATTTAAATTATCACGTCCTAAGATGGAAATAGGAGTTAATTATCCTGATTTCAAGTCCTATCAGACAGCTTTTCTTTTGTGCCAAGCTTCACTTTGGCTGCATGACTCTACAGACGAATCCCCTCTATGGACCTCTATTGAACAACTCTTTCTATCCCCCTTTTCCTTTCTTGAACACCATTTCGTTTCACGTAAGCCACAATCCCTTTCTACCCCATAATAAAACACACCTCCAAACTTCTGGACTCTATATCCCCTCCTACTCATCTCACCCAGGACTCTTTCCTTGGCTTACTGATTTGGCATAAGAAAAATGTAACCATCCGAGGTAAACCTTTTTATTGGAAGACATGGAGACAGGGGGGCTTAGTATGGCTTCATCAGCTGTTTCTTAATTCAAATGTTGTAACTTTTGACACACTCAGCCAATCATTTGGTTTGCCTTCTTCTTTTATTCACAAATATAACCTGCTTAAGACAACGGTTATGAATGTACTCATTCAACTTCCCAATGCACAAGCCACTCCCACTACTTTAGTTCCCTTTTCAAAACTCTGTACTTTATTAAAAAACATCTCCTAAAGCTTCCACTATTTATAGACATTTGCAAGATGCAGCTATGGAAAGGCAGAAATCTAAAATAGAACAAGCTTGGGAACAAGACTTTGCAACTGACTGGCCATTATCCCTTTGGAAAAACATATGGATTAAATTGAGCAGATTATCCAGGGCTGCCAACACAACACAAACATTGTTTTTTGTCTGTAACAGGCTCCTACTAACACCAGCTACAATGAACAAGAGATTTCCAAATACACTAGATACGTGTTGGACGTGTATGTCAGCGAAGGCTGATCTTTTTCATATGCTATTTTCTTGTCAACCTGTTTGTTCCTTTTGGCAACAAGTATGGTCTCAGATTAACCTGATTTTTGACACTAAGCTTCCTTTTTCTTTCGCTCATGTATTCCTGGGTAGTCTCTCTTTTGTTTGGGAGAAGGTTGCACTCAATGTCAAGAATATTGATTTATTGCTAACAATTGCTTTTCAGCAAATCACTATTAATTGGAAGAACTTTTACAAGATTTCCTATAAAGCTTGGTGGTATGCTGATTGTCATAATCATAGATTAGACACTACTTCTGTTTACCCCTATGTATGGCTATGAAACGTCTGTACCTGTGGTCACCAGTTACAATGTACATTGATACATGTGCCAAAAAAATCTTCTAAACTCTGCCATCCCAAAAGGAAGTTCTGAAACCTCCCTCATTCCCCTAACATGTTCCTACTATGATTGCAATCTAATGCTGTTCATATTTCATTTATTTTGCTTGATTTTTCCACTCTTACTGACTATTCCGATTCATATAATTTTGTAATAGCCTTCTACTGTATTGTTATAATCTTGATATTCTGTACTGTATACAGACATCCTTTATTTCTTTAATAAAACTTTTTTGAACTAAAAAAAGAAGTGACCCGGCATGCTACAGGCCTAATTCACTCATTGATGCCATGGTTAAGGTGCTGGCCAGAGTCCTTCTTGCACGTTTGGAGACTTGGGCAACCAATGTAGCAGCAAATACAAAATTAAAAGACTCTAAAGATATACCACTCACTTACTTAGATAGCGTCAGGTGGGGGGCATGTTTGGGCTTTGAATAATGTCCCCACATTTTCACTATGCCCAAGAGTTTTTCACCCTTTCTGTCCATGGGCGTTGGCTTTGGATCATAAAGGCCACACTGTTTACAACCAGACCAAATACTAGCAAAACAGAGTATTTGAATTCCTATAAAACCTGAAAAAATGATGAATTTATGCAGGGCTTTAAGTGGGCTTGGTCCTACTGTTGCTCAGCACCGGTAGTTCTAAAATATAGGTGATGGGATGGGTCCCGATCAAGCTCTTCATTTTTACCCTTAGGCTGAAAAAAATAAATCTTAAATCTGCAGCTGTACCACCGTTCACTGCCTTTGATGTAATTTAAAAAAAACTTGTTAGATTTCTTTTATAGTCTAATCATTTCAGAACTGACACTCTTTCAGTATGCTCTACCATGAAGCCATAGTTGTTGCTTATTTATCTTATGAAACTAACAACCATTGACAAAGCCAAGAGTCCTAGCCTGTTACTTGTTGAATTATATATCTGGATTTGATTAAAGAAGCAGAAAATACCAGTCGGAGGGCACACTATGCTAAGCACAGATTTTCAGCTTATGTGTTTCTAAGCCACGCCCTTAATTACATCCGCCACGCCCCTCTGAGAGACCTCCCCCTCTTATCTCACCCCCAATTTTTTCCTCCCACTGAAAGCCCTGGGCTTGTGGTCCTAAATTAAATAAAAATATTTATAATTGATTTCCTAAGTAGCAGGGAATAAAGCAGCTGTTATACTAGGGCCGGAGGTTCTGCCGTTGCCCTCTGCCAGGCTGCAGAGTGCTGGTCGTACTTAGCATAATTGCGGATTTGGCGTCTCCACACTAGGCCTGGGTGGTGAACTCCACACCGTTGGCAGAGTTTGTGGAGTTTTCTGCACTCCGCGGAGCTCGTGGAGTGCAGAAAACGTTGCTCTGCGTAGCGCAGCAGAGTTTTTTTCTTGTTCGCGCTCACTAGCGGTAAGTTGGCGAGCACGAGCTGGTAGAATTTCTACTCAAGCGGCAGGAAGATCACCACGAATTGCACTTCGCGGCGCACTCTGCCACTTGCAGAACTCCGCTGAATGTTTTTTGTCACTTCTCAGTGAACTCCGCTCAGGCCTACAAAAGTCCACACGCGGTGTTCAAGAACGTGTAGCCAATAGAATACTCAGCCAATCATGTAGAAACTATGGCTGTCCTCAGACTCAAGCCTATTCACAACTTACTTTAAGAAAGTGTTGGTATACCTCGGTCAAAGATGCAGAAACAAACTTCATCTTAGTACAATTGGAAATCTTTACTAAGCTAAAATCCACCCGTGAATTAATTCTCAAACACAGGTAACAGAGTTCTCTACAAAGGCAGTTCCTCAAATGAAGGGATAAGGGCCAGGACCAGAAGAATGCTGAGAAATTAAACAGCAGATATAGCTGTCGTACAAACTTGTGAATAAAATTGACTCATCGTCCTCCACTGCGAGGTGTGGCCACAGAATCTGTGGTAACCGAGCTGGAGAGTGTAGGACAAGGGTTGGGAAAGCAAGGAGCAGGTGTAGAAGTTTCGATGTTCACCTGCCAGTGGAAAGTCATTGGATTAAAGTTCAGGCTCCCGCCCACTTACACATGCTCTTTCTAGCACGTGCCTTGTTCTTTCAGTCACTTGCTGCCTGATCTTTCAACTGTTGCCACACCCGATTTATGCTGTTCACTCAGTTTGGAGTAAGGTTTACCCACTTCAGGCTACACTCTTTTGAAAATCTCACACCTCAAGGTTTCTGACTGCTTATTGGACTATGCTTCATTGTGAAAGTAATAACTGGATGTTAGGTAAGACATGCCAGACCTATGCAGTCAACCCTTTCTGCCATTTATCGAGACAGAGTGGCCAGGTCCAGTATAACCCTTGCCCACTCAATACTACTAACTCTCTTGGGTTCCACCTGAGCATTTTTCCTTTTGTCTCCTACAGGTGACATTTCTGTGGTGGCGATGTTACATTCTTTCACTACATTCACTAGACTTCCTATGATTTTTTCCTCACTGCTATTCCTGACTCACAGTATTAGTCCGGACCGCTAGTAGAGGCAGCAGTCTTCTGACTGCAGTTTCTTCTACCAACGGGGTCTGATTGCCTCCCCTACCAGATCTCCTATTATTTCTCTTCGAAAGTGGCAATAGTCAGGACGAAAGCATAACCTGGAGTGTGAAGTCATTTCTTCATCAAGGCAACTGGTCCCTGTAGCGCACATGATCCTAAAACACTTATCAGAAAAAGTCTCATCTGATTTGCAAGAAGAGAAAAGCTTAAAAGCTTGTTATGAACTTTGTAATGCCGCAATATTAGAATGGCCAACATTCGACCAAAACGTATATACATTATCCCTGTTGCATTGTGTACACATACATGATGTATGTTGGTTGTGTCGTCAGTAACAGCTATGAAGTTTGAAGTTCATTTTGTAGGGTCAGCCATGTTCAGGAGGCAAGATGTATGGGTAGAGAGCAAAACCTGAGCGAGAGGCAGCAAAGTAGTCAACAGGAACCATGAGATTTGATTAAGTATTGTGGTGGCTCCTATTTTGTAGAGATCCTCTTTTAAGAGGAAATTCTCCGGCTCCTATCTGAATTGCATGAAGCTTGGAGCGTTTCTAAAGTTACATGAAAGTTACAGTGTTTAATTTGTACAGGAGTGAATGCTGGTGTCAGAAGCTCTGCTCAGAAGCCTGCGGCTGGTGCAGTTAAATGTCATTGAGCTGAATACAAAAGCTGCATATCCTTAAAACCTGAGTGTCTCTTTAATCCATTACAAGACACTCTCTGCCACTTTATCTCACTCTTGCAGGATCCCGCTTTCTCACTTTGTTACGGTTTTTCCATCTGTCTCTTTCTCTGTCTTTCTGCTTCATGTGTTTTCCCTCTCTTACTCTTGATTAATGCCGGATGAAGAAGAATAAGTGCTGGTCCCCAAAAATAAGTGCCCGTGGCCCCCACCATCAACCACCAGCTAAAATTAAGCACAGATGTCATGCTATATTCAAGGACTGCTGTTGGACAAGGTCTTGCCTCTGTTTTTCTCTTCTTTGTAGTGTTTCTGTTTCTAGTCTGGCATCATCCATCCATGGTGGCTATTTCTTAGGCATACTGCTGTCAAGGTTTTTGGTGGTCTTGTACTTGATGCAGTTAGTCTGGAAGATGATGTGGGCTTTGATGCGTGCCAATATAGTTCCTTGGGATTTGGGGTGCTATTGAAATACTTTAGACCTGTTCTGAGTAGTACGGCAACATGTAGGATGCCCTTTAGGTGTACCTCTGTGGTAGCATGGAGACTATACAAAAGGATATTGCCTTCATCCGGGTGTGAGTGAAAAGTTATCACTTCATTTTGGAGGGAGAGTTGGTGCAAACGGACTTGCTTTTTGTTGCAAGGTGTTCTTTAAAGGAGATTATTGCGTTGAAAGTTAACTTAAGAAGTTGCATGTCATCAGGGAGCTAAAACCATTTAGGTTAATTTCAGAGAGCCTGACTTGGATTTGCAATTCGTTGTTGCTGTTCGAGAACAGGAGCAATTATGCCTTTGTAGGGTTGAGTTTGAAGCACACACTGGATATACAATTCAGAGTGAGATCAAAACTGAAATTGAGAAGCTGGATACTTTGAGTTGGGTACATTTTCAATGTCATTATTATATTGATAGACTTTTATCCTACTGTCAATGAAAAAAATGTATAATAGTAAATGTTGCTGATATAGTGAAGCCCTGGAGTACTGTGCTAATGAGCTTCTTCTCTCAATGAAAAGTGATGACTAGTGAGGTAGGAAGTTGAATGTGAATTACTTCATGACTGTGTTGATGAAATCCATGTGCTTTTCCAGTTTATGGAGTAACACTTGGTAGTTGACAATATCAAAGACAGGAGAGAGGTATCGAAGAATCCGGAGGCAGAGGCTCTTCTTGCTGGTGATCCTGAGAACATTGTTGAGCCCTGAGCAAGTCATGGAAAAGGTTGTTCATGCAGATCTGGTTTTGGATGTGTATGGACACTGCCTTCTTTCCGATCTATGCTAGAGGCAGAGAGGGAAGAAGTGGAGCTGAAAAAGACAGGAGTTGGAACCATTTATGTTTTACAGTCCTCCCCAGACATGGAACCCTACCTTCAGATTGTCACCAAGCCCTTCCATCGCTTTTTGTTAACAAGATTCAGGTTTAATTTAATTCATCTTACTTTAGGAAGTTTCCCCCATTGGGGAAAACCAGAGGACTCCCCACCGTGCTCCTGTGACAATTTCTCTACCCAGGACACCCTCCATGTAATTTTGTTTTGTGATAAATTTTCCACCTTACGGAAAAAATTCCTATATCCAATACTGCCGTGAAGCGGGGTTCCTGCAGGTTAGACCCGCACTTTGATATTTGCAATTGCTCAGTAGTGTGCGTACCATCTTCAGCGTAGCCAGTTTTCTGGTAGCTGCAGCCAGAATAAACAACAAAAAAGATACAGATATGCACTAAGCAAAGCAATGCAGTATGAAAAGATGAGGGGGGTATTGAGTCCTTTCTATTGCGTAAAATGAATTGGGGGTTTTAAACTTTTTAGTGCTGTACACGTTACGGTCATATAAATAATGTACTGTTTTGCACATTTCATGCACTGCTTTGCACAACTCATGATTTGTATATAGTGTACATATATGACTGTTTATAAGTGTATATATATTTATTTATTGTATTAACTCCTCTTTTATTTTCACTGATTGATTTTATGTATAAATGATTGTATGTTCTGCTGCTTCTTTTATGATTTTAATTAATCGAAATAAAGAGTTTTGACTGACTGACTGACACTGCCTTCTGATTTTTCTGACAAACAGAGAGTGGGTGGGGGATGGGACAGTGCTTATGAAGACTTGCTGAATTCATGGTTAGATATTTCAGCAGGGGCAGGATGTGTCCAGTTTTGAGGTCATCAGGCAAGATTCTTTACTAGAAGTAGGCATCGTCAATGTGTAGGAAGCATGTCAGGCCATCTACATGCAGGATTTCATGATGGATTGCAGAAAAATGTCAATCATTGTGGGTGGTTGCCTTGAGGCAACTAATGATGTCAGTGAAGTCAGTCTGCAAGAGCAGGTTGAAGGTTGTCAATTTTGGGGTTCGTTGCATTGGTGATTGGGAGGAAGGGTGATGGTATTTTGGGGTTGTGGATGTTGGTTCTGATTTGATTATGTTCTCTGTGAAAAGGTATTTTAAACTAAGAATGCTAGGGGGCAGGAATTGGTTTGGGGCAGGCCCAAGGCCCAGTTGCCCCGTAGCCCCAGCTGGCTGCCCAGGTAGTGCCCATTGTGGTGCTGGTGGGAGTTGGCACCATTCTCCTTTGCTTCTACCCAGGCAGTAGCAGTTGATTTCATTGCTCCCATCCAGATGAGAGCAAAGTTGTTTTTTCTCCCCGGAGGACTGAGGTCAGGGTATGCTCAAACTCTCACGGGCAGAAAACAGCAGTGTCCCAGGAGATGGGGTCCCTGGGGCACTGCTTAGATCTGGCCCTGGTGGGATTGAGTCCCCGCGGCCGATCTACTGCATAGGGTGGGGAGTTGCATGCCCTCTATAAGGATTTACCACACATATAGTGGGTAAACGTCCAAATGTATTCCGTCCATTAGGTTACCTTCAGCTTATTGGTTTCTAATCCACTGCTGCCTAAACCCACCAGAGAATACATTTTCCCCCCATTCTATATTACATATTCAACATTCTACCAAATCTACACATCTGCCCCTTATACATACAAATTACAATTGTCAACAAGAAGAAAAGAGAGAGCTTATGCTTTACAACCTAAATACAATACTAAAATAATATCTCTATGAAGATATGTACACAAGAAGTATTCTTATAAAACATCATAATGACATGGAAGTATGCATGCACTTAGTAAATTGTCCACAGCACGCAAATGCAGATGCTCCAGTATATTCAATGACAGTTAGTACGATTCTTCTTCTTCATCACCTTGTGTCTTTTTAGACACTTGCACACTCTCCCCAAACTCCACACAGATCCATCCTCCAGAATCACTACACTGCGTTTTACTTCTTTTATCTTGACTGGTTGGGAAAATGTATTTTCCCCTTTCCTGATAATTCTGCCTTTTCTCTCTGCCACCCAATCACCCTTCTGTAGATCCATTCTTTTGAGACCCTACTTAGTGTCATAATATTTATTTCGATTTTTATTGTTTCTCTGTCACACTCTTTTTTTACTACTGCATTGCAGTCAACCCAAATACACCCTTTACTTTTAAATCATGCAGGAATTTCCTTCCTTTCTGGTTTCCTTCCTTTAAGGGAAATGAATGGTGCCACTTCTGTCATTGAGGGAGGTGAGACTCTATATGCCGAAATCAATTTCCTTAACTCCTCTTTCCATGAAAACCCATTGACCAAGGACAGTTAGATGTTCCCTGTTCCCCATAATTAGACGATCGACTTGCTCGATTAGTCCATTGGCCTGAGGTCAAAGTACTTTTAATTAATTAATGAAGGTAGGCTGATAACAAGGTTGTCAGCAAGGCTGCCTTCCTTTTGCAAGCCTGGTTTTTCTTCACATTTGCATACAGCTTAAGCACTTCAGACAAAACATTGGCTACTCACATGAATGTGAAATAATCAGTTGTTTATGATCCAGGGTTGCAGGTTTATTAACGTCTGTACCCTACACAGACTTCAACTCGTTGCTAGTTATGTAAGGATTCACAAAACATAATGGATAAACGTCCAAGTTTATTGTGTCCATTAGGTTACCTACAGCTTATAGCTTTCCAATCCACTCCTGCTTCAACCCACCAGAGAATACATTTTCTCCACATTCTAAATTCTATATTACATATTTAAAGTTCTACCAAATTTACACCCTCCCTCCCAAATTATATAAACCACCTCAGGGATGGGGTCCCTGGGGCCTCATAAAGACATGGGTAGGGGCGCCCCTTGCCATTTCCCTTTTAAAACTGGATTGGGCCCTGGGGATGGGGTCCTCCAGGCCGAGGCACGGGGAGTGGAGCCCACCCCCAACCCTTTAAAAGTGTGCCAGGCCCTAGGGATACGGTCCCCTGAGCTGAAATAGGCTCTGGGGGGATGCACATCCCTCCCTCTATAATTTCAAATAATGAATGTGGTTTATCCCCTGGGCTCTAGCCCACCCCAGGAGTCATTTAATAAAAAAACAAAAAGTCATCATTTTGTGTTTTTTTTTATCACGATCCTGCTGGAGAACCGTGGGATAGCTAAAACATTTTTTTTTTTAGTTTATCCCAGGTGGGTCCTCCCGGGCCCCTCCCCCCACAAGGGCTAGTCGACAAGGATCTCCCTACCCTGCCCTGCCCCCTCATATCATATTTTAAATACATTTCAAGACAGAGGACCAAGTCCCAAAGTCCTGTAATGGCTGCTGCACCATTTCTTTTCCTGTTCTAATCATCCAATTAGAGCACGAGATTCCACAGGAGCCCAGCTGAGCGGTAACAAAATTCCCCCCTTGGCCAATCAGATTGCTCTGTTTTTTAAGTTGGCGTACGAGAGTCTTGCAAACCCAACCTTCCAGATAAACAAAGTTTCTAAACCTTAATTTCAGAAAAACTACTGAACAGATTTCCACCAAATCACAAAAAGCACTCTGTCAGGACTAAGATCTATCTTTGGGACTCGCAATTAGGAAGGGGCGTCCCTTCCTAATTGCGGGTCAACATGCAATGCACTGATGTTTTGAAGCCGCATTTGCGTCCGCAAAACACTTGCAGTTTACCACCTACTTCAAGTAGGTGGTAAACCACTGGCAAAGGGAAAAGGGTCCCCAGGGGACCCCTTCCCCTTTGTGAATATGTGGGAAAATACTTTTTAAGAGCAGGCAGTAAACATTTTTTGCTTTGCTTACAACTTTGGCACAGTTTAACAATTCATCACTAAACTTTCCACAAAAAAAGTTCATCCACCTCAGCTCCTTCCTGGAAAGTTTTGGGAGGAAAATTGAAGAGCAATACTGTGAAAATGACAGAACGCAATTACACCAAATTTGGCAGAAATGCTATTTTGCAAGTCAGTGACTTGCAAAATAGCATTTGTACTTGCTGTCACCCTTTTTTGCGGCAGCAAACAGGAGGATATCCCGTTTGCGAACGCAAAAAAGGGTTGTACATCAGGCACCTAGGGGCACATGCATCAATCTAGGATTTTGCATTTCCTAAATAGCGAAAATTAAGGAATCGCTATTTAGGAATTGCAAAATCCTATGCATCAAGAAATCCTGATTTTTTTTAGGATTTCTTAAATTTCGGAATTTGCGATTCCTTAATTGCGAATCGCAATTAAGGAATGGCATTACATTGATTCCTATGGGCCTAGAGGCCCATAGGAATCAATGCCGTTTTGCATTTCTTTTTTTAGGAAATCGCTATTTGTTGATGCATTGCAAGGGTGCAGAGGGGGGTCCAAAGGACCCCCCCCTGCACCCCTGAAATGTATTTTAAAGTGCATGTTTCACACACACATGTCCTAAGGACATGTGTGTCTGTAACATGACACTTTTCAAAATGCTTTTTTGTGCTTTTTGAAACAATTTCGCAAATTAACACGAGGGTCAACCTCGTGTTAATTTGCACTTCCTATTTCAAAATTCGCATTTTTTTTAAAAATGATGCATTGCATTTAAGGAATCGCACAAATGCGATTCCTTAAATGCATTCGCATTTTTAGGAAATGCAAAAAAAACGAATTTTGAAAAAATGTTTCATGCATCCCAAAAACGTATTTAGGAAGCGCAAACGGCCGAATTTACCGATTCGCACCGTTTGCACTTCTTATAATAATAATAATAATAATAATACAGATGCTTGTAGAGCGCGAACAGCTACCTCAGGTGAGGTGTCCCGGCGCTAGTGAGTCCTGCAGAAAAAGCGAATAGTCAGGAGGAAGATAGGTTGATGCATGTGCCCCCTAGTGATTTGCCAGTTTTTGGGATTAAGGTTCAAATATTAGTGATATATTGACAGTTGGACCTGCAGAAGCACCGCAGTGGTTTTGCAGGACCGCAAATAAAAAAATTACAGTGATCTCATTGGCAGAGTGGGCTTTTTCATGCCGGCCTTCTCAGTGCTGTGAGACAAGAGTGGTCCCTCGGTACCGAACAATCTGACTGGCTGGTCATCATACAGAAATGTTGCATCCATCATTAAAGCACAAAATGACTCCCTGTGTCCTGAAACGTAAAAAAATAAGATGTAAGGAGAACGGTAGGGACACCGAGTTGGCAATGCAGTGAGCGCTAGATAAATAGTTTTATTTATTTACTTACTATACTCTTTGCCGTCATATGTCTGACTCCACTACCCTCCCACCCTCCCCCTCCCCCGTCTCACCCTCACCCCACTGACCCGCAGCACTTACTCTGCGAGCCGCCACTGCATGCTGGCTTCCAGAGGAGTACAGTGTGAGACCAATAAAAAAAGTTAAAACAAAAACACAAGCACCTACTGCGTACAACCTTCACCCTGTACCAGATTCTTTGTGGGAAGGTGACCGCTTGTATGCAATCATTGAAACGCGGATGGCGAAGCCCCTGCAAAGCATAGCCTACGCCTTGTGCATGAGTATTCAGAGAGCCCTCTTCCTCAAGGCACCCACACCTCCTTGAGTGACCAAGCCCCTATTACTCACACCTTTCACATTGCATAGAATTCTTCACAGAGAACCCACTCACTCTAGACACCCCAACTCCAATAAATGTCCAAGCCCCTACTACACACACACTTCGCCTTATATGGATGACTCAAGGAGAATTAAGGGGCTCAGATGTCTGAAGGAAGTGAACTCTCCGTGAAGATTTTGCATTGTACAGAAGTCTTCATGAAGAGTCCACTCCCACCAGATACCTGAGCTCCATTTGGTGGCCAAGGCCCTACTATGCAAACACCTCTCCCTCTAGACAAAGGAGCCCTATTAGGTGGCAAACTCCATACTATGCACAAACTTTGCCTTGTACAGAGTTTTTCATGGAGAGTCCACTCACTCTAGACATCCGAGCCCCACTAAGTGACCAAACCCCTACTACTCAAACCATTCACCTTGTACAGAAGTCTTCATGGGGGTCCATTAGGTGGCAAACCCCCTCCTACACACACCTTACATATTGTTTAGACGTTTTCACAAATAGCCCACTAGTCAGTCAGTCAGAAATATGTTTATTGGGGGGGGGGGGGGGGGCGCTAGAGCGTGCACGGCAAGATGACTGCACCCTAGTGCTGCTCTGCCTGGCCAGGCTACAATCCGCCAAATATCTGCCTTAAAGCTACGCATCGGCTTCCTAAACTGGACTGGGAAGTGTGGTGCTGCGACCCTGCGATGAGTGGAAGCAAGTTCTGTGACTTTTGCCTGCTTTAATGCCGAGATCGCAGACAGTTACAGTGTTGAGCGAGCACTCCCAAAATAGCGCCAGCCGTGTTCCCCTGACCAGGCGACTCACGGAGTGTCTTGTCCATGCAGTGCGACATACAGTGGAGCTCTTGACCTAGGGTAGCTCGACTGCATTAATTGGCCCCAGCAGTGAGAAATCAGCCATGGAGTGCGGCGACGGCGGATTGCAGAGGCCGCCCGACAGTGCCTCCTGCGTACCTGTAATCCAGACGTCGCCTGGTGCGGATCGCGAGCTCCTTACGACTGGCGGTGGTGAGTGGGGTGCGGCACCTTGGGCCCGTGACTGCGAGGCGGGTGGGGCCCCAGGATTGGCGCTGCGCTCTGCAAACTGCTGCTGGGCTTTGAGGGGCTGAGCAGTCTGCGGGCCGCATTCTGCATGAGCTCCACAGGATTGTGCCGCGGCACCGCCCGCTGCTACAGGGCTTATAGCTGGTCACTGTGCGGTCGAGCCTGCATCGTCCCTGATTACATAAAACCTGCTGCTGCCTCTGCTTCAGGGATCTTAGGGGTGTTGTGTGAGCGGTGCAGGCAATGCTGGCATTATAGGACAGTGTGCTATGAGGATCGTGTTCCTTTTTCCTCTGCTGAACCTTGGCCTAATTCACCATTCTATCCTACATAAGTGAGGCACTGCTGTCTACGTTGTGGTATATGTCTGGGGACCGCTGTGAGTTCTGCCTTTACGGCTGGTGGTAGGCCCAACAACCCGGGGCTTGGGCTTTTGCTACTAGGCCCTTTTCGATTCTGCATGCAGTACAGGCTCCTTCCCTATAAGACACTATAAACACATCATTATTGCCAAACAATTATCTGGGACACTTCATCCTTCATTTGTGATCCACCCAAGAGTGTGGGTGCGCCCTGCTTATATTCACTATGGGGACGGACAGACAAGTCACAGCCTCACCTCACGTTTGAGGCGCATAAGCCCTCCAAGTCCTCACAGAAGGCCGCTTCGGACTCGGAGGCGGACGTCCATGGAGACAAACCCCCTGCACTGGAAATTACTTTACTAGCGATGTTGTGTAGCCACCAATCCATAGAGGGTACAATTGCGGCTGTGAACCACCGTCTGGATCATTTATCTGCACAACTTGAAAAACAAAATGCACATATGAGGAAGTAGAACAGTGTGTTTCAGCTACTGAGGATGAGCTAAGTGAGGTGTCAGGTAAAACGCTGAACATGGAGAAGGTGCTGTCCCTCATACAAGCCAAGAATGAAGATTTCGAATAGCGGTCCTGGCACAATAACATCAGACTGACTGTGCTGCCGGAGTCCACAATTGTGGGGAAAATGGAACATTATATTGAAGCCCTATTGGCACTTAGCACCGGTCCCACATGTTTGTTGTTGAGGGTGCGCATAGCTCACTTGCAGCAAGGTCACCTCCTGGCGCCGCTCCCCGTCCTATCATGGCAAGACTATTATACTATAGAGACCGGGATACTGTTTTACGTCTAGCTAGTTTTACATCTAGGGACTATCGAGTTCCAGGGCAATACTTTGGCTTTGTTACCTGACTTCACAGTTGCTGTGCAATCCGCTAGAAGGGAGTTCAAAGCAGTGAAGAAATTCTTACAATCTGAAGGAGTGCCCTATGCCATGCTGCATCCTGCACGTCTGCGTGTAGGGCCAGATGGTGATTCCAAGATTTTTTCCAATCCTAAAGCTGCCATGGAACATGTGAAACAGCTGAAATGCAGGCGACGTGAAACTAACACGCCTCATGATGAGGAAGATTGACTTGCAATGATGCTAAATGCTGTTGTTCTTTATTTTTTGTAATTGATGCTACTCACTCAGGAATGTAATCTGTAGATGCCGCTATATCCGTGAATTTTTATTGGTCGGCTTCTCCCACTTCAGGATGTCATTATGTCCTTGTTATAATGCAGTCTGTTATGACACAAGACTTAGACCTGCTCGGCCACCTCTCACTAGATGGGAGGCTGGTTGTACTCTGCGTCCCCCAAATGGGTGTACCCAAATGCAAAGTTGTTGTGCTTGTTTTTGTTGGGGAGGTATTTCGCGAAATTGGGATGGCTAAGGCATTGTTGGGGATGCTGAAGTGGGTGGGGGGTTGGGTTTGGGGGGTTTTATGGGTGGACTAATGACGCATTCTTTCATGCATTGGTCGTAATGATCTGTGGTAGTTATATGTCAGACAGGATGCATAGCATCAGTATCTATCTCATGTTGAGTGTGCGGTGTGAGTGGTGTGGTTAAGTTAGTTACTTGGAATGTGCGTGGACTTAACTCTCCGAAAAAGATCAGGTCTGTCTTTGCACACTTGGATAGACTGGGGTGTAGGTAGCCTTACTTCAGGAGACACACTTCACAAAGGACTCTGCACAGAATATAGGTACGCAGTGGGCAGCTATGAAAATTTAGTCCTCGTACTCCACCTATTCGAGGGGGCTGATGATACTTATTAAAAAAGGGGTTCCCTTCACTTTGCTAAAAAAGGATGCGGATGAGCATGGGCGTGTAGCAATTGTGTATGGACAATGGGGGGGGCAGGTCTGTATTATTGGTTAATGTGTACGGGCGAAATATTGATGGCCCGCCCTTTTTGTGTGGCTCCGAATCTCTGTGTTCCCACAGGCTGAGATAATCTGGGGGGGGGAGATTTCAATGTATGCTTAGATATAACCTTGGATAGAATAGGCAGTGGCACAGGGAGGCTTAAGCAGGCAGCGGAGTCTCTTCTGGGGATATTGCATGCGGGTCAGTTGTTTCATGTCTGGCGGCTTCAACTTCCAGGTGGTCGCGAAAGTACGTTCGTATCTTTGGTCCATGGGACCTGGTCCCGTATTGATTACTGGCTTGTCTCTGAGGCAGTCTGCACCTGGGCGGTGCGAGTTGGACATATGCCTCGCACACTTTCAGACCACTCTCCAGTGGTTTTTGACCTACATGACCTACCCTTATGTGAGAGGCCACCTTTTGCATGGAGACTTCAAGCCACTTAACTCGCGGACCCAGTTTTACAAACACACTATTGGCGAAGCAATTCGCAATTCTTTTCGCAAAAATGAGGGGTCAGTTGATAGCGCAGGCATGTTGTGGGAGGCGTTTAAAGTGACGATTCGAGGTTCTTGTAGTAGTGCGCAGTCTGGAGTTTTATGAGATCTCTGGCACAGACTACATAAATTGGCATCCGAGATCTCTACACTTGAGCAGGACTATGAGGAAAATCCCTCCCCACGCACGCTAGCCAAGATCAGAGATCTGGTCACTGACCATAATGAAACGGTTGATCAAGAGTTGCAACACCGTTCTCATCGTGCAACTGCTCGATATTATGGGGAGGGAGGCCGTCCTAGTCATTCCCTGGCATAGAAATTGTCGGTGCTGCGCAGTCAAGAGTTTAAGGATCCACAAGCTGTTTCCGCAGGAGTGCCAGGAACTGATGATAAGCCCAACCCCTCCCTCTAATACCACCGCGTCTATCAGACCATAGCACGCGAAGGTGAAAAGAGGGAAAGGAGGGAACAAAACAAGGGAAGGAGGGGAGAAGACACCTTGGACCAGAAACTTCAGCAGGTTGGACACAGGCACTGTAAAGAAAGAGGACAATGAACAATGTACAAGTGAAGAAAGCCCACTAGCCTATATTTCTCTGTCTTTCACCTCACCTATAGATAATAGTAAAACTCCTCTCTTGGGCACCACACGTTTCCTCTTTTAACTGCCACAGCAAAACACTCTTCACTAGTTTGTTTTATGGTTGACCTACACAGAAAGAGACAAACAATGAGACATAAAGGTATGCTCCTACTCTATGAGAAAAAGGTCCGCTAGTCCAGGACTTACCATAGTGTGAGGTGTATGGGCAGAGAGGTGGTTGATGCTTTTAAAAGGTGTTGGTCTGGTGATGATATCTGTGCCAAAAGGAAACCCACTATTAGCCTAGGCTTGTAGTAACACCATAAACAATAACATATAAATAGCGCCAGGCGCCTGTACCAGATCTTCAGTGCATCCACAGCTGCAACCCCTGCCAATTCGGACAGACCCAAAGACTTGTCTGATGGTGCCACGAAACAATAATGAAGAATAATGGCTGAGGGGGATAAATAATAAGTAACCTCAGGCGAACTACTAGTCCCACGATGCCCCAGAAAGACTCCACGCCTGTTCTGCCCAAGTCCGGACGGCCAACGGGAACCAAGTCTGGCTGACGGGCGGAACCGGGAGCAACAAACGGAAGATACCTTATGGAAGCAAAGGAGATGTCCTAGGAGAAAAAACAAAAGGACTCACAAGCGCTAAAACCACTCAAAAGGGTCCAGAGCGGGAGCGCCTTCTGAATAGTAAACGTTCGCCAGAAACGAACGGAAGCCCCATCGACATCAAAGAATACCGATGGGCTCAGATTACCGGAGGGGCCGGTGGCGTGCTGGATAGATGGAGCACCGGCACGAAAAGGACACAAACAGGAACAGATTCGGAACGGGCTGAGAGCGGAAGTGACGCGACGCATAGGGTGTACAAACACTAGAGCGCGAAGCGTCGGTGTTTAGGGAAGTCAGGCTTTTGATGTCTGCCTGGCTCCCTCGCTCATGCGCAAAGCCGCGCGGCCATCTTTGTTGAGGGTCGCGAACTGGCAGGCATGACAAGAGTGTATTAAGGAACTTGTAGACGAGGAGGGTGCGACGCAATACTTTACTTCCGAACTTAGTGATATAGTTTTAAGATTGTACACCATGCTTTACGCTGCCAAAGATGTCCCTCCGAGGGTAGAAATAAACTCCTTCCTTGAAGATGTTGCATTGGGGAGGCTCTCAAACACACACAGGGAATATTTAATGCAGCTTTTTGATGTGGAAGACGTCAAATTAGCTATTATGGCATTGCCCACCAGTAAAGCTGCAGATATAGATGGGTTCCCTAGCAAATTCTATAAAACATATGTGGATAATGTTGCACCTAGGTTACTGGCTGTGTTTGTGGAGGCTTATGACAAAGGGGAACTCCCACCTACTCTTAGAGAGGCTCTGCTGGTAACCTAGTTGAAACCAGATAAACCCCCTGATCCGTGTGAATCCTATAGGTCTCTCTCAATCACAAACATTGACGCCAAAGTCCTGGCAAAGATGATTGCCACCAGGTTACAACCACTGATTCTCGCGCAATAAACAGACCACGCAGTGTCAGCGTAAAAGGCCATTTTATTAGACCAGAACTGCGAATCTGTACATAACAATAAATCAACAATAACAGTAACAGCAAACCCCCACTCACACTTCCCCCCCCATTCGTTTCATTCACCCACGTCATCACTAAGCCCTAGCGGCTCCAAACACCCTTCTCTTGGCCGTCAATCACCGTCTTCCAGCCCCCAGTCATTGCAAATTTCCAGTCAAACTTCGGCTCCTCCTGTGCCAACTCCCCCCCAAGGGATGGGTATGCCCGCTCTTGACCCCCTGTCCCTTCGAATCCTGCCTACCGCAGCTCCGGCCTAAACGACAACGCTATCGACCAACCCAGAAACCACCTCCAACTGCCGGGTGGGTGGGCGGTCTTTCGAGCTCCCTCCCGATGGTGCCAGGCGCAGAAAAGAGGAAGATCCCTTCCTCCCCCGCGCTTAAGTACCCACCCCCTAACTCCTCCCCTTCCCCTACCTGGCCTATCCCCTGCGCGAAAGACCCCGGGGAAAGACTAGTCTGCGACTCTGCTTTCCCCGGGGCCCGGCATCGCGCAATAAACAGACCACGCAGTGTCAGCGTAAAAGGCCATTTTATTAGACCAGAACTGCGAATCTGTACATAACAATAAATCAACAATAACAGTAACAGCAAACCCCCACTCACACTTCCCCCCCCATTCGTTTCATTCACCCACGTCATCACTAAGCCCTAGCGGCTCCAAACACCCTTCTCTTGGCCGTCAATCACCGTCTTCCAGCCCCCAGTCATTGCAAACTTCCAGTCAAACTTCGGCTCCTCCTGTGCCAACTCCCCCCCAAGGGATGGGTATGCCCGCTCTTGACCCCCTGTCCCTTCGAATCCTGCCTACCAGTGGACCCCCTGTAGGGCGGTTCACTGCCCCACCCCCCTCCCGGGGCTGCCCGTCCGTCACTGCACAGTCACTCCCGCCGACACCATATAGACTTGTTCCACAACTTGCTCACCACATCCCGCAACTCCATCATGTACCACGCATTACCCAGCCGAGACAGGTGCACACCGTCCTCCCTAAAAGCTAAAGGCTCCTCCAGTCGGATCCCAGGATGCGAAATGACCTTAACGTCCCTGTCCGCACAGTACAGTCTCATCGCCCGATTAAGTTTCCTCCGGGCCTTCTCAATGGCCCCATGTTTCATAGCACCCCTCCAAACTTTCCTGGGGACCAGCTCCGTCCAGGCAATGCAGGCCCCCGCCATCCTCGATTTTAACACTTCCAAGTCCCTTTGCATAAGTTGTAACAATGCCAATCCAGACAGTTGCACCAGGTCGTTCTCTCCCAAATGAATGATCAACAAATCCGGGCATCCCCTCTGTGGGACCATCTTCGCGAGCCAGGGCAGTAGTGCCCCCCATCGCATTCCGCTCTTTCCCCACCATTTCACCTCGTGCAATTGTCCTTTCAGGCCCAGGTTACGGCCGTAAACCTGCTGGTCAGCATATTTGGAAGCCCAGTGCACGAATGAGTGCCCAACGATCCAAGTCACCGTCCTACCGCCCGGGCCACCCACGCAACCTACGAAGAAAAAGATGTTAGAACAGGCAAACAAAACAGTACAACACCAACAACCTGCCTGGGACGCTACTACTTCCTCACATACCTCTCGCAACAGCGTGACTTCCAACGCCCAATCCCCTTAATCCTGTCCCAGGACCAACCCAGACGAGCCGCCGCAGTCGCAGCCCCAATGCGAAAGGAATGAGTACCGTAACCAGCTCCATCAATCCCCAATCGTCCCAACGCCATACGCAACACCGCCAACAACTGGCCAGCCGACACTCTCGCACCAGAGGCATGGCAGAAAAACTCACCAGCCCGGGCCCCAGCCGCCCCCCAGAAAGATCTCCACTCCAGAACCGGGCAAACCGCACCACCGGACTCATTCAACCACACCCACTTGCCCCTACCGACCTGATCCGTCTTCGATCGACCCAGCCAGATCCCCAGACGCCCCGCATCCACCCGCACATCCCCAAACAACCTGCCCGCCCCTGTCTCGTGCCCAACAGTTCAGACACCCGAAACGCCCCAAAGAACATCCAAACCATGCACAACCGAAACAGGCCCACTTCAAACTGGTCATAACAGCACTCCGGCAACACCCCAACCAGCCGAACCAACAAATCAAACGTCACTGCCTCCCGCAGACGACCCCCACCGGCCCCCTTCTCCCGACCCCACCCCCGCAACATGCGAGCCAGCACCACATCCCTGGTGGGGTCAAAACCCAAAAACAAAACACAGTAAAAGGAAATTCCAGCCAACTTCCCAGAGATCGTAGCAGCAGTCAGACCCCGGTCCATACAGGACAACACATAGCCCCTCAAACCCTCCAGCACAGCCGACTCCCCACTCACGACACCGTCCACCGTCCAGCCCATAAAAGTACTAAATTCAGACCATGCCAGACGATAAGTCCTCCTCGTGGACGGAGCCAACGAACCCTCCACCAGACCAATCATCCTCACTCCCCCAAGGCCCAGATGCCGGCCGGCAGCTCGGTCTTGCAGCCGTCCGCTCCCGGCGCCAGGTGCCGGAACCGCTGCCACTGCGAACGAGACAAAGCATCCGCAATGTCATTATTCGCCCCAGGGACATGCTTCGCCCGAAACACCACATTCAACTGCAGGCACGCCAACATGAATCTGCGCAACAGCCGCAGCACTCGCAGGCCCCTCGCCCTCTGGTGATTAACAAGGTCCACCACCGTCATGTTGTCAACATGAAAAAGCACAGTCCTGTTCCGAAAGTCCTCCCCCCACACCACCAGAGCCACCAGCAATGGGAAGAACTCCAAAAGGCAATGCTCCTGCCTTGCTTGATCCAGGAGGCCGGCCAGCTCTCCGCACACCACCGACCATCTCAGAAAACACCAAACCCCGCTGACCCAGCCGCGTCAGAGAAAATTTGGCATTGCCAGACCGCCCTTTCCTCATCAAAATCCAAAGGCACCCCGTTGAACTCCTGCAGGAACGTAATCCAAGTCCTCAAATCCGTCCTCACCCCCAGGGAAACCCTCACTCTGTGATGCGGAAGCACTACCCCCGACATGGCCATGCCGAGTCGTCTGCAGAACGTCCGCCCTGCCCGCACCACCCTGCACGCAAAGTTAAGGAAACCCAGAAGCTTCTGAACCGCCCGCAAAGGGATCCGCCTTTCCCCCACAGCCCACTCCAGACACGCGAGAATCTCCTTCACCTTAGCTGCCGGCAGTCGCGCCAACCATTCCACCGAGTCCAGTTCAATCCCCAGAAACGTGAGGCAACAGCTGGGACCAGCCGTCTTCTCGGGCGCCAAAGGGACCCCAAACTGCACGGCCAAGGCCTGGAAACGCGACAGGGCCCTGCCGCAGTCCCCCGACCCCGCCCTGCCCAGGAAGAGGAAATCGTCCAAGTAGTGAGTGACTTCACGGCACCCACTCACCCGCACCATGACCCACTGCAGAAAAGTGCTAAAAAGCTCAAACAACGCACAGGAGATGGCACACCCCATGGGCAGGACCTTGTCCACATAGATGGCTCCCCCGAACTGCATGCCCAAAAGCGCAAAATCAGCCGGGGGAATAGGCAGGAGCCGGAAAGCCGACTTAATGTCACACTTCGCCAACTCCGTACCGGGACCACACAACCGCACCATCCGAACCGCATCGTCCACCGACGCATACAGCACCCTCGAGTCTTGCTCTGCAATGAAGTCATTCACCGACCGCCCCTCCGGCCACGACAAGTGGTGAATCATCCTGAACTCCCCTTCCTCTTTCTTGGGCACCACCCCCAAAGGAGAAATGATCAGATCCGGCAAAGGCCAGTCATCAAACGGGCCCGCCACTCTTCCTTCCGCCACCTCCTTGTCCAACTTCGCAGCCACCACCCCCGGCAACTCCCTCGCTGATCTCAAATTCTCAGCCCAACGACGCTCCCTGGGACCCTGGTAGCCAACCCTAAAGCCCTCAGTGAAACCCCAGAAGAGCCGCACCGCGGCCTCGCGATCAGGATAGCGCGCGAGCCACGGGGCCATCGCCTCCACCCTAACCGGAGTAGGCGCCCTTTGGGCCAGGCTGGCCCCGACCCCTCGCGTTCCGCCACTGCTCGGAGGGGGTGGTGAGTGAGAGGCACTGCGTAAAGGGGTGTTTCCCGCCGCACTTCGAGCACTCGTGCTTGAACTTACATGGGTACCGAGAGCAGAAACCCCGACTGTAGCTCCAACACACCCCCGTAGCGGGCCCTCCGGGTTTGGATGGCTGACCGGACACAATGGAGTTGGGCACAGTTCCGCCCCCCGCCCCGCCCTGGGCGGGACGCGTCAGAAAAGACTGATATAAAACCGGTAAACCACTGGCCGTGTGTGTAGAGGCCGACGAGTGCGAGGACGCCATCCACTGCATCCAAAGCTCTTGGTCCACCTCCCCCCAACTCTTCTCCGGATCAGCGCTGACCCGGGCCCGAAACTCCTCGTCATAGCTCAACCATGCAAACCCACCAAACTGCATCTGGGCCTTGCGAATAATGTCCATATACTTGAACAGCGCAATCGCCCGGTCCAGATACTTCTGGCAATACACGCTGGCA
Organism: Lissotriton vulgaris; assembly: GCF_964263255.1. Classification (NCBI taxonomy): domain Eukaryota; kingdom Metazoa; phylum Chordata; class Amphibia; order Caudata; family Salamandridae; genus Lissotriton; species Lissotriton vulgaris. Next base: position 541,242,367 of record NC_141695.1, on the reverse strand, counting down.
AAAATCAAAAAGGCCAACGTCCAGTTCTCCATAGTGATAGGCACCCTAGGCCGCCTCGTCAACTCCCACTCCTCCTCCTTGGAGCCCTCCTTAGCCTGCACCTCCCGATGCAGCAATTTAAAAACATCCACAAATTCGTGTTTCCATATCTTGTCCCTCATTTTTTCCGACAAGTGCGACCCCAAAGGCATCGCCAACCCCATGCAAGGCATTTTCTTAGGGACCTTCACCCCTTTTTCTTCCTTGCCATCACCTTTTTCCGTCTGCAACCCCAACGTCACCGACATACCATCCACCTTCTTACCATCCTCAGGTGGACCGCCTGACGGCACCCCCCCTCCCTCACAGACCCATCCCCCACACCCACAGACCGGCAGTGTGCCCCAAACTGCACCCACTCTTGCCCTCGTCTCCTCAGCCCATCTAACCTCCTGAATTTGCTCCAGAATCCGCTCCCCACGTGACCTCTCTTCCCAGGAAACGGAACCCCAAATCGGCAGAGGGGGGGGCGGGCCGTAGCCAAAGAAATCACTCCCCCGGGGGAAAAACCCCACCTGCTGAAAACCTTGCACCCAACCCGGGCCGCCCATGGGGACCAGAGCGGGCGAAGCGTTCCGGCCCGCCGAAAACCCAGGCGCCAACGGCCTCACAACGGCCGGGGTGGCTTCCCTGGAACCCCTGGACAAGTCAATAGGGGCCTCCCCAACACCTCGCCTGGCCCCCGAAGCACAAGCCCAGGCCCACCCCCCTGCACAGAGTCATCCTCCAGGCGGACCAAAGGCCCAGAGGCCCTACTGCCACCCGGCGACCCCACCAGGACCACAGCAGGCCCGGCCGGGTCGCCCGCCTGCCCCTCCCCCTGCACGGCGCCGGCCGGCACCGTCAGGGCCCGCGGAGCGGAAGCGCGGAAGGCGCGGCCATCACGGCCGCACCCGAGGCCCCAGGCAAAAATTCCAGCGGGGGGAAGGGCCGCGCAGAGGTTGTCCTGCGCTTCCCGCCCCGCGCCGTGTCCTTGGGCACACCTCCCACCCTCCCAACCCCAGGCCCCCCCTCCTGGTCCGACTCATCCTCCAAGCAGGCGAACACCGCTGCCCGAACCCCGGCCGAGGCAGCCCTCGTGCCCCTGGTGGCCCCCACCCAGGCTTGATCCAAGACCCCAGGCCTAATAAGGTCGCCGCGGCCGGCCCTAGCAAGCAGCAACAAGTCCTCACGGACCTGTTCCGCAGGCACACCAGCCATCCTACCCAAGCAAGAGAACTAACAGGGAAAAAGTAGAAACCCCAGCTGCAGTGGAACAGCTCCGAGCAAAGAATCCCCCAAAATTAGCACTAGGCCTCAAACTAACCACTAACTAACTTCTTTCGAGCTCCCTCCCGATGGTGCCAGGCGCAGAAAAGAGGAAGATCCCTTCCTCCCCCGCGCTTAAGTACCCACCCCCTAACTCCTCCCCTTCCCCTACCTGGCCTATCCCCTGCGCGAAAGACCCCGGGGAAAGACTAGTCTGCGACTCTGCTTTCCCCGGGGCCCGGCACTCTGCTAGTTTTGCCTGACCAGTCAGTTTTTGATTCTGCGCGCTCCACTACGCAAACCTGCGTACTGTGTTCTCCACGCTACTCTATTTCAATCCTGATTTTCAGGCGATGGCTGTGCTGCTTGATGCAGCAAAAACCTTTGATTCCCTCCACTGGGATTTCATGTTTACAGTTCTAGCATGAATGAGTTTATCTGTGTTCTTTCTTCAATGGCTTAGGGTATTATATACTGCGCTGGTCGCACGTGTGCGGATTAATGGCTGGGTTTCCTCAGCGTTTCCCATTTGAAGGGGCACGCGGCAGGGATGCCCCCTGTCGCCATGCTTTTTTCACTGACACTGGAGCCTCTGGCCTGTAAACTTAGACAGTTGCATGCGGCTGCGGCATTAAGATTTCGGCAGCGACCTCTAGTGGTCACTGCCAAAATGATATGCTTTTATATGTCAGAGACCCTGCTACCTTTTTACCGGCACGGCTACGGGAATACGTGAACTTTGAGCTATATTCCGGCCTGGGTATCAATTGGTCAAAGTCAGTGGTGTTTCCACTGACAGCTGGTACCAAGGAGATAGACCTGGATTTCCCGTTGACGGGGACTCAAGATCCGGTTCGGTATCTTGGGGTTTCGTTGCACGAGACCCTGAAAGGGTGATATCCGAGAACTATGGTCGGGCTATCACGTGCATCACTGAACAAGCGAAGCGATTTGCGTGCTTGCCTCTCTCCCTTACAGATCGACTTGCAGTTGCAAAAATGACCTTCTTACGTAAGCCACTATATTTTTTCGTTAATATTCCAATTAAGCTGAATATAGCACTATTCCAGACGCTACAATCTGCAATTCTTACATTCGTATTGGCTGGGAAAAAACCTAGATGCAGTTGGGATGTATTAGTGCAACCGTTTAACCGGGGTGGGTTTGAAGCTCCTGACTTTAGACTATATTATTTATACGCACAGGCGCAGTTTGCGCACTACTGGCATTATCTGTGACAATTTCAACCTCACCTTGCTATTGAATCCAACGCTGTCCGTCCATTACCTCTGCAGGCAGCGACCCTTTCTGGGAGTTCGAGAGGTCCTAGGACTGAGATCAACCCAGTGTTATGCACTGCATGGGCTTGAACGATGCTTGCAAAAAGGGCGCGGCTCCCTTGTATATATGCCCCACGGTTACCACTGGCTTCACACCCTGATATTCCGGCTGCAAAGGAAAAACCAGCCCTGCGGGAACTAGCAGCAGTAGGTATATCCCAGATGGGAAATACTCTGCAGCGCTGCAAGCTATTCCAGGGGGGGAGGAGCGAAAAGGTCTTATCACCAAACTCTATAGTGCCTCATTGCGTGAGCGGGAGACTGGGGAGCAACCTTCTTATCTTAGGTGGCAGAATGCACTAGGGCCTTTACTTACACTGGATGTCTGGAAGAATTGCTGTGAGGTAACTGGTTGCCTCATGGCAAATTGTAATCTCCGAATTATCCACTTTAAATATTTGCACCAATTTTATTATACTCCTTTGCAACTTAATAAGTATGGTCTGCGTGAGTCTGCTAATTGAGTGCTGTGTGGACACGCTACCACTGATTTCTTGCATGTGTGCTGGAATATCTGCTTTCTGGTCCAAGGTGACAAAATTTCTCACTGATTTTGTGCTGGGACCAGTGCATTGCACACCAGAACTTTGCCTGCTTGGTTATGTAAAAAATGTAAAGACCTGCAATAGGCGGATAACTGCAATTTCCACTTTGTTTGCTAAGAGGGCTGTGGCACTCTGCTGGGTAGCGAAAACCTTTCAACTGTAAAAAATTGGGTTCGAGACTTGCTTTAGTGCAGGGACAAATTTGAGATTTACGCGGAGGAATTACCTGAAGCCTCACGCCCTAGGGATTTCTGGGCACCTCTTACTGCATACTTGCTCACTCAGCCGGACTTGACATGACATGACTTGACAAACTGTTTGTTGTGCACCCTTACTGTTTGGTGGAAAGTAATTTTTCAAGATGCAAGGCCACTCCTCAAATGACCGCTGTTACGCTACTCATACCTGTTTCTGATGTCTCTTATACTTCCAATGCATGATACACTGTCGTCTGCCCTGTTGGGAGGAGGGGTGTTGGGGGTTTGTTAATTTTTTCGGTATGACTATTCAAATTGCATGTATATTTATGTCACTAGGCTGATTGAATCAATTAACAAATAAAAAAAAAGAAATACATTTATTTAGACCATAGGTCTTTAAACGGCATAAAAACATAGCACCATAAATGTTTTAAAATCACTACAGTACAAATCTTCAACAACACCATTGTCATAGTCTGATTTCAACCTACTTCCTTTCAATTTACACATTACTTCATATGTAAAAAAATTAGAATAATATTCTGAAATCAATCAAATTCTATTCTAAGATGTATTTCTTAAAACTAAGCTTCAGGGAAAAATTATGTAAGATCAATACCATCCTAACTTCAGGCCTATCTTTCAAACAACCATTTCTTTTTCCAGGAAAGACCTTTTTACCACCTTCATATACTTTGCAATATATTGCTATTCCAAGGCTTGACATATCAATAAGAAGTTCAATCACTTGGGAACTCGCTGCTCCCGTTTCCCGCAAAAGTCATTGAGAAGACTGTCAACAAGCAGCTGGCCGCCTTCCTCGAGACGAACGGATCCCTCGACCTCTTGCAGTCGGGCTTCCGGGCCAACCACAGCACCAAGACCGCCCTGATCGCAGCAACCGATGACATCCGAGCCCTGCTCGACAACGGAGAAACAGCGGCCCTCATCCTCCTAGACCTCTCCGCGGCCTTCGACACTGTCTGCCACCACACCCTAGTACAGCGCCTCAGCAACGTCGGAATCCAGGAGAAGGCACTGGGGTGGATCATCTCCTTCCTCACCGGAAGGACACAGAGAGTCCGCCTCCCCCCGTTCAGATCAGAAGCCACCGAAGTCATCTGCGGCGTTCCTCAAGGCTCCTCGCTCAGCCCAACCCTCTTCAACGTCTACATGAGTCCCCCTCGCAGCCATCGCACGCCAGCACAGCCTCAACATCATCTCCTACGCCGACGACACCCAGCTGATCCTCTCCCTCACCAACGACCCTGCCCCCGCAAGAGCCAACCTCTATGAAGGGATGAAAGAGGTAGCCGAATGGATGAAGAACAGCCGCCTGAAACTGAACTCTGACAAGACGGAAGTCCTCATCCTGGGATCCTCACCCTCCGCCTGGGACGACTCCTGGTGGCCCCCCGCCCTAGGCAGCGCACCCAAACCAACAGACCACGCACGCAACCTGGGCTTCATCCTGGACTCCTCCCTCTCCATGACCAGACAAGTCAACGCCGTCTCCTCGTTGTGCTTCAACATCCTACGCATGCTACGCAAGATCTTCCGGTGTATCCCCACAGAGACCAGGAAGACGGTCACCCAGGCCCGCGTCACCAGCCGACTGGACTACGGCAACTCCCTCTACGCCGGAACCACCACCAAACTCCAGAAGAGACTCCAGCGGATCCAGAACGCCTCAGCACGACTCATCCTGGACATCCCCCGTCGCAACCACATCTCCGGACACCTGAGAGACCTGCACTGGCTCCCGGTCAACAAGCGAATCACCTTCCGTCTCTTCACCCACGCACACAAAGCCCTGCACAACCAAGGCCCAGGATACCTCAACAGCCGCCTCAACTTCTACGCTCCCAAACGCCAGCTTCGATCGACCGGCCACGCCCTCGCCGCCGTCCCCCGCATCCGAAGAGCCACCACAGGGGGAAGGTCCTTCTCCTACCTCGCCGCCAAGACTTGGAACTCCCTCCCGATCCACCTCCGCCTGACCCAGGACCACCTCGCCTTCAGGAAGCAGCTCAAGACCTGGCTGTTCGAGCAGTAGCGGACCCCCCCTCCCCTAGCGCCTTGAGACCCTCCGGGTGAGTAGTGCGCTATACAAATGCTTTGATTGATTGATTGATTGAAGGCGACACCATATTTTCGAAAAATGGGGAGTAAAAACTATTTCAGCAATGGTAGACATTTTTGACAGTCCATTATAATATGTAAATTATCACATGAGCATTTGCCATCAGGTCATAGCATTACTGATTTTATTTTCCCATTAGATACACAATCATGATGCCTATTCTCCATCTTAGAACTTCAGCTCTAAGGCATTGGTTGGGTAGTGTGTCCAGATAGGGGTACCAAATTTCTTTCTTCCAACTGTTCATCATAAATTTCACAGATTCTTTCTCAGTTACCCCACATCTTCCAGCCTAGATCTTTCCTTTTCTACTGTTCTAACTTCAACCTTTGTTAATTCTAATAGAAGAGTCTGCTGAACAATTCTCACTTTTAGATTTTCACAGACAGAGAGTAGTTTCTATCTGACCTTTTTGACCCATTTTAGGTCCCTATGCTCGGACTCATTCTTATACCATTGTGATACTTTCATGTCTTCTCCTATACCCAATCTTTCTCAAAATCTTAAGAGGGCCATTCCATGATGTCATACCCAGCTCCAATCTAATTGCCTGGATCATAAAGGAGCACAGCAATGACATCAGAGATGTTATACATATGCCTTCCTCGATGTCCCAAATGGTTTTACCAGCAGCCTCACTTGTCCATATAGTTCGCCTGGGTACTATTCCCATGCTGATTCTTCCACTACACAGGTCATAGCACCCGGGGACTGTCCAGATGCTTCCTGTATTCATTTTCAGAACTTCCGTATGTTTTTTGCTTGGATTGTTACCAGGCAATTTAGCCCAACAATTCTCTTTAAAAAGCCACTTCAGATTGCTAACTAACGCTTTATATCCTTTTCTCAATTTAATCAGTTTTAACTGTCTTCCCTGGGTCATACTCTATTCCTAAACTTCTTTCTTCTCTCATTATTAATCTTTTTTTAATCGATCATTCCTGATTAAACCAACTTAATTGTCTTCCAGGCGTTGTTTGCTTATCATTAGGGCAAGCATTTTTGCTTTTTAATTCTACTCTAAGGCATTGTACGACTTCATCTATCATTTCCTCAAACCAAGCCACATTCTGAAACCTTGCGTTTTCCATATTTAATTTCAGTTGAAAGCTGGCCAGCTTTTCGATGTATTCATCTGTCGTTCTTGTTATCAGGCGTTTGGGGTACTCTAATTGTTGGGGAAGTACTATTTCACTGTGGTTTGACGACCCCCTAGCTAGTTCTAAGCACATGGCGTTATGATCACTGCCTTCACACTGGGTTACCTGGAACCCTTTTATTAGAGTGAAATTCCAAGCGTGCATAAACACATACCGCCCGATTCATCAAAGAAAATAGCGCTCGCAAAGGGCCAGATTCTGAGAATCTGGCCCATTGCGAGAGCGATTTTTGCAATTGGGATTCAGCATCCCAAATGTAAAAATCGCTAATTGCGATCTCGCAATTTAGAGAGGAATGACATTTAAGGAATCTCTATTTGAGATTCCTTAAATGCAATTCAACATCCAATTTAATTTTGCGAATTCGCAATTTCTTGCCGCAATTTACCGCGAGGTCAGACCTCGTGGTAAATTGCGAAAACTCAGAAAAATGCATTTAAATGCATTTTTCTGAGTTGCATGTTACACACACACATGTCCTTTGGCATGTGTGTGTGCAACAATTGTGTAAAATTTCATTTGAGGGGTGCTACAGGGTGTCCTTTGGACACCCCTGGCACCCTTCAAATCGCTATCTTATTTGCGATTAGCAAATTGGTAATCGCAAATAAGGAATACTCCCCATTCATTCCTATGGGCCTTTTGGCCCATGGGAATGAATGGCGAGTTATTCCTTATTTGCGAGTAGCAATTTGCTAATCGCAAATAAGGAATATGTAGGAATCGCATTTCTTCATGCAATTTCTACATGAATCCCGTTTTGCGAGTCCTTAATAGCGATTTGCTATGAATCGCTATTAGGGCCTCGCAAAACGGGAGTATGATGAATCAGGCTGATAGTGGATAGGGCAGAGTTGGGAGGTGCTGCAATTTGGGAAGTCCGCTGGCACTATATTATAGGAGACCATAGTTCTTTAAACCAGGAATCATGTTTTTTGGGTTCATTTTATGATTAAAATCTCCCATTACAATGAGCTTGTCGTTCTCAAATTTTTCACACAAAATGTCCAAATCTTCTTTGAAATGCCCCATTTCCACCTCATACTCCTCATTGGAGCCCCATTGTATATAAACATTCACAATTACCAGGTGTTCACAGTTCCTTTCTATGACCAGTAGGGATGCCATACAGACCAACAACCATTTATATGATACCTTTACTGACATCACCATTTTCGTAATCCTAGTTGGGGTGAGTGTCATGATCCCCCCGGCAGGGTGACCAAAACTTTTTTCCCTTGCTGGCCTATGTATTTGGGCAAAGCCTTCAATTACAGGGGTATTGTCACATAGCCATGTTTCCTGTAAACAAATAATCTCTGCACCCTGGGCTAGTTGTTTTATACGATCGACCTTTGTCTCACATCCTAGCGCATTTACATTCCATTATATAAGTTTCAAGCTATGCGACACCCCCATTCCCGAATCCGTATCACGGAGATGATCAATATCATTTCGATTCCACTGGGGCGAGCTTACCAAACTATCTTCCGGAGACCAATTACCCCAGGGTTTACTGAACTCAAGAGCCCACTACCTCCAGACATCCAAGCCTCTAATAAGTGGCATAGCCAAGACCCTACTAGGCACACCCATCTCTTTGTACAGAAGTTTTTTTGGGAGAGTCCACTCCCTCTAGACACCCAAGGCCCCATTAGGTGGCCAAACCCATAATACACACATACTTCACGCTATACAGAAGTCTTCATGGAGAGCCCGCTCCCGCCAGACACCCAGGCTGCGTTTGTTTATGTTAAACTGCCCTGCTGTAGTCCTGCAGTACCTGTTAAATACCTGTAGAAAGGCATTATTTGCCCTGAAGTAGAAGTACTGTGATACTAAAAAAAATGTAAGTGTTAATTTCAAATAACAAATTTTTCAGTTATTGAACAAGAAAAAGCAGTTCTAAAAAGAACCTTTTTTAAATATTTGAACTTTTACATTTTTTTTGTGTGGGGTAGAACTTCACAACACAAACAGAGAACTTGGAGAGAGAAGAAAATAAAAAGAATTACTTGTCATGGGACATTAGTGTTCCAACACCAATGTATCCCTTACATATCTGCTCTGCTCCTCTGCAGTCCTGAGTAAATACTCTTACTGCACCTTCTGTAGTAAGTAACCATCTCCTTGTAAGCAGGATTGTGGTCGACTGGTCCTGCAGAACTTCTGTGGTTACACTATCAACAAGTCCAATGGAGAGTCCCTATGTTTAGGTAGATGCCTCCTGCACAACCTCTTGGTGCTCAGCTTTTGCAAACCGAGTAGGGTGCAAAGATCGCAGGTACTTTCACATGCCAGAAGCTCCATGGGGGAACTGCCTGTTGCAGATCTTGCCTCAACACTTTTTGAAGAGACTATCCACTCCCCTGCTGGTATTCATAAACTTCTCTTACCAAAGTTTCCACTTCTTGCTCTTGCTCACAGGTGCGGCAGACACGGGCAAGGGCAGTGGGTGAGGGTTGGATAGGAAGTAAACAGACACCGAGATGGGTAAAAAATAAACAAAACCACTTACCTTGCGCTCACCGCACCTTTGAGTAGGCGATGCAGTGAGCCCACGGTAAGCGGTTTTATCTATTTTTTATTTAATTTTACCATTCCTGTCGTCTGTCGACTTCCCCCACTCTGCCATGCCCCGAGCCCACCTCACAGCTCTTATCTGTACCGGCTGCACCTACTTGTACATTCTCCTCTCTTTCTCTGACCCTGAAGCCATTCTACTCTCAAAAAAATTGTAAAAATAAAAGCAGGAGAGCCCAGCACAGGATTTTAGTATCCCAAAGTGCTTATCCCAAATGATGATGAAAGGGTGGGAACTCCCTATAAATACAGCAAAGCAGTGATTTCAACCAATCAAATCCCTTTTTATTTGTGTGTCATAGGTAGTTCTGTGATACTCCAAACACCCAAAGAGGAGCCAAATTCTGAAAAAGACTCCAGGGATCCTCATTAGCAGACCTAATTAGAATAGCTCTAGGTTCAAACTTAAAAAAAAAACACTCTTTCATAGTAAAAACAACTTTCTTTGTTTTTCAGTAGTCCCACGACACTGAAAATCGCATATGTATGTGTTCCACCGGAGTATTGCAGGAGTATTACAGGAGCATAGAACGTGCAAAAATATTAAATTCATAACACACATGTACTACAAAATCTAAAGATAAAAATTACCATTATGGTTCACTTTAGGTTTTAACTTACATTAAAATAACAAGAAATTCACTGAAAAAAACAAAAGTCACATTATAGTTAGGTATAGAAATAATATCTTATTTTACATTTAAAAAACTCAAGAATTACCTGGAAAACAAAGATTAAAGGGACGTTATCGTTAGTTGACAATGTAGGTTATAATTAGGGCTCACGGTTCAATGGTATTTTTTTTTTTATATTTCCGTCTGTATTTATCCATATTTATTATTGGGCCATATTATCTGTATTTATCCATATTTGTTTTGTGTTTTGTGTATAAATGAAGTTATAAAACTGTAAATGTCCATTTTTATTTAACTGATAGGACATGCACTCATAGTTTGAGGTCTGTCATGATACATGAGAATATATCCACAAAATATTAGCTTTAGACCACAAATGTATGTTGAGATATGACATTATTTAAAGAAATGTCATCTTGTTTTTTCAATTTCCCATGCTGTCCATCTGCTCAGCTGTTGGGCTGCAATTCATGAAAGACAGCATGGAGAGTCACTTAAAAAGCACAATTTTCTGTATTTATCCTCTTTTAAAAATAAATGCAGCCAGATAACACATTGTTTTCTGTCTGTATTTATCTGTAGAAAACCGTAAAAACAGAAAACAGAAATCCTTATATATAAAATATATGTTAAACCCCAAAAAACACACTGAATCTCACCAGTTATAGTTCACTGAGCTAACTATAACTTACACTTCCACGTGCCAAGTGGAGAGCGCGGCGGGTCGGCCCTCGTGCGGCCGGAGAGTGCGGTGATGCCTCTCAGCCACTCTGGGAAGGTTGAAAATCAGGTGGGGCTAATGTTATTCAGAGCCCTATAGGTGCTCAAGCCCTGCTAAGCACAGCCTCCACCCTGGGCCCAAGGCCTTCCTCAGCATCACCCAAAGGCAAGAAGGCCCTTGCTGCCTGCACCCTTAAGCCCCCCACAGCATTTGTTTACCACTTGCCGGCACCTGTGTCAGCAGATCATTTTGGGGCTACACTCCTGCAGGACCAACCCACATATGATGGCCAGGGAGAAACAAATGCAGGTCCTGAAGTTCATCTCTGTGTCAGTTAGGGATCTTTTTTTGTTCTAGCTGGGCAATCGTCTGGTTCCCTAGAATCCATACTGATCTCACAACTCCTTTTTTTCTGGAGTTTTATATATCGTGAACTTGACCCGAAGGTATCAGTTATCAGAGCACCTTTCCTGAGCACCAGTTGTGTTACAGACGGACACATTCATTTTTGTTAGGCACAGGGAGATTAAGTGATTTGCCCACAATTACAGGATGGTGAGCGTCATTTCCGAGACTCGAACCCAGTTCCCCAGATTTGAGATCACCCTAGCCATTAGACCACATCTTCTCCTCAACTCTCTCCCTTTGTGCATGAGTTTTTAATTGGGATGGAAAGTTCCAGAAGCTAAGGACTGTTTCTTAATCTAGGGTAACACATCATCACCCCATCCTACCCCCAACACTTCTATACATAATTTTGGGAATTTCCAAGATGGCGTCTCTTTAAACACCTTCTTTGAGAAAAATGTCCTTGGGTCAGTGGGGTGCATGTATCCAACTTCTGCCGAATTGCAACTAGGACTCCTATAACAAAGGTATCACAAAGATGATACATTTTTTTTAAAACTATGAATAAAAAGTATTCATAACAAATTGCATTTTGGTTGAGAGCCCACTCCCTTCAGAGACCCAAGCCTAATTAGGTCGCTAAGCCCCGAATAAGCATAGCTGTCGCCCTGTGCACAAACAGCCCACTACCTCTAGACCATGAAATCCTGTTAGGTGGTCAAGCTGGTGAGCAGCCATGACAACTCGGGCTTTACCCCGCGCTGCCATTACGACGCTGCTATTACAACGCACATCGTTAGAACGACTTGCGCTGGAGGGCGCTGTTGCTAAAGGAATAGTTTAATTTTCTATTCCAACACCTTCTCTACAGTAACGTGGGCTGGAGTTGGAATAGAAAATTAAACTATTCCACAATCCAGCGCCTACAGCGCAAGTCGATGTAATGACTTGCGTTGTAAAGGATGCGTCGTAATGGCAGCGCGGGGTAATCCCCGTGTTGTCATGACATACATCCGTCAAGCTCCTACTACGCACAACCTTTCTCTCGTGGGCAGGTCTTCATGGAGCGCCCACTCCCTCCACACTCTTAAGGCCCGTTATGAGGCCAAGTATTTTGTAAAAGCTTACACTCATTAGCAGTAAAGAGGCTATTAAAAATTAGGTCTAGATGTTGCTGAGTACCTATCAGTATGATAACCATTTTCCAAACTGTCCACATGACTTACAAATGTTTACAAAGTGAAATGCCATATTAGGCGGTAATGTCAGTGAAAAACTAAACTTTTCTGCTTACATGAAAAGACATTAATTAAATGACAATTGTTCTTTATTTCACTGCTAAATTAAAAATCAAAATCAAAATGAAACAAGCACTGGCATAGCCAATAGGTCTCGCCTTTGGGAGCTTGTAAATGCAGCACACTCTCCAATGTGCTGTGCCACCAGGGATTGAACAGCTATACAATTACTACACACTGAGTCATGCAGGCTGATTCAGGATACATGTTTGCTTGAAACACGGAATGGAAAGTGTATCACTTAAAGTGCACAGTTTAAAATGTTTTGCAAAGGACGCCCTACTGCTCCTTAGCCTTTCAACAAGGTGGGCCCTGGGATGGAGCAGCAAGACCATGCTGGGTGGTTTGGGATTGCTTAAGAGTTTAAAACACCTATGTGAGAGCAGTAAATTATGCATACCACTACAAATGCATTAGTTGCTTGTGCAAGGATTCCATGCACACAACAGAACATACAGCACTCACTGGCAAACCAAACCTCCTTGTATGGGCAAACATCGAAAGTGGAAGCAGCATCAAAATAATACCATTTGCACTGAATATCATTATCTACCCATCTGTGCAAAGCTAGGAATGCTATGTTAAAACATATTCACAAAGACCATGCCCGTTTTACTCTGTAATGTGTGCTGGCTCCAACAGCAACACAAGGGGCAAACCCTTTACTAGTTTAGCTGCAGATGGAAAAAGGTAAAACCTAGCGAACAGCAGAAAGTTATAAACTATTGAACCCGCTCACATGTGCCTAACAAGAATGGCTGAGCGGCCAGCACAGCACTTGCCTAAAGCAGCTACCTACTCAGATGGCACCTCCAATTCCTTATCGCAAACATTAATGTAAAAGAGAGCAACAACAACAGAAACCATATTGCTTTGGAGGCTGTAAACACACAGCGATTAAGAGGTATTAAGACTCCCTTAATAGCACGTGGACTTCGAGTCCGAGAGCGCAGAGAACGGGCAGCTGTGCATTAAACTTAGCATGTGGTATTCAAGTTCGTAAAAGAGACAGTCTCAGCGTTTGCATATAAACTAAACATTTTAGAGAAAATAGAAGACAAGAGCACACAGGATCCTATAAACCCTTACTAACCGCGCTGGTCCTGAAGTAGACGTGAAAGCTAAGTTAGCGGAAATAGTTTGCTTTATCCCCAAAAACAAAGAAGTCCCAGAACATGCCTACTGTAGCTTAACGAACCCCCCAACAAGTGTGTCCATAATGTCCGTGTTTCCATATGGCAACTTAATTAGACTGACCTCAAGTGCATACAATGGCAAAACCAATAAAATAAGGTGCAACCATTCAAAAATGGCCGCTGATTTTACTGAGTCCTTTTTCTTACCAGAAAGCTTCTGACCCAGACTTGGTCATTTGCAGCTTCTATAAGTTTGCGTGGATCAGGAAGCTAAAACCCCAAACACCATCTGCAGTAGGAATGATTACCAGGAACTACTGCTGAGCCTGCTACAGCCGAAGCTACAGTGCTTTACCGACCACGTATGTAAAGTCTAGGATGGCCTGTGACCACAGTTCCCCGTAGGCTGCATGTCTGGGCGGCCATGCAGGTTACATTTTCTCTCAGAGTAAAGTGAACACATGGCCAATCTGGAGCAAGCATAACAAAAAATTTGAAGCACAAAAACTCACAGACAGACATAAACATGAAATAAATATAAAATTACTCCCTTGCAAGGGTCGGTTGTCAGCACCGTCAGAGACGAGGCGCTCCTCGAACAACGCACGTTGGAGTGTTTGGAGTGAGGACTCGGAACCGACAGGTGCGCACTTTTGGAAGCGTGGCAGCCTTCAGCAAAGAAACAAATCACTTTAAATTCCTGTCACCACAGTCAGTTGTTAGCGGAACTGACGTGGTTGTGTAATCCCGTCCGTGAAGGAAGCAAACATCGGGAAGGGAAAGTTTGTTAAAACAAGTAAAAGCAAAAGCACGGTGCATTGTGTGGAAATAGTAAACTGACCCACGAAGAATGAAGCTGCCACCCTGCCTGCCTCTGCTCGCTCCCAAGAGCAAAACGCTGTGGGAGTGAACATTAGAAAAGAGCTGGGACATGCACCCACCTTTAGCCATTCGCGTGTATTCATTATTGAAAGACTCATGCAAAAGCCAATCCAATGTGTGGGAGGAGTCAGACCCACACGGAGAAACTGGAGAAGCCACAAGAAGCCTCGCAGAGCAATGCATGCGCGCTGGCTCAGGCTCGACCTAAAAATGCATGGACATCAATCATCATGCAATGGGACAATACCGAATGCTGCCTTACTGAAGGATGTGAAAAGTTGTGTTCTGATTTGATTCATTTCTACCATAATCTGTCTCTTTCTTTGATTTGTTTATTGTCAGGAGCTTCTAATAATAGTTTTCAATTGGTGGTTGTATTTTTAGAAATGCATCAAGATTGTATGGCCTTTATTTTATTTGGTTTATCTTCTATGGTGGGTAAGCTACTAAATGAAATTGCGATATGGATTTTAAGAATGCATAACTGGAAAGGATGTTGTAAATGTTGTCTAAACTATGCAGTGACATGCAATTGAAATTGATTATTAAACCATAGAAATGATTAGATAATTAGTCCTACTCTAAACCAAGTCTGTAGCACAGGGAGAGGCTCTTCTTTTCTCGCAACACAGAGTCTGCATTGTTTAATGACCCAAACGTGGAAAAATAGTCCTCAGAAAAAAACGTTCATCCTCTGGCTGATTTTAAACAGGAACCAAGAATGCACGATTCATCTTCCAAATGAGTTTAAACAAAGCCTCTAAAAATACAGGAGTTTTCTATATAAAACTTTATAAATAAATAAATAAATACAAAAAGGTAAAAGTCTAATTCAACAACACATCGGAGAGGGGTTATCTGATATCCCCATCAGCTAAGCAGTATTTTGTTTTTAAGTAAGCCAATTGTATCACACCTGTGAGCGATGCCTTGCTTTGCTGACAAAAGTTCCTTAAAATGAAATGGACTTTAGATTATATTAATATTAGCAGTGTATGCTGTGAATTTCCAAAGCTAAAAAATGGGTGTTCCTTTTTGAAAACGCTCAGTGTTCTCAAAAACTCGCCTCATGACGGTTATAGGTTACAAGGGCGAAGGGCAGCCCTGATTAGTTGGTAAATGCGTGGGCAGGTTTATTTAGGAAATTATGGGCATACAGACGGTTGCCAGGTGGCATTTTAGCTTTATGGGGCACCCCAGCTATCATGGACTGTTTTACAAGGCTTTTCCTTCGCTTAGTTATAAGGTGGGTTTTTCCATACTCTCATTTGTTACTGTGTAGCCATGGCATTAGTTATTAATGAAGAGGTCCGGGCAGACCTCTTGGCAGGCGGGCCTTGGAGAGTTTTCCAATGAAGGCCCTGTAGTACCGTCCTACTAATCACGACAGACACGTGTTGGTAGTTTTAAGGAGCCTTTATTACACACGTCTGCTCCCTGCCCGGTCCCTATCCTAACTGCCCTTTCCTGCTCCTGCTCCTCCTCTTCCTGTAACTCCCCGACACCACCCCCCAAACACTAGACTGCATCCTGCATTATAACATCTCCCCCTTTCTTAACAAACAAAAGAAAGTAAATTTCTGACTTGGTTATAGTTCTTAAATCAGCCGTACAGGTCGACTGATGGTCCGTTTGGGTCGCAGGAACACATCTTCATTCCCGGATTCAGCTTCTGTCTGATTTTCAGGCATCTGTGCTACAGAGTCAGTTTCAGACCTCTCTTTAATCGGTCTTTCAGTCACTTTGCTGAGGGCATCTTTAACCGCCGGAGTGCACCGGTGAAAATGTGAGACGTTTCGTGTGATTCTCTTGTTCTCTGATTCCGCAGTTATCATTGTTCCTTTTTGCTGTGTGACTACTAAAGGTTCAGCTCTGAACTTGCAGTCTGTTTTCTTTGGTTGTTCCTGCTTGACCAGTACCCAGTCCCCTTCTTGAATGGACGGAGATCTAGCTCCCTGCCGAACATCGGCATAGGATTTCATCTTGTTTTTGCTTTCACAATCAGCAACGACCAGCTCCTCGTGTGCACTCTTGGAGGACACTGGGAGTAAGGCACCTTCCCAGGTAGGTATCCGTGTCCTAATTGGTCGTCCCAACATGAGTGTGGCAGGACATTTCCCTGTGGTGGCATGTGGACTTGTGTGGTAGGCTCCCAGAACTTCATTCAGTGTCACTTGAAGGTCTTTCTTGTCAAGGGTAGCCTGCTGGAATGTCTTTTTTAGCGTGGCCATGAACATCTCCACCATTCCATTGGCTTGGGGCCATAAGGGAGTGATTTTGCGATGCCTAAAGTTGAGATGTTTCGCAAACTCCCCAAATTCGTGGCCATTGAATGGCGGTCAATTGTCTGTCTTAATTTCTTTCGGAACACCCCATGCAGCGAAGACTTCATCTAGAACGGCAATAGTGCTGGTGGCATTGGTGGACGGCAAGCTGGGCTATGGGGAATCTGGAGTATTCGTCCATGAGAACTAAAACGTATTTTCCAGACTGATGGGGTCCATAGAAGTCTAGAGCGAGTTCTTGCCATACCCTGCTGGGTAATTCTGACATGTGGAGAGGAGCTGGAGGATCTCCGGGATTCACAAGTTGGCACTGAGGACAATCCTTTAAAGTGAGTTCAACCATCTGGTCCAGTAAAGGGAACCATACTCTTTCTCTGAGCGCTCTTTTAGTGGCTACCACTCCTCGGTGGCCCTCATGTGCAAGATTGATTTCGCCCTGACGGAGTTGCATAGGAATGACTATGCGTTGATCCCTCAGTATGAGTCCCTCGTCGGTGGCCGATAATTCCTCACTCACATCTTTGAATGCCTGCATCTCTTGTCGGAAGTTCGCATCTTCACCTTCATCCTCATTGGAATGATGCCACCGGTTGGTCTGTAGTCGGCGCTTCACCTTCTGCAGGATGGCGTCTTGGGCTGTGGCCGCACATATAGCTTCCAAGGGAACCGCCGGTGGTCTGGCTTGGTCCACTACAAAGTGAATGTACTCTTCGGTCAGGGATGGTTTCGACACATGCAACATCTTAGGGTGTCTTGACATGTAATCGGCCGGATTGTCTGATTTTCCAGGCTTGTGGGCTATGGTGTAAGTGTACTCTTGCAAGCGTAATCCCCAGCGCTCAATTCGAGGTGGCATTTTGGCCCTGGGGTTTCCAAATATGGTAACCAGTGCTTCATGATCGGTTACAAGCGTGAAATGTTTGCCGTATATAAAAATGTGAAAGTGTTCACAGGCCCACACAACGGCAAAACTTTTCTATTCTGGTTGTGAATAGGCCTTTTCAGTGTCCGTTAAACTTCTGCTGGCATATGCCACAATGTGTCTCTGATCCGTGTCATGGTCAAATTAAGCTAGGATTGCACCCAACCCGACTGGGCTGGCATCAACAGTGATCTCTGTCTTTCTTTTGGGGCTGAAGTATGCCAGATTTGCAGCTCTCTTGATTTCCTGGAACGCATGTTCACATTGGGGAGTCCAGATGAACGGCTGCCCTTGTTTGGTAAGAGTACGTAGCGGATGACTGATGGTAGCATAGTCTTTAATATACCTGGCACAGTAATTCGCCATTCCCAGGAAAGATCTGATGTCACTCACGTCTTGTGGGCTTTTGGTGTCATTTGGAGCTATCACCTTCTCGGGATCAGGCTTCATCCCAGCTCCTGAAAATACGTGTCCAAAGAATTTTAGGGTGGACCTGTGAAATTCGCGCTTCTCCCTGTTGAGTGTGAGGTTGGCTTCAAGGAGGGCGTGGCACACCCGGTCCAGTGCCTTGTCGTGTTCCTGAACATTTGCACCATATACTAAGATGTCGTCACTGTAATTCAGCGCATTTGGTATATGATGTATGGTCTGGCGGATGGCTTCTTGGAAAATCTCTGCAGCAGACGAGACTCCAAAGCTGAGCCGCTTATATCGGAACAGTCCGAGATGAGTGGCGAAGGTGGTTATATATCGTGATTTCTTGTGCAAATCTAACTGGTGGTATCCTTTGTTCAGGTCTAGCTTTGAGAAAACTCGCACACCATTGAGGGATGAAATCATATCACTCAAGTGAGGTCCTGGATGACGTTCTCGCTCGATAGCCGTGTTTGGGAGCCTCATATCCATGCACAGGCGCACTTTTCCTGGTGTGCGTTTCTTCGGCACGATCACCACTGGTGAAACCCAAGGGGTTGGGCCTTCTGTGCGCTCGATGATGTCTGTTCGTAGTAATTCTTGAATTTCGTCTTCCACTGCTTGTTGGAGATGGAAGGGAACTCACCTGTGATGTTGCGCTACAGGTCGTATCTGCTCCTTGATATGTAAACGAATCTGACACTTGGCCATTTTCCCGAGTCCAGAAAATAACTTAGGGAATTTGTGAATGATGTCAGGGTCATCGCTCAATCAATACAGGATTTCAACAAGCAGGAGACGTTCAGCTGTGGGTAAACTGAGAAGGCAGTCAGCTTCCGGCCCGTCTATGACATGGATGTGGGCTGGCACAGACATGGTTTTGTGTGTGAGGGTGGTCGCAAATTTTCCAAGGCATGGAAGGTTTTTTTTTTACATCCACGTATACACACAGACATATGCCGGGCTGAGGGCAGGTGGCTGCTGCATTTTTTTGTATTCAGTGACTGGGATGTAATTTAGTGATGCCCCACTGTCCAGTACAAATTTGGTTGCATGGTTTCCTACACAAATGTCCAATCTGGGGTATTTCTTTAATTGGTCCAGATCAGCGACCATGCTGACATATTCATCGCTGTACAGCGATACCGGGGACGCTGACCTTGACTCTCGGGATAGCAATCTTCTCATCCATTGCGACTTGCGAGACTCTCTGCTTGAGTGTGAGGAAACAGAGGATGACCCTTGACGGTCCTGAACTGCTTTTGCATGATGTCGCGTTGTGACGGGGCAAGAAGATCTTGTTGTGCCCTTCGGTCTTTCCTTACGATGGTCCCCGCAAACGTTCTCGAAATGGTTCTCTCTTCCGCACTTTCGACACTGCTGTCCAAGCGCTAGACAGGCATCCACGTGTGAAAAATCATACCCGCACCGATAACACTTGGTGGACGTTCCCGTCTCTTGTCCCTGCGGCCTGACTCATGGCGCTTGTGTCCTGTATAGTGTTGACGGGAAGTGGGTCTGTGCGTCCGTCGTCTCTCTCGAGGCTGTCTGCGAGTGGTACAGGCTTGTAGTCGGTATGCTTGTTCTCGTTTCTCAGCACGTCCCGCCTCCTTTTTCTTGGCATGTTCCTCTGCCTAGTCATGGGCTTGGGTAATTTCTTCAATTTCATCTAAAGTATGACTTTTCTGTGGGAGACGCCTTGTGAGGGTCTCTGACTGGCATCCTTCGATGATTCGTAATCTGAGGAGAAGTTGTCAAAATCACAATATCGGGAAAGTCGTCGAAGTTTTGCTATGAATGTACTCATTAGTTCTTCCTTTTCCTGACAGGCTAGGTTAAAAATATACCTTTCATAGTTTACATTTTTCTTGTGTAGGAACTTTTTATTCAGAGCATCTCGTACTTTCGTATATGATCATGTCTCATCAGTCGGCAGTTCTTTGATTAGTTTGCAGACCTCTTTCACAACCAGGTTGCGCAGGGTATTAGTTTCTCATCATCATCCGTGACCTTTGATCTAAGCATAAAGTCTTCGAAATCCTCGAATCATTCCTGCCACCTGAGGCCCATTCCTCCTCCAGCGATGAGGGCAAGTGGTTCTGGAGTGTGTAAGTATGCAACACCTGTCCTTGTTAGGATTCCTCAGGTTGCGCCTGCACTATCAAACTGTGGGGCTTGTTTGAGGAGGAAGCTAATTACTGTTGGAAGGGAGTAAGACTACAACTCCCAGACTCCCCGGTGAGGGGAAGTATTTGTACTTCGTCGACACGCATCCGGTTGCGTGTAATTCAGTGGTTTTTCGGATTCGCCATGGAGGTGGTTGGGAGACGCTGCAAGCCGCGGCTGCTCGGCGAGTCGGAGTAGGGCGCAGCCAGACTTTTCCTGCATTCTAGGATCCAGGTAGGATCTGTATCGACAGTCTTGACTTCTCAGAGGGCGCATTGCCTGTTACCGCCCCACTCGGCGTTTCAAGTATTGGAAGAGCGGAGCGCGGTAGTGGCCTGCCACGCGTTCCCGTTCTCTCCTTTTCGGGAGTGAGTTTAACTTCCGGCAGGACCTTGGGGAACATTGCTTTTGTTTTCATTTGGGATGAGACTACATTTGTGACACAGTTCGCGGGGCGCGGTGGTGGTCGAAACTACGCGCCACCGTGTACTGCTATTTCCTTTCTGACAGCATTTCGAATCAAAGGCATTCCACTTTTGGATTTATAATTAAAGACTGTGTACTGTTGCATTGTTGGAAGGGTTAAAGACTACATCCATTCCTTATGCCTCACAGAGCGGAGTGTAGTGGTTCTTGCTTCCCACGCACTACCGTGTCTGATAATAAGGAAGCCTTGAGTTCCTACCATCCTTGTGGATATTTGTTCATTTGCTAACAAAGCAGGGTACTGTGCCTAAAACAGAATTCAGTTACAGCGTCTCTCGCCGAATGTCATGGTATGCCAAGTATAGGGATTAGCCAATTGTGATATATGTGTTCTGGAAAGTGTGTTTTGTTGCTGACCGGTATTTATGTCTCGATAGGCTGCATGAGGTGGCAGGAGGCGATAGAAGAGACGTATTGCCAAAACCGTCTTTCATTCATACCACAAGGTATTTATCAGTTCTATAGCGAGATCATATGAGAGTAGATTGTTAACACTACTGTATTTACATAGTATATGTTTTTGTCATTACAGGAATTCCCTTCCCTGCTGGCCGTTCCCTTTCCCTTCCCTGTTCTTTTTTCCCTCACCTAATGGCTCAAGTCCTCTGTGTGTTTAACCAAGAGGAATTGTGACATTTGGAGGTGGACCCTTATAAGCATCAATCGGATTCCGTGGAGCAGACCTGGACAGAATTACACGCCCACGAATACAGCTTTACCCGATCCGTTTGTGCTTTTAATGGCTACTCTGGAGGATGTACTACAGGCCTCAGTGATAGTCCAGCAGGAATTAGCAGCCTCTAAAACAGAGGCAGCAACCTTGGGGATAAGGTAGACAGGTTAAGCAGAAACCTCTTTGATGCTTCACCTTCGCAGGTGCAGGTCACTGTTCCCCCACCCATACCGTTGGCTAGTCCAGAGCGTTACTCTGGTGATCCGACCAAGACGCAAGTATTTCTAACACAGATCATGCTGCATTTCTCATGCAAACCGGCCTCCTTTCCAAATCCTCACTGGAGGGTGGCTTTTGCCATATCCTATTTGATAGGGGATGCTGCTAACTGGGCAGTACCTCTGGTGCGAAACAACAATGCCATTTTATCTGATTGGATGGCCTTTCGTGCTGAGTTCGAGAGGGTTTTTGATCATCGCGCCACTACATTTAGCGCGGACAGGGAATTGCTCACCCTTAGATAGGGTAGGAGGGATCTAGTGTCCTACTTGACTGATTTTAATAGGTTAGTGGCAAAGACGTCCTGGCCGGAGGAAAAGAGGATGTCGCTCTTGTATCAAGGGCTAAGGGACGGATTAAAGGATATCATTGCCCAGATTGACCCACAACTGGTCACTTGTACTGATATGATCAATCTAACCTTGCGATTAGATGGTAGATTAAGTGAAAGAGGAGGAGAAAGAAAAAGGTGGGACAGGAGATCTTTTGGGTCTGAAGCTACTCCTAGGAAAACCTCGCCATCCTCTGAAACAGGCCCAGAACCCATGGAGATCAGCGCTGTAAGAGCACCCTTGTCTAGAGAACAAAAAGAGAACCGTAGAGCTCTGGGTTTATGTCTCTACTGCGGAAAGAAGGGGCATTATGTAAAAGAGTGTCCCACTAAACCAAAAACGTCAGGGGTATGGAACAGATGCAAAAGGTTAGCAGTCTCTGCTGTGGGTGCATCCGAGGTGGTGACAGAGAGGTCTCAGGAACAACAAAGGGCGCCACAGCCATTAAAGATTCCTTCATTAACCATTCTGGCTTTGCAGGATTCCGAGACACATATAGTACTCCCTATGAGCTTAGAGAGTCATAAACGGATACACCAGGTCAAGATCATGATAGACTCAGGGGCCTCGGGAAACTTTATAGACATTGGTTTGGTATCCTCTCTGTCCTTAGATAGAGTAACTAGGGAGACACCCGAGGAAGTACTGGCCGTAGATGGGGAACCCTTAATATCTGGCCTCATTACTGAACAAACTGACCGTCTGTTGTTGTCATGTAAGGGACCAGAGGGTCTACACCGAGAAGAACTAACACTGAACATCATAGAGGCCCCACAATACGAATTCATACTGGGGATGCCCTGGTTAAGCTACCATTATCCGTCGATTGATTGGAAAACTAAAGAGGTCTGGTTCTTGTCTGAGGAATGCAGGGAGCATCTGAACGCCTCCAGTACACAGCTAGCAGCGACCTTATTTCTCCCTGTAGTGGTAGCTACTGCAGCTGAGAAAATGGTTAGCTTGCCCCTCGAATACAAGAGTTTCGAGAATATTTTTAGCAAAAGTCAGGCAGAACAGTTGCCCCCACACCGACTATATGATTGCCGCATAGATTTAGTGGAGTGAGCTACACTGCCATCTTGTCAAGTTTATGCTCTGTCGATACCTGAGACTGCCCATTTAAAGGAATACCTAGATCACTATGTTGATATCGGGTTTATTCGTCCCTCCAGATCCCCCGCAGCCTCTCCTTTGTTTTTTATCAAAAAAGCAAATGGAGAATTGAGAGCCTGTGTGGACTGCAGGGTACTTAATAAGAACACGGTAAGGAACAGGTACCCCCTGCCTCTCATCTCATTCCTCCTGGATCAGGTGAGAGAGGCCCAGATATACACCAGTTTGGACTTGAGAGACGCGTACCATTTGGTGCGTGTT
The DNA here is from genome assembly GCF_964263255.1 of Lissotriton vulgaris. Taxonomy (NCBI): domain Eukaryota; kingdom Metazoa; phylum Chordata; class Amphibia; order Caudata; family Salamandridae; genus Lissotriton; species Lissotriton vulgaris. Next base: position 541,219,158 of record NC_141695.1, on the reverse strand, counting down.
AGAGAGGGGGACCAGTGGAAAACCGCCTTCAAGACTCGTTACGGTTTATACGAATATACTGTTATGCTGTTTGGGTTGTGTAATGCCCCGGCGGCATTTCAGTATTTTCTGAACGATGTCTTGAAGAAGTTTGTGGATACATGTGCGGTCGTCTATATAGACGATATTCTCATTTACTCAGACAGAACCGAGACTCACAGACACCATGTCTCTCAGGTTTTACAGAAGTTGGGGGAAAATCAGCCCTTTTGCAAACTGAGTAAATGTGAATTTGGAGTGACTGAGGTGGAATTCCTGGGGGTGGTTCTGAGTCCAACTGGGTTGCAAATGTCGGAGAGAAAGGTTCAGGTGGTTCAAGAGTGGCCGATTCCCTCCAGTGTAAAAGACGTCCAGAGATTCCTGGGATTCGCGAACTATTACCGCACGCTTATTTCGCAGTTTTCACAGGAAGCTTCACCTCTATCTAAACTGCTCAGAAAAGGAATTGCTTTTCTCTGGTCTCATGAAGCGGCAAAAGCTTTTGCGACCTTGAAAGAAGCTTTTACCACTGCCCCTATATTGGCCCATCCTAAAGCGGAATTTCCTTTCATAGTGGAAGTGGATGCTTCTGATACTGCGATAGGGGCTATCTTGTCACAGAGGAATCAGACCACAGGGCAATTACACCCGGTTGCCTACATGTCAAAAAAATTGAGCACGGCAGAGAAGAACTACACAGTAGTTGAAAAGGAGCTGTTAGCGATAAAGAAAGCCTTTCAAGAATGGCGTCACCATCTGTGGGGGGCGGCGTTCCCGGTCACTGTGTTCTCTGACCACAGAAATCTCCAATACATGAAAACAGCAAGGAACCTCACTCAAAGGCAAATGAGGTGGATGTTATTCTTCTCGGAATACGACTTCATAATCACTTACAGGCCTGGGGTAGAGAACAGGAAAGCAGATACTCTGTCCAGGCAAGATCATGCTGACACTACACTCGGGGAAAAATCCCCTGAGGCCATCATAGATCCAAGAAAGGTGGTTTGCGCTGTTCAAGCAAACACCTTTTTGGATCTGGTTCGCCAATCCAAGACCCAAGATGTGTGGGTGAAGTGGGCCATTGGGGGAAGCAGTCGCACTTTGAAACAAGGGCTGCCTTTTCAGGACGGTAAATTATACCTACCCAGCCACACTTTGAGAAAAAAGGCTTTCGAATAGTGCCATGACACCTTGTTGGCAGGTCACGCAGGTGTGAGCAAAACGTTTCATTAGTTGCAACGACATTTCTGGTGGGAGACAAGCAAAGGAGACGTAACCACATGGGTAGGAGCATGCAAATAGTGTGCCCGAGTCAAGAGTGAGACAGGTAAAAGGAAGGGGCTGTTGATGCCTCTACCCACGCCAAAACGACCTTGGCAAACCATCAGCATTGACTTCGTTACAGGACTGCCCCCAGACCAAGGTAAAACAGCTATCCTGGTGGTAATTGATAGTCTCACCAAAATGGGACACTTCATTCCCTGTGTGAATCTCCCCACCGCGGGACAAACAGCACAGTTGTTGTTGAGTAACATCATTCGCTTGCAAAGGGGTGCCAGAAGTTCTAATTTCGAATAGGGGTCCACAATTCATTGCCAGGTTCTGGAAGATCTGGTGCCAGGCCATGCAGATCCAGTCTTCTCTCTCCACTAGCTTTCACCCTCAGACTGACGGGCAGACAGAGAGGCTAAATCAAACATTGGAAAAATAACTCAGGTGCTATGCTGCTGAAGCCCAGGATTCATGGGTCTCTTTGTTGTGGATGGCCGAGGTGGCCTACAATAATGCCTGGCACAGTTCACTGGGGGTGTCACCGTTTTGCACCACCTATGGTTTTGACGCTCGAATACTTCCTATCAGCATTCCGGAGGGGGTAGCTGATCAACCTACAGTGTTGGGACAGATACGTAACCTACAATCTGTGCACAAAAAGATCAGGGCTCATCTGCTGAAAGCAAAGACTGAATACAAAAGAGTTAAGGACAAACACCGGAGAGCAGGTCCTTCCTATGCAGTTTGGGATAAAGTATGGCTTTCCACCAGGAACATACGATTCAAACTGCGCAGTATCTTTCACCCCAGATACATCGGCCCTTACGTCATCACCAAACAGATCAATCCGGTGGCTTACAAATTGCGCCTGCCGGGTACTCTCAGGATACATCCCGTGTTTCATTGCAATTTATTGAAACCTGCTTTCGGTGCCAGGAGGCGTGCACCTCCTCCAGTGCTTTGTGACAATGGTTTTGAGTATGTGGTGCGGAGTATCAAGGACTCAAAATACCGGAGGGGGGTGTTGTGGTATTTGGTTTCCTGGAAGGGGTACTCGGCGGAAGACGATTCATGGGAGCCAGTGCAGAACATCCATGCCCCTGAGGCTATCCGTTCCTTCCATCGTAGGTTCCCTCTGCGGCCTGGCCCTGGTAGGCGCTGAGGGGGGGGACATACTGTCAGGATTCCTCAGGTTGCGCCTGCACTATCAAACTGTGAGGCTTGTGTGAGGAGGAAGCTAATTACTGTTGGAAGGGAGTCCGACTACAACTCCCAGACTCCCCGGTGAGGGGAAGTATTTGTACTTCGTCGACATGCATCCGGTTGCGTGTAATTCATTGGTTTTTCGGATTCGCCATGGAGGTGGTTGGGAGATGCTGCACGCCGCGGCTGCTCGGCGAGTCGGAGTAGGGCGCAGCCAGACTTTTCCTGCATTCTAGGATCCAGGTAGGATCTGTATCGACAGGCTTGACTTCTCAAAGGGCGGATTGCCTGTTACCGCCCCACTCGGCGATTCAAGTATTGGAAGAGCGGAGTTCGCGGGGCGCGGTGGTGGTCGAAACTATGTGCCACCGTGTACTGCTATTTCCTTTCTGACAGCATTTCGAATCAAAGGCATTCCACTTTTGGATTTATAATTAAAGACTGTGTACTGTTGCATTGTTGGAAGGGTTATAGACTACATCCATTCCTTATGCCTCACAGAGCGGAGTGTAGTGGTTCTTGCTTCCCACGCACTACCGTGTCTGATAATAAGGAAGCCTTGAGTTCTGACCATCCTTGTGGATATTTGTTCATTTGCTAACACAGCAGGGTACTGTGCCTAAAACAGAATCCAGTTACAGCGTCTCTCACCAGATGTCATGGTATGCCAAGTATAGGGATTAGCCAATTGTGATATATGTGTTCTGGAAAGTGTGTTTTGTTGCTGACCGGTATTTATGTCTCGATAGGCTGCATGAGGTGGCAGGAGGCGATAGAAGAGACGTATTGCCAAAACCGTCTTTCATTCATACCACAAGGTATGTAACAGTTCTATAGCGAGATCATATGAGAGTAGCTTGTTAACACTACTGTATTTACATAGTATATGTTTTTGTCATTACAGGAATTCCCTTCCCTGCTGGCCCTTCCCTTTCCCTTCCCTGTTCTTTTTTCCCTCACCTAATGGCTCAAGTCCTCTGTGTGTTTAACCAAGAGGAATAGTGACATTTGGAGCTGGACCCTTATAAGCATCAATCGGATTCTGTGGAGCAGACCTGGACAGTCCTGACTGTTTGATTGAGTGTAATTGCAGCTGGGCTTTCAGCATTCCTGTGCGGTGACGTCGACATTTTGTTTTCTTTCTTTTTTCCACTGTCTTTGCTCGTGCTTGGTTATTTCACTCTCCTCACAGGCTAATGCTAATTTGTATTGTTTATCCTCATGTATTGCTTGCATGCGCTTCTGCTTGTTTGTCTTGCTTGTCACTGCCTTTGCTTGTGCGTGTTATGACAACATTTTCATTGGCCTGACCTTAAGATGGCCACTATGTGTCTTTGATGGGGACTGGGAGCCACTACCTGACTTCAAAATGGCCGCCATGCAATTCAATCATCGGCCATGCTTCAGACACTCACCGGGCGTGTGAGGGCCACTCAGGATGCTGCGGCCTCCTCTCCCCGCAGTCACTGCTCGACCAGGACTTCCTCACAGCAGGTAGGACCGGGGTGAGCTCCCGACGTCACTACCGCGTCTGTGATCTCTCACGCATCTGGGGTAGGCACCCAGTACTCCGTGCCCGACTGCGCCGAGGGCACTATGCTCCACGCGGCTTCCTGGCCACAGAGTTCCAGTGCAATCACTGCGATGCCGTCGGCTCAGGCTCCGCCGCGGCACTCGCTCAGGGGAAGGGTAATGTGACGGCGACTCTGCTCACACGCTCCACTCAATCGCGGTCATGCAGTTCTGGGGATTAGCACACGTACACAGCGCTGCGCATCCCATTCTCGTCGCCAGCTGTAGTGTCGTCCTACTAATCACGACAGACACGTGTTGGTAGTTTCAAGGAGCCTTTATTACACATGTCTGCTCCCTGCCCCGTCCCTATCCTAACTGCCCTTTCCTGCTCCTGCTCCTCCTCTTCCTGTAACTCCCCGACTCCATCCCCCAAACACTAGACTCCATCTTGCATTATAACAGGCCCGGCCCTGACAGCAAGCTGCTAGCAGGGTCGTCAGATTGGTAAGGTGGGCACTCGGGCAATGGTAGAGGGGCCGGTATCCGAGTTCCAGCTGTGGGCTGGTTTTTCGGGCAGCCTGGCGGCCCCAAATTGTGCAGTGTCTGTGTTGTTCAGATGAGTGGCTTTTCTGGAGGCAGTTGGGTATCCATTATCGCTCTTTTATCAAGGGGGTGGAGGTGTCACTCCCTTTCTCTCGTTGGGCCAGCCCATTAATGTATGCAGATTGAGTGGGCGCAGGGGACCTGATCAAAAGTGGCCTCCCTTGTTTTCAGGTGTGTTTCACCAGTGTGAACTAATTACTGCATTTTTTTTTTGTTTTATCTAAGTACATTTAGAAAACATCCCTCTGTAGGAGACACCCCCCCCCCTTTCTTTTTTTATAAAACTTCCCAGAAGCAGTGTTTTGTGGAAAGGCAATATGCAAATGCCGGCCTCTTTTTTTTTGCGTGCCTGGGCTGATTTTTAATACCAATCCAACCCTGGCTGCTAGAGGTGTAGCAAGCAACTGTTTTGGTCTTTGTGTCCCCTTGAGGCAGATAAGGAGAGGGGGGGTTCAGGCACAGAGGGGTGCGGTAGGCAGCATGGCGGGCCGGCAGTCTCAGGCTGTTTTGCTATGCCGTGCTGAAGAAGGAGGCCGAGCATGTCTACATTTGGCTCCAGCGCTGCTATGGTTCACAGGCTGAGACGGTCTGAGGAGATCAGGAACAGTTCCTGTGCGAGGCCCAGGGGCTCGCTCCAGGGCTGCTGGGGATGTTATTCATGGTGGCTGAGGATGTTCTCTCGTTGGGGAGGTGTGCACCTTTTGCCGGCAGCCTTAACATTCAGTGCTCCCACTGGGGTGTCAGCAATGCAGGAGCTTCCTTCAGCCTGCCCGCTGTGCGCAGATCGCAGCGGGCCAGTTTGTGGTCAGCCGATGGTTTCCAAGTCCTCTCCAGCCCACTGGCCAAGTGGGGAGCATGGTGGGCTGGCTGGCCCTCGTGCGGCCGGAGAGTGCAGTGATGCCATGTTATTTAGAAAAACACACAAGATGATGGACGGAATTTTGCACATTGGCAAAACATTCACCCCCAGTCACAGATCTGGGTTTAATCCATCGTTATTTTGCTCACCACGCCACCCCAGTTCAGACATGGCCATATGCAAATCAGCCTTGACCCTGTGCCTCATGGGAACAGTCCAGCTCGAACTGCCTAGCCATTACTTCCCTGGACCGGAATCAAGCATCCTGTGACCGGTTTCTGGCTATCAGCCGTCATCAGCCAGGATAGCTTGACTCCAGTGGCATAGTGAGCACGGGGCCCAAGTCTGGGCATACCCTTCTCACATAGGGCGAACAGCAAAACACATAAGGTGATGGACAGAATGTTGCACATTGGCAAAACATTCACCCCCAGTCATAGATCTGGGTTTAATCCATCATTATGTTGCTCATGTTATTCAGGGCATGCCGCTGGATATTTCCAGCCCATGAGGAAGGCCCAGTCACAGGACACCACGTCTGGTGTGGCACTGCAGGAAGGGAGGGTGCAGTGGGGAAGATTTCTTGGGCCCCAACCAGGCTGTATTTTAGGCCTCTGTTGCTGGTAGTAGCCTTGGGGCCCAGTGGAGACGGGCAGCTAGCAGGTGGGGGTCACCCATCGGGGATGGTTGATTTGTAGCCAGCGACTTGTCAGGCAGGGTTGCTGTGCAGTTAGTGCGGTTGAGAGAGCCTCCCCAGGCACTGAGCTACCTGTGAGTGGACATGGGGTGGGGTAAGGGGATGTGGTTTTTTTTGCGCCCAGAGCGCGTTACATGGTTTGGGTGGGTGGAGAAGCTTTTCAGGATGGGGTCCAGGCATGTGGGTTTTGTTACATGACCCTCCCATTCACTGGCATTGGACAGGAATTTCAGGGACAGATTAGGGTCAGCCAGAGGTTTCAGACAGATGGCGTTAGAGACTGTACCTGGTCAGCCGGGAGGGTCTAGTGAAGCCTAGCGACCCCAGTCTGAAGGTGGAGCTCACATCCTTATGGCCGGCTCTGAGCCAGCAGTGTACCGTTTGGTAGAGAAACAAGGACTGGGATCTGCATCCATCTTGCAGGATTTCGACAATTCACAGGATCTTTATGAAGTACAGTTTGGTGATGGCGGAGTGGGTGATGAAGAGGTGCCGGCACAAGTGCAGGCTGCGGGTGGTGATGATAGATGGGAATTGGATTTGGGCGAGGATGAGTTGGAAGAAGGGAAGATTGTGGACAAAGAGGCGGGGGGAGAGTGAGTGGTGGTAGACAGCTCAGGGAGAGCAAGAGAGACGAAGCGTAAGTCACTACAGGGGGAGTATTGGTGTTTTACAGGCTGTTACATCTCCAGCAGCGAAGACTGTGTCCACTCAGAAGGAAAAGAGACTTTCTGTCAGGACAGACTGCTTTAGTGCGGGCCTCGACTTTGAGGACAGGTATGATGAGCTCTGCGGGGCACGGTAGGTGTAGAGGTTGGGGTACAGGCAATGGGAGTCGACGCGTAAGTGAAGGCAGTGAGTTTGCGTTTGTCAAAGTGTAAGTATGTGCAGGATCAGAGCACATGTACGGACGCGGTTGGGGAGGAGGGGCAGGAGAAGGAGGAAGTGAGTGTAAAATCTAAAGCTGTAGGGATACTGGCCGAAGAAGGAAAAAGTGAATGAGACGAGGAGGAGCTTAAGGATGTGAGGTGCCATACGCTCCTTTACATGGGAAATACGAAGCCTTTAGGAGCCCATCTGATGTTAGCATCCACGGAACGCCTATGGAAAGGGGAGTATTTTGACATCTTCAAGCTGCTGCAGTGGGAAATACTGGCGAAAGAAGAGTATGAGCTGTCCCACAGGCCAAGGGTACCAGTTAATATTGAGAATTAGACAGTAGCATTTCTCATATACGTGAGTGTGTATTGTGAGAAGTATCCAGAGAGGTGTGTGGTGTTGTTCAAATATCTTGATGTAGTGCAGAATGTGCCGGTTACATTTGGAGCATGGGCTTGGGTCTGTTGCGATGAGGAGTTTCGATGTGTAGGATGCAGATGGGGTCTGGTGGGAGCTAGATTATGTGCAAACAATGACACCTCAATGAGGTTCAGCAAAGTGAACAGGTTTGGGTAGATTTTTCGACATGCAGATGGGATGCATTTTTCAGCGTCTTAGGTTTTGAGGAAGGTGCTCAGTGTGTTGGGTTATGATGTGCTGGATTTCAGGACACATTCCTATAGGATTGGGGGGGTTATGGAGGCAGAATCCAGGAGTGGGGTGGCGGCTGAGATTCAGAGAGTAGAACATTGGCAATCAGACTGCTATCTGAGCTATTTGCATTTGGGCTAGGTTTTCAATGATGTTCATTAACATGAGTCTTTTTCTCCTAGGCTAAGTTGCAGGCGCCACATTGAGGTTTGGATTTGTGGTCATTCGTTTGTAAAATGGGCAATGAAGCATGCTGACAACAGGAAAGGAGGATGGCAATTGGGACTGCCTGACATCCTCATTCAATTGAAACGGTTTGGCAAAGGTAGCATGTGGTGGCATACACTGCTGCCTTGATTAAATTCTCATGTGCGGACCTCCCTTGCCTGGACATTTTGATTCTGCACTTGGGCGAAAATGACTTGGTGCAATTGAAAGGTTTGGCTTTGATAAAAAATGTGGGAAATGCTTTGTTAGAGCGGAGAGCGTTCTGGTCAGGCACCAATGTGGTTCTTAGTGAATTTATGCCCTGGAGATCTTGGCCGGGGGCTAAAAATCCTGGGGCTATTGACAGAGCTCGTCGAAAGGAGAATGGAGAGTTGTGCACATTTTGGAAAGCAGAGGGCTTCTTTTTCATGGAATAGGGTACGAAGCGGTGGAATTCTTTCAGTAGGATGGGGTTCATCTGTCTTTTTATGGTATGGAATTATACCTTATGCAGGTGCAGAGCATTTTAGCTGGTTTGCTACACTTGCCGATCGGAATGTAAGCCTTGATTGGGGGTAGGGGGACACAAAAAACTCTGTGGTTTTTCTGGTAGCGGGTGTAGATACGTTTTAAAGTCATTGCAACAAAACATTGGTCAGGTTCAGACCCAGTTGAGATTTCATGAAGGAGGGGAGGAGAGAGAGTTGCAGGAATAAATCAAGATGACAACAGTGGAGTAAGGCAGAGATTGTGATGTGTAGAGTTGAATGACAAGAGTTGCTATTGGATTTTGGTTGGTTTGGTTTGTGAATAATTGTTTAGGGGAGGAGAAAGGTAGGTTTTGGGTAGTTACAAAATGTATAGGGAGGACAGATTGTTTTAGTATGTAAGGCTTTAGAAGTAAGGTTTATGAAATGTTCTGCACCTGTTTCATTAAATTAGCCTTTTGCACACTATAAAGTAGTCAGGCGTTCTTGGATGCGCCATCCCGCCTGATGATGGTTTTGTGGGAGTGGACAGAAGACCCTATGGTTCTTCGGGAGGGTGGCAGGTTACAATGGGGAGGGCCAGCCCTGATTGTTTGGGGGGTGAGTGGGCAAGGTCAGTTAGGTAATTAAGGGCATGCAGACGGTTGCCGGGTGCCACGTTAGATTTATGATAAACCCCGGCTGACTGGGACAGTTTTACAAGGTTTTTCCCACCCACCATCCCTGTTTTTTGTTAATGAAGAAGGTGCGCCAGGGAAACTGTTATTGTTGGTTGGCGCTGTTGATGAGCAGGTGCCTTGACGGGTGTAAATAAGTTTTAAAGTCATTGGAACAAAACGTTGGTCAGGTTAAAACCCAGTTGAGATTTTGGTGGGGGGGGGAGTGGTGAGAGTTGCGGGAATAGATCAGGATGCAACAGTGGGGTAGGCATGAGGTTGGGATGTGTAGAGTTGAGTGACGAGAATTGTGATGATATTTTAGTTGGTTTGGTTTGTAAAGGGTTTTTTGGGGGGAGGTAGGATTTGGATAGTTACAAAATGTATAGTGAGGACAGATTGTTTGAGTATGTAAGGCTTTAGAGCCAAGGTTTCTGAAAATGTGTACACTTGTTTCATTAAAGCAGCCTTTTGCACACTATAAAGTAGTCAGTCGTTCTTGGATAAGCAATCCCGCCCAATGTAGCAATTTTACATTTTTGATCAGGCCACTGTTTGCATCATCTGCCTTCTAAAACAGGGCACAGCCTTGTTGCCAAGGAGAACTGTCCTTTAGTAATAAACCTATGTTTGCGCAAAAAAGTATTTCCTTATTTTGTTTGTCTTTAGTGATGAACACTGGCTGGTTATTTGTATGGCAAACACCCAGAGCCGGCCTTTGTTAGGGTAGCTCCCTGAGGGGAGAGAATTTGGGCACCCCTGCTAATGTTAGCAAGGTAAATGAGGCAGCAGGGAGGCCCTTTTAAATTCACTGGTTAAACCTTGGCCGAGTAGTGACTGTCACATGAACACAAATGTCTTCAGACCTCCCTCAGCTCACCTAAGTCACCGATAGCTTAGATGCCTCATGCTGATCATGGGTTTATTTGTGTGTGTCAGCATGGGCGATGCCCCTGTATGATAATGAAGGAATAAAACCACTTACTGGCACATCAGACAGAAAGTGGCACATAGAGACAAGGACAAGGCTGGAGCACGACGACAGGGGTGCTACTGTTGTCATTACCTTAATGCACACAACTCCATGACCACCTCAGATTATCAGTGCCCTGGGCCCAGATTGCTAGCAGATTAGCTGGCACTGCACACACTGCGGTCTACATTGGCTCTAACCATGTAAAAAGTGGTATTATAAAATATTGCCATACTCATTGGAGCAAAGACAAAGCACATGTGTGAAATTTTTAACCTACATATATCCTAGCGATCTCCTGTTCCATCAAGAAACAGAGAGCGATTAAGCAAGATATGCCTTGGACACAGACAAACTTCTTGCTGCCTTTCCTGGACACTTTTCAGCTCAGATGGGAGTTCTGCATTGTCGCAAACCCATCTTCTCCCAGGTACACGTGTCTCTTCTCTGCCACTGGTAGTGAATAATCCTCCTGTAGGTTTTCCCTACCTTGGAGGTCTGCTCTTCCCATGGGTCAACAGGGGGGAATTGCAGAATGACTTTTAAACTGCAGTTTTAGCTAACCGCAGGGAACAGCCCCGTGATGTTTTCAACCATGACTTAAGTCTGTCATTGCAGGCCTATGCGCGTTTGCACTCATGCTCATGTTGGCCTTTATAAATCCTTGACCAATGCTGAGGGTTTCTTTCACTAACACTAGAGCATCCCTAGGGTGAACCCTGGGGGGTGAAGCAAGTGATGGGTGAAAGGCAGGGCAGGTATACATGTGTTCCCTACACAGGTATTGAAGAACCTGCATGTGTGCTTTCACGACCTATGAGGTTTGCTCTCCACATTGGTCAACATGGGAGAATGGATACGATTAGTTTAAGATGCATTGGTAGCTTACAGTGGAGCAACCTCATGTTGTTTACTATCATTGTATTCACAATGACAATTCATCCCTTGTGGTAAAGGTGGATTTGTCATTAATAGCTTAAAGGGCCACTTCTATAAATTAAACAAATACACATATACCCTAACTGACTTTCCTTTTTAGCCTGCAATGAATCAAAGAACACTATAATCAATAAAAGTGAGCACCGTTTATTCTTTGAACAACATCTAACAAGCCATTTCTTTTTTCTTTTTTTCACACATAAAAAATCATATCCAATTGATCAACAATATATTTTGCCCCTCCCACCAACACAAATATACACTTCAGTGAATGCACCCAAAATCAATTCACACAAATACATATATAAGAAAATACTGTACACATAAAAACATGAATGCAATGCATTAATAGATTAGTTCTTCTTTTACAATGTCCAGAGCACAACCTAAAGGGAAATGCATACCCTGTACAGATAATTAGCAAAATTCTAAAAATTGGGCCTTTCTCCACGCTAAACTCTTTTGTGTGCCTTTTAGTTTGACTTCAGTCCTCACTCGAGGCTGGGAAAGCACATCTGTGCCTTCCCCAGAGACAACCATAAACCTTGAGCACTGTTAGATTTGGGGGTCTCTAGTTGGCACAGGTAAGTACTTGTGACAAATAGGGACCCTTGCCTCTAGTCAGGGTAATGGGATACACTCCTAAAATAACCCCTGCTCATCCCCTTGGTAGCTTGGAACGAGCAGACAGGCTTATCTCAGATGCAGTGTGTAAAGCATTTGTGAACACATACAGTAAACCAGTGACAACACTACAGATGGACACCACACAGGTTGTATATTAAAAATAAGTATTCTTTATATAGACTTATCACAAGACCACAAATGACAAAAATCCACAATACTGTACTTAAAATGGTAGTATTAGCTTAGTTCTCTTTAGATCTTAAAATGTAACACTTTGAGTCAATGTACCTTAAGATGCGACACGCAGGGCAACAAAAGTGTTGCAGGAAAGGTGATGCGGTAGTCCCTTACATGCAAGGACGGTGATGCATTGAAGATCTGGGGCAAAGAAATAAAGATGGCACTTTCTCCTTGATGCGACGCGCTTCCCAGTGATGCGGCGGCGTCTGCTGCGACGTTGAGCCTCTCCTCCGGTGAATCGAGTTGCTTGACACGATGCGAGCCGCGACAAGACCTGCGACATGCTTCACGGAGATGCGGCGGAGTCTGACGCAACGTCGATCCTCTTATGCTGTGACACGCTTCCCGGTGATGCGGCGGCATCTGCTGAGACGTCGATCCTCTCCTCCGGTGATGCGAGGCGCTTTGTGTTGTGTAGCGGCAGTTCTGCAGCACGCTTCTTGATCTTGAGTTGCGCTTCCAGCTCCTTGTGACACGCAAGTCCCCAAAAAGTCCAACACAATTGCAGGCACTTCAGGAGAACTCTTGAGTAGCTGGTGGGTGAAGTCTGTTGTACCAGGGACTTCGGCAGGAGGTACGCTCTGTTCCAAGCCCTTGGAGATCCTTACACAAGTTGATGAAAGTACACACAAAGTTCCTCTCTACTTTCTTTGGCAGTCAGGCAACCACTGCAGGTCAAACCCCCAAGCAGCACTTCCGCTTAGAGATAGTCTCTCTTCAGTTTCTTCAAGTTCCTCTCCTCAGCAAAGGTTTTTTCTTGTTTGTCCAAAAGTGATCTAAACTCTTGGGATCAGGGTCCCAATATTTATACCCCAAAATCCTTTGTCCTCTGAGGGCAGAGGGGCATTTGCCTAGTCCAAACCAGTTCTGGTTATTCCTGGAGCACTTTGTTTACATGACTCTTTCTTTCCTTTCACAGTGCAGGGCAGAAACATCAGACGCCTCACAGGAGGTGGAGCCAGCATTGTGGAGGGAAGGCACAGCCCTGGAGCACTCTGTTGACGTGATTCCTTCTCTCCTTTCACAGTGCAGGGCAGAGACATCAGACGCACCACAGGGGGTGGTGCCAGCACTGTGGGGGGCAGGCACAGTCCTGTTCAGGTCCCAGGTGCAACTTCTCCCTCCCATCTAGATGGAGATCTCTCTATTCACCACTGGGAGGACTCACCCTGTCCTGGAATCCCCCAGCCCTGTAAATCAAACTCCAGACAAGGAATACACAACCTAGCAGAGGCTGGCTTGGATAGTTAGACAAGAAAATACTTACTTTCTAAAAGTAGTATTTTCAAACACAGAATGTTAAAATCAACTTCACTAAAAGATGTATTTTATCAAACTCGAAATTCTACCATGTTCTCTGAGTCAGTTAGGATTATAAAATGTAATAATCTAACTGCCCATTCTGGCCTATGGAGAACAGGTAGCCTTACAATAGTGAAAAACGAAAATGGCTGTATTTCACTATTAGGACATGCCACACACACCAGTGCATGTCCTACCTTATACTTACAATGCACCCTGCCCTTGGTCCTACAATAGGGGTGTCTGATATGAAGAAAAGGGAAGGTTTAGGGACTGGCAAGTGGGTTCACTTGCCCAGTCAGCATGGCAGTACCAGACTGCACACAGGCTCTGCAATGGCAGGCCTTAGACACACTTTTACAGGCTGCTTCTGTGGGTGGCACAACCAGTGCTGCAAGCCCACTAGCAGAATTTGGATTACCAGCCTTGTGCACTCTCAGTGCACTCTGCTAGGGTCTGACAAGTAAACCAAACAAGCCAATCATGGAATCACTAATCCATACATCAATTTACAATAGGGAGAGCATATGCACTTTAACACTGATCAGCAGTGGTAAAGTGCCCAGAGTCATAAAACCAAGAAAAACAGGTCAGACAAAATACAGGAGGAAGGCAAAAAGTTCAGAGCTGGCCTGGCAAAAAGGGCCAAGTCCAACTGGCATGCAACTAGAATAACAGACCTCTGCTATTTGAGGTCTTTGTTAGATAGAATGGGGAGAGTTTTTACACTTGGCCTATGGGAAGCCAGATCCTGGCCCCACTAAAGATTAAGATCTGCATTCCATGGCCTCATGGCAGACAGGACTGAAATGTAGGGGAGACATCTGTGGTTCAAAGGGGTAACAGCTGAACCACCCCCAACTTCAAAGGCACACTACAGTATAACTACTGATGCCATCCGTCAGCAGGGGAGAGATACACTTGTGGGGACATGGGACCAGACATCCTGGACTGTGTGGTGCACACTGCAAGAAGAATCTGTTGTACACAAGGAGACTGCTATTGGAAGGGACGGTGCACTATGCCTGAATAATGGCTTGCCTGGGCCGACTACCTGCTGCTGTGTGGCACCCTGAAGTGGGCTCTCCAAGGGCATGTTGGACTGCTCCCTATTCTTTGTAGAGGTCTCAGGGACACCAAAGATCTCCCGTGAGGGACCTACACCGTTTACGTGTTTCACCTGGAAAGGAGTGCCCTCTCACACACCTATGTCATCTGCTGGTTCCTGACTGCAGCTTGGTGTGAACATGCAACTAAGTATTGAGCCTGGAGACTGGATAGCCTATTATGGAGCCCCCAAACCATGCCTGAATCTAAGGAGTGTGGCCGCTGCATCGTGGAGCCTCAGCAAGCACAAGCTTCATATTGGTGGTGAACACCGGTTGCAGGACCCCGCCTGGCCCGCATCATCATCTGTGCCGCATCTCTCTCGTGCATGCTCATTGTGTGCAGTATCTGATTCACAAGTTGTGACACTCAGAGGGATGGTGCATCTGTAGTAGTGCCTCATTCTACCTCATGCGGTATTACAGAACTTGCGACTGTGTGCGTGGGACCATATTGTCCAGTGCGACTAATATCATCGCACATCGCCTCATTCCAAGGAAGTACAGCAAACCCGAACATAGGTTGATTGTAATCAGATTGTCTGGTGTGAATCATGTCACTGCGCACCAAATGTGTTGCCCGATTTTCAGGGAGGTCCGGCAAACCTGACTCTGGGTTGTTTGGGACTGGATTGTCTGGTGTGACTCGGATCATCGTGCACCAGAGGTTGTGCGTGCCTCATTTCCAGGGAGGTATGGGGAACCCACATTTTGGTTAATTGTGACTGGATTGTCTGGTGCGACTAGGATCAACGAACACCAGACATTGTGTATCACTTCCTGTGGGGTGATGGGACAACTGCCCCCCCATTCACTGACTTTTCTGTCTTGCACTCAGTGCGGAAAATCAACTACCTACTCCTCACCTGGCCTGACAACTTGTTTTTAGCGGGTAGTATCACCCAGATCGGGACTGGGTGGTGAGAGTAAGTGACTGGGCTGAGGAACACTTCCAAGAGTATTTGGAAGCGGGTCCAGAGACTGTGTGACCCCCCCCCTGTGCTTTGCAGACCTGGTATGATGCTGAAAGGCAAATTGAGGGACCTCTTGATTGAAGTGGGACAGCCTCTAGCCATTTCTACTACGCATAAAGTGGGTGAACTTCCTGAGTGGTGGCCAACCCCCCATTTGTCGACTGTTACCTGGTTACGCTGATAGTTACTCTAGCCTGTTTTGAGCCATTTGATGTACAACGCTCATTAGTTGATCTAACTCAGGTTAAATCTGGGTCCCCGGAAGATTCCTTGCCGGCAAGGTTTTATAGGATCTTGGCCTCAGTACTGAACCCAGCTCTTAATTTAATCTGGAACCAGTCACTGGTGTCCGACTTCTACCCTGTTGATTGGAAAAAAGCTGCGGTGAGACCCATATTAAAAAAAGAAAATGCAGACACTTTGGTCTTGAAAAATTACCGACCCATCTCGCTTCTCTCGGCCCCTGCAAAAATCTTGGAGAAAGAAGTGCAACGGCAGCTCTCTGACTTTCTAGAATTGAACAATCTGTTGCATGACTCGCAGTCTGGCTTCAGAAAGGGTTTCAGCACTGAAACTGCACTGCTGGAAGTTACAGAGACACTGCGGGAATATGTGGATCAGGGACACTGTGCAATGCTTGTGTTGTTAGACCTTTCCGCAGCATTTGACACAGTGTCCATAAGATCCTACTGCACAGGTTAGAAAATCTAGGTGCCTCTGGCTCGGTCCTCTCCTGGTTTTGGACTTTTCTGGAGGGGCGTTCTAAGCAAGTGACTCTCCACCCTTTTACCTCAACAACGAAGGGGCTATCATGTGGAGTCCCGAAGGGCTCTGCTTTGAGCCCGACTCTTTACAATGTTTATCTCACTCCACTAGCCTCAATATTTGAAAGTTGCGGGATTAGAGGGGTCAACTATGCTGACGACACCCAACTGCTTTTTTCTTTTAAGGAAATAGACGGTGGGGACTTGAGTTGCTTCAAAGAGTGTCTTTTAAAACTTGTGGCATGGATGTCAGACAACTGCCTGAGGCTTAATACTGAAAAGACTGAGGTCCTTTTCTTTAACTACAAATTTCCTTTGCATTCGGCTCAGTGGTGGCCCACCTCCATTAACCCTCCCCCAATACCTGTTAAATCAGTGCGTAATCTAGGCTTCAAAATGGACACAGAAATGTCAGGAAAAGACCATGTTGCGCAACTGTCGTCAAGCTGTTTTTGGAAACTTAAAACCTTACGTAGGTTTCTATACTATCTTCCTATGGACTGCCGTCAAGCGGTGGTACATGCCACCATTACTTCGCGTCTGGATTATGCAAACAGTCTCCTGATTGGTGCCCCTGAGTACCTGATCGCTAGACTCCAGCTTATCCAGAATGCGGCAGCCAGAGTTATCAGAAACATTCCTGTAAGACACAGTATAGCCCACCAATTGGTGAGTCTTCACTGGGTGCCGGTGAAGAAAAGAGTGTTGTTTAAATCTATGGTACACAGAGCCCTTCATGACACGGGCCCTAAGTATCTCAGAGTCAGGATCCAGAGATACCTTCAGACTAGAACCTTGAGATTGAATAGTCAAAACCTTCTTAAAATTCCTAGAATTTCTAAAAGCTGTATGGGCGGCAGGGCTTTCTCGGTATCGGCTCCCGTAATGTTGAACTCTATGCCAGTGGAACTCAGAGGGATGGAAAAGGAATCTCTCTTTAGGAAAGCGTTAAAAACCTGGCTGTTTCGATCTAAGTAACTGTTCTGTCAGCTATGTCTTTTTATGGCTTCTGTAGCTTACTGTCTTGCCAGAAAATGCGTCGGGACACTTCCGTTGGAGGTAGCTGTGCGCTATATAAGTATTCCAATAATAATAATAATAATGATAGCCTTCTCCCCTGGGGCCCTGACTTAGTGTGACTCCGGCCTTAAACCAATATAGTAAGGGGTCGGGTGTTTGACTCTAACCTGTTGACAGAGTAATGGGGGTAACTTAGAGGTGTGGGAGGGATTCTGCCGTGGGGTTGCATTCACATTATCGACTGACCTGCTGTTTACCAATTGCACCACACTACAATGTCAAGTACGTGTGTGTGCGATTGTGCTCCATACAGACTTGGTGTTATCCTTTGCATCACGTTATGGTGCTGTGTGAGTGTGGGAGAGTGTGCTGCATGAGAACAGCCTGCTAATAGATGCACCGCACAGTGCTGTTGTTTTACTTGTTTGTTTTAATTGCCTAAGGAATACAATATTTTCACATTGGTTTTACCTGTGCGGCCTTGGCCTAAAGGCCTGCTGAAAAGTGTTATAGATTCCTGTGTGTACACATTCCTGATATCGTTGTGACCTAGGGTGGACCATAGAGATGTGTGGATTTGAATTGTGTTATTTGCCTGGGTGGGCCCAGATCTAACAATGTATCACACACCATAAGGGCAAGGGGGGTTAAGTGTGCATAGTACGGAAATCATTTTATGTTGTGTTAAGTAATTTGTGCGTTGAATATAATCTTTGTTTACATACACCATGTATGAATTCTCTTTTGTGATGTTCAGTGTATATATTGTGTGAGAGTGCTGTGCCAATGCTTTACACATTACCTCTGTGATAAGCCAGACTGCTCAGTGCCAAGCTACCCAATGATGAGTGCAGGTTGTACTGTGAGTGTAATCACCCAACTCTGACAGGAAGGGTAGATTTAGCCTGGCTTGGGCACTGCCTCAGCCAACCAGAAAATACCAGTTCCAAAGAAATGTATTCCGTTTTATCTTATGGAGCTTATGGACAATGTTGAGGATTTGATCAAGCTTGCCCCCCCTAGTGCTTTGGTGCCCGATTAGGTCCAACAAGCAGACTTGTCTAAACAGGGAGATAATTCTAGACTGCCTTTCTTACTCTTATGGGAATAAAATTACCATGCTCAAATATACCAGGGGCGCAACTGCTGCTATTGTCTGCCCTCCTATTGAAATATAGACCCACTGAAATATGCAGGAAGGACAAAATGTGGATCCAGTATCACTTTCTAACAGGTAGAAGGACCCAAAGGGAGGGCAAATAATTAATGAAGGCCTCTGTTAGGGAATACTGCTTTGTGCAAACCATGCTGGGAGTAGCACCTTATTTGTACTTGGTCACGGGATATTGGGAGCGTATGTTGTTGTCCCGGTTTAGAATGGCTCAATCAGATGATTTTTATGTTTCCCACAAGATCAATTTAGCTCCTTTCCTCCATATATTTACCCATGTGATGTGGTGTATACCCAGACTTTGTTGCACTTTGTTTTATTTGGTAATTTATACGTTATTTATTTCCTCTTGCACGCACGCACATATTTTGTAGGTGCAGAGTAGCACTGCTTTATTTGCAACAGTTAGGTTGCTTTGATATATGTCTACCTGTGGGCTCCTTCTTAAAATGTGAAATATTATCACATAATTTAATGGTTTTTAAAGGGACTTCTTATTTTATGATTTATACATTTTTACTTTGCTGATGTTTTGGGCTTTTATATTGCATTTATGGTGTGTCTATATGTATGTATTGTATCTTTTATTATCTGCTTTTTAGTGATTAAATAAAGATGATTGATTGATTGAGGTTGAATGCTTTATCAGAATGCTTTATTAGTCAGAACGCTCATGTTTCCTGGGCCCAGGCACAAGCAGCTCATTTAGTCCAGCTTTCTTGACTTTCATTCAGGGACTTGTAGTTCTACCTACCCCATTACAAATTCAGAACTGTAAGTACTGCTATGCTGAGACAAGTCATGGACTGGATGAGTTGCTTACATACGGATAATGGAAGCATGAGAGTTAACATTATACTTTCATAGATTACTATTTAGAGAATCTCAATTTCTACTGCTACTTTATAACCCCCAAATATTTATTTTCCCCTTAAATGTTCAGTTTTTTTCTAAATTGTAGTCATTATTGTATAAAAATCTATGGGATGATCTCTATACCAGTGCTCTTTCCAAAAACAGCGAGGCATTTTGGCGAACAGTCAGATCACCCTATCTTATAGATGATAATAGTCCTAAGATAGAAGTGGCTATAGGGGAAGACATATGGGTGTCTCACTTCTCAAAAATCTTTAAAAACACAATAACATCAG
Source organism: Lissotriton vulgaris (assembly GCF_964263255.1). Lineage (NCBI taxonomy): Eukaryota > Metazoa > Chordata > Amphibia > Caudata > Salamandridae > Lissotriton > Lissotriton vulgaris. The sequence goes on along the minus strand of NC_141695.1, from coordinate 541,199,843 downwards.
GAGGGACAGAAATCACACTCCCAAAGGTTGAATACCCAATATCCTTACAGTTTGACATCTCTGAGTTATTAGTTGCACTAGGAGCCAGTAAAAATGGGAAAGCTCCGGGCCCAGATGGGGTCCCGGTGGATCTCTTCAAATATAATTTAGATCTCTGGGCCCCTATCCTCACTAGAGTGTGCAGTGCAGCAGCAAAAGTGGGTCTGATAGAATCCTGGACCAGTTCTATCATGGTCCCAATTTTTAAGAAAGGGGATCGCCAGGACGTTACATGCTATCACCCCATCTCACTGCTGGACTCCTTGGGCAAAGTTGTAGGTAGGGTAATCCTCGAGAGACTCCAGCAGTGGGCTGAGGTGAAAGGCATTATTTCCGATCTCCAGTTTGGATTTCGAGAGGGGTTTGGTACGGTGGAGCAGGCCCTTAATCTTAGTCTGTTAATAGGTAAATACACACAAGCAAAGAAGGACATGGTGTATATGGTGTATGTAGACCTGTCCGCGGCATTTGATTGTGTCTCACACGCAAAACTTTGGACAATCTTGAGGTTAATGGGAGTGGATTCTGTCCTCTTAGATTTCCTGAGAGAATTATATTCAAGAGCGACTGCGAGAGTTCGCTTTGGCCTAAGGGGGGAGCTGACGGCGTCGTTTGGTGTGGAGCGTGGAGTCAGACAGGGATGCGTCTTGGCCCCCTTCTTATTCTCTTTGTATACCAACGGTCTTGAGGAAGAGATGTTGAGGGGGGCGCAGGACCTGCCACGGGTAAAAAAGCATCTGATTCCCGCCCTGCTCTATGCAGACGACGCCGTCATCTTGGCGCGCACTCCGCGCGAATTACAGAAGTCCCTGAATAGGTATACTGACTATATGGGCAAGTTGGACCTACATGTGAACGTTAAAAAAACGTTCGTCATGATAGCAGGCAGTGGGAAAAAACAAGTGGGGAGCATTTATCTCAAAGGCCAAAATCTTGAGGTAACTGCCCAATACCCGTACCTAGGTATTATGACTGATAGAAAACTGAACTGGCGGCCCGCAGTGGACGCAAGGTGTCATCTCTTTAAAAGAGCCACAGCGGCCCTGATGAGCTTTTCACAGAGACTGGGGAGAAGGGCTCCAGTAGAGCTATTAAAAATCTATAGCGCAAAGTGCCAGTCGATTTCACTATATGGGGCGGGCCTCTGGGGTCATGTAGATGTAAGAACCCTTCAGATCGCAGAAAACTCTTTTTTTAGATTCCTGCTAGCAACACCAAGATGCACATCTACCTATGCAACTCATCTGGAACTTGGTGTCCCCTATTTAGAGGATCTTATAAAGATTCAGCCGCTACTGCTTTGGAGGCGTATTTGGACTTCCGATAAAAACTTATTCACACAGACAATTGCAGCAGAGTCAATGACTCTTGACCGAACTAACAAAATATCATGGCTCCGATATATCAGAAATGTTCTTAAAGATCTAGGTAAGGAGAAGTACTATCTCCAACCTGAAAACATCATTGATTTACCAAAGAGAGCACTGAAACAACTGGCACTAAGTCATCTAGAGTCACTGAGGCTGACCTCTGAGTCCTCGAAACCCTCGGTTCTCCACGCTAATATGGTTCAGACCACAGAGATTATCCAGCCCTATCTAACACTACAGATTAGTACCTATGAGAGGATGCTGTTGACAAGATTCAGGCTAGACCTTTTCTTCAGGCTAGTAGCCTTTTACGAAGGAAATAGGTGCGACCAAACTCTCCCTGTCTGTCCGTGTGATGAAAAATCAAAACAAACTAATTTACACACTATACTGTTTTGCAAATTCCACCTCTCACATCGGAAAATATGGCTATTACCACTGTTAAGGCAGTGGGGATTGAGACAATGCCGCCCTGCAATGCTTCGTCTCCAAATGCTGGAATCTGAACCTGCTTGTTATCATGTCTTGAATTTCTTAAAATGAGTCATGAGGCATAGGAAAAATCTGTAATAATGGTTGTGGCCTTAGATAATGCAATGAATTAATACCCTCTACTATTTTAAATGTATCAGCTTGACTTTGACTGAATTTTAGCATGTAACATGTATATTTTTTATTTTCCAAGATATGAAACTGTATTTTTTAAAATGTTGCTTTTATGGTTTGCCAATGTGTAAAACCGAATAAAGAAATTTATATATATATAAAAATCTATAGATCAACTAAAGTTCACAGCAGCATGTGTTTCATCCTATGGCAGTTTGTGTCAAGTCACATATGTTGGTTAAAATTAATTTCTTGCATTCCAGACTTTCTTCACAAAGACAAATTCAAATACTCTTCACATCTTTTAAAGCTTGTTGTCTCAAACTTTTTTTTGTTATTCTTTTTATTGGTATTTCAGAACAATGTTATAAACATTACAGACAACAAGCCAGTTGCTAATTGGTACATAGTTATCTTTACATCTGCCTACCATGTAAAGTACAAATGTCATTCCATGTGCGCTCGATCCTCTGCTCAGTACATGAAGGAAATTAGATCCATCCTATTGTAAAAAAAAACTCTGCCACAACCCAGTGGGCTGTTTAGGAGATATCTGGTTCTCTTCACTTCCGCCGGCCTACTTAAAGCTCCACCTTTTTCAACCCGCAGCGGTGACGCGCAAGGTGGCGCCTTCTCTGTGCCTGAGTCGTGCCAGAGTCCTGCCCGTCTGCGCCCGTCAGCGTTCCGGCAGCAGACGGGGCAGGACGGCTGGCTGGCACTTTCCTTTGGCTGGTACCTTACTTTTGTCAGTTTTAGCTATGTGTTTCTCTTATTCGTCAGAGACCCTCTCTAATCTCCGTCCTCCGGTAGGTCGCTGCCACTCTGTTTTTCCGGGCCGTCGCGTCCTTAGAAAAGGTTGCAATGTCTGTGGTTGGCGCGTTCCTATATATAACAAACCAAAACAGACTCATCCTCCGATCATTACCACCTGCCTACTCCTTAATACACGCTCTCTAGGCTGTCATGCGCTAGATATATGGAATTTGCTCGATAATTCCGATATATCCTGCCTTTTTCTCACTGAGACATGGCTTAGTGATACCTCGGCCCCTGACTTAGTCAACGCCATCCCACCTAATTATTCCATCATTAGGAGGGATAGAACATCTGGGCGCGGGGGTGGTGTGGCTATTATAGTTAACAACCAGCTGCACTGCACTACCTTCCCGATAGACAATATTCAGGACACCGAGGCACTCGGCTTCACTCTTCATTTGTCTCCCCATCAAGCATGCACCGGTATTCTTGCATATCGAACTCCTGGTCCATTAGGCTCTTTTCTGGATGAACTACAGGTAGCACTTTCAGTCCCATGTCTTAAATCTGAACATTGTCTACTCTTAGGCGATTTAAACATACACATGGATGAGGCTACAAATCCTGATACAATGAAACTCATGGAGGTCACAGCAACATTAGGACTCACACCTTTCATCCATGATTCTACGCACAATAAGGGCCATATTTTGGACCAAGTTTTTTCCACCGTTCCGATTAACGTACTTGCTCCTCAACCGGTATTATGGTCGGATCATTACTTAATCACTTTTAGCCTATCAAGCGCCCCTCCCCCTAGATCCAATCCCACTACCTCTGCTAAACGTCTTTCCAGGCCTTTTCATCTGCTATCTAATGAGATGCTACTACAGGCCATGGCACGTTCACCTTGCACTTTGTCAGGTAATGTGGAAATTGATCTAGCTCTTTACACGGAATGGCTCACAACTATATTGGCGGATCTCGTGCCCGAGAAAGCCTCCAAACCCGGAAACAAATGTCCTTCCGCTCCTTGGTTCACATCTCAGCTTAGAGAAGCCCGTCAAAACTGCAAGAGAGCAGAAAGAACCTGGAGGAAAGACTACAATCCTCTTGAGAAAGAAAAGTTTAAAAACCTAACTAGATCCTACCACAAGATGATTTGGAGTGGAAAAAAATCCTATCTTGAACGTCGGATAGACGAATCTGATAATTCCTGTAAGGAAATTTTTAAAATTGTTAAGGACTTCACTTCTCCATCCCTAGGCATCTCTGCTCAGCCTCACTCAGAACCTTGGCTGAATGAACTCGCACATTATTTTGTAGACAAAACAACATCTATCCAAGCCTCTCTTGCTACTTATTCCAAACAGCCTCAGGCTGCTGATCCTGATGGCCCCTCCTCCTTACAACCCACCCTCTGGGAATTCCCACAGCTAAGCCTTGCTGCCTCATTAGACCATCTGACAGGCTTGAAATCGGGCTCTCATTTAGATCCCTGCCTGGTCTCTTGCCTCAACAAAATAGCCCCTGTGCTAAATGGCCCCATCAATTCCATACTTAATTCCTCACTGTCTTCTGGCATAGTCCCTCAGGCTTGAAAGAGCGCTCTCATCCTTCCACTAATAAAAAAACCAACTCTGGATCCCATCATACACGCCAACTATAGGCCTATCTCTCTCCTCCCCGCTCTGGCGAAGGTGGCGGAAAGACACGTGCACAGATCTATCTCTGACTTCATCGAGAATAACAACTTGTTGCACACTACTCAATCTGGGTTTCGTGCAAATTACAGCACAGAGACCGCGTTACTTGAAGTCACCACCGCCATCAGAGAGGTTTTAGATACTGGAGGAAAGGCCATGTTGGTCATGTTAGACCTGTCGGCGGCGTTCGACACCGTTCCCCATGATACCCTCCTAACTCGACTCTGGGATTGTGGCCTCAGGGGGACGGTGTGGAACTGGCTTAAATTATTTCTAGCCAGCCGTCGACAAACGATCTGGGCGCCACCTCACTCCGCAGCTATGGCAACCCTGGAAGTGGGGGTCCCTCAGGGGTCTATTCTTAGCCCCCTGCTTTTTAACATCTTTATGGCCCCCCTTGCAGAGGTTGCGGAGTCGTTTGGCGCTCAGATCGTGTCTTACGCTGACGACACCCAGCTCTTGTTTACTTATAACAAGAACGAGGTGTTCGATGGGATCCGTATCAGAGGCTGCTTAGAAGCAGTCTTTGATTGGTTCAAAAGACACGGCTTGAAATGCAACTCCGATAAATCGGAGCTGCTTTTTTTCGGATGTGTCTCTGAACCAAATTGGAAAAGTTGGTGGCCACAAGATCTGTTTCCTCCTGCGAATGCAAGTACCAAGGCTAAAAACCTAGGTATCATTGTTGACAATGAGTTAACCTTCGGGCCTCAAATAGCCTGTCTTTCGGGGAAATGCTTTGGAATCCTGCGGATGCTCAGGAAATTTCTCCCCTTGATTTCTGTGAACCATCGAAGGGTCATTGTCCAAGCACTTGTCGGGTCGCGTTTGGACTATGCAAATGCCCTCTATCTAGGACTCCCAAAATATCTCGTAAGGAGACTTCAGGTAGTCCAAAATTCAGCCGCCAGGGCTATTTATGGACTCCCTAGACGAGCTAGTGCCTCTAACTTGTTGAAGGAACTGCACTGGCTCCCTATAGCCAAGATGGTTCTCTTCAAAAGCCTGACGCTAACCTACAAGGCCCTTCATGACTCAGGCCCTAGGTATATTAAAAAGCGCCTTGCTCTTTACAAGCCGAGCAGAGCTCTGCGATCTGCCTCCTTGTCTAAAATGGTCGTTCCATGCATCAAGCGAACCAGACAAGGGGGGCGGTCTTTCCACTACCTGGCCCCGCGCGCTTGGAATGAACTTCCTATCGTTCTTAGACAGGCCCCCAGTCTGATGTCTTTTAGAAAGGCATTAAAAACCTGGCTTTTTACTAGTTAATTTTGCTGTTCCTTTTTTTGCAGTTATGTTTCCTTTCCATTAAAGGACTTCTTCGCCAAAGCGCCGGGACACTCCGACTGGAGTAGCCGTTGCGCTATAGAAGAACCCAATTAACATAACATAACATAACATATCCACAACATCACCCTCCAGATTATGCATAGGAAGTTAGTTTCGGTGGCAGAAAAACAACATCTCTTGTCCCCACAGACATTCGACCCCCCAGTCACCGGCCTCCCCAAGGCTACCTGTGTTAATTCATAGGGTCACAGATTACAAAAGGTACCCAAATGTCCCTGGGCCTGGACGCCGAAGGCATTGATTCCCAAAAAGTGGTCAGATGTGAATGCCCAAATGTGACTTCTCTAATCCAATCCTTTTTAGAGGGAACCCCCTTTCGCCCCCAGTGTATGGCTACCTGGCGCCCAGCAAAAAGAAGTAACAGCGCGTGCAGTTTACTGACCTTGACTGGCGTATCTTTCGCATACCCCAGCAAACCTTGTATCGGGTCGGGATCATAAAGCGTACCTATTATCATGCGAATCGTGGTAAATACGGTAGACCAAAATAATGTCAGCCGTGGGCAGCTCCACGCTATATGTAAAAAAGTAGCGGGAGCGAAACCGCATCTCCAACAGCTGTCGTCATCTTTCAGCCCCATGCAATGCAAACTGGAAGGTGTCCTATAAAATTTGTACAAGAACTTAAAGTGGATTAGGCGAAGTTTATAGTTAGGGCACAAGGCAGTGAGTTGGCAGTAGCAATAATCCCACTGATCCTGCGTGAGCAGAGTTTGAAGTTCTTCATTCCACTCCTGTAGCATTCCCTACTGTGTCAGAGGGGCCGATGTTTGCATGTGATTATATATCCGGGTAATTAGTCTGCATGGTGAATCTGATTTAAGCACATCTTCCAACGCAAGTAGGGTTGTCCGATGTTAGGAAAAGTGACATGTAAAGACTGACATGCAGCCAGAAGTTTGTAATATTCAAAGAGCTCAGAAAAGGACACAGTCTGACCCTTCCCTGAGTCCGAGGGTGGCCGAAACGTCTCCTCTGGATAGAGGTCTGCAAAAGTGCGGAGTCTCATTTTTTGTGCTAAGGCCTTGCTGATTCCCTCGCATATGTTTGGCAGCATAGGGTTGTGTTCCAGGGTTATGGACGGGGCATAGAGAATAGGAATGCCGACTCTTTTCCATAAATCATTCCACGCCCTCCTTAAGGTCTCTACCGCACCTATGCCATCTCTGGGACGCCTGTAGGTCTGATATAAAGCAACCTGCAGGGGGACCGGAGCCGCAGTATCCGCCGCCACAGCCGCGTGGGGTTGAAAAGGAGTCGGATGTACCCAGTGGTGGAGAAATTGAGCTTGAGCACTCCATGCATACAATTGAATATCTGGGGCTCCTAGGCCGCACTGACACAGAGAAAGTGTCATATAGGTCCCACAAGGCCCGCGCTAGCCCGCCCGCGCAAACCACTGAGACCAGTAGGGATCTGAGCAGTTTAAAAAAGGCCTGTGTGAGGTGAACAGGAATGTAAACAAATAAATAAAGACAATTCGGCAGTACCACCATCTTTACAATGCTATTTTCCCAGCTAGGGAGAGCGGGGGATTACAATGACTTTCTCTTCCAAACATGTTATGGCGCGCCCGTAGTTCATGTCCCATATTTCTTGCATATTTCTACTAAGCCATATGCCCAGATATTTCACAGGTTCATCCGCCCATTTTAGAAGGAATTCAGAGGGAGCTGGAATAGTAGCATCTGTTAAAGGAAAGATAACTGATTTTGCCCAGTTAATGGAGATACCAGGAAGGTTGCCAAATCTTATAAATTCCTGAAGGAATGGATCAAGGTGCGACATCAGGTGAGTGACTTACAGTGTGACGTCATCAGCATATAATGAAATTAAAAGACTCCTAGCACTGAACCCGATCCCCTTGGCAGTGTGGTGTTGCCTGATGTGAGCTGCAAGTGGCTCCATCGCTATTGCGAACAATAAAGGGGACAATGGGCATCCTTGCCTCGTACCTCCTGAGATACCAAATGGTAGCGAAAGAAGGCCTTTCACCCAGATCCGAGCCATTTGCCTTGTATAAAGCAGATGTATAAGATTAATAAACAACAGACTGAACCTCATGCAACTATGAATTGCAAATAGATACTGCCATTCAAGCGTATCAAACGCCTTTGTGGCGTCTAGGAAGACGGCAGCAGCTTGTACATCTGGGTGTACATAGTGCAGTACTGAAAATAGGGTTCTGAGGTTGTGGGAAGTAGATCTCCTGGGAATAAATCCCGATTGATGCGGGCGGGTGATTAATGAGAGGAGAGGCTGCAATCGATTTGCGATCAGCTTCGCCCAAATTTTCACATCCACGTTTATTAATGACAACGGACGATATGAGTCCAGTTCATTTTCCGGTTTCCCCGGTTTCAGCAGGGTAATTATTAAAACTTCGCACATTGACGGTGGCAGTAAGCCTGAAACCTGACCCTCCTCATATAGTGCTATTAAATGCAGCACCAGCTCTTCCGCATAAGTCTTATAGAATGTGGTGGTTAGACCGCCTGACCCAGGGGCCTTGTTCAGCTGTAAACTCTTGATGAACTGGGTGACGTCCTCCACCATTATTGGGACATCTAAGTATTCCCTATGCCTCTGACCCAGACAGAGTAGCTCCAGTGAATCAAGATAGGGTATCAGGTCCTCCAGGCTAGATTCCTGAGTAGTAGTGTATAGATCAGAGTAAAAAAGGGAAAACTCGTCTAGTATGTATTTCTGGCCTCTTACCACAGACTGTTGTGTACCTTTCAACTCAGTTATATAAGCAGTGGACCTTGGGGGGCGAATCATTGCTGCCAGGGTCCTCCCCGGCCTGTCCCCCTCCCCATATCTTCTGGCCTGAGCATGTATCCCTAAAAATTTTACTTCGCAGTACACTTCCTCCTCAAATTAAAGCAGTTTCTCTTTCAGAAGGGCCAGTGTCTTGTGGTCATTAGAGGAATAAAATCGTGTTTCTAGCTCTTTGATCTAAGTTTCTAGTGTGGCAGGTGTACCCCGAATAGCCTTCAACACCCATGCCTGCGGGGTGATGCAATTACCGGCTTAAATTTCTCCCATAAAGAGGCTTCAGTATCAACCAACCCAGGGTTGAGGGTAAAATAGTCATTTATATCACCCCTAATTTCTTCTTTAACAGCCTAATCTAAAAGGGCGTCTGGCGGTAACCGCCACGTAAACAGGCCTGGAATGGAGTTGGGTAGCACTAAGCGTAAAATACATGGCGCGTGATCCGACATGGATCTAGGGAGATGTGAGGCCTCTCTGGTCCATGTAGCCACATCACGTGACACCAACCAGAAGTCTAATCTTGGCCACGCTTTGTGGTGCTCAGATACACACGTCCCTTGCTTAGTTTGTGGGTGATTAGGTCTCTAAATGTTAACCAGGTTACCATCTAAGATAATGGCATTCAATGCAGCGCTAGCTGAGGGATGTAAGGTTCAAGCTATCCCCTTCCTATCCAACTCGTTGTCAAGGATTGCATTAAAGTCCCCACCCCAGATAATGGTTTCACAGTTTGCCACCCTCACTCTGGCCCATATATCTTGAAAGAAACAAGGAGGGTCAACATTGGGGCCCTATACTGCAACTATCACAACCGGAATCCCACCCAGAGTGCCCAATACAATGATGAATCTACTCTCTGAGTCAATTTGTAATTCACTTTCCTTCCAAGTCCTCGTCTGACCAACAAGGCCACCCCTCTAGAGTAATTTGAGTAAATGGAGGAGTATACTGAGCCCCATCTACTGTGTTTCAGTCTGGAAAAGGGTGTAACATTGAGATGTGTTTCCTGTAACACGCATATGTCTATGTGATGCCGTAGCAAATATGAGTGGACTAGTCTGGATTTTCTGCCGTCGTTGAGTCCACGGATGTTCCATGTTAGTAAATTGAAACTGGTCATATGAGGGCTAACACAATATATTGTAAAATGAAAGCAGGAGCGGAGCACAGTATAATGATTGGTGGCACCCAGTGATGGTAAGCTGAAATGTATAGCAATGATCTGGCAAACAACATAACATAAATCCCCCCCTCCCCCCTCCATCCCACCTCCCACTCTAACCCCCCAATCAGGTTGTAGAAGACCCATCCCAAACATAATAAAGAAAAGAACAACAAGAGGGAGCTCTCCCCTACGGGCGCCGTATCACCGGCATACTCCCCTGCCAACACAGGGTGGCCAAGAAAACTGCGGAGAGCTGTGTCTATCTCACAAGAAATGTAAATTATCCCAGCATATCAAAACTGGCAGTTCGAGAGCATATGCTGGCTATACTGCCCAAAACAGAGCTGAACTTGTAAGTCCCAGTCCAACTCAACCTGCTGTGTAACCAGCCATGTCCGGCGCATAACCATTTTAAATGAGAACAACCCCCCATATCGGAGAGAACAGAACCCAAAACTGTTAAAACCCCCACACCTGCGAACTCAGTGAAAGTCTCCTGGGCCCCAACCCATCTCAGTGCATAGCTGCTCCAGCAAGGGGCACATGAGGGCTAGAGCCTCATCAGTCATTGTCACTCAGCCGGGCCTTGGCAGAGTCTGCAGAACCGGAACTTTGCTTGGTCTTCTTCCACCAAAATGCTTAGCAAATTTGAGGGCGGACTTGGTATCCGTGAAAAATGTGCGGAACCCTCATGAGTAACTTTAAGCTTGGCAGGATATAATAGCAAATAGGGAATCTGGGCCTGCTGCAGGATATGTTTAGCAGGTAAAACTCATGTCTCGCCGACTGAAGAGCAGGCGTGAAATCTAGATAGAATGAGATATTGTTACCTTTGTGCGTGTATTCCCCTTCCCTGGTGCCAGATGCAGGATAAGATCTCGGTCCTGGTAGTTCAAGATTCTGGCCAGGATGGGTCTGAGTGGGGCTCCAACCAGGGGCTTGGAGCTTAAAGCACAGTGCGCCCGCTCCACTGCGAATACTGTGGATAGATTTGGATCAAAGTGCTCATGCAATAAGTCTGCTATATATGTCTCCATCTTAGCGATGGCTGTCGTCTCCGGTATGCCAGTAATTTGCAGGTTATTGCGGCGGGACCTAACCTCCAAATCTTCGTTCTTGGCAGTAACTGTTCCTTGGTTTGAACTTGGAACTCATGGAAGTCTGAGGCCCGGTTTTCAAGCACATCGAGCCGTGTCTCATGCGAGCCCACCTGCGTTTTGACCGCATCCAGTTGGGTAGTCAATGCATCCAGCTTGGTATCTATATTTCGAAGGCCAGACCTCATCTTGAGCATCAGGGTGCGCAGATCCTCCCCTCTGTCTTCCGTCTGCGACTCTGGTGGCCTCTCTATGCCGGCCTCTGGGTCCGACTGCATGAGCCTCGTGGTTCTCCTCTGGCCGAAGGACAGCTTCGGCTGCTCTGCATCTTGTTTGCCAATGGTCCGCTCAGGTACCGCTGGGGGCTTCCACAATGTCCTTCTGCCGAACGCTGTGCAGGCAGACCGCGCGGAGGGGATCAACCAATAAACCGTTGCATCTTTATTCACCAGATATGAGAGGGGTCAACATGTAACAGAAGCACAAAGGACCGTTTATGGAGTGAGTATTGGTCCAGCGTCCAGGTCCTATCCAGCCCCAGTTAACCATTCCACATCCAGCGCTTCTTGCTCTTATTTTGTGTAGGAAGGTACATCCTGACTATGGTTGCCCCCAACTTTTTGCCCTGTGTTTTAGCTGGTTTTGGACATAGTCGACCTGGGACCCTGCCAATCAGGACCCCAGGCCTACTGCTCTCTCTTTAAAATGGATTCCATGTACCCTAGGTACATTTCCAATTGGTACTGGGCCACCCTATCAGACCCTGTAACTCAGGGCATGGGTGTACCCAGGGCTGCCAGGGGCTGCAGCATGTATTATGCCACCCCTGGCTGGCCTCCTAAATTTGACACAACTGGCTGCATGACAGCTGGGGCAAAGTCGTGTAATCACCCTTTGCTGTAGGTGTAGTATACCTATACCTAACCCTAAAATGGACACACAGATTCCTATCAGTCACTCCTATGGCAGGCCTTGACAATCCTGAAGGCAGAGTGCTTGGAATCGTGTGAGATGGTGCTCTGGCATGAGCTGAGCCTGTCTGCAGCTTGCGGAACCAAGTCCTAATAGCTGTTCCATGATATCGCATACCATATACTCTTAAGTGCATTATAATCCTCGCGGTTAAATGCTATCTTTGGTATTGCTTTATCAAAACATGTCGAGTAAGGTGTCATACGAATTGGAATACTAACCCCTCGCCAATTCTGGCGACGGGGTTAGCATTCCACCCTTCTAGAGGGACACGACATGTATGTAACTGTGAACCCCGGTTAAAGTTAACTGAAGCCTCAGCTCCACAAAATGGATGCTGCCACCACAGACACGAGTCTGACCTCCTGCTGCTGGGAGTCCTTCCAGCGAGGGAGGCCTGGACAAAGGGTTTCCTGTCCGGGGCGGTGCTAGCACCGTCCCAGACATGGTTTTGTGTATCCTGGGTAGGCAGGGCTTTTCAGGAAGGTGACTGCTGAGTGGCACCCCGGTGCTCACTACGCATAGGCCAGTCAGAACCAGTTCCAGGGGCACACCAGCCCATGGCCTGGGGAAGTCCGGCAGGGGAGAGGGGTGTAACCACCCCCCTCCTGGTCCCACCCATAGGCAGGACCTAGTCACCGGGTCAGCCCCCTTTTTTTAGTATAAAGATAGGAGCGGGCCCCCTGTTCAAATTAGATCATCTTTGGAATCAAGATACCACTTTCTTCAAAAGGACTTCACGATTTCTTCTTCAAGATTCTCCCTTGTGGCTAAGGAGTAGTCACCCTGCATCAAGCGGGCACCATCCTAAAGAACACTGCGGTCTGCTGCAAGTCCTTCTTCACGAATCCGACGACCCAGCTCGACGAGACCCGGCTTCCCTGGCACCTCTGACCTCTACTCACCTCTACAGCCAAGCTGAGAACCGTGAGTGCGACGAGACCTCGAGGGACCGACGATCGCCAAGACTGCACGACATCTTTACTGCAAGCCCACCGTGTCCTCCACTGGTGAGTGCTTTGGGGTCCGAGAAGCCCCGACCCTGCGCAGCTCCAGCACCCAAGGTCAGCCTCCCTGCATCTCCACGATCTGCGTGGGGCCCTTCTGCTGTTTGCTGTGCACCGCGTTGTTTGGCTACTAGCCGGCTGGCTTGTGGCCTTCTGAACGACGCCCGACGACATCTCTGCTGCTGGTCTGGTTGCTCCAGGCTGGCCCTTGCTTCCTTCTTCAAGAGAGGCACCCCGGACCCTCCTGGTCCACTCCAGACGCCATTTTAGGTCCACCGCGTGGGCTTGAATTTGCCAAGGCTTTGTTGCCCAATCCTGGGTCCAGCGACGCCGACAGCTTCTATCTTCGTGGGACAGCTCGATCCTCCATCCTGGTCGCCGACAACGCCTCCTGGTCCGTGAGATCTTCGAGCTCAAGCGTCACCCACTCACCTTGTCGAGGTGGCTACCATCCGGTGCCCTCCTGGTGCCCACTGACTACTGGCTAGTAGTCTCGAACTTGGTCCCCTCTGCTTTCAGGTGTCATCTATCTTCGAGATCCAGGCTTGGATCCAACTGAACTTTCTTCACTGGTCACCGGCCAGCATCTTTTCTTCCGGCTCCTGGTCCGTCTACGAGGATTCCCGACGTCTTTTCAGACCTATGCAGCTGCAGCCCCTGGGCTAGGTAACTTCGGCATTTCGGTGCCCCAGCATAGCCTCACTATCCAAGGGTCAGAATCTACTTTCGTTTTCTCCCTACCAGGTCGGGTTCGCCCGAGAACACTAACTTTCTACTTCCTAGCTACCATAGACTTTTGTCCGCATCTCGCGTGAGAGTGCACACACTGCACCCGAGTCCCCTAGGCCTCCTAGAAGTAATCTAACGATTCCCTAGTCAAGTCCTAGCGATTCCAAAAGCTATTAGTACTGTACTTACCTGCTAGGAATTTCGCATTCCACTTTCAGAGTATATGGTTTTCCGTGCCCCTCGGGCATTTGTATATACTGTGCTAACTTAAGTATTTTTGTAAGAGTTTTGGTTTGTGCTTAGTACCCTGTCCTCATAAAGAGTACAGGGCTGTTGTGATCTTTAATAAATAACTGTTTATTTTCATAACACTTGTGTGGTGTCCTTTCACTTGGTGTTCAAGGGGTATATGTGTGGTAAACAGCTGGCTTAACACGCCCTCTCGAGTCTTTAGCCTTAGACTGCTCGTATCCATGCTACTAGGATAGCTGGTCTATAAGGTTGACTTACAACCAATCATCAATAAGGGTTGCTGGACTGATACATAGTGTTCACTAGAATAGTGAGCACTGCATATCAGGCCACCTTCTCACATTGGTGAGCAGCGGTTGGGATTTGAGCTTGCTGTTGTTTTACCACACGTATCCTAAGAATATCTTGTTGAAAGATCACATAAGTACTTTTAGGTACATATAACTAAACCTTAGAATACTCTGAATTCTACTGAACCAGCTGTTGTAGCTCCTCAAGGCCTAGCACACCTTGGCTGCAACTCTTAGCAAGGGATCAGTAGGTAACACATAGTGTAGGTAGGTGCATCACTTACACCACACTAGAAACAGCATGTCAGACAAAGGTGGAAACTCTGAGTCTCCCCTTGTGTCAGTGGACCCTCCACAGGTCATCACTTCTAAATATGCTGCTCTTAGCTTCCATGAGATGAGACAAGTGTGTACTCTCAGGAAACTAAAACAGGGGTCTAACCCCACAACTTCCTTTCTGATTGGTCTCTTAGAGACTTATGATGCCAGGAAAGCTGAGAATCTTTTTAGCTCTCCTAATCCAGTTGGGAATATGCCCCCCTTACAGGGACCCTTTGATAGCCAGGAACATCCCCTCCAGGAAGCAGATGGTGCTGAGGAGGAGGATGAGGATGATGACCAGTTGTCAGGGGATGAGGCAGATAAGGGACAGCTAGAAGTCAGTAGACTAAGCAGGTCCAACTTAAACAGACATGAGATTGGTACTGGGGGACCCCTGGGGCCACTCTCAGGTCAGCTTAACATTGGGAATGGACGAGTTAGGTCTCTATCAAGAGGCTCTAACAGATCCTTTCGAACCAATGGCTCTCTCAACTCTTCTCACAGAGGAATGTCTTCCCCTAAGAGGAGAGTGTATGAAGCTGAAGAAAGGGCAGTCAAACTGAGGATTGAAAGGGAAGAACTTGCCCTGGCCAAAGAGAGACTTGCCCTTGCTAGAGAGCAAGAATTATGTGGGCTACAGCCCACTGGTGGCAGCAATAATCCTAGCAATAGGGAAAGGAGTTTTGATAAAAAGCACCTGAATAAGATAGTGCCCCCCTTTAAAGAAGGGGATGACATCCACAAATGGATTACTGCTTTGGAGAGAGCCTGCACTGTGCAGGGTGTTCCCCAAAGTCAGTGGGCAGCTATCTTGTGGCTCTCCTTTGATGGTAAAGGTAGAGATAAGCTCCTCACCACAAGGGTGGAGGATGCTAACAATTACCAAATCTTGAAGAATACACTGGTTGATGGGTTTGGTTTAACCACTGAACAATACAGGATGCTGATCAGAGACACCCAGAAAACTCAGTCTCAAGATTGGACTGACTTTGTTGATTGTGCCACTAAGGCTTTTGAAGGCTGGCTACTGGGTAGTAAGGTTACTGATTTTAAAGGATTGTATAATCTAATTATGAGGGAGCAAATCTTAAATAATTGTCAGAACCAGTTATTACATCAGCACCTGGTAGACTCTGATCTGACCTCTCCACAGGAATTGGGTAAGAGGGCAGACAAATGGGTCAGAACCAGGGTTAGGCCTAAAAACCAGGGTGGTGACCAGAAAAAGGAATCAACCAAGCCTCAAGAGAAGGGTGGGGATAAATCCACAGAGAAGACTTCCCAAGGGCCCCAAAACTCCAACAAGGGTGGTGGGTCCCAGAACACTCCTTCAGAACAGAAGAAACCTTATTGCCATACCTGTAAACAGGTGGGCCATTACAAAAGTGATGCCAGTTGCCCTAAAAATGGTAATAAGGGAAATATACCCCCAGGTAATACTCCTAAACCTCCTGTTACCACTAGTGGTAATCCCCCAGGTGGTGGGAGTGCCCCCAAGAATGTGGTGGGCATTACTTTGGGCAATCAGGAGGACTATGGCCTAGCCAGGTTCCCTGACCACACTCTTGTCTGTGAGACTGGCATGGGGTTTGCCAACTTCACTGCTGGACCCCACATTTTGGGAAAGTATAGACAAGAAGTTTTAGTGAATGGTCAGAAAGTTGAGGCATTCAGAGACACAGGGGCCAGCCTCACCATGGTGAGTGACCATCTGGTCCCCTCTGCTCAACTGACCCCTGGTTTTACTTACCAGGTGACAGATATTCATGGAGTGAAGAGAAGGCATCCCATGGCAGTAGTCAAACTCAGCTGGGGTAATGTCACAGGGCCCATGAGAGTGGCAGTGACAGATAACCTACCTGTAGATTGCTTACTGGGGAATGACCTGGAACTCTCAGCATGGGCTGAGGTGGAGCAAGAAACTCACTCCAGAATGATAGGCCTATCCAGACAGGTTAGTGGGGCAGTAATAGCTACAGCCCCAGTCCAAGCACCAGTCCTCCCTGAAAAGGTTGGAAGGGCAGTGGTAGCCACTGCCCAGGCTCAGACAGACTTTCCAGAGCAGGATAGGAGGGCTGTGACAGTCACCGCCCAAACACAAACTGAGTGCCCTCCTGAAAAGGTTGGCAAGGTTGAAATGGTCTCAGCCTCTACTCAAACAGATAGTGAGGTTGTGAAGCCTGAAACAATGGATCACTCCACTCAAACAGAGAGCATTGAGGAGGAAGAAGAGTCTTCCCCCTCCCAGACCCTAGGTAAGAGCCAGCCTCCTCAGGGAACTGACTCTACCCCTGTTGAAGGAACTGTCCCAGAGGTAGTCAGGCCTAGCCTGGCAGAGCCCCTGATGGCAGTGGACCCTTCCCAGGTGGGACCCAGTCTGGAGCAGGTAACCTGCACCTCTCTACCCTGCCTCAGTCAGCCCAGGGCTGTGGAGGTCAGGGAGGCCAGTGGTGGACCCAAAAGGGCCCCCTGTCCAAAAGAACCCCTTAATCAGCAGATTAGGATCACTGAAGCTGGTAACCCTAGCCAAGTGAAAATAGAACAGACTCCTGAGGGATCCCCCTTAAAAGTAGTTAGGGAACTCCCACAGCTGGACACTGTTGGGCACAGCCAAACATGGGGCCTAAAAACCCCAGACCTGACCTGTACCTCCAGTAAGCCAAACAGAGGGACTCAGCCTCCAGCTTTAGGTAGCCAGAGGCTGACCCTGAGAGCTCAGTGCATCTCAGCTAAAGAAAGAAAGGTACACATGATGAATGGTGATTGGAGGAAGTTGAGCCCAAAGGTAGAGGAGCCTCACTTCAGTACTCCATCCCAGCATCAGCCTTCTTCTTTCCCAAGACACACCAGAGACAGAGATTCCCTATGGTGGAGACCCTCAGATACCCTTAGGGTGAGGGGTTGCCTAGTGGACCATGACACAGGGGGAAACCAAGCCAGAGCTGGTCCTTCCTTATATGGCCACTTAGGTAATAGAGGCTTACCTGGACAAGGATAGCCTTATCTCCTTTCGTTTGGGGGGGGGGTTGTGTAGGAAGGTACATCCTGACTATGGTTGCCCCCAACTTTTTGCCCTGTGTTTTAGCTGGTTTTGGACATAGTCGACCCGGGACCCTGCCAATCAGGACCCCAGGCCTACTGCTCTCTCTTTAAAATGGATTCCATGTACCCTAGGTACATTTCCAATTGGTACTGGGCCACCCTATCAGACCCTGTAACTCAGGGCATGGGTGTACCCAGGGCTGCCAGGGGCTGCAGCATGTATTATGCCACCCCTGGCTGGCCTCCTAAATTTGACACAACTGGCTGCATGACAGCTGGGGCAAAGTCGTGTAATCACCCTTTGCTGTAGGTGTAGTATACCTATACCTAACCCTAAAATGGACACACAGATTCCTATCAGTCACTCCTATGGCAGGCCTTGACAATCCTGAAGGCAGAGTGCTTGGAATCGTGTGAGATGGTGCTCTGGCATGAGCTGAGCCTGTCTGCAGCTTGCGGAACCAAGTCCTAATAGCTGTTCCATGATATCGCATACCATATACTCTTAAGTGCATTATAATCCTCGCGGTTAAATGCTATCTTTGGTATTGCTTTATCAAAACATGTCGAGTAAGGTGTCATACGAATTGGAATACTAACCCCTCGCCAATTCTGGCGACGGGTTTAGCATTCCACCCTTCTAGAGGGACACGACATGTATGTAACTGTGAACCCCGGTTAAAGTTAACTGAAGCCTCAGCTCCACAAAATGGATGCTGCCACCACAGACACGAGTCTGACCTCCTGCTGCTGGGAGTCCTTCCAGCGAGGGAGGCCTGGACAAAGGGTTTCCTGTCCGGGGCGGTGCTAGCACCGTCCCAGACATGGTTTTGTGTATCCTGGGTAGGCAGGGCTTTTCAGGAAGGTGACTGCTGAGTGGCACCCCGGTGCTCACTACGCATAGGCCAGTCAGAACCAGTTCCAGGGGCACACCAGCCCCTGGCCTGGGGAAGTCCGGCAGGGGAGAGGGGTGTAACCACCCCCCTCCTGGTCCCACCCATAGGCAGGACCTAGTCACCGGGTCAGCCCCCTTTTTTTAGTATAAAGATAGGAGCGGGCCCCCTGTTCAAATTAGATCATCTTTGGAATCAAGATACCACTTTCTTCGAAAGGACTTCACGATTTCTTCTTCAAGATTCTCCCTTGTGGCTAAGGAGTAGTCACCCTGCATCAAGCGGGCACCATCCTAAAGAACACTGCGGTCTGCTGCAAGTCCTTCTTCAAGAATCCGACGACCCAGCTCGACGAGACCCGGCTTCCCTGGCACCTCTGACCTCTACTCACCTCTACAGCCAAGCTGAGAACCGTGAGTGCGACGAGACCTCGAGGGACCGACGATCGCCAAGACTGCACGACAACTTTACTGCAAGCCCACCGTGTCCTCCACTGGTGAGTGCTTTGGGGTCCGAGAAGCCCCGACCCTGCGCAGCTCCAGCACCCAAGGTCAGCCTCCCTGCATCTCCACGATCTGCGTGGGGCCCTTCTGCTCTTTGCTGTGCACCGCGTTTTTTGGCTACTAGCCGGCTGGCTTGTGGCCTTCTGAACGACGCCCGACGACATCTCTGCTGCTGGTCTGGTTGCTCCAGGCTGGCCCTTGCTTCCTTCTTCAAGAGAGGCACCCCGGACCCTCCTGGTCCACTCCAGACGCCATTTTAGGTCCACCGCGTGGGCTTGAATTTGCCAAGGCTTTGTTGCCCAATCCTGGGTCCAGCGACGCCGACAGCTTCTATCTTCGTGGGACAGCTCGATCCTCCATCCTGGTCGCCGACAACGCCTCCTGGTCCGTGAGATCTTCGAGCTCAAGCGTCACCCACTCACCTTGTCGAGGTGGCTACCATCCGGTGCCCTCCTGGTGCCCACTGACTACTGGCTAGTAGTCTCGAACTTGGTCCCCTCTGCTTTCAGGTGTCATCTATCTTCGAGATCCAGGTTTGGATCCAACTGAACTTTCTTCACTGGTCACCGGCCAGTATCTTTTCTTCCGGCTCCTGGTCCGTCTACGAGGATTCCCGACGTCTTTTCAGACCTATGCAGCTGCAGCCCCTGGGCTAGGTAACTTCGGCATTTCGGTGCCCCAGCATAGCCTCACTTTCCAAGGGTCAGAATCTACTTTCGTTTTCTCCCTACCAGGTCGGGTTCGCCCGAGAACACTAACTTTCTACTTCCTAGCTACCATAGACTTTTGTCCGCATCTCGCGTGAGAGTGCACACACTGCACCCGAGTCCCCTAGGCCTCCTAGAAGTAATCTAACGATTCCCTAGTCAAGTCCTAGCGATTCCAAAAGCTATTAGTACTGTACTTACCTGCTAGGAATTTCGCATTCCACTTTCAGAGTATATGGTTTTCCGTGCCCCTCGGGCATTTGTATATACTGTGCTAACTTAAGTATTTTTGTAAGAGTTTTGGTTTGTGCTTAGTACCCTGTCCTCATAAAGAGTACAGGGCTGTTGTGATCTTTAATAAATAACTGTTTATTTTCATAACACTTGTGTGGTGTCCTTTCACTTGGTGTTCAAGGGGTATATG
The DNA here is from genome assembly GCF_964263255.1 of Lissotriton vulgaris. Classification (NCBI taxonomy): domain Eukaryota; kingdom Metazoa; phylum Chordata; class Amphibia; order Caudata; family Salamandridae; genus Lissotriton; species Lissotriton vulgaris. The sequence goes on along the minus strand of NC_141695.1, from coordinate 541,179,837 downwards.
TGTGGTAAACAGCTGGCTTAACACGCCCTCTCGAGTCTTTAGCCTTAGACTGCTCGTATCCATGCTACTAGGATAGCTGGTCTATAAGGTTGACTTACAACCAATCATCAATAAGGGTTGCTGGACTGATACATAGTGTTCACTAGAATAGTGAGCACTGCATATCAGGCCACCTTCTCACATTTTGTACCCTGCCTGGACCCCATCCAGCAGGCATCCCTGAAGACCGAGCACACTCTCCATGCCCAGCAAGTCACAGTATGTCCACACACCTGGAGTCAGCAAAGTGTCCCCCTCCCCTTAACTCACCCTATGGTACACGCTGCTATTGAATACTGCAGTGCACACAAAGCGGTCTCACCATTATGGCCGCTTCACTTTTTGCAGATAGGCGTCACCGCAGGGACTCAAAATGGCGCTCAGGTCCCGCGAATAGCTCCAATTCTCCCCGCTAGACAAATCCGCTTCTGGTCCACCTGCAACAGTGTCTTCACACGCGCCTCCGGAGGCCCATGGTTCCTAATGCTGCCCCTCGAGTCTCAGCCACGGGGCAGAATGTCAGCCAAATGTCCGCATGGCCCCCAGGGCTGCCCCGTCCTCGGCTGCCTCCCCAATCTCACGACTCCTCACCGAGACCAAGGCCACACAACACAGTGTTTTCCTGGGGACCGGCTGCTCACCTCTTCAACTCCAACGCTCTATCCTTTCGGATGCCGCTGATTATCTCCCGCGCTGAATGCTGCCCTCTCCACAAGGAGCACCGCAGGCTCGATTTTCAGTGCCGGCAGCTCGCCCACCAGCGGCTCCAGTATGCGTGGCAGGGCCCACATCCGCCGGGGTCTGCCTCTCTGCACCAGAGCCAATTTCAGGGGTGTAAGGCAGCTCACGCAGTTCCCTGCATTCCCTGCTGTTTTTTGGGAAGTGCTCTGCAAGGCAACAGCACTCCAGATATACGGATAGATAAAGGAACCATTCTCCGCCAGTGGAGCTTGCTTAGCTAGCGGCCATTTCGTAGCACAGCAAGCCACGCCCCCCCCCCCATTGTCTCGAACCTTGACACAGATTTTAAAGCGTGTCCCAGTGAAATGCGTACAAATATACATAAATGCAGTTACAGAGGGCTGGATCTTGTTGAAATAATGCGTTTTTAGAATCCAAATTGGTTGAGCGCAGAATAAACCTGAAACTGAAGACAAATTATGAAGAATAGCTTGGATTCACACAATAAAAAAGAGGAGGACATTTTCTTGCAAGACGTGTGTGTGGCGCTAGTTGCTGCTAGCAGCAGTAGGCCCAGTGAGTGTCGGAGTTACCCAATGATGGACACACACACACACTTGGTGACTGGGTGTGCACAAGAAGTCACGAGCGACCTCTGCCCATTTATTCATACCCTTTGGCCACGCCTGACCAGAGGGTGATACAAAGTGTGCAAACCTATTCCGGGGTAACAATCCCCGGGCTACATGCGGCCATCAACTAGACCGCTACATCCCATCCCAAGTTAGTGTTCAAATCAAACAAATGAAAAACGTTATCACATAAAGTCTGTAAGTCTTTGACTCATCCTCAGAATGGGTCTCAGTTCGTACCTTGGGTGGCTGCCTCCTCTGCTCGCCGTGAGATTATCCAGTGGCCTAGTGGTGGTGTTGGTCACAGGGGCTCCGTCCTCGACTACAGTGGGAGACGGCAGGCCTACCACAGCTTGGTCTTCTACTGAGATTGGTGAATGAGATTGGTGAATGGATCCCAGTGGCAGCTTGTCCATCTTCTACCTGGCCGTGAGGTACCGAGTTGATGTTGACTTTGTGGATTCTCTTGAACCAGGATATGTTCCGGGTGATGACGTTGCCCCTTCTCTGGGCGGTGATGGCTGTCCCATTGGTCTTCAGTACTGTCCATGTCCCTGCCTCGTAAGGGGTGCAGAACCTCCCTCCACTGCGGCGGTTCATCATGAGGACAGTGCACCCTGGTGTGATATTCATCATCCTCGCCTTTCTCCTCTTGCTGGCCTGTTCCTTGGTCGCGGTCCACTGTTTCTGGGTTTCGCTGGGGTCATAGGGCTCTGGGGCCAAACCATCGACAGCAGGGATGGTATCACCCTAGGGACACCCCAGCATCAGGGTCAAGGGTGACCTCTGTGTAGTGCAGTGAGGAGTGCAGCAGTACTCTCAGAGGAATCTGTGCAGGGCTACCTCTGGGTCAGTCTGCTCGGAGACTCCAATCCATAGGATCTTGTTTAGGGTCCTCATGAAGCGTTCTGCTTCTCCGTTAGCTTGTGGCCATTGAGGGGTGATCCGGTGGTGATGGATACCCAGGGTTGCTAACAGGTCTTTGAATTTGGTTCCTTAAAACAGGGGTCCATTGTCGGACTTGATTTCATGGGGTAGCCTGAATAGCAAGAATGTCTTCTCTAATATGGGTTGTAGGTGAGCAAATGATGTGGACGCAATGACCTCGACCACGGCTACTTCGTGTAGCTGTCAATGATTAATGCAGTCACACGACCATCCTGGAAGCTCCCAAAATCTATGCTGATTCTTGCCCTCCGGGCGGTCGCTGGGTCGTCTGTTTTCACTGTGGCGGGGTTTTCTTGGCTACTCGTAAGCTGGCATGGTCTACAGTTTCTCACGAGGGTGTCTGCTGCTGCTTCGAGTCCAGGGAACCACATTTTCTCTCTCATCCGAGACTTCATTCGCATTGTCCCCTGATGTCCCTCATGGGCCAAGGCTGTGGCCCACTTCTGGAGGAATGACTATTCGAGAACCTCTTAGTACTACCCCATCTTCTGCGGCACTCAGCTCATCGCTCACTCTCCAGAGTTTGCCCCGCCGATCTTTTTCAGTTTTATTCCATCCGTTCGCCCCATGTTGAAAGTCTTCCCAGGACCCTCTTCAGAGTGATTGCAGCACTCTCATCAGCAAGCATTGGTCTTGGTTTCAACTTTGATCTCGTCTAGGGTGATGGCTCGTGGGCATGCCCATTGGGACACCATGTCGACGTACTCCTCTGTCTGTTGTTCCTGGCCGCCGTCCTCCGCTGCCTCAGACGGGTGCCGGGATAGGAAGTCTGCCAGATTCTTCGCTTTGGGTCTGTACACCAATTCCATTTGGTATTGCTGCAGCTCTATGGCCCAGCGCTCGATTCTTGGTGGAGGGTTTGGTGCTGTGCCCCTGAATAGTGAGATTAATGGCTGGTGGTTGGTCACTGACGTATAGGGGGAAGTGGTTGCAAGCCCACTTGATGGCCAATGCCTCCCTCTCGATCTGGGAATACTGTGCTTCTGTGGGTGTGAGTGCTTTGCTTGCGGAAGCGAGTGGAGTCTATTTTCCCAGTTCCGTTTCCTGGGTCAGGAGAGCTCCTAGCCCAACGGGACTGCCATCTACCAATAGCTCCGTCATCCGTGTGGTACCAAAGTACGCCATGGTGGTTCTTCTCAGCAATGCCTCCTTGATCTTCAGAAAGGCATCCTCCTCTCTTTGGCCCCACTTCCAGGTCACATCCTTCTTAGTCAGGGCGCGCAGAGGCTCTGCTAGCGTGGCCAGGTTTGGTATGAACCTCCTGCAGTAGGTGGCCATTCTGAGGAAGCTCCTGACTTCAGATGCAGTTGTTGGTGCGGGGCTTGCTGTCTGACCTGTGATTTTCTTGGGTTGGCTCTGACCCCTTCCTGGCTTAACACATAGCCAAAGAATTAAATTGACTTCTGGAAAAATAAGCACTTGCCTTGGTGAAGGGTATCCCTATGCTCAGCGAGACACTGCAGCGTGGCCCGGAGATGGCGATGATGCTCTTCTATGGTTGTGGAGTGTATCAGGATGTCATCGCTGACATTGAGCACCTCTGGGAGTCCTGACAGCACTTCCCGGACAGCGCTTAAAATTTTTTATACTACTGACGAGATTCTAAAGTTTAATCTCTTGTAGCGTCTTAGGCCGATGTGTGATGAAAATGTAGTAATATATTGGCTCTCCTGAACTAGCCTCAACTGGTGGTACCCTGCGTTGAGGTCAAGCTGGAGAACCAATGGGATCTGTTGAGATCGGCCAGGATGTCATCCATGGTCGGCGTTAGGTGTCTTTGCACTTGATAGCCTGGTTGGGCATACGCTTGTCAATACACAGCCTGATTTTTCTGGGCTGTTTTGGTTTCTCTGCGATCACCATGGGAGATATCCAGGGTGTCGGCCCTTGTTGTTCCAGTTCTTGAAGTTCTTTCTCCCCTGATGGTCTCAGATGGAATGGTGCCTAAGGGCCACTGGTTTTACGGCTTTGTCGACGTGGAGTTTGATCAGTGCTGTCTTCATGCATCCGAGACCTTTGAATAGTTGAGGAAAGAGGTTGAGGACATCTTCTGTCTGTAGTGTTTTGATGGCGTTGGCAAATTTGACTTGGCCAAGGTCCTCGACTGTGTGGCTTCCCACCAGGATGTCTGCTTCTCTGTTGACCATGTGTAATGTGGTTATGATTTTGTGCCCTTCTGCCTTGACTTGGACGGTCATCTTCCCTTTGAGCGGTAGTGGGGTTTGGCTGCCATACATGAGGATCCTGAGGTGCGAGGGAGGCATTACGGGTCGTGGGTTGAGTTGCTTATATTGTTGGCACCCCATTACATTCACGGATGCTCCTGTGTTGATTAGCACGGTTACTGGGGATCTAGCGATTTCTATGGCGCACGTGGGTTGTGGCCGCCTCTTCCTCTTGAGGTCACTTGCAAAGGAAATCAGGTAACACTAACCCTCTTCATCAGTTGATGAATCTTTGAGGTAGTATCTCTGTCGGGTGGTTGTACGGGCTGATCTGTGATTTTCTGGATCATCCAGTGACAGGTGTTTGACTGCCTTTGATGGTGGACGCCGTCTTCAAGTTCCTCGATTTCGCAGGCATCCCCTACACGATATTGCGAAGTGGTTGGGCGTGCCACACTTCGAACACCTTCACCCTTGCGCTGGCGATTCCTCCTGTAGGTGTTCTTCTCTGCCCCAGTATCTGCAATTATTCAATCCGGGAACTGTAAGCGCGCTACTCACCCGTGAGAGTCTCAAGTCGCTGAGGGGGGGTGGCAGGGGGGCACAGATCTGTTCAGCTGAAGAGCCAGGTCTTGAGAGTCTTCCTGAAGGAATTCAGGGAGGGGGGCGTGTCTGATGTCTGCCGGTAGCTCAGTCCAGGTCCTGGCTGCAATGTGAGAGAATGATCCTCCATCTGCCCTGGCTCTGTAGATGCGTGGGGTTTCAGCCAGTGCGAGGTTGGCAGATCGGAGGTTTCTTTTGGGTACGTGAAAGTTTATTCTGTCTATGAGGTATTTGGCTCTGTTGTTGTGTAGGCATTTGTAGGCATGAGTTAAGTGTTTTTGAAGGTGACTCTCTGCTCCACGGGGAGCCAGCGGAGTCTCCGTAGGTGTTGGCTGATGTGTTTTTGCCGGGGAATGGCAAGGACACGTCTGGCTGCGATTTTCTGAATTGTCTGGAGTTTGCGGAGTAGAGACTTGTTGATGCTGGCGTAAAGAGCGTTTCCATAGTCCAGTGTGCTGGTGATGAGGGAGTGGGTGACTGTCTTCCTTGACTCCGGGGGGATCCATTTGAAGGTCTTTTGAAGGATTCAGAGGGTGTTGAAGCAGCTGGAGGTGACGGCATTGACCTGTCGGTTCATGTCGAGTGATGAATCGAGTATGATGCCGAGGTTTTTGGCGTGGTCTGAGGGGGTAGGTGGGCTTCCGAGGGCGGTGGGCCACCAGGTGTTGTCCCATGCTGAATGGGTGTTTCTAAGGACGAGGACTTCTGTCTTCTCGGTGTTGAGTTTTAGGCAGCAGTTGGCCATCCAGACTGCGACGTCTTGCATTCCTTTCTGGAAGTTGAGTTTTGCGGTGGTAGGGTATCCGGAGAGGGAGAGGATGAGCTGGGTGTCGTCAGCGTAGGATACGATATTGAGGTCGTGCTGTCGGACGATGGCTGCGAGGGAGGCATCTAGATGTTGAAAAGGGTCGAGCTCAGTGATGACCCCTGTGGGACTCCACAGGTGGTTTCCGTGGGGGCGGAGAGGAAAGGTGGTAGTCTGATTCTTTGGCTTCTTCTGGTGAGGGACAATTGGATCCAGTCCAGGGCGGTTCCTTGTATGCCAGTTTTGTGTAGTCTGGCGACTAGTGTGCGGTGAAAAACGGTGTCGAAGGCTGCAGACAGGTCGAGGAGGAGGAGGGCTGCAGAGTGGCCTTGGTCCAGGAGGGTGCAGGTGTCAACTTTGGCAGCGAGTAGGGCAGTCTCTGTGCTGTGGTTGCTTCGGAGTCTGGTTTGGGACGGGTCTAGGATGGCATTTTCTTTGATGAATGACGGCTTTCTCTGCCACTTTGGCTGTGAAGTGGAGGAGAGAGATGGGCTGGTAGTTCTTGAGGTCGGTGGGGTCGGCCGTGGGCTTCTTGAGCAGGGGCCTGACTTCTGTGTGCTTCTAGCTGTCTGGAAAGGTGCCTGTTGTAAAGGTGGTGTCGATGGTCCATTACAGTTCAGGTACGATGGTGTCTGCGGCTCTGTTGTAGATGTGCGTGGGCAGGGGTCGGTTCGGGCCCCCGAGTGGATGCCTTTCATGGTCATGGCAGTGTCCTCGTTCGTGCTGGCTGTCCAGTCGGAGATGGTGGGCTGGTTGGTGTCTCTGGGGGGGTGGCGGGTTGGCTGTGGCATCTTGTGGGTGGTTGACGAAGTTGTTGTAGAGTGTTCTGATCTTGAGGTGGAAGTTGGTTCCAAGCTTGTCGCAGAGGTCTTGGGACGGGGTGATGTCTGTGGCTTCGCTGCGTAGGTTGGGGAATTCCTGAATGATACTGAAGAGTTTCTTGGAGTTGGTGGAGTTGTCAAAGATTTTGTTGTGGATGAAGTTCCTTCCTGGCTAAACACATAGCCAAAGAACTCAATTGACTTCTGGAAAAATAAGCAGTTGTCTTGGTGAAGGGTGACCCGATGCTCAGGGAGACGCTGCAGTGTGGCCTGGAGATGGCGATGGTACTCTTCTATGGTCGTGGAGTGTATCAGGATGTCATCGCTGACGTTGAGCACCCCGAGGAGTCCTGACAGCACTTCCCAGACAGCGTTTTGAAATATTTCTGCTGCTGACGAGATTCTAAAGTTTAATCTCTTGTAGTGTCGTAGGCCGATGTGGGTTGAAAATGTAGTTATATATCGGCTCTCCTCAGCTAGCCTCACTGGTGGTATCCTGCATTGGGGTCAAGCTTGGAGAACCAACGGGATCTGTTGAGATTGGCCAGGATGTCGTCCACGGTCCGTATTAGGTGTCTTTGGCGCTTGATAGCCTGGTTGGGCATACGCATGCTGATACACAGCCTAATTTTTCGGGGCTGTTTTGGTTTCATCGTGATCACCATGGGAGCTATCCAGGGTGTCAGCCCCGCAACCTTCTGAATGACATCTTTGGATCACTTGGGCCCTCACCTCTTCGTTTTGGTCCTCCTCCGTACATGTGCTCGCCAGCTCACGCAGTCGCCCGTGCAATGCGCAATTTAAATCTCTCATAATCCTGGTTTAGTTGGGGGTCGAAATGCGCAATCAGGGCCCTGACCGAAGCGTCATATTCGTTGGGCACTCCAGTGTTGGGGAGGTGGGCGAATAGCTTGTAGATCTCATCGCCTGCTAAGTGCAGTAGGAGGGATTGCTTGACTGCTCCATCTGTTTCTCTTGTCGCTGTGAAATAGTTGTTCAATCTGCTGATCCATAAAGTCCATTTGGGAGACGCTGTGGCCAGATCTATGACCTCGCTGAATGGTGGCAGCGCGTTGATCTGTGAGTGTTGTGACGCAGGATGCACGACTGGGGGCCCAGCTTGTTGGGCGGTCAGCAGGGGTGGTGGTTGTGCAGCCTGCTCTTGTTGGTCTGTCATCTCTGTGCATTTGTTGTGCAGCTCCTGCTGTGTGAAAGCTGCTCTGTTCCCCTTGTAGGCTTGGTGAGAAGATGCTCGTGGGAACTGGCGCTTGATGTGCCTCACGTGCTTCTCCTTGGGGGTGTCTTCCGGAGCCTTCCACTGTAGATGAGCTCACTTTTCTCCCTGCTTGCTTCCTGACTAGTGGTTCCTCTGGCTCCTCCCCTTTTGGGGGTTTCTGGGCATGTAGGGTGCATCAGGTGCTGTCCCTACCTTGGAGGCACAAGGTAATGTCGGTCAGTTTTTTTAGCACAACAGCGTGGCTGGGGCTGTGTGGGCACCGTCGCTGGGGCACTGCAGGCCTTCCTGTGCTTGCACGCATTGTAGAGCTCGGCGCAGGCTTCCACCGGAGAGACACCGGGAGCACCAGCGCTGCCTGAGCGTGCAGAGGTTGTGCTGGGCTCAGGAAGGGCAGGAGCAAGTGTACGCGAGTGAGCATGTACCTTTTCTGCTGCTCAGTGGTGCCGGAGCAGGAGGATGGTGCCACGTTGATGGCGGGCCGCGGTCGTCACGTCCGCCGGGCACGCGCAGCTTGCAGATACAGCACGCGTTCTTGTTACGGTGATGCAGCGGCGTCCTTTGCTTCGCCAGGCTGACGGGCCGAGGGCAGAAACCACAACACAGGCGGGGCGCAGTCTGTCAATGAGCGGCTGACAGGACGCCCACCCTCGTCACCAATGTGGCACTGCTCAGTGCTAGCAGCAGTAGACCCAGTTAGTGATGGAGTTACACAAAGATGGACACACACACTTTGTACTGGGCCTTGAGATTAAGGATGGTGCACCAAAGTTAGAAGTCCAACAAGTATGTAGTTTTATGAAAAGTCCTTTATTATTTCAATATATACACAATACATTGCTCGCATATACATAGATCCACATTATGATATGTATATACACAATATATACATGTGTATGTGAGCAATGTATTGTGTATATACATATCATAATGTGGATCTTAGTGTCCAGGAAAAGGAAAGAGAATAATTTGTGCTTCCTGATTTCCCTTGTTCCGTATTCTCTGTTTACCCCACTCGCCTGTTTGTTCTTGCTGACTAATCATGTTTGTATATACACTATGGATGATCTGACGTGTTCTCACATGATCAGTTTTCGGATTTACTGTATGTATTTATAATTGTTGTTTTTGTATATATTTTTGTATATATATGTGTAGTGTCTATTTATGTATTTAGTGTTGTTTTTTTATTTGTGCTTTTTCAGCCCTGATGAAGTTCCGCAAGGAACAAAACGCGTTGGCTGAGGCCTTTTAAAGATTGAAATAATAAAGGACCTTTCATAAAACTACATACTTGTTGGACTTCTAACTTTGGTGCACCATCCTTAATCTCAAGATTTGGTATCTGTTACGACAGTGGAGCCTCCGTTTGGCTAGCTCCGGATGCTATGTGCACAAACCTATACTGACAAGCCTACTTTGAAACTGAAGTGCCGAACCTTGGTCAGCCACATTTTCTGTTTTTCTACACTTGGTGATTGGGTGTGGGCAGGAAGTCACGAGCGACCCGTTTATTTATACCGGTGATACAAAGTGTGCAAACCTATTCCAGGGTAACAGTCCCCGGGCTACATGCGGCCAACTACTAGACCGCTACAGTGTGCACATGCATGCTTGTGTCTGCTGGATGCAACATTGAATATGTTTTTGCAAACTAATTTACTCGGGGAATTGAAAGGACAATGTTAATAAAAATGATACTAATGCAAGACAAAGCCAATACCTATTGGTGAGTAACATTTTGAATAAGATCTACTCTTTTTTTTGTTTTGCAGTTTTATATAGCGTGAACTCGACCCGGGGGTATTAGAGCACTTTAAACGAGAACCGGTTACGTTACACAAGGACACATTCATTTATTGGTAGGCACCGGGAGATTAAGTGATTTGCCCAGAATGCCCAGGAAGCTGAGCCGACGCCGAGGCTCGAGCCTGGTTCCACAGTGCCAAAGTCGGCAGCTCTGACCGTAAGGCCACAACCTCTCCCTATTTATGTTATATAAATGCTTTGCTCTAAAAACTCTATGCTTTTTCTATAGTTATGCATCTCTTTTTATTGTGGTCTTCAACTAAATAGACAAAGTGCCACAGAACGCTAAGCATAATTTGTATTTATTTACATGCTATTTGCTTCACGGTTAGCCTTAGCCTGTTGCATGTTTTTTTTCACCATGCCACTAATATTGCTAATGCAGTGCCACATAGCTGGAATGCTCCTGACTCGTACTATGCCGCTGACGTTTTATGGCCTTTTTGATACCAACTCCCTTGTTCAGTGGAAAGTTGCATCAAGGTGGTTGAATGTCTGCGAGTTAAACACGAGTTTCGAATAGCTCCGCGTGAGGAAACGTGTTTGAATTCTGTCAGATTAACTCGTTTTTTCATTCGATGATTAAATGAGTGCTACATAGATTTGGCAACAGTAGCGCCAGTGTTGAAACACTCGCTATCTTTTTTTTTTATCGTACCTGCCTTTATATTGGGTATAGAGCAAAACTTCTGAGGCGTGCGGTTTACGAATACTTGACGTCGTTCTGCCTCTCACCACATTCTACTTCCACGCAAAACCCGTACTAGGCAGTCTAATTTTCTGTTAAAAGCTGGGCAGGCGTGGGCGTGCCCACACGTACGGGGCAGGCGCACAAGGCAGCAACAGTCATATCAACTGTCCACCGAGGGGACGCAGTCATGCTGTCCCTGCTCCTGGCCGCGGTGCTCGCCCTGCTTCTGTTCGCCGTGCTCCTCTCCTCCTGGAAGAAGAAGAAGCACCTGCCCCCCGGTCCCGCGCCATGGCCCCTGCTGGGCAACATGCACCAAATCAACAAGTCGGCGCCCTACGAGACGCTCATGGAGGTGAGAGACCGGAGTTGTAATGCAGCCTCGCCGAGGGCGTGGTTGAGTCTGTTTCCAGGCTTTCTCGCGTTTGACAGCTTAGGTAACTTGGACGTAGAGAGCGAGGGAGAAATTGGGTGATCTGCTCAGGATCACAGAGACCGAGGCAGGGCTTTAAGTGGGCCGGGTCTCTATCGGGTTCTCCAATGTTGCCCTCATGCAGCAGTAACGCCCTTTACTGGGATGTAACTTCAAGAGACTCGTTATAGTACTTTCACAGTCTCAGCATTTTAAAACGGAAGCATATTCAGTATTATATACGACGACGAAGCCATAGCTGTTGCCTATTTACATTATGGAACTAACAAGCATTGACAAGGCCAATAGAATAGTTGTGGCTTGTTGTAGGTGTAATGTTACTTATTGTGTTATATATCTGGATGAAAATACAGAAATAGCAGTAGCGGTCGGCAGTAGGTGTTTCTATAGGTCGGTGACGTGGGCAGGAATTTCGTTGCGCACACTGCATCACCAAATGTGATGCAGTGCGCGCAACGAAATTCGTTTTATGTATTTAAATGTTTACTTACCTGTTAAACTCCGTAATCCATACATTATTTCCCCCCACCCTGCCCCTCCTCCTGCCCACGTCACCGCCCTATAGAAACACCTACTGCCGACCGCTACTGAGAAATAGCAACATACTAGTCGGCAGCGCACTGTGCTAAACACAGCGTTTTAAGCCATGCCCTTAATTACATCTGCTACGTCCATTTGAGAGGCCCCCACCCCCAGTTTTTTCATCCCACTTAAACCCCTGGGATGCTGTGAGTTGAGAAGCTCACTTCTCGTGATGCTGTAGCAAGCTAGTTGCTACTGAACTTAAGTGAGTATATTTGACTTGCCCTACCAGTGGCAAGGGTTGGACTGGGGCAGAACAAATGCCCGGCGCCAGAATAAAAGTTGCCCCATTAGTGGGTTCGATTTTTGCAAATTTAGACTATTTGCAACTTGTAAAGACACACTATAAAGTGTTTTTGAAATGTATGATTTGATCTTCTTTCAGGGCAAACAAACCGGGCCGTAAACAGCCGTCCCTGTATTTACATACATTTACATTTACATCCCTGTCTGTGGCGATGCGAATTTGCTGGCAGTAAAACTGGTAGCAGATTACTAAACGGCATTTTCCATGTTTTCCCTGGGAATGTAGAACACATGGGGGTGAAGAGGCGGAAGGTTACAGCGTTGTTTCTTAAATTGGATTTCCGTGTTTACAAGTAGGGTATCTTGCAGGATGACGGCGTGCATTGCTGCAGAAGTCCTTCTTCAGGTCGAAGGAGTTTGGATACTAAACTCCCAGAACACACAATAGGCACGTTACCTATGCACACACTTGAAACCTACGGATATTGTCTTTTTAGAGTGTAAACCACGTTTTCAAACACAGTCTGAGACCGAAAGAATGAAGAGTCGACCTAACCTACTAAGCACTCACAAGTGTACTGTGTACCGGTGTTGTGGGTTGGCATTGTTATCCTGATATGACCTGGAACAGATACAGCTATCTCAGGCAGGCTGCACATGACAGGCCTGTGAAGGAGGCCAATAGAAAGAAAACCAAGCTAATAAGTAACCGCCCTTAACGTTTGGACGTTCACACTCGGGCTTTATTGACTGTAGGCGGCACCGCGCATGGAGATGTAAAGAAAGCTGTATGCCAGCTACAAAGGTGCGGCCACAACCTTTGCGTTAAATAATACGAGGAGGGGGAAGGACCGGTTTTGCCGACAGCAACTGGAAATTCTCCTCATGTCTGGCAGAGACCAGCGCCCCGCCTGGACTTAAGCAAACGCTACGCCAGGAGGCCTTGGTAAAAGACCCCGCACCCTCTAATCTGGGTGGCTCCACCAGGAAGGTAGATGAGCAGGCAGCTACTTGTCATCGTAGTAACTAATTTAAGAGTAAATATTCGCAGACCTGGTCTAACATGTCTCTGAATGGAGTTTTGACTTTATATTTAGCTCAAACCTTTTGATGACATTTTTAATAGTAAACAAAACCGCAGCTACAAATGATAAAGACCAACCTTTTCAAGTGGTACAGAAATAATACCTAGGATAAAAGAAACAAGGAAAAGGAGAAAAGAAAGTATATAGGAAAAGAGAGATAAAACAAGAAGGCTTCAAAGGTGACTGGTGGTGGGAGACCCATTGAGCAGAGAGTCCAGCAATCGTGACCGTGTTAATAACATAATGGATGTGGCATATACATAATTTGAAAGACAGTTCGCCTGAAACTAGGTCTTCATGTACACTTTGTTTTATGTACATATTCAAAGAACATAATGACATGTGTTGGAGGCATGATTCTATGCACTGTGGGGCTTCTCCGGGAACCCCGCGCTCCTGGTATGCTCCTGGTACCAGTCTTCCAGAGTCTGACAGCAAGCTAGGGCTGCTGCTGACCACAGGTGCAATTCTGCCCTCCTGCTGCTGAGCCAAGCTCAAGCAGGGTAGGGTAGAACAATAGGTTTCCTGTCACGGAGGTGTGACCACCTCCCAGACAAGACTTGGTGAATCAGGCTGGGGTGGGGCTGCTTGCCAGCACCACTAGACTGCTTTTAAGAGCACATTTGGTGCCCTCCTTGCATACTCAAGTTCAGGGACCTGTTGAGTCCTGCTCAAGCACAAAACTGGACAAAGGGCATGGGTGTATCCTCCCCACTGTCTAGCCCTTTGTGTGGGAGGGACCTCTGAATCGTTCCAGCACTTTCCTTAGGGTACTTATGGGCTTACCTGTGGGTGGCTCTTCAGATACGTCGTGGGACAAGGTTCAGATCCGAAACTGCTTCACCTTCAACCGTCTGGGCATTTCAACTTCGTTGGACTTCGCTTTGGGAACCGAGACTGCATCCGGAAGACTCCTGCTGCGCCTGGTCTCGTTGTCCTGTCAGTCTTCTGCGTCGTCTGTGTCTTTGCTCCATCAAGGTTCTTCTCCAAGCCTGTGTCCATCAAAGACCCCCAAAGGAATCTCCCTTGGAGTGAAGAAGTCACTCCCCTGCATCTGCAGGCACCCCAACTAAGCTGACCAGTCTGCTTCCCCTGATGTCCCATGGACTTCGAAAGGCTCAGCAACACATGTGGTGGTTCTGCAACTACCTCAAGGGCTGCACTGTCTTCTCACCGAGTTTGAGGCCAGTATCCCTTGTCGGAACTGCTGGAACAGAAACCCTGTGCACCTAGTTGACTTGCCAAGGCTTGTTGACTCCCTTCTCCAGAGATCTTTGGGATCCAAGAAGCTCCAGCATCTCTTGCTACCAATATCGTCAACCTCAGCGCACACTCTGCACAGTGGGCTTGCATCACTAGTGAGCTGGTTAAGGGCCCTTTGCGACTCCTGTGCCTTCAGCCTCTGGCTCTGCTTGAGGGTCTTCTTTGTCTTCGTGGGCTCCCCTGCTTGCAAGGAACCTACTCGGACTTACCTGCTCGTGGTGAGTCCCTTGGACCTTGCTAGTTCCGACACTGCATCTTTTTTGTCTGCCAAGTTTGCCGCTGCCAAGGCTTGTTGGTGCTCCTGCCGGACACAGACACCCTGGCTCTTGACATCTGATGTGGGACAGCTCGTGAATGGTTCCTGGTCTTCCACAGCATTGCCTGGTCCGCACAGCTGCAATGCCAAGGTCCCGATCCACTCTCCTGCATCTTCTGACCTCAGTGGGCATTTGGCTCTGTGTCTCCTGGTCACTACTGAGTGGCATAGACTCTGTCCCTTCTGCTTGCAGGTACCTCTCGTCCTGAATTCACCCTTGGATTCCATCAGGCTCTTTTACCTTCTTCACCAGCTGCATCTTTACTGAAGTCCTCCATTGTGGTAGACGGGGGTTTCCGACGTCACTTCGCACCTATGCACCTGTGTAGGTTTCCTGGTTCACGGGCTACCCATGGGTAGGGTGACACTCCAACCATCCAGCTTCCACTGGTTTCCTTCAGGGTCTTCCTGGAAGGGTTCTTCTTGAAAACTACAAATGCGACTTCCCCATTGACTTGTATTGAGCACAATGTCGTGTGTCCATTCTGCACACGGCCTCCGTGAGGTTCCTGGGTACTTACCATGGGTGTTTCCTAGGGCCCTAGGCACTGCTAAGACTTCTGGGTCCAGTCTTGATTTTGGTCGTTCCACTTTATTAGTATATGGTTTGGCCTCCCCATGGAGACCGCTGGGTATTCCTGATACTTACCTGTTCTATTTCTGAAGTATTGGGTGTATTGTGATTATATCTCCAGGGAGGTGGTACTGCAATGTGTTAGTGAGTATTTATAACACATACATATTTTTATAACTACTCTGTGTGGTTCTTTTTCACTTAAACTACACTTTATGATTAGCACTGGTAAAACAAGCTGCCTCACACTCCTTCTGGGCTAAGCCTGAAGGCTGCTCACCACACCTACCACTTAAGAGCATTCTAAGGTTGTCTAAGATCACTAAAATCCCCATTAGGGTTGTCTGGATTAGTGCAAGATGTTCCACTTGAATAAGTGTGCACCATATACTAAGCTACCCTCCTACAAACATAGTCGTTATATTCTTGAAGCCAACCAATGAATTATTCATATTCCCTCTATATAGAAGCAAGATCCTGGCCCTTTTGTGTTGTTGATTGTGTCATTTAACTTAATAGTGTCCAGCAAATTATCATGAAACATTAGGCCAGTATATTTCAGAGGTCTTTGGGTCTGTTTCAGCCAAAAATGATCAGCCATTGATCTGGTGCATAGCCTATTACAGGCATGTACTCCAGCTTGGATTTATTTAGCATATTACCAGAAACTGCAGCATAAGCATTAGTACAGCGCAAGACAGCGGGGATCGAAGTTTCAACATGTGACAAAAACAAAATGATCAAATAACAAAAGAAAGTGCCAATGCTGATAACATTTATTCAATGATAGAACTCGTCATCCACATCAAGAAAATGATTCAAGATAGGGTATTGCTACTTAGTCGCAATTTTATTTTATAGAAATTTCAACAATTATTACAAAAATGTATCTGTTCATAAAAAAGAAGCATAAGGAGAATTAGAACAATTCAGGACACATCAAACTGCATTCCATAGAAACTTCATACATCCAAAAACCTCAATCATGTCACAGTCAAAAAGACATTCGCCACATTCATACCAAAATCAAACATACCACATACTGCTGATGCAATAAAAAGAAAATACAAACTGAGTCTGCACAAATTATACAAGACTATTTTTTGTACAATAATTTGAAACTAATACATTCCAATAGATTTATGAATTTGTACACCATTCATTAGAAATTAATACAATGATAGGTAATGTACAAAAGGTGATACAGAGTATGGGAGTAATAATGACTCCTAGATACTCAAGCAGACCAGTTAGGAATGGCCTACGCGTTTCGAATCCCCTTCTATTCGCCAGGGATTCTCATCAGGGCCTCAAACACTGCAAAGGTGAAGAGAGAAAAAACATAAAAGAGAATATTTCAAACAGAGGAAATAAAGTGAATAAGTGATATATAGGCTCAGCCTTGCTGATTAGAGCCAACCCTATTCCTGTTTTCCCAAAAACAAAATGATGGCTGCAACTTTATAGCTCATTGACTTAATTGAGGCCACTGGTCTGATGTGTCCCTCAACTGACATAGTAGAATACCAAGTAAAAGTACACATAAGAGAGGAGACGTGATAACCCTAACAGGTCACTTGTGAAGAACCGGGTTTTAGAACCCAGCGGCGCCAGGGGCACGCCCAAAGTCTTCGGGTTCACCTGTCTTAGAATACAGAGACACAGGATACTTCTTGGTGGCGTCAAAGATCGAATTTATTGGCTGCAGCCAGAAACAGAAGTCCACGAAGTACAACACAGGTATATTCATAGGAGACTGCTCAAATTCGTAAGGCAAGTCATCCTCTTTTATGCCAAAAATCACATTCCGGACAAACACCCAATATTTACAGTTTGCCCAATCATAGGTAATATTACAAAAGGTATCGCATGACGACAAACCCACTTTTCAGTTGTCCGGCCCACCATTAATTATACAGGAAAGCCCAACATTCCTTCTTACACAAGCCGGACAAACCCATAATAAAAGGACCTCAACCCATATCATAAAAGAGACCATAAAAGAAGAAACAGAAACAGATAAGGATCAGGATAAAGGTGTGTGTGTGTGTGTGTGTGTAATAAACGTTACAATGTCCTGTGCTCTGATCCACAATCTTTATCAGCTATCGGGCAAGGAACTGGCTTAGCAAGGTCCGCTTCAGGCAATGAGGTCAGTTCATTCGGTTCATCCAGAAGTCAGTACAAACTCAAGCTTACGTGTACTAAAAGACTCGTTCGGCCGCCCTCATCGGCCTATGTGAGGGCAACCACAAAATGGCTGCCATGCACAAAATGGAGCCCACGGTTCGGAATGAAGTCCCCAAATACATAGTGAAACCATCAGTCTAACATGACGAAATCACTCGTACTTGCCGAACTCACTAGTTACGGTTCGCTACTATTACATTAGCATCGAAACCATGACATTTATAAAACGGGTTCAGAATTCACGGAACCTCAGACCCTCCTTTTGCCCTTACATAGGCAATCACTCAGTCTGTGTCTGAATCGATGTCAATATTCATCAGATCATCAAGATGCTGCTGGAGCATCATTCTATTACTCAGTACTTCTCTCGAGACAGGTCTCCTTACACACGTAGTAACACAAAGGCCACATATGGCAGGGCCACACTGTATACAAAGACAACACGAGAAAAGAATCACTAAAGCTATCCCAATGATCATCAGAATCTTCCATCCCCAAGTGGATAACAATTCCCAAAATCATCCAGTCAACGACCAATCTCCTTCGTCCACATGTATAGACTCGGAGATCTTATGTAGCTTAGAAATGGCCTGGTATACTGCAGGAGCGTTATCTGGTATGAAAACGCAGTAACTCGATTGGATCAATTTACATACTCCACCTCGATCTGCAAGTATGACATCTAAAATCATACGATTCTGTAATGTCATAAGGCGATCTGCTTGAAGCTCAGCAGTCAAATTACTAAGGGCACCAGCAGTTTCATTTATGGTGGACTCAACCACTCTCGTCAATTGCCGTATGTGTCTACTATTAGCCATAGGTCCCCAAAACGATAGGAAACCCTTGAAAAAGTCTCCTACTTCTTGTCCCGTGGTATCTTCCTGATCGAAGACACCTCTAACAACTCTCGTTCTGTGGTAATCTGCAGCAGCAGTATACGTAGGGGGTAACAAAAATGCAACATAAGTTCCCGAAAAATCAGGGGGCAACCATGTGTATGCTCTGTCATAGCAAACAAAATACATGCCCTTAGCTGCTAAAAATGGTGGGGAAGTCTGGGATGCAAAGACATACGTCCGAGTACAGACACTCTTCCCTAACTGAGCTCTTGGATTCTTGCCATTACCTTGCAGACAAAGATAACCACAATGGGGTACGATCCAAATCAGAGGTGACTTTTTCCGTCTCTGCTTTTCACTCAGACTAACACTATATCCAGTCACGTTCCAACCAATATAAGCTAGCGCCTCATCCTTAGGAATAGTCTCATATGTATCAATATCTCTGATCCTATCCGTTATTCCCTTCACTAAGGCACTATTACTCGAGTTATCTTTCATGGAACTCAGGGTATAGACTTCGTTGGCATAAATAAACATCGTCTGATATGCCCATACAGACCCATTGTAACTAAATGGCAGAACCAAATAGGGAATACCTCTATCGGTAGTATGCGGCATAAGATCACACACCCAACAATTAGTGGTGTTCACTACCAACTGGTGTTGATGCAAAAGCTGTACAAAGGAGTTATTAATAAACTCTGACCTCCTAATCAGTTCATGTTCAGGTAAAGTATGGAAAGAATGCAAAGAAGTAGTAGTAGGAAAAGACATAGGTTGGGAGGTGGGTGCAAATGTCAATTGGGTAGCAAAAACAATCCAACCCACCAAAGACAACGTCATGCTAAGAAACACTAAAAGACACGTTATTAAGAAACTTTTGGTACGAATCAATTTACACAATTTCGCCTTAAAGTTCCTTCCTGCAACAACTCTCTCAATCTCTAAAACTCCATCCTCTAACCGTGCTGTTCGCGGCAGTTGGTTTTCTTCGCTCAGGTGTGCTTCTGTAAGTCCAGGGAACGCCCTAGAACAAACCAGAACTGTCGACCTTGCGTCTACACGGTTTGCCACTCTTAAGTCTTGATACCGCGACCCTACAGCTAAACCCGGATGGCGGTTCAAAAAATGAAAAATAAAACAAAACAGCTTCTTGGATGAGAGTGCAGTTTTCAAAAACAAAAAGGAATTATTTCTTTATTAGTCCATTGTTTCTTGGTCGCAAATTATAGCGGCCTTTACCAGGCTCCGTCTGATCTCGGAACAACAATTCAGGCTCAGTGGTGTCCACTCTCAAAGGCAGAGGCACAGCTGCTTGCAAAATATCATCGTCCACTCGCTCAGACCTTGCCCATACCAAATGTGCGTCACTAAACGGCATAAATTTTGGCACTTTGTCTCTGAATCACCAATACCTTCACGGATCCACTGGTCGTACGGCAGAGGTAAAGGTACCCTCTTACAATGTACGCCATGGATCCAATTCTTCTTGCTGTGGACTCTCACTGCTGTTCGCGTTGATAAAAGCACTTGGTGTGGTCCTGTCCAACGGGGCTGAACGTTCTTGGTCCGCTGAAAGTTACGTACTAGGACCCAGTCTCTAGGATTAATAGTATGACCTGGATCTTCAGATGCTTGTGGGAGGTTATCATGAACCTGTTGATGTAAGACACGCAATTTAGCCGTCAGGTCATACAAATAATCAATCAACACAGGATATTTAATGTCACTAAACTTTGTTGGTCTCGGTACTCCCCAAACATTTGCCGGACGACCAAACACGATCTCATACGGACTAAGTCCTATTCGAGAATGTACTGTAGTTCTAGTTGACAAAAGTGCCAACGGCAACGCATTGGGCCATTGGAGACCAGAACTCGCCTGAATCTTGGCTAACTTAAGCTTCAGGGTGCCATTATAGCATTCGACTAAACCAGCTGATTGGGGGTGATTCGCAGCATGGAATTTCTGCCTTCTGCCCAAACCCTCACACACTCTCTTCATGACTAGGCCCACAAACTCACTTCCGTTATCACTCCACACCATCCTTGGCAAACCAAACCTCGGGGAAAATTCCTTGAGCAAAACTTTAGCTGTGGATAAGGCAGTATTATCTTTTAGGGGGTAAGCCTCTACCCATCTTGAAAAGGCACAGACAACCACAAGGACGTATTTCAGATTGTTACATCTTTCCATGTGGATAAAATCCAATTGCAGCAACGGATCCGTCGGAGGCGCAAAGTGACCAGCTGGAGTTGGGGTTCCCTTGCCAGGATTATACATCAAACAAACCATACAATTCTTGACCAGATTCTCCGCACACTTAGGAATTCCACAATTCTCCCACACTGGAGCCAACAACTTACAAATCCCTTTCGCACTAATGTGAGCCATTCCATGAGCCATTGTAACCACTGGAAGCACATATGCATCAGGCAACAACCATCGTTGGTGTTCTGACAACTCAATCCAACAACCAGTCGAATCCAACATTCGCGTACTTTCTCTTCACACACTCAACTCTTTCTCAGCAGCTTCAGCCTGAATCGATTTCACACTCTCTATTGTGTCTTCACACATTCCTCTATCCGGAACCCATCTTGCTGGACCTGCAACATACATTCGACTCGTCACATCTTTCGCTGTTTCTCTCGCTACTTCATCTGCAAACACATTACCACGACCAACGTCATCCGTAACCTTCTTATGTGCACTGCATTTCACGATCGCAACTTGCGTCGGCAACGTAAGTGACTCAAGAAGTTCATTCACCAACTGTCCATGCTGAATCTCCGTACCATGGGAAGTAAGGAATCCACGTTCCTTCCACAAACGCCCAAAGCTATGGGCAACACCAAACGCATATTGACTATCAGTATACACAGTCACTCTCTTTCCTTTCGACAACACACACGCTCTCGTCCGTGCAATCAACTCTGCTGCTTGAGCTGAATTCTGCGGAATACGTGAAGCTTCAACAATCGTATGCAAAGTCGTAACCGCATATGCTGCAGTCGTATCGCAATTTGGAAGCTTAAAGCATGAACCATCCACCCATAAGGTACCATCAGAATTTGAAAGAGGAGTATCTTTCAGATCAATCCTACCCTTCGTTTCTTCCTCTGTCCTGAGAAAGCAATCATGCTGTTCCTGAACATCTGTCTCTACAGAAATCGGCAACAACGTAGCTGGATTAAACGTGTTGCATCGCTTTATGTGCACATGACTCGCCAAAAGCGTCAACTCATAACCTGACAACCGCGCAGTAGTCAAATGCTGAGTCTTCGTTCTATTCAATAAAGTATCCACTGTATGTGGAACCATCACAACCAACGTATTATCCATCACCAAACCAGCAGACTGTCGAATAAAAACAGCCGCTGCCGCTGTAGCTCTCAAGCAACTCTGCAACGCTCTGGCTACCGAATCCAAAGTCGACGAAAAATACGCACATGGACGCTGCTTGTCACCAAACTGTTGCGTCAAAACTGACAATGCACAACCCTCTCTCTCGTGCACATAAAGTGTAAAAGGGTTACTGTAGTCGGAAGTACCCAACACCGGAGCAGAACATAATGCATCACGTAATTCAGAAAAACTCTTCTGACATTCATCAGACCAAGGAAGAGGATTCGGAGTATCCTTAAGAGTAAGTGCCAACCGAGGTTTCGCAAGTAACGAAAAGTTCGGAATCCATTGTCTACAGTACGAAGTGATACCCAAGAAAGCACGCACTTCTCTCTGTGTGGTTGGCACAGTCATCTGCGCAATCGCTTGAATTTGTTCTGGGGTCAACCTTCTTCCCTCCTTCGATAAGAGATGACGTAAGTAGGTCACTTCTTATCGACAATACTGCAACTTCGAAGGCAACACTTTATGATGAAGGTCAGACAAATGTCGCAACAAAGAAAGAGTAGCTAAGTTTCCTCATCAGCAGCAACTAACAGATCATCCACATACTGAATAAGAGCAGCACCAGCAGGCAAGACAATCTTATCAAGCTGTGTTTTCAAAGCCTGACTATAGATGGAGGGACTCTCACAATAACCTTGAGGAGCGCGTTTAAACCGGAAGCTTCGGCCTCCTAAAGAGAAGCCAAAAATATCTCTACTCTCCTCGGCAATTGGGATACTGAAGAAAGCATTCTTCAGATCTATAACCAAAAACCAGGCAGCTGAAGCAGGGATCATAGTCCGCAAAGCAGTATTGTCTGGAACAACAGGAAACTGGCACAACAATCTTATTAACCTCTCGAAGGTCGATCACAAACCTATACACAGGCGGCAGAGAAGAGTCAGTACGCTTCAAAACAGGACTGTTACACACACTACCTCTTGTTACTTCAATCACACCTTTCTCAATCAGATCATAGATGATCACTAAAAGCGCCCTTTCACCATCGCTAGAAATCCTATATTGGGGAATACGTGGCAATTTGGCCTTTGCTTTAAGCGTCACAACATAAGGTGGAATCTCCAAAAGACCCACATCATTAGGACCAGTAGCCCAAAGAGTATCAGGGAGAGAACTCAATTCCAGTGGAAGCTGATCTTTAGACAAATAAATCAGAGAGATCACTCTCTTACCCAATGTAAGCTGTACTATCGAAGGAGAACAATGCAATGTCGCATGTAATCTCTTCAACAAATCCTGACCCAGCAAATTCTCACCACAACCTGTCGTTAAAATGAGGTGTGCTTCCAATTCACAAGGCCCGATAGAAAGAGACAAAGGACTAGAAACTGGATTACGAACTGGGGCGCCAGAGAATCCTACCAAAACATTCGTTAAGGCAGACAAAGGTGTGCCAGGGAGTTTAGAGTGCATGATAGAACTCTTCGCTGCACCAGTATCCAAAAGAAAAGGCTCTACCACACCCGATGTAACTACCACAACATAAGGTCCACTCTGGTCTACTGGAACTGACACTACTCCCTCTCCTAGCAATCATTACAGTCAGCATCCTCACTCTCAACATAATAATCATCAGCATAGTATTGAGTAGATCTGCCAGTCGGAACATTCTGCTGATCAAAACAATTCATAGAATTCTGTGGAGGAAAGGAACGTCCATTCTGGGGGAACACACCACGTCCTCTACCTCTAGGTACTTGCTGAACACCTCGACCTCGCACACCGGACACACCATTTGCACACTGTAGCAAAATCGGACAACTATTTTTGAAATGGCCTTCTTCCTTACAGTACGCACACTGATTAGGGCCTACCGGAACACGCTGCTGAAAACTCTGGCTTCTGCAACAATCTCTGAAACTGCTGAGGTTGCTGAAACTCATGCTGGTTAAAGTGAGGCGGATACGCCTGTTGCAAAAGAACCTTCGTCTTTAATACTTTAGTCTTTTTCTCCACTCTATCTATCTTTCTCGTCCTTATCCCTATTCTCGTAGTACTGTGCAGTCGCCAATATCTGGGCCTACGAAGAAACAGCCCATGAACTCTCAGAATCTTTCAATTTATTACAAAACTCAGGTAGTAGATTAAAGACAAACTTGTCCTCAAACAATCTCTGACTACCTTCCGTACTCGTATCCTGACCACTATGATCTATGAATGTCTCCTCAAACCTAGTGAAGAAATCAGACACACTTTCATCTTTCTTCTGCTTGCATGCGGCTAACTTATCCCAATTCACTCGTAAAGCAGGCATCATCGTCTTCATAAGATTGATATTCCTGCCGGGTAATTCTGCAACTAAAGGCTCAGGCTTAGCTCCACCAACCTGTCTACCATTCGCAGCAACGATATTCACCCATGCGTCACCTAACTCTTGTGCATGATCCTCATGACGAATCTTTCCCCACAAAGGTTGAGGAACCACGTTACCCAACAACATGTCCGTCAGCTAAATTCATGATGCATGCGTCAACTGTCTGGGACAACTCCTTGTAATATCCAGCTGGATTCTTATGGGGATCAGGTAAAGACTGTTTGAGAGCCAGAACCTCAGCTCTCTTCCATGGAACATGTACCCACACTCTTTGGAAATGTGCTTCTACAGCTGGGGGATTATTATTCGCTCCAGCAGGTACCACATCGCGCCATACTGGAGGAACTTCCCTCATCGGATACTGTCTCACTTTTCTCCTAACAGAAAGATCAGGCTCAAACAGTGGTTGAGAAGGAAACTCTCTCCTAAACACAAGTACCGTCGCAACTGCTTTCTCAACATCAGGACCCACTATCGTCCCTTTCGCAAATTCGGACTGTACATTAGGTAACTCCAATGGGATCTGACCCAACTCATTATCTTCCCATTCTTCACGGAGGAAAGTACACATAACATTAAAAACGTACCTTTGCTTCGGTGCTTCCCACTGCTGGAAGACATCCATAACTGACTCTAGATTATATCTCAAGACATTCAAAACCCATCTACGAGCCAAAAGATCTAACACTGCCCGTTCTTCGGGACTAGGAAGCTGGCTACGTAATTGTTTACACGCAGAAACAGGGGTCACACTCAATGACTCAAAGAAAGGAGACAAAAGACCAGTAACCGTATCAGTCATTCTTTGTCTAACAGAAGGAGAAGCTGTCATAAGGACAAGAGACAAAGTATTTTGAGGTGACAGAAACGTAGGAGTAGTAGCTGGAGAAGTCGAAGGTACAGAGGAGTAAGACAAAGAAGTTTGAGGCGGAACTGATAGCAAAGTCGGCGGCCCCAGAGACGGCTGCGCCATAGGAGGAGAAACAAGCTGAAGAGGAGCTGGCAGCTGAGCAACAACAAGAGGTTGAACAGCTAGAGGTTGCACAGCTAGAGGTTGCGGAGGTGCAGTAGCACTCTGCACATAAGGGGGTGGTAATCTCAACAAATGTGACATCAAAGGATCCTTTTCAGGGTCCTTCGTTGCACCTTGTAGAAGAGGTGACAAAGCTGGATAACATTTATCGATGGCCATATTATGTTGCCTATGCAACTCCTCAATCGCTTGATCTTCTTCATTTTCTTTAAACTGCCTAGCAGCTTGCATTATCGATACACCCTTTTCTCTCTTGTCTCTTTTAGCTTGTTTAATTTCTCGTTGTTTGGCTTCCTTACGCCAAAGGGGGAAAGAGTCCAACATTGCCGGCCGGGCTTTCTTCCTGAATAATACAGCTTCCAAATTATTTAAAATCTCGGTATCGAAACTACCATGTTGGGGCCATTGTAAGACACCATCTTTCCTAGTATAGCGGACCCATACTTCATTAAACGTAATGGGGCCTACGCCATGTTTAGAATAGAGCTCATAAGTCGGAGTTCCAACCGGAGATATCGGACACGAATCCTCCAATCGGGAATCCCTGTTACAACTACAGGAAAACAAATTCCTAATTTTGCTAAGACCAGGCATCTTCGCTCACTAATCTAGCTTCAAACTTCAAGGGATTATCAAAAGCGATAGTCTCGTAAATGTACGAGTCCCTCGGCTTTGGTAATTGCAAGTACCAAATCAAAGACCCAAAGAAACCCAAAACAAAGGACTGGGAGCGACCCACTTATACTTAACTAAGGTATCAGTCACGTCACCAGAAGACCGTCTATCGTCTCGCTCTACAAAGCATCATAAAAGGGTCCAAGACAGCGCGACAGTCAGGGCAGCAGTCCTTCGTAGCTGTCGGAAAGTGGGAAGCCTCGCAGCAAAAACCTTCAGTCCACGTTCAACATACCGGGGTCGATGAAGTGGGGGCCCTCTTCCAGAATTTCCTCACGATCTTCAGGCCTGGACCGGTACCACTGAAGTCGCCCCACATTGGGCGCCAACTGAAGAACCAGGTTTTAGAACCCAGTGGCGCCAGGGGCACGCCCAAAGTCTTCGGGTTCACCTGTCTTAGAATACAGAGACACGGGATACTTCTTGGTGGCGTCAAAGATCGAATTTATTGGCTGCAGCCAGAAACAGAAGTCCAAGAAGTACTACACAGGTATATTCATAGGAGACTGCTCAAATTCGTAAGGCAAGTCATCCTCTTTTATGCCAAAAATCACATTCCGGACAAACACTCACTATTTACAGTTTGCCCAAGCATAGGTAGTATTACAAAAGGTATTGCATGACGACAAAACCACTTTTCAGTTGTCCGTCCCACCGTTAATTATACAGGAAAGCCCAACATTACTTCTTGCACAAGCCGGACAAACCCATAATAAAAGGACCTCAACCCATATCATAAAAGAGACCATAACAGAAGAAACAGAAACAGATAAGGAGCAGGATAAGGGGGTGGGGGGTGTGTGTGTAATAAACTTTACAATGTCCTGTGCTCTGATCCTCAATCTTGATCAGCTATTGGGCAAGGAACTTGCTTAACAAGGTCCGCTTCAGGCAACGAGGTCAGTTCACTCGGTTCATCCAGAAGTCAGTACAAACTCAAGCTTACGTGTACTAAAAACTCGTTCGGCCGCAGTCATCGGCCTAATGTGAGGGCAACCACAAAATGGCTGCCATGCACAAAATGGAACCCACGGTTCGGAACAAAGTCCCCAAATACATAGTGAATCCATCGGTCTAACATGACGAAATCACTCGTACTTGCCGAACTCACTAGTTACGGTTCCCTACTATTAATAAATTCGTATCAAAACCATGACATTTCTAAAACGGGTTCAGAATTCACGGAACCTCACTTGTCTAAGCTGGGAAAAGAATCCTAGGTCACCCCATTGGGCCTTACTGCTCCTTTGGGCTTTTGATACAGTGACAGTAGCATCTCCACAAATAGCACCCCTAAATTTACTTAAGAAACATTGACTTAAAGAACCCCCTACGCCAGTTTATCAAATGTTTTTCAGCATCCAGGGGTAATTGAACAAAATGAGAATCTTGCTTCAGAGCTGCCTCAAGTTTATGAACCATTGCTCCCATATTGGTTCTAGATATTATGTGTTTTAAGACACCAGTCGCAAATGGATGTGTAGGACTACTAGTGACCAACTTAGCAGACGCTTTACAGTCTAAGGTAATTGGTGAAATCGGACAGTAGATAGCAGGCACCAAGGCTACCTTCATCCGGTAATAAAATAATGGTAATAAAATAATGTTTGCATCTGTAGGTGTAGCTAAAATTACACCTGATCTTTGCTAACAAAAGAAATGAAAAGCCATCCCAACAATCTATAAAATGTAGGGATGATTTTAAAAAAAAGTGCGTATGTGTGTGTGTATATATATATATATATATATATATATATATATATATATATATATATAGATGTCACAACGCCAGACCCAAGTTTCCACCAAGAAGGTAATTAGGAAACACTTCACAAATCGAAATCGGTTTGTCCAGAAGCTTCTTTCTGCTCCACTTAATGTTGGGAGCGAGAGGTAATTTTGTTGATTGTCTATCAAACTTTGCTCAAGACTGAGCCCGCAGTTTGCAATTCCCCATAGAAGTTGCCTAACATTTCCTCATTGTCATTTCTTATTATTTATTTCCCTTAGGTTTGTTGTGTGGTTTCTGATTTTGTAATGTTAAATCAATTGGCTACTATTTTATTGGATTTGCCAGCCCTTTACAGAAGACAACAGTTATGTAAATGAATCACCAGTCCTGATGAGACAGGAGTCTTTCATACGTATTTTAACATTTTTCATTTCAAATAAGTAAACACCGGTTCAACCCAGATCTGTGACTGGGGGTGAATCTGTGAAAAGTTTAAGAGCTCCGTCCATCGTCTCCTTGTGTTTGCTTTGCTCTTCCTAAGTTGGCAGGGTATGCCCAGACGTGGGTCCCTTGCTCACTTTGCTACTCGATTCAAACTAGCCTGGCTGATGAGGGATGTTACCCCGAAACTTTTCCCAGGATGCTTATTTCCGGTTCAGGGAAGACCTGGCTTGGCAGTTCGGGCTGGACTGTTCCCATGATGCACAGGGTCAAGATTGATTTACGTATAGCTGGGTCTGAACTGAGGTGGGGAAGTGAGTTTAAGAACGACGATGGATTCAACCCAGATCTGTGACTGGGGGTGAGTCTCTGAAAAGTTTCAGCGCTCCGTCCATCATCTCCTTGTGTTTGCTTCATTTCAAATAAGTGGCATTGTCCCTGTAGGTTATATGTAATTTTGAATCTCTTTGGCACGCGTACTCCGTCACTATAACTTTTGTCTTGAAGAAGCCCTTGTTAGGGTTAAACGCGTTGGCTGTCTCTAAAGATGTACACCAAGCATGTGTGAAATAAAGACAGTCAACGACATCGACAAACGACTATT
This sequence comes from Lissotriton vulgaris, assembly GCF_964263255.1. Taxonomy (NCBI): domain Eukaryota; kingdom Metazoa; phylum Chordata; class Amphibia; order Caudata; family Salamandridae; genus Lissotriton; species Lissotriton vulgaris. The sequence goes on along the minus strand of NC_141695.1, from coordinate 541,151,665 downwards.
GATTGTTTATCTATTTGTACACTTGTAACTTGCTGCTCATGTGTATTGCCTCTCATCTATCTTTTTTTATGTATCTATTCATGGTCATGTGGCAGCTGACCATTTGAGGTGGGCATTACAAAGACCAAATATGCCATGTGACTGGCCTAGGTAGTGCAGTTATCTTTAACCCGGATGCCCCTCTGTATGTTGATTTTATTGATAAGACCTTTAATTTCACCTGTAGAAAACCAAAATATCCTGACTTATCTGTGACCAGAATTACTATGAACGATGAAATTACCATCCCAGACAAATATAGTCCAGCACTACCCATGTAAGAATGTTTCCACCCAGGTTATTCCCTTTACAGGATATTAATACTCAATTGAAACAATTAAAAGTAAGCATAAAAGAATAAGAGAAGGGAAGCGACTGAGTGGGTAAAGACCCATGAGAAATACAACATGTAACATGCAAGCCCCCCAGACAGTTTCCCCCTCTCCCCCCCCATACTCCTAAACATAGAGGCAGAAGGAGAAAAACCCAACACTCGTCCCAAGAACATAAATATATGGCTTCATATCAAACCCAGCATGAGAACTAATATCCTAACCATCACAAGAGACATAATTATATGTTTGAACAACACACATTCCTCATACTCTTTCAAACTTTACTTCATCTAACACATATTCCCTTTAGCAAAACCTGAGCACCACACTTGAATGCTGACCTATATCGAATTACAAATGAAGAAGCAGATAAGCTGTTTAACTTCCAAGCAAAACATTGCATACGCACAAACTAAAATATATTCTGCGACAACGTTCAAGAATCCACAGAACACCACTCTCCATCACAACAGACATTCAGTGACAATCTTCAATAGGATAATGTGTGTTTTTTGTTGTTGTTGTCCTTATTCACCTCGGACCACAGTGACCAAACCAGTTGCAAGTACCTTTTTATACATTGTTAGATAACAGGTATTTGGAATTAGAGGATTCACCCACCTGCTGGTACATCTGAGGACTAGGATGGCACAGTCCTAAAAAAAAACAGGCATGGTCTCTCTCTAATGTAGTCCAGTAAAAACTGGCAACTGTTGCTGTTGGCAATAGGGAAGTGGGAAATGCCCAACACAGTCTATAGAGATCCAGAGAGGCATAATCATCATAGGACTATTATAAATAAAATGGATATTTATTAAGATTTCAATAAGGATTCTCGCACACCCCCGTATTTGACCATCTCAATAGAAACTCCCAGTGTGCTTTCTTCCTCTTAGTCCCTCCCACATTTAGCTTGGACATCAGAAAGACCGAAGACAGCCGCTCAGCATGCAGAGGGGGCAAGCATTCCACCCATTTTTTGCATATTTCCCTCCTGGCCAGAAGTACAGCATATAAGAGGAAGGACTTCGCTGGAAATCCCAAAAATTATCAGAGAGGCTTAATTGAATTTGGAGGCCCAACATGTTTGAGATGGTTTCACCAATTTTCACCCAAAAGTCAGAGATAGCTGGGCATTCCTTGAACATATGTATATCTGATGCTTTCTCCAGGCCGCATTTTATACGTCTGACTGAGGGCCCTGCCGTCATCTTTGACAACCTTTGGGGAGTTAAATGGGCCCTATGAGTCGTGAACAGGTGGCTCCTTCTTCGCCATGCCGGTTTAACTGTGGGTAAAAGAACACTAAAAGATGTTTGCCAAAGATGTTCCCAGGGTTCATCCGGCAGGCAAGCACTCCACAATTCCTCTGCTAATTTGAAGTCGCCATCAATTGCCTCTTCAATGCTCCAATACCAGGTGGAGACCTCCTTCTTCCCGCTCAGTCTTTCCATGAGGCGTTCCTCTAAAGTGTTGCCCATGCCTATAGGTGATATCAGGTTTTGGGCCCAGCTTTGAAGTTGAATATATTTAAATTTAGAGATACCCCTTCCAAGATAGTGTAAAGCATTGACCAGGGTAAGTGTGACCTTTTGAGCTAGGTCACCCCATACCTTGAACCCGGCCTCTCTAAGTGGCTGTGCTAATTTTGTCTCTTAAGCACTCTGGTGCACCAGGGGAATTCCACAAGGGGGCCAGACTAGAGAAATAGGTAAGGCCCATCCGCCATCTAATATTTGCCCATGTTCTTGCCATTGCCTGTAGCACTTTTAGCCTTATCTTTTTTGGAAAACGTAGGCCTTCCATATTTGAACAAGAAACCCCACTGGGCCAGACTAGCGCCCTTTAGCATCGCTGAAAACATTTCCCATACCCCAACACAGTCCGGTGTTTTTAAAATCATCCTGGAATGGGACAATTGGAAGGCACAAGCGTAGTGCTGCAGGTTTGGAAGCGAAAGTCCTCCCTTCTCCCTCCAATGTCTCAACTTCTTCCAGGCAATTATGGTTCCTCTATAGGCTCATAAGAATGAATTAATAGCCTGCTGGAGTTTATCTACATCTGGTTTGTCCAAATGTATTGGCATGACATTAAAAAATGGTGATTTTGGGAAGCACTATCATCTATCACTACTTCCAATGGCAGACCAGGTGGAGAGAAAATCTCCTTCACGGGAAGTTGTGGGAATATAGCCAATGCTACATTGGCTATATTCCCACAACTTCCCGTGAAGGAGATTTTCTCTCCACCTGGTGTGCCATTGGAAGCAGTGTAGGTGTTTCCTACACTCCCCTAGGTCTTTCGTTCTCAGCATTAACCTCATACCCTGATATCCTGCCAAAATCTTGGGCATGCTTTATTACCACTGGCAGGGCAGTAGAATGGTCAGAGGAGAGAACCAGAACTTCATTGACGTAAAGAGCCACCTTTCTCTCCCATCCCTCATACTTAAATAGTAAAATGTCCACCTCATCTCTCAACCTCTGAGCAAATAGCTCAATATACAAGTTGAACAGGAGGGGAGATATGGGACAGCCCTGCCTGGTACCCCTAGTGATTTTAAAAGAGCTGGTTAGATTGCCGTTAACCAGCAATTTTGCAGACTGGTCTTGGTAGATCAACTGGATGGTTCTGCAGAATTTTGCACCAAGATTACGTTTCTCCAAAACCGCGGACCGATACACCCAGTTAACCCTGTCGAAGGCCTTGATTGCGTCTAAGGTCATAGCTGCAAGGGGGAGCGAATAGGTTGTGGCCAGATCTATTGCACCTATGAAATCATATGTGAAATCGTAAAGGTTTCTACCCTTGACAAACCCCTTTTTGTCAAGGTGCAGCATATCTCCTACTACGGATCCCAGCTAGTCAGCCAGGACCCTGGAAAAGATTTTATAATCTGCATTTAACAATGAAATGGGTCTATATGACTCACACCTTGCTGTGTTCTTCCCTGCTTTTAATATCAGGGTGGTACTTGCTTCCCCCTGCAAACCTGCCAGCTTTACTCCGGTGCATAAAATTGCATTGAAAAGCTGGGTCATGCCTGGAATCGGCACCTGCCCCAGGGTTTTGTAGAGTTCTATTGGCAAACCATCCGGGCCTGCTGCCTTCCTCCTTTGCTAACTAAAATGGCCCTCTTTACCGCTTCTTGTGATATTTCCTGTTCCAAAAGTTCCTGTTGGGTTGTATCCATGGGATTAAGCAAGTTCTCACTTAGCCATTCCACAACCTCTGATTTATTAACTACCTTGTCTTCGAGGTATAGATTCTAAAAAAAATCATAACCGCACCCCCTATCTCTTCATCTGTGGACAAGACAGTGTCCCTTTTAACATCATCAACTGCTTTTATCAGGTTACGCATCCTATCTGACTTTACCTTTCAAGCCAATAGCCTACCCGCCCTCTCACCATATTCTAAATGGGCAAGCTTGCTCTCCTCCCATCTATTCAAGACCCTCGTCTGAAGGATGGTGTCTAGCTGCTCCTTTAGTTCTTTCAATCTAGCCTTGTTCTCCTGCTGTTTCTCCGGTTCAACTGCATTGTTCAAACCATCCTGTGTCACGTGCTTCTCTGCTTCTTTTTGGGAAACCTCTTCTCTATATTGCTTATTCCTAAAACACACCCTAATAGTGATGGTCCCCCTTAAATAAGCCTTCAGTGAATCCCAGACTTTAGAGGTCGAAGCCGACCCTGAATTTCGACCCAAAAAGCACTTCATTTCATGGGACAGATTCTTCATCTTCTCTATATCCAAGAGCAGCGTGCTATTGAAAGTCCAGACTCTAACCTCTGCCTGCTTTCCAGATCCAAATCAAGGCATACCCCTAAATGTGGTGTCAAATAGCCACTAACTTTGACTTTCCCCCTCAAGGTATGGCTGACCAGGATATAATCGATCTTGATTTATGGCCATACTTGCTATTGTAGTAGGAAACTCCTAACTGGTGGCTGGATCTGTCCCTCCAGACATTGCAAAATACTGTCTGCGTCATCATTGAATGGAGATGGTGTAGTGGCTCTGCTATTTGGAGATTTGTCCAATTTGTGGTCTAATACGATGCTTAAATCACCAGCCATGATTCCTGGGTCTGGGAAGTGTAACAGATTTGCAAACATTGTTTTAAAGAGGGGTGGGGTGTGGTGTGGGGGGGCTTTGGGGGTGGGGGTTGGATCGTCATGGTTTGGGCCATAGTAACCTACCAGAGTGTAAAAAAAGACAAAAAAAATTACCTTCAGGATAACTCACTTACCACCAGGATCAACCAAAAAATCCAACACGCGTGCCTTGGCTTGTTTTTTCATTAATACAGCAACTCCTCGAGTATTGACACTCTCGTTAGAACAGATCATATGTTCCACCTATTTTAGCTTCTTAAATATTTTGGTTGACTCTTCTTTCGAGTCGCCTGCAGAATAATAACCTGCTTGGGAAGTCCCTGATGTATTGAAAGATTTTAGCCCTTCTGAGTTTGACGTGTAGGCCGTTCACATTCCAGGACAGGAACTGAACCATTCTCACAGGGGTGTAACCTTGAGGCACATGCAACGTATAAAGAACGGAGGTCAGCACCACCAGACCAAAACATTTGGAACTAACCTAGCTAAAGAGCTGAAGAAAAAAACTAACGGACTACAGTGATAGACATTTTTTAAATGTTATCCCCCATACTCCCCTCCTCATTCCCCCCCCTCTAAACCCCACACTGGAGAATCCACTGCAATGTTATCCTGGACTGATGGAAGTCCTATCTGCTACACCTAGGGGCAACTCACCCTGTTCCTCTTGTAGAAATGGGAAAAAGCTAGAAACCTGCAGCAAACAGTCCTAATTTGTGTCTAGGTATATCTGTGTATGACTTTATGTATGACTCTATGTAAACCAAATTAACAGTAATGTACCACACCACTAGCGCCTTCTCACACGGTTGAGTGCTATAACCCAGAGGAAAGGCCTTTCTAACTAAGCGTCACCTTTCTTAATACTTTCCAATGGCTCATCTGCCTCTTGTAACAACCTTAAATTATGCCTCTTATTTTTGTGCATAACCTTCAGGGTCACTGGGAATTTAAGCTGGGGCACTGCCCCAAGCTTTTTAAAATCCTCTATCTTTCTGCCCTACTCCCATTGCCTATTGAGGGTGTCTCAGGCAAGATCAGAGCGTATTTCAAATGAAAAGTCCTTCGCCCTCAATGATTTTGCCTTCAGGGCCATATTAAGGATTTTTCCTTCAAGGAGTAAATGTGGAGGTTAAGGAGAATTCTCCTAGGTTTAGTTCTATTAGGATTTCTTCTATATGGGTCCCTGTACACCCTTTGAATGACCTTTATATCCTCCTCGGATTCATCCATCTGCAATGTCTCCTTCAATAGTGAGACAATGTAGGATTTTAGGTCTCCCCCCTCCTTCCCCTCTGGAATATTCAAAATGCATTGATTACTTCCCTGGGAATTGTGCAGAAGTTTGTCTCCGGGAATTGTGCTGAAGTTTGTCTCGAAACACCACCTCCTCCCTTTTGAGAGCCAAAATATCTGCTTTAGCAATGCTGAGTTCTTTATTTATTTTATTTATTTATTTAGCTCTCTTACTGAGCTTTCCAGAGTGTCAGTTCTTGCATTAAGGAGGTCGGTATTCCTCTCTAGGGACTCACAAAAATTCCTAATCTCTCCTTGGTTATACTCAGACACAGCAAATCTCACTTTAATGTCCTCCGAGAGTACAAAATAGTGCTTCCAGCAATGCTGATGAGGCCTCCATTGAATCCTTGAGACCTTTTTCAGCCACCATGGAGTGACTCCCTCCTGAAGCATGGGTCTCAGGAACCGCCACTGCTCCACCTGTCCCTGCTATCTCTTGCCTCCGCATGGTAGTGGTAGTGATGGTCCATAATGGGGAGCCCCCTGAGGCCTCCATTTAATCTATACCAGGCCTTGCACTGAGCAGAGCCCCTGACCCCTCCTGAGCACTTCTCCCTGTTTTACAACGTCAACCACAATAGGTTGGACTTTAAAATATGACCTAAGTGATGTAATGATGCTAATTTCTACTCCCCACATAGAACAGGATGCCAGGGTGTGTAGAAACGTTTCTTTATTGAAATAAGTAAATACGCTATACACAGAGTGCCGAGCGTCTAACTACGTACAGCTCTGGTCGCTTCTGCCGTTATCTTGCCTTCGCACGCTTTGCCTAACGCCTAGCGCGCATGCACCAGTGTTCCGCTCTTGCTCCGGCGCGGCACATCATCACGCCGTGCACCGGAGGCTAGAGCGCAATACTACATATCTCCTTCTTTTCCAACAACACAAAACAACTTAGTCCCATCAATAGTCACTCATGTCATATTCTTTGAATCGAGGGGGCAAGGTGACTGCCCTCCCAGTACGGGTTCGTCTTACCGGGGTGAGCTCTTCCCTGTTACCTTCACCGGGAAGACTCCTCACGTCCTTCAGTGCGCTTTTTCCCTTCTCCCCAGCCGGGGTCGCGCTCACTACTGTTCCTTCCTTTGCCTGTGCTCCTCCGCTCTCTTCATTGTCCTCTAAGGCAGGTCTTTCCTTCTGCTTCTCCTCACCTTTCTCCGTCTCTTCCTCTCCGTTGGCTTGCCTCTGATTCTCAGTCTCTTCCTCTTTGCCTGCCGGCCACTGCATGATCCTGTTGACCTTTGCCCTGCGGTCTTGGGACCACACTCTCCCGTCGCTGAGCAAAGCTGCTCTCCCGTACACCTCTTGAACCTGCAGGGGTTTGCTGTACTTGCTTTCGCCTTTTCTTTGGAGGGTTGCTAGTTTAACCCTGACCCATTCCCCCTTTTCCAGGTTCATGTCTTTGGTGTTGTGTCTTCTGTTGTAATGTGTGGCGTACACCTTCCGGGCCTTTTCCAGGTTGTGCTGTACCACCGCCGGCGACCATTTGCTCGTCACAGTTTTTTCTCTCCACACTACATTGTCTCTCGTGAAGGGGAGCCTGGATTTGAAAGGGCCTGTAACCTAGCACTGTTGGGGTGATCCTGTAGGCCCACACATGCTCTGAACTTCCATCTCCCAATCTTTCCCTTGCATTATAGCAGCCTGTATGGATCCCATCAGTACACGGGTGAATCGTTCTACTTGTCCGTTGCATGCGGGATGATACACTGCAGTGTGTTTCGACTGTATCCCGTTCCTCTCCATGTACTTGTTCCATTTATTCGAGGTGAACTGTGGTCCATTGTAACTTAATATTGTCCTCAGAATTCCTTCCCATAAGAACAGTGAGGTGAGAAATCTCAGCACCGTGTCTGTGTCCATGGTTTCTTGTACTTCTATCTCTAGCCATTTTGAGTATTTGTCTATGACCACGCACAGGTATTTGGCGATACCTCTGTTGTCGAGGAAGGGACCTAAGATGTCCACGGCTATATCCTCGCATGGGTTCTGGGGTCGCTCAAATTCCCCCAACGCCGGCCTCAGTGGTCTCAGTATTTTTATCCGCTCCTTGGCACTGGTCACATTCCCTCACTTGCATTTCTATCTGACTGTCCATTCCCGGCCCCCAATACATTTGTTTAGCTCTCATCTTCGTCTTCACAATGCCGAGGTGACCTTCATGAAGTTGATCCAGTAGTAGGGGAATTAGAGTCACTGGAGGTATTACTTTGTCTCCCCGGTACACGAAAATGCCCGAGTCACTCATCGATATTTCCTCCCGTATCTCATAGTACTTCCTCAGGTCCGTTTTGAGGTGCTTCTTATTTGGCCACCCAGAGATCAGATATTGTTTAACTTCCTCCATTTCTCCATCCTTCTCGTAGGCCTGGGCCCATTCTTGCCTGCTGATAGTCTTCTCCGAGTCAGCCATTTCCGCCACCATCTCGTCTGTGTCAGGAGGGACTGCTGGTGCATCCTCCATGGCGGAGGCTCTGCTCAAATAGTCCGCTACTTTATTCAGTGTCCGCGGCAAGTACTCCACATCATATGTGTAGTCTAGCAGCTTGAGTGTCATCTTTGTGATGCGTGGTGTGGCTGTGTCGTGGCCGCATGAGGTTAGCACCTTGGCTAATGGTTTATGGTCTGTCTGTTTGTAGTTTGAAGCGGGTGCCCCAGACGAATTGTCTACATTTTCCCATGGCCCAAGTGACCGCCAGCATTTCTTTTTCTATGACACAATATTTCTGCTCGGTGGGGGACAATGCTCGTGATGCAAAACTGAGTGTCTCTACTGTGCCATCCACGGTATACAACGTTTAGCACGCATTTTTTACCACGCACTACCCTTACAACGCAGGCATTACCACGCATACCATTACAATGCATTGCGCTGGGGGGCGCTCTAGGATAGGGAATAAGTTTAATTTTATATCCAACACCTTCCCTAGTGTCCACGGGGACTGGAGTTGGAATATAAAATTATACTTACCACTATCCAGCACCTCAAAGCGCTATGCGTTGTAACTGTATTCGTTGTAAATACCGCGTTGTAAAGGTATGCGTGGTAATAGTATGCGTGCTAACGTCATACATCCGCCATCCACCCTTTCCTGTGCCAGCACTGCTCCCAGCCCTTTTTCACTGGCATCCGTTGTCAATATGGTGCTGCCCGTAGTCACCTTGGTCTCTCCAGCCTAGCACTGAGGGTCCCGCTCTGCCACATACAGCTTGCAGATCGCCGATCTACCTCTGAATTCAAATTTCAGGGCGCGGAAGCCCACCATGGTGTAGCATCGTGCTACCAAAGATGACGCTACACAGATTTATATATTTGCACGCTCTTTATTCAGCTTCCTCTAGGTTCCCCGTCCCTACTCTAACTGTCCCAAGCTCGTCCCCCCGTAGCTCCTCCTGTTCCCGTTCCTCCCCTTAGCTCCACCCTGACCACTAGACTGCATCACAACACTACATCTCCCCCCTTGTTAACGAAATGAAAATTAGAGTCCAACATATTTAGAATTCCTGGATCAGCCACACGAGTCCACGGGCTGTTCGTTTGAGCTATGGAGATGTATCTCAGCTTGTGTTGTGTGGCTTTCTGTCGTCTTGACAAGAGCATCCTTCATTACAAGAGTGCATCTTTGTATTTGCACGAATTCTCGTGTGAGGTGCGTATGCTCCGATTCACGGTGGTCTTCACTCAACTTCTGAGTGATCCATTCACTTTCAGTGTCTGAGGTGTCTGTGAAGGACTCCGCTTGATATCCGCAGTCTGTCCTCCTTTGTGACTCTCGTTCAAGTGACGCTCGACCCCTTTTCTGAGAGGATGTTGTTCTGGTTCTCTTCCAAGCGCCCGCATGTATTTTTATTTCTTTTTGTCTTGTCTGGTCAAAGACAACCCTGTCTTCCTGTTCAGGGTCCTGGATACCTGACGGTAGGGTAATATCTGAAGAGATCATCTTGGTATGGCTTGGGGACCGATTTGCTGTCTCTGGTTGTCTCATCCACTTCTGCTCACGGTTGTGACTGGTGGACCCTGGGACCGACTGGGTAGTTGTATGTTTCTTTCTCATCCGATGATGACCTGTCTCTATTGACACGTCTTGCTTCCTTTGCAGATCGACAGGCTGGTCAGTTTCCATCTGATCAATAATGGCCACTGTATCTGTTTTCCTTTTGTAGGACCTTTGAGTCAGCTTCGCTGCCCCCATCCGGGGTGACAGTGTAGTATTTATCTCTTGATACACCTGTGACTGACATGACAGGTCGTCTGGTGTAGTGATTGAGTGTTCATGGACATTGATGTGAGACGTGTTGCTCTTGACAGAAGGAATGTCCCTTGATTCTCTGGTATGTTTGGGTGATTGACGCCATGGCCGTTGTCGGGACCACGACTCTGTCGACTCGAAAGATCGGACTGACATGCTTTCTGAATCGGAGGAGTTCTCTTTCAATTTCCTTTGAGAATGTTCCTGTGAGAATGCCTTAACGGGTGGACTTCTGAAATGGGTAGTCCGTGACGAGCTGCTTTCCACGTCAGAGTTGTCTTTGAGGCGTTTCTCCGGGTATCTTTCTCGAGGTGTCTTCGTTGTCAATGCACTGGAGAAGTTGTTTGATAACTGCGTACTTATGTCTTGAGTTTGATTCCAAGGTATTTCGTTTCTGCTTCTCTCGCCTGATGGTAATGACCTCCTCTCCGTTTCTTCATTATTTTGGATGTCATGAATGCGTTTGACTTCCCCTCTTCGTTGTCTGGGTGAATCAGTCCATCTTATGCAGTTCCCTTCCTCTTCACACTTGTTTGATGTACTGACATCTGTGTTACCGGTGTGGTGTGTTCTCCTGTTGGACGTCTCCTCTGACTCATCTCTCGAATTTGGCAAACAGTGAGGTGTTTGTGTGTGGTCGTGTACTGATTTCCAGGGTTGACTTGACTGGTCCAGTCTTCTATATTTTGCCTTTCTTGCGCGTTTGTTAGACAGACTGTCATCTGGTCCATTGATGCGATCTGTCCCACTTGACACTTCATCTGCTTCAGAACCGTTTGCACCATCTGTTGACTGACTTCTCGAGGTTGAATAACTCTTTGAGGTGGTATCAGTGCCGCTATCGCAATCCTGACTCATCCTGGTCTTTTGTGTTGTTGACCAGAAGTATTTCATGACACTTTGTCTCTTGTTTTGTCTTGGCTCTGATCTGCCTTCACCCTCCCTTTTTTTTGTTATGCACAATTCCTGGGCCTTGCCCCCGGACATGAGGGATGTCTCTTTCCAGATATCTTTGTGTCTTGCATTCGAGTGCACATCTTTTGATATGTCTCTTGCTTTGATCCGCATTCCAACCTCGGCCCCTCTGATAATTCTCTTTAGCGACCACTGCCCTTGAAGAATCTTGCGCTTCGTGTCAGCATTTGAACAGCCTTCGATGATCCGGAGCCGAGCTGCTTCTTCATTTGTAAATGCATTGAAATAACAGCATGGTACCAAACTTTGCAACCGGGTGATAAAATTTGGCAATGGTTCTCCTGGTTCCTGCCGTGCTGTGGTGAATGCGATTTGAGCATGATCTACGTCTGCCTGTGCATGGAAATGGGCAAGTAGCTTCTCTTGGAGTCTTACATAAGTCTCTGTGTCCTTTTCGGGAAATGTTCTAATCAGACGTCGGCCCTCATGACCTACTAGCTGGAGGAGTAGTGTCAGACATTTTCTATCTCTTCGCTCCCCAATAGCTTCAAGAAACTCGCCTAGTGATTCCAGCCACTGGTTCCATTCGAGACCCAGACTCCGAGTGTCAGTCTGTGTCACTGGGGGTGGCACTTCAATGCAGGGATTAGACCGTTGAGTTGCTTTTCCCGCTGCCATGAGGGAGGAAGATTCTGATCTGCTCTGATAACAGGACTGTTCACTTTGCTCAATTGTTTGTCTTCACTTGGTGCCAAACGTTTACTTTGGCGCTTGTCTTTGCTCGTACTTATTACATTCGGGATCTGCATTTGCTTGTGCTCTCTGACTTCGGAGCTTGTAGTCATCCGTGCTTGTTTATATTCAGTGCAGTCTTCGCTTGTTTCCGGTACCGACTTGTGCTTGGCGCGCTGTGAATCGTGTAGGTGCCAGTGCTTGTTGCTGACAGTTGCTTTTATTCATTCCCTTCCTTGTCACCTGTATTAGTGCGTGTTTGTGTTCACCGTTTACTTTGCTTGGCTATGGCATTTGCTGGTGTTTATTTCATCTGGCTGATGCGTATTCTTTCATTACGCCTGCCACGGCTTGTTCGCTTGTGTGTATCAATGTTTGCTCCTTCTCTTTTGCCAACATCTGTTCATTTAAGTTTGCTAAGACTGATTCCTTATTGTTCGTTTGTAGGTATCAATGCTTGTTTCATTCCTATTACTGGTGCTGGTTTGCTAAAATCACTTTGATTCATCACACTCCTTGTTGCTTGTATCAGTGCTCAATTGTGCTCAAGATAGTCTTTGTTTGTTATTTGTGTTAGCTCGTGCTTGTTTCATTTGTATTTCCGGCATCTGATTGTGCTTGTCTACAAATTGCACTTTTTGCATGTACTCGTGGTTGTTTACTTGTTTAGCCTCTGGCATCGACTCGTGCTTGTTTTCTCTTTACCTTCGTTCGTGGTTATTTATTGTGAACCCTTGCACTTGCTTGTGCTTGTTGTGCTGTTGTGGTTTTACTGTTGCCTTTATCTGTCTCTTGCATTTACCAATGCTTGTTGGATTGCTGCCACTTTGAACTTATCAACGTTTGTTCGTTTCCATCCACCAGTGCTTGTTTTCTTCAAGACTTGCGGTTGCTCGTGTTTGTTCGCACGTGAAATTTGTATTTATTTGTGTTTGTTTCTTACTGCACCTCTTGCATGTGCTCGTGCTTGTTTGATGTCTTTCTCTTGCGTTCACTCGTGCTTGTTTTGTTGGTGCACCTCTTGCACTTGTCTGTGCTTGTTTTCTTTTATCCTTCTTGCATTTGCTAATGCTTGATTCAACATAGGTGCCAATGCTTGTTTTCATCGAACTGGAGATTGCCTGACTCCAAAATGGCCGCTTCTAGGCCTCGATAGGGGATTGGTGGGGACAGCCTGACTCCAAGATGGCCGCCGCGCTTGAAATCTCGTTTCCCACGAGATTTTGGCTCCCTCCACTGCACTACAGTCATCGGCCGGTTCTAGACACTCACCGGGCTGATGAGACTCACGCTGGGTGCTGGGGCCTTCACCTTCCACCGCTTCCTCCCACGCAGGATCTCCTTCGCACAGGTAGGACCGGGGTGAGCTCCCGACGTCGCTACCTCTCCCGCAATTGGTCACGCGTCTGGGGTGAGCACCCGATGCTGGTATTCTGCAGCGCTTCCTCCGCTGGATCACCTCAGCGCTCGACCGCGCTTTGCTCGCTGGGCTTTGACGACCGGCTGATTCCGTCTCAAAAATGCGGCGCGTTCACCTCATCGCTGACCTCTTCCTTATGGCGGCGGTTTTCTTCTACCAGGCACACGTGTCGCGACGGCGACTTTTCTGGTGTGCTGCTTGGGACGGGAACTTGTCTCCAGGGGTTCAGAGTGGCAGGCTTCACCATCCCACCCTCGTCGCCAGCTGTAGCATCGTGCTACCAAAGATGACGCTACACAGATTTATATATTTGCACGCTCTTTATTCAGCTTCCTCTAGGTTCCCCGTCCCTACTCTAACTGTCCCAAGCTCGTCCCCCCGCAGCTCCTCCTGTTCCCGTTCCTCCCCTTAGCTCCACCCTGACCACTAGACTGCATCACAACACTACACATGGGAATTGCGTTGCTGGTGTATGAAATGGGTCGTATGTCCGGTGGGTTTAACTGCGGACCCAGGGTGGGCACAAAGTCTTCCTCCCATACAGATCATTGTACAATGGAGTACGGGGATCCCGAGCCAATTGCTATGTGGACTTTCACTCCCGCTATCATCATGTCTCTGCACGGCTTGTCTGAGCGCTTGCCCTTCACTTCCAACACCTGTTCTTCGACGCATAAGACCATGTCGTCGTCTTCCAGGTCTTCTTCAGCTGGGTCCTCCGACAAGGACTGCCCTATGCACTTCACTACGGCATACTTTCTCAAAATGGCCGACGAGGCCGCAGAAGGAGCATCTGGCGCGAAACGCTGGACACCGTTTGTCTTGCGCTGAGTGAGCTGCACTCCCGCACCTGTAGCACGAAAATTTGCTGTTCGTGGGTTGTCTTCCTGGTGCTGCTTGTTCCCGGTCCACCTGGAATCCTGCCTTCTTTCTCCGGTGGCTCCCATTTGCCTTGTGGCCGAGGAAGCTTCGTCTATTTTGTTGACCATCTGCCTCTGTGCGCCCTCCTTTTTGGCTGCTTCCGCACAGCGTTTCGAAAGCTCCGCTTTCTTTACCATGGCAATTACGTCTTTGAGCGACTCCTCTCCCTGCGCCCACAACTTGTCCTGGACCGACTTGTTTGTGGTGTGCATGACTATTTGGTCTTTGATGGAGGCTGCCACATAGTCATCTATTGATTCTCCTTCTTCCTGCTTCCTTTGTTGGAAGTTGTACCGGTCGATGGATACACATACTGCCGGGCGATAATGGTTGTCTAGGTCTTTCAAGGCGTTCTTGAAGACGTCATCGTCTGTGGCTGGTCTCTCTGCTGGCACAATGTTCTCAAACACACGTACACCCTCCGGGCCCAGGTTATGCAGCAGTAACCTCTTCTTCCTAGCGCTGGGGAATTGCTCGCGATTCTCATCTTCCAAGGCTTCCACGTAGTTTTTGAAGTACTCCCTCCAGTCCTCCCACTTCATCAGGGGTTCCCCTGGTCTGGGTAGGAAGGGGATGGGCGCTGTTAGTGATGTCGTTTGGTTGCTCATTCTGGGCGCTGTTCTTGGCCCTCCGTCTCGGTTCCCTGGGCTGCCTGGTGCGCTGGGGTTCCCTTCTCCGTCTGAGTCGTCTCCTTGGCTTTTGGGACTGCAAGGTGCACTGGTAGTTCTACCTTGTGTGTCACTGGGGAGATGTACTTTTCCTTCCTCCCTGTCACCGTCCCTTCTTTCTGCCAGGGTCTCAGCTTCGTGCCCCTCTGCGTGCTGTGCAGGATTTGACCTGTTCTGGTCTGGCTGGGTGCCTCGTGGGTGTAGGCTGCTGTGGTCTTGCGCTGCTGCCATGCTCTGTTGTAAATAGCGCTGTTTTTATGGGCGTGCTCACTGTGTGGTGCCCCTTTCTGCTGTCTCTGACCTGCTTGCTTGCTTTGTCTTCTTGTTGCTGCTTCCCTGTGTTGCTGCGTGGGGTTGGTGGGATGATCCCAGTCCTCGTCGCCACTGTAATGATGCTAATTTCTTCTCCCCACATAGAACAGGATGCCAGGGTGTGTAGAAACGTTTCTTTATTGAAATAAGTAAATACGCTATACACAGAGCGCCGAGCGTCTAACTACGTACAGCTCCGGTCGCTTCTGCCGTTATCTTGCCTTCGCGCGCTTTGCCTAACGCCTAGCACGCATGCGCCAGTGTTCCGCTCTTGCTCCGGCGCGGCACGTCATCACGCCGTGCGCCGGAGGCTAGAGCGCAACACTACAAGTGAGGGAGTGATCCTTACTTTAGGATCAAAGGGTTTAGTTTTGGCTTTCCCAGCCTTTATACTCCGGCTTTTTACCTCGCGCCTTTGAAAGGCAGAAACGCTATTATCTGGACTCTATATCCTGATTGCCAGCTTGCATGGATGGGGGAGGGGGAGCGGGAGCCTTTCCTGCGCCCTCCGCTGACAAGACTTCCCCTTTCAGGGGGCCTGCTTTTTCCCCTTCAGACCTGTTTTTAGGTGTCCCAGGGAAGCCCCCCAATACCCTTTACCTTCCTTTGCTGCTAATGCAGTGCCCGATAAGGCTTGGTCCGGTGGGCCCGCCTGTGTATGTTAGGGGATCAGAGATATCTTTGCGGCAACACAGGGCCCCAACACTTCTGCCTCTTCGACTGCAGCAGCCTCCTCCACGACCGAGCTGGCCCGACGTGTGCTTGTACCGCCGCTGCCCATGCCGACATGGAGGAGACCGTGCACCGCTTCTCTGCAGCTCCTACTCGGCTCCACTGCGGCCGTCTCCCACCGAGTGGAAGCAGCAGAGGCAGCCGACGGGCAGATCGGGTCCTGCACCAGGACAACTTGGCACCTACTCCAGTGGAAGAAGGCTAGAGAGTTCGACACGGCCAAAGTTCGAAGGTGCAGGTAAGGAAAAGAAGAAAAGTGGTTCTAGCTCTGGTTAGGCATTGTAGTCATGCATGGAACGCAAGAACCTCCGGAGAGCAAGCTGCAGCTCATGTAATTTGAAATTGGTCCTTAGCAGATGTAACTCTCCATCCTTGTTGTTTATACTTGTTATGTTTAAGAATCCACACGTATAGATTGGGCTTACGAATATATGTATTCCAAGTATATTAAGGAACAGACAGGCAGGCGTCCTATAAGTGTCTTATCCAGCCAACTGTCTCTACACTCTTGAGTTCCCTACTTACGTGTTTGCATTCTACACTTGTCAACACATTCTATCATAATATTCTACAGTAATAGACCAGAACACAACCTCCTTTCCTTACACATTAAAGAATGACATGACATGCAAATATATAAACTTCTATGTCAAAGTTTCTAGTAAGTATAAAGCCAAAACATACCAGAAGTTTTTCGAGAACCCCCATCCCAACATTCCCACAAGAACATAAACACACATCAAAAACTATATATACAAGAAAACAAGTTACTTTTTTTGGTTTGTTTTTTTGTTAAACAAAGATATTTTCTGAGATGTAATCCATTATCCACACAGAAAGTTTACTCTGTCACCTTGAGGTCATTTGTACTTCAACATTACTGTTATCCCTAAAATTCTCCAGTGCCTTTGAGGTTCCATCACAGGTAAGACCCCCCCCCCCCCTCCCAGTAGTGTTCCTACTATCAATATCATTAAGACATTAAGCATTGTAGTCAGTTCAAACCCTGTTTTCCACAATGATGCCTTCTAACACATCATTAGTGGACTTGTGCACAGATTGAATCACAACTATGACAACAACACAACTGCCAATGCTGATACTTATTTTACAAATAACGCTTACTAATCCCACGTAACACTCATAGTGACTGAAAAAGATTAGATTTTATTTTTTCTTTCTTTGTATCTTTAAAGATACTATTTTAGCATGAAATAATTTGCAAGTTCGTATTATTATTTCAATGAACAGTCTCAACGATTTTGTTAGAACCAGATAAAATTACAAACACATAGAACATAAATCCTAGGTCACATGTATGACACAACATTACTTATCACGTTAAAACAACACATTTTAGTACATGAACAAACTCAAGTTCCAAAAGGAATTGATAAGGCGGATAGAAAGAAAAACAGACAAAGACCCTGGGGAAAGGTTGGAAGAAAGAGAAACGAAGCGTCTTTACATTTCTAAAGAACACAAACCCTGTAGGAACATTAACCAAACAGTAGCATATTCAAGTCACCAAAATTAAATGCATTTTCATTAGAGAATACATTCAGCAAAACCCTTTATTGTCTGAAAACAGAATGAATCACAGGCGAGTTGGGTGCAAAACATGTTATTATTCTTTCAAGATTCCAAACTTTTCCATGAAGATGCACTGCATTATTCAACTCTTCTACAACTTCCATGGATTCATAGAATTTACATTCTCCCCTTAAACCGTTATGGGTATCTTGGCTCTCACCCATTGGCCCACCATAACCTGACGTTCCTTAGTTCCATGTTTGACATCATACAAATTCTTTCTTTTTGAGTATGTGGACTCCACTCTATCATGTACCTGAGCCTACGACCAATGCACCACACTGGAGTCAATTAACCACCCCAGATTATATTTGATTCTGAACTTGATTCCGAGCTTTCTCCCATGCTTCAGAACAAATGAAGAGTAGTCTGTGATTTCACATATGTACACCCTATATGCCCACACAGTTTTTAAAAATTGCGTTTCCCAGTCACTTCCCCTTGAATAAGTATAATGATGATCTTGACTACTCTATTGCAGCATTCAACAATACCATTATTTTTCAGTTTGCATAAGTGTCCTTGCGTGTTAAGTTATTAGTCTGTCAAAATATTCTTTTGGACATAAATTGTACACCATTATCACTTACGTTTGCAGGACTTCCCTCCATTGAAAACGTTATCTAAGAAACTTAAAAACAGCATCTGTATCCACTTTTTGTACAACTTTGATAACTAGCCACCTAGAGAGCATATCCATCAATACAATGATGAATTTCTGCATGTCTACAATTGGACTCCTTATATCAATAGCGATTGAATCCCAAGATGATTGTGGTACAGGAAATGTGCCCATAGGGGCTTTCAATTATCCCTAAGATTTGTTTGCAATTTTACACTTAGTGAATTCTCAAACATCCCTCTCAATTTCACTGTCCATTCCTGGCCACCAAAGTGATGTTTTTACCATTTTGTTTAGTTCTTATTATCCCAAAATTGCCTTCTGGACCGAGTTCAGTGATCAATCCACACAGACTTTTTGGGGGTATTGCTCTACCACCCCTCCAAATACACTCCCCCTGCACACACAATTCCATTTGCACTTCCCAAAAAGGCTTTTCACCTGCTTCTAATGCCACCTTGTGTAGCCATCCGTTCTGAGGATATACTATACCATTTGCTAACTCTTTATCCTCCTTGTATGCTAGATCCCACACTTCTCTCTTTATAAAAGAATGACCCGAATCATGTACATATTCAATTTGAAAATCATTCTAGACCTAATCTTCACATTCAACCAACTGCTTAGGCAAGCGGGAAAGAAAGTCCGCGATTACATTGATCTTACCCATTACATATTCCACCTTGGTGCTGTAGACTTGTAATTTTACTGACATTTATGCCAATGTTGTAAAAATATTGCTAGTTCCTTCTGTGGTCAGAATCTTTACCAAAGATTTGTGTAAAATGCCTCTCCCACACAAATGCCCTAAAATAGTCGACCACCCATGTAAGCTTCTCCTTTTCTATCAATGAATATCTTGTTTCTGCCCAGTCAGTTACCTACCATCTGGATCTGAAACGCAAGCACTTTAAAAAAAAAATGTAAAACCCTCCTCTTCCTGTGATGTAAAACCCTCTTCTTGTGACGTTCTATATGGACAAAATATCTGGCATTCTACTGGTTTCATAACAACAAATTCCTGTCATTTTCTGTTTAACTGATTGCTACAGTCGACGGTAATGTGTAAGATATGCATGTAATCTTCTGCAACCAATAGGTGAAGTGCTGAGAAATTTAGGGAAAATAATGTTCAAATTCTGCATAGGCTCAAATGGATTTTGCTGCTCACAATTGGCTTAAATGCTTAAAGGCAGAAAGATCCCTAGCGTGTTGATATTCCCTAGCGCCCGACTCTCACCTACCCGCTTCAGGAGACCGCTACAAATCTCAGCAACATCATACCACAGCCACTGAGACGAGGGCTTTACTGTTGCTTCCCAGAAGGTATTTAGAAGGAGAGTGCCGCTAAAGACGGGGTTCTCCATTTTTTTTTTTTAAGGCGGCTTCTCTTTCCAATTTGCAGTAAAGGAGTTTTTGAAAATACGAGCAGTGAATGTTGTCATAAGAGGCACTGTTGCTGCATGGACTGTATGTTATTGTAAACAGCGCTTTGTTTCTTGGCCTGCCAATGTGCTTTTATGAAGAGTCTAGCATTGTTTCAATTTAGCGTTATCTGTGGGTTGTTGCACTGGTGCTCTTGGGGCGGGGTGGGTCTCAAGCTCTCCAATATTACGCACCAGTGCGAGCCAGCGAGGGTGGGTTTCAGAGTTTTGTGATCATCGTTTGCCTCCCCAGTCCTATTTCCTAAAGCGATGTTTACCACCGACACGAGAACTGCGTTGTTTCCCACTGCAATCGAGTAGTTTCCTTTTCCATTACACCAATAGCTGTGATTCTTAAAAATAAATAATGCGAGACCTATTGCATTGCAAATGCTCATAGTACTTGGCGCTACCCATCATTTTCGACACAATGTTGGATTCTTTGGCGCAGGTTTTCAAAGTTCTATCACACCTGCTAGAGGTCTCTGCCTTTCTAGCAATTCCCAACACAATACATTCCGAGCTGAATCACCAGTAAGTAATTCTTTATTGTTGGTTAATTAAAACCATTACAATGTATAATATTCCACAATATTTAAAACCAGCTTTTAATGCTGCATAAAAGAGAAAATCGTGTAAAATCTGTGTGACCGAGAGTCTATCCTGAGTTTCAGTAAACTTATTCAAAACACAGATTGTCTTTAATAACAAGGTTCTTAAGTCAAGGTGAAGGTCGGGCCTATGACAATAGGCCTCGTTTTTTCACAAAGCTGTCCAGGAATTAAACTGATCTGCAGATCAGTTGTGGATCCGCTGTACATAGGATTTGGACTATCGTAGTCCGGCAGGTGCGTACTCCTTGCGCATTGGGCTTGTCCTTTAGCCAATGCCGCCGACCTTGGTACATAGCTGGACAGATACAAACTATGTGAATAATATCTTGTTTGCCTGCACTGCAAAGGTCGCATTCTGTTGTTTCTTGTGGTTTCCATTTTGGTTGGTCAAATCTTGTCTGAAGATTGCCCAGCCTTAATTGGAGAAATTTAGGTTTGATGAACAATGAGAATGCAATATCTAAATAAGCTGCTGATATGGGCTTTATGTATGACTAGCAGCCCGTCCCGACATTGTCCGGGAGCAATTAGGCTTCAGAGCCCCTGCCTGCACGTAGAAAAAGGGATCGGTTAGTCTCTGGGTGTATTTAAACCTTTTCTTTCAGACCATGTTTTGGGTTTGCATAAGAGCCCACTTTTCCACCTCCTGGGCACCTTTTTAGATGCTAGGGCAGCATTCCTTCGACTTCTGTAGACACATCTGCATCATATCCACTCGTGTTAGTTTGCTCACTGACTTTCTGACTGTGCTGAAGTATGATCGTACTGCAAAAGCCGCTATTTGGTTATCTCTACGCACACCAGCCCTCTCAAGCCTTCTGCCATATCCCTTGCGCTCCAGCTGGCTGTATATATCATACCTGTTCCCTTCCCACGCGGCATCTACTACACCTTGTCACAGCACCCCTTCCCACGCGGCATCTACTACACCTTGTCACAGGTGCCTTCCTGTGCGCTCGGTCTTTGTACCTCAATACCTGCTCCCTGGCCGCCTCAGCATCACGTCACTCCGCCCCCTTCCTAGAGCTGTTGCCTTGTGACTATCACACAAGTGAGTGACCCCTTTCCTGACCCTCTCTGCTACTCGCCACACGTCTCTCGTTTATTGGGTCCCCCTTTCTTCGCCTCTCGGTTGCTCCAATCACGTCTCACCAGTCCTCCAGTCTCCGCTCTTCGCAACCAATGCTCGGACGTCAGCGTACTCCGCTCCTCCCCTCGCTCCTGATGTCATGACGCACCTCGCGGCCGACGCTACTTTCAAGGGACTACTTTATTTTTATGGTACATTTTTTTTAATTACGTTTTTTTTTATATAGCCTATATCCATCTCCTGGACCTCCCCTTTCCAACGCTGTATTGGGTGTTGCGATTGGTGGTGTACTTTTTGAGTTTACCTGTCTCAAAGGACACAGTTCTCTCTTTATAATAGCAGTATAGATTTGATAGTCATCCAGGCGTGAGTCCGGGAGCTGAAGGTTATTTTGTCGTTGAGGAACGAGTGTTTCTTCACGATCTTCATAACCACTTGTTTGAACGAAGAAACCGGCAATTTTGTTTCCCACAATGCTCCCAGCTCAGTTGTATCTAGTGAGAGTTTTAGGTACTTTGCGTACTCTGAGTTCGGGCTTGTGTGGATTGCTTCCCACAATGCCCCATTTATGTTGTTCTCCTTTTTCCTCCAAACCTTGAACCAGAATTTGATGGCCTCATATTTTTTCAGTAGTACTTGAGATTGTAATCCGAATTAAAGTCTTACTTGCGCTGGTGAGGAACTGTTCGGTAAGGAAAAGACCAGTTTATAGACTTTAGTTTGTATGTTGTCTATGAGCGTAGCGCTTTTCCCATGATGTAATATACTCCCGTATGCTATTGTGGGTAATAGTTTTGCTTTCATTGCGGTTAGCAAGGGGGAGACAAGAGGACCTTTTAGCTTAGTTGCCAAACTAGTGAAGGCGTGCAATAAAGTGGACCCTTTTTTTTCCATGTCCTTAAAATGCACTTGGAAGTTAAGGCGCTTGCCTAAATGTACCCCCAGGTATTTATAGCTGTTTACCACTTCCAGCTGGTCATTGTTTATTCGGAGGGTTGGTGGAGTTTTGTGTCGTCGCGTTATGAGCATTATCTTTGTTTTCCTGATGTTTATTGTTAGCAAATTCTTTTTTGTATAATTGGACATGTCATGCAATAGGCGTTGAAGGCCAATATTTGTCTGGCTCAGCAGTACCATGTCGTCCGCGTACGATAAGTGCGTTACACAGAGGCTACCTAACCGGGGAGGATGTGCATTGACCTTATCCAAGCTTTCTGCCAGATCACCCATAAATAGATTAAATAAATGTGGGGCCAAAACACAGCCTTGCTTTAGACCGTCTGCAGTGTTGATCTTCCGAGTCAAGCGATGCCCATTGTCGATTTTTACCTGCATCCAGGTGTTAGTGTACAGGTCAATGATGGGCAAGAGAATTGAGTCCGGTAGGCCCTGATTTAGTTTTGCCCATAGCATTTGCCTGTTGACGCGGTCAAATGCCGCCTTAAAGTCCACAAAACGGGTGTAAAGCTCCTGGCGGTTCTGTAGGCTTTTCTCTGTGGTCAGGCATAGGGCCATAACATTCGTCATTGTTCCCATGCTACGACGAAACCCAGACTGATTCAGTGGTATTTTGTTGTTCATTTCTGACCATTGAGCCAGGTCTGCTAATATCATTGAGGCATAGTATTTTTCTTCGGCGTTAATGAGGGAGATCAGACGGTAGTTATTTGGATCTTTACGGTCTCCGCCTTTGTAGGTTGGAGTTATGATCGCCCCCCTCCACCTGTGTTGTTTACTGTTCGAAAAAGTGAATTGAATTTGCTCGCCCAGTACTGTGGGTCCTCCTTGTAGATAGCTTGCGGCACGCCGTTACGACCAGGGGCGATATCTTGCCTACTTTTCTTAATTATTTTTAGTATGCTTTGTTCGTCGTCTTGCCTGGAGCATGATACCTTGCTTTCGTGGACTTTTGAGCGGTTCCCTTGATGGACTTGGGCGATGTCTTCCCACTCTGATCTGTCTGTTACTTTGCTTGGCAAGGTTGTTGCTATCTTTAAATTGTTTAATGAAAATGTGTCCTTTATGTGTTGGGTCCATTCCGATTTGGTTATGCAGGTCATACTTATTGGTTGAGCTGTCCGGTTTACGGAGTTAACTTGTAACCAGAAGGCCCTTGAGTCTGCTCTCTTTATATTATGCAGTAGTTTAGACCAGAATTCGTTTACAAGATTTTGCTTTTCAGTCCATATTAATTTCTTATATTGTTTCCTGGCCTTAAGTACTGCTACCCAAACGCAGGAATTTTGGGTTTGACCATGTACTCGATGCGTTAATTTTTTCAAGTGCCTCCTTATTGATCGTGCTGATCTATCGAATCTGATGTTGAATTTGAGAGGGGTTCTGGTTTAGTTATTTGAACTGGTCCTCGGGAGTTGTTTTAAATAATCACTCCAAATTTCTGGGCTCAGAGCGTTCTCTGTAAGGAACGCTTGTAATAAGTTCTTAGCATCATTAGCTATTTGAGGGAGGGATTCGCTTGTCCACTTAAGCCGCTTCAGGTTAATGGTTGTGGTGTTGCCTGGTAACATGGGCGCTGGTGCATGTTTAGTTATGTCCATCCTAATCTCAAGGTGTTGCATTGAGTGGTCGCTGTCCAAGGAATAAATTATATGGAAGTCTTGTACTTGACTTAGCAGGGGTAATGTGACTAACGTATAGTCCAGGATGGAGCTTGCGTTATGGCCTGTGTAGGTCATGGAGGGAGGGTTTTCTTGGTTAGATCTTCCATTTAGTACCCTTAGGCCAAGATTTTCAAGATCCCACATGATTTGTTTGCCCTCCTTGTCACTCTTCCTAACTTGAGGAATCGCCTGTGGCAAGACATTCCAAATTTCGTTTGCTGCATTGATGTTAACTTCATCTTCTGGTTCTTGCAGCAGATTAGAGTTAAAATCACCAGTGAGAATTATCTCCCAGTTAGGATGTTCCAAGCGCATATTTGAGACCACTGTGATTATGCATTGAAAGAGTGCTTTTTTTAGAGGTTTTTTTGGATTGGCATATGTATTGATTAAAATTAAAGTTCTGGTTATGGTCTTTGTCGTGCTTTCAAGTTTTAGAATTTGCATGTCCGCCGTTGTTGCAGCCAGTTGTAATACTTAATATTTAAGGCTGTTGAAATATAGACGGAGAGGCCCCCACTAGCTCGCCCGAAGCGCTTTGGGCGGGTCACACTTACATGATAGCATAAACAGCCTGGTATATCAATTGGTTTGGTTAGACACGTTTCCTGTAGGGCTATTATTGCGTATGGGGCCCAGGTGGCAGCTTTGCCGTTTTTATTTACAATGTCTTTTGCGCCCGCAATATTCCAAGAATCGCCATTTATCCACAGACCTTCTTGGATTGCTTGATTTCACACATGTATAATCATCTTGTCCCGTATTGTTTTTTTCTTGCAACCCCCCCAAATGCACAATCGTTGGCCAATTTTTTTAATTCGCGAACATAATCTCTCAGTTGTTTTCTCTGAAGCAACTTATAGTGTGATACACATGCAGACTCTGGGAGCAAAGTGCTCATTTAGATTTTCAATTGCTTAGTTGAAAACAATTTCACCCCCACTGCCTATCGCAGCTTTATGCATTTGATTAAACGTTTTCTACCCCGCTGGGCCTGAAGAATGCAATAAAATTATTTTCTTGTTTCGTTCTCGTTTTCATTTTCCTATCCGCATCTACAGCTTTTAATGATTCAAAAAGTACTCCTTCAATTCACGTCATCTTAATACGGGTTCCGAGCCAGATAACCAAAAAGCTTGTGACAGAGTCCTAACAAATGTAATGTGGAATTGTTAAGTGTCCTTACTTCACCAGTAATAAACTGGGTTAGTCCTCTGTCCAAACTTCACCACACTAATGGCAATGTTCTTTCACCATATAGTCCACCTAAACAGTAGAGAACCCTCCACACAAGGCCCGACAAGAGGCATAGAAGATAACATTTCCTGACCCACAAATATGTATAGGTAGTATATGTGAATCACCAATTTTTTATTTTTTTGTATTCTTTTTTCTGAAGTTTCCTTTCTATTTTCACTTGTTAATGCATAACTTTAATGGCTTTGTTTCCATTCACAACTCGAAATGGCTACTGTGTACCGTAGGGGCGTATCTGAAAGTCTCGCTAATGATGTGAGCCACTCAGTAAAGCGAACTGGCCTTTCGTAATTATTGGATCCGTGCGTGGTCTGCTGCTATGCGAGCTCCCTCTAAGGGCTCACGGCTTCCATCGGCCACAGCAACGAGCTTGCAGCCTCCAACAGCCAAAGGCAGAAGGTTTAAGGTAACATGTGCTTTACTGCCTAATTTGTAGCAAATGATTACATTAATTGATGAAAAGGTCACACACAGGTATAGTGCCTCTCTTTTATTTGTCCATCTTCCATGTCCGGCAGCAACTGCTGCTCCAACCCCCACCAAAATTCCCTGCAGGGAACCCCACGAGGCAACATTCCAAACCCAACACACCCCCTTCCTTCGCTAATGATAACAAGATAAATATAGCACACAATTGATTGAAAGATACAGAACAAGATCCAGTGACCGAATAAAAGTGGCAATATCTTTTTAAACAATACAAGAAATGTATAGTTTAATCCTGAACTTTTGCAGGAGCAGTTCTCACTCTGGATGAAGCTCTCCTAATGGGAACACCAATACAGTCAGAATGCACTCCCAGCTGGTCATTCACATATCCCGCTTTGGAGTCAGGCACCACAGAGATCGCACACTTATTCCATGTTTAACCAATACACAATCCTTCACCACCTTCACTCAAATAGGTGCAGAAAACCGTAATGACCCTTTGCGACCAAAGCCTGGCCCTTTGATTCTCACCCACTCACCAACACTAACAGGGGAGTCTCTGTAGCTATCGGCCCCAGCCTTCTTCCCTACTGCAGCTTTCGCATCAACCACTCTTCCCATTTTCCCAGGTCGACCCCTTTCCTAGACATCCAATCCTTGTTCATCTTGGAGCCTGCAATCCTACCCCTGAGTAGTGTAAATGGAGACACACAGCTACTGATGTGTGGAGTAGTCCTCGCCACCCTCTAATGCACTCCGTTGACAAGGGCCAATTGCAATAGTCCTTTATAACCTGGTTCGTCTGTTCCACTAAACCATTACTGTGAGGTTGCTAGAGAGATGTAAGAATGTGTTTGATGACATTTTCCTTAAAGTTCTCCATCTCCCTAAATACCAGTTGTGTGCCCTTGTCAGTCACCAGCTCTTCAGGGAATCCCTCTCTGAGAAACACTTTCCTTTACCACAGCAGAACTCACATTGTCCACAAGCTTCCCTTTTGGCCATTTTATCATATAATCCACCAGGCATACCTCAGTGAGCTACTTGTTAGACCAAAAGGTCCTGACACATCAAATGCAAGTTTGCAGCAGAAAACTCGCCTTGGAGCAATCGGGTCAACAAGAGAAGGATATGTAACTTATAACTAATCGTTGGGACGCGCATGCAGCAGTCTTAAATATAATGTTTGATGGCCTCGTCCAAACCAGGCCACCAGAAATCCTCCCTAATCCTACATTTCATGACCCGAATCCCCAAATGCCCTTCATGAGCAAAATATTAAATCTTCCTTCGCATGCACCCTGGGACTACCAAAAGAACACGCCTATGCAAAATTCCCCCAACCGTGGACAATTCCTCTCCAACTCTCCTGTATGGAATCAATTCCGAGGGTGTATACTTGCTTCTTAGGCCAACCTGCAGCAACAAAATTTGCCACCGCCTTCAACTCCTTGTCGTCCAACACCGCCTTCATCCATTCATGCTATGAATGTGCCCCTTTTACTGTATCCTCCATTGAACACACCACACACACCATCTCTAGATTGTCAATTACTTCTTTGCTCTCAACACTCTGCTCCAGAGGCAACCTTGACAAGTAGTCAGCTACATAATTCTTTGCCCCAGCCATGTACTCCAACCTGTAGTGTAATTCTTGCAGTCTGTTCTGCCCTTTTGCTATACGTGGAGTAGCTCTCCCGCCCCCCTTTGGGATGAAAAGATCTACTAACAGTTTGTGATCCATTCTGAAAATTAATTCATTTCCCCACAAGAAGTTCCTAAAATGCCGGACACCCCACCAGAGCTTCCTTTTCTATAGTTGAATAAGTGCTTTCTGCACCTTTTTAATGTTCTGCATGCAAAAGCTGTGGTTTCTTTGGCCATAACATCTTTTTTGCATGAGTACAGCACCAAGACCCACATTGCTTGCATCAGTGGAGATGATACACAAATCATTGATGTTGAACAATTTGAAAGGACGTGCTTGTACGATTACCTTCTTAATGGGTTCAAAATTGCTCATACTCTTCTTTCAATATATATCTGACATTTTTCATGAGGAGCTCCCGCGAACACAGTCTTATCTGAGAAATAATACATTTAGCATAATTCTCCACTGGCCCAAGAAAAGAGCAGAGTTGGTCCTTGCCCTTGGGTTTGGGTGCACTTTGGATGGCCTCCAAAATCTTCACTGTAGGTTTGACCCCCTTGACCGAAATGTGATGACCCAAATAATCCACCACTTTTTGGAAGAACTTACATTGGTCTATCTTTAAGGTCAATCCACTCAACGTCACAATCTCCCAAACCTGCCTAACCCTATCATCCTGCTCAAATTCAGTTTTACCACATATCAGAATGTCGTCTTGGAAAAACACTACCTCCAAAGTGTTCTTGAATGGATTGTCCATCAAACGCTGGAACACAGCAGAAGCTGATGCCAATCCAAAAGGCATCTGTATATAATGGTAAGCACATTCGGGCATAACCAAAGATGTGAAATGTCTGGACTCCTTAATTAATTCGACCTGATGATAAACTGAAGAAATGTCTAGTGAGGGAAAAAATTGGTACATCTAATGTCTCCAGCATCTCATTAATATTGGGTAGAGGCTGGCGATCCACCCAAATGTTGGAGCTGAGATCCCTCAAATCCACACAACCTCAAGGACTTGTCAGCCTTGCACACTAAAACTATAGGGGCCAACCACTCTGGACGTTCGATGGGCTCAATCACGCCCATTGAACTCAACCTTTCCTATTCTCAACTTAGTTCATCGCTCAGGCTTAGTGGTACTTTACATACCCTGTGAGCTTCTGCCTTTGCCTACTCCTTGAGAATTATGCGATGTTGGAAGCCTTTTAGTTTGCCCAAGTTCTTATTGAACACTTCAGAATAACTCTAGATCCATTCATCACCTATCAAATGTCCGATCACACTATCATTTGATGGGGTAACAGTCAGTGGTACACAGTAAAACTCCTTCGCATCTCTTCTGGACAGAACCATGTCCAGATAGTTTGGGTCCAAAATAATCCTGAGTACTCCTTGTTTCTCCAACCCAAACAAATTTGCCCCATCCTTAACAATTTATATTGATCCTGTCGGAAATTTCTTCCAAATCTGCCTCAAAATTCCCTAGAACCTCCACCCCCTTGACTCCCTAAGCAAACCTTTTTTTTTTTTTTGATTGGTGCAATTGAATGGACCCCAACTCATTAAAATCCTTGACCATACTCTGCATGAATGGGGGACTAGATTCAGTTAAGAAATTAATCTTCTTGCTGTTCACACTGATCACACAACCTGGAGATTTCCTCTTACGTGTCCCTACCATGGATGCTATTTCCACCACGCTATCCACCTGTATGGATGAAGAACACATTAATAACGCACTTTTCTCCTTGTCCATGCTATTGAGGTCTTCCTCAATGGTTTTGATTGTTTGCGCCGTGATTTTCTGTGCTAAGGTAGCCTTACACTTCCGCACAAAGTGCCCTCTTTCCCTCACTTATAACATGTTTGATTTAAAGCACAACAGTAATTAGCATTTCTAGGATGCGGGTTGCTACTACAATGGAAACACAAGAGTTCTGCCTTCTCACTATTGGATCTAGACGTTCCCGTTTCTGGATTGCGCACCAAACCAGTACTTCATTTTTTTCATGCAAAGCTGTAAATGTTCAATACTTCTGGCAAGGGTGAGGGCTGTTTCTAGCGCGGGGTCTTCAGAGGGAACAGCTTTTATCAAATTATCCTGTTACTTGTTCTCTCAATTAATTGATCACAGATTATTTCATTCCTAAATTCCCTGTAAATACAAGTGACAAAAAAATTGTTGACGGATTCACCAGGAATTTCAGCACGTTGAAGAAATGTATAGTATTCTAACACTAAATTCTTCTAGGGATTGAACCTATTGTCCAAAGTTTTAATGATAGATGCGTAATCATCAATCATAATAGAATCTCCACCACTCACACAGTGGCTCACTACTTCTAGAGGTAACGTCTTGAAAATGTTCCTGCCTTCAGAGCCTAAATTGTAAATTAAAAGTGCTTTTTTTTTTCTTTTTCAAAGTGAATGTGTACCCATTGGCTTTCAAATAGGCATAAAATGTGTACTTCAAGTGTTGCCAATTCAATGGGGGAGGACCTGCTGATTGGAGAGAAGGTGGTGGTGCTAATACTCAATCCATTAGGTGACCGTACATGGGTGAGTTGCTTCCTCACAATAAGCCCAACACAGGATCAAGTATTATGAGCAGAACATTCAAAATACCACTGTGCTTGATTTACTCGATGTAAACATTGAGTTAGAGAAATAAGAAAACAGATGATGGTAAATTACCATAGACATGGCCCACTGTAAAATGGGCTACAAGTTGCACACGCAATACCTATGTTTCTGTAGGAACTTGGGCTTGACTGTAAACTGAATCCAAAATGGCAGTTTCATTGCCTGTCCATGCCTTTCTACTTAAGATGGCCGCTGCATGGCAGAATGCGCATGCGCAATGGTGGGGATCTACAAAATTGGCAGTTTCTTCGCCTGTCCTTGCCTGACTTCCTAAGATGGCCACTGCATGGTAGAGTGCACAATGCCAATGGTTGGGATCTCCAAAATGGATACCAAGTCCCGTAACAAGCACTTAATGGGTGGCGCGGAAGGCACAGAAGGAGCGCACTTTGCCCGTTCACCAGAGGAAACAGGATTCAGCCTGACAGGAGACCCGCAGGTAGATCGCTGGTGTCCCCAATCGCCACAACACCGAACACGGTGTTGGGCCAGGCCATCCTTGGCAAGTGGAGAGGGACACTGGAGGCGACAGACAGCTCGTAGCCATTGAAAAGAAGCGGGTCACACACACCAGTACAGTTCCTCTCTTTTATTTGTCTATCATCCAACAACCCCGGCAGCAACTGCTGCTCCAATCTGCACCAAAGTTCCACGCAGGGAATCCCAAGAGACACCATTCCAAACCCAACGTCTGCATAAAAATGCACGATGAATCAGATTGCAAATTCTCCAAACACCCTCTCTGAGTTTTCTACGGCTGCAGTTATTGATTTCTCCTCACACTGTTCCTGGAATGTGCACTCACTGCACTCACCTCAGGTTGGTTCTTCCAACCCTTCACCAACTTTGTTACGTTTAAGAGTCTACATATCTAGATTGGGTTTAGGAATATATGTATTTATTCCAAGTGTATTAAGGAGCAGACCGGCAAGCATCCTATAAGCCTCTTATCCAACCAACCTTCTCTACGCTCTTGCACTCCCTACCTACGTAGATGCATTCTACCGATGTCCACATTCTACAGTAAAAAAGACAATAACAATGGTTGGGTTTAGTATTATATTTGTTTTAAGTTTTCTGTACCACAGGAAGTGATTGGTGCAGAGTGGAGTGAAGTTCCTGGAGTGCTGACGTCAGCCTAATCTCAGATTTCTGGATTGTCTAATGTTCTATAAGTCACAGTCTGGTTTCAAATCCATTTTTTCTCCTTTACCTCTTTTGTGCTTACTCATGTTGCTCTGGGATTCTTGCTTATTCTTTTTCTTTTCTTTTTCTCTTCCTTTTCCTTTTATTCATTTTTCTTTTCTTCCTTTTCCTCCTGTTTCCTTTTCTTTATTCTTCTTCTGTAATGTATTTATTTTGATACTTTCTCATTATTATTGTATTTAAGATTATGGAATATACGATATTTTTATGTCCTCATATTTATCATACTTCGTGTAATGCCTTTCCTCATTTGTATTATTTTACTTGTCAAAGATATTACCCTGCTTTATCTTTTGTATCTGTACTTTTATCTGAAAAATCTCCAATAAAAAATTTCAACACAAATCCAATGCTTGCTGTTCCAGTGAGAGATATAGTTTCTGTTGAATTGTCAGTCTTATGGTAGGTTTCCTGAGCGACCTCAGATGTGGTTGTCAGATTACTTAAGTTAGGTCACAGTCATATACTATGTTTCTGGAGTGATGTAAAAAAACATTCTTTCCAAAACATATGTTGGTTCCGGTAATGATGGCGGCAGTAGATGCCTGGCTAACGGAGTGATTTTGATTTAAGGTTTGCCATTCTCCTCATTCTGGTTGCACAGAGGCTGCAAGGTCTTCTGTCTGCCTGTGAAATCTAAGCTCCACATTCCCCTTTGCCTATCTGTTTCTGGACCCAAACATTTCACTCTGTCTTTTTTATTGGGGAACTGCTTTTGTACGGTCTGTATATATTCTTCAAGGTCCATAAACTGCTGTGTGCTGTATGTGTTTTTGGATGACTTGAAGAAGCAGCCCGCCTGTGTCTAAGACTTTTAACTTGAGTAAGAAAGAGTAATCTGCTAATCTATCATGATGGTGCCTTCCAAAATAGTGGTGCAGCAGTTTCCTCAAGTTTACCCTAGTGCTGTGTATACATAGGACTTGTAGCATTAAGTATACACAGTGTATACATTCTTTTATAGACCTAAGTCAGACCAATGTTGCCAAAATAAATATACGGTGCACATAATATCATACAATTCTTCCATCAGTGTTCATTGCAGTGTCCAGTCTGTTCTTGTTCTCTGTTTTATGTCCTTCATCTCATCTTGTGTTCTGTTTTAGAATTTAAGAGGGTATAAATCTTGTGTGATGGCAACAGTTCTTTGGACACGACAGCTGGGTAGGGAATGATCCTAATCAAGTACAATGTTTTGGAGGTTGGGCACAGGAGTTCTCATCACATTCGGGCATGGTGGAAAAAGTAAACTAGCCGGGTCCTTTTTGGTGGGTGCTAAGGCATTACTTGAAAAAGTGAGTGTTTACATTTTTTCTGAATTGGGAGAGTGACAGTATGAGACTGATCTGCGGCAAGTTGTTAATTGAGAACCTGCCATCTGATTTTTACTTCTAACTTTGAGCTTGATGTAAATGTGGGTTTTTGTGTTATGTTGGCCTCATTTGTGGGTCTCAGTGGCATCCTCTAATAGTTCTCTTCCCACCTGATCAACAGATAGTTGCTTATTTAAATGAACATTCTAATACCTGAGTTCAGTACGGAGTAAATCTGGATCCCTGCACCTCAACCTGTCAATTCATCACCTTCATATTTCTCCAGGTAAATCTCCAGGTGGGCAATAACATTAAGATTTAAAAGTAATCTGATATATGACCTTATTTGAATGTATTATCTGGCAGTGACGTATGGTAGCTAATTGGCTAATTAATGCCTCCTCACCATTCAGCGATGAGTGTCGTATAACTATTCGTAGATGATCCCCCTTGAAAATGGAGTTTCCAGGTACATAATGAGTGAACCTCAGTTATCTCTCATGGTTCCATCCCCAGCTTCCCATCTACATTAAGGTCCATATCTACACTAAGGTCTTTTTTTCCTGACCTACATTGTAAAAAAGACTTAAGCATCTGGCACCAGCCCTCACTTCTCTGAAAAGTCAAGCCCTCCTCCAGGAGCCCGACCTCAGAACACCTAGACCTTGGAATTCTCTTGATCAGTGGTGCCATAAAGCCCCTCTTTGCACCACTTGAGCACGCTCTAGGCAGCAGCATGCTTCACAATGGATTGATAAACTATCTTCTGTTGTGTTATTGCTGGGGAAGATTCTCTAGAACTTGCAATGTAGGTTGACCCTTTGTGTGGTCCGTTGGTGGCAGACTTTGTTGTGGGACACTGCCTAGTCTAGTCTAAATGCTGTTTCTGTTACTTTCCTGTCTGGAGCACTCACTTATGGACACCAAGGATGAGCTCTACACCCAAAACAAACACACTACAAGCTGTCATTGGATTCTCCCTTTCAGGCACCTTGTTTTTGTGCCTCTGAGGGAAATTCCTATTTTTAACAAATAGCAAATAACTCCAAAAGTCATCAAATTTTAACTGAGATTTTATTTTTTAAAGGCTGTAATTCCTGTTTCTCATGCCACCTTGTTTTGCAATGTAATCAATTCTCTCCAATGACAATCCAATCTTATATCCTCCCTTCCCAATGCATTTCAGGCTGGGGTCCCCTTATTCAGGGGATCATCATTTTCATGGTGAGCTCGAAACTGCACACGGGGCAATCACACACTCTCGGAAAACATTTTGAAATTCAATTGGCATGCATTGTGGTGATTCTGTTGAGCGTTCATTCACAACTCTTTTACAGTTATGTTTTTGACAAATGATCCAAATATCCCAGTTCTTAAAAGCATGCACTTTGTTCAATGTACGCTTGCACTTGTTTTTTTGCTGCAATTGCACACAAGTGTAATATGTAATTCTGTAGCTAGCTTTCTGGTACAAGATAGAAAAATCAAGAAAGGTCTCGGTTATTTCACATTTTATATTTTCATACTCTACATTTATATATACTATATGGTTTATATTACAAAATGGCTGAGTAATTGCCTGTTCGTTTTATATATATTTATCATGTGTAGGAAAGTAGGGTCTGCTTTTATAGTTACCCCCCACGTTTTGCTTGATGTAATGCTGTTTCTGACTAGTCTGATTGGGTTCCTGAAATCAGGACCCACGTCTCTGTGCTTTCTCCCCTTAATGGGAAGTACTTGGGTACTTCCCAGATTGGAAACGGGGGCACCCTTATCAGTCACTAGTATGTGGTACTAGGGTACCCAGGGCATAGGTACCCCAGAGGTCCCCCATATAACAAAAAAAGTGCTGCTTCCAAGTAAAAGTTAAGTTTGATCCAGAAAACAAAGCCTGCATTTTAATTACCTAAAGAATGTGTTCCAGGTGAGCGTTCTAAAAGTGTTCCAAGCCTGTGTTCCAATAGCTACGTGTGATAAGATTAATTTCCTGCTGGCAAACAAAATGGAATGTGTTGTGCATTCCACAAGCTTTCCAGCATGTGGAGTGATGACGTCCGCCAACTAATCTGGCACTCTCCGTGAATGCAAAGTGGGCATGTAGTACCTCTCCTGCCTTTTCTACAGTTGGCCGAGGAACTTCCATTTAAAAGTCTTAAAGGCAATTGATTAATTCGTTGTCTGACCATATAGAAAAAGATGCTTTCAGAATAGTCTTTGGGTATAGAAGGCCAGAAATGTTTTGAGCATTCAGCAATTTGCAAAACATTGCTAATAAATTTAGTCCCACGACTCTGTAGACGTCTTCTGTATTCCATCCAAGATAGTACTGAAAAGATGCATGCGTTTCACTTGGAAACAATCATCAAGAATCCGAGTTGGTTTGCATTGAGCTAATGAATAAAAAGGTTAAGTTAAGTCACCTTTTAATCTTTAATTGTATTGAAGTGCATTTTGCTGAATTCAATTGAAATGTATTTCCACATACTGCAAAATAAGAAAAAATATCTGCCCACCACTATTTGCAATATTTCGTAATTGTGGGTTTTGATCCTCTTTATGGACATCCGAGTGTGTATGCAGCATGATAAATGGAAACTCATTATGTGCAATACCTCAAGATAGTTCATTCTGTGCACTCATTCATACTTCAGTTCGTGCAGCCTCTGTTACTTGGACCAGTCTTTGCTTGTTTAGTGAATTGAAACAGAGACCTATTCTTTTGCCCTAGGAACACACTGTTTCATGAGAACTTCCTGGCACATCAAATCATGGAAGCTAGCATCACCTACCAAATACTCCTTAAGTTTACTGCCTTACCCTCTACAGAATTATACTGTCCCCAGGTTCGACACCCTAACCTTACAACATGTTTTTAATACTTCATTCACTGTCGAAGAATCCGCCCACGTCATTCTGCCTTTCTTACCCTTTGAGGACTTCTCTACAAGGCCCAGTTGAACAATTTGCACGTCTAGTATAGTCCCTTTCTCCACAACTTCAGTTCATGTACTCATCCATTTTGTTCTCTATTGTTACCAAAAAATTGTTTATTTCTATTATTCTTGCCGAATAATATATTTCAGATAACCAATAACGCAATTCTATTGAGGAGATCCTCCACCCCACTAATTCATAAAGTGTCTTTCATGCATGTCAAATGACTGTTTTGTAGTACATTCCACCAGCATAAAATTCATTTACAGCTACCTTGTTGGCTTCTTTGACTTCACAATTCATAAGTTCTACTTGCCCATTACCTTTTCTGTGGAGTAAGGCAACCGTCTATGTACTATCCGAGATTTAGTAACCTATTTTGCCATTTTCTCAGAGATAAATTGCACACCTTTGTCCGAAATGATTTTCCGAGGGATTTACTCCCTAGAAAAACTTTCCGCAAAAACTCAATTACCAAATCGGTATTCTCCTTATATACCATCTTGACTTAAGGCTACTTTGATTGTAATCTATTAAAAATAATGCCCAAGACTCCAGTCAGTTAGGAATAACTGTATTTCTTTTCAGAGAGCCATAAACGTTTCACAATAAGAATATTTACAATTCATAAAAGCAACAGAGAATGATTTAAAACAACAATTCGTAATATTTCAGCAAAGACAATTAAAATAACGAGATCAAGCCCAGGCATTCCTATACTAATTTCATTCATAACGATTTCTAATCCCAATAGAACCCCCTTATAAAATTTGCTACAGCAATGCAGATTTCAGAGGTGACCAATGTATGCAAGTAATTAAACCCATCATTATATAAACACTGATGAATGTTCCTTAATAATGGGAGCAGACATCTGGTTCTCACTGACTTATATAGTGTGCAAAATAATAGAAAGTGCAGCGTGCTTTGCATAGAGGAATTATCACACGGGCAAGACATAAGCTTGCCCGCCTATCCTCCTTGATGAGGAAACGCCAACAAAAAGTGTACAGTGCATAGTCCAAACCAGCTTAAGCAAAATCTGATCTGGGAGTTAGAAAAAGATAGATAAAATTATGAAGGGGCAGGAGATAACCAATAAGACACTCCCATCTCACCTTGCAATTGACAACTACTTGTAATGCCCCTAGTAAAAAAAAAAAAACCTTTCTAATAATGGCCTTAGCATTAGCATTTGAAGGGATTCTTTGAGGGTTTTCAAAGAAATGTCCTAGGTCTATCTCTTGAAACTTTTCCTTCACAAAGAGGAAACCAGGCCATCTTTAGTTTATTATGTTTATTGAGGGAATCCTTAATAACATCTCTTAAACTCTGGGCCTTCTGAGAGCCAAAGGGGCACAGTGAATACAATCTTCTATGAAATCTTGACCCAGTTCAGTATGGCAAAATAAAGTGAGGGTGCTTTTTGGTACCTCAGTAGCTTTTTAATAAATGTATTCTCTACTTGTTGGAGCTGTTGGCTTTTATTGTACTCCCAGTCCCGGGCCGCGCGTGTGGCAGTAGAGCGGCATTTAACTTTGTAAAGGATTAACGATTCCTTCACTGGTTTGTGCCCCAATTTACATGACAACCGAAACAATCCATCCACAGCTCTGCTTGTCTGCTGTGCTCTGGTAATTAAGCGTGGTTTCCACTTCCTCTGATTGTTAAATTACCCAGATACACAAAGTTGTTGACTTTTTCTAGCTTCTTTACTTGGACAATAAACGTTTTGGTTTTTGTGGTATTTGGACAACACACAATTATATATGAATTCTTAAAATCAACTTTTAGGTCCAGGGAAGTCATGAAATCAGTAAAAGCATAGACTTCTGCAAGCTCATAGCTGTCCTTTCCATTAATACTGTATCATCTGCATATGAAAGCAGGGGAACTGTTTTATTACCAATTTTGGTGGAGTCCATCTCCTTTTTTTTTTTTTTTTTTTTTTTTTTTTTTTTTTTTTAAATAAAAAAGCCTCTAGCCTATTTATATAGATCAAAAAATAAGAACTTATTGAAAGCACTAGATAGATCCATGAAGGTTCAGTGAATGGAGCACTTCATGGACCTCACATGCTTACTGACAATTGTGGACAAATGAAGACATTGTTCAGTTGTGCCCAGCCCCCTCCTAAACCCATATTGTGTATTTGACAGGACCCCATTGGTAGATGCCCACTCTTCCAGAAGAGGACTCTACCCAATACCTTGACTGTTACATCAATCAGTAAGATAGGTCTATAACGCGCTGGATCGCTTCTATCACACTTTTTAAAAACCGGGATCAAAGCCGCCTCGGTTTATGACGTTGTCAGTTGGTCTATATTTGCTGCTTTAAAAATGTTCATTAAAAGAGGTACCCACAATTTAGGATTTCTCTTTAAAAGATCGAGGGTCACCCCATCTGGGCCAGGGGTTTTCAAACAGGTGCCCAGGGCTAAAGCCACCTCTACCTTCTGACCTGTACTACAGCAACACAACTTAGTTTGTCGATCACAGTCCAAAGGGTTTTCCCCATGAATAATCCACAAACTTCTTATATGAGGTGTTAAAGATGCTGAAAAAATGGGCTTCATAGGCTTCACCGATAATCAATTAGTCGAATTGTCTCAAATCTTTTGGTAAACATTGGGCCTTTAAGAGAGGCTGCGTTTGCCAAGTCCTCCCACGCCAACCTCCTCCAATCCATCTTCCTGCTTCTATTAATTTTTTCAATTTACTTCTGCTGATTTTAATGAGCTCTTTATCACTGGGGATGGCATAAAGGGCACTTTTTAATTCTTTATGAGCTTTAAAGCATTCAGTATTGAACCAACTTGCCTCTTGGGTTTGCTTTTGACGGATATTCCTGACCATGACCCCTTGACTGGTCCTGAAATTTCGAAACCCCGCCCTTTTGCACCCCTTATTTATACTAATCTTGAAACTCTGCACTCCAGAGCGGCTAAACTCACCCAGAGCATTCATAGCTCCATTCTGGACCTTATGAACCTCCTTCATCTTGCCGAGATCTCACTGGCTAACCTCAAGCCACTGCATACCTCACCCCCCCCCAATGAACAAGGAGCCTCCCAAGCACCCACTCCCGCTACCTCTGAGAGATCTTCACCCAAGCAAACAACCCTGCCTCCTCTCTGAGGAGGAATCCCGGGCTCTTGCACTCTCAACGCTCCCACCGCCTCCTCTAATCCTCTAGACCTCACGGGAAACGAAATCCTAGCCATCCTCCAAGACCACAACTCTAACCCAGCCATCCCCCATCCACTAAATAAGAGTCCCGAACACCCCATCAGCACGGTCACCATCAACCCCAACAGGTCAGCTACCCTCCACAACAGAAGTGTGGTAAAAAGCAACCTTGTCGCCTGTAGTTCTATCTGCCCAGACTCCTGACACTCCTCCAGACTATCTGGTCTTTTAATCAACTGCCATTCAGCAGTCAAACATGCCACTGATATTGCTGACCTCGTCCTGGACAAAAACCTAGACCTAGCCATACTAACTGAATCCTGCCTAAATGAATTCTCTTCCCCTTGCCTGGATTTATTAGTCCCGCCCAATTACATCGCCAGACTGGATAGACACTCCAATAAGAATGGAGGAGGCATAAACTGCATCTACCGATCCACCCTGCTTGTCACAGAACTCGTAACGGACACCACCGACTCCTGTGAATACCTCGCACTCTCAGTCTGCAGCAACTCATTACATCTTTGTAACTTGCACATCTTTTACCACACCCCAGGTTCAAACAACGCTTTCACTTATCACCTCTTGGAAATCATGACAACAAAGATTTCCTCTAATGCCACAGAGGTTTTCCTGGGTGATTTCAACCTGCACTGGAATGACGCTTAAGATCCCGACGTCAATGCCATCAAAGACCTTCTAACTGACCACGCCCTGACTCAAGCCTGCTCTATGCCAACCAACTCAAAAGGAGCCATCTTTGACTGGATCATTTCTAAGGATTCCGCAGTCAATCTTATCTCCATAGATCCTTGTGACTGGTCGGACCATCACTCTATATCTTTCATTTTACCCGGGACCCGCAAGACAAAGTTGTCTCAACCAGTTATTCCCAAACGCTGGACCAGAGACACTAAGCAACTAGACTTTATGAAACCCGAGGCTCACTGAAAAATCTGACCTACCCCCCCACCCCCCCTTGCACATAACCAATGTTAGCGATCTCAATGAGCACTACTCATCCATTTCAAACATTATGGACGACCTTGCCCCTCTAAAACTAAAAAGAACACAAATCAAAGACAGAAACCCTTGGTTCACTGGCTCCTTCAACATGGAGAGGAGATCCCTATGGCATTCTGAAGGAAACTGGAGACAACACCCCTCCGCAACGCATCTAAAACTTCTGCGCCAGGCGAGAAATGCCTACAACAAACACATCATCAATTGCAAAAAAGAATACTTCAGATCTGAATTGGGGAACGCCAAGAATAGACCCCGAAAGCTCTTTGAACTGGTCTATTTCCAATGTAATAAACTGGCTAAAACACAAAAATCACCCAAATCGCTAATATCGTCAGATGAATTCTCCTCCTTCTTTGCTGATATAATCACGGCATTAGGAATTGAACTCTCTACTACCACCTGCCCCCAACCCCCTCCTGTCCTGCCCCACTCTTCCGCACCTACCATACTGGCCTCTCCTAAAAACCAAGCCAGCTGGACTGACTTTGAATACTCTAATGAAGACTCCATCTCAAAAATCCTCCAAACAACCACTTCAATGACCCGCTACCCTCCAACTGCCTCACCGCTGCCTCCCAATCCATCGTTCTTGCTGGACTACAATTATCAACGCCTCTCCAACAGGGCTTGATCCTGGACCCTTTGTAAGCCGGCCAAGTCCTACCCATCTTGAAAAAACCTTCACTGAACCCAGCCTCCCCAGACAATTTCAGACCTATCCCCAATATCCATCTATTAGCCAAAGTATTGGAGAAGTGTGTTCAACAGCAACTAAGTCAGCACATCAACAACTTTCACCTACTCAACGACTTGGATTCAGACCAGGGCACTGCACTGAAACTGCTATGCTCCACATCATGGACGATGCCCTCCAAGCCCTAGACCAAGGCAAAACCTGCCTTCTTATCCTCCTTGATCTATCCTCCGCCTTTGAACGGTCAACCATGAAAAACTACTTGAACGCCTCAAACTCAGGATGGGTCTAGATGGCGTCGTACTAGAACGGTTCAGGTCTTTCCTCCACAACCGCTCTGAGATTCCTCATCAACGGCACAGTCTGAGTCCCCCAAGGTTCTTTTTTTTTTTGGTAGACCTTTATTGCACATTATACATATACACAGCGGTGTGCCTACAACCCACTGGTAGGGCCGGCCGCAATCAGTGTACCAGCTAAGGTAGTCGAGCCCAGAAACAGAGATCATTGGAACAAGTGTATAGCTTAGAAAGGCACAGCTCATGAAGGCACCACAGATGATCAAAATGTAATGTTCAAAGTACACCATAAGACTGTGGCCGCATAGCCCTTATGGAATCTCGGTCTCATTTTACAGTTTTAAAGAACCAAACTCAGGCATCAACAGACCCCAACTCCCCCCCCCCCCCCCCCCCCCTTCCCTCCCGATCCTGGTCCTTGTGAGTATTCCGAGTCTGTTAGGTACACTGTCCAAGAGTTACTCAACCCCAAAAGTGGCAAGAAGGTTATCAAACAGGGTAGGCAGTCATTGACAGGTATATCCATCATGGTACAAACAATAGCGGGCATATATATGGCTGTTAGTCCACGCTAATCTTTGATGGTGCATGTGGAACCCTTAAATAGATCCATAGCTCATTCACACTACGCATGACAGACTGCCCTCATTTACGCAGGCAGTACACATTCAGGTTCACCGCCTCCCTCCGATAAGTGAGTCCCCCAAGGTTCAACCCTGTCCCCCACCCTCTTTAATCTTTACCTAGAGCCACTCACCGAAGTTCTCCGTTCCGCCAACATCTCCTACCATATGTATGCGGACGACCTGAAACTAACTGTCCAATGGCTAGCCGATAACCAACTCAAACTGAATGTAAAGAAAAAGGAATTTCTCCTAATCTCCCCCATCAAAAGCCAACCCGGGGATTCAGATGTGGATTAAGGCCATCACAGCCCTGAACTGCCCACCGACCATTGTGGACTCTGCCAAATCCCTGGGCATAATCCTTGACTGCAACCTGAATATGAGAGACCACATTAACTTGATGGCTTCAGCAGCCCGGTTCCACTTGAGCTAGCTTTGGAAGATGAAACCTTTCATTGATGCTCCGGACTTAAAAATGGCAGTTCAAGCACTTGTCATCTCAAGACTGGAATATGGCTGTTCCACCCTCACAGGATTACCTAAGATCTCCTTAGCGCCTCTAAATGCCTGCCTCAATGCGGCCGCCAGACTACTTACAGGTACCAGGACGTTTGACCACATCTCACCACACATGAAAGTGCTGAACTGGCTCCCTCTAGAGGCCAGAATTCAGCTGACTGGGATGCACTATACACAAGGAACTACACACAAACTCCCCTGCTTATCTGGCACAGAAATTCGTGATATCCGGAGGAAGCACTAACTCCAGGTCCGCTAGAAACGTTCTACTCCAACCTGCCTCCTTTCAGAAAAAAAGAACCTACAACCGGGCGTTCACCGGAGTAGCCCTAATAATTTGGAACTTTCTCCCACCTTCCATCAGGAAAATCCGTTCCGTAGCATGCTTCAAAAAAGAGACCAAAACCTTCCTCCTGGGTAAATTCCTCGCCTAAGGCCTGCCCGCAACCACCACATTGTGCCGGACTATTCTATGACTACATCTTTCCCAGAACACCAACTCCCCACAACGAGAACATATGGGACCTTTGTTTTGTTACTGCCTCTGACGGTGATTGTAACCATACATGTTGATTTGGTTTGTGTCTGCACTTTAAACCTTTTGTTTGTTCAACAATATCCCATGTAAAGCGCTCTGATACCCTCACGGGTCAAGTTCGTGCTCTATAAAAACACACAATTCTTTTTTTTCTTTGTATTGGCCTCTGTAGAGAACTAGCTGAGCCCCATGTGTGGAGGATAAAAGAAGCCATGGGGATATGCCCTTATGGACTCATTCTAGCCCATCACTTCCTTAAGGCGTGTGAACACAAAAAACACAACCTAGGGCCCATGAAGTTAAGGACCACACAATCACTTTCCACAGATTTCAGTGTATATCCTAAACAGCTAACCCGCCGTGCCATAATGATATCAGTTAACTTCATCTGACATCTTATTTTGCTAATACACCAGTGAGCTGATTAATTTATAAGACTTTGACAGTCTTCATGTTGGCCGAATGGCAGGGGGAAAGGGGGCCCCTGTTGGTATCGTCATGTAGGGTGTGCTATCTGGTGGTAAGTTTGACTGGTCTTGCGCTCCTACCCCACAAGCGGATGCATTTAGGGTACAATTAGGATTAACACGTTGCTCACTGTCATTATTATTATTATGCAGGCCCTGACTGGATCAATTAGCCTTTATAATTCTAACCCTAGGTTCCTCTTCTTTTGTTTTTTCAATGGTGGGACTGTCTCCCAGGAGTCCCTTTCTAATGGTAAGGAAGGAGATTTAATAAGACCAGCCTAGTTCGTATTAGGAGATAGTGTTCTTGTTGGAAGGGTAGCCCTTTTGTGAAGGGCGACATCCTGTTTATCAGTGTGTGTATTATTTCCCTCCGTGTAGTGTGTGTGTGTTTGTTTTTTTTTTTCTTTTTTTTTTCTTTTTGAATCCCTCATGACATAACAGAGCCATTCTTCAATATGAGCCAACCTTTCTAGAAAGGGTTTCAAGGCCTCTGGGCTAGTGCTTATAGTCCAGTGTAAACAAGACACAACGTTTGCAAGAAAAATACTCGTGAGGTCCCTCATTTAATTCTTACTGGTATGATAAATGAGCCCAAAAGAAAGTTACCTATGGTAAATGCTTCAGATTATAGCAGGGTGTTGTACAATGTTTCCAATGAAGGGACTAAGAGGGCAGGCCCAGCCCAGCCTCTTCCAGCCATGGACGGGTGCGCTCTTAGCCTGGTCTTCACCCAGGCACATGCTCTTCTGCGGCTGCACAGCGGGAGCCCAAAGCCCAATTAGTACACACTTTCAGGCGCTGGATAAGGGAGTAGGTGTCGGCTGCTGCGAGTCACACTGGGGCCGGTAGTCCTGCACCACTCCTTCCTTGATGGGCGTCTTGCACAGCGGGAGCCCAACGCAGAATTAGTATGTACCTCTGGGTGCAGGATCAGGGCATGGGTGGCAGCTGCCTCGAGTTGCTCTGGGGCTGGTAGTCTTGCCCCACTCCTCCTTCCTTGATGGGTGTCCCACGCAGTGGGAGCCCAAAGCAGAATTATGTCCCTCCGGGTGCGGGATCGAGGCATGGGTGGCGGCTGCCGCGAGTCGCTCTGGGGCCAGTAGTCCTGCCTCTCTTCTCCGTCCTTGTCGGAAGTGCCTAAGACTTATTAACTGATTCAGAAAAGGGGGTGGAGTATCTGAATTAAGCAGAACACTCCTACCCAGTCCAAAGATCAGGGCTTGATCCATCACCGTTTTTTAGCTCACTGCACCATCCCAGCTCAGAACCTGGCTATATGCAAATTAGTCTGTCCCTGGCCCAGTGCATCATGGGAACAGGGCAAACCAAACTACCAAGCCAATTCTTATACTGGGAAGGAAACATGCTTCTGGGGACCGGTTTCGGGCATTTCAGCCGTCTTCGGCCCGGCTTGCTTGAATCCTGATGGTGCAATGAGCAAGGGACTCACATCTGAGTATACCCTTCCACGCTTATGGTGGACAAAATGATTCAGAAAAGGGGGTGGTGATGGACAGAGTATCTGAATTAAGCAGAACACTCCTACCCAGTCCAATGATCAGGGCTTGATCCATCACCGTTTTTAGCTGAAAAAAACGGTGATGTACCGAGATATACCGGAGGCCCTTTGAGTCAGGTTTCCACTAGGCCGGGTATTATTCCACAGCGTTGCTCCAACTCCACAGTCTGCGTGTGAATGGAGGAGACGATGAGGGTACTACCTCACAAAGTCCGTAGCTCCACCTGAAGGGTAGTAGTTGACTCCTTCCTTTGCGCACAAGTTCCTCTTTTACCCGGGACGTGCAGGTGAGACGGCGATGGATCCATCTCTCGTGTCGGGACCCTCTGCCACCGGTGTCCCTGAGGCCTTTGCCCCTTGGATCTCCACGGGCTGGTGGGGATCGGTCAGTTCTCCTTATTCAGGCCATCTGAGCTCCCTCCGCTTCCAGACTTCCGCTCAATCCCAAAGGTGGGTGTTGCCAACAGTCCGGCCTGTGCTCTCCTACC
Organism: Lissotriton vulgaris; assembly: GCF_964263255.1. Taxonomy (NCBI): domain Eukaryota; kingdom Metazoa; phylum Chordata; class Amphibia; order Caudata; family Salamandridae; genus Lissotriton; species Lissotriton vulgaris. Next base: position 541,107,145 of record NC_141695.1, on the reverse strand, counting down.
GTCCACGGGTCGTCGGGATCTTGTGAATGGGTGGCTGTTCTGTTCTTGGTGCTCTCAGTGTTCTCCTGGACGTGTGGGTCACTGTACACAGTGTTGTGGTGTGTGTCACCTCTTCTTCTTCTTCTTGTAGGGGTGTGGACTTGTTACACCTCTCTTCACCTTTTCCAGATGTTCTTAGCGTCGTGCCACATGACTTCTTCCTTCAGTTCTTTTCTTCATGGCATCGTGCCACTCTTCTCTCTTCTCCTTTTCGCAACCCGGTGCGGTCACCTTTCTTCCTTTGTCTTGCTGACCAGGCTTCTTCAAGCAGCGTGCACTCCGCCTGTTTCCATCTGGTCTTGTCCTGTCATTAGGACACGGTCTTCTCTCCACTCTTCGGTGACTGGACCGGTCATTACGATCTTCCCTGACTTCTTGACAGAATACCTTTGCTGAGCCTTTGTGGTGGGTCAGTATTCCGGCGACCTGTTGGCAGGTCTGTTATCTTCTTTTATCTTCACGGGCGATCATCTTGGTGATCGGCTTTTGTTTGGGCGCCCCTCTGGCTTGTCGTCTTGGGCGATCTGCTTTGCTACCAGATGGGGTGGACAGCTTGCTCTTCGTGAGTCTTCTTGCTATCCGTGATCGTTGGGATCGCTATTTGCTTCTGCTGCAGTGCTTTTTCGTTGGCGCAGTTTCGCCTGCTCTTTGTGTGCTCTGCTTTTTCCGGAGGGTTACTTCACCGCTCCATGGACCTGCTCCAGTGGATGCACTTCTCGTGCTCGCTTCCGGTGAGGCTCTTTAGCTTCTTGGGGCGTTGACCGTGCTTGGTTGCTTTGCCTCCTTTTGGCTGCGGGGTAACTTTGTGTTACTCTTCCGTTGCACGTCAGTGTGCATTGCAGTGGCAAGTTCTAGCTTCACCTGGTACCGTCGTGATACATCTTCAGTGTAGCTTTGTTCCTTGCGGTTCATTAGATTCTTTGGCGTCGTCGCTTTTCCACTTGCGTGTCGCACTTTTCTTCTTTGCACTAACTAATCTACATAAGAACTGAAAATTTGATAACTGATGTATTAATCGTGTTTTATTTTTCAACATTGTGCACAATTGAGATTTACAATCACCAAGAAATTTGTGACGATAGAAATATAAGTACTTATGTGATAGTCTGTCTGAAATACATAGATTAGAAATTCACTAAATGATCATGTGATGGACACGTATGAACTTGTATTAAATTCACTAAATGATCATGTGATGGACATGTATGAACTTGTATTTAATTCTTTAAAAAAAAAAAAAAAAAATTTAAATATGCAAAAAAAGATCTCCATGAGAACTGAATGATTAAAAAAAAAAAACAATAAAAATATATTTTTGATATTGAATAGTTTTTGGGTGTTTACATATTTTTGAAGCAGTATTGTTAGTCCACTATGTATTGTTTCATAAATGTTTTTCATATAACTTGGGTGCTTACAGAATCATAAAGTGAAGGTTTCTAGTCCGGGTGTACTGCAAGAATCTATGAAGACTGAAGGTTTTAGTGTGCACATAAAGTGCTCCGCTTCACTGTTGTCCAGTGGCCACTGTGGTGGGATGCTGTGATATCCCTAGGTGCTCGACTAGTTCTTTGAATCCTGTCCCCTGTAAAGGGGGCCCATTGTCTGTCTTGATCCCCCTCAGGTAGACTGAACTGTGCAAAGGTCCTTTCTAGCACCGGTGTGACATTGACAAAAGCCATTGAGTCAACCACATTGACAATGCAGTACTTCAAATAACTGTCCACTAGGACTAAGGTCACTAACCCATCAGGGAAACTCCCTAAGTCCAAACTCACTTTGGACCGCGGGTGGTGCAGGGGACATCTGTGGGCTGGTGAGCTGGCAGAAGGGACATCAACGTACCATCTTGTTAATGGCATCTTTAAGATCTGGGAACTACACTCTCTCACATCCAGGACTTACACCTCACTGTATCTTATTGCCCTCCATGGGCCAGTGCTATCACCTGGTGTTGTATTCTCTCTGGCATAACTGGCTGTTGGCTCTTCAGCACAAGGCTGTCTCGAGTGATGCAGTTCATCACACACACTTCAAATCTTTGTGAGCCTTTCCTGGGCTATGCCAGTTATAGGTGTTGCGGCGGAAGTTCTGCCACAAGACTCTCTGCAAAGCATCAGTCACCTTCACTATCATGCTGTCTTTCTTTGTGGCCTCTTCAATCTTCCGGCAGGCACCTTGTGACACCATGCTGACGTACTCTTCGATTACCACTGCATTGTCATCATTTCCACCCGTGAGGTGGGGCAGAAACCGTGAGAGAAAGTCTGTTTGGTTCTTGGACCCTTGACAATAGACTACCTCCATATCATAGTGTTGTAACTGGATAGCCCAATGCTCTGTCTTAGAGGGTCGGTGTGAAGCTGTCCCTCGAAACAACTAGACGAGTGGTTGATGGTCAGTGATCTCTCTGAATGGTCTCCTGGAGAGGTACAGGTGGAAATTTCCACAGGCCTATTTCATATCAAGTGCCTCCTCTTCTATGTGGGCAGAAGGTGCTTCGGTTGGTCTTTGTGCTTTACTGGTGAATCCTAGCAGTGCCCTTCTCCCTAGCTCTACTTTCTGGGTGAGCACAGCCCGAGGATTACCAGATGCTCATCAACGAGCAGCTCAGTCCACTTCTTTGGGTTTTAGCAGACCATCGTTGGCTTGCTCAGTAAGGCAACTTTTCTCTTCTGGAACACCTCTACCTTGCATTGGCCCCATGTCCAGTGGGAATCAATCTTGGTTAGGGTACTCAGCGGCTCTGCGATGGTTGCAAGGTTGAAAATGAATCTGCTGTGTAAAGTGGCCATGCCCAGGAAGCTGCGTATTTCCGTAACGGTGGTCGGTGCAGGGGCCTGTTTGACAACCTGCAATTTGCGGGGATCAACTTGCACCCGGTCCCGATTTCATACATATCTGAAACTCTATGGTTGGAATTTTTCACAGGAGCTTTAGAGTTGTTCGTAGGTGTTTTTGGTGATCCTCCGCGGTTACTGAGTAGTTCAGAATATTGTCGCTCACATTCATGATGCCCTGAAGTCCTGACAAGGTCTCCCATATGGCTTCTTGGAGAAACCTGCACTGTCAAAATTCAGTCTTTTGTATCTGCATAACCCAAAGTGCAGGGAGAAGGTCATTCTGTATTTGTTCTCTTCTGAGAGTAGCAGCTGGTGGTAGACTGCATTTAAGTCCAGTTTGGAGAACCGTCTTAATCCGTTGAGATCAGCAATAACATCATCCATCTTGGGCGCGATTTGCCTCTCCTGCTTGATTGGGGAGGCTCATGTCAATGCACTGGTGTACTTTCCCTTGCTTATTTGATTTTTTTGTTTTGTTGCTATGACCATGGGGGGATATCTAGAGGGTCGGGCCATACACCTTTTCAATCACTCCCAGGCTCTCCAGCTTATCCAATTCTTGTTCCACCAATGGCCTCAAATGGAACGGCACACAACGATGGTGAAGGGCCACTGGCTTGACTGATTTATTAATGTGTAGCTTGATTGTTGGGGCTTTTAGGCACCCTGGGCCACTGAATACCCTGGGAAATTGGTTCAGCAGTTCATTAGTCTGAAAAGCTCATATATTCAGTGCAAAGGACACAAGGCCTTGATCTTCAGCCATGTGGATTTCTTACTGGGTGTCTGCTTAGTTGTCAACTACATGGAACATCGTCATGATTGTTTGATTAGCGGATTTCAAACTCACAATCCTGCATCCTTTCAGTGGCAACGGGTTCTGGCTCTTATATGCAAAGCTTTTGATGTTCAACAGGGATAGTGCTGAAGATGCCGGTTCTGTTGCCCATCACTTTTACCGATGTGTTAGTGAGGACCTTGACTTCCGACTCCATGATCTCCACCACACACGAGGATTGTGACCTGTGTCTCCTCCGGTCGCTTGTGGATAAGATGAGAAAGTTTCTCCTAGTCATCCTACGATGAGTCTTCAAGCCGGTGTCTGAACCGCGGCGGCTGTTTGGTGGCCCCAAAGAGTTCTGGTTCATCCAGGCACAGCTATCGTTTAGCTTTGGACAGGGTCTGCCTTCCTCTAGCACTTCTCCCCCTCGATCGCCCTCTGCATGCTGTTACAAAGTGATTCAGTCTGCACAGGGCATGTGCAGCCCTGCACATGGCACTTGTCTAGGGTTTTTTTGTCGTAGCCGCATACCTACAGCAAGACCCAGGTAAAGTAGGGGATGGTGCTCTCAGCTTACTTCCCTTCCCTCTGGTGTACACCGCATAAGCTCTCTATTTTCACCCCTGGGGCTGTTTTGGGTGGCTTGGTAATGGCAATGTCCATTTCGGCTGCTCTGACGGCTGGCCGGTGATAGGACCTTGCCATGATCAGGATGTTGTCGAGGCAGATGTTTGGCTGCCACAGAATGAGGCCTTTGAGCATCTTTTTTTGGCACCCCTGAACAATCTGTGCTCATTTATCTTTTGGCTGGTTGTTTGCTTTGCATGTGCTTGCCAACTTGCGTAGGCATGCTTAAAAGGTGTATATGGACTCGCCTTCTCATTGGCCGGCCTTGCTGAGTTTGAAACGCTCTGGATTTAACTGTGGATCAAAATGTGCGTTGATGGCTGTTACTGCTGCATCATCAGTTTCTACTCCAGTGTTGGAGAGGTGTTCAAAGAGTTTGTAGACTTCTTCTCCTGTGTAATGGAGTAGGAGGGAGTGCTTGATGGCCCCATCATTTTCAGGTTGGTGACAAAGTTGTTCTCCATCCTCCCTACCTTATTCTCTGGGCAGGGGGAAGCTGTTGCTAGATCAGCAGCTCACTTAATGCTTCTAATACCCCTACTAGTGCATGTTTTGGGGGAAACTATCTGGGTAGTTGCTCCTGTGGGGGTATAGCATTCACATTGTTGGTCATGGCTGGGACGAGTGTGTGCAGTGCACTTCTCTGTGCAAGGCCAACGATTGGGTGCTAATGCTGCTGGCACCCTGTCACATAGGGTATGATGCGCTTGCCTTTGCTGTTGTCTTTCTGTATGTTTGCGACAGGTGCTTGTGCCCAGTGTCTCATGGCACATGCAGCAAGCGCCCCCTCAGCATGTGCTGTACTTAGTTCATTCTCTATTAATTCGTCCTTTGTTCTGTTGGGTTTTTTCTTTCTTCTTTTCTTTATCTATATTTTTCAATTGTTTTTCCACCAAAATCCTTTCTGCCGTATAGAGAGGTTATTGCTGTTTAGCAAAAGTCCGCCCAGCGACAGCCTCAGTTGCTGCAGCACCCACCTGCATACCTTACAGCAGGATGATTCAGAGCTCTGGTTTCCGAGCGATTACAGACCCATAAGCAGACAACTGGGTGTTGTGCACGTAGTTCCTGGGTGGTGTGATGCGGCGCAGACATACGCCACATAAACAACAAAATTGGTTCTGTTGGGGACACAATTAAATTGAGACTTATTGAATACATACAAGGAAACAATATATCCCGTGAACGATATGACATACAACAAACAAACACTGACCACAATGGAAGAAAAGGTACATCTTTAGTATTTAGCCTTTTGGCGGATTAATTCAAAAATGCATTAGGCAAGCTGTCCAAAACAAGACAAAACATGGACTGAGAATACATTGAGTGAGTGAGTCGTGACTGAGTGTTATAATGGTTAAACAAATACAAGCCAAATCATCCAGTTAGACAAAGCAATACATCCAAAATATCCACTGTACATCACAGTAGTCTCCGGAGGATAAATTATTTCTTTAGTTCGTTGGGACTCTGTGCAGACAGATATATATACTGAACGTCGACATTTCGACCCTAGATGGAATGCGCTGATTTATGTGCATCAATATTTTGTCTTCATCAGGACTGGAATGTGGTAGGACAGCCTATGAATGTAAAATGAAATGTGGTCAGGGCCTAACTATTTACACAATCCCAAAAGTCCATAAAAACCTACAGAGACCACCAGGGAGACCGATAGTCTCTGGCTGGGGTTCTATTCTAGTGCCTGTTAACCAATACCTGGATAGCTTCCTACAGCCGTTTGTATTGGAAACAATATTATTCATACGAGACACCATGCAGACCATTCAAATTTTGGATGCTCCGCTATACGACAAATCAACCCAATTCTTTGTCACACTTGACGTATGCTCACTATATACTAGCATACCACAAGAGGAAGCCATTACAGTCATCAGGAAAGTTCTAGACACCTGCCCTTCACCACATTGGATCCCCACAGAATTTTTAACCCAATTGCTTACCATCGCTATGACAAAAAACTATTTCATATTCCAAAACATGTTTTTTATCAGTGCAAAGGAGTTGCCATGGGGGCCGGATTTACCCCTAGTCTGGCGAATTTGTACTTGGACAATTTCGAAAACCAATACATATATCCAGACCAAAACCCATACACTGACATCATAACCCCTTGGAATCAATATATTGATGACATTGTAATGATCTGGACAGGCACAGAAGACCCACTCCAGCTATTCTTATCATGGTTGAATGCTCACTCTAGAGACATTCAGTTCACAATGGCACACAGCAAAGAGTCAATTCCATTTCTGGACCTCACTCTGGAAGTAGAGGAAGGAAGAATTGTGATGAACCTTTTCAAAAAACCAACAGATCGGATCACACTCTTGCAATACAATTCACACCACCCCAGGACCCTGAAAGACAAGCTGCCTTATGGGCAATTCTTGCGCGCACTCAGGAACTGCACAAGAAGAAACGACTACTTCAAGGAAAGTGATTTACTCCTTTCCAAACTGAGAGAAAGGGGCTCTTCAAAAGAGCCAGGAAAAGGGCCTGGTACAGACCACAAGAGACCTTACTCGAAGTACAACCAAAAAACAGAGAAATTGACATATTAATCTGTGTAACTACCTTTAATGCAAGGAACCATCAAATAAACCAAGTAATCAAAAAATACTGGAATCTTGTAGGCCCAGAAATCTGAATACCGGAAGTCCCCATGTTCTCATTCAAGCGGGCTAAAAATGTTAAAAGATTACGTTGTGTCTTCATTTCTGGAATCAACACCAGCACCAGATCCCAGTTAGGTCTTCTGCCCATCACTGGACATCAAAAATGTGGCAGCTGTAAAACATGTAAATATGCAATAACTGGAAAAACGGTCACGCACCATGGAAAAACATATACACTCAGTCACTTCACGAACTGTAACAGCCAAAATGTCATATATGCGATAAGATGCACATGCCTACTGATCTACATAGGCCAGACAACACAAAAAGTAAAGAACAGAATTCTACACCACCAAAGTAGAATAAGATGCAAAGTACAAGGGGCCCTATTGGTAGACGACTACTCTACACTGGGACACACGCATGAACAGATGGAATGGATAGTACTTGAAAAAGAGATCCCCCACCAGAGAGGTGACATCGTAAATCAACTAAACTTCAAGGAATGTCGTTGGATACACACCATAGAGGCAATAACCCATGGCCTCAATGAACAAGAAGAGACCTATGTACAAATGAGTAGACTGTAACTCAAGCTCTGTGGGGGCCCTACTATTGACTTCCCCCTCAGCCTCCATGAAACACATACAGGCCCGTGTTACACATCATACATGCGATGCCCACAAAATAAGGCTCAAATCATGTTAGTACAGTTAGGATAGCAAGCAAATAACACAATTACCATTGTGTACCCATGTAAAAATCTTTGAAGATTTAACTTGACTGTAATCCTGCAGCTGTTGTCTATCGTATACAATGAGTATGTGGTTTTACTTAGGCCTTAAAAAATCAACATAGTATGTCTTTGCCAGTAAAAACATACGACTGTGGCCATTGAAGATTGTTAACGCGACTAAAACCTTTTCTATTGTATGCAATTTGTATGTTTTGCTAAAAAACCATATATAGTTTGTGTGGAACATTACAAAACAAAGGAATGTTGCTGTTTTATTTTTATTGGTGACCATGTAACCCAAACCATCCGTATAGGTCCTTGCGGAGGCTTAACACAATCTAATGTTTTTTGTGTTACTCTAAGGCCACGTGCGTGGGCCCATGCACTCCCACAAGGTTGCCATCAGCCCCCCTTTTTAACATTACATATGTTTTCACACTACACCGAAAGAACTCTTTTATATTTTATTTTCACAAGATAAGTGCTTGCGCATCCACCACGTGCATCTGTTTAGGTTTCACATAAGAAGGGAAGAGTCGGTCTTTCCTCGTACAAGCGTGGAAACACGTACGCTAACGGCGGCGCATGTCTAATAGTCACCACAATAGGGCCCGAGTTGTCATTTGGAGAATCACACTGACTGATTGAGACGTCCCGGATTTGCCGCTTGAGTAAGTACGTGTTTGCAGCCCCTTGCCCCGATTCACCACCGACTTGTGTGTATGTATGTTTTTACCATCCAAAGGGAATATGATCCTTGTGACTCTGAGCATGCTGTACTTTGTTTTAAGACACCACGCTCTCAACACCGGTTTTGACAGCATAGAATCACGCACCCGCATTTGTGATAAGCCAACCACTTCACCACCAGATTAATTCACGCGCGCATGGCGTTCCACAACCTGGTACATGCTGTGCATTATCGGTTTGCTGCACATATGCGTGTTCGTGGTGTTTCAGCTCAAGTAACATCGAGCACGTCGATAATTCACTGTTACATCAGTCACTGTGTAATAAACAAAGACCCTAGCTCACTCGCTGATGTGTGGCCCAAACACAGCGTTTTCTGACCTAGGAGCACAAAGAGCTGTAAACACTTACTCATTTCCATTCTCACTAGTCACTGCATGAACATACAAGCACTCCAGTTTAATCTCTACATGGTGGCCCAATTTAGCGGTTTATCAGCATGACAGGAAATTCCACCATTGAGACCTGGATCCATTATTCTTTCAGGCACTTGCCATGGCAGCCCTGCCCTTCATGATCTTCACACCGGCTGGTGTTGAGGATTCAAAATAAAGATTGAAGGTAGGCTTAATCCTTTCCACAGCAGCCCGTATGACATGCAGTACTCCAATTGAGTTTAGACCGGAGTTCTACCTTTCTTGTTTTTATAGAAATTTTGCGTAGTCCTACGCTGCTGGAGTTAGTCGGCTGACCATTGAACAGTCTTCTTTCTCAAGCATAAGAAATTTACTGCTACAATTGTAATACTGATTATAAAGTACAGAGTATATAATACGAACAGTATTCTAAAGTAGTTATGTAAAAGCATGATATAGTTTCTAAGCCATAAATTGCTTAAAACATATAAAATACATACAGTGATAAAATAAGGACTAAAAGTACTCAACTGGTACTTCTAAAATATGCCTACCCCGGTGTACCTGACCTAAGCCTAGCACAAGGGAAGAAGTAAGTGAGAAGTAGCTTACGTTTAGTATTTTCTGCCAAGAATCTATTCAAGAATTCTCGAAGGGTCTAATCAGCTCCGTACCTTGATTTAGAATGAAAGAGGTCTTGTATCTCTCTCTTGGGACTCTATTTCCCAGCAACCCGGAAGGGTAGCCTGGAAACACTGGAGCTGGATTTCTCGGCAGGAGAAAAGACAGAGCCTCTCAGTGCGTCAGCTGGAGGGTTGGCTTCCTTCGGCACTTGCTGCTGCAGGGCGTCGGGCAAGTAGTTAGTCTATCTGCTCCAAACCACTGTGTGTTTGTCTGGCCAAATCTAGGCATATTTATACTTTGAAGGTGCCGAGTTTGACGTGTGATTGGACTTAATAACATCATCAAAGACTCAGTTCTTCGAAAACTCCTTGATTTCCTAGATAAATTAGTATTCAGGCAAGGGGAGGTCCCTGGCTGCTGAAGGCGGATTTCTCTAAGAAATCGTTGTTGATTCTTGCAACTTAGTGGAAGTAGCCATGCCGTATTTGGGCTGCATAGGCTCAGTCTAAATATGGTAATGATTTCTATGCCTATATTAGGATTGGATAATGTATACCTATATAAGGGCATGAATCGGGAAATGTTACACTAGGGTCCTAGATTCATTTACAACACCCATTCCACAATTTTAAGTTCAATGAAACTAAATGTATAAGCACTGAACATATCTAAAGCAAGTGTTTACAATCCCACCCAATATACAAAATACAAATTGCATTTGAAAAGGCTTGTTTAAATGTAACCAGTAAAGACTTGAATTAACAAACAGCTCTCTATAAACATGAATCATAGTGTAGGAGCATTCTATTATTCATGAAATATAAACTTACAATCATGAAATGTCTCTGAAGTTTACAGAAATTCATTTTTTCTAGACCATCCCATAGCATAATATTTTGTTATGATGATTAGGCCAAATATTGGCATTTAGGAAGTTTTCAAAAGAAATCTTGTTCTCTAAGAATAGTTCTACTTTAAGCAGATCACTCTGTGCCAAAAGTTCAAATTTTTATCGCAGAAAAGTTCTCAAGTTAGATAGTTTGTTTTTTAAAAATGAAGGCCGAATTTCAGAGTTCAGGGAATGCTGTGTGCATGAATCAAGTTATTCTCGGTGTCAGGAGAAAACATCAGATCACCTAGGCTGGCAAAGAAACCGTCCACCATAGTAGGTGAAAGTGGAACCACTTCAGTTAACAAGTCAAATGTGCATTGATGAGTATCATTGCCGTCAGCGTTTGATGCATTAGCAATGTCTGCAGTAGTTGGTACAAGTGTGCCTGTAGTGTCTTGTATCTCACCATCAGTTAGACTTGCCGGTGAGATCTCAATGAATGCCTTCATCAGAATTGGCAGCTGTTGGGGGCAACACGATGCAGGAGTCGTTACCGGACCTAGCAAGGCGTCAACATCCGATGGCAGGACTGATGGAAGTGAAAGACAATTGTCCAACACGCATTCTTCTCCGCAAAGCAGGCATCGTAAAACATGTAAGATGCAATCTTGCCAGATTGGTCTAAACAATAAAAAACAGGTTGTGTTCAGATCTCTTAAACAAGCCAAGCCAAGAATCTGTGTAATTCTCTCACGATACCTCATGGCAAGGAGGGTCCCTTCCATGATATTCTGGGTAACGCCGGGGACTGGACTTGCCATATAGGAGCAGAAGGAATAAAAATAGAACTCCTGCTACGAGTCCCAAGATGAGATGCAGGCCGCCGAGTGCACGAAATTTGGAAAAATGCAGAGGACTGCTTCGGATGGTGTTAACAGTCCCGAAAAAATCGGCTTAAATACATGTGCGATGCCGCTGGTATCAGACATGTTTAAGATTTGACTTAACATTTCTGCGAAATGTACTGGGCAGTTTGTTGATAATAATGCATGTATCGCTGCAGAAGTCCTTGCAACTTTCAGATCATACGTCTCTCTAGACGAGGTCAGTGACAGTTTTTTGCAAAAGAATGACTTTCATTCTGCTTAAAGTGTCAATTCGTATAGAAGAGATATTCAGTGAAGGCCATAATTATGTCTCCCTGTCTGTCTTACTCTTTGGATACAATACTTGCATACAACAAGTGACCCTGGATGACACACTAACTACGTTTTTCCTGGCAACATGCCACAACAGCTGTGGTCATTGAGCATAACGTAGCTGCCATTGGATAGCTGCCTGAAAATTGGTTCTATCACTTTGGAGGGTGTCCCGTGCAGGTGGCAAGAGAGGTTATGTGCAGAACCGTTGCAGGCTCTGTGTGAATTAAGACCTTGGCACAAAAGTGTACCACTTAGTGAGTTCTTACAATTTTTACCACTAAGGAATACCTCCTTTCCCTGATTCCAACATTTGTGTGTGTATGGTAAAGTCCAGGTCAACTTAATGTATTCTATACCCAACCTTTCATACAGGCCCGCTGGTATATGCTGTTGACAATACTGAAATTGGAAAATCATCACTGGTATCGTAATGGTGCCATGTATTATCCATTCAATGACAGGCTTCTCAGAAACTGTCAATGGTAATATTTCCAGTTTTTCAATACTCCGCACCGTATAGTCTGCTCCTTTTTGTGGCAAAGAGATTTGTTTATCTGTAATGTTAAAGACAGAAAATAATGACGTTGTGTTGATTAGACGCCATGGCACGTAGCCGGAACGAAGATTTTGTAACGTATAGCCTAGCTGCATTATAGAACGTAACTGAGACTGGCCATGTTGCAACATTAGCAAGTCCTGCTCTAATATGTCAATTGCAGAGGATACAATGCTGTCCAAAGAATATATTCTGGAGGACAGTTGTTAACCCATTGTCCACTATAGAGAGTGCTTTCTCAAATTAATACAATCAATTTCTCGTATTCTTTCTGCAGTTTCTATTTGCGTTATTTTCCAAGCTTCGTTGTACGCAGCGTATATACCGGCGTATATGAAACGTTTTTGCCGTGTTTTGCGAGGCCTCCTAAAGAAATCTCGCAAATCATTGCTTTCTTTAAGTAAAGATAAGTGTTTTTTGATTTCTGGAAGTGTGGATGTCTGTAGCCACTCAAGGCATAGTTTTCCTACACTGTATGTTGTTACTATCCCTGGATGTTGTCTCTGGGAATATCTTGGATCGGACCTGTTCATTTTGAACCCCTGTGTTTTGTTCAGGAATCTATCATGGCAGTTATTAGTGTCTGTGGGCCAGATTAACCATTTTCTCCAATCAGGATTAGTTCTGTTTTGTAGTAATATATAAGGTACGTCTGCCTCCTCTTCTGTAGTATCATTACTGACAGATGTGGGTTTGGGTATTGACGGTTTATTTAAATATTTTATCTTAGCCAGGCCAAGACAAGAGGTTTGTTGAACAGTGTCATTTAAAAACATTATTTGTTCTGGTATTATGCAGGCTCTGAACAGGGCTTCTAAACCTTGCACCTGCCAGTCTTTCGTGCCCCAGACAGTTTTTGTCTCAAGGTTATCTTTCCAAAAGTCAAAACCTAATGTAGACAGCTGAGCATAAAAGTTTGCAGAATAAATTTGTTTAGTATTGATCAACATTGTTTTCATTCCTGTCTTATTTACATTTTTGAAATAAAACGTTTCTGGATTTGAACATTAAACCCTGTGAAGTATGGAAATTTCTCATAAAATGTCTTTGAGCTGCCCTTTGGTGGTGTTGGACAATGTTCCCATTGATTATATGTAAAAACATTCCTAGGGCTCGCAGATTTATGCAAATAATGGTGACTATAATGATTAAAACAATACATTGGTTCATAATCTGATGAACCTTCTAAGTAATCATGTTCTGTACATTTTGCTGACATTTCTAAATCTGACATCATATTATTAATAGTCTCAAAATCCCAATCATCAGTAAATGTGCTGGGTGATACAAAGTCACTTAAAGAAATCTTGAACTTGTGTGGAATCTTCAGCAGCTCCACCGGACCATAGATGTCATAATCAGTTCTGTCCCATGCTATACCACCAGGTATAGAAACGGCTGTGATGTTCACTGATAATAGATCTCCTCTTTTAACGATGGGATGATTTGTGAGGTTTCAGGACCAAGTTGATTTTCTGACTTGCTGTGTCAATTGTACTATATTTTCCATCTATCATTTTTCCCATGCTTAAAACCAAAATGAGCCAGAGCAGGAGGAAAAGTACACCTAACACCATTCAAAATTCAATCCATGGTGAAACCAGATATATTTTCTCAAGCTGATGAAAGAGTTCTGTTATTTTTTTCTTTGAAAGTTTTATTTGCTGGCGTTTATTCGGTTTCACTGGGATCCTCAGAAAATTTATCAAAGTTGATGAAATAGCCAGAGACAGATCTGTCAATTGTTGGAATTGCGTCAGGATTATTATTAATCTTAGGAGTTGCTTCTTCCTTTGTCATATTGGTATAGTCAGAGGCTACATCATTGTAGACAGGTGTTTCTTGACGAACTGTTATTTGGCTCTCAAGAGGCACTAGTTCCATAGCTTTGTTACATAGTCCTTCTTTTCTAACTGCAGGTTTATCAAAGGTGCTAAGTCTTTCAGTTTGAACCTCTTGGATAGTAGTGAAATTTGGTCTTCTGCTACATCTTGGGAGTCCACTGGGCCTACTACTTATTATTGGCCTCATTTTGTGGTTTGACCAGGTCGATGGATACAACTCTGTTCTCCCTTTTACCAGCAAGGAGTAGTAGTAATACAGATCTTGTTCCTTGGATTGCCAAGACAGGTACTGCTTTTCTGTAAGAAGGCCCATATTCCTTCTTCACCGCGATCTTCTCTCTGACTAGATCCCCAATCTTTGGAATCCAGACAGGTCTTGCTGGGGCAGGTGTTTTTTCTTCCGTGGTTGTTGGCTTTTCTGTTGTTACTTAGACTTCTTCTTGTTTTGTTTAAGTCCTGTAAAACAGCCAAACTATCTTTGACATCAAAGGGTTTTTGTTCCACCACTGAAGTTTGACAATCGAGGTCTTCGATTATCATTCTAGTACCAAATAGTAATTCATATGGAGTGATTCCACCCAGAGAATTTCTTGGCAGATTATGAAGACTACATTGGACACTTATTAGATGTTTGACCCACCCATCACCCGAACCTAATACCTTAGCTGTTATGGATTGCTTTATGTCACGTTTTTTTCTTTCCACTACCGCATTACCCTCAGGATGGAAGGGACTAGAATACCGCAATGCAACGCCCAAGCTAGCCATGTCCTCTTTGTAAGCTCGAGAGCTAAATGCAGGACCCTGGTCAGAATGTAGTGTGCCGATAAAGACTCGCAAATCCTTTATGACATTCTGGTGTCAGCCGAGCGCAGGGGCCATATCCAAATAATTCTTGTACAGGAATCCACTGCGACCAGGATATATTTATAGTTGCCGTCCCTTGTTAAGGGACCACAGTGGTCCAGGTAAACACACGCTAGTGGTTTATCTGAAATCAGAAGGGGTGTCTGTGCAGGTCGTTTCACTATTGAAACTTTCATTCTTTGGCAGATTTCACATTCTAGAACATAGTTTCTAGTTTGTTTCCTCATGCGGGGCCACCAATATCTGTGTTTTAATAATGATACTGTGGCAGAAACACCTGTGTGTGCAGAGGCGAGTCCTTCATGTGCTGCTAAGATTAGTCCTAACCTATGTTCCATGTTTGGAATTGCCCTATCCCCCACTCCAGGGATTTGAGCAAAAGGTACATTATTCGCATCCGTTACATATGAGTACTTTACTGGAAAGCCTTTCGGGAGTGTTTTACCACTGTCTTTGACTGAAGCAGTGACAGCTTGCATTATTTCGCTGTCTATTTTTGACCGAGTGATTGCTGCTACGGAAGCAGTTTGACCAGCTGCCTTCGTGGCTTCGTCAGCCAATGAATTCCCTGCAACGTGAACGCCATCACGCTGATGACTCGATGTATGATGACGTGAGTCTTTTGTAGTTCCTTTTGTAAAAGAACTACTTGTTCCCAAAGCGTTTTATGCTTGATTATGCCACCTTTTGCATCTTTGAAACCATTTTGATCCCAATTTTGCAGATACTCATTGTAAGATTGTACGCAGTAATATGAATCGCACACTATTAGTGTGGGGAATTTGCGATCGGTATTTTCAAGCACCATCTTGAAAGCCTAATTTCAGCTCGCTGAGCTGTACAGTCTCCGAGTGATTGTGTTTTTGTGACAATAGGTCTGAATTTACCTTCGCACCAGGGACCTTTTACAATCTCGCACACAGCACTATAGGCTTGTTTACCCCCAATTGCGGGCTGTGCTGATCCGTCTGTATAAATTATACAGCCGTAATGTTCTAGAGGCAGAATCTCGGTCGGCAGAGAATATTCGTGTTCGTATTGTAGGAATTCTTGTATCTTCAAATGGGGTCAAACACGTATTAAACATCTGTAGCAGCAAGAGAGTTAACCCATTGTATCCATCTTGGATGTAAAGCTTTTGCATTTGGAATGCTTGCCTTTGTGACTGCTTCTAACGCAGGTACAGGTGTAAAGATCATTATGCGTTTACCCTGTGCGAGGGCTCTCTCCTTTGCTACTGCAGTTTGAACCGCTGTCAGAATATTTTTCTGTAGAAGTGAATTTTATTTCAGCTTGTGTGCAAGTGTGATTTGTAAGCAATTGGTACCTTTTCACCTTCATTAAAGGTCCGGTATGTGAATCCGCATCTCCCTTGGATGATTCGGATCACAAGGTTGCGTACATTGTCGCGTGTCTCTAAATGTGTTTTTGCTAACATGTCTGTTTGCACTGAACGCAAAATTTCTGTGATTTTGAGTCCAATTTGTTGGTTTGAAATCCGGTTTGATTAGTTCGTAGAGATTTAACCCTTTCTGCGTAATTCAGAACATAATTCTTGCAAAATTCAGGAAACCTAGAATTAACTACGTTTCTCCGCGTTTTTGGAAGTTGGAGCAGCGCACTTTTCTCTAGAAAGTTTGCTCCCAGGATTTTGCCTTCACTCGATAATTCGTAGCCTAAAAATAGGACATTGAGGTGGGCAATTCGTGATTTCTTAATTTAATTTGTACCCCTTAGAAGCGAACCCAAGTATTATGGTATTTACTCTTTTCAAGTGCCTATCCAAGTCGTCCTCTGTAAGATAGATGTTATCGACATATGATAATGCCTCATCATTGTACGTTTGTAGTAACTTTGTTACTCTGGCTGAACAGAACCCTGCACTATTCTTGAATCCTTTGGGGAGACAGCAAAATTGTCGCTGTGTCCCCATAATTGAGAAAGCGGTCAAATGCCTGCTTTCAGGTGCAATGCTCTGACAGAAAAACCCATTTGAAATATCTAATGTTTTATATTTTTTCCGCACGATATTATTAATCAGTGCTGCACTATGTGCATTTTGTACTGCAAATGTTGTGCAACAGGAGTTTAAATGTCTGTGATCTAAAACTAGACAAAATGAATTGTCTGGTTTGGAGACAGGAAACAAAGGATTGTTCATTGACGAGGTGCATGTTTCAATCACCCCTTGATTTAAAATCTCCCTGACTTATTTTTTAGCTTCTTGCTTAACTGGATACTGCCTTTGTGCAGTAGGTTGATTTTTTAACTTTTGATTTTTTTAACTGGATTTTATGGTGAGGAGAATCCTCATCCCATCCTGCATGATTTTTATATAATGCTGGAGCCTGGGCCACAGACCATTTTCTGGCATATGTGTATTTTTTGTGAATTGGAATATGATTTGAGAAGGCTGGCATAATTATCTCTTCTCCATGCGGGCACTCCCTGACAAATTCAGGTGGCCAGTCTTGTTCAGCTAGAAGAATGTCATAGCCCTTAGAGAGCTTTTCCCAAAAGAGTGCTCTTATTTTTCTAGTTATGTCCCCCTCCATCCGGAGTGTTACTTCATATAACTTGGGCGGTACACTAACCTTGGTGTCGGCAGTTTCAACCTGAATGCATTCATTAAAGTCCACTGTCTCCAGATGATCCATCAGGATCTTGCGAACTATGGTGACTCCTGCTGCGCTGTCTAGCATTGTCTGGGCCCACTCCCCGTTCTTGAGTTGTATCCTCAAGATCCTCGGCATGTCTGATCTTTATGCTTGCTACCTTCTTTTTGGTGAATTGAGTTTTTTTATTTTTAGGAGCGTGCTGTTCTTTGGATTTCACGCGTTCCTCTTTCTGTTCTGATAGTCTTCTCCTCTTGGATTTCTGCGAGGAAGTCTGATAGGTACGAGAGGAACGAGTATCGGTATCTTGATATTTATAAGCTCATACCTTTTTTCAGAGGGCTCCCGTTGGAGAGACTTACCTCCCCTGTGGGGAGATCTTCCTCTGGACTGAGAACGTTCCTCTTTAGGAAGTGTCTGTTTTACTGTTTTCCCACCTCTTTTAAGGAGTAGTGAGATTATTTTTAATAAACACGTTTTTTGAGTATTTTCTGTTAATTCTGGTTTTACTGGTTTCCCACCCAACAATCTTTTCCTAGTTCTTAATATGATTTTTCAATAATTCTTGCAAGCTCATATGGTTGGTCTGTTATATCTGTTTCTTTTAACTTTTTGCGGATTGCCACGGATGCTACTTCACCTTTAATGTTAGCTAATAATATAGCTGATACCTGTTTGAAATCTTTCAGTAATTTCATACCCAGATTTAAGGCCGGTTCTGGACCATATTCATTTTGAATCTGTCTCAGAACGTCTGGTATTACCGCCATGGACGGAACACCATGTGTTTTTGTGTAGATGGAAGCAAAGACTGTACCCCAAGTGTCAGTCCTCCACATGTGGTGCTATCCCCATTGGTGAACACATTGTCAGAATTCTGTGTTTCTCAGAATTCTGTGTTTCTCATGAGGTGTACTATCGGGGAATACTGCCTCAATTTGAGTAATTGTTTTGTGCTAACCAAAACGGAATTTGTTCCCTTTTGGCAGGCAATTTACCAATGACTGAATGTATAGTCTGTGGTGTGATTTTGTTTGTGTTTCCCTGGTGAGGGGTGTGCAGTGGAATCCTAACAGTAGGTTGTACTGTTAAGGTCCGCATGACCTATTGAACCAATTGTCTATGTATTTTGATTAACTGTTTCAGCTGAGCTAAAAGTTCTCGACCAATCCTGTTTTCTATGACCGGATTTGGTGTATATCTGGCTAGTACCGGCCATGTAGCTCCTGGTCTGCCTAGTGGACCGAGCCTGGTAATGTGATTTTCATGTTTTAGGGAGCCTTTAAACCAGAGTTGATGCTCTTGGTAAGTTAATGGAATTTCAATGTCCTCATAAGAAACATATTCCTCTGGAGGTTACTCTACTTTGTAGTAGTGGAACTCGTGCGTTCCTCCATCTGCTGGAGGAAAGTGAATCCATGAATAGAATACCTCTGTTTGCCGATGTGCCTCTATAACAAAGAATACTTTACCACCTCTCGATGATACCCCATTATTTATGAGTTTGAAAGTCATAGTTTTTCGAACGTTGACCGGGATGATTATAGCATCTGGGTCATTCTGTAGCCTATTTCTGTCATCTAAAACTCCTTGCGCCAAAACTCTAGCTAATTCTTCGTCACTCTGTCATTTTATTGACTGAAAGTTTGCATAGTAAGTTTCAAGGAAACAAAGATTCGATGCACAATATTTTGGAACACTGTATCCTTCAACGTTTAGTAAGCCAAAAACTAATACATAGGATTTTCTTCCTACTCAGTTCTGGCGGATATTAACAGTTTACCCACTCCAGACGTCTTTTGGAGTTTTTACGGGAAAAGGGGTCTGTGTGAAAAGCACAACCGAGTTACTTTAGTATCAAGCGTTGAGTTAACGCCTTACCAAACGTTGGGCGCCATGTAGTGTAGTTCCTATATTCCCAATCGGCTCTGCGCATTGGAATAACTTATACTATAGTTTAGACGTAGGACTGAAGTCGACTAGGTCTCTATCGTATATATTAAACTTAATTGTGAGTGCCAGCTAGCTCAGAGGTCACTAGAAACTTTCTCGAATAAACAAGAAGGGATTAGTTTCTGACAACTGCATAAACATGACAACTTTGTTTACCAAGAATAAGAAATCAATCTCTAGTGTCGCGGAAACAATAGATAGCTTTTTTACTCAATCGTGCATGCTTAGTTTCACCGGAGGTGCTGAGAGAGAGAGACAGGCGTTTTCAATAAAAAAGCATTTATTGAACAATCTTCTTTCTCAAGCATAAGAAATGTACTGCTACAATCGTAATACTGGTTATAAAGTACAGAGTATATAATACGAACAGTATTATAAAGTGTTCTGAAAAAGCATAATATGGTTTCTAAGCCAGAAATTGCTTAAAACATACAATGATAAAATGATGACTAAAAGTACTCAACTGGTGCTTCTAAAATAACGCCTACCCCGGTGTACCTGACCTAAGCCTAGCACAAGGGAAGAAGTAAGTGAGGAGTAGCTTAAGTTTAGTATTTTCTGTCAAGAATCTATTCAAGAATTCTCTAAGGGTCTAATCAGCTCCGTACCTTGGTTTAGAATGAAGGAGGTCTTGTATCTCTCTCTCTTGGCACTCAATTTCCCAGCAACCTGCAAGGGTAGCCTGGAAACACTGGAGCTGGATTTCTCGTCAGGAGAAAAGACAGAGCCTCTCAGTGTGTCAGCTGGAGGGTCGGCTTCCTTCAGCACTTGCTGCTGCAGGGCGTCGGGCAAGTAGTTAGTCGATCTGCTCTAAACCACTGTGTGTTTGTCTGGGCAAATCTAGGCATATTTATACTTTGAAGGTGCTGAGTTTGACGTGTGATTGAACTTAATAACGCCATCAAAGACTCAGTTCTTCGAAAACTCCATGATTTCCTAGATAAATTAGCATTCAGGCATGGGGAGGTCCCTGGCTGCTGAAGGCGGGTTTCTCTAAGAAATCATGGTTGATTCTTGGAATTTAGTGGAAGTAGCCATGCCGTATTTGGGCTGCATAGGCTCAGTCTAAATATGGTAATGATTTCTATGCCTATATAAGGATAGGATAATGTATAGCTATGTAAGGGCATGAATCGGGAAAAGTTACACTAGGGTCCTAGATTTGTTTACAACACTCCCAAAGTTCAAGAACTGTCGAATGATACACCTACTACCATTGAGGTGAGCTGGCAAATGTTTTCATTACCCCCCCTTTTTTTTAACACGGACACACTAGGCCCTGACCACATTTAATTTTAGTCCTGATGAAGACCCGCTATTGATTCACATAAATCAGTGCATTCCATCTAGGGTCGAAACGTCTACGTTCTATATATCTATCTATATCTATATAGATATATAGAGATATAGATATAGATATATATATATATATATATATATATATATATATATATATATATCCGTCTGGTGGTCTCTGTAGGTTTTTATGGACTTTTGGGATTGTGTAAATAGTTAGGCCCTGACCACATTTCATTTTACATTCATAGGCTGTAATACAACACATTCCAGTCCTGATGAAGACCAGATATTGATGCACATAAATCAGCGAATTCCATCTAGGGTCGAAATTTCGACGTTCAGTATATATATATCCGTCTGCACAGAGTCCCAACGTACTAAAGAAATAATTTATCCTCCTGAGACTATTGTGATGTACAGTGGATATTTTGGATGTACTGTTTGTCTAACTGGTGACTGAGTGTTAAAATGGTTAAACCAATACAAGCCAAATCATACAGTCACGACTCACTCAATGTATTCCTAGTGCATGTTTTGTCTTGTTTTGGACCGCTTGTCTAATGCAATATGGAATGATTCCGCCTTTTATTCCTAGTGCATGTTTTGTCTTGTTTTGGACCGCTTGTCTAATGCAATATGGAATGATTCCGCCAAAAGGCTAAATACTAAAGATTTACCTTTTCTTCCATTGTGGTCAGTGTTTGTTTGTTTGTCATATCGTTCACGGGATATATTGTTTCCTTGTATGTATTCAATACCTCTTTCAATTTAATTGTGTCCCCAACAGAACCAATTTTGTTGTTTATATCTCTTACCCAGGTTCTGAGGGTTACTGGGTTACCGGTTTACCCCAATACTTTTAATGGCAGACATACGCCACAGGCAGAGCAAGTCGTGCGCCCGAGGCACTCGGGGGTGTGGGGGGGGGGGGGAGGTTACAGGCTGTTGAGAACCTGCATGAAGCAGCATGTGTTGATGAAGATGAATTGTAGTCTGTCTCGTCGACAGGTAGCAGTTCTGTACGCAGGGTGGGGCACCAGCGTGAGCTGCTTGGCCCAGTGGCTGCGTGAAGGAGGTGGCAGGGCTGCTTAGGCACCTGTGCTCAGGCGCAGCAAGGTTCTGTTTGGAGCAGCCTACTGGATCTCGTTGCTAGCAGTCTTAAGGAGGCACACGTGGTAGACGCTTGTCGGTGTATCTAGGCTACCCGGTGCTATAGGGGTACCCTGCGAAGCACGGTCTGGTTACTGCAGCACAATGATTACACACATGCATTCACAATAAGTACAGGCAGAATACCCTGTGCTATCTATGCCGCTTTATTATATTGCCTCTGGCTAAGCCACAGTGGGGTAGTGAGCTACCTCAGGGGAGGACCTGGTGGCTCACTACAGGGCTGTTCTGCTGTCTGGGAGCAGGGTACATTGTAGTAAAAGTCCAAATCCTGTAGTGTGACCTCATTTGCAGAGACGCATTTTATGCATTTCTCTTTCCTTAAGAGAATCATTCCTCCCAGGGTGAGCATGCTAACTGTTCATGGCTGGACATGAGACGGACACATTGCTCTGGTAATTCTTTAGTAGCTATGTCTGGAGAAAAAAACTGACTTCATTTGCTTGGGAACAACCCCATAGAAATGAGGGAATACTCCCTTTGCAATGCACAGGCAGGGTTGGCCCTTCATAGTGTAATGCAATTTTACGGTGCCACGAAGTGGTGGCATCAAACAGCAGAGGCTGGACAAGTGTTTTTTTCCTACGTATGAGAGTGCTACAGTAGCAAGAAGCAAAATAGCAGTATGGCTGGAATGTTGAATATCCTGCAACAATTCCTGTCTGCAGGGACTAGCTTTCACTAGTCTTGATCTCTTATGCAACTTTGCGCTGCCCGAAGTGCAAACAGCATGTTGACGTACCTATTGTGTGGGCAGAAGTCTCCGCATTCCTTTGCCTCACTAACCATGTTCTTGTTGTCTGAAAAGAACATTTGATGCTTATAGCAAGAAAGTGAGTTAGTTAAGGGCCAAACCTGCAAGTCACATAAAAGCACTAAGCTCCTAATTTGGGTAAGTTCACAGAAAGCTTCTGCCTGTGGTCCCAAGTGTGTACATTGTCTGGTCACATTGGTATGGTGTGGTCAAAGCATCTGAGGTAAAACCGAAGTGTGGACCAGTTGCCTCCTTCCCAAGCCACATAATTTATACTTTGCATTCTTTATACCAGGATACTTACCACATTTGTGTTGATGGAGATTTCAAAATAAACCTGTGTTTTTTCCAGTGTGTATGTGGGTGCTGCTTGGCTTGTCACGTAAACTGACATTTGGGTGATGAGTCACCCCTTAACTGCTGCAGCTTACTCACCCCTGGTGCTGAGCCATTTTTTATATTTAGAGTACTTTACGCTTACGCCTTCATAACTTTTTTTTTTTCCTTCGTAAGGTAAGCCATGCCAAATTTGTGTGCCTTTTTTTCCATCATTCTGAGGATTTTAAATGTACCCAGCATTGGAGAATTCCCATGGAGAGCACTGACACAGAGTTCCCACATGCATCCCCAAAACAATCTACCCCACTTGTATTTTGGATGTAATGCCTGCGACAGGAAAGACCCCAAAACACAACTGACTTAAATCGAATGTTTCCACTCAAAAATGACCATTTTTTTTGCAATGTGGGTAGCTGTGGAATTTGGGTCTGGGTTGGGCCGCCACCTAGGAAATCTACCGAACCCAGACAATTCCACACCTAGCCAGTCAAGGGAGTCCAGGCTAGTGTGACTTGCATGGAATTCACAAGGCTGTTCTTACAACCCTCAAAGTTTACATATAAATGTGCATTTTCCTCACATTTCTGTTAGAAAAGGTTTTGAAATCTGCAGTGATCTACAAATTTCCTACCACCCAGCATTCCTTCACATGTCTCAGTACATACGTTATCCTGCTTGTGTGATAAGCATAGCCTTCTCAACAGGAATGGCCCCAAATTGCAACATGAAAAGATCACATTTTTCCAATCAATACAGACCCTATTTGCAGTGTGGGTAGCGGTGGATTTTGGGTCTAAATTCAACAACTAACCAGGAAAACCTACCAACTCCAGACATTTCTGAAAACTAGACTCCCAGAGTAGTTCATGGTAGTGCAACTTGCATAGATCTCACATGGCTTTATTTTTACTTGGATGCTCTGGCAAACCTCTAACTTTGGCTAGTAAATAAAAAAGTTCCCAAACCTGCAGAGATCCACACCTTTTCTGCCACCCAGTGCAAACCACACATCTTAAAATGCTACCCCATTTGTGTGAGTTGCACAGCACCTCTGATACAACAAGCTGCAAACTGCAATGTTGAGACATCAACTTTTCCTGTTAAAAAAAATTACATACTTTGGCAATTGGCTAGCTGCAGTGTAGGGACCAGGCTTAGGTGCCACCCAGGAATTTCTACTAAATTCACATTTTTGAAAAACCAGAGTCTCAGGGGAGTCGAGGCTGTGTGCCTTGCATGGATCCAATAATGTTTTCTTACCCACAATTCTCTGAAACCTCAAAAACCTCAAGGGTTGCCTACCAGCACTCATTTTCCAAACATTCCTGTGACCCAAATGTCTGACTTCTGGATGGATTCACAAAAATCCTATCACCCAGCATACCCACACTTGTCTCGATTAAACCCTACCTCATTTAGAAGAATTTAAAAAGCTTCACAGCTAACCAAGTAAGGGTCTATGGAAGGTGTGTATCCATGAACAGCCATTTGGGGGCAGATAGTAATTCTTAATGAGTGTGGTGCACTTCAGGCAGAAAAACACGGGCCATGCTGAGATGGGCCCTGGGAACGGTAATATCCATTCTCCTGCCGCTTTCATCGCAGAGCACAAACTATGCATCTGCAGTATGGGGAATTCTTCCATAACAGCCAACTGAAAGTCAAGGAAGTTGATTTGTCTTCCTGTGGTGATCGGACGATTGGCAGCATGCACATTGTATGTTTCTTAATTGTATCCGGTGAGTAGCCACCTTCTTATAACAAGTGAGTTTTACAACTTGCATTATAAGGTTAAGGAATCGGGTAATTTTTATCCATTCTACTAAAGTGCTTGTTGTAATCAAGTATACACTTAGGCTTGGGGACAACTTGTGGACATCTGCCAATTTATCCCAAACTGTGACCGGAGAAGTGCTGTGATCTTAAAGTGTCGTATAAGCTCCTATGCTGCTCCCCTGTCTCTGAATTTGCAATACAACACACTGATGTGGACTTTTTGTAGATTCTTACAAACAAGCACCTGACAGAATTCTTTGTGGTTCTTTCCATTTGTATGCAAAGCTATAATGCTATAATGCTAGCTTTGTACAGATCGCTAAACAGATGTAGTCCTATACAGAATTTCTGTACGTGAAAACTATAACCTTTATGAAGGAGAAATAGGGCAGGACACCATATGAACTCTCACTAACTTATAACATAGCAGGACAGCTTACATGATTAATTGTGAATCCCTTCAGTGTATATTCTCTCAGGCTGTACACATAACCAGTAGAGCACTCACGCAACATCTACAACTTGAAGATCTTTTACCTGGAGGCACTGTCAAAACAGCAGTTGCCTTTTGTAGAAGCTCAAGGACCCTGGCTGCTATATATATATATATTTTTTTTTTTGCTGGAAATCTCTGGAAATTTGGCAAACAAATGACCATGCTGTCTGCCATAGTAGAAAAAAGACAAATGTGAACAACACCACAGTGGATCAATGAATGAAGAGAGCTGACTCAGTCACTATAAAGACATTTATATATACTTTCTGAAAGATCAAAAGGTCTTTGGTAACTCCAGACACAATCAGTTGGTAAGCGTTTAGTTTTAGTAAATAAAGATCTTCGCTAATGCCAGGCGTAAAAAGGGGAAACTTGTTGCTGAACGCATGTAATAGCTATATGCAATAAAAAGTTTACATTTATAAATCAATTAAGCATAACCTAAAATTTCAATTAGGCAGAAAGGATGATTCATAAACTGAACAGGTATGTAAACCCTTTTAATTTTAATGCACATCACAAGAAAATGGGGTTTTAGTTTTAATGCACATCACAAGAAAATGTGATTCTTATTGGTACAAAGAAGAGGTAATCTTGGCTTTGAACACAGTTTAAGCACACAAGGATGACAAACAATTAGGAATGGAAAGAAAAAAGTATTGACAAAGTAAAGTATTGGCCCACAATCCCTGGCACTGAAGCATACATCTTTTTTTCATACAGATCCCCACATGTGACCAGCAAAATGCCATCAGGCAAAGTGCAAGAAAGCCAAAGGATGGAGTGTGACGGCCTATTACCATTGCTGTATATTGTGAGGGGTGGAAGTGAAATGTGAATGACAGCTGAAAAACCAAAGACTGTAGAGGGCTGACCCACAGCCCGTCTTTGTGTACGTATATGATTGTTTATTAATATTTTTTTATTACATGAGGCTAGGCCAGCCTTAAATATCATTCCTGACCAGGGCCTGTCTTTGACACCAGTGTATTGGCCTCGAAGTGATAAAAACAACTCTAGGAAAATTGACATTACTTCTAGCATTCATTCTGCAATGTGAAAAATGTAGTGCTAACCCAAGTCACACTTCAGGCTTTCGCATGTCGGCTAAAGGGTCTCCTATAGTTGTGAAATATCAAGGAAAGCTAGAAGGCCAAACTAACACTATACTGTCAAGCTCTGTGCCTCTTAGATCACTGGTTCTAAATTGACAAAGTTTCCAAGCTTACTCCCGGAAAGCGGAGATAATCACATCTCCTAGAAAACTTTGTGAATTTCCAACTGGCGTCCTTGTGAAAACCTTTGCCCATTCAATATTCTACATGGAGAACAAATTTGTCTGCAAACCATTAGAAAAATTGTACCTTTTTTGCCACCGCTCAGTAGGCAGTGCCCTTCTCCTACAACCCTAGCAGTTTTGGGGAAGTTTCAGGGCCATTCCAAGTCCAAGAAAAGTATTTCCTTTACTCCTGTCTAAGACCTAATTAATCACCAGTTCTATGGTAGAATGTGTTATGAAATAGCTCAAGTTACTTTCCAGCACACTTCCCTTGGGTGAGGTTTTACTCCTGAAGAATTTTGTCCCATGCTAAACACCATTTTACTCCCTTGGAAAATGTAAATTCGCTTTTTGGGCATTTCAGAAATCCAGCAATTTGGGCTGGAAAGTTAGTTACTGATGGTGGCAAATGTTTTGTCCACACACTAATCTGCATCCATACTCCCTCCACGAACCTCAATGGACCCTATTCATAAAGCAATTGATGTGTGCAAATAGCCTTTTCTACTATGTTAAAATCACCTGTGCAGTGTGCAAATTGAGGTATTCTACTTGTACATATATCCACGTAAATAAAGATTTATATGTGAATACATCTACTCCCATGGCCTAGAGCAGGTATTCACAGTAAATCATTTTCTAAAGTGGAATGCAAAGGGAATATCTCCCAAATCTATGCTGTGTTGTAGAAGGAATTTCTCCTGTGGGAAAAACATTTTTCCTTCCTTCCTTTCTCGGGATCAAATATGAAGATGTATATTTGTTCATGTGAAAATTGCTTTGTCCAAAGGCTCTCTGGATTGCTCTTAGATACCTAACGCTATCCCATGTCTTAAGGATTACCCTTGGAAAAATGTGTGAAAGTAGGAAGCTTGTTAGTGCAGATTTCTGATTAGGCTATCTATTAAAAGGTGAATACATAATGTGTTTACCTTACAATCCAGGGATGATATTTTCAATCAAGGTATGATATTTTAACGTCTAGGGCAGACAATTCCACTTGTAGTTGACCTAGGTCTGTTGTGATAATTGTGATTTGTCAGTGCTTGAATGCTATAGTAAGTTTTTAAAAGGCAAATACCTCACTTGATTTTCAGAATCTGATATCTTGTGTGACTATTACTTGTTTATATGCAAATGTATCTTTAAATTGTAGCCAATCATTATCACTTAATAAAATGTCGAGGTAAAATTTGTAAATTTAAGACCTTGAAATCACTATAGAGAAAGTCAGAAACCGAAAGGTTAGTGGTTGAATCAAGAGTAATGCTCCTGGCAGTGAAGAACCGTGTTTTAAACCCAGCGGCGCCAGGGGCACGCCCAAAGTCTTCGGATTCACCTGTTTTGGTATACAGAGACACAGAATTATTCTGGGTGGCGTCAAAGACCAAATTTATTAGCTGCAGCTAGTAACAGTAATCCCAGCAATACAACACGGTGTACAACTCGGGAAACTGTTCGATTTTGTAAGGCGAAACATCCCTTTTTATACCCAATATTCACATTACAAATGGACACCCACTGCACAAAATTCTAGCCAATAAGGTACATTTTCAAACAAAGTATCACATAGCAAAAACCCCAATTTACACTGTTCCAACCCACAAGTTAATTATTAGGAATGTCCCAAATTCAATCTCCACAAGCCGGACAAACCCATAATTGAAAGCACAATGCATGTAATAAAGAAACATAGAAAGGAAACCATGACCGATAACGAGCAAGATAAGGCATGTGTAAAGAACCTAAAAGTTAACTATCTTCTGAACATTGATTGGCAATCTCAGACAACGCTCAACCAAGGAAATTGGCTTCGCGAGGTCAGTTTCAGGTGAAGGAGTCAGTTTCTTACAGTTCACCTTAGAGTCAAGAAGAACCTAGTTAATGTACACCGATAGAGAAGGCCAGGTCGCTTTATTCGTTCGACCACATTCATCGGCCTGTGTGATCGCAACACAAAATGGAGGCACGGACAAAATGGAACCCATATTCGAGACAAAGTATCTGAATACGTAATGAACTCGCTAGTTAACGTGACGAATTCACTCCATATTAGCCGTACTTACTGAATACGGTACAACATCACCAAAATCGTGACGGAACCATAACCTCACGGGACAAGACCGAATTTACAGAACCTCAGCAGGAACCCGGATGATGCTTCTGGAAGTGCTACGCTCGTTGGTTATACATTGGTAAGGGGAAGTGACTCTGTTAGTGACTCACTAAGGCTGGTAGAGCATTGTGAGAAGAATCAATTTGCACATATATTCACATTAACAGTTATGATGTGGTTGATTTACAAGCTCAAATTCTCCCAGATGAAGGTCCACATGTGTCCGAAATGCTTTTGGGTTTTGTAGCAATATCTGAATTGAATTTCCGAATTGATTTGGAATGCATGTCCTTCATCAGGGCATACTACAATGCCTTTATGAATTTAGAATGAAATTGTGTGAAGAATAAACATAATTTGCAAGTCTTCTAACATGATTTATAGAATCATACAACATGGCGCAAAACGTTTTTTGCAATATTCATCAGTGCGGACCAAGACTGTATTGTCGTACGATATATTTAATCCACAATTTTGGTGTTTCTATTGATGATGATCTGAATATGAATTTTCAATCTGAAAATAGAAAAATGAGGTTGAAGAATATGATGAAAGTCTTAAATTATTTTACTAGAAGCTGTCCTGAATTTAGTGTTGCCTATTTTTTTAATTAGTTTGATTCCGGCCAATTATCAAGTGGAATCCATATAGATTATGTCTTGTTTTATTTGGAAAGACTTGTTTGACTTCTATTCCTCCATTCTAATGCAGACCTTGAGAGTGAAGTGAGATCTGCCAATGGTCTTTTGGGAAATATAATCAACTCCTAGCATGCTACATTAGCTGCTCCAAGGCCTTTTGTGAAGTATATTCAAAAGCAGGAATCGGAGTAGGTTGAGAATGAGTTCATGAAATCTGACGGCAAGAGATGAAAAAAAGGTATTGCCTGACAGATGAGTGTTTAAATATTAATCTTCGCTAAAAAATGAAGGATGTTACATGGCTTGAATGAGGGGAATAATATTGCCCATTAGAGAAAACTGTTGGCAAATGAGATGTACTTAATATCACTTCAAAATGCAATTGAACAGACATTTGCATGCAAGGTTATTTAAAGAGGACAAGTGCTTATTATTCTTGTTTGGATTAGACAACTGCCTTTTAGAGTATTCACAAGGAGCTCCAAGGGTTGTTTTTCGAGTCTGTTATATATTTGCTAATGGGGCCTTCACAATGAGAGAATTAGTCATATTTTGTTTACTTGTTGTTAGCTGTTGAAGGGGAGGGGTCAGCAAGTTTCCCCATTATTACTATCCTTTGAGGGAGGGTCATTGAAAGATATGCTGACCCATTTTATGATTTAAAATTATATAAACCTAGAAATCGGTCTTTTAAAAAAATATTTTCAAATAAAGCTGTGTACATGCAGCTCGTGTAATGGGGTGTATTACCTATTATGATCTGGATTGATTCTATGCTCTTTTAGCGTCTAGTTTGTATGATTTGTATTTTAACCAAGTCACACGTTGTGATAAATAATTAAACAGTTAATTGAAAATTTCTTAATGCTGCTTTAAGGGAAAAACTGGCTCTGCAGCTCGTGCCGTTTGAAGCACATTTGAAAAGAGTTGGGCATTTGAGTAACATTTCCTTAATTGCACTTTTCCTGCAGCCTTAAGTGAATACGGAGTCTTGTCTCGGGTCACATAAGGACTCTTTTATCCTTCTATTTGAATCGGGTACAAACACGTGAACTCCATTCGTAAGTGTACTTGAAATCCGATTCTAGTTTACAGTGTCTAAGGAGATTAATATAGAGACACTATTCTGTCAAACAGTGTGATCGCATACAAGTTGTGATCAGAAACTATGTGGCGCTTTTTCATGCTGATGGACCTAGTGGATTGCTTTTGGAAATCCTGACTTTCCATCTATTGTTTTCCAGTACAAAGGTCAATTTCCTGTTTATTATATCAGAGTGAATTTAAAATGAGTAAAACACTACTCAGTCCTCATAGTTTGTATTTTACAATTACCTTACACATGGAAATAACTCTCCTAATGGTCACAAGGCCTCTTCAGTGTGATACAAATCTAATGTAGAAAATTACCATCTTGCATGCAGGTTTAAGCTGAGTTTAATTGCATTTATTATAACCAACATTTAAAATTGTGAACTAAACCATATAAACAGATTACCAGAATGTAAGTATTGTATTACCATTGTTGAGTGAGTAAAGAGGCATCCCCTATTCATGGCACCTTCATGTTATTTCCTTTCAGCTTGGGCAGAAATACGGCGATGTCTTCACCATTTACCTGGGCCCCCACCCAGCTGTGGTCTTGTTTGGGTACAACGCACTGAAGGATGCGCTGCTTGGACAGGCTGATGACTTCAGTGGAAGGGCCATACTTCCTGTCTTTGAGAGGATCGCCAACCATAAAGGTGAGAACTGCTCATCTGCCACCCCTCTTTTTCTAATGTGTAAAAGAGGCAGCAGCATGCTTTTGAAATTAATCATTCATGCATGAAACCTACCTGATGAGATCGGTGAGACTATGGTAGTTCTGTGAACTTGTTCAGGCTTGAGAGGAAGGGGAAAGGAAGATGCTAGTGCGGTGTGAAATTTAAATTGGACATGCTTGGCTGGTATGGTGGTTCATTGAGTTGGCACACTCTATGGGCTGGATTGCTTTGAGAATGAAATATCACTGGTAGCACTTTAGCCAGCAAATGATTTCAAAGCAGACACTCTAACCGGTGGACATCGTGAAACCTGTTAAATCCTGGCTGGTGGGGAGTTCTCCTGCCCTGGTAAGGGTAGGAGGCACTGCCTGCTGGCTGGCACCCTGGCCTTCGGGGACCGGGCCTCCCTGATGAAAGCCAGTGTTTGCCTTCCTCTCACCAGGGATTACTGTTCAGCACGTAGTCCCCGATTCCTGCCTGGCCCAGCACCACCTGGCTCCAGGTAGGCCAGAAGGCTCTGCAAAACACACAAGATGATTGACGGAATGTTACACAATGGCAAATATTCACCCCCCAGTCACAGATCTGGGTTTAATCCATCGTTATTTTACTCACCAAACCTCCCCAGTTCAGACATGGCCATATGCAAATTAGTCTTGACCCTGTGCCAACTGGCAAGCTGGATGTGGGAGCAGCGCTTTAGCTTCACCTGCTTCTCACTGGACATACTGGAATTGTTCAGCCCTCAGCAGCCCAGGAAGTCTTCCTGTTCTGATGCCAGTCAACCCCAGGTATAAAAGCTGGCCCTGCTCTTTGCGTGGAGCCATAGCAGGTGAGTCTGGGGCTGCATGGCAAAAGCCATGACTTCTACTTCCTCTCACTGGGGAATACTGGAACTGTTCAGCCCACAGGATACAAGACTCTTCCCAAGTCTCTGGGTGGAGAAGGGCAAAAGAGCAGTGTGGGGCCTGGCTCACTAGGTGGTATCTGGGATTAGCGTTATACGACCCCATACGCTCTAGTCCTTCCACTGAGGTAAGGCACAAGCTGCTAGGTTGCTTGGCCTTCAATCTGCTGGGTCACCTCCACAATAGGTAGACCCTCAAGTCGGACAATCTAGGTGGGGTGAAGGGTCTTTGATTGAAACAGCTGAGGCTGGCCAAACAGTCTGTCCCTAAGTGGAACAAATATGTCCACCCGATCAGAGTACAATGATGGCTAACCTATGCAGACGTAGGTTGTCTGTTCCAGGGCCCTGCTTACTGTCCCAGAAGGCAGGCACAGAGGAAAGTCCCATCTCATAGGGCTGAAAGGCGGGATGTGGGATCCCAGGACAGACTGGTCCAGACCCTCCCACGCCTGGGAGTATAACCAGATTACAAGCAGGTCCATAGTACTGTGTCCCTACTAATCCAGAGGAAGGTCTGCCTTTCATATAATCTGTGCAAACAGAGTGACAGATGAGTACGCTTGATCAAATTATACGATGTCCTGGGGCCCTGCCTGGGCTCAAGGAGTCAAAGGATCCCTCACTTGGACTTTCAGGATAGCCGACCATCTGGGTGTGCCATTCAGTCTTATGGCATGTACAACCTGATGGCTGGGCTAAGAGCAACAACCCGATACAGGAAGGACGACTGTCTAGTCACGTAGTCTCTTCTAAATCTGATTCAGCTTTCCTTTTGAGGTGTCTGGGCCTTACGCACAGGGCTGTTTGAGGGGTTCCTCACGAAGTTCTGACCTGGAACCTCGATGCACCATTTAGCAAAGGAGCGCTCCTGGAGCCAGCAGAACCCTGTCCTGGGAATTTTGCCGCACAGGAGGGCTGCAGAAATAAGCCCTGGGCCAGGGGCTTCCACCACAGGCTCAATGCAGGAGGCTTTTTCACTTGGCCAAGTAGGGGGCCTGCAGGACCCTGACCTGGGTTCTAAGAGACACAGCAGACGAAAGAAGAGATGCTAGGGCTGGGGACATTCACCAGAGGGCAAACTAAAGCTCTGACTCTGGGACCAAGAGATTTCCCACCTAGCTAAGCAGGGCAGCCCTTCCCAGACCTGCAGGAAGACACCCCGTTCCAGGCACTTTACAACATGGCGGCTGGGGAAAGGCAGGCCAGGTTGGGGAATTCTATCCCAGGGTCTGTTGGAGCTGTGATGTGGGGCCAAGTTAGAGCTTTGCTACTCTGCACAGCAGGAAGCTCTAGCGGTGCCTGCAGGAACCTGTCCCTAGCACTTTGCTCCACAGCAGGCCGGCTAACGGACCCCAAAATGGGGGACTCTACTCCAAGGCCAACCAGAGCTCTTACGCGTAGCCTGGTCAGCACACCTATACTCACCTATGCTTGGGAGCCTACTTTACAACATGATGGGCCAGCGCACAGACCCTCGTTTGGGGCCCCACAGATCATGATCTAGTCTTGTTATCCATGCCTACTGAGTGACAGCAGGGAACATTTGAGAGTATCTATCCTCCTGGATCCTTGACTGGGCTTGTAACTTGAAATGAACCCTCTTTTAGACTTCTAAGGCAGTTTCAATTCTGAACGTTGAATCACTTTAAGGAAACTACATGTTTTGTTTATGTATTTTAAGTACAAAATGTCACCAGAGACAATGGCATGGCACATTTTGTACAATGTAAGCGTGGTAAGTCTCATGAGTAATTTTATACAACACTAATTATAATTTTGCACAGCCCTAGAAGAAACCTGACAGATTTCTTGGGTTTTGAGGAGGCAAATGTTGAATCCAAAGTAACAGTGACTCCACTGTAGCATTTTAATTGGTGCGGTGTCCTAGTCCGTGCTCCTGCGATATACATGCAAGAAGTGGGGCTTACGGGGAGGACTGATAGATGTGCTGGAGGGTGAGACACCTTGAGGAAAGTGTGACAACATGGTCTACCCCCTCAAAGCATCCCATGCAGCGATTGAGTACAATATTACGAGATTGGTCACAAGAAGTGACTTTCTCCAGTTTTTGTGGACCTCCGTCCGAGTTCCATTTAAAAATAAACAAATAAATTGGAATTGGAAATAAATTGGACTTTCTCCGTAACTGAACAGGTTTGTAAGTACAAACCTTCGTACTGCATGCTGTAGCGTGCATGCATGTATGATCTTTGGTCCTGAAGAAAGCCACATTGACCCCCGACGCTGCGCCAGCGACAGGAGGCGCATATCAGCGGCACAGCGCCCGGCAGAGCGGGGGAGCGAGAGTCACTTACCTGATACAGCAACTGGGAGGAGGAGGAGGTCGGCCCCACCGGCAAGAGTCATCCACAGCAACAGCGTAAGCCGCCACCGGCCAGCGTCAGTACCGCCACATCTCGTGCCGCCGCCCCGGGACCACAACTCCCGGCAGGCATAGCGGCGGCGCGCAGTACTGACGTCGCGTCAGGAGGCGCATATCAGCGGCACAGCGCCCCGCTTCGCAGGACGCGCGTGGGCAGCGCCAGGCAGAGCCCGGGCCAAGGGCGGGCCCGTTCAAGCCAGTTCAAGGCCGGAGGAGGCCGTGTCGGGCCACCCCCTTTTCATCACCCACTCAACATACCCCTGTGAGTACTCTGTTAATATTCACTACATAGTTGTCTGGGATTTCCACTTGGACTGTGCTTCTTCCCCCTAACAATGTCTACCAGAGAGACCAGAAGTAAAACAGCTGCAGGAGGGACTCTATCAACGGGCACCTTGGATAATTTTATCATCAGGGCTAATACCTTTATTGATCAAAGGATTACACTAATGGAGCGTAGGGTGTCCCATGACCTGGCCCTGGCAAAGAAAAGATCATCTATGGGTCCATTTGCGACGGCTAAAACCCCAGTCCAATCTAACGCTGCGGGTCTCATAGATATCCAGGCAGATATACATGCAGTTAGATGTAGCTTACCCAACACAATAGACCTCTGTCTCCCATTTATCATGTGCCTCTGAACTAAGTACTGATTTAGAAAACACCCCGGACCTAGATATTAATACCACCCAGGATGACATAAGTGCTACTACACTGAGAGGCAGGAAGGAGGGTGCCATCCCTAAATTACTCAAACAAAATAAAGGGAAGGGAAGAGGACGACACCAGAAAAAGTCTACTAAGGTCGTTGCCCCTAAACTAAATACAAATCACGACCCTCAAGCTAATGATGTCATAATAGAGCCCGGGAACAACAGGAATACAGAGGGATCATCTAGCCCGGTTGGGAACAGGGAGAAAACGGCTGACACCCAAATCCTAACAAAGGTGGAGGAACTATTTAAACGCTACCTTTCTCCCATTGAGAAAAGATTAACCCAGATTGAAAAAAAACTAGCTGATTTTTGCACTAAGCCTAATAACCAAAAAACACCTGGGGCCTAAAAAGCAGGGGAGCAACAAAATGAACCCTAACAAGGCTATAATACATGCCCCTAAAAACTCTGCACCAGTAGTGGTGAACACCAATACCAACCAGGCCCCTGTTGTTGAGAATAAAGCTGAAAAGGAAGGCATAACTATTATAAGTCCAGCCCCGCCCCGTGCAGGAGACACACCTCCCAGGGAACATACCACGCAGTTAAAAGGGAAAAAAACTGGTGAAGTAATCAATCGAGGAAGAGTGGTGAACCTCCCCCCGGAGGCCACACCATATGTGGTGGTCATGACAGGGGTCCCAGAACTGGAGGATTCCCGCAAGGAAACCAACTGGTCGCTATTTAATAAGGTTCGTCATTGGCTCAACCAAAATCGACCTTTGCCCCCACATCGTATAAGTAAGATCCTGTCTGTGCGGAGGGTGGCATGGCTGGGGTATCAGAGGAAAACCATTCCGGGAGACTGTGTGTTGATTAACTTTGCATATCCACACATTGCCGCCCAAATCTGTTCAGGAGACACACAGAACCGGTTTGATGGAATAGCCACAAGGCGACTTTCCTTTTTCTACCCCCAAACGAGAGGGCCCCCTCAGGATACTAGAGGAAATAACAATTGGTATAGAGTAGGGAACCAAGACTGGGGCTGGAATCCGGAACCCTGGGGGGAGCAGCCACCCCCAGTTTTCAGGGATAATTGGGGTGGCTTTCCCATTATGAACAGGTTTAGCTGCCTAGATATGGTGGATTGACATGCAACTCCACCAAGTCCTCCAAATAGGGAAAATATGTCTCATACAGCTGGGACAAATTGCGATTCAGGGCAAGAGAACCTTATAGGTGCCAACTGTCATGACAGCAGTAGAAATGTAGTTGTTACACCCTCAAAGTCTCCGGGTGATATTGGTGATATCAATCTACCCAGAGAAATAGCTAACCCCATAGAAGAAGCAAGCAACCTAAATCCTTGTGTGCAGGTTGGGGAAAAGGGAGCAGACAATGAAGTATCAGTTATAGGCCATAAGGTGATCAATCTGCTATCTTGGAACGTGGCTGAGCTTAAAAAAAAGATGGCTTTAAACTAATGGAATGCGTTCATCGAGAAGTTTGATGTATGCATGTTCCAAGAAACTTGGAGTCTACTCCCAGTGCACAAATCTGGCTATGCAACATTCTTTGTGCCCGCATTAAGCTGTGGCAGGGATAGACCTGCGGGTGGACTTCATATCTGGGTAAAAATCGGTTTGAATTGGGTCATTTCCAGCCATGAAGTAGCGACTAGAGATATCCTACATATATCATTTGCAGGGCATACTAAGGGGAGTAGGATACACCTATTCAATATCTATTCTAGACGGTTTACGGGGGATACAAACCCCTGTACCCTGTCGGTTTTAGAACAGGTATTAGCCAAATGCCCCCCAAACTCTAAAATCATAGTAGGAGGGGACTTTAATTGTACATTTGAACCCCTAGCTATGGAGGATCCCCTGGGTATAGAGGAGGAGGACTCCAGATGGTCTATTCCAGCCCTCTCATTAGCGCCAATTAGAAAATGGTCAGCAAGGGCAATACAGATCAATGCCCTGACCATGGAATTTAATCTAAGAGCACTAAATGGTAGGACAATTTCTGATTGCGCAGGAGCAATGACCTTTAACAGGCTTAGTGGCCAGTCCAGGATAGATTATATCCTACTGGACGTCACACTGTGGGGCGACTTAATAGACATGGAGGTCGTACCTTCGCAGGATAGCGACCACAACCCACAATGTATAAAGTTAAGGTGGGGTAAGTTAAATGGAAATGGGCATAATTTCCCTTTGAGGACAACTAATGACGTCATCCCTTATAATGGTAATCGTAGGTTGAAATGGGAGAAGGTTCAGCTCCAGGAAGGAAACCTAGAGAAGATTAGGGACCATGTAACTAAATTGACATTAGAGTTGGAGAACCTTGAACCAGGAAGTGCTAGTGCGCCAGGGTTGACCTTTTCCTCTGCCTATAAGAACACGATAGAGGATGTAGCACAATACTTTGTAGTCCAGGGTAAAGGGCAGAGCGAATAATACACCAGCTACATCCAGCAACCCGTGGTATTCAGATGAGTGCAAGGCGAAACGGAAGGAGCTAACAGCCGCCCTGCTTCAAAAGGATCCGTCACTAGTTGGAGCGGCTAGGAAGTATTATGCAAGGGTGTTAGTGTTGGCTAAATGAGAGTGGGAAGAACAATACTGGCAGGATCTTAAATCTGCTGCCAATAAGAAAAATGCCACGCTGTTCTGGGATTTAATAAAGCTAGGCAGCATAGTACACCACCTATTGTTAACCATATAACGGAACACCAATGGCACTCCCACTTCTCTGCACTGTACGGCGGGAGAGAAGTATTAGGTTCATCTCCCCCCGATCCAGAAGCTAGGATTCAACCCCAACTGGAGTTCGAGGAACCATTTCTGCCCTCCGAAGTAACTCTGGCGATTAAACATCTGACCCCCAGGAAGGCAGCTGGCCAGGATGGGATACCAGGAGATCTTCTCCTGAATCATCCTGATGCCTGGGCCAGACTTATTGCCGTAATAATGAATCTGATCGCCAAGGGATACCCGGTGCCAGACTCATGGAAGGGAGCAGAGGTGGTAACAGTCTACAAAAAGGGCCCTAGAGATGACCCTGCTAATTACAGACCGATCAGTCTGATTGACATGATCCAGAAGGTGGTTAGCAGGGTCATCATTTCAAGGGTGGGTGTCTGGATTGAAGAGGAACATGTTCTCTCCCACTTCCAAGCAGGGTTTTGCAAGAAAGTGGGCACAATGGACCAGGTCTTCCGTTTCTTTGCGATCTATTGGAAGGCCGTGACCATCAACAACGGTAGCCTTTATTTGGCATTCATAGATCTCAAAACGGCGTTCGACCTGGTTCCACTGGCAAGGTTGTGGGACATCCTGGAGAAGATGGGTTTCCCAAAGGCACTTTTGGGCTTTATAGTGAAGCTACATGAAGGGAACTATGCAAGGATCAGATGGGGCACCCAGGGGCAACTGACAGAGAGGGTGCCCGTGAGGAGTGGAGTCCGCCAGGGATGTGTTATGGGACCGACCCTCTTCTCCCTCTTTGTGAATGGTGTGGTGGATCACTTGATGGAGGAAGCGGCAGATGCACCATCCCTGGCGGGGGAAAAACACCTACTCTACTCTTCGCGGATGATACCATCTTGATCTCCAAATCCCCCATAGGTCTCCAAAAACTCCTGGACCACTTTAGTGAGTTTTGTATTGATAGAGGCCTCACTATCAATACCTCTAAAACAAAGCTTATGGCTATTTCACCCTCCAGAGATTCAGGAATAACATTTTGCCTAATGATGTCCCTTTGGAGCTGGTTGATTCTTTTGATTATCTGGGAGTCAGGGTAAATAGCCGGATGAGATGGAAAGATCACTTGGCCAAAATGTTACTAAACCACAAAAGAGTCTCAGGGGTGGTATTAAGGGAACAGCGGGAGTCGATGAGTAAACCTGTGGCTCCGACCCTAGCAATATATGATGGCCAAGTACTACCGGCTGCTCTATATGGTTCTGAGTTATGGGGGTTTGAGAACATAACGGAGCTAGCCACATCGGAAAATAAATTCATGCGAGATCTGGTGGCCCTCCCAGTCTCCATCCCGCTAATTCCGCTGCGGCTAGACCTGGGTAGGCGCACCCTTAAAGAGAAAGTACGGTTGCGCCCACTTCTCTTCTAGGTGCGACTAAGAAGGACCAAGGAGCTACATAATTATGCTGCGGCCCTAGATGAACTTATCTTGCTCAACACAGGTAATACAATTAAGTGGCTGTGCAACCTGAGACAGCTGGTGGCGCAACTGGGCCTAAGTGAATCATGGATGAGCCAAACCCCGCCCCCTAAGGCAGTGATTAAGAAACTCTATTGGGACTGGGTACAGGAAACGACCATACGTAGGAGTGAAGGGGGGACCATCTCCCAGCGATTTCTGGAGATCAAATGGACAAGAAAATTGGAACCCTTCCTTGAATTTATGGAGAAACCCTTGGACAGAGCACTCTACCTCAAATTCAGGCACGGGACTTTGCCGGTGAATGACTTTTTTTCTGTGTGGAAATGTAAAGGTGCTCTCCCTAAATCATGCCCTGGCATTGCAGCCCCTGATGAGTCAGTAGCGCATTTCTTGTTTGCCAGCCCGGCTTATAGGGTCGCAAGGAAAATATGGTTAAAACCGCTATGCATGGGGCTGGGCCTCAGATGTCATAAAATGGCCCTCCGGGTCCTCCGTACTGACACATCCTCTACTGCTATGGTGTGTGGGGTAGCCAAATTTCTGGGTAGTGCATGGCAGACCCGTACCAGGAGGGCCAAGCGTCTCGCTCATCTATCCTAACCGACGGACAGCATTAGGGCATGAAGTGCTTTTTACGTTTTTTAAATAACCAGCTTTGAGCTTGATTTTAGAAAATTTTACTGAATAGTATATGAGGATGTTTGTAAATATGAGTGTTGTGCCCCTACTCTTTTATTTTTTTTATGTACTGTATAAACTGTGTACTTTTATGATGATGAATTTTCCATCAAATAAAGTAAATACAACAACAACATTGACCCTTGAGGGCACTTAGACGGATGGCTGAAACATGTTGACCACATTAAGGATAATTGGGATCAAATGAAGTCCCACATGTATCCAATGTGGGTAAAAAATCCTAGGCCATCAGCTAAGTACATGAACAATTAGTCTAGAACCAGTGGAGAAAAGAAGTGTTGAATATGAAATGTATATTAAAAAATATATATTTAATTAACATAGATAAAAATCATATAGAGACTCAAACACATAAGTCAAACTATATGATACGGTAAAAATATGGTTCATACAAAAACAACAACAGACTTCAAACACAATAAGTACACAGCATATAAATCATACTAGCATATAGATCAAACAAGTTACAATAAAAATAATACATTCAAAATTATTAATGACATGTAAGGTGCTGAAGAATTATTTATAAAAACTCGACGCGCGTTTCGGCAGAAAAAACGCCTTCCTCAGGAGTCACAGATGAAACTCTGAAAGAACATTTTTTTAAAAAGAAAGATATAGATCAGATCACAAGTTTTATTTAGCATGACTTATACAGATTACTAACTATACTTAAATGTTACACAAATCAAATTCGAAAAACTTTTACTACCTAGCAGGTCTAGACTTTAAATTTGGTCACTTATTGTCATATGATAGACCAATATTTACATCAAAGTAGTACAGTACTTAACTAAACAATAAACGACTGATCAAAATTCATATAGGGTGCACTATTCATATAAGGTGCAGTTTTACTTCTTCATATCATGTAGGGATGTTTCTAAATAAATCCTACACGAAGAAGGTAATAATAATAGACTTATCTTAATCTTAGTATGGTACATAATAGTACATATAAATAAACTTACATTGGCAGTATTGTATTTCACTTCAGTACAACAGACATTTGATGATAACTTCTTGAATAGTCAGAGCCGCTTGATAAAGGCTAATTCCTGATCAAATAAAATATACAATCATGAACATGGTATATGAAGACTAATAATGTCACTTTGAGCACAGAGAGCCACACAGATTCTGAATACGGTCGGTCTACTTGAATTCATAAGGTAAATATTGAGACCGGAAGAAACTGGAGGTGCTACTAGGGCAGCTAGATGAGAACGGGCATCCCAAGGGGTGAACCTAATATAATTTAGAAAAATCCCATTATAAATAAATATGGTGAGGGGGGTGATATGAGTTCACAGTGACTTGTCTACAATTGAAGACCAACCATTTAAAAAGGATGTATTTGACTTATTGCGCCATTTGTAGGAAACAGATATAAGGTTGAGAACCTGTGTAATTTAGTTACATAA
The DNA here is from genome assembly GCF_964263255.1 of Lissotriton vulgaris. Lineage (NCBI taxonomy): Eukaryota > Metazoa > Chordata > Amphibia > Caudata > Salamandridae > Lissotriton > Lissotriton vulgaris. The sequence continues at coordinate 541,065,967 of NC_141695.1, read as the reverse complement.
TCATTATACTTTAACAGATGAAGCGCATAAATTAAGACAATGCACCGACCATTATAGTACAAGTAAATGGTAACCTAATAAAGAAGATAACGTCCAAGAATTGAGTTTTCCTGAGTAGCTGAATACTACTATTAGACTCTAGACGTGAGAGAAGAAATAATATGGTCATAAATTTAACTGGTATGATATGTAGTAGTCATATAGAATATGGAGACACGTTGATTGCTAACACGGTAGTGGTGCAAAATGCAACAGGATAAACCTATAAAGGTGTGAGAAAGAAGGGGGGGGGGGAAAGAAGAATAGGGAAGTAAGGAGAGTGGAGTGTCAGCAGATGACGCTCATGAGATAGCGCAACCAGCGACGCATATAATGTGCTGCAAGAGTGGCTAGCAAATCAGTCATAATTTTAAACAAAATAATTACCTAGTATCTTCAGATGTGGGTTCTAAACCCATATGGTTAGAGCTACGTCAATAGGTGAAGACGTCTGGCTGTTACCACAAATTCATGGCTGCAATAGAAGATGAACAACAGATACCTTAAATCGATAGGAGGCTAGTTGGACTATACTGAAGGACACTCACCAGCAGAAGGCTTATGTGAGAAATAATAATCCAGTATCACAACAGGTATAGACTAGACATGTACCTTAAAATATATAAGTGGGGCTTCTTAGTTCGTAATATCTATTCACTCCTTAATCGAAAAAAGCGTCTGGATGCGGTGGATAAATTGTAACTGTAAAAAAAGGAGTTACTACGTAAATGACATGAAAGCAAGTTGGGAATAGATCTACGATCGCCAGTACACAGGCGGTATGTGTGGCGGCAGGGGATAGTGACTAGCAATCGTAAGTTCATACCTTTAAAACGAGAAAAATCTTGTGAAACGCAAGATGGTGCTGTTCCAGGGGATATATTATAGCTGTAATAAAAAGAAATACTATGTAACTAGTATGAAAGCGAGTCGGGAATAGCTGCATGATCGCCAGCACACAGGTGGTATGTGTAGCGGCAGGAGACAGTGACTAGCACTCGTAAATTCTTACCTTCGAACGAGAAATATCTCGTGAGCAGCAAGATGGTGCTGTTCCAGGAGAAAAAATGTTGTTCAAATACTTCGCCAGCCGAAAGGGTGGACGTTGTAGTGACGGCAGCTATTTAAAGCCTAAAAACGGCGCGAAATTACGAAGTCCGATAATTAGTTATTGGAAAGTGAAAACGGACTATTACAACCATGATCGTGAACAGAAAACCCATTACAAGATGGCGCTCATAGGTGGATAGTAGAGCGCAATGAATACTATAACTGCAAAAAACGAAAAACGGGTACTACTTGCATGAGCGAAAATTATACTGTTAAATTGGCATACACAATAGAGCCCATAGTCCATGTATAGATCTATGCTAAAGATTGAATATAGCGAACAAGGAAAGACAAATATGTCTATCTTCTAATGTCAAAAAGTCTTTCCAATTCCTAAAAGTCCAGATTGGTTACCGTGATGTATACTTATTATGCTTATTATAAGAGCAATATCAGGTTCAGTATCGTATAAAGAAGATTATCATTTAATTAGTTCCAATCAGGGCAACTAATATCAGAAATGTTAACCGTAGCTATAACTGAAAAGTTTGTCCCACATGTATCCACCACTGTTTTTAAAATTTGACCAGGACCGCCAGCATTAAAATCGCTATTTGTGGTAGGAGTTCCTGAGACAATTTTAAAATCTTATCTCTCTGGTTAACTTTTCAGTTGTTTATGAATGTCAATTTGGCTACTGGGGAATATTTTATCTTCCTTATTCGTCATCTTACCAGCCTTCAACTCTTTCTTTATTCCCCTTCTTTCTTCTATCTCTACCTCACCTATTCATTGCCTTTTTGCTGTCTATTTTTTCCAGGTTACCTCCCACCTCCTACTTTTTTCTTTTGTTATGGCCTTATTTCCTCTTTTACTTTTGTCTCTCCTCTGAAATGTCTCTTTAGCCTCAGGTATTCAATATTTCAATACTTCCAGGTTTGGTGTTTTCTAATGGTGAACACTGGCAGCAGCAGCGCCGATTTTCGCTCGCCACGCTGCGTAACTTCGGAATGGGAAAGCGCAGCATTGAAGAGAGGGTGACGGAGGAGGCAAAGTTTCTTGTGGAGTTCTTTGAAAGCAAAAAAGGTAATTTCTAACTAGATTCCTGTCAGTCATTCCATGCTCCTTTTATTTACCAGATCTACACTGCCTTTCTGTTTATCACGTTTCAGGTTTTACTTGTCTCGCTCCTTTAATGTCCTCTGCCTCCTTCCTTACCTATCCATATATATTCCCTTTATCCACCTTCCTCCGAGTTGAATGTTCGCCACTTCACTCACTCGTAATTGATATTTGAGAACTTATATATTTCACACTCCTGGCCACCTCCTAGAAACCAGGAAAAAGAGCCCAGGACACAGAGCCCCTTTGTTTGAAACGGGAATTCGAGTTATATGTTCATTTTATTATTCATCATACAAACCATCACCTAGTCCCTGCAGCCCTATGCTTCTCACATCAATAAGTAAAAACACACACTGTGCATCTGGAGCAGCAACTTTCTGAATGGTTCCTGGCTCCCATAATCTTATGTTAGAGGGCTGTGGATGTTAGTCAGCATTTGCAAAGCTTTTGTAATAAATTGACTTTTGACAGTTTTTAGTGATGCTGTATAGCATCACCAATTCTATGAGGTATGGCTAAAGAAGAATATGAAAAGGCTATGATGTAACTGGCCGCTTCAAGTTATAGGCATGTATGCCCCCATAAAATGGCGCAGATACTTTTATCTCCTTTTTATGTATTGATCTTGAGAGAGCGCAATTTGAATAAAACGTATATCCGAGTCATATTTAGAAGCATATTGTATAAACGTAAGAATGAAATGTATATCGAACGTGAAGTTGACGCTTATAGTATAAAGTTAACAGATGTGACCAAAGTAATATAGGAAATGTAACTGTATTCACTTTAGAATGTATTAGATTTAGAAGGCCCGTATACGTAGTGGGCTAATGTAGAAATGCTCAAGAACAGAAGAACGTGCAAAGTAGAATTCATGTACGTGTGTAACTTTAAAATGCAGAAACGGCGAGAAATGTAACATGGAGAAATGTGCAGAGAGCATATATATAACGATGTAACAATGAGAATATAAAGTTATATTCTATGTAATTTGTATTCTATGTAAAATGTATTCACATATAAGCAAAGGATTTGCTAAATGCGATCATATATAAATGTATGTTAAAGGTTATACTGAGTAGAAGAAGTTTGTAGGAATGTTAGAAGAGTTTTAGGTCATTTGTGATTATAACCTGACTGACCAAGGGTTCGCAGGAGTGTAGTCTGCTGTTGGTAATTTAGAGGGCTCACAGGAGTCGTGAATAGCCTTCACTTGAATGTGAGAGCCAAAGAGTCTAGTTCTTGTTAGATTTAAGGTGACAAATGTCGGACGAAGTTTATTGCCTAAACATGAGAGGAGACGAGTGGAATTTGAGTCTTGTTTTGAAATGACCATTCACAAGACCAAGAAAGGTTACATACATAGTCGTAAAGAGTAAAGTTCTGATAAGGTGATAGATTTTGCTCCGAAAGTGTCAAAGGTAAAGTCGAATGAAGTCACCAGCAGGAAGACGAAGATGGCGTCTAAGGAGAAAGGTCAACTTAACGGACGACGCGAAGAGACGAAGCCATGGAAAGAGCCAGAAAATGACATCATGGGGGAAAGTCCGTGGTGGGCGTCGAAGGGGCGTTCCACCCACACTGTGATTGTGTATTTTAGGGACAGCACCCCGGGGAGAAGATAGCGAGAGCGAAAGCGAATTGCTCAGAGCGAAGGCAAGTTAGAAAGAGCAGATGACTTGAGCAGATGCGCTGAGAGAGATCAGAGCGCAAGGGAGCAGTAGGCCGAGGACCCTTAGAGATCGGATGGGTAGGCAGAGAGGGTACTGCTTCTTAAACTTAAGTTACCTTTAGAGGCTAAGAGAGTTTGAACTTCTTAGGGAGTCAAACTGCTGACACCTTTTTAGGGTACTAGAAACTTGCTAAGTAGGGATGTCACTTAGTATAGAGTAGGGACAGATTTAACTTGATTATTTTTCTCTTTCTGTAGATGACGCAGAAGAACCACTTCATATCGATGCTTTTTAATTTGCTGATTTTGGAACTGATTTTAATTGTATTCGTTTGTAGACTGAGGTTCTTTAGGGAATATATGTTCCTTCTAGTTCCTGTATATTTGATGAATTTGATCCTGAGAGGATTGTATTTGCAACTTTTCTTAATTTTATATTAAAACTTTTAAACTTTATCAGTTGTAAGTGGTTCTTCAGAGTGGCGTCAGTTAATGGGGTTTATCTAACCTATGCGGGGGTTGTCTTTTACTCAATGACAGACAACAAGCGATCCAAAATTGACGAATGAGATAAGTTATCAGATTGATCATAAAAGATATTAAAATCTCATTCCCCGCAGTTGGTAGCAGAGAAAGATGGTTTTCTTCTTGAGGAAGACAACCTAGGTCAGGTTTAGTTTACCCCAAGATCCCTAGTCATCGACGACCAGAAGAAGAATCCCTGCCGAAGACGGTGCTGACGGTGCGTCGGGAGAAAAGCAGCAGAGTCGGTCGAGAGTGAGTATAAGGGTCATGCGTTGTAAGATTGCGGTGTTTTATGTTGTTCCTGTGCTGTAATGTCAAGCGGAGTTGAATGCCTGTAGTGTGATTGAGGGAAGGTTGTGAGCGCGCGCAACCGGATAAAATCTTATGTCCAGAGAGGGCTTAAGTGGTTCGGGTGTATCGAACACCCAGAGTAATTTGTCTACCATTTAAAGGGGGTCATGAGGTACCATTGATCGCCCGCAGACCGATGATAGGGGGAGCGTTTGAGTGAGTGTATGAGTAACGGACGCTGGTCGTACGTTTACTGTGTGTAAGTAACCTATCAGTTAAGGTGAGCGTCTGACCGTAAGAGGAAGACGTTTCGCCAGTTGAGGTGACAATTACAGTTAGACTGTGGCCGTACAGTCAGAGAAAAGTGATCGCTTGGACGGAAGTAGTCATTTTTCGGCGTATGAATGAAACGCATGTAAGACCGCGAGACGAGTTGAGAAACGAAGGAAACTGCTGCAGAGGGGACGAGTGACGTCAGCGTAGAGTCGCGCTGAGATTGGTCGGTTGACGTAGAACCGCACTGGGATAGGCTGATTAGCGAGAGTCGTACAGGGATTGGTGGTTGTCATCGGGACATAAACAAGGAAGAGAATTAATAAGAGAAAATCGTAGATTATCAAAAATGAAGTGCTTTAAGGGTTTAAGAAAAATCTTTAGGAGGAATAGAAGAAACTTATATGCTCGAGAAGAAGCTCCACCAGAAGGCACACCAGCTTATCATATGGCAGTAAATGTAGGCTTACACTCGATAATGTGGATCTCCGAGTGGAATAGGCTAACGGAAGGGGAAAAGGAACTGACGTTTCCGAGATTCGGAACATTTAAGCTAGACGTATTGAACCAACTGAAAGCGGTAATGCTTGCAACAAGACCTCTACTGAGGCCAACACAATTCGAAGCACTTAGTGCATGGTTTAGAGCAGCACACGAAAAGAGCGTAAAGAGGCGCCAAGAAAGAGTGAGACGATCAGTAAAGGCAGTGCAGGATGCCAAATGGGATGAGGAAGCTAAGAAATGGAGAGTGCAAAAGATAGAAGCAGACAAACTGTTCACCATGATAGAAGCTACGGGAGAAAAGAAACCTCTAGAAGAAGATGAGGACAGCGAGACAGAGGAGGATCTGATAGAGAGGCTATTAACAGATAGACCACCTCCGTACAACAGCGAAACCGCAAGTCCCGTACTACAGCAAGAGGACGGAGCTAGATGGGGAGAATATAAATCGATCCCAGTAACAGAGTGGGATACCAAGAAAGATGAGGAAGTACTTCAATCTAGTTCCGAACAGAGAGTAGTGGGAAGATTCGTGGTCCAGAAGGTGCCAGAAACGCAACATGCAAGATCGTATCAAATGCCAGACGCTCTACAAGTACCTGTTACCATAGGCCCTATAGTGTCAATCTACAACCCAGAGGGGGTCCAGCAGGAGGAGCAGGCACGATGGGACAGGGAAAGGGCAGAGATGGAGAATAGGAATAACACGATAAATCCTCAGAGGCAGATACTAGCACCAGTGAGTCGGAGTACCCCATTAGATTCCGCAACGGGTCCTTGGATAGAACAAGGGGGTCAAAGAGGATCAATGGATTTGAGGGGACCTAAACCAAAATCCTATAAGGAATTAAGGGAATATCTGAAAGAATGGGATACTGCCGAAGAGGCTCGGATTAAAAGTTTAGAAACAGGAGCAGAGTGGAGAGACCAGGATAACAGGATCCTCTCTCATTGTGGAGCTGGCGAAAGCAGCCCGGAGTGGGAGAGAGGGAGTCAAGGAAGCAGGGGAGATACTTGCCCCACTACCAGTGGCAATAGGCAAACGTGCAACGACAGGAGTACAGGGTGTGGCGAAGTGCCTCGCGTCACCTTTAGTGAGGGAGAACGAAGGACGCAGGAGTACCGAAACACTTTCAGATGCACACACCATGCTCCGGATGAAAATGTGCAACATTGGAATCACGGGAACATGGAGAGTCGTGAAACGTCTCGACATGCCTCCGGTGATCACGAACGAGATCGCGGGAGCATGGAGAGCCATGAAGGACCTTATCGTTTGTTGAGTGACACCAGACAGCAAGCGAGTTATAGTGGTTTAGAACAGCACAGAGGATCCTATCTCGTATCTGGGGAAACCGAGTCGAAAAGACGGAATGTAGGGTTGAGGGATGGAGCATTGTTCCACCACACCCCAAGGAAAGATGGAAAGGCTTGGGATCTAGAGAGGTGGGAACAAAGAGATGGAAGAAAAATTCCTCATAACTCACCTGTGCTTAGGCGTAGGGCGCATAGTGGAGGTGAGAGGGATGTAAGAGAACAACCTAGGACTGACGTACTGAGAGCTGAAATAAAAGCAAGACGCATAGATGTAATGAGTTTAAAATCAGACTTAGATGAAATAATTGACGGCACAGTGGCATTCGAGAGGTTAGAGCTGTACGCACCAGATGAGATACTGTTCTTATCTAAAGACGTTACTCGGAAAGCGAGAGCAGCTCATGAGAAGTTATCTGAATTGGCAGAAAAGTACATGATAGACATATCACGAACTAAGGCCTTACAGGCCAACCATAGGCTGAATTGCACGGATCAAGATCTAGATGAGCGCAGAACGATTGGGCTAAGAGTACACATAAGGGAATTGGTAATGTGTATTAGGATATGGAGAGATCTGGATAGATGGGAGGAGAGATGGTCCAAGAAGGGATCTGTCAGACGGAGTACACTTGTGAAGTCCCAGGATACAGACTTAATGCGAATGGAAGCTTTCCCTTTGCGAGAAATCGCGAACGGAAACTACGTGCATGTACCATGGAGTAGGGGGGATTTAGCGGCATTCACTAATTCCTTCCCGAAGCTTAGAGAAAATCCCATAGAGTGGTACAAGCAGGTAGAGAGATTCGTGAAAATCTCTAAGGTACTGTGGATCGATTTGAACACTTTGTTCGATATCGTGGTACCCGGAGATTTGTGGACGGCATGCAAACTTAGTATTGAATGGCCCGCTTGTGAGCCTCCGAGGAATGCACAGACAGGCGGTCCATCAGACAGAGTCATGGAAAAATACGAGAGAGTAATAACATGGCTAAAAGAGAAAGTGCCGGTGCAAGACATAGACTGGGTTAAGATAGATCGAACAACTCAGGAGCCTAAAGAGACAGTTCACAAGTTTTATGAGAGGTTACTGAAAGCATTCAAGCAGTACAGTGGATTAGACGTAATGGATCCTAAGGACATAGGACAGTTTGTGTCAAAGTTTGTTCTCGGATTGAGACCAGACATAAGCCTGATGATTCAACAGCATTTAATTTGCTGGCAGAACAAACCTTTGGATGAGATTCTGAGGTATGCAAGATACTGTAGCGATGAGATAGATTCGAAGGCAAAGAAGCTCAAGGAGAAGCTGATGTTAGTACAGATGCAATCAGCTGGAAAGGGTGGACAGCGACAATAGGGAATAGGAACGCCAGCAAAGAAACAGAATAATCAGAGCAGAGATGAGGAAGAAAGACCGAGACCGAGAATAGATATCGCAACACTGAAAAGGACAACCAGGTGTCATCAGTGTAATGAGGTGGGACATTGGAGACGCGAGTGTCCGTACAATGTCGAGACAGGCGAATTAGAACAGGAGGAGGAAGAGGTACAGAACAACGTGGTTAAGGGAGCAACAGTCCCGAAGGGAAAGTTTATCAAAGGGGGGACTCAGACTCCTCGAGCCCCGTTTCCTCAACCGCCTCGCATTGCAAATGGAGGGAAAACCTATAGACAAATGCCATTGTTCGTAGGAGGAGAAGAATGCTACTACGTTGATCCTCTTACAGGGCAACGAGTGAATAGGGAAGAAGACTGTACTCTAGGAGCAGCCCTGGAAGTAGATCAGAGAGGACCATACGTAGAGGCTGAAGTAGCTGGATGTCCTACGACCTTTTTGGTGGATACGGGAGCCACTAGATCCACGTTGAGATCAGCGGTAGTCCCAGGTCTGCCGATATCAGGAGAGATGATTCAGGTGGTAGGAGTCGCAAACAAGAGGATGACGAATCCTCTGACGGAACCAGTGTCAGTGAAGATAGGGAATTACAGTGACAAACACCAGTTTGTGATCTGTGATTCTAGCCCGGTGTGTTTGCTAGGAAGAGATCTGTTGTGTAAACTGAATTGCACAATACATTGCACACCTGAAGGAGTAGAAGTGCAGACCAACGATGAAGATGCCGATTTCAAGGTTGTGAACTCGCAGGAATGCGTGGAACTATATCCTACCTTAACAGTGGAGGAGCTTCCACAAGACTTGAGGGAGAAAGTGTCAGCTGAGGTGTGGGATTTTACTGGAGAAGAAATAGGATTGATCAAGGGGGTAGAACCAGTAAAAATCATGGTAAGACTCAATGCCGAGTACCCAAGAACACCACAATACAAGTTGACACCGGAGACGATTGCAGGAATAAAGCTTGTGATCGAATCCATGATTAAACCGGGAATACTGAAGGAGATCGTGGGTAGTCCATGTAACTCCCCGATTATGGGTTTGCAGAAGCCTAGTGGAAAATACAGAATAGTGCAGGATCTTCGAAAGATTAATAATATTGTTGTCTCATGTTGTCCAGTGGTACCGAATCCATCAGTGATATTATTTCAGATACCGTTCCAAGCTGAATGGTTTACAGTGATAGATTTGTGCCAGGCTTTCTTTTCGATTCCTTTAGATGAAGATAGCCAGTATCTTTTCGCTTTTAAGCTGGAAGATCGCGTTTTAACATGGTGTCGTATCCCTCGGGGGTATACAGAAAGCCCATCGATTTTTAACCAGCTACTGAAGAAAAATCTTGAAAGTCTAGTACTGCCCAAGAATTCGGTTCTGGTCCAGTACATAGACGACCTCCTAGTTGCGTCAGAAACTGAGGAAGCTTGCAGAGTAGACACCATCACCTTACTAAATCACTTGGCCGAGAACGGGCATAAGGTGTCTCCAAGTAAATTGCAATATTGTCTTACCGAAGTGCAATACTTGGGCCACAGGATTGAAAAGGGGAAACGGAAGGTGTCCCCGGACAGAATAGAGGCGATTATGAAAATGAACGCGCCTAAAACACAGAGAGAAGTCAGGATGTTTTTAGGCATGGTCGGTTATTGTCGACAGTGGATAACCAACTTCTCACTGAAGGCAAAGCCGTTATTACAACTGACGCACAAAGGAGTGAGTGATCCGGTACCATGGGACAAAGATTGTTTGATGGCGTTTTTGCAGCTGAGGGAGGACTTATGTCGCGCCCCGGCTTTAGGAATGCCGGATTACACAAAACCATTTTTGCTTTACTGCTGCGAAAGAGAGGGATGCGCTTTAGCAGTTTTGGCCCAGATTCATGGAGATGCGCGTAGGCCAGTAGCGTATTTTTCGGCTACATTAGATCCAGTAGCCGCAGCGTTGCCCGGATGTCTCAAATCCGTTGCTGCAACGGGTGTCAGCATTGAAAGATCTGAAAGCGTGGTAATGGGACATCAGTTAGTGGTGTATGTACCGCATTCTGTAGAATTGTTAATGACCAGGACTAAGACTCAGCATCTGACGAATAGCAGGCTCACACGCTACGGGCAGGTCATATTGGCTGCCGAGAATGTGACCCTAAAGAGATGCTCCGTCTTGAATCCTGCAACTTTGATGCCACTTCCAAATGATGTGGATGATGAAATTTGTACAGATCATGATTGCCTTGATGTGACTGAACTATGCACCAAACCGAGACCAGATATCGTAGATGAGCCATTGACTGACCCCGATGAAATTTTCTTTGTTGATGGTTCATGCGTAAGAGACGATATCGGTCAGCTGAGAGCAGCTTATGCAGTTTGTACAATTACCAGAGTTGTAGAAGCCGCTTGCCTGGAAGGAGTACACTCCGCTCAGGTAGCTGAAATTATTGCTTTGACACGTGCCTGTTTAGCAGGTAACAAAATTCGAGTCACCATATACACCGATAGCCAGTATGGTTTCGGGGTAGTTCACGATTACGGGCAGTTATGGTCTCAAAGAGGTTACATGACCTCCTCGGGTTCTCCCATTAGGAATGGAGAATTCGTGAGACTCTTGTTAGAGGCATTGCAAGGCCCGACAGCCATTGCAGTTGTCAAATGTGCTGCGCATACGAAAAACGTAGATTTTGTGTCACAAGGTAACCGCTATGCGGATGAAGTAGCGCGTTACTGCGCAGAACAGGGATATTCTCACACTGATGTGAAAGTGGGGGGAATCCAAGAAAGAATTGAATTGACAATGTTGTTAGACACTGTAGATACGTGGGATGAGCTAAGGAGTGTTCAGGAGAATGCACCAGATGATGAGAAAAAGAGTTGGGAAACAGCTGGTTGTACTAGAAGCGAGATGAACTTTTGGATCTCTGCCGATGGGAGAGCAGTTTTACCAAATGAACTTGTTAGTCCAATGGCAAGGAAATTGCATGGATCAGCACACATAGGTAGAGATGCTATGGTGAGAGTGTTTAGACAAACATGGTTTAATCCTAAGTTTAGAGTAGCGGCAGAAGCAGTATGTCAGCGATGTGCGATCTGTCAGCAACTAAACGTAGGAAAGAGAACACCAGTCACATTGAGTCACATTGGGAGGTCTGGGGGGCCTTTCAATAGGGTGCAGCTTGATTTCATAGAAATGCCTAAATGCAACAGACTCAGATACATTTTAGTGATTGTCTGTATATTTTCTAGATGGGTTGAAGCTTACCCTACACGTAGGTGCGATACACTTACAGTAGCAAAACTGTTACTTAGAGAGTTAATACCGAGGTTTGGGGTGCCATCCTCTTTGGAATCGGACAGAGGAACTCATTTCAACAGCGAAATAGTGAAGATGCTATGCTCAGCTTTGAGTATCGATCAGAAGCTCCATTGCAGTTATCGACCAGAAGCTTCAGGGATTGTAGAGCAAATCAATAGCACAATTAAGTCCAGACTTGCCAAAGTTTGTTCATCAACATCCCTGAGTTGGCCAGACGCACTACCAGTGGTTCTTATGAGCATACGTAGCACACCAGATAGAAAAACAGGTCTCTCTCCACATGAAGTGCTAATGGGGAGAGCTATGAGATTGCCATCGGTTCCGACTGCAGCGTTATTGAACATCACAGACGACTTGATCTTGGACTACTGCAAGGGACTATCTGATGCCATTAATTCTGTGTCCCTCCAGGTCCAGGCTGCAGAGGTTCCACCAGCACAAGATTTGTGCCATGACCTGAGTCCGGGGGACTGGGTTTTGGTGAAAAAGCATGTCAGGAAGAACTGCTTAGACGTGCGCTGGCGAGGACCATTTCAAGTCCTACTTGTTACGAACACTGCAGTGAAGTGTGGAGGCCTGCCAAATTGGATACATGCTTCACACACTCGAAGAGTGCCAACACCTCTAGAAGAAACAGCTCCTCTCTCGGATGAGAATCCAGCGGAAAGCGGAGAAGCCATAGAGGGGGAAAGCCAAGCTGTAGAGGTGATCGAAGAGGCTGAGATTGTGTCGGAACAGGCCGACGAAGGTCAGGACACTAGTGAGACCGAAGTCGCCTCAGGAGAAGAAAGTAACTGGGAGATTGAATCAGATACTGAACAAGCTGAGAGTGACCAAGAGACAAGTCCCAGAACAAGGAGCAGGAGGACAAGGAGTGACGAAGCTAGTTGGCCAGAGAGAAGAAGGAGGCCAAGCTTAAAGGCACAACAGGAGAAAACTCTTGTCCCGATCGCTGAAGAGTCAGATCAAGAAGAGGAAACTACAGACTCAGGCACTGAGAGTCCAAGAAGATCGAGAAGGGTACGTGTGCCCTGCCGAAGGTACGCCACCCCAGAGTGGACTTATCTAGCAGATGTCTTGGGGACAGAAATCTGGGAGAGTGAAGAACGTGAAAGTAATCGATCTCAATCCATTTGTGGCAGTGGAGATATGGATGTTGACTCCTGGACTCGAGACTGAGGGATTACTGACTTTCACACTTCCCATACCCCCATACTTGAGTCAGATTAAAGAGCTAGTACTAAACAGATTACAATTTCCAACATTTGGTCATCAAATTCCGGAAGAAGAAGAAAAAGTCATTCGGTTTGAATTATTGGAACTTGTTGCGAGAGCTGCAGGTACGAGAATAATTGTTGTTGTATAAAGACTTTTTGTATATAAGCTATAAAGAAGAAGATAACCTAGCGCCGAGTGGAAAGAAGAATAAAATTAGGGATTACTTTTAGAGGACGGAGAAGGGTTAGGGTTGTCTGTTGTTAAAGATAAAAAGACATTGTTGCGAAAGAGACTTTGTTGATAAAGAGCACTTTACAAACTGAGAAGAAAATAAAGTAAATAAAGCAAAGACTGGAAAGGAAAAGAAAACTTTTTCGCAAAAGAAGGAGCTACGCTGTTTGACAACATGGAGAACGGCAACCCAAACCGAAAAGCTAAATGCATAATAGGTACACTTATAGCAGTGGTAATTTTTCTCATAATTACAGTAGTGACAATATCATACATAATAGGACATGAAACTGATAAAGCAATATCAGATGTTAAGCCTGTAATGACTTTGAAACCTGCTCTTGATGGGAAGAAGGAGGAGAGCAATGTTATTCGTGAAAAAGTGTTACTGGCAGATGAAGCTCGTAGATTACATGTAGACGAGTCACAGGGAAACTTTAGGTCAAATGCATATGCCAAACTATTATATGAGTATATCGATGCCATGGAGGCCAAAGATTGCTATGTATGTATGCAATTGCCGGCTTCTGTAGACAAGGGCATTAGATATCATCATCTCCCACTGACTTATGGGATAACATGTAGTTTACTGCTTAGTATATTTTATGGTAGAGAAGGGTTCGAGTACTACTTTTCAAATTATGATTCGGTACTGCCTGAAGTTCCGAATTATAAACAAATGAATAAGTGGGACTATTATAAAAAGGAGGATAGACTAGCCAAGTTCTTTCTTCCTTGGGATACATTAGATACATCATACGCACGCAGAAATAATCTGACTTGCAAAGTGTCAGAGATTGAGAAAAAGTTCATAGCACAAGTAGATGACCGATACAGAAGGCAGAAGATTTAAAAAATGTCAGGACAGTGGAGAACTGATTGGACCGAAGAAGAGAAGGCACATAAAAAGAAAGGGAGCAATGGTCCAATAGCATTGGATAGAACGCAGAAAGGAAAGTTATGTTTAACTCGAAGCAAGACATATTATGAGAGTGTATTTGTAGGTGAAGTAAATTGCGAACATGCTTTTCGATTAGAGTACTACACGAAAGATTTCATGAAGGAGATGCAAGTGATTCCTAATGTATATTTTGTATGCGGAAGAAATGCCTATGTAAGACTGCCTGACAATTGGTATGGTTCGTGTTACTTGGCAATTGTCTTCCCCAAAATATATCATGCAAAGGATTTAGCGATCATAGAAGGAAAGGCTTCGACAAGAACGAAAAGAGAAGTAGGAGATGCAGAAGTAGTAGGAGACGTATTTGGAGCGATGTTTCCTATGTTAGGTTTAATACTTAACGATGTTAAGATCAGGAGACTAGCTACAGTCGTAGATAGATTATCTGCAAGTACTGCAAGGTCATTAATGTTAATAGAAGGTGAGATGCAATCGATTAGAGCAATGGTTCTTCAGAATCGACTTGCTCTTGATGTGCTATTAGCAAAAGAAGGCGGAGTTTGCAAGGCTTTGAAGGTCCAGGAATGTTGTACTTATATTCCTGATAATTCAAAACCACTTGAGAAGGTCATAAGAAACATTACACAGATTCATCAAGAAATCGAAGATTTGACAAAAGTAAATGTTTGGGAAAAAGTAGGTCATGGAGTAGTGAAGGTTGGAAGTTGGTTTGCCAACCTTGGTAAAAGCATAGTATGGTATATATTAAAACCCGTATTAATAGTATTAATTTGTATAATCACATTGTTAGGATTTGTGAAACTATATAAATGGTATAGGACGAACCGGTTACGAAGATCTATGAGAGAACAAGAAAGGAGATTAGCTGCTTTACAAGATCAACAGTATAAAAGTTTGAGAGCACTTGAAATGATGAAAAGAGGAAATGATGTAACTAGTTCTGTTTAAAGGTGCTATTCAAATTGTATTTAGTGATGACTCCTAAAAAGTCATCAAAGGGGGGAACTGAGAGAGCGCAATTTGAATAAAACGTATATCCGAGTCATATTTAGAAGCATATTGTATAAACGTAAGAATGAAATGTATATCGAACGTGAAGTTGACGCTTATAGTATAAAGTTAACAGATGTGACCAAAGTAATATAGGAAATGTAACTGAATTCACTTTAGAATGTATTAGATTTAGAAGGCCCGTATACGTAGTGGGCTAATGTAGAAATGTGTAGAAATGCTCAAGAACAGAAGAACGTGCAAAGTAGAATTCATGTACGTGTGTAACTTTAAAATGCAGAAACTGCGAGAAATGTAACATGGAGAAATGTGCAGAGAGCATATATATAACGATGTAACAATGAGAATATAAAGTTATATTCTATGTAATTTGTATTCTATGTAAAATGTATTCACATATAAGCAAAGGATTTGCTAAATGCGATCATATATAAATGTATGTTAAAGGTTATACTGAGTAGAAGAAGTTTGTAGGAATGTTAGAAGAGTTTTAGGTCATTTGTGATTATAACCTGACTGACCAAGGGTTCGCAGGAGTGTAGTCTGCTGTTGGTAATTTAGAGGGCTCACAGGAGTCGTGAATAGCCTTCACTTGAATGTGAGAGCCAAAGAGTCTAGTTCTTGTTAGATTTAAGGTGACAAATGTCGGACGAAGTTTATTGCCTAAACATGAGAGGAGACGAGTGGAATTTGAGTCTTGTTTTGAAATGACCATTCACAAGACCAAGAAAGGTTACATACATAGTCGTAAAGAGTAAAGTTCTGATAAGGTGATAGATTTTGCTCCGAAAGTGTCAAAGGTAAAGTCGAATGAAGTCACCAGCAGGAAGACGAAGATGGCGTCTAAGGAGAAAGGTCAACTTAACGGACGACGCGAAGAGACGAAGCCATGGAAAGAGCCAGAAAATGACATCATGGGGGAAAGTCCGTGGTGGGCGTCGAAGGGGCGTTCCACCCACACTGTGATTGTGTATTTTAGGGACAGCACCCCGGGGAGAAGATAGCGAGAGCGAAAGCGAATTGCTCAGAGCGAAGGCAAGTTAGAAAGAGCAGATGACTTGAGCAGATGCGCTGAGAGAGATCAGAGCGCAAGGGAGCAGTAGGCCGAGGACCCTTAGAGATCGGATGGGTAGGCAGAGAGGGTACTGCTTCTTAAACTTAAGTTACCTTTAGAGGCTAAGAGAGTTTGAACTTCTTAGGGAGTCAAACTGCTGACACCTTTTTAGGGTACTAGAAACTTGCTAAGTAGGGATGTCACTTAGTATAGAGTAGGGACAGATTTAACTTGATTATTTTTCTCTTTCTGTAGATGACGCAGAAGAACCACTTCATATCGATGCTTTTTAATTTGCTGATTTTGGAACTGATTTTAATTGTATTCGTTTGTAGACTGAGGTTCTTTAGGGAATATATGTTCCTTCTAGTTCCTGTATATTTGATGAATTTGATCCTGAGAGGATTGTATTTGCAACTTTTCTTAATTTTATATTAAAACTTTTAAACTTTATCAGTTGTAAGTGGTTCTTCAGAGTGGCGTCAGTTAATGGGGTTTATCTAACCTATGCGGGGGTTGTCTTTTACTCAATGACAGACAACAAGCGATCCAAAATTGACGAATGAGATAAGTTATCAGATTGATCATAAAAGATATTAAAATCTCATTCCCCGCAATCTGTTTTGGATTGGTAAATAAAAAGAAATGTGTGAAAGGGGACGCACCATGTGGGGTGGAAGCTACACAGGCGCAGGGAGGGTGCAAGCAACATGGAAGGCACACGTTCAGGGGCAGAAATAGTGCAGTTGAGAGGAAGCAATACCTTGGACGTGGGTAGGAGGAAGCAAAGAACAAGGGGTGCAGAGCATGTGGAGGGGGTGAATAAAGCAAATGGGTAACACTGATAGAAACGTGGAACTGGGACGAAGAAGCAGCTGGGTGAGAAATCGGCATGGGGAGAAATGCCCACGGGCAAGTGCTTCACGGAGGGTAGTGGGGGAGCAGCACAAAAGAGAGAGTAACCAGTTTTGTAGTGGAACGGGAAGGAAAGTACAAGAGGGAGACAGCTGGAAAACACATTCACTCTTGTAGAGTGCTTAATCAAAATGATAAAAGTGGTGCCTGAAAAGTGAGCAGTGGAAGGCCACAAATAATGTGGCCATGCTCTAGGGAAAGGACAAATACAAGAAGAGGAAGTAAAGCCTTAACAAGGTAACAAATGCAAAGCCATCAAATGAGTGACAAGCCAACCAGTGGTAAGCAGTGGGCAAGGTGACAATAGGTATTTATGCAAAGGCTGTCTGGTAAGTGAGTCCTAAAAATGGTAAACAGTGGT
Source organism: Lissotriton vulgaris (assembly GCF_964263255.1). Lineage (NCBI taxonomy): Eukaryota > Metazoa > Chordata > Amphibia > Caudata > Salamandridae > Lissotriton > Lissotriton vulgaris. The sequence continues at coordinate 541,048,766 of NC_141695.1, read as the reverse complement.
TTCTAGGAAACCCACTGTTTTTGTCATGGGTTAGGTCTCCGAAATGCAGTTTGAGTGTGATCAGTTAGTTCTCAGTGTATTGCTTGTTGAAGTGTAAGTGTTGCCCCATCGTCTTGCAGGACCAACTGTTGTAGCACTAAAACATATGATGTATGTTGAGCCCATTTAAGTGCTTTTTTCTGTATCACTTGTGCTGAATGTGCTGGTGCTGTGAACAGGTCAGACTCCATATGAAAGGGTTGGAAATGGTATGCTTTTATTGACAGCGTGATTTGCAATTTTCTAGTGAAGTGAAACACAGAAAAGAATACACAGCTGAACAAGCAGAAAGGGCATTTCAACAACCTCTACTTCAGAACAGAGAGGCAAGAATGACTGGTAGAACAATGTGCATTTAATCTGCTCTGTCATATGCCACCATTACCTGCTTGACAAGCTACACATATACAAGGCAAGTCTATGATTGCAGCCCACCACTCATTTCCAACGTTACCCAAACATATAACCTCTCAAGACTGAGTAAATTGGGGAACGCCATTAATCAACTTTGACTAATCCAAAACATTATGTTCAAAAAGCGGGATCTAAGCTGGAATTTATATTCTTCAAAAGGGTACTGAGGGTCACATGTTCAACTTCGAGTTCTTACAATTTAAGTACCATCTGTTGAAAAAAAAGATATAATCTTCTGGAATATCTGTCTTTTTTATGTATGGCTGGGTACTTAACCTACCTGGATGGAATTGTCTCTAGTTGATACAGTGCTAGAATCTTAAATGTATCTGGAATGTTTGAAGGTGTTGATCACTCTAGGCTGATGACCAAAGGAAGGATCTATTTAAATACCAGCTTGAACGAAGATGTGTGGGGTGTGATAATATCACACTAGATCAAGTCCCTAATTGACTAGCACCTTAATATCTTCAGCAGAAAATACATCTACATGAATCAGTAGCTCCCTAATTTTATCCTTCAAAGAAATTCTGCTCCTTTGCCTAGAAAAGGCATCAGTTGTTCATTCTTGTGCATTGCTTTGAACCTTTTAAAGGGGTAGAGTTCTACAGTGACATTTTTTAAATAATTAATTTTAGGAACATCATCCAAAAACTCTGCAGACCTGTTATTTCTTGAGGATTCACAGCACACTGGATTTGTCACAGGTGTTCAGATGAATCGGCTGCAAAGACATATGTTAGAGGCAACAAAGAAGGATGTTTAGTAAAAATCTAGATGCGACCCTCATACTGACACCTGACTGAGTAGAGCACATTGCGCTGGAACTTGTATAAATAATTGCTATTGAATACATAGCGAAGTCTGAAGTTCTTTTCTGAAATTATATTCATGAATTTGGCTTAGATCTGCGATATTGCATTTTGCTGAGCAAGTTCTTAATGTTTACAGCTCTCTATCAGTCATAGTTTGATCTTGCCTTTAAGACTACTTCAGCTGTGTCGCCAGACTACTATTGTGCTTCTGTTTTTTCTTTTTTGTAAAATCATATGTAATATACATCGATAGAGGGGCTTTCGGGCAGCCAATGGGTTTCATTCATTGATCTGTTAGGTTGTAATTCACTTCTAGCTTCCTCCCACCACAACATAAAGGTTATGGCAATGGGACACTTTGCACACACTTCCTTTACTTTGAGTGACTTCACAAAGCTTCTGTGCACATTGCTCATATTTTCTTAAAATAGTTTATTTTACTTCAGTGACAAAGTTGGTTGAAAAAAGCGTTTACTTAATTTTTCTTGTTAACTTTAAATACTTAATACCTGTGCGTCTGGTAGCTGCTTAAATGGTCTTCTGACTCCTTTTTAGGTCTTGCCTAGCAAACGCAACGCATGTGCTGCTTCGCCTTGGCAAGACTCTATTGTCATCGGTTTGGTGCGCGAAGGGAGACCAACCAAGTGCGCGCCCACACAGTCGATGTGCGCGCGCATGGCGTCTCCTCATATGCTCCCACTGCACGCTTAATTTACCTTTCAGTACATATGCACGACCACATTGGGCTCCTCACACGCTCCCATCGCGCCCTTTTGATAGCGCACGCTCCTTGCAGCTTTGTCGCGCCACACCACTCGCGGCCTTGTTTTGCTTAGTGGTGTGGATAGCGCACGCTCCTTGCAGCTTTGTCGCGCCACACCACTCGCGGCCTTGTTTTGCTTAGTGGTGTCTTAGCTCCATACCAATATGAAAACTCCATTTCAAACTCACAATAAAGAAATTACTACAGGCTACTTTCAGTCAGATTTAACCTCTGTAGTCAGGACACACCTGCCCACTTAGGGTTACTCACAGAGATGAACAAAGAATGGTGGGTAAAATAATTGATTTAAACTCGGCAACCTATAAATATGTAGAGCTAGATTCTAGTCCATCATTTTTTTGCTCACTTTTCCACTCTGGCATGGGCGAACAATATGGAAATGAATACTAGCTGGGCCCTGCCTTACAAGAGCCAAGCCCTCCCGAAGTGTTGGGTGTTCCTACCTCGATAAAACCGCAGCCACGTTTGGTGCTACAAATCAAATATGACAAGCCAAGCTCCGAGAGGCTGTTCGGCTCACATACCACACACCATGTGCCTTGCATGCAGTGTGCAATCTGATCGCGACGCACCAAGATGCACAGTTGTCTGCACGCTACTCAAATGTATCTATTTAGTTGTTTCATCGCCTCTGTGTCTGTCACTTCAGTTGCAAATTAATCACCGAAGACAATTCAATATGAATTGTCTCGGTGTCCAGTTTCAGAACTCTGCTTCTGTTCCAAGCCCTGGGTTAACTTTCCGTTTTTTTTTCCCCTATGCCTGGAAAAATCCAAAACAAAAAATCCCAAATACAGAGAAAAAAAAACTTAACTGAAGGAGTCGCTGAATTTGGACATGAAATGACCTGAAAAGTCTGTATCAGGTGTACATGTTAATACAGTTGCAGGTCTCTCTGCCCGACCGTGGAGGAGAAACGTTATTGGAAACACCCACATCATGTTTGTATAGGATTTATGCCAGACAGTGCTTAGCCAGCCAGACTCATACTAGACATCCCGCGTAAAGACCACATTTCCGGTCACCTGAAAAACCTCCACTGGCTCCCCGTCAATAAGAGGATTACATTCCGCCTCCTAACCCACGCACACAAAGCACTTTACGAACTTGGACCCGAATGCCTCAACACTCGACTTTCCTTCTACACCCCCTCCCGCCATCTACGATCCTCCAACCAAGCCTTTGCTACTGTACCTCGCATCAACAAAACCACCATGGGAGGAAGATCCTTCTCCTACCTAGCAGCTAAAACCTGAAACTCACTTCCCACTCACCTTCGACTCACTCAGAACCACCTAGCATTCAGAAAGCAACTTAAAACTTGGATATTCGACAAATAATTCCCCTCCCTTCTTCAAGCGCCTTGAGACCCTATGGGTATGTAGCGCGCTATATAAATTATTTGACTTGACTTGACTTGAAATGGGCAGACGCTCTCCGGTACTGTATACCTGCACTTCTTTCATGTGAAAGGGAGAGAACCTGCACTTCTTAGCAGTGCTCAGTACATATAATGTCAGAGTACTCGCGCTTCTCAGGACTAAACAGTTGGTGAGTACCTGCACTTCTATATTTAAGAGCAGAAAGACTGCGCCAATTTTGACACATTTGTTTTCACTGACATTTTTGGGTTGTGTAGGATACATTGAACGCAGGGTAAATGTACCCCCCCCCCACCCCCCCCCCCCCCCCCAATCCCAATCCCCTTCTCCTGCTTCTAATTTTCAGTTTTAGGCATATTACCTGAACTATGTGTTTATTTTTGCCATTTCATGATTAAAACAAGCACTGGCAAAGCCAATATTTCTTGGCAATCCTAGAGCTACAGGTGTTGGCATTTTAAATCCATTTGTATGGCTCTGGGCTGTTTTTATTGATAAACACAAATGCATTGATATTGCCAACGCCTGTAGCTCTAGGATTGCCTGTGGTTGCCACTGAGCCCAATGTGTTTTTCCCTTTTACTCTGACTCAGCCTGAGTCACAGTGAAATGAAAATGACTCCTTTAAGGGCCCTCTTCCCTCTCCCTTCCTTTTTTTATGAGGAAGCTGATGAATAATATGAGCTGAAGGCTATGGTAGGGCTTTTGAGTCAAGGGCTGGCACTTCAGCAACCGTGAAGGATTCAGGGAAAGAAAAATGATAAATCAAAGGAGTGGGTAAGAGAGAAACAGAGAGGGGACAGAGACAGAAAGGAAACAAAATGTATATAGGTGAGAAAAAGAAAAACAGGGAAGAAAGAGAAAAAACGTGTAGAAGGATGAAAATCGTCTGGGACCCTTGGATTTGGTCAACCTCAGCACATTAGTAGTACTTTTTTGGGATTCTAACATTTCAGAACGACCTGGAAAATATTTTAGTTTTAGAAAATGTTTTCCAAAAATTTGCTGTAAAACTCACTGTTTGGCACTTCAAAAATTTCTTAGGAGCAGAGCAACCATTCGCCACCAACACCAATAGTTTTATAATAAGAGTGAAGGTTATTTTACTTTTCTGACTACTCCCTTCCGTGCTAATATTTGTGAATCACGCCACTCTGTCACGGGGATAGGTAACTATTCCTATAAAAGTTTATCACAAAGTGGAGTGGTGTGGCTCACTAGTTAGAGGCGGCAGACCTAGAAGCAGAGGACGGCCTGGGACCAGGGTTCAATTCCCGACGCGGCAGGGTCTTGAACCAGGGTCAGCGGGCTCGATAATTCTCACTTCGGTGCCTACTCTAACCAGGGATCACACTCGGCAACTCTGGGCATTAGCTTGCCTCATCTCCACAACGGCCCCCCACAAACGCCGGGGATGCCTGGTTTCACCTTGGAGATACCCAGGAGGGAACATCTCACAGGGAAAGCCAGGACGGGTTCCCCAGCGGTCTATAGCGCCAGGACGCCTACGGGTAGCAGTGCGCTTTACAAGACACACACATTTACATTTACAAAATTAGCGGCCCTGGCTGCACCCAATAAAGACTCGTATCTTCTTGTTAAATCACTGCCGTCTCGTTTTGGCATTCACTAAGACCCCATCACCACTGCAGCACACACCTGATGCCTGGGATTCCCAACTGCAGAATCACAACAATAACACTTCCAACAAACCGAGACGGCTCTCCACTCTATAGAAAGAGGGAGAGAAAAATATGCAGGCGAAATGAGCAATGATCATAAAGTAAATAGAGGGGGAAGGCTGACATCCAATGCCAGCTCACCCCCGCCCCCTGCCCAGACTTGTGCGTCGAGCCAGCTGATCTTGCAGTGTTGCCATTTTTTTATGAACTCACTTTGTCGTGACTAGACTGTCAGATTTCACAGGCGATGGGGCAGGAAACAATGACTGGAACTGCAGCTCTTATTGGGGAAAAGCGGGTTTGCTGCATCCGGGACTGTTTTAGTGTTACAATTTATGAGGGAAACGGGAGTATGGATGGATCACTACCATCATGTTTTTTTTCTCCCTTCTCCTCCTGACCCTTCTTGCTTTGCACAGTGCGAGTTAAAACGACCATTTCATGTGCTATGCAAAAGGTCTCGCCTTTATGCGGATTTAAGCTATTGGCATTATAAATTACCATGCCTATTTTTTTAGTTTTTTAAAACATGAATAAAAGGCATTGACATTTACAATGCCAATAGCTTAAATTCACGTAAATGGAAGACCTATTGCATTGCAAATGCTTGTTAAATTTGCTGCTATATAGTTTAAAGTAACATTGGCTGCAATGTGAGTGCTTGGTTAGGTGACAATTAATTTTTGCCTCATTACAAATTAATAATTCTCTATTAAGGAATGATTTATTTTTCTCTTTCACAATTAAGTATAATATAAAGCATGGCACATTTTGTTATATAAAAAAATGTCAGTAGTTAAACGGCCACATTAGTCAATGTTTTTAATTTTAAAATGGTTATTGTAAGTTTAAGGCCGCTACTTTTAGGTGGCTGCGTGTTCATTTTATTCTTTTAGTGAAAAGAAACATTGCTCCAGTTTGTCAAGGCCAGACACAACGGTGTTAGAAATGTTTGTTTTTAAATTGTACGTTGTATTACCATGTTTCTGTCTTATTACTTCATTTTGGTGTCTGTATAATTTTTTTGCTTTTTTTTATTTATTATTTTAAAGATAATAAGCATTTTTGTTAGAAGTTCACCCTGAAGTTTACTAAGATGCTGTGTTACGTCTGTCAGTCCTTCTCGGTGCACTAGACTCCCTGCGTAAACTGTCTTGGGTTTACTGGTAGAACCTCTACCAGCTGATGTCTGAATCCAAAACTTTTGGCTATTTCATCTTGGTGGTGCGATGTATTTAACGTGTCTATTCCTAACAGCATAATGGTAGTGTCTTGGAAAGGAAACCGAAAAACATATCATTATGTTGAGCCATCAGGAAAAGGGGTGGAATTGACTTCAAACCATCACATATGGCCCTATTACCATGGAATGGATCAACAAAATGTTGCTTTGCCTATGCACCGAAGTTCTTGGCACCATCTTGGTTGGTTGCAGTTTTGCCCCCGGTGCTTTCTCCTGTGAAATTTAATTAAAAGTACTTGTTCAACCAACATGGATCGTGGGCCAAAAGTACTGTTGTGCTTTGATGGGAAAGACTACCATTAGTACAAACAATCTTTTTACACACCCCTTAAGTCTCACTCACTAGTTGGAGTCCCACATTCTGCTAAACAGTATAACTCCTGGCCTTTCTTGTTTCTCCACTGACCTGAATAGAATCAAATTTGAGGTAAAACACCATTTTTATGTGAGAATGTACTTTAAATTCCAGAAGCCTAAAAGCTCACCTCTGTGGACTCTGACATTCACATCTCTGTATTTTGCCGTCTGGGCTGAGTTCTGCTCCACATCAATTGGATTCATATAGCCTGTACTATGCTTATCCTATCTTTTTGCAAAGGTAAGCCCTTCAATCCTGGGGAGAGGATCTCTGCTGCTGTGTCCAATATCATTTGTTCAATTTTGCTTGGAGACCGCTTTGATACAGAGGATGAAACCTTCTTGACTCTGCTAAGAATGGTGAACGAGAACATCAGCTTTTTGGGAAAACGTGGCTTTCAGGTTGGTAGATTTTGCAGAAGTAAGTGGCTAATTGACTATGAAAGTGTGAGTGAATAGACGGGTCAGTGATCATCTTCAAGCGTATTGGTTCCAATCTAGCCCAGGTGGTTTCTGTTCAAAATGTATTGCCAACTGTTTTATGATATCGGCTGTGGACAGGTCCAATATAGGAATCTGGAGATTATTCAACAGATTGTTGCCTCTGCTGCTGGTATGACTGACCTTTGATTGTCTTGCAACAGGTTTGCTGGCCTTCAATTAAACCTGTTGTCCTGTAACCATCCTGAGTTCCGGCCAACATCTCATGTCTATGGGTGATTTTAATGCAGTTCTTGGTGGGCTCTTATATTATCACAAACATGACCCCTAGAGGACCCCTAATTGTCCAGTGTTTGTGAACAATCGGACAACTGTTGGCTACCAAATACAGAGAATTGTGAAGTTTCAGTTTCCATAGCGCTTAAAACTGTAATATTCACAGGTGTGCAGAGGTGTTATTTCTATGACCTAGTTACACATTGTAATTCAGTTGCATCCTTTCTCTTTCCCTCCCCTCTGCTCAAGTATTTCCTTTGCACTTTGAACTCATGCATTGCTTCAGTTCTCTCATTACGTAAAACATTACAATAAAACATGCACAAAATACAAAGTATCTTTTAGTTTCATTCTCTCACTCATGATGATACATCTTCATCTTGTTCTCATTAAGCTACCTTGCAAGTGATGGTGAACATTTTGCACACTAGTACATACCTTGCCTAATTGTTCCCTCCCAGGTGGCTAAACACTCACAAAGAAAAAGGCACATCAAAGTATACTGGTTTACACATTGGTGGAAAGAATGTGATATTAAAACCGTAGCAAACTCCGTTTCCCTCAACAGTACAAACACATCAGATCATCATAATTTTTTTGGGGGGGGCATGAAAAACAAACTTTGCAAGCTAAAATAAAAATATCATCTGCCATAGCACATTTATACTGATTGACTTTCTTCAACAGATGTACAACACATTTCCTGGCATTCTCAAGTGGCTTCCCGGTGAACACAATAAAATCTTTGAAAATGCCAGGATGCTGCAGAGCCATTTGCGAGGCCTGATTGAGAACCATATTGCCAGCCGGGATCCTAACTGCCCACGGGATTTTGTTGATTCATTTCTGAACAAAATGGATGAGGTGAGTGTTGCTTCTCTCGCCTTTTTGTTACTACTTAGAGTTGTTTGACAACTACATAAATTGTTGGCAAATTAATACATTAATAACCTAATTCTATACGGATTGCTCATGGACTGCATCTGAAATGTTGACTAAAATCAAGGTGCATTAACAGTAAACCCTGGTAAAACAAAAAAAGTGTAGTTAACATCTACTTTTCTGGAATGGTTAGTCTCTTATTAGGCAATAGATATGTTTTACCTGTGTCATAGGCACTCAAGTCACCACAGTTATTTAATGCACTTGTTCCATGTCCAACACTAAGATATAATGAAAGTGGTTCTCTTTGACTTCTAGCTGTTTTCTATATGTAACTTGTAAATACAATAAATCTTTGTAAAAGCTGTACATCGCGCCGCATTGAAGTTTTCTTTTGTTTTTGAGTCCATTTCAGTCTGTTTTGACAAAGCACGTCTTTGGTTAACTTATAACTGATGAATTGAAAGCGATTTGGTTTTGTGAATAGAATTATTATACCTCATGTACACACACATTTTTCCAACCATTGGTGATGTTAATCAAGTTATAATAGGTAAGCAGTTCTCCACCTTCTCAACTCTTTCTTACTGAAGTTACAACGCACCTTCCTTCTTTCGACTATTTCTCTACTTAGATAGTAATATACCTGAAGAAGTTAAATTGCTCACTGCTGAGATGTGTTGGACACCCACAATTTATCTAATTGGCCTGAACACAGGGACCATCTAATTGGTCACTGGTTAACCAGGCGGACTGCTTGACATTCCGTCGGGTATGACTAGCTGTCCTGTGAGCAATCTGATTGGTCAGAGGGGCTAACAAAACATCACTTTCCTTGAACCAGCTTAAAACCTTAGATCTTTTACCTCTCCTTTCGACATAGGTAGTTTATATGGGACTAACGGCCAGACCAGAAGAAGTAAACTGGTACTTCTCATTTGGAGGACTCGAACAAACAATTGATTTGCTTAGACTAAATGTGGTGGAAAGATATCCCTTGTAGACTGGCAATAACCTCAGATTGTTACCCTCTTCTGATGCTTTAGCTCTTCTGGTTAGATGTTATAGAGAGAGACCCCCAAAAGACTTGCACACCATTTTGGGAAACAAACATTCAATAAGACATCAGCCTAAACAACAAAAACTGTAATATTAAAAAAAAATATATATATATATATATATATATATATATATATATATATATATAGTGATTTTTTTTCTTCCAACATGCATTTTAAATGAGAAAATATCTTCATGTAGCCTACATAAAATATTGAGGACAATACTCTACTTAAGTGTTATGTTGCAATTCCTTTAACAGTCCACCACTTTTTGTGGCTATAACTGCATTGCATTAAGGCCTTATCCAAGTTGCAATGGATGCTCTCATCTCTCCAGTCACTTCAGAGAATTCTCTTAATCCAATACAATCTCTGGAATGTCCATCCATTTAAACAGTCATGTTGTTGGCTTTTATACAGAGGACACCCACCACCAATTATTTTGATTCATAGTATTGCGTTGGTAGCAGGCATACAGTGGACAAACACTTTCTGTGTACTTTGCTTGTGGTTTTATTGAAGTAGCGATGTCCCTATATTGTACAAAGATGTCTGGGTATAGTATTTCATAGTTTGATAGTTGGTACTGAGAACGGGGAATCTCCTAAATGTTTCTATAGTAGTGTGACATCGTGAGAACATGCCCAAATGTTCCAATCGCACTACTAAGATGTGCCTGATTGTGTTGACCTGTAAAAGGAAAGTGTGACTATTGACTTCTCTCACAGAATAAATGATAGTTGAAGGTTTTTGTCTATGTCTAAAACACTTTTTGGGAGGAATTGAGTTGTGGCCCAGGGAGCAGCACCATAAAAGCTGCAATGAGTTGAGTGATATGCTGCCTCATATGTATACCTGTTCTTTCTGGTTTGAGATTTAGATTGCTGTGGAAAATCCAACAGTTGGTTTTAAGAAGGTATAGGTTATTGCAGGAGCTGACAGTGATGGCTCTTTATTGAGTTAAAGAATTATTTTTGTCATCCGTTTGGTTGTAGTAGCTAAATTCAAAGATTCCAAAAAGTGTTGAAAGTATACAGAGTTGAGCATTCAAGGGTATTGGTGTAAATATGGAGCACTATAGAACGTATCTGATAGCTTGCATACTTTGAAACAAAATTGGGTGAGGCAGATTTCTTAGTATATGCCTGAAAGAAAGAAGTCTTCTTGTGGAGGTCGTGATTACTGTTACCCAAATACGTAACCAGTTAGAGCATTGGTTTACGGTGTGTAAATTCTCAAATTACTATCTTCTATAACCCTTGCTGATTGCCTGTACAATAATACTAATTGTTCTTGTGTTCTACAAGTTTCTACACCAGCAATTTACCTACTAACATCCCATCACCCACCTTCCATACCTCTGAATGCTTTAAGTAAGAGCTGGGGTACTACAAACACAGATGGTCACAACCACCAGAAAGGCCAACCAATCAGGCTACTTTCTCCACTGCAGTTCAGGACCGTACCACTGCAGAGTATCATTTATGTCCTGCTATTCGTGAACAAATTTAACAACTGCATCTAAATCTTCTTTGATGTCTTGGCTTCATTCAACCCCATCAATCACCTTTGATCACCATCTCAGCATCTTGTTGTACCCCCTCCCTTCGACACTTGCCATCTGTTTTTCTTATCCTGGTTCTTTCAGCTCCTTGATTCCCTTGGGTAATTTGTTCCAATGTCAGTACATACATATACAGACATAACCTCAGTTGGTTAACCTCTTTTTCCTTTTTTTTTTCCTTCTTTTTTAAGCCAGCAGACAATAATTGTGCTCAGATGCCTTCATCCAAATTCCACCTCCTCTGGTCATGTTGGAAGTCCCTCAGAGCCTCACTCTTTTCCCAATGATTTTCAGGCCCCATGATTTCCAGTCCCCTGGAGAACCTAATGTTCCAATAATACAGCAACCATTATTATTTTTTTAGCACCACGTATCTTTACCCCAAGGTGTCATCCTCCGGAAACGTCTTGCTATGTCCACTAAGCTGTTTTGATGCAATATATTGGCAATTCCCTCTCTATTAATATTGTGCTTTTGCACCATATCTTTAAAGCACCAAACAATCTCAGCGCACCAAAGTAGGAAAGTCTTCCCAATACTATATAATTCTGCTACAGACTCCATTCTCCCCCTTTAATACTGTGAAGACATCCATCAACAACTCCTCATTGTTCCAGCATCGACTATCTGGATCCAACTACATGTACTCCTGTTACTGACCTGTTATAAGTAAGTTGAGTGGAATAATGCTGCCCTCCTTTTCTTTAACAATATGTAGATTCACCTAACATCTACACGAACATCACTATTTTGTGTCTAGACCAGTAACTAGCATTATACACATTTAAGGCCCTCCCAAAACCAGTGGGGACATGTGCTAAATTAGCTTCAGATAAAACTTTTAAAGTGGTGTTGCTTAGAATCGATCTGGAACCTCAAATAGTGTTCAACATTCTAGATGATAAAAACATGATTTGCAATAGACCTAACGTCAGAATGTGCTGTGCTGTGAATAACTTTGTCTACACCAGCCTCTTTCATATTAAAATTTTACCTCCGTAAAATAGGCCCTCAAATGGTAGCAAAAGGCCTTTTGAAAAATAGCAATAATTGATAATCTCCCGAAGGATACACTTCCACTGTCCTTCGCTTAAATGTTAGTGCACACCAAACACAACGCTACCCAAAGCAAGTACCTGCACTGCAATAGGTCTTGCATTTACGCAAGTTTGAGCTATTGGCATTGTGAATGACCATGCCTTTTATTTATGTTTTGGTTTTTAAAACCTAATAAAAGGCGTTTTCATTTGCAATGGCTTAAACTCTTGCAAATGCGAGACTTATTGCATTCCCAATGCTTGAAGGCAATGCTGAGTTGCCCCCTTCTGCCTCCCTTGGCCCTAAAGAGCTCCCTGTTTGCTACAAGTTAAACAAACAAGCCGGTGGTCACAACTGCGCACAAGAGACCCTCCTGCAGTAAGAGAAATCATTAAAGAAAATAGTGCTAACAGACTAAAGAAGACTTGCCATGTAACATACGAAGTAAAAGGGCCAGCCCTCATGGGAGATTACAAATTAAGACAAGGCAGTACTAAGGAGGGACTAACATGCCTAATAAACGATCATAAGCCAGCATTTAAGAAGGGCAATGACACAAGCTAATGGCAAATATGGTCGGAGAGTGGGCGGGGCTTCAAGTGCATAGTCCAGTACAGCATGGCTCACAGAGCAGTGAATGTGCTGCCCAGGCTCGACCTAAAAAGGATAAACATTGACATGGAAAAAGTCTGCCATCCTAGTAAGCTAAAAGGTAACCACAGTAGGAGTGTAAAGACAAAGACTTGACCCCAAAGCTTCAATGAGAGAGGCTCTATGAAAGAAAATTGACACAGCAAAATACAATGAATGGGATGCTGCGATCAAATATTTTTGTGGCGTCTGCACCATTTCCCCTAGGGAGCGACCATATGCAAATCAGTCCTGGACCAGTACAGTAGCCCGAACTGCCAGGTCGCATCCTCTTATTGGGAAAACAAGAAACCTCACACTGCTCTCTGCCTTTTTGGGCCTCATCAGTAAGGTGCTGTTTAGATCTGTGACATAGCAAGTACTTGACAAACGTTTTAACTTCTTGGTCGAACTTTGGGCCGTCACAATAAAACAACAAAAATTGATTGATAGAATTCTTGCAAAAACTTTCTGCAACCGACAGTTGCCTTTTAACAGAATATTAGAAATCACAAAGTGCCCAGTTTCATGGAAAGGTTGCCCCAAAGTGAGAAAAGGATTCAACAGCCAGCTTTTGAAAATCTGCATAACTTAATTAACATCTCCTAAGACACATCACCTGGCCTATGAGACCTTTCTGAATTTCTCTCTAATTTTGCAACCATATACATCCCTTTCTTCAGACTATAGTTTGCTTAAACTGCCGACCTATACAAATCAATAGTCTTATAGCTCAAATCCTTAAAGAACTGATCGATAACCTTTTTCCATTCTGTGACCAAAGACTTTTTGAGAATGCCACGAGTCCCCTCTTAATGTTGTTGGTAGAAGACCGATCTGATATTCATGAAACAAAGGCCAGGATTCCCTGACTCACAGTGGGTGTAATCCTCTATTTCTGGTTTGAGTAAGAGATCTAGTTCCTCCAAACAAAAATAAGGCCTTACAGCCATTTCTAATATACCTGAAAACAATGTATGTAAAACAAAAAAGGAAGTCGCTAACAAGCGAAATCCTTCGAAAATGTGCACTAGGAATAAGCAACATGTATGCTGCTATATCTGCCTAGATCTTCAATCATTCTCTGGCTGTTGCTGTCCTGTTATGTCTGACTGTTAGGGACATTATTTATTTGCTTGTTTGAATCTTTGTTCCTATAAAATCCAATTTAGCAAACTATGCTCTTGTAGAACATTTAGGAGTCTTTTTGTCCTTGAAAGGTTGATCCAATGAAGGCAAATTGGAGAACTGTGAACTAAAAATGTAGGTTTTGAATTGCAAATCTTAAATATATTTGACGTTTTTGAAATATTGGAATGTGAAGAGACGTATTCTAGAAGTCTATTGCAATTAAAATGTCACCTGACATTACCATTGGAACTACTCTGTGAAGACTATCTATTTTGAAATGAATTGTTTTTATCCACCGATTTACCACCTTCGAGTCCAAAATGAGCCTGAAACCTCCTGAACGTTTTCCTACCTGGAGGAAAATTGAATAAAACCCCTGTCCTCCCTTCCTTCCATGCTACTAGTATTGTGGTATTTATTTTTTTGAACAGCAAAAACATTCCTTCCATTAGGGCATTTGCTTTTGATTTGTTCTTGGGGATGGGAGAAAGGATGCTTCCTGACTCGGGCTTAGATTCTATTACATATCTTTTTTTAAAACCACATTCAGCACCCATTTGTCCTTTACATTTAAATTCTTAATTTGGTGATTAGGCGGAAATCGACATTAGATAGGGAGAGCTTTCAAATCCCTTTCCTGATAGTCAGGATCTTTTTGATCTGAAGCATGCACATTTTAAATCCATCTAGTTTCTCCTCGAATGAAACCACTTTGTGTGACATTCTATTGTAAGAGTACCATTTACGGTTGCTTTCAATTCAAGATGATTTTCCTTTAAAAGGTAGAGCATGTTTTCTATCATTGAAAGCCTTGGTGGCCATTTGAGCTTGTCGGTCACCAAATGACTTTCTACTTTGGAAAGGAATCTTTAATAATCTGCCATTTCAAAGGATTCTGCTTTCCAGTCTTTTAGTCATATATACCACCTTGCTGCTAAGATAGAAGCTCTTGTAGCTAAAATTGAAATAAAGATCCAAGGTAAAAGGACAGGTTATGTTTTTCTGATAAGAGGTAGGGCTTGTCACCGGATGTATGTTTTGGTTCGGAAGCTTAATAACCAGTCTGTGGAAGGAATTAACACCCCTTGATGTAACAGAAGGAGTAAGGAAGAAGAGGTAATGGCATTTCAGTCCAATACTCAAGGTAATGGTGCAATCTTGACCCACGTGGAAACCGAAGCTTTGAACTTGTTCTCATGATCATTAGACCATGCCACACAAAAACTAAAATCTTCACAATCGGACAAAAACCTAGAACTCTAAGCAGTAGCTGTGTAGTAATTGTACATCTTGGAGAACTAAGGAATTTTGCAGAATTGGTATTTTACCCAGAATTAACCTCCTGTGTATAAATATTCAGATGTGGCAGGTTACAGGTAAATTTAAGATCATAATGCATTTTGTGACTATCCGAAAACCTATGTTGTTTTTTTCGCAAGTCCTGCCAGAAACAAAACTTGGAATATATTTTGTTTGCGCACGTAGTTTATATAAATATTAATTTGCTCACATGTTAGAGACATCAGGCTTGATTTTCTCCTCCTGCTTAATAACAATTTAAAGTGTATTGTTTCTCCGCTCCAAAACAAATATTCTTTTATTTTTATTGTTACAGTTGAGGGACCTGGTTCATTAGCTTTTCCATCTCACTTTTTATTTCCACAAAAGTCTTTTTGAAATGTGACAAATGGGGGTGGGGTCGCACACTACTCACACACCGGCGGTGTCGCCCCTAAGGACTCTGGTTAATGTAGTAATGGGCTCGCGATGCATCGTCTTTCGTCCTTCTACTATCTTCGCTGTCTTCGCCATCCCAGGACACGTGTTTCGGGGTATCACCCCTCGTCAGCAGGGATAGGCCGTGTTCTGGGGTTGCCGATAGCTGCCAAATATCTGCCAAGTTTAGTACCACTCAGGCGCGTAGGTGCGGGATCCCAGGCTCGTCAGCCAACTGCTTTAATGTTACAAATGGGGGTGGGGTTGCACACTACTCACACACCGGCGGTGTCGCCCCCTAAGGACTCTGGTTAATGTAGTAACGTGTTCGCGATGCACCATCTTTCGATCTTCTGCTATCTTTGCTGTCTTCGCCATCCCTGGACACGTGTTTCGAGGTATCACCCCTCATCAGCAGGGATAGGCCGTGTTCTGGGATTGCCGATGAAATGTGTCCAATTAAGGCTTTAAACCTTACTACCACTTGCCGTGTGTGATGCCACTAGACAGTTCAGTTATCTAGTCAACCGTATGTCCCATCCTGGGACTTGTACATTTTGTTTTAAATTTAGAAATTTGAACAAAGAAACATTCTAGTTTGCAAAGTGCTTGAGGTAAAAACCCAGAACTGGCTAATGACATCACATTTAGAATGGATCCGTTTAGTAGTTGTGTAATAAAATGTTTTGAAAGTCTGTTTCAGAAAGCTCACAGGCAAACAATGTACCTTTCCTGCATCTAATTCTCACCTGTACTTGTAAAGACATCAGAGTGACCACATGATATTTTCTCCAGGGGAAAAAATCCACTTTTTTCCTAAACTTACATTTCGGCCGGTTACAGCATCGCCCCAGAGCCCAAACAAAAATACAGACTTGGGCCCGTACTACAGAAGGGCCCCAGGGGCGCAGTGGGTGCTTGAGCCTGCTTTGTGCGTCCTCCTGGTATTGCAGAAGGGGCCACAGATGCTTATGCGGCCCCTTCTGCAATACAGATAGCACTGGCGCACTTGTAGAGTCAGCGCTATCAAGAGTGTATTTCCTCATTTGCATGGGGGCATGGCCCCATGCAAGTGAGGGAATCTCTTTGCCTCTGTTTCAGCACCATTTTAGTGCCGTGGGGCAGCGGCAAACATGCGTACTAAAAGTGCACCACAAAAAGGTGGTGCACTTTGAGTGCACCTCCTAAAAGCATCTCACTGGCCTGGAGAAAGGGGTTTCATGGACCTCCTGAGGCATCTCGTTGCTGGCAGCTGCAGTCAGTCACTGCACCCGCCTGCAAGGTTATCTCTCTCCCCTTTTGAAAGTGCAAACAGGTTGCTGCATGCACAGAAAAACAGAGCAGCTTTTAAACTGCTGCTCCATATATCTATTGAATGTGTTGCGCTGGGGGCAGCACAAGTTTGCGATTGCCCTGAGGGCAGCACATTCTTTCTAATGGGGCGCACTTTCCCTGTTTGCACCTAGCACACCTGCTTTCTGATGCGCCGTGTTGCAAACAGGAAATTGCGACCCCCTTCGGTAAAGAGCCCATGGGGCCATATTGCGCAGTTTCCCTGTTTGAGCCATGGAGCACCTTTAAATAGGTGGGCAGTGCATTAACCGGGAAAGTGCGCCGTATTACCATGAAGATGATGCCCCCAGGGTAGCTGCAAACTCGTGCTGCCCTGGGGTCATTGTATTCAAGCAAAATACAGAGCCCCAACTTCAAAGTCGATTCGTATTTGAAGAGGCGAGAGCGATCCCCTTGCAGCCAGGTGCAGTGAGTGACTGCACCTGCCTGATAGGGGATGTCTTGGGGTTTCATGGTTCCCTATTTCTCTCCTTCAGAGGGCTGCCTTTAGAAGATTCACTGAAAGCGGACTACCTTTTTGTGTCACACTTTTAGTGCACCTCCTAAAGGCATGTTTTCTTCTGCTCCCGTGCCCCTAATAGGGCGCAGAGGCAAACTGATTCCCTCATTTGCATGGCACCACGCCCTGAGCAAATGAGGGAGAGCCCTCTCTCAATTGCATTGACTCTAAATGTGCACTAATGCCATCTGTATTACAGAATGGACCACACACACAACTGTGGCTCCTTCTGTAATACCGAGATGCCCCTGTGTACACTAAGCTGGCGCACATGCTTGTTCCACCTCTAGGGCACTCTGTGTAACAAGGCCACTGATGTGCTCCCTCATCAACGATATGCTGGTATTGCACATTTGTTGAACGCAAGCACAGGGTAAAAAAAGACTTGTCCCTTCCTTTGAAGTTCACTAACTTCCTTGCTGTAGCTTGTTATCACTTGTATTCCCATTATGCATCCTTTCCCTTCGTTACCTGTTCCCTGCTGCTCAGCCAGTATGGATGTGGTGTGTGTACGGAATGCTTGATGAGGTTATTGAGTGCCTGGTGTGGTTGACAGACAGTTGGAGTGTATGGGCTGAGCAGCAAGGATGCTGCTCCTGATGGGGCTGAACTTATTATCCTAGGTACCATCCTGTAACTTTGCTTAATAAACCTCTAATCTATAATCTACTTGATGGCTACCCTTGAACTTCTTTTTGATAGTTATATTATTCTGCTACCTGTAAAAGTCTCTCCTCTCCCCAGTCCGATCCTTTTTTAAATCAATCAAGTGCAGGTCCAGCGTTAGCATATACCTGGCTTTCTGGAAACCTGTAAATGGGCGATTTTGAGAACAATTGTCTTGGAAAGGCTGTGCAGCATGTAAGTGTCAGCGCAAGGTATGGGGAACAGATGTAGGTTCAGTTGTGAAGCGTCCCTATGCCTTGCTCCCTCTCTTCAGGCTTCTCCACCATTTTCCACTTAGAGGTGAAAAGTGAAGGGAAATTTACCACAGCATTTTCACTGTTCAGACCAGAATAGATGCAATTTCAATAAGGCAGGAACATTGGCAAGTCATCAGGTGACATAGTAGTAGCTACCTGGTGATTGACTAATGTTTTTGCAGAAGTCTCTGCCTTTAGCTGCCATTCAAGACCTCCACACACAGATCACTCTTGCATCATAACGTTCCACACTGACTAATGCATCGCAGGCAGACACAGGGAATGACCTACTAATCACAGGATGTCACAGTTTTCTCCTCACACAAAGTAATTCTCAAACTAAATAGATAATGCCCAAGGTGGAACAAAACAAATTAAAACACAATATCTTTGATCAAGCTAAATGCTAATCTAACGTATATGGCACACAGTACACAAACCATATGTATAATGCATGATCTCATTCCAGTACTGCACTAGTTTGACTTTGCTGCATATAACCAATAGTAACAAAACAACCTGCAAGCCCAAGTAGTCTACCAATAGAGCATGAAAACTAGTCCCCAACATATCGTTCCAATCACACTTTTATTGCAACAACACCCAGAACCTGAGCAATCTCCCTGTCAACCCGGGAGTAGATAATTTGGAAACGGAAATCACAGTGACATTAGACCAAATTGCACCTATGCGAAAATCAAAACTATCACACACACTCCATGGAGAAATGGTATACCCCACAACTCGAGGTTCTTAAAAGGAAATGTCAAAACATAGAACCCCAATGGAGACTGTCCAAACAGGAAACAGACAGAGCACGGTACAAATAAGAACTTAAAATCCTACAATACCGTTATAAGAAATGCAAAAAAGACTTACTTTGCACAACAAATTAACGAGAACTGCAATTCAGCTTAGGAACTCTACAAAATAGTCAAAGAACTCCGCAAACCAGCCAGCATGTCCCAAACTTTACCCTCTTCAACAGAGGCTTGCGAAAAAATCAGCAACTTCTTTTCGGAGAAAATAAGTAAAATTTACTCCACCTTCAGCCCGATCATAAAACTGGACACAACTAATCGGAATTTTCGAACCCCTCACCCAGAAGCTCCATCAGAGAGGAGCAATTGTTCTCCCCTCACGGAGAACAAGGTCCTGAAAGCAATGAGTGAAGTAAAATCTGGTTCCCCCTCAGATCCCTGCCCTCATTTCATTTACACTCAGATTGATCCAATCCTTTGCCCCTATGTCACGCAGCTCCTCAATTGCTCACTTCAGGCGGCCGTCTTTCCAGACAGCTGGAAACAGGCGGTAGTAATCCCTTTATTGAAAAAAGCAGGAACAGATGTGCTCAACCCTGAAAATTATCGGCCAATCTCTCAATTACCTTACCGCTCCAAAGTGCTGGAGAGGTTGGTAAATCGACAACTATCAAATTACCTTGAAACTAATGATTTATTTGACCGCTCCCAGACAGGTTTCAGGGCCACAAGCAGCACAGAGGCCACGCTGCTGGCAGTTCTGGACAACATCAGAGCATGCACTGACCAAGGGGGGAGTGGTAGCCTTGATACTATTAGATCTGTCGGCAGCGTTCAACACTGTCTCGCACATCAAACTGCTGGATACCCTCTATGAAAAGGGAATCCACTCTAAAGCTTGGGAATGTCTCAGTTTGTTATTAAGTAATCTTACACAAACCGTTCAACTGGGTAACTACCAATCTAAACCTAGCACCATCAGCTGTGGAGTCCCGCAGAGTGCATCGCTCCCCTATTCAACGCCTATGTATCATCTTTGTCAAATCAGTAGAAAGTGGGGAATTGGCATCTGCTCCAATGCAGATGACACACAGCTGATGGTAGCCCTCGGGGAAAGACCTGAAGTCACTAAAATAAAACTGTATAATTGCCTCTCAAAGATGGCACAATGGATGTCCGAGCACTATTTGAAATTAAACGCCGGGAAATCAGAAATCCTGCTTTCTGGATTCGCCAATTTAATCTGGGATGCCACATGGTGGCCGCAAACCCTTGGTACCACCCCAACCCCCAAGCAATGCGCAAGTAACCTCCATTGACAATGCCCTCTCCATGAAGGACCATGTGCGGGGCCCTCTGTGGGAAGGGCTTTGCAACCCTGAAACTGCTGACTAGACTCTTCCCTTGGATCCCGCTGGATTGTAGAAGAACAGTCACGCAGGCCCTGCTCATTAGCCAGCTTGACTACGGAAATGCCCTATTTGTGGGCATGAACGAGCTTCTCTTCACAAAGCTACAAGTGCTGCAAAACGCTGCAGCCTGGCTGGTGTGCAACAAAAGCAGTTTTTGCTCTGCGTCAATGTTCATGAAAAACCTGCATTGGCTACCTATGCGACAGAGAGCAGTATTCAAGCTGCTGAGTCATGCACATAAAGTTCTACATCAAAATGGCCCCTGAATACTGCAGGGGAAAATAGAGTTCTATGTTCCCATGAGGAGCCTTAGGTCACTCCACCAAGCATTAGCCAGAACCAAACTAATCAAGAAAGTGAGGACAGGAGGGTACTCCTTCTCATATCTGGCGGCTAGGAAATGGAATGAACTCCCCCAGGATCTACGCTTCCCAACCAATTACCTATTATTCGAAAAAAACAAAAAAAAAACATCTGTTCACCAAAGACTAACATCCATTCGTTCTACCCCATCAGCAGCCTGGCTTTCTTTTTTGCCATTAGTGCCTTGATATCCTTTGGGATGAATGTTGTGCTTTACAAACAAATAAATAGTAGCCCATCTCCCCATAATTGTACGATACCAAACAGCAAACAAAACCTCTCCAATCATCATACACATTCACAGTAATAACTCCAACTTCACAAACATCGCCCACATTGGGGAACACATTCACTTAACACCTTTGCTCATAAATACCCCTCAATACTTTCTCGAACCACCATCATGCCTCTCCGCTGCAGGGCAATACAGAAACAACCAGGGCACAACCTATCCAGTGTGTGGAATGCACCAATGTAAAGTAAACCAAGCATTTCAGAAATGGGCATCTTATCCAGTGGATATAACAAAGTGGAAACAATTGGCATACCACCAACTAGAGTCTGCACTCTCCATACAACACAGCACAAATGTGCATCTGACCCAGTCGCGTCAGTAGCCTCTACACAATGCAGCCGAGTAAGAAGAACCCTGAGTAGAACTCGCATTATCCATGCATTTAGATATTGTTTTGGTAAATACCAAGGCATTGACAACCTATTAGGGGTAATGGAAGATCATACATCAATTTCAACATTAATCTGCTGCTCCTGTACTCCATGCATGCAGAACATTTCTTAATCGCAACTATCCACTCAGAAGAGCTACTCAAAAAAGGCATAGGGAGAGTAACTTTAAGTACAAGATACCACATCATCCTATATACATCTACCTCCTCTATTTCTGAACCTCAAATGCAGCTAGTGTAACCCTGTGCCCGCCTGCAATTTTTCCTCTCCTATACATGTACTGGTCAACAGTATTGCTACTTTTTCAGTTTTCTCTAGCTGCATGCGATTTGGTTAAATGTAGGATGGATGACATTTACCAAGTTTTTTTTTCCAATCCAAGTTGTTGTTTGTCATCAAACTTTTTGCCCTTCACTCCAAGTTCTCCTTTTTTGTAAATCAAGAACTCTACCGTCTTCTTTTCGCATTTTCCTTCCTCAGGCACCCTGCCTCTTTTGTTCTTATGATGACTTTATTCCCTCATCATGAATTATAATTCTTTCTACGGTTCTATGGGTCTTGAGATTAACATTTCAATTTTTTTTATGGTAGTCAGACCCCTTGGTCATTTAAAAACACCTTATCCTTAGGCAATGAGAAATTGGAGTGGGTTTTTAGATTTGAATATTTGGGCATTGTGCTAGATAGTTGAGCTTAGTGGTCCCCTCGCATCCCAAAGAGAAGGGCAGTGCCCAAACATCCGGCATCAATTGCCTATAAAAAAACTTCAAGGGACAATTTCAAGAGTCCTACTTCTGGCCATGGAGTTATACAAACTAAAAGTCCAACCAGGTCCTTATAGGGCGCCGAACTTTGGGGCCACTTGAATATAGACTCACTCACCCTTAGTGAAAATAGGTTTGTGCATTCACTCCTTCATCTCCCCAAGAGTACCCCCTTAATACATATGTTTCTTGATGTGTCACTCAAACGGGTGGGAGTTACTATCTGGCCAAGGCCGCTCATGTACTGTGTAAGCATCTAGACCACAGAGGAGTTTAAGCTATACCGTAATGCAGTAAAGGTTCTGTTGTCCATCGACATAGGTCTTACTTATTCATGGTTTAGGCATGTCCAATCCTGTTATAAAAAACTGGGCCTTTTTATTTTTGGTTGAACCCTACATTGATGACTCGTGCCACAAAGAAACAGTTAAAAGTCTGCTATTGGGTCTGTATCCAAGCTAATCTCTTCCATTCATCCACCCACTGGAGACTGACAAACCAATGTCTCCTTCTTAACCCTTTCGATGCTGATGACGAGCTCAGCTCGTCATCACCCACGGGTGTCGTGTGCTGATGACGAGCTGAGCTCGTCATGGTGCCACTAAAATGGCATTTTCCAGCACAGGGGGGGGGAAATGGCCAGCAGCCATGTGGTTAAAGACACTCCCTCATTGAAGGTGATCCAGCGCCACTAAAGAAATTTTGTCTCAACTACACTACCCAACACCACAATACTCACCATTATTAATAAACTCTCACAAGGCCCATAAGAAACCGAGACCGATATTTGGCAACTGAATCATGTGGCCTAATTAGTCAAACCTATCTATAAATTATATACACTTTATATACAACTGCAGGTTATCATCAGAATAACCATGGTAAAATAACGGAAACATTTAATTAAGCCACTCAGGCCGATAGAATCAAACTGATGGTAACAAACACAAATAAATCAAGACCAGCTTGACATTTTAAAAATCTATTTATTTTCAAAGAATGAGCATATTTTAATGAAAACTTTGTTTATTAGCATTATCATAGCTGCTTTATTAATAAAGGCACAATGATCATGGCAATTCAAAATAATCAGAAGCATGAATATTAAACCAATGATTTTCATTGCCTAAATCTATTTCCCTGACTAACTCACTTCACCTAAAGGGGAAAATAAAGCGATTAGCCCTGTTAATGCTTACATGAATAAGAAGTCCATCAGCATGACATCGTCTCAGGATTCAGGAAGTGCGGACATAGGCTCCTGTCAAGGGGCTAGTTTTTATACATTTTCTAACTAAGTATCTAAATTTCTAAAAGACACCAAAAATTCAGCTTCTCGATTGGCTGAGCCATGTCAGTCCACCAACGTGTCACTTGTTCGTGACCAAGTCCGGGGCACATCATAAGCCCTTATTGTTCTTTGATTCCATCCTTTCAGCTTTCTTAAGTTTGCAAAAATAAACTAGGCAGAGGAACATTTACTTCCTGAACTTGGCAAGCAAAACAGGCTCTCTGTCCTTGGTGCACTCCAAGAAACATGAAAACTCGACCGACAATAGTCCTGCACATTATACTTTTTGTCTTGGCAGGAAACATTCTTTTATCACGTGAGTAAAGGCTTCACTCTGGTCAAGTCTTGTCCTTAGCAGCTCTGCCAGTCAGCCATCTTTCAAAGAAGGCCCACACGAAAACTAATATTTAAACAAACACAAGACAGTAATTAATTACAGAATTGAGACCCATTCTGTTTCCCACCCACCATAACTAATGTTAACCCATTAGTTTATGTTATCTAGCAAGAAGCACACTTATGCAGCGAAAATATCTACCATTCTTTTTTAGGCCAGCAGGATTTCTCACAAACCTGTGGAAAAATAAAAAGACACGACATAGACAAAAGCACATATAAAATAAGCACATGCTATTAATTAAACAGCCGCATTAATATTGACGAAGACATTAGACAAGGTTAATAAATTATTTTTAAACGTACTTGCAGATGCAACATAAAGCAGATAATATTAGTCCCACGTGTTTTTGTTCACATTTTATTCTAGGTTGATTAATGAAAACCATGCACAAACTCATTAATATAATTATTAACTTTGACTTCACGAGTCAGAATAAAATCATTTCTGAAACTCTCTCCATCAAAGGCATTCTTGGATATTCCCCGAAAACAACTGGCACAAACTTTACTTTTGAAGTTCCCTTATGGCACACTTGAGATAATGTCCCTTACATCCATGTGGAATGCTGGCAGAAGCACTGACCATAATGACCTCTGTACATTGTGCACCTTGACAGCAAAAGAAAGTATAAGCCATGTCGTCTTTTTCTGCCCTGCATATAAAAAACCGCGTCTTTTTCTGCCCTGCATATAAAAAAAACGAGAAACAAGTGATTTGCCCAACATGTAACCATCTAGCCATTAGGAGGCACACTGAGGCCTTAAGGGTACTAAAGGGTGATATATCTTTTTACACAGAGGCTACTTATTTCTATTATGCCTAATAAGGAAATACAAATGCGAAAATATTAGTCATGGTTGAGCAGGCTGATTGGCGAAGCATGCTTGGCTATATAAAGCACATCCGTTCCCCTGTCCGCTCGATCCTTTAAGAAAAGAACGAACTGTATAGTTATTTAGAAACATGTGTTTCTGTGCGCATTCTATTTGAATGATCTAGAACCACCCTGTGGGAAAAAGGCCATTAAATAGTAGGCTTGTTTTATAATATTGCATAGCATTATGGCACTAAATAGTTTTTATCACCTGTTACTCTGTTGTATCTGATTTTACGGTATAGGCAATCTAAATTAATATTTCCATCCAATGGAAGGTGGGAGTCGAATGTACATGAAATGCTAAAACTGTTATTATGCACATTGCAGTTTATGCTTGGATTTAGCGCTTAAGTGTTTCACCCAAACGTTGTGTGTGTTTTACGGAATGAAACCTTCCGAAATAAACATCAAACCCATCCATCTCCCCAGTCTCATCCGGTGCCTTCTTACCCAGCCCCCATCCTCCTCAGTTTATCATCATCCGTTTTAATGCTTTTTATGGTGGATTTTTTGTAGCTGTTGGGAGTCCCCTTTCCTCTTCATTTGCTCAGATTTAAACCCTGACAATTTTGTCCTGTTTATTATTGACCTCTGTTCCTTCCCAGCTACCTCCATCCTATGTCTCTCCTATTGACACCCCCCTTTCAATCTCACTTGATGCTGTTTTCTGTCATCTGATTTTTTCTGTCGTTTCTCACTTTCCCTTCCTCCTTGCCTCAGTTTCAATTTTGCTGACCATCCTCCGCACCAGACCTTCTCTGCTACATGCTTTCTCATCAGGTTAGTGCTGGAAATAAAAAACAAACGATTGTGACCCTGCACTATTTACTAACCTTTCTTTTCCCAATTTGTTTTTTTCTTTTCTGTGCAGATGTCCAAGTCCTTATCTTTTCAGAGCTGTAACGAATTTTTGTTATTTTATTTTTTGCCTCTTTAGGATCTACAAATAAATACTTGGTCTGTAATGTATTTTATTGCTGTCACTGTGATAAATTAATTTAATAAACTGTCCCAAGCAAAAGGGATTGGATGTCCCTTCATGAAGCTTTGACTACCAAAAATAGTGAGGACTTCTGGAGGACAGCTGTGGTTTGTTTAAATGGTCAAATACCAGCATTAGATGTGTTTGTACAACCTTAGGAGTGGGTGGCCTATTCAAGTAAATTGTACACTAATGTGTGATTCAGATCAGGGAGACAGAGTGCTGTTGTAAATGACAATATAAGCAGCAGGACTCTTCCTTTAAGTTACAAGATGGGTTTATTAGGAACACACGCCTCACCAGCTGACCAGATCATCAACGGACAAGAGTGGAATAATCAAACAGTACCAGATAGAATGCACACAGGTATTCTAGGAGGCTGTGGAAGAGGGAACACAAAGGAAGGACTAATGACCACAAGTGGCCATCTTGTGAGGAGCACAAGTAGTAGTAGTAAAATCTTTATTCGGTTTCATTTTTACAAAGAAAACCATAAAAGTATACAGACATTTCATAAAATTTGACATTACAGATTAAGATTCAGTTTAGTAAAAAATCATCATTGTTTTAACAAAGAGTTTTAGAGATTATTATTTTGAAGGTTTAGCCTGTGCTTAACAATGCATTTTAAGAAGGTGCTAACAACTTTACACACAAGCCGAGTTTAAAAATTGTAATCGTAACATAACAGGGCGGCATCTTCTAAGATGTAGAGATCGAAGCAGAGGGATTAGCCATAATTTGCGGTGAGCAGAATAGAATTTACAAAACAAAACAGTATGCATTGTTGACTGCTCTGATAGTTCGTCGCATGGGCAAGGAGTTAAACATTCTTCCCAACTGTTTCTTTTAGGGAATGCTACCACCCTTTGGAAAATGTTCAACCTAAATCTCGTTAATAAGAAGCGTTCAAACTGCGAGTTTACGTAGGTTAAGTAAGGTTCCATTCCCAGAGTGGTCATAACTGCTATGGAGTGCTGTACTGATTGTTTTACTGATCTCCCTAGTGATGCAAAGCTTGGTATTTCGGCAATGGTTTCAGGATTGTGATAGTACTCCGGCATTCCCAGGTCTACAAAAAGTTTCTTTACATATATGAGCCAGTCTATTTTTTCGGCCCTGTCTAGAGTCATACAGTCCATGATAATAGCTTTGGTGAGTGTTTTTTGTTGAGACCCATATTCTGCGCCAAAGAAGTACTGGTTCAACTTTAGCCAGATCTTCAATATGTGGAAGTCCCAGTTCTGCATGACAGGCGTAGGTGGAGACTCTTTTTGGGACTGCAAGCAAGAATCTCAAGAAGATTTTTTCTGCTACCTTCAGGGCATTTGTATTTTTGTGTCCCCATAGGCCCGCCCCGTATAGTGCGATGGAATGGCACTTGGCTCTATAGATCTTGAGTAATTCTACCGGAGGCTTTTTCCCCAATTTTTGTGCAAATTTCATTAGGGCAGCGATAGAGCGGAGCAGTTGGTGCTTGCGCGCTTCTATGGCTGCTCTCCAGGTGAGCCTCTCATCTATCATAATCCCTAAGTAAGGGTACTGGGAGGTGGTTTCCAGCTTTTCATTATTTAGGAAGATAGCTTTTCCCTGTTTCCTAGCTTGTCCTGCCACCATGACATAATTTTTTTTTATATTTATGTGGAGGTCTAGGTCGCTCATGAATTTAGCGTAACTATTCAGGGACTTTTGGAGCTCACGTGGGGTGCGTGCTAAAAGCACCGCGCCGTCCGCATAGAAGAGCGCGGGTACCAGTCTCTTGTTCACTCTGGGCAGGTCCAGACCCCGCCTCAGCATTTCCACCTCCAGACCATTTGTATGGAGGGAGAAAAGGAAGGGGGCAAGGACGCACCCCTGCCTGACCCCACGCTCTATGGAGAAGGATTCCGACAGTTCACCCCGTACTCCGAAACGCACCCTGGAAGAGGCGTTCGAGTAGAGTTCTCTGAGGAAAGTCACCAGGGCCTCGTCAATTCCCATATCGGACAGCAACGCCCATAATTTTGCGTGGGATACGCAGTCGAAAGCCGCAGAAAGGTCGACATAAACCATGTAGACCTTCCCCGCGTTTTGCCGACACGTATTTTCCCAACAAAAGTGCCAGGTTCAGGGCTTGTTCCGTTGTTCCAAGTCCCTCTCGGAAGCCATACTGGATATCCGAGAGGGCCCCGGTATCCTCTGCCCAATCCTGCAAACGCTGGAGTACCACTCTTCCCAGTACCTTCCCCAGTGAGTCGAGGAGGGAAATAGGTCAATAACAAGTCACCTCCTCTCTATTGCCCTTTTTAAAAATGGGTACCAGTATAGATTTTGTCCAAGAGGTAAGTAGACCACACTGCATTGTTGCGTTGAACACCCTAGTTATAATGGGGGCCCACAGTTCTATTTTGAATTTAAAGAAATCGACCGGGACCCCATCCGGACCTGGCGCTTTTTCACTCTTGCTAGCATTAACTGCCGTGATTACTTCATGTAGTTGGATTTCCAGTGGGATTGGGAATACTTTATCCTGATTTAGGGAGTGGCTTCTGTCTATGGGGACTACAGCCTGGGTTTGTCTGAAGATCTTAGCAAAGTGATTGACCCAGGTTTGGCCCTCGATGGCCACTTCTATGCTAGGCTGGTCATCTGTGTCGTTCAGGAACGGTGCTTTTACCACCTTCCAGAACAGATCGCTGTCTTTATTGAGTGAACTTTCATGCAGCTGATCCCATAGGGCCTTTTTTAGTTCCTCTTTACGCGCTTTACACGCGAGCCTGTATTGTTTCCTCAGGATCCTAATCTCCTCCTGGTTTCTTGTTGTTTTTGATAATGCTCTCTTTAAGTGTTTATGGGCGGCGGTACACCCTGGGCTAAACCAACCTCTTTTCTTTTTTTCCTTAGACCCTTTCTGTTTCTTAGTAAGGCATTTGTTTACTTTCTTTAATATTAGTTTAAATTGGGATATTACATTCTCTTCACTGGCCTCAAGGTCTAAGCAGTTCCATATAGCAGATTCTGCTTCAGTTAACACTTTGTGTCAGCTCGTTTGGGTCAATCTTTCCCCACCCCAGAGTGTAGCCGTTTGTTTTTGTGAGCTGTAAATTATTTTGGGAAAGGGTAGACATTATGGTCTGGGCTATTGGCTGGCCTTGGTCCAAGGTTAGGTCAAAAACTAGGGCCGAGTGGTCGCTCAGGGTGTTAATTTTAGTTTTAAAATTTGCGGTCCTGTTTACTAAGGATGCTGTAATAAGAATATAGTCGACGGTTGTTTCATGGCCCCTGCAAAGGTAAGTGGGATCCAGTTTTCCGGTTAAGGGGTTGATTTGATTTAAAATAAGTCGATCCATCCTCGACAAGGTTTCATTTAATAGGTCACCCACCGCTGAATGACTAAAGTGGTTTATCTGGGCTTCTGAGTCGCCTCCGATCCCGCAGACATCACTATTTGACATCGTACAGGGGTGGTGATTAAAGTCCCTCCCCATACGATGCTTGCGGGTTCCACCCCTAGTTTTAGTGTTGCGCCACTAGATAGTTTCTTGCAAAGGGCCCCCAGCATTTTTAGCCTCTCATTTTCCCCTGTATTGTCATATAGGTTAACAAGAATTACTGTCCTCTTTGTCTTGAAAACCAGCTTTAAAATTTGGAAGTTAGGTTCTAGACTAAGTGCTGTGACTCCCAGGCCTGGTATGGTGTTTGATATGTAAATTGCCAGCCCTCCTTTGGCTCTTCCATGAGTTCCTGCGATCCCTGCCGAGGAGTAGGTTTTGTAACCTATAAGGTGCATTTCTTTAGTGAGCCATGTTTCCTGAAGGGCCACAACTTGACAGTCTTTAACAAAGTCTAGTATACTTCCATCCAAGATTTTTTTTCGGAGACCCGCAACATTCCAGAACATTATTTGGATATTTTCTACTCTCCTGGTGGAAATCTGTCCTTTATTTAGTCCGTCTTCCATTTTTCTTGTGACCATGTCTGAATCTGGATTATGTTCCCTATGAGTTCGGATGGGCCTCATGTTTGTTTTACTCCGTATGCTAGAGTCTTTCAGCTCCCTCGGACTTATTCCATGCAGTTGGGTAAGTTGAGGTTGACTTTCGTTATTGCAGGTTTCAATTGGAGTATCTAGAATTGTGTCAACCAGGGGGGTATTTTCTTTTGTCATGGAAGGTTCTAGGGGTGAAGATTGATTGCTGGCAAGTCTATCTATTCCTTCTAAGCCACTCAGAGCTGAGAAGGGGTTGAATATAGGTATGTTGTAGTCTGAAGGTATCGGGTGGTAATTGTTATTGAACAGGTTATTTTGGTAGGGGTGGTGATAAGGTGGATGTTGGAGTTGATTTAAAAACTGATTCTGGGTGAATTGGTAGCCTACTTCTCTCCACTCTGGGCGCTGCCTACTAATGTGATGGTGAGTTGGCTTGTTAATTAATTCCCGTGGGTAGAAGTAGCTGACATAATGTGTTGAAATATTGTCTCCTCCTGTAACCTCATACCAATCGCCTATAGTTCTTACCACCCTGTGATCCTTGAAATTGATAATTATCACATCCCCTCTTTTGTCTTTCGGCCTAGGCCCCACCCAGACAGCCCGCCTGACCGACAGGATTTCCCCATTGACATGTGCAGGGAGGGGTCTGTTCTGCTTCAACCAATAGATGGTTTTATTTTTTAACGCGTGATAAGATTCTCTGACCCCTTCGGCTAGTTCTGGTAATCCTGCCATTATGATTGTGTAAGGTGCAGATTCAGGAGGTAAGTCAACTATCCTGCGTCTGGGTCTATATGGGCGCTGTGGTAACTGTTCGCCCAGCTCACTAGTTGGTACGGGGTTCGTAGGGGGGTTAGAGTTAGTGTTTGATGCGGGGAGGGTTCTTGCTACAGGATTCTTCCCTGTCGAGTTTTTGCCCCTTACGGTTGCTTTCGCCCCGTCTTTTACCTGATTGCTGTTAGGTGGTTTCGG
This sequence comes from Lissotriton vulgaris, assembly GCF_964263255.1. Taxonomy (NCBI): domain Eukaryota; kingdom Metazoa; phylum Chordata; class Amphibia; order Caudata; family Salamandridae; genus Lissotriton; species Lissotriton vulgaris. The sequence continues at coordinate 541,018,054 of NC_141695.1, read as the reverse complement.
GGTTTCATTATTTGTTGTTTCTTTTGAGGTTTTTGCTACCGCTTTTTTCCCTTGTGTGATTCCAGGTTTCAGGGACGCGCTACTGGTAGATGGTTGGGCCAGTGGAGGCGCGTTTTGGCCTGTAGGGTTTTGTGCTAGATGTTTGTGTGATTGTGAGGATAGTTTGATAATGGCCGCAGTGTTTTCTTCTATTTGTTTGCCCAAATTTTCTAAATGGGAGCTTATTAATCTTGTTCTCTCCAGAAGAGGAAGCATAAGTGCCTTCACTATTACCTCTATTCTGGAGAGAAGTTCTGCCTCCATTTCAGGAAATAGTCCTGTCGTGGTGCGGGTATTCTGCGCCGTGCTAAACAGGGGGGTGTTGGCGGGGCGGGGGTTGTGTTCAGGATGGTAATTGTACTGGAAGAGGTGGGGGAAGATTGTCTCTTTCGTTTCTTGGTATGATTGTTTATTTGGTCTGAGGGAGGTGGAGGGGAGATGGAGAGATTTGGGGAACTAGATAGTCTAGATGCGTTGGGGCGGACTAGAGTTATTTCTGGAACCGGTTCTTGTTCTGGTTCTGGTTCATTACTGAGTGTCTGAATTGTAGTGTCCTTCGCATCGTTTCCCAAAAGCGAAAGTGAGTTAATGTCAGAGGAAGGAATAATGGAAGACTGGGAGTCAGAGGCGATCAAAATTGGAGAGCGGGTGTTCCCAATCAAACCTAGGGAGGAGCGCTTACCGGTTAACAGGTCCATCGATAAGCGCTTTTCAGTGTCCGCTATTTCTTTTTCTAGGACAATTGTGACTCTTTTGAAGAATTGATCAATAGTTCCTGTTACTGGCCCCCTCGATGTATTTACAGTAATGTTCCTGGATTTTGCATGGTCCGAAGACATGGTTATTCATGGATTTATTTGACAAAGAGCGATGTCTAATACGACGTAAGTTTGATAAAGGAATCCTTAGAGGTAGTAGCGGAGAAAGGGAATGTCACTTACCAGGGATTAAGCTTTAAGGGGGTGGCCCGTCCCGCCCTTGATCGCCCTTGGACGGCCTTAGACGGCCCGCCCTTTGCCCGGGCGCTCCTACGCAGCGGTGCGCTGTCACTAATAAGGCGGTGTAAGGCGAGGGGCGGGGCAGGCAGGGAGAGCGACCCAGGTGTTGCAGGTCTCGACCTCATGCAGGGACTCCTGGGAGATTGAGTCCCTGCGGGTCAGCTCGCAGCCCTGCAGCTCCCAAACAATGGCACACAGATGGAAGCAACGCAGCGGGACCCGCGCAGCGGGTCCGGCAAGGAGCTGGTGATAATCCTGGCATTTCCTCCGCTCTGGACAAAGGCTCTTTCAGTGGCTCCCAAAAACGGCAAGACAGCTTTCTGTGGGTCCCAGCGAGGGTCGGTGCAGCAGGTCCTCATCTGCTGAGGCGAGGGCGGGGCAGGCAGGGAGAGCGACCCAGGTGTTGCGGGTCTCGACCTCACGCAGGGACTCCTGGGAGATTGAGTCCCTGCGGGTCAGCTCGCAGCCCTGCAGCTCCCAAACAATGGCACACAGATGGAAGCAACGCAGCGGGACCCGCGCAGCGGGACCCGCACAGCGGGTCCGGCAAGGAGCTGGTGATAATCCTGGCGTTTCCTCCGCTCTGGACAAAGGCTCTTTCAGTGGCTCCCAAAAACGGCAAGACAGCTTTCTGTATACTACATGTGCCTTTAGGAAACAATGCTTCATATAACTCCACCACCCTTACGCTTTTGCAAAATGAAATTATAGATGTGATTACTCTTGTATTCCTGCTCGTACCCCAGGTCCGGACAAGAGTCCCAGCAATTTACAGAGGGCAAATAAGGAAATTTGGGACAAGTGAACATTTTCTCTCCAACACGATCCTCTCTGGTATGGATAGCCCTTCCTCATGGAAATTAGCAGAAATTATAACAATATAAAAGAAGCTGGATCGGTCCAATCTGGGGAACTATAGGAATATAAGCCTGATTTATTCCCTGCAGAAACTTTTTTGTAAACCTGTTTTGGCCCACCTACATCATAGAATTAGTGAAGAGTGTCTTGTTGGATTCGCAGGCAGGTTTTAGAGCCAATGTAAGCACTATAGACCAGGGTTTACATTGTATCCGTATTTACTGGAAAGAGGTGATAATTAACAAGTCTAAACTTTGTTGCTTTTGTGGATCTTCGATCGACTTGAGGTCCCCAGAGGCAAGTTGTGAAGGGTGCTGGAAGAAATGTGTGCACCCACCCCCGTAGAACATTCCAGTAATGCTGCATGCTGACAACCTCGTCCAAGTCAGATGGGGGAGGAAGGGACATTGACAGATCCCGTCTATACTGATTCTGGGGTCAGCCAGCGGTGTGTTCTGGCCCCTACTCTGTTCACCCTATATATCAATGGAGTGTCTCACTCTACTTTGACATCTCGGTTAAGGGAGGCTGGGGTAACCGGGCCGGCCCTGAGTCTCCTGAACTCTTTTTTACAGCAGAGAGAACAGCGTGTGATGCTCGGTGATTTCCTCTCCCCTGCAAAATCTTTGCAATGTGGGGTGCCATAGGGGTCGGCATTGAGTCCGACCCTATTTAACATCTACGTGGCCCCCCTTGCGAGACTAGTAAGATCTCAGGGGATGGAGGTGGTGTCGTACGCCAATGACACGCAGATTATGGTGTCCCTGACCCACTCTGTGAGTATCTCCGCGTCCAACTTTAGGTTATGCATGCAACTCGTTGCTGAGTGGATGATTCTCAACTCCCTAAAGTTGAACGGCGACAAAACAGATGTCCTGGTCTTTGGTAAGGACCAGGACGTGTGGTTGGGTGAGTGGTGGCCCTCATCTTTAGGCACCTGCCCCACTCCCACTAAATCTGCTAAGAATCTGGGTGTCATCTTCGACACCTCGCTTTCTATGGAGCTTCAGGTCAACAGGACTGTGGCCACCTGTTGGGGTGTCATTAGGACCCTTAAAAGAATCCTTCATTACCTCTCCCCCCAGGCACGCAAGCAGATAGTGATTGCTCTTGTTGGCTCAAGGCTCGAATATTGCAATTCACTCTATGCCGGGGCCAACAAGGGGCTTCTGCAGCGCTTACAGGTTATGCAGAATGCCGCGGCGCGATTTGTGTTGGCCTTGCCATGGCTGTCATCCGCTACCATGGCAAGGAAGAGCCTCCATTGGCTCCCTATTACCTCCAGAGCGTCCTTTAAACTCCTCTGCCTTAACTACAGTGCCCTCATGGCTGGCCATGCCGATGCTCTTGGGTCTTTGCTCACCCGGTATGTCCCGAGCAGATGTCTACGCTCTCTAGAGCTGAACCAATTGGTAGTCCCTCGCTCTAGGAAGGTTAGATGGGGGAGTAGGGCCTTTTCCATCTTAGCACCCCAATTATGGAACACACTTCCTCTGGAGATCAAATCGCAGCCCTCATTGGTTCTCTTTAGGAAAGCCCTCAAAACCTGGTGTTTCATTAAGGCCTACCAGTAAGCTCCCGTCACCTGGTGGTTTCAGCTATATATTGAGTTAGGCGCCTTGACGCCCACTGGGCTAAGTTGCGCGGTTACAAATCACACTTAATAATAATAATAATAATAATAAAGTGATTGAGTTTGTCAACAGGGATGGTTGTGATGTGCCCAAAATAGAAAGGGAGGATGATTCCTCCCTTCCTATTCCCTAATACCCCAGTGAATTAGATTTATAAAGTGTACACAAGGTAATTACTGCTCCTACAGTTCAGCACTGGGCACTGGAATCTATTACTATTGCGGATACGATTGCCAAGATTGGATGCAAGTGCGGAGGGGTAGCCTTTATAAGGTTTTTTCATAACTGTACTGGGCACCGAAAACTGAAACTAAGAAGTTGTCCATTACCGTAGTATCTAATTCCACCGCTGGTTGGTCCAGTTTTTCCGTCATATTCCATACTGTAATTTAGAGGCTTTTCATGTATTTATGCATTGGTCACTTTTAGTCAGGATGTTATTGATGTATTCTCCAGTTTGAATGCATTTTAAATGCTTTATTTGATGTGTTGTGATGTACTTTTTATGATCCCTGTGAGAAGGTGGCCTGATATGCAGTGCTCACTATTCTAGTGAACACTATGTATCAGTCCAGCAACCCTTATTGATGATTGGTTGTAAGTCAACCTTATAGACCAGCTATCCTAGTAGCGTGGATACGAGCAGTCTAAGGCTAAAGACTCGAGAGGGCGTGTTAAGCCAGCTGTTTACCACACATATACCCCTTGAATACCAAGTGAAAGGACACCACACAAGTGTTATGAAAATAAACAGTGTATTTATTTAGATCACAACAGCCCTGTACTCTTTATGAGGACAGGGTACTAAGCACAAAACAAAACTCTTATAAAAATACTTAAGTTAGCACAGTATATACAAAGCCCGAGGGGCACGGAAAACCATATACTTGAAAAGTGGAATGCGAAATTACTAGCAGGTAAGTACAGTACTAATAGGCTTTGGAATCGCTAGATCTTGACTATAGAATCTTCAGATTACTTCTAGGAGACCCAGGGGACTCGGGTGCAGAGTGTGCACTCTCACGCGGGATGCGGGACAAAGTCTATGGTAGCTAGAATTTGCAAAGTTAGAGTTCTCGGGCGAACCCGACCTGGTAGGAGGAAAACGAAAGTGGATTCTGACCCTTGGATAGTGAGGCTATGCTGGGGCACCGAAATGCCGAAGTTACCTAGCCCAGGGGCTGCAGCTGCATAGGACTCAAAGGACGTCGGGAATCCTCGTAGACGGACCAGGAGCCTGGAAGAAAGAAGTTGCTGGCAGGCGACCAGTGAAGAAAGTTCGGTGGATCCAAGCCTGGATCGATGGAAGATGACACCTGAAAGCAGAGGGGACCAAGTTCGAGACTACTAGCCAGTAGTCAGTGGGCACCAGGAGGGCACCGGATGGTAGCCACCTCGACTAGGTGAGTGGGTGACGCTGTGCTCGAAGATCTCACGGACCAGGAGGCGTTGTCGGCAACCAGGAAGGAGGAGCGAGCTGTCCCACGATGATTGAAGCTGTCGGCGTCGCTGGACCCAGGATTGGGCAACAAAGCCTTGGCAAATTCAAGCCCACGCGGTGGACCTAAAATGGCGTCTGGAGTGGACCAGGAGGGTCCGGGGTGCCTCTCTTGAAGAAGGAAGCAAGGGCCAGTCTGGAGCAACCAGACCAGCAGTAGTGATGTCGTCGGGCGTCGTGTAGAAGGCCACAAGCCAGCCGGCTAGTAGCCACACAGCGCGGTGAGCACGCAAAAGCAGAAGGGCCCCACGCAGATCGTGGAGATGCTGGAGGGTTGATCTTCGGTGCTGGAGCTGCTCAGGGTTGGGGCTTCTCGGACCCCAAAGCACTCACCAGTGGAGCACACGGTGGGCTTGTTGCAAAGAAGTCGTGCAGTCTTGGCGATCGTCGGTCCCTCGAGGTCTCGTCGCACTCACAGTTCTCAGCTTTGCTGTAGAGGTGAGTAGAGGTCAGAGGTGCCAGGGAAGCCGGGTCTCGTCGAGCTGGGTCGTCGGATTCGTGATGAAGGACTTGCAGCAGACCGCAGTGTTCTTAGGATGGTGCCTGCGGATGCAGGGTGACTACTCCTTAGCCACAAGGGAGAATCTTGATGAAGAAATCTTGAAGTCCTTTTGAATAAAGTCGTGTCTTGATTCCAAAGATGATCTAATTTGAACAGGGGGCCCGCTCCTATCTTTATACTAAAAAAGGGGGCTGACCCGGTGACTAGGTCCTGCCTATGGGTGGGACCAGGAGGGGGGTGGTTACACCCCTCTCCCCTGCCGGACTTCCCCAGGCCAGGGGCTGGTGTGCCCCTGGAACTGGTTCTGACTGGCCTATGCGTAGTGAGCACCGGGGTGCCACTCAGCAGTCACCTTCCTGAAAAGCCCTGACTACCCAGGATACACAAAACCATGTCTGGGATGGTGCTAGCACCGCCCCGGACAGGAAACCCTTTGTCCAAGCCTCCCTCGCTGGAAGGACTCCCAGCAGCAGGAGGTCAGACTCGTGTCGGTGGTGGCAGTATCCATTTTGTGGAGCTGAGGCTTTAGTTAACTTTAACCGGGGTTCACAGTTATATACATGTCGTGTCCCTCTAGAAGGGTGGAATGCTAACCCCGTCGCCAGAATTGGCGAGGGGTTAGTATTCCAATTCGTATGACACCTTACTCGACATGTTTTGATAAAGCAATACCAAAGATAGCATTTAACCGCGAGGATTATAATGCACTTAAGAGTATATGGTATGCGATATCATGGAACAGCTATTAGGACTTGATTCCGCAAGCTGCAGACAGGCTCAGCTCATGCCAGAGCACCATCTCACACGATTCCAAGCACTCTGCCTTCAGGATTGTCAAGGCCTGCCATAGGAGTGACTGATAGGAATCTGTGTGTCCATTTTAGGGTTAGGTATAGGTATACTACACCTACAGCAAAGGGTGATTACACGACTTTGCCCCAGCTGTCATGCAGCCAGTTGTGTCAAATTTAGGAGGCCAGCCAGGGGTGGCATAATACATGCTGCAGCCCCTGGCAGCCCTGGGTACACCCATGCCCTGAGTTACAGGGTCTGATAGGGTGGCCCAGTACCAATTGGAAATGCACCTAGGGTACATGGAATCCATTTTAAAGAGAGAGCAGTAGGCCTGGGGTCCTGATTGGCAGGGTCCCAGGTCGACTATGTCCAAAACCAGCTAAAACACAGGGCAAAAAGTTGGGGGCAACCATAGTCAGGATGTACCTTCCTACAATCCCAATGATCAATATTAAAGCTTTAATGATAAACCATTGCCAAGGATTTGGTTTTACCGTTTATTTCTCAAAAAGCTTTAAACATAATCTTCATACTACTGTATTGTGTTCCCTCATCATTAATTTGGTAAATGTCCACCCATACACCTGTAGCACAAATGTCTGTTCATAAAAGTGCTGTGCTATCCGTGGGCTATGTTTAAAATAAAACATTTAAAAAATGTTTGAGCTCCAGAAGGGGGAATGCTGCTGAACCAACTGCATTAGGTCACATTCTGCAGTCTTTTGGGAGTACGTAAAGGAAAGATGAGGTCTTCTGGAATGTCTAAAATTGTTCCTTATAGTCTTTGGTGAATCATTCCTCAGAAGGATTTACCTGGAAGAGGGATATTGATGATTAGCCTGTAGATATTCATGTTTGCAGGGTCTGTGTACTTCCTTAGCAAGGGTTTCATATATTTAAATAGATGCTTGATGAACGGATGACATACACGTAGGTCTCTTCGTGCAGAATTTATAACTTGTTACCTTCAAAGAGATTTGTTTTGAGTAATTTTCTGAAGCTGGCAATGCTGCCCAATACTTAAGATATTGTGATAGTGAGTTCTAACAGAAACGCACTAGGCTGAGAATGTTTTACTCGCTTTAGTTGTAAGCTTGATCAATGGCGTGTTTAACCTATTTTTATCTTGACTTCTTAACTTTCTTAGACTTTAATATCTTACAAATTTGAATGTGATTTGGTCTTTGACAGAAAGCCAATTGAGGCTTGAGTTGTTTTGTTCCTCCTGCCCAAGTCTGACATTAGCATTACAGTGGCATTCAGAACTCTCTGTAAGGGACTACTTTGTGGTCTGTGAGTCCTACATATAGGCTGTTAGAATATTCTAATTATGGGTTAACTACTGCCTCTAGCATCAGTGTGGACAGTAGTGGTAAAAGGGCCTGTAATTTTATTATTTGATGGGAGAAGCAACGATTCTTATATAGCTAATGAGGACTACTGTAATATCAAATATAATATTTCATATTTTTTAGTGTCGGAGTTTGAGTGAAAATGCCAAGTGTGACCCTAACATCACTGGTGTTGAAATATATGGAAAGATTTTGTGCCGAATGTAATGTCTGTCTTCAAGTTGTTGAGTTAGAGATTTATTTTTATGCAGGTATAAGCGTGATTCAGCACTCCATGTCAGCTATCATGGAGTAATCCCAAGACTACTTGATGTATTGCAGTACATCATCATCATAAGTATAATTTTACAAATAGTGGGCTCAGATATTAAATAAAATTGGTGACAGTGTGAAAGGGGGAAAGTAAAACAACTCATTAAATTGTGGTCAGTGTCACCCATCATGGACAACCTCTCTAGCAGACTGGAGTGGCTTACTGTGTTGAACGCCACTGACAGCTCTAGTATAACCCATAGATAGTTGCCTTCCTTTGTGAAGCAAAAGTAATATCCCAGAGGCCAAGAATGGCCATTTTATCGAATTGCTTTCGGGGGGGGGGGGGGGGAGTATTGTAGGGGATATTGGCAACTGTAAGATTGCAGATGCTGTTGAAGTTGAAAAAAAAATGTACCCGCAGTTTTTTATTCTTTCTTGGTACTGGCAAAATTGTATTTGGTCTAAAATTGGATAGCACTGAGGATCTAAGTTGCAGTGTTTTCGTGTTTGATACTGTCTTTGGTGCTGGTGTTTGCATTGTTGGAGAGACATTTGAGTTAAGCACTGCTGAAATGAATAATTACATATGTGGTCATGTAGTACACACAATGATGTAAACTACGTGCAGACCAAGTTGCTATGTCCTTCGCAACTGAAAGCATGCTTCCATTTCTTCCTCAGGAGGCAAATAATCCGAATAGCCATTTTACCCTGGAGAGTTTGACCTACACAGCATTTAACTTGTTCATTGCGGGGACAGAAACCACATCATCCACAATTCGCTGGGCAGTTAAATTAGCATTGAAATATCCAGAGATGCAAGGTAAGAAATAAGGCACAACATCTTAAAAACTATTATAGTATTTTGTAAAATGGAAAACCTGCATCTAAAAATTAGTTATTCTGAAGAAGTGTGGAAAACGACTTAATAGGGACCTGTAATTGATCAGTTGACTTTATCAAATGGAAAACTTCTCTAATAACCCTTGCAAGGAGTTCCAAAAGAGATTTAGTTTCTTGGGTGTCTTTCTCTGAGAAGTGAGCCACTTCAGAAAGTGAAATCCGGTATGAATTTGATAGCCTCCCATTGTCCAATCTTTGGCCTTTGTTTCCTAGCAAAGGGCCTTGTATGGATGGTGGCTTTTCTTGCCAAGTATTTTTTAGTGAATTTATTTATGAAATGTTCTTCCCCCCGCAGGCATGGCACTGAAGTCCTAACGGAGTAAAGGAGAACTAGTGGCACAAAACAATAAAACCACAAACCGTAGATTAAGTGAAAAGATAGGTCATCCGCGTTTTCTGAAGAAGGTAGTCCTTATTGCCCTTCTGTAGCACTGAAGCTTGGAACAATGGCAATGTTTTTGATGTGAGCATCAAGTTGTGTGCTGGCGTAATGCTAGATTTTTCAAACCCAGTCACTATCACTGCTCATTAGGCACTACAGTTGCCCTGTAGGCTTTTTCCTAAGGTAGATGACATAGTGTGCAAGTATAAATTTCTTAAATTAACAATAAATAAGTTTACATTGACAACCAAACAATCAACTTTCAATTAAGTTAACTTTAAATTAAAATGAAATTCCTTTTACATTTTATTTCATTTTCAATTTAAGAAATTAAATGTAAATTAAGTTTAAATTGACAATGTATACTAGGTATTTTTCTGTTATAGAAAAGACATACAATTAGATTATGGATGTTGGCACTGAGAACAGTATTGTCAAGAAGGAAAATAACACTGCATTGGGCATGGTAAATGGATAAGTGACTTAAAATGATGGGCTCTGGTGGTTGATCATATGTAAATGATGATGAAGGATGACCAGCACTGAGGCATTGTCTGTTGGAGCTGAATTGTTGAATAAACTGCCAAATGATAGGCCAACCTGATTGGTTTATATATATATATATATATATATATACACAACACGAAAAAGCGGCGTGCTTCTGCCTCTTTTCACGGCGGGCGCTCAACAGGATCGCCGATCCTTTAAATGAGTCCGAAAACTGGTGTGATCCTATTTGAAGAAACCAGAGTCGAGGCCCAAATATATTTTTAGTGCTCAAGGTTTTATTTGGCAGAAAGATTCAACAGCCCCAACGCGTTTCGAGGTAAGCCTACCTCTTGGTCACGTGGCCCGTGACCGTGACCAAGAGGTAGGCTTACCTCGAAACGCGTTGGGGCTGTTGAATCTTTCTGCCAAATAAAACCTTGAGCACTGAAAATATATTTGGGCCTCGACTCTGGTTTCTTCAAATAGGATCACACCAGTTTTCGGACTCATATATATATTTTTGCTGCCTCTTTCCGCCAAGTCGCGCACTCTAGCACGTTTGCATTGTTGCGAGGGGCGAACCTCGCTCGTATTATTGCTCCTTTTCCTCTGTATTTCCCAAAGAAAACAAGCACTCGCGGGAGGAGGGTCCAACAGAGTTTTTATTTCTGACCCTCTGAGCACCAGACGCGTTTCGGCTACTGACAAAGGCAGTAGCCGAAACGCGTCTGGTGCTCAGAGGGTCAGAAATAAAAACTCTGTTGGACCCTCCTCCCGCGAGTGCTTGTTTTCTTTGGGAAATACAGAGGAAAAGGAGCAATAATACGAGCGAGGTTCGCCCCTCGCAACGATGCAAACGTGCTAGAGTGCGCGACTTGGCGGAAAGAGGCAGCAAAATATATATATATATATATATATATATATATATATATATATATATATATATATATATAATCTGCATAAGAAGATGTACAAAACTCTCTACCCACTATTCTATTTTTTTTTCCAATAAAACTTGTAATTTCTTTCCGACTTTAACAGCAGATGGTTAACCGAGTGCAAAAACTGCCTTTCTTCGCCTTGAAATGTGTCCGAGTATGAGAATGTCAAGTTTGTAGCTGCTAAGTGTTAACTTTAGCTGTTAAAGTTAGTAAACGTAAAAGAGGCTGCACTGAAAAAAAAAATCATTAAATGTCTGGAGAGTTAAAAGTTGAATTTTAGTTCACTTGCTCCACTCACATGGCATCCCACGTGATGGCTTAGTTTCATTGTTTTCTTCTCACTCCCTAACGTCCCGCTGCCATTGGATTCCGTTTATCGCATTTCTCCATATTCGTTAAAAATGGACTAAATTATTGTTTTGTCTCTTTTCTTCAATGTATAATTTCAACATCAACCATACTGCACAAAAGGCCTAGTTTGCTCTTTAAAAATACATTCAGGGATTTTTTCTATTGCTATCCATACAATACCGAAAAATATGTAATGGGTGGAATATCCCACTTAATAACCATTGTGCATCAACTTGTGGTACATCCAGACAGATAGATGTTTTAGGGCTAAGAATAGGGACAATTATGGGAACTGTGCCTTCTATTTCTACGAAAAACAAGCCTCTGAGAACATTGTGTCTGAAGAAGATAATAAATGTGCCTCCAGCTCACCAACATTCTTGAATGGCCAGTATGATAAGCACTTCTTGTGCTGCCATGAGCATACCCAATTGAACCAAATTTCTTCAAATTGTTGCTTATTTTAAGCTTAATTGTTTACTTGTCAATTTACATTTTTTTAAAACTTCTCTTTAGTGAATTGTTCAACAACAAAGAGTCTGGCTCGGCCAGAGAGACAGACAATCCCTTCATATCTCATAACTTTCACAAATCTATGTTGGGTAGAGAGTTTTGTACATCTTCTTATGCAGATTATATATATATATATATATATATATTTTTTTTTTTGCTGCCTCTTTCCGCCAAGTCGCGCACTCTAGCACGTTTGCATCGTTGCGAGGGGCGAACCTCGCTCGTATTATTGCTCCTTTTCCTCTGTATTTCCCAAAGAAAACAAGCACTCGCGGGAGGAGGGTCCAACAGAGTTTTTATTTCTGACCCTCTGAGCACCAGACGCGTTTCGGCTACTGACAAAGGCAGTAGCCGAAACGCGTCTGGTGCTCAGAGGGTCAGAAATAAAAACTCTGTTGGACCCTCCTCCCGCGAGTGCTTGTTTTCTTTGGGAAATACAGAGGAAAAGGAGCAATAATACGAGCGAGGTTCGCCCCTCGCAACGATGCAAACGTGCTAGAGTGCGCGACTTGGCGGAAAGAGGCAGCAAAAATATATATATATATATGTATATATATATATATATTACCTACTGGCTATCGCCAGTAGGTATATATAGTTAGGATTAATTCCCTATGGGATTTCTGAAAATTCTATGTCTAATAACTTTGGCGTTTGTGGACGGAATCGGCTGAAATTTTCAGGAAAATGGCACATTTTGTTTCTGAGCAGCCCCTGAAACTTTGGTGGGGTTTCGTCAAGGGGGGGCCGAGAAAAAAGGGGGGTCCCAAAACGCGTTTTTCCCATTCATTTTTCCATAGGGCCTTTGGCCTCACTTTTAGCTCGAACGGCTGAACGGATTTGCACGAAACTTGGCAAAATTGTAGGGACTGTTAGCCCGATGTGCCTTTGCTAGGTCTCAATATATGTGCTTCAGTGGATTTTGAGAAATTAACGTTTAAATCAAGATATATATCTGTAACAGCGCTCCGGGCAGCGATCCGGTCCGCTTACTTTTCGCTTATCGGAACTTTGCGCGCAGAAAGCTGATTGGCTCTCCGGTGTCTGTCAACATTCTAAACAGTCCGGAGCGGCCGCCATCTTGTCTCTCGGTAGGATCGAGAGAGAAGAAGAGGTGAAAAACGAAAGGGGAATTTAATGAAAGGGGGCAAGGTATCCCCCTCTTGACCCCCTAGGAATGTTGTTGGGGTTATTAAAGGGTCCCGTGGGGAAAATAAAAAAAAAATGATTTTTCACGGTAGAAGCGCTTCACGGGCCGCGAACTGGTAGCGAAACGGGAATTCGCCATTTTGTGCTTCGTTAATTAAATTACTAGGTATAAGTGGGTGCGGGAGACGTATCCTAATCCCCTATGTTTCCTGAGGGTGGCTGAGGAGGCTGATATATGTTGATACATCTCTTCCAGCGGCTGTGCGTGAGCTTTTTTTTTTTTTTGCTGCGTGACAGTCCGGAGCGGCCGCCATCTTGTCTCTCGGTAGGATCGAGAGAGAAGAAAAGGTGAAAAACTAAGGGGGAATTTAATGAAAGGGGGCAAGGTATCCCCCTCTTGACCCCCTAGGAATGTTGTTGGGGTTATTAAAGGGTCCCGTGGGGAAAATAAAAAAAAATGATTTTTCACGGTAGAAGCGCTTCACGGGCCGCGAACTGGGCCGCAAACTGGTAGCGAAACAGGAATTCGCCATTTTGTGCTTCGTTAATTAAAGTACTAGGTATAAGGGGGTGCGGGAGACGTATCCTAATCCCCTATGTTTCCTGAGGGTGGCTGAGGAGGCTGATATATGTTGATACATCTCTTCCAGCGGCTGCGCCATCTTGCCTTTTTTCGAATGCCACAATTTTGTCGTGCACGGCAGCCATTTTAGATGCCAGGCTGGTCCCAGGCTATCACCTAACCCTGCGGATGTAGTTTATGGCCCCAGCTGTAGAGAATTCAGACATGCCAATCCTCCTGATTCAGGCGTGTGACTACTGTTTCAGTGCTAGTCTCCCGCCTCCCGATTTCTGCAAGCAAAAACCCGGGGGCATATTACGAACAACTAGCGATAATTTTTGTCTCTAACTTGTTTAGAGACAAAAATTATCGCCGCACATCGGCGATTTTTATCGCAGATAAACCTTGCTATTATCGCAGAAAAGTCAGCGATATTCATGTATTATCGACCTAATGCTCTTAGCCATGTTATCCACCTCCCATTGGATAACATGGCTAAGAACTGCTCAGGGCAGGTGTTAGATATTGGAGATATTCGCGCTTAGCGCGAATATCTCCAAAAGTTGGTAATAGAAGGTAGCGATGTTAGGGACTGTTTCTAGTCGCTAACATCTTGGCACGCCACTTTGCATGTCATTAGTGATAAGTATCACTGACATGCAAAGCGGGGCCCAAGATGGTCGCAATCTCCTTTTAGCTGTCACTAACTGGTGTTAGCGACAGCTTGGTAATAGGGAGATAATTTTATCTCCGCTTTCAAGGCTTTTAAAGCCAAAAAAGCGGAGATAAACCCCCTTGATAATATGCCCCACGATTCCTTGAGGGTTTCAGCTGACAGGGCTTGGTATTGGGTTACATGGTAATTTTTCCAGGAAACGTCAGAGGGTCGATGCAGGGGTTCTAGAAGAGGTGATAAACCATTTAAGCCTCATGAACAAGCGCATGGTCTTTTAAAGATTTGTGAAGTACTCGGAGCGGCGGTGTGTGTGTGTGCCCTCTTTCAGGAGCGGGCGGGGGGGCACTGCCAGCAACTTGCCAGGTCAGGTAGTGTTCAACACGTGCATCACCCTTTCTCTGCTTGCTATTGCGCTCCATGCTTCGGAAAGGTAAGAAAAAGAACGTGCATTTGAGTTTGAAATGTCCGATCCTGCAGCAGCACACTTCCAAAGCCCACACATGACAATAACCCGATTCAAGGCCCCATTCACCCGTTTTTAAAAAAATAGATAACACTCCAACAAAGTAAGGTTATAAAACTTTATTAACTACTAACTTTAACGAACGGAACAAAAACTAAAAACATTTAAACATTTCTCAACACAAAAAGCAACAATGGTTAGAAGCTGTCTTTTGTGCGAATAGTCCCAAGGCAGCACAACGTGCAGAGTTCTGGACGGCACCCAGGTGATGTCGCCTGGGTGCCGCACTGGTTTAGGGATCCTACAATGCAGCACAGAAAAACAGCGTGGGGCGTCCCGGGTGGTGCGGGGGGAGGCCTCGTCAGTAGCGGTCTGTGTCCAGTGTCACATGGCTGACACAACATGTACGACAGGCACCCAGGTGATGTCCAGTAAACTGCCGCACTGGTTTTGGTATCCTACAATGCTGCTCCGAAAATTGGCGTGCGGCGGCCCGGGGGGGGGGCGTGGGGGAGCCGGCGTGAACGGGCCTCCCCAGGTGGCGGCCATCTAGCTGAGTTGCGCCCGCTCTTGCGGCTACAGCGTCTCGCTCACCATGTTGTTGAGTTGCTCCCACTCTTGCAGTGCAGCGATAGGCGGCTGCCACATGGCTCTTAAAATGGCGGACGGCTCCTCGGTTTTAGGCCTGGTCCACTGAAATGGCCCTGGGACACTTTGGAACTCGGACGCTTGCCTGCTAGGGCTTGGGCTCCATTCTCGAAAAGCGTTCCCTCAGCCGTGAAGATTGTATAAAAGTCTTGGGGGCCCCCGACTCCCGCAGGCTTCCGGTGGGGAGCGGCTGCCATGATTGCTCGCGGAATGACCACGACGGAGCCACGAGATGGTGGTGCTCTCATGCTGATGCCAGCTTCAGTCTGAATGATCCAGAAACAAGGTGGGGCTTTCATCGTTTGGGAAAAAAAAATGTTCTAAACCAATGAAAAGTGTTATTTTTAGGTCATATGACCAAGCCTTCCATCTTTAGGAAACCAAAAGTAAAATGAACCAATGAAAAGTTTTATAAACAAGTCACATGACCTGTTATGCGGCATAGGGCTACAAAAAGCGTAGAAAATCCGTTGGCACGTGAGGCGGCGTCAGTAGCGGACCGATGTGCGAATAGGCCGAAGGCAGCACAACGGGCCGAGATCCGGATGGTACCGAGGTGGTGTCCAGCAAATTGCCGCACTGGTGTGGCCATCCTACAATGCTGCGCCGAAAGACGGCGTGTCCAGCTGAGTTGCGGTCACTGTTGCGGTACAGTGACTCGAACGCGCCGAGATCCGGATGGCACCGAGGTGGTGTCCAGCAAATTGCCGCACTGGTGTGGCCATCCTACAATGCTGCGCCGAAAGACGGCGTGTCCAGCTGAATTGCGGTCACTGTTGCGGTACAGTGACTCGAACGCGCCGAGATCCGGATGGCACCGAGGTGGTGTCCAGGAAATTGCCGCACTGGTGTGGCCATCCTACAATGCTGCGCCGAAAGACGGCGTGTCCAGCTGAGTTGCGGTCACTGTTGCGGTACAGTGAGTCGAACGCGCCGAGATCTGGATGGCCCCGATGTTGTGTCCAGCAAGTTGCCGCACTGGTGTGGCCATCCTACAATGCTGCGCCGAAAGTCGGCGTGGGGTGCCCCGTTGGCTTATGAGGTGATGTCAGTAGTGGACCGATGTGTGAATAGGTCGGAACCAGCACAAGGCACCAAGATCCGAATGGCAAGTCCTGGATGTTGAGTGCCTCAGTTGAGAGTTCTGAGCAGTGCTTGTAAGACTGTCTGAAGCTTATTTGCACCTGCTGCAGCTTCACTAGGTCCGGCGGAACTTTTTTCCTTTTCCTTTCTGCTTCTTTTCCTACAATGCGTTTCATCTGAAGACACGACCAGGTCCCTGAATGTGTGCAGGGGGACGCTATTGATTGAATGAAAATGGCGGCTTGACACAAAGCTGACTCAAGCGTTACTGTTGGTGCTATACAGAAAAAAATTGGTTTTCAGTTTGTACATTCTTCAGGTTTTTTTTTTCCATCCAAGTCTGATTGAGAGTTTGTAGAAAAATGGCTTCAGATTTTCCACATACTACTCTTCAACATTCTTCCTAAATGTAACAATGTGAAACTCACTAGGAGAACGGCTGTTTCTGTTTCCTTTCAAAATGCTGCCAACAATATTTTCTGAATGGAAGACACCATCTTGTAGCATAAAGGGCCGAAAGGGGTTCTGGTCTGGCCGATGGTTGGTGGAGACATTTTGACTATATCTTGGACCTGCCCGGCCTCGCCCAAAATGGCGCCGGTATAAATGGGACTCGTAACTCCTTGCCCGCAAATGTATATCTGGAAAATGTTATTGTAAGTGGCCCTGTTCTATTTTAATTACAAAATGTATGTCCACCGATTCCGCAACTGTTAGACACCTTAGTTCTTGCAACCTAATGGCCCGCTCGTTACGTTCCTCTACAGTGTAAATGTCTTCTCATCATATACGATTTCAGTTTGCTCCGTGGCCGGCCCACGTGGTTATAGGCCCGTATTTGTATACTGACATTTTCACAATAAAGGTTTTTAAAACAAAACACGGTAGTAGTATTTACATTGGTAAAGTTTTTACTTTTAGTGACTGTTTTCGAATCAGTAAAAGGCAAGTGAAATAAAGCAGTCCAATTACATGACGGATAAAAGGTATAATATGTAGGAACGCAGTAAAGATAAATGGTCAAGGGCAGTTGTGTTTTTCATGTCTGCAACATAAAGTGATCGATAAGAATCTGATAATCAGGCGTATCGGCGACTAAGACAGCAGGCCGAATCTCTTTTACTCAACGGCTCCGTCATGGAAGGAAGAAACGCCCTTTTTCTCGAAAAAGGAATATATTTTACTTGCAAGACAGTTGTAAATTTTCCGGGAAAGTACATTAGCCTGGAATATTATAACATATGTTTGAAAAAAAAATATTGTTCGAAAATAATAAAAAGCGTAATTTTTAGGTCATATGACCAAGCTTTTCATCATTAAATTAACAAAAGTAAAATGAACCAATGAAAAGTTTTATTAACAAGTCACATGACCTGTTATGCTTACGTTACGCGCTGCGCGCCGCGCCTCGGATCACTTCCGGGTGCGCTAACGCGGCGTGTCATAAAACGCATTACGCGACAACGTAGGTCAAGAATATAGTCTAAATGTCTCCACCAACCAGCGTTCAGAACACAACCCCTTTCAGCAGTCCAAAAAGTTCTGTTAAATGACAACAGAGGGGACAGGCAACAAGAACCATCAGTCAAAGAGGGGAGGGCAAGTTCTTCTCTTCCGGGTCATGTTGGGGCGCTACCGGAACTGATCGAATTGGTAGTCTATAGTGTTTCTGGATGTTTCAGACTAAAGCTGGCGTCAGCATGAGACCACTACCATCTCGTAGCTCCGTCGTGGCCATTCCACGAGCAATCATGGCAGCCGCTCCCCACCAGAAGCCTGCGGGAGTCGGAGGCCCCCAAGACTTTTGTAGAATCTTCACGGCTGAGGGGACGCTTTTCGAGAATGGGACCCAAGCCCTAGCAGACAAGCGTCCGAGTTCCAAGGTGTCCCAGGGCCATTTTAGTGGACCAGGCCCAAAACCGAAGAGCCGGCCGCCATTTTGAGAGTCCTGTGGCAGCCGCCTATCGCTGCACCGCAAGAGCGGGCGCATCTCAACTACATGGTGAGCGAGACGCTGTAGTCGCAAGAGCGGGCGGTAAACAGCTGAATGGCGGAAGAGGCACAGTGTAGCAAAAGCGGGCGGAATGGCAACTAAAACGATAAAGGGGCGCCCCACTACAGCTTGTCTTCAGGTCAAACGGATTGTGGGACAAGGTCCAGAATTGAAGAGTCATCAAAAGGCAAAAAGTTCTGCCGGACCCCGGGAGCCGGCCGCCTATGTCGGGGGCGATCTCAGGCTACACCAGTGCTATAAGACTTGGGGAGGGTGTCGGAGCCAAGCGTCTTCTCCGAGTCCATGGCCATCACACCGCCCCTCAGGGGCCTCCGTCAAGCTGTTTAGGAAGGTAACATATCACATTGTTTTCTAATGCAGTCAGGTCCACAAACGACACTCACTTACTTTGAGAATAGTGAAGCTGCAGTAGGTGGAAATAAGCTTCAGACAGTGTTACAAGCACTGCTCAGAACTCTTAACTATGGCACCCAACATCCAGAACTTATGCTATTTGAGAATGGCAGTGACATCGAAGCATCTCAGGGACCAAAACCATTAACGTACTTTCACGTATGAAAATCTTACTTGGGGAGGGGGCAGGAGCGAAGCGCCCCCTCCCAGTCAGCGCCACCACACCGTATGTTGAAAATCTGAAGCCATCGTTCTACAAAGTCAACCAAACTTGGATTGAAAAATCTAGAAAAATGTACAAACTGAAAACCAGTTTTGGTCTGCATAGCATCAGTAGCAACGCTTGAGTCAGCTTTGTGTCAAGCCGCCATTTTGATTCAACAAAGCACAGGCATTGAAAAAGGCTGAAATTCAGAACTCTAAACTATGGCACCCAACATCCAGGAGCTTGCCATCCGGATCTTGGAGCCTTGTGCTGTTTTCGATCTATTCACACATCGGTCCACTACTGACATCATCTTATAAACCAACGTTATGTAAATAGTTTTTTAATAAAATGTTTTACCCTGTTTCTTTGCTGGTGTGTTGTCTATATTTTTAATATTTGCATAGGGTTTGTCGTTATTTTGTGCGGGATGGGTGATGGAGCCGAGCTGTCTTGCAGCCCTCATGGTGTGGAGCTCAGTTCATCTCACTATTTTCGTATTTCTCATGAAGGGTTGTTCCTAATATTTCTATTTTAGCGAGGTCAAAAAGAGATCCAATTAGTGGCCTACTGATTTTGCTCGATTACTTTTATTTTTTTACACGATTTTTCACTATCTGCAAAGACTAAACAGAGTATTGCGACTTTGTGCTTGTTTGTAAATAGAGAATGATCCAAAGAGAACCAATTCTAAAACAGTAAATGCTTGGACAACAATCAATCAAATGGAGAGACAAGGAGGCACGACGGATTACAACGGGGGTAAAGGCCTGCGTTAACTACCCTTCAGTATCTGCAAAGAGAGAGTACTACTAAGACAAAAGAGGGGAGGGGGGGGGTGCAGCGTTCAAAGCACATCAGCGTGCATAAATACGAAAATGTTTTTATCTATCACGTACTTGACATTTTAAAGCTTTTCATATTTGCTATTAAAAAACCAATGAAATTCACAGAAAAAACCATAGGTTATAGTGGATATATAGTTAGGAATTTGCATTTACAAAACCTTGAAAATTCAATGAAAAAACCATTGGTTTTAGGCCATATATAGTTAGGAATTAGCATTTACAAAACCTTATTTTACTCGCATAAAACCATTGAAATTCCATATATAGTTAGAAGCGCTAACTATATATCGCGCACCCGCAATCCACTGCTGATGATGTCACATATTACATCATTCATGACATGGTCAGTGACATCACTGATGACATCACTGATGACATCTCAAATGACATCACTGATGACATCACTGATGACAACTCAAATGACATCACTGATGACATCTCAAATGACATCACTGATGACATCACTGATGACATCACTGATGACAACTCAAATGACATCACTGATGACATCTCATTTGTCATCACTGATCACATCACTCATGTGATAATACAATGAACCTCTTCAGACTCTAATATAACCTTACATACACTCAGTATAAACAGACACTCACAGACTGTCACTCATCCATGGAGTTACTCACACACCTAGTCAGTCATGCAAAGAATCAATCACACCTCCATTTCCTCAACTATACAGTTATACACATCTTACTTATTCAAACATATAATAACACATATTTACTCTCTTATATAATCCCTGATACAAGCTCACAGTGATCGATACAGCCACTCACACATTCACTGGCTCTTATGTTCAGTTATTTATATATTTCAACTCTCACATGTATTGTGTTTTACATACGTACTTACTTGCACATGTAGCAATGAGAAATCCATTCACTCACCAACACACCCATGCACAGTCAACCGCCCATATAGCTGTTTCCACATGCACTCTTGAACTCATACTCCTAGTGAATCAACTGCTTACACATCTATGCACAGAGTCACGCACCTCCCAGCCACCCACACACACACTCAGCCTCCCATTCAAATACTTGGGCAACCAATCAATAACCCATATGGCCACTCTTATAGCTACTGATCAACACATGCAGCAGCTTACACAACAACAAACATACTGATGCACAAATTAAGACAGTTTAGTCACTAACCCATGCACTCAGTGAGACACATTTAATCACTCTTTCATACAGTCAGTGATGCGCCTACTAAATTCTTCATCCAGACACTTATACATCCACTCATTCTTCAATATGTAAAACATATTTAAACTTTACAGACACATACAATCACTGGATGTTGTGATCAGTGATGTCATCAGTGATGTCATTTGAGATGTCATCAGTGATGTCATCAGTGATGTCACTGACCATGTCATGAATGATGTAATATGTGACATCATCAGCAGTGGATTGCGGGTGCGCGATATATAGTTAGCGCTTCTAACTATATATGGAATTTCAATGGTTTTATGCGAGTAAAATAAGGTTTTGTAAATGCTAATTCCTAACTATATATGGCCTAAAACCAATGGTTTTTTCATTGAATTTTCAAGGTTTTGTAAATGCAAATTCCTAACTATATATCCACTATAACCTATGGTTTTTTCTGTGAATATATATATATATATATATAATCTGCATAAGAAGATGTACAAAGCTCTCTACCCAACATAGATTTGTGAAAGTTATGAGATATGAAGGGATTGTCTGTCTCTCTGGCCGAGCCAGACTCTTTGTTGTTGAACAATTCACTAAAGAGAAGTTTTAAAAAAATGTAAATTGACAAGTAAACAATTAAGCTTAAAATAAGCAACAATTTGAAGAAATTTGGTTCAATTGGGTATGCTCATGGCAGCACAAGAAGTGCTTATCATACTGGCCATTCAAGAATGTTGGTGAGCTGGAGGCACATTTATTATCTTCTTCAGACACAATGTTCTCAGAGGCTTGTTTTTCGTAGAAATAGAAGGCACAGTTCCCATAATTGTCCCTATTCTTAGCCCTAAAACATCTATCTGTCTGGATGTACCACAAGTTGATGCACAATGGTTATTAAGTGGGATATTCCACCCATTACATATTTTTCGGTATTGTATGGATAGCAATAGAAAAAATCCCTGAATGTATTTTTAAAGAGCAAACTAGGCCTTTTGTGCAGTATGGTTGATGTTGAAATTATACATTGAAGAAAAGAGACAAAACAATAATTTAGTCCATTTTTAACGAATATGGAGAAATGCGATAAACGGAATCCAATGGCAGCGGGACGTTAGGGAGTGAGAAGAAAACAATGAAACTAAGCCATCACGTGGGATGCCATGTGAGTGGAGCAAGTGAACTAAAATTCAACTTTTAACTCTCCAGACATTTAATGATTTTTTTTTTCAGTGCAGCCTCTTTTACGTTTACTAACTTTAACAGCTAAAGTTAACACTTAGCAGCTACAAACTTGACATTCTCATACTCGGACACATTTCAAGGCGAAGAAAGGCAGTTTTTGCACTCGGTTAACCATCTGCTGTTAAAGTCGGAAAGAAATTACAAGTTTTATTGGAAAAAAAAATAGAATAGTGAATGATTCTGGGGCAGTTAAGTGCCTAAATAAATGACCAAATATATGCAGTAATTTTCTAACCGAGAATACATAAAATGTTCTCCCATTTCAGAAAAAATCCAGAAAGAAATAGATGAGGTGCTGGGATCCCAGCGCTGTCCTTCCATGGAAGACCGTCTCCAGATGCCCTTTACTGAGGCCTTCATCAATGAAGTCCAGAGGTTTGCCAGCATCATTCCCAATGGGCTTCCGCATGCAGCACTCCATGACATCAAATTCAAAGGCTACATCATACCAAAGGTAGGCAAAAGAACGGGGTTAGGATGCTTTGAATCAAAGAAGAAAATGTAAGGCTTTACCATATGTTTGATAAACATGTAGTGTTTTCCAAAACTAGTTGCTTAAAGAAAAAAATCATTTAATTCTTACTGTAATTTCTAGCGTTTATTTTAATCAGGAAGAGATGCAATTTAACTAATGTTATTGTCATTTACAAGCTCATATAGAGCAGCAAGATAATACAATAATTGTGCTTAATATTGGTTACCTAACATCCCTGTTATGAAATGTTCAATTAAAACTTTCAAGATAAATACCTTTTTAGCATTTGGTAGTAATCAATCTATAGAAATGTTGTTTTGAATTGCATTTTGGATACTTTTTAAGGTGTCAAAGCCAGTAATCTTCAAAATGTGTTTTCTGTTCGTTTGTGTACAAGGTTTGCATAGATCCTTTTTCCTTTGACCTCCTACCATCCAACGTTCTGTCACTGCCATGCGTTTAGCATATTTAAAAATGGTGTTTCATGGTGATTTTCTCAAACCCTTATTCTCTTTCCTCTGCCTATTTTTCATTTGCCCTGTCTTATCACCCACTACCACTTTCTCCCTCTTCCCTTTAATATGGAAGAACACAGTCCGCTCCTTCTCCCATTTTACCAATAGGTTGTTTTCCCCCATCATGCACCTCCTTTATAGGTCTCGCCTGAGCCAGCGCATGCGCTGTTCTGCAAGACATTTAGTAAGTGGGCTTTTAAAAGTCCTACCACACGCTTTTGCTAGCCTCACACGTGCACGCGCACAGCTGCCATCTGGCTTTCTGTAATGGCTCATTAAGCCGTACAGCTCGTGAATCACTTTGATTTACATGCTCCTCCACCCCCTTGCTCTGTACTCTCACTACCCCCTCCCTTCTCCCCCTCCCTCCTTCTCACTAGCCCCTCCCTTCTCCCCCTCCCTCCTCGTCAGTCACGTGTGGCCGATGTTTCTTAATGCATTCCAGTATATTTTTTAATTTAAATACTTTGGCTACAGCTTGTTTATGGAAAATTGCCCTTAAGTGTATAATGTAGTACACCACTGATGGACAGATAGTTTTCCAACATGGCAGTTTTTTTTTTAACACTATGTCGGTCATCCATTGGGACTCTGGTCTTCTCTGTCTACAGTCTATCGAATCTATTTGTCTGGGGGGAAGATAATCTTCGAAGCTTTTACCTCTTCTCCCCTGTACTTCTCTGGGGACGCTCCCCCGTCCACCTCTTCGTCCCCTTCCTGTATATTTCTGCATTTCCTGTACATCCTGCCTACAATGTATTGACTTGATGCTACCCCTCTTCTACCCCTCTACTATCCCTCTACCCCTCCTCTACCCCTCTACCTTTCTTCTACCCCACTACCCCACTACCCCTCTTCTACCTCTTCTACCCCTAAAACCCCCTACTACTATCCCTCTACCCTACTACCCCTTTACCCCTCTTATACCCCTCTAATACCCCTCTACCCTACTACCCCTTTACCCCTCTTCTATCCCTCTACCCTACTACCCCTTTACCCCTCTTATACCCCTCTAATACCCCTCTACCCTACTACCCCTTTACCCCTCTTCTACCCCTCTACCCTACTACCCCTTTACCCCTCTACCCTACTACCCCTTTACCCCTCTACCCTACTACCCCTTTACCCATCTTATACCCCTCTACCCTACTACCTCTTTACCCCTCTTATACCCCTCTACCTACTACCCCTTTACCTCTCTTCTACCCCTCTTCTACCCCTCTTCTACCCCTCTACTAACCCTCTACCCTTCTTCTACCCTTCTACCCCCTTCTACCTTGCTACCCCTCTTCTACCCCTGTTCTACACAATGAAACTAGCAAAGACACTGTCACAACAGCATCATTCTCCGCCACGGCAGCATCACTCGGGCCACATGGTGCGCCAAGGCAGCATCACTCGGGGTCACAGCAGCATCACTCCGGGCCACATGCTGTGCCACGGCAGCATCATTCCGGGCCACCGCAGCATCACTGAGCGCCACATGCGGGGCCACCACAGCCTCACTCTGGCCACATGCGGCCCACCACACAGCATCTACCACAGCATCACTGGGGGCCGCTACCACAGCATCACTGGGGGCCGCTACCACAGCATCACTGGGGGCCGCTACCACAGCATCACTGGGGGCCGCTACCACAGCATCACTGGGGGCCGCTACCACAGCATCACTGGGGGCCGCTACCACAGCATCACTGGGGGCCGCTACCACAGCATCACTGGGGGCCGCTACCACAGCATCACTGGGGGGTGCTACCACAGCATCACTGGGGGCCGCTACCACAGCATCACTGCAGCTGCCTCACAGGCTATCATTCCCTCCTGGACCTCAATAATCAACGCCTTCCTCCAACAAGGCTCAATTCCTAACTCACTCAAGGCTTGGCCAAGTTTTGCCTATCCTAAAAAAAACTACCTTGGACCCCGCTTCCGCTGAGAAGTAAAGACCCATATCCAACATCCCACTCCTTGCCAAAGTTCTAGAAAAATGTGTGCGACAGCAGCTGAGCCTACACCTTAATAACTTCCACCTGCTAGATGACTTACAATCCGGTTTCAGACCTGGACACAGTGCGGAAACCACCCTCTTCCACATCGTGGAAGACGCCCTCGATCAAGGCAAAGCCTGTCTCCTAATCATCCTAGACCTATCTTCTGCCTTTGATACGGTTAACCACGAAGTCCTCCTTGAACAACTCAAATTCAGTATGGGGTTAGATGGCATCGTTCTTGAATGGTTTAGGTCCTTCCTCCAAAACCGCTCTCAGAGATTCCTCATCAACGGTAATATTTCTGCCCCCTCTGTGGTCACGGTCTGAGTCCCCCCAAGGATCAACCCTCTCCCCTACCCTCTCCAATCTTTACCTTGAACCACTCAGGAGGTACTACGAGCCGCCAATATCTCCTACCCTATGTATGCAGACGATACACAGATCTATATCAAAATCTCCTACCCTGAGGACATTCGCTCCTTGAATGAGGCACTGAAGCTGACAGTCCATTGGCTCACCGCAAACCAGCCTAAGCTCCACGCAAATAAAACTGAATTTCTTCTAATCTCCCCATTCAAAACCAACCCTGACCTTCAGGAATGGATCTAGAGCATCACAGCACTAAACTGTCCTCCCACTATTGTTGACTCTGTGAAATCCCTTGGAATAACCCTTGACAGCAGCCTGAACATGCGCAGCCATATAAACTCGATGGCCAAGACAGCCAGGTTCCACCTGAGCAACCTAAGAAACCTAAAACCCTTCCTTGGGATTTCCGACCTCAAAACGGCATTCCAATCTCCAGTCATTTCCAGACTAGAATATGGATGCTCCACTCTCGCAGGGCTACCCGAGAACTCCCTGGCCCCTCTGAAAGCCTGCCTCAACACCGCCGCCAGACTCCTAACTGGCTCAAAGAAATTCAACCACATTTCTCCCCACCTCAAAACTCTGAAATGGCTTCCCCTAGAGGCCAGAATCCAATTTAAACTGGCCTGCATTACTCACAAAGCTCTCTACTCCAATTCCCCTGCTTTTCACGCCCATAAACTCGTGATATCAGGAGGAGTCCGAAACTCCTGATCTGCCAAAGACCTATTGCTGCAACCAGCCCGCTTCTGGAAGAAAAAAACCTAGAATCGGGCCTTCTGTGGGGCCGCTCCAAGAATCTGGAACTCCCTCCCACCCACCATCAGAAGACTTCCGTCCTTGGCACACAATAAAAAGGAAACCAAAACATTCTTCATGGGCAAATACATCGCCTTATGATTACATTGCAATCACCATTGCGACATGAAAGCTAGGGGTGGGGTTTTTAGTTGATACAGGAAGAATGGCGCTCAGACTAATGCGCGTGGTCTTATATGGATCAGAGTAAATAGGTGCTGCCACGTCGGGGGATTTACCCGATAACCCCCGGATTCGTGTGAGTTGAAGGATCCACACTGGAAAATGAGCACAGTCCTGTGCACACGTTGTGAGTATATTCCTGAGTTCATATAAGTGTTTTCACGTATTGACAATACGGCGGTCGACACAAGTATAATTTTGAAAAAGTTTGAAAAAGTTTTTTATCACAAGGCAACGACTGTATTATACCAAACAACCAGCCGACACGTGTTTAGTCACAAGCAATGATCCTGTGACTCTTCAGGGCTGGGAAGGATACAAAACATTGGGTGAGGGAAATAAGGGAAACTGAAGGTAACAAAGGCATTGTCCTATATAAGAAACAGGGAGGGAAGGGAGGGGATCACTATAAGTGCACCTGCGGATAAAGAGAGTGACAGAGCGCTAGGTGAACAGTGACTGTTGTGAGTGTGCCAAAACCTTCCCGCCAAACCATTTGACCCAAACCAAGCAGCCATCAATCTCGCACAATGGATCACCCACTTCGCCGACAAATTAGCACCCTTGAAAAACCATCACAACAAACCAGGTAGCAAAAAAGCCTCCTGGTTCAATGACGACCTCAAGAACTCCAAAAAGAACTGCCGCACCCTCGAGAAAGCCTGGCGAAAAAACCACACCACAGACAACATAACCGCCCTCAAGGACGCCACCTGCAAACACCACCAGCTTATCCGATCCACCAAGAAATTAGCATTCAAGGATCGACTCCACAACAACGCCCACAACAGCAAGGAACTCTTCAGCATCGTCAAAGAGCTAACCAATCCCAGCGCCGGCTCTAACGACATCACTCCCTCTCAAGACCTCTGCAACTCTCTAGCCTCATTCTTCCACAGCAAAATCGTTGACCTACATAACCGCTTTGGCGACCAGTCCATCCCCCTCACCACCACCGAACTGAAGCCCCCCACCACCACCCTTGGCGCCTGGGACCCAATCAGCACCGAAGACACCATCCGCTTGATGAACTCCATTCAATCCGGATCACCAACCGACCCATGCCCCCACCACATCTTCAACAAGGCCGACTCCATCATCGCACCCCATCTCCGGGATATCATCAACTGCTCCCTCAACACCGCTATCTTCCCAGAAAGCTGGAAACATGCCGAACTCAGTGCTTTACTGAAGAAACCCACAGCAGACCCGACTGAACTTAAGAACTACCGCCCCATCTCGCTCCTCCCTTTCCCTGCCAAGGTCATAGAGAAGACCGTCAACAATCAGCTCGCAGCCTTCTTTGAATCCAACGGCTCCCTCGACCCCTCACAGTCCGGCTTCCGAGCCAAAAACAGCACCGAGACCGCCCTCATCGCAGCCACAGACGACATCCGAACACTTCTCGACAACGGGGAAACAGCTGCCCTCATCCTCCTGGACCTCTCCACAGCGTTTGACACGGTCTGTCATAGCACCCTTGTACAACGCCTCAGACGTCGGGATACAAGGAAAAGCACTGGACTGGATCATCTCGTTTCTCGCTGGAAGAACCCAGAGAGTCCGCCTCCCCCCTTTCAGGTCAGAGGCCACCTAAGTCATCTGCGGGGTCACTCAGCCCCACCCTCTTCAACGTCTACATGAGCCCCCTCGCATCCATCGCACTCCAGCACAACCTCAACATCTCCTACGCCGACGACACCCAGCTGATCCTCTCCCTCACCAAAGACCCAAAGACCGCTAAAACGAACCTAAACGAAGGGATGAAATACGTTGCCGAGTGGATGAATACAGCCGCTTAAAACTGAATTCTGACAAGACGGAAGTCCTCATCCTAGGATCATCCCCCTCCGCATGTGACGACTCATGGTAGCCACCGGCCCTGGGCAGCGCACCCAAACCAACGGACCATGCTCGCAACCTGGGATTCATTCTAGACTCCTCCCTCTCGATGACCAGACAAGTCAACGCCGTCTCATCATCATGCTTTAACATCTTACGTATGCTCAGAAAGATCTTCCGCTGGATCCCCACCGAAACAAGAAAAACGGTCACCCAAGCACTTGTCACAAGCCGACTGGACTACGGAAACACCCTCTACGCCGGAACCACAGCCAAATTACAGAATAAACTCCAACGCATTCAGAACGCCTCCGCCCGACTCATCCTAGACATACCCCGCCACAATCACATATCCGGTCACCAGTCAACAAGAGAATAACATTCCGTCTCCTCACCCACGCACACAAATCCCTCCACGACCTGGGACCCCAATACCTCAACACGCGCCTGACCTTTTACACCCCCACCCGCCAACTACGATCGTCCAATCAAGCCCTCGCCACGATTCCACGCATCCAAAGAGCCACCATGGGAGGAAGATCCTCCCCCTACTTAGCGGCCAAAACCTGGAACTCTCTCCACACCCACCTCCGCCTTACACAGAACCACCTCTCCTTCAGAAAACAACTCAAAACTTGGCTATTTGATAAGTAACGAACAACCCCCCCCCCCTCCTCAAGCGCCTTGAGACCCTCTGGGTGAGTAGTGCGCTATACAAATTTTTGACTTGACTTGACTAGTGTTCTTCAAGAATAAGGCGAAGGAAGACACAGAAATGCAGTGACTGAAGTGGAGGTGCCGCTTTCATGGGTAGGACCTCATGAGAAATGCGCAGAAAGTGCAATACATCGGAAAATGTGACATGGTACATAAAGGAAAAATATGTGTGGGTGACAGGAGTGGTTTAGAGCGGTTACTGTGACAGCCCGCAGAAACAGAGTGAATAATAATCAGGAATAGAATATGGCGGTTGTTGGTAAAGAGTTTAAATTGATGGAGGAAATTCTATAGCACACTACGGTCTTTTCACGACGCTTATCCAGTTTGCCACGCAGCTTATACACCCGCCTCGTCCCACCCATTCCTTCCTTCCTTCCTCGTCCCTCTACTAAACCTCTACCCCTCTACTAGCCCTCTACCCCTCACTAACTCTCTACCCCTCTACTAACTCTCTACCCCTCTACTAACTCTCTACCCCTCTACTAACCCTCTACCCTTCTATCCTCTTCTATCCTCTTCTATCCTCTTCTATCCTCTTCTATCCTCTTCTACCCCTCTTCTACCCCTCTTCTACCCCTCTTTTACCTTGCTATCCCTCTTCTACAAAATGAAACTAGCAAAGACACTGTCACAACAGCATCACTCTCCGACACGGCAGCATCACTCGGGCCACATGCTGCGCCACGGCAGCATCACTCGGGGTCACGGCAGCATCACTCGGGGCCACATGCTGTGCCACCGCAGCATCACTCTGGGCCACGGCAGCATCACTCGGGGCCACCGCATCATCACTGAGCGCCACATGCGGGGCCACCGCAGCCTCACTCGGGGCCACATGCGGGCCACCACACAGCATCTACCACAGCATCACTCTGGGCCGCCACCACAGCATCCCTCTGGGCCGCCTCCACAGCATCCCTCTGGGCCGCCTCCACAGCATCCCTCTGGGCCGCCACCACAGCATCTCTCGGGCCGCCACCACAGCATCACTCGGGCCGCCACCACAGCATCACTCGGGCCGCCACCACAGCATCACTCAACAAGACCAAAGTATCATTCAGAATCACCTCAGCATCGTCTCAGCACCAGTCACCACCACTACCACCTCAACATTACTCAACACCACCTCAGCCTGCTCTCAGAATCTGCAATCTGTTGATTCTCACTAAGTGTCCGAGCGCTGTTAGTGTTATAATACAGGTACCAGTTCACAACCTTCAACCTCTAATTGTTTATGCCCCCTCAAAAAAAAACTTTAACAAACATACCTTTGAATAGGCAAAAACAAGTTGCCAGCATTGCAAGAACAAAAGAAAAATGAAATACATACATTTATTAATATGGTCGTTCTGTTGAACATAATGCCTTCTTGGTCATATATAATGTCACAAAAATGCTTCTAGCACTTTTTGTCAATAGCTCTGCCTAAACACTTGTAAGGCCCCAAAGGCGAGACCTGTTCGCTATGCCAATGCTTGTTTCTACTTTTGTTTGTGCGGTGCCCTTATTACACCCGTTTTCCTAGTCTTAACCCTGCACCTATCTAGCTATGCTCTACCATTATTTATACCTCTCTCTTTTACACATTGACATTAGAATTATGGGACCAAAAATGTATTCCTATTCGCAAACCCAAGAAAGTTCATTTGCAATTTAACCGACTGGTTTGTGTATATAAATGCAATTTGTGACTGGACCTATATATTAATAGATCAGATCACAAATAGCCAAGTAAATATTATGTAGACATCTTGCAACATTCAGCAAATTGACAAAGTCGAAATTAGCACCTCTTAAACGGTTCCGGGGTGGCAGGCTGCCATAAGGTCCGATTAAAGGGACAGTTTATCCATTGCAAACACCCCAACTTTGGTAACTGATCAATGGTTTACAATTGTAATTGTAGTCAATAACCATTAATACATGCCACTGGGACTTCCAAATAGGATGGTAACATATTTTTCCTCCTCCTTCATAGTTACGATTTTGAAATGGATTGTAAATATCAATTTACGAGTTAGAAACACTTTTGGGACTCCTAATAAGGCTTTGCTATATTGTAAATAAAATGTTTTGGAGTCGCATATTCTGTGTTTTTGAGAATTGCATACTTTGCAATCACAAAATACATTTATACATCCTGCTTATGTTTCCTAGCCAGGATTTACCATGGTGTGCAAATGTATTTTACATTTATACATTTAGATTGACTTGAATATTTAATTCACATTTTTACGGTCACAGCTCTTTTTTCTACTATTGCCATTTAAACTCTATTTGTATTCATTTACTTTCCCCTTAAACCTATTTTGTTTATCTAGGTTCTCAGAAAAGGACTTCTTGTATTGTGTTTTTCTGTGAAGTTGCACGCTATTCTACATACTGTATCTGAATTATGAATGGTATATGTGTCCAAAGTCGTCCAATAATGTTGTTTTCACCAATTTTTATGGCAAAATGCAAAACAAATTCTGTGGGATAACTTTGTAGCTGTGTCTGAGTATTATCACGGATTGTAACATACACCTCTAAATAAGTGCATCATTATTTTAAATGGGACTGAACGAAGAGTGCAGTCAGCCAAACTTCTCAGCAGTTCCCTTCCTGGGGCTGCTTCATGGCCACAAGAGATGGTAAAAACAAGCTGTAGGGGATTTTGAGATGACGTAGGTGGCAGTCTGATGGGTAAGTGAGCACTTATGCTGCGGAACCTGCAATTAGCCTCATTTTTCAGAAGTGACTGTCTCTGCTCTGTACACTTATCCAGTGGTGCAAGAAAGTGGGGGTGCCAATGTTAAAAGCCAATACCATCACCACCCCATACATCCCCAGAGAGGTGGGGCTGGACTGGAGCCCTCCAACTGTACCAGCAAAATAACTGGCTCTGCCATTGCGGCAGTGGAAGTATTTTCGAGAGAAACATCACTTTACCCAGGGGTCCCCAAACCGGTCTTGGAGGGCCGGATCCATGCCAGGTTTTTTAAAAAAACTACATGTATCTCAATGTGGATATCCCAAAAATCTGGCATGGATCCGGCCCTCCAGGACCGGTTTGGGGACCCCTGACTTAACCCCTTCACTGCGGGGCAGATACCCCTGCTGTGCTGGGGGGCAGAGGGGCGTGCACAGCGCCCCGGTGCTAATGGCAAGCTAAGCTCATCACGAGCCACGGTTCTCGTGTTCTCATGACCAGCTGAGCTCGTCACGGCCACACCAGTTTTCATAGAACGCTCAGCACAGCAGGGGAATTAGCCCAGCGTGCGAGCGTTCTAACGGCTGTGACGAGCTCAGCTAGTCATAAGCACACGGGAACCGTGGCTCATGACGAGCTGAGCTCGTCATGAGCATGGGAGGGGAGGAGGTGGGGCAGGTCGCAAGGCCAGGGCGTAGGTTTGGGCTGTGTTGAGTGATTAGTGATCGAAACAGGCTGTATTATGGTGCTAGTGAGAGCTTGCAGCTTCCATTTTTTAAAGGGGGGATCTCTGCTCCATGATCTATGAAGGAAAACTTGAAATTAGTTATCATATCCCCCAAAAAGGAAGATCAAAATAGAGATGTTCAAGTGTGACTTCTACCCAATGCTTGTCAGTTGCAAGTGACCCTTGGGTGAGGATGATGCGATTGGCGACTCTTCTGCCTCTACTCAAACCCAGGGGAAGCTATGCTTCTAAAATACATGTGAGACCTACAACACAACTCCATAGGCATTTAAACCAAAGCCTCCGAATGAGGTACTGTAAGAAGTTATGGGACAAGTGTCACTAACCGAGGGGGTGGCCGACAACTAAAATAGGAATTTCCAAGCTAGAGAGACAGAATTGGTGCTTTGGGTGCGCTTTCACACAATCACCGCTTCCAACAGTGTGCAATTGCAGGCACGTCCTGTTTAGAAAACTGGACTAACTAAAGCATGGCGAGCCTTCTTTTGAGTGTGGATTGCACCCTCATCTGCTGAGGATCCAGACACTAAGCGGCTAGTGAGAGAGTTCCCAAATGGCCCCTGGCATTGAATTCTGAGTTCGACACATAACTGGTGGTGCTTGCTAGTCTTACCCAGAGGAAATAAGTTGTCGGAGTGGAGGCTGAAAAGTCAGGGCTTTACTTGCTGGGGGAAAAGGGTTCATGTGTTACCGGATCGTATAATAACTCTCCAGGAAAAGCAATATCAGCAGCAAATTAAGGTGTTGATTTCTAGGGGAATTGTGGTATTGTAAATGTTCCCAAAGCAAGACATGGTTTTTGGGGTCCTATGTGAGAAGGTGCCAAACCTGGGCGGCTAGTTATTACTCGTGTTGGGACAAGTAAGCCTGTGATGTTGTGCAAGTCATTATCCTCCATTGTGGGATTGGGGTCATGAGCTCAATGTACTTGTTGGAGGACTGTTTGTTTTGTAATCCTTTTTCTCTCCCTCCTCTTTTTGGTGCCCCATATAAGTTCTATTCAGACTGTTGCTAGAGGCAAATACATGAAGTATTCACACACAATTCATTTAACTTGGAGTTCAGTAAATGTATAAATTGTTTTATGTGATGCCAATAAAAATGATTGAAACTTAAAATTGGAATCGAGTATTGCATGTAGTAGAGTAGCACCTTGTCCCCTGTCAAAGTGGCGACGCGGGCTGGAGGAGGGAGATGGTGAGGGGACAATAAAATAACTTATCTGAATGCCACCGCACTCCGCTCTTCCAGTCTTCTTCTGGGCAC
This sequence comes from Lissotriton vulgaris, assembly GCF_964263255.1. Lineage (NCBI taxonomy): Eukaryota > Metazoa > Chordata > Amphibia > Caudata > Salamandridae > Lissotriton > Lissotriton vulgaris. The sequence goes on along the minus strand of NC_141695.1, from coordinate 540,984,478 downwards.
AGGCTCCCAGATGGCACTGAGGCCAATCCTGACACTGCTTGAAAGCAGCATCAAGATTGACCTGAGCACTGTCACCTTGTGCTCCCAGGCAGACTGGGAGCCTGTGTCTGCTCTCTCCAGCCCCGGTAACACAGATGGGGCTGAAGAGAGCTTCAGTGCCCATGACGGTTTGGCCGGCTTGAGATGGCCGGTGAAACAGTAGGGCGCTCTGTAACAGTGGCCACCACCACTCCCCCACCAGCAGTGTCATCCCCCTAGACCCGCCCCCAAGACTTCGGGAGTGCTGCAAAATAATAGAGGAGCTGGAAAAATGTTAACATTTTCGCAGTTGCCACTCCAGCTATAGGTGACTGCAGAAGCTGTGTCCAAAAGGGCGACGGCCTTCGCATTTAAATCGGTGCTTTACCCAGGTTACCTTCTAATTGGTCACGCTCAGTGTGGTAAATTTGGACCCTTACGTTTTTTATAGTGTCATATTTTCATTGTATGGGGTGTATTCTCGTCTGTGTATTGTAGCGGTTTGTGTGTCAGCAATAGATTTTGGCATCAAAGGCCTGGCCTTTAGTTGGTTGCAGTCTTTTCTGTCAGGAAGGACACAAAGAATACAACTTGGAGAAGAAGTTTCCGCAGTGGGAGAGTTAGAATGTGGGGTGCCTCAGGGCTCGGCCCTATCCCCACTGCTGTTTAACTTATACCTACAGCCTCTGATTGCCTCCCTGGCGAGTATGGGCTGCACAGTATACAATTATGCGGATGACACGCAGTTGTTGCGGAGTGTTGACAATACAAATGCCGCCCAACTCCACACTCAGAATATCTTGAGATATACGGTCCAGTGGATGACAGGAAACCTCCTAAAAATCAACCCAGATAAGACTGAGGTCCTGGTGATTTCATCTGCCACTTCACCATGGTGTGACCTCTACTGGCCCGCAGAGCTAGGTCCAGCCCCAAAACCCAGCCTGAACGTGAAAAGCCTGGGGATCAAATTGGACTGTGACCTCTCTATGGTCAACCAAATCTCCTCAGTAGTGGGCAGTTGTACTAATATTATCCGACAGCTACGGAAATTAGTACCTATCATTTCCCAATCTATGCTACGTTCCATCGTCGCAGCCACTGTGATCTCACGAATAGATTATGGAAATGCCCTCTACCTTGGCCTACCAAAAACCCTGACAAATAGGCTACAGGTGGTGATGAATGACGCTGCTCGTCTTATCTTCAGACTGCCAAGACGTACCAAAGCATCCCCCCTGCTACAAAGTCTCCATTGGCTCCCTATCAAGGAGCGAGTGGAATTTAAAAGCTTGTGCATAGCCCATAAAGCCATCTATGGTATGGCGCCGGCAAACATTAAAGATCGTCTGGCAGTGTATAGCCCAAAGAGAGTTCTTAGATCTTCAGACTCTCAGCTACTGGTCTGCCCTCTGTACAAACTTGCCACCAAGGGCGGAAGAGCCTTTTCGGTGCTGGTTCCTCATCTATGGAACACATTACCTGAGCCACTACGTAAGGAAGGAAACCTCCTACGTTTCAGAAAGGGGTTGAAAACGTTGCTATTTAGGAGAGCCCTATGAGCCACTTAGGCTAGTGGATGCCTTCTGTATTGTCAAAGTTGTTGTTTACCATCGATTCCCGAGCGCTTAGAGGCCTGTAGGTGATTGAGCGCGCTACAAATCAAAAATAACATTAACAATAACAATAGAGAGAATGAACAGGATTTTTCCCACTTGATCTGGAACCCCGAGATGTGGCAGAAGTCATTTTCAACCAACATAACAGCAGGTAAAATAGAAGGGTCTGCCTTTAGATAGATCAGGGTATCATCGGCATACGTGTAGACCACATGGGGGCGGTCCATGACGGAACATCTCCATTCAAACTCCTACTCTTGCAACAGTAATGATAGGGGTTCAGTGGTCAGCAAGGAAGACAGAGGGCAACCCTGCCTAGTACAATGTTCGAGATGTCACCTGCGCGTACCCTGGCCATGGGGAATTCATAAAGAATCTTTGTCCACCTGCGAAACCACGTGCCCAGCCCTAACTTCAGCAGTCATTTTTTCAAGTAGGCCTACCCTAAGGTGTAGTACGCTTTCGCAATGTCAGAGTCCGCCCAACCTGGAGTATGCGTTCTGCACACCCAGACAGACATTCAGGAACGCATTCTTTCCCGGGATAAACCCATTCTGGTCTGGTCAACATTGGGGTCAATCTGTTCGCTAGCACTTTTCACAATACCTTGTAATGAAGGTTGAGTAGTGAGAGGGGGTGATTGGTAGGAACCCGCCAGAGGTGGCCTCCTCCCAAGCTTCAGAAGCACTGTGATCAAAGCCTCCTGCATACTGACAAAGTCTCCAACGTTCCCTCGCTTGTTCGTACAGCCCTAGTTACTGGGGGCCAGAAGGGCTTGCTATGTGGTGTAGAGCTCTATACGTAGCCCTTCTGTTCCAGGCGTCTTGCCTCTGGCCATTTGTTTAATGGCCAGTTTGACCTCCTCAAGAGTCATGGGGGCTGTTAAGTTACTGCATCAGCAATGGGTTAAGAAGGGGTGTCTCAAGAGGCTGCAGATAGGCGGAGATCGCCTCTTCACCTATACCCATTGGGGACCGGTATAGCGTCCTGTAGTAGGCTTCGAATTCCATGTTGATAGCCAATTTTATTGCTTGGGGCTTGCAAGGAACATGGAATTGTCTGATTCGAATTCATTCTGTTTTCTACTGGCATATTCAGCCTTTTACTGGCTCATTTCGACTTCAGAAACTCGTGTGCCAAGACGAGCAGTTGTTTGCCCAAGGATTGGCTGTGTTTCACCTTGAATAACATTGAGTATTATAGGCTGGTGGTTGGCGTTTAGCTCCACAGTGTTATTTAGAGCTGTGGGTGTTCATGAAGGGCGGAAATGGAGGGGTTGGGACTGTGAATGAACGACTGTGAATTAACGAGCTGTTCTTGGGTCTTGAAGACCTGGCTGATCCCAAAACAATAGTGCCTGTTATTTATATGATCATTCTCTGCTGCTCCTATTTGGACAATAGTTGCCTCAGCGCCAGGATACCAGTCTGCTCACAGTATACTTTACAAATTCGAAAAATAAATATTAAATTAGGAGACCCTTCAAACAGTCTATTTTTCTTTCTGCAGGGAACTCAAGTGATTACTTTCTTGCACTCGTCTCTGACCGACAAGAGGTATTGGGACGACCCCAAGCTGTTCAATCCATACCGATTCCTGGACGAAAATGGCAAGATTAAAAAGAATGACGCACACATCCCCTTTGGAGCAGGTACAACTAGTAACAGTTGATGTTCTATAGAAATCAATATGTGCCTGCAGTATTTTAGACCTGCCAGATTTCTTTCAGTGCAAATTCAAATGATGCCAGAGAGGTGATCTAATTTTGTGTGGTTGCGGTTTTGTGTGTGTGGTTGTGGTTTTGTGTGTGTGGTTGTGGTTTTGTGTGTGTGTGTTTTCGTTCATGTAAGGGGTAAATGTGCTTTGTATGCATGTGTTGTCATATGGTGTGTAGCTTTAGAAAGAGCCTTTGCCACACAGCCTTTACTACGCTAGACCTTTACCAGACAGTCTTTACCAAGTTGATCAGTATTTGTACCTTTATCACGCAGTACTTTACTAAGACATTAAGTATTTATTTTCTAAAAATGGCATGCTTTGTATGCTCGTTTAAAAAATGGTGTAGGTGGGGGTAGAGGTACAAGGAGTTGAGGGTCGTTTTAGTGTTACGGGGTGGGTACCATGCAGTACCTACCCACGTAGTATTTTTAATAACATGCTTTTTCGGCTATTGTAAAAAACAAATGTCTAAAAAAACAAATGTTGAAGTGTGGGTACAGGTAAAGAGTAGTAAGGGTTAGGGATGATTTTTTTGTTACATGGTGACTAGGTAACAGCATAAGGGGTGATTTTCTACATTTAGGGGAGAGTAGAGGTAAGGGGGAGTTTATGGTTTAGGCGTGGGAAGAGAATAAGGGACGCAAGCTTGAATTCAGAGTTTAGGGATAGAGAACGGTAAGTGATTTTGGTGTCTGGAGGTGTGTAGGCTTAAAAGGAGTTATAGATGATTTTTAGGGTTATGGGGTGGGTAAAAGTAAACAGGTAAGTGTGATCTTAGGGTTGGGCAGAGATAAAGGTAGGTGAGGGCACTTGTATGGTTTAGGGATGGGTAGAGGTAAAGGAAAGTAAGGGTAATTTTGAGGTCCTAGAGAGAGAGAAGAGGTAAAGGGAGGTTAGAAGTAAGAAAATATGTGGGGGTTTGGAGGAGTTCCACAAAATATAGTTTTATTAAAAACATGTGATGCCAATGTCATTTAAGATGTCACCAGTGATCTCATCAATGATGTCATTGTACATGTAATGAGTGATGTAATATGTGAGGTCATAAGCAGCCCATGACGGGAGATCAAGTTATATTTAGCTCAGTAAAATATAACCAGTGAATTTTAGTAGTTTTTTTAGTTTAAAATGTCATATTATGACTGACATTGTCTCTATAGTATAACAATTTACATTTAGTTTTTTCAGTGGTTGTTAACCCTATCTCTAAAGGCCAATACATGACAATAAAGGGAGGAGGTCTGCGTGCCCCCCTCCTTGAGCCTTCAATAGGCTCCGGGGACTCCAGCCTCTGAGGCTGCTAGATTATAAATATGGGAAGGATGGCATGTGCCCCGCCCCGCTCCCCCCCCCCCCCCACAACCCCCGATCCTTGAACAGGGCCAGGGACCTCATTCCCTGGGACCAATGAATTAAAGAACAGGATGGGGGCTGCCAATGCTGTAGATCAGCCCCGGACAACCCTTCCCCCAGGGCTAGATCTTGAATTGTCCTGGGGACCCCCTCCCTGACCCTGCTATTTTCAGCCCAGGAAAGTGTTGCATATGCTGCTCGCACTCTACTGAGCAGAAAGCCTAACTTTGTTCTTGCCTGGGGCAAACCGTGAAACAGCTGCTTCCACCCTGGCAGAAGCAAAGTTAGTGAGACGACTTTCACCAGTGCCCAGTATGGTGCTGGCCAGATAGCCAGCTGGGGCATCAGGCGCTCTGGGACTCCACCCATGGCCCCCATCAAAAAATGGCTTGTGGGTTTCCCGGTTGGCACCAAGGTGCCCAACAAAATTGAAAGTGTCCAGCTCCTGCCCGGGTAGCTGGCAGCCGTTACAGGTAAGGGGGAAGACCCGTTACAAGTTTGTGGACCTGGGTAGCACTCGATATAGAAAAACAAGGGTCCTCAAACCAAAAACTTCACAATATCCGAATTAATCAGAGATTCATAATTTTATGTGAAACAACCAAATTCACACTGCCCAATTGGCAAAGACAATTGGAGCCAATTTTTTCAAAAAAGGGATGTGCAAGAAAACAATCTTCATATATATCAACTTTTTATTTACACAAATGATTTTATAAAAATATATTCTACATTCTGTGGTTGCTCCAATGGTGAGTGGGGGAAGTAGAGAACGTGCAAGAGTAACAGTAACCTATGTCAAACATTGTTACACATATATCACTGTTAGAATCACAGCAGAATAATGCATGTTTTCAGTTTGAAAAACGGAAGGGCCCTTCCGCCATGGGCATGGACTGTTATCTATGAGAGGGATTAGTTGTAAATCAGTATAGATATGTCTCCCTAAATCCTCTGTCTCATTCAGTCCCCTGGCCACTGTGTCAAGTAGGTGTATCCATCTGCTTTCTCTAACATTGAGGGAATTAGCAAAGTCCCCTCCCCTCGGGTTAGGTGTTACTTTTTCGATTACCCACCATCTTAGACTTTCAGGATCGTGGTCAAATCTAATGAAATGGTCCACTAATGGGGCTCCTTGGACCCTGCACCGAATGCGGCTGCAATGCTGGAGGATTCTGCTCTTAACCTTTTGTATTGTTTGTCCCACGTACATGAAATTACAAGGGCACGTAATTACATAAATCACCCCAGTAGTGTTACAGTTGCTTTGTTCTTTCATGCAGTGAACAGAAATTCATACGGTATATTACATCTAAGTCCGAAAAGTTGGCTTTAGACACCCTTAGGAAAAATAGGGAGATAGTCATCAAACCCGCCGATAAAGGCAGGGCAATAGTAGTCCAAAATACAGGAGACTATAAAATGGAAATTCCATCACAACTCAACACTGAGGGTAACTATGTAAAACTCAGGGGTGACCCTACAAGGGAAATCAGTGACAATATAAGGAACATCACTCAAAGGGGTCTAGAGAATGGCTATAATCACCAAACAGGAATATGACTATCTTAATAACAGCCATCCCAGAACACCCACGATATATACCTTGCCAAAAATCCATAAACGAATACAAAATCCACCTGGTAGACCCATCATATCAGGGTGTGGGTCCCTAATTGAGCCCCTCTGTAAGTACATAGACGTGTTCCTCAGGCCCTTGGCGGAGAGCACTGCTACGTATCTGAGGGTCAATAATAATAATACATGGTCTTCTATAAAAATATAGAGCAGGCAAACTCAAAACACGTTTACACCTGTTTCTTGCCATACACTTCCCTAACCTAACATGACCATACCGAAGGCAGACGACCACAATGTAAGGACCCCCAACACCTCCAGCTCCCATAATAAAATCCTCAAACTTAAAAGGAAACTTGTGCCTACTGTCACCCACACAGATTGAGTCCTCATCACTTCATCAAGCCTATTGGTTATTACTCTAACCTAGTGGAATCCCTATCGATAAATTATCTTTTGCAATTATCTTTGAAGTGGCCTTACAAAATGGCATGGCTGCCCACAAGATATATTTTTGGTGTACAGACACTGGATTAATTTACCACTGCTACATTTCATTTGCAAGAATCCATGCAAGATGCAATTGTGCAAAGACAAAATGGAGAATACTTTAAAAATGGGAGTCTGACCTCTTTAAACCTTACACCATGTCAGGATTAAGAAGTAGCCATTGTTTTCAAGAGAAAGAGTAAAAAAGTCTCAACTGCAGGCAGAATGGGTGTATGCTATAATGGATAATTGTATGCCCGCATACATGACTAGAAAACCGAGACGACCTGTTCTCTGATAAAGGATGGGCTAGGACGAATACAAACCAAAACGAATGTGGTGATGGGTTATGATGCGTACAAAACAAAATGTAGAGTAGAGTAGAGTAGAGTAGAGTAGAGTAGAGTAGAGTAGAGTAGAGTAGAGTAGAGTAGAGTAGAGTAGATGGGCAAAGGAATTCAAAAACCAGCACTAGAGGGGGAATGGCTATAAGTGTGCAGAAACCAAACCTTGAGATGGGATGGGCTGCGATGTGCACATATCAAAGATCGTGTCTGCCTAGCACAGAGCTTCAGTTAAACCAAGAAAAGTATGTTGCTTAATATCGAACTTGATAAGCACTAACATGTTTGATTAGTGGCGAGTTAGTATCGCATCAGAAGTGGGCTCAACACTTGGAAATTGTGAGCAGGTAAAGCAAAACCATCCTCCTCTCTGGTAGAGGAGAGAGGGACTCTTTCTTTTTAGTTTTCCTAAACAAATGTTTTTAGTCTTTTTACTCAGATGATTTAATGATCAAATGCCTGTCTGAGGCAGGTTTCTGAGCCAAAAGTGGTCGAAAAGCTCCCCAAGGGGTGCCAGCTGTGAATCATGGCTATTCATCTATCACAATGGATGTGTTGGATAGAAAGGGCACTTGTGACTAGTGGGCGGGTGCAAAGCAAGCCAGCCATTATTGCTCCAGAAACCATGGATGAGTGTTATCTGTTCCTGAGGACACTTTGTAGGAATCGAGCCATATAATGCATTTGAGTACGTGTAAGGATAACTCGAGCAGTTGAGGCTGCTGAAATGTCAAACCAGCAGTGACATAAAGGTAAGCTATGAGCAGAGACAAATGGGGACGTCTAACAGTGGAGGGATACAATTACCCAGTCAAGAAAGAGTGTGCCTCACTGGAAGAGTTTCGGTCTCCACAGAGGTAGAAAGACTGCATTATTAAAATCTCATCACAATTTGCTAACTCCCTGAGCATTGGAGGTAGTTCCACACGTCTGGGTATGCAGCTTGACATGATCCACCCGTTTTAAAATGTATATAGCATATGCCTTCACTTCTACATAACACCTCACACCATTTCACCATCCTTCCCATGTAGATTTTCAGTAATCCTACTTTGTCTGACAATCTACTTGAAACATGCAAGGTGAACAAATGTAAGTTATCTGGAATTCACTTTCTCAGGCTGTGGAAGGGCTGAGGTCTAAATGACTTATGCATCACATGTGCCACCACAAATGTAACTCAGGAAACAAACGCCAGTCACCACAATGTCAGCAATACCTTTTAAATTGATATATTGAAAAACATTCATCAATCAAGAAATAAGATAGCGTCGGAAGCACCCCTCTATCACCAAGGAAGTATCAGCAATGTCTTCCACAAAGCTTGAATGGAAATAATGTTGGCCAAAAACATGGTTTGATTTGGTTTCTGGAACTATCCACGCTTTGGTATGAAATAGTTTTTTCCCAATTTGCATCTAAAAATGTTCTAGGTTCATAAATTTTTTTTAAGAAACACAATTTTATGGCGAAAAACTCCTTTTTGTATCGTTATTACAAAATACGTTAAATCCTCTTAAATATCAATGTGTCACGAAAATAGATACAGCCTTACATGGATATCTGTTACCATTACCGAGGTTGGTACGTCTCCCCCAGCTATGCAGGGCGCCATATTGGCCGAGTTTCCATCCTTGCCAGCCTCCGCCTCCTTAGCGCTTATGGGCAATTTAAAATCTGGGTCCCCGCTTGACCCCTGCCCTGCTAAGCTCTTGGGTAAATTGGCGGAGGTGGTTAATCCACTGGCGCACCCGCTTCTCAACCTTTCGTTGAGTCTGGGAGTGGTTCCGCCAGTGTGGAAGCAGGCAATGGTCATCCCGTTGCTGAAAAAGCCGGGACTTGACCCGAAAGCTCCAGCTAATTACAGGCCAATTTCGCTGCTGCCGGCCCTTGTAAAAATCTTGGAGAAGCACGTTCAGTCGGTGCTCTCCAATTTTCTGGAGTCTCATGAGATCTTACATGACTCCCAGTCGGGCTTCCGTTCAAATCGTAGCACCGAGACCGCGCTCCTTGAGGTTTCTGAAACCATCAAGGGGGTGCTGGATACCGGGGGCAAAGTCATGTTGGTGTTGTTGGATTTGTCGGCGGCTTTTGACACCGTCCCCCACGAGGGCCTGCTCGCAAGACTCTTTGAGATTGGTCTTCGGGGGACGGTGCTCAGATGGTTTTCGTCCTTTTTAGCCGGCCGCCGGCAAACGGTCTGGACATCATCTGACACCGCTGTGATGCCGCCTTTGGGAGTTGGGTTCCCTCAGGGCTCTATATTGAGCCCGACCCTTTTAACATCTTAATGACCCCTTTGGCGGCGGTGGCGGAGTCATTTGGTGCCCGGATCGTGTCGTATGCCGACGACACCCAGCTCCTCTTCTCTTGCGAGAGAGGGGCTGACTTTGACGGGGAGAGTATCCGGAATTGCCTTGGGGCTGTGTTCACATGGTTCCAACTGAACAGCCTCAAGTGCAATTCCGACAAATCTGAGGTACTCTTCTTCGGGTGCGATACGGAGCCTAGCTGGCAGGCCTGGTGGCCCATCGACATGTTCCCTCCGTCCGGTTCATCCCCCATGGCTAAAAACCTAGGGGTCAAGATGGACAAGGGGCTGACGATGAAAGCCCAGATCCTGGGGGTGACCGGCACCTGCTTCGGCCTTTTAAAAATGTTGCGGAGGTTTCTGCCTCTCTTGTCTGAGGAGCACAGGAGGCTGACTGTGCAGGCTCTGATAGGCTCCAGGTTGGATTATGCCAACATTCTTTACCTGGGCCTGCCAGAGTACCTGTTGCAGCGGCTTCAAGTTGCGCAGAACGCGGCGGCCAGGGCCATCTTTGGCCTAAATAGACGCACTAGCGTCTCCGGGTTATTGGTGACGCTGCACTGGCTACCCATCCGCAAACGGATCGCCTTTAAGGCTATGACTTTGGCCTACAAGGCGCTCCATGCCGTGGGAGCAAAACATCTCCAAAAAAGACTGGCTTTTTATCACCCGGCCCGCGCGCTGAGGTCTGAATCTCTACTTTTGGTCGCTGTTCCGCGTGTTAAGAGGGCTCGCCTGGGCGGCCGCTCCTTCAGTTTGTTGGCTCCACAGATGTGGAATTCACTACCGCTCCCACTGCGGGGGGCGACTACTCTCCTTGATTTTAGAAGAGGTCTTAAAACTTGGCTGTTTACCCAATAGGTTTGCTAGCAGTTCCTCTCTTTTTGTCTGTTTGCTTTTCAACCTTTTTATCTGTGTTGTGTTATGCTGAAATCAGTTCTCCTTACCTAAAGCGCCGGGACACTCTTTTTGAGTAACCGTTGCGCTATACAAAAGAATAAATAACATAACATAACATTATATGAAAGTAATGCCCAAGGCAGTATTGCAGTGTGGACACAGTTCTACCAAGGAGGGCTACAGTATGTCAGGAAATGCCACCATTTTATTACAGACACAATTATAGCACAGGTGGGCACAATCATAATTGAATGCTCTCAATATGATATAAGTTACTACTATTTTGCAAGGACCAGTATTAAAACAAGAATGGACACCATCATGCAAAGTATTCCTGATATGCCAAGAATGACTGCTATTATGCCAGGGGACACATTCTGGAATCGGAGCACATGCCATGGATGCCAACAATAGGCCAATAAATACTGCCATTATGTCATATCCCAAAAGGAACAGCACATCCAGCTGTAGATCCAGGGGATTCGCTTATTAACATGGGTTACTAGAATGAATGTGAATGGCAGGCTCAAGCATGCTTGTGTTTAATAAGGAAGAGTCAGCCGTCACTTGGGATGGGTCAAGTGTTTGGCAGTGATGTAAGTGTTCCTGAAAGGTGTTCCTATTGCCAATCAACCACAATCTTCTTGTTTGGCTTAAGATGTGGGATGTGATCTCATGCAGGGTTACATCCTTCAAGACAGGCGAGTTGTGGTGTCTGGGCATCAATCACAAGATGGTATTGCAGAGCCAGGACTTTTAGAAGATTTTCAATTCATTTTAGACAGTTAATGCTTCATGCCACCCATATCATCTATTGGAAACTACTGTCTCTCTCATTTTCACCTTGTGTTTCTTTCACATGCTGTTCATTTAACTTATTTGCTTGTTGTCCTGTATCCCTGTTTCATTCTCTAATTCTTTCGTCTTCCAATTATTCCCTTTCTTTCTTCAGTACTGTTTCTTTCCTTCGTTCTCAGATTCCATTTTTATTCTTTTGTTTCCCCTTAATCGTTTACTTCTTTCTTTCTCTGTGATTTGAACTTTCATTTCTTGTCTCTTTTTCCTCTTCAACTCTCGTACTTCTAGGCTGCGGTGCCCCCCCCTTTCTCCAACTAGATGTTCTTCCCACTGCCTCTTATACTCACTCCATTTGATCTATCACACTATTTCTTTCCTTACGGATCGGGTGAGGCAGAGAAATAGGTAAGTTAATGTAGCATTGCAGATAAAGGGACACTATGGGATTTGGGTGGGTAACTGATGGGACATCATCTTCCCAGACCGTGTGGGATGTCTCCATTCATATAAAGCTTCGGTCTGTAACCAAGTCTCCGTTATGAAAGCCTCGTATCCAACTGGTTATCGCTGTAGTCCTAGTCAAATGAAGGGGCCTAAACCTTAGACGTGCAGTCAAGGGCACAAGCATCCATTTAGACCCTTTTTTGCCTCTTGGGTTCAGGAAAGGCTTATCAGATGGCCCCATTCCTCCAAGGAAATACTGTACCTGCCTCTCACTTTAGGATTTTCTGAGCTGTTGTCTTGTTTTACATCACTTGTTTCAATAGACATAAAATATCCCTTTGCTGTGGTTTGTAAATTACAAACTTTTGTAAAATAACAAAAGGCTGAGACTAGTGTGGCTCCCCAGTGAAACTGAGTCCTCCTGTACCACGACCCCTGGGGCATGCAGTCCTGTGAATCAATGACAACCTCCCAACTGGCTGGTGCCAATGAAAGACGAAGGGCTGGGGAAGAGTCCGTTACATAACCGGCTTTACACACGTACAGGGCAACCTTGAACTGACAACAGCCTGGTAAGATATTGCCTTGTATTCTTATAGCTCGGCGTGCCTCTGTGTGAGACCCTGTATATAATTCAGCGCCTGTACAAATATTACAGACTCTGGAATGACTTCGCTATTTTAGTACAGGCCTTGATAATCCATTTATATCTAGGTCGCTGTGTGTGAATGAATGAGCTAATGCAACTCTGGAAACGAACTTTCCCCAAGCCTAACAAAATCCCAATTCTCTTGTATTTGATGACTATATGGGTGTTAAGGTTGGGTTAAGTTTTTATCCTTGTATACTACTGCGAGTTTCAAGGCACTCCAACCTGTTTCGAAGCACTCCCCATCCATGCCGGCTAATGGGACTGAGGCAGAGAAGATAAACGTGCCTTCCTCCAAATCAATGTTTTTCAGATCTAGAAGCCTGAAGCAGACCTGTAGCTACCTTGTTCCACAGTCAGCAGTACCGGTCTGCCCCGGCTCAAGGTGCAGCTGCCCCAAAGTGGCCATCGAGAAATATAAAGAAGTCTAGGCTGCAGTAGAGAATGTGGTTTATAAGTGTAGACCTTATGGTTGAAATAATGATCAAACAGTGTTTCAAGGACTAAGTCACAGTAGCTCTGTAAAGAGTCATGGGCATTATCACAGAGCCACTGAACATGGTACCTTGAACCAGATCTGAGTGGACCTTTGCCTATCCGTGGACAGGAGACCAGTCTTTATTTATTTATAAAGTTTTATATAGCGCAAACTTGATCCCGAAGGATATCAGAGCGCTTTACAATTTGAAGCCATTAAATAACTTCTCACCCTATTCCCCTCTAAACCCACATCCCACTATGGAACTAAAAATGCCAAATTAGAACAAACAAATGTAATAACTACTAAAACTACTAAAACAGATAATAAAACCAAAAACAAATCATATACGTAAAAAATACATGCATCACACACATACAAAATAAATACAAACATAATTTCATTAATACAAAATCGATATTTTTAACATCTATATTTAGTCGTACAGTTCATGCTGTACTGTCCAGGGGCATATAGTGAAGCTGAGTTTTATAAAAGTACTAAAGAAAGCCATCCAGACCTTGGGCTGGTGGTATATCCGTTCCTTCAGTAGTATTGAGCCACAGCCTCACATGGGTGGCACCAACCAAAGCCTTGATGAGTGGTTTCATCGTTGGTACATAAATGCTGCATCATCCTCTGTGCAGCAAACCACACCATACCACAATGAGCCACAAAAGTTAAAAGGCAGGAGGAGATTCATCATTGCAAAAGGCAACATCTTGAGACTGCAATGATCAATTCATCCTGGTGGAAATGTGAAGATGCCACTTGAGTCTCTCCCTAATATTGGGGCCCCAAGGCTACTGACTTGACAAGGACTCAAACATGCAAGCCAGATCCCCTGAATACAGTGAGGGCAATGTTGATTGGGACTAAGTTCATTACAGTTAGATCACCATTGGCAGATGAAGGACATTACCAGGATTCCCTGGCAGACAGCCAGTCTTCATTATAGAGAATGCCACACGAGAAACCAGAGAAATTTCAAGTCAAAAACCTGGCCATCACCCATACTAAGAGAGACTGTCCAGCAGCGAGACATAATGGCCTGACACTCCTGTTTTACCAACCCAGCTTCACTTAACACAACACCAAGCAACTTTGCAGTTGAGTAATCTCATGGGAGGGATGCAGTCTTTTCCATCTTCAAGGACCCAAGATCATTGTTTGATTGCCCTATAAAGTGAGCCATGGCAGCATGAGGGAAAGAAGGCGCTGTTCCTGTGTAAGTTGAAGTCTGCTGAACTGTTTCCCATACATCTGCTGCAAGACCACAACACATCAGTCCAGAGACATTGCACACTTGAGGATTTTTGGAGGAGTGTACTTATAGTTTAGAATCATTCCGCATTTGTATTGTGCAATTCTTCCGCATCTAGGGGAATCTGGGTCCTGAGGTTGCTGTGTCTTCAACGAAAGCCAGGGCTTCGGTCTCTTTCTAAAGTCTGCCAGGGAGGGTGCTGTTCGGAGGGGGGAAGGGTGGCAGGTTGTGCCAGGTCTTGGCGGCGCAGTAGGAGCGGCTACCACTACGTGTGCGACAAATGTGGGGGGGGTATGTGCGAGGGCGAGTGAGGAGGAGCGCAGGTGTCTAGAGGATTGATGAAAGTTCAGTCGATGGTTGATGTAGGATTGTCCTTGTTCATGGAGGGCTTTGTAGGCATGTGTGAGGAACCTGAACTGGCATCTTTTCTGGATGGTGAGCTAATGGACGTTTGTGAGGTGGGGTGATAGGTGATCATTTGGGGAGGCCCAGGATGAGTCTGGCTGCTGCGTTCTGTATGGTTAGGAGTCTTCTGTGGAGCTGGGTGGAGATGCCAGCATAGAGATTGTTGCAGTAATCAAGGTGGCTTGAGAGGAGGGCGTGAGAAACAGACTTTCTAGTGTTGATTGGGCTCTATCTGAATAGCATGCAGAGCATGCGAAGTATGTGGAAGCAGGAGGAGGCGACTGCGTTGACTTGTCGTTTCATGGTAAGTTGGCTGTTGAGCATGATACCTAGGTTGCGCTCTTGGTCTGTTGGTGTGGGGGTTGGTCGAAGTTCATTTGGCCACCAGCTGTGGTCCCAGATGGAAGTGTTGTTTCCGAAGAGCTGTACTTCTCTCTTGTCGTAGTGGAGTCTAAGTCAGTTCTCTCATCCAGTTGGCTATGTTGGTCAAGGCATTGGAGATGTTGGTTTGATGTTGGCAGGGTCCTTGGTGAGCGAGAGTGTAGTCTGTGTATGAGATTATGTTGATGCTGAGGGGGGGGGGGGTCATGTAGGTGTTGAACAGGGTGGGCTGAGAGATGATCCTTTAGGTACTCCACATATGATGTCCTCGGATGCGGAGGTGAAGGGAGGCAGCATCCTATAAGGTAGGAGGCGATCCACTTGAGAGCATCTTGCTGTATGCCTATGTTGTAGAGTCTGTTGATGAGGGTGTTGTGGGAGACCGTGTCAAAGGCTGCAGAGAGATCTAGGAGGATCAGGTAATTGCAAAAATAACAGTTGATGGACAGAATGCAGAACAATGTCATACATTCACCCCAGTACAGAGATCTGGGTTTAATCCATCGTTACTTTGCTCACCAAGCCACCCCAGTTCAGACATGCCCATATGCAAATCAGTCTTGACCCTGTGCCTCATGGGAACAGTCCAGCCCAAACTGCCAAGCCATGTCTTTCCTGGACCGGAATCAAGCATCATAGGACCGGTTTCTGGCTATCAGCCATCTTTAGCCTGGATAGCTTGTGTCCAGTGGTGTGGAGACTGGGGGTGAATGATTTGCCATTGTGCAACATTCCGTCCATCATCTTGTTTGTTTTGCTAGGAGGATCAGGGCCACAGTTTCTCCGCGGTTGAGGAGAGTTCTGATGTCGTCTTTGGCAGCAATCAGCACGGTCTCAGTGTTGTGGTTGGCACAGAATCTGATTGCGAGGCATCCAGTAGGTGGTTTTGTTCCAGGAACTAGGTGAGCTGTTGGTCGATGGGTTTCTCAAGTATTTTGGCCGGTAGGAGAGAAGGGAGATCTGTTGATCATTTTTGAGATCGCTGGGGTCGGCGGAGGAGTCTTATGTCTTCATGTTTCCATCTGTCCTGGAAGTTTGCTGTGGTGATGGAGGTGTAGATTATGCTTGTAAGTTCTGAGCTGATTGGGTTCTTTCCAAGGTTGAAGAGGTGGTAGGGGCAGGGATCGGTGGGCACCCCGGAGTGGGTGGAAGATATGATGGTTGTGGTGGTCAGGGTGGTGAACAGAGACCAGGTGGTGATAATTTGACTGGAGATCACTGGTTGTTAAAGGTCAAAATTGTTGTAAGATGATGGCAATCTTTCTATGGAAGTAGTCTGAGATGGTGCCGCAGAGTCCTTGGGAGTGGTGAATGGTTTTCTGTGTGGCTGTCGGGGTGGAGAATTCCTTGACTATAAGAGTTCCTTATTGTGGTTGGCCGTGGTGTCCATGCGGGCTGTGATGGCTGCTTTCTTAGCTTCCTTAAAGTGCAGGAGATATTTTCCTAGGGCTGTTTAGTGAGCGGCTCTGTCGGCAGGGTACTTTGTAATGTGCCATCGCTGCTCCATTTGGTAGCAGTTGCACTTGATGGTGCTTGGTAGTCCTGAGCTCTGGGGTGTACTAACTGGCTTGTTTTGAGGTTTTGGATTTTGTTGGTTTCAGTGGTGTGACTCCGTTGCGCAGTTTGTGATCCAGGTGGAGAAGTTCTGGTAGTCCTGGTCGAGGTTTGCTGAGGCTTCAGGTAGGAAATTATGGTATGGGTGTAAAATCTTGCGGACCCATGAGAATATTCCATATTGAGCCTTCACATTCTTTATCATACCACTTTTGGAGTTGAGGAGGTAAATGTGAGTGGCATATATGAACAGAGATGGCATCTAATGTTCTTATAATTCCAGACAGTGCTACTGTAGCCAGCTAACACATTATTTTCTCACTCCGTGGACTATTGGAACTCCACTATGGCAAGGGTTGTAAACATTCACAAGTGCCCCATCACCGTAGGGGGCGTTTACAGAACTTTGTGCAATTCAAAAAACAGTTTGTAGAGTGTCAAAATAACCAATATCAGTGGAGTAGCAAAGGAGGCAGGGACCTAATGCAAAAAAGGAAAACGGTTACCCTGCTTGTTTAGAAAAAATACCACAAATTGTGGTCCGGTACACCCTCAGGGCACTGGTGCCAGTGCACCTGCTGCAACTTTGATAGCTACACTTTCCTAGCATCATAATGCATTCAATTAAATAGTTAGCCCAAACTAAGACTTGTTTCTTAAATGCCAAGCTGGCGGGGGGCTGATGCCAAGTGTTAAGCTGTGACTTCCGAAAGGCAGAGATCTCTTTCAGCATGTGTAGGAAGGCACATTGGAGCCCAGGGTTAGGAGGAAATTAGGTCTTTGGGAGTACAGAAATGTAGACATTGGAGATAATGAAAAGCGATGAAGGACAGGAGCACTTGCACACTGTTCCCTAAATACATAAACCCTTAGGCACGCAGAAACATGCACTGACACACACACACGCTCTCTCTGACTCGCACGCTCGCTCTCTCTGACTCGCACGCTCGCTCTCTCTGACTGGCACGCTCACTCCCTCTGACTGGCACGCTCGCTCTGACTGGCACGCTCGCTCCCTCTGACTGGCACGCTCGCTCCCTCTGACTGGCACGCTCGCTCCCTCTGACTGGCACGCTCGCTCCCTCTGACTGGCACGCTCGCTCTCTCTGACTGGCACGCTCGCTCTCTCTGACTGGCACGCTCGCTCTCTCTGACTGGCACGCTCACTCCCTCTGACTGGCACGCTCACTCCCTCTGACTGGCACGCTCACTCCCTCTGACTGGCACGCTCACTCACTCTCTCTGACTCGCTCACTCACTCTCTCTGACTCGCTCACTCACTCTCTCTGACTCGCTCACTCACTCTCTCTGACTCGCTCACTCACTCTCTCTGACTCGCTCACTCACTCACTCTCTCTGACTCGCTCACTCACTCTCTCTGACTCGCTCACTCACTCTCTCTGACTCGCTCACTCACTCACTCTCTCTGGCTCACTCACTCACTCACTCTCTCTGACTCGCTCACTCACTCTCTCTGACTCGCTCACTCACTCTCTCTGACTCGCTCACTCACTCTCTCTGACTCGCTCACTCACTCTCTCTGACTCGCTCACTCACTCTCTCTGACTCGCTCACTCACTCTCTCTGACTCGCTCACTCACTCTCTCTGACTCGCTCACTCACTCTCTCTGACTCGCTCACTCACTCTCTCTGACTGGCTCACTCACTCACTCACTCACTCTGACTCGCTTACTCACTCACTCTCTCTGACTCGCTCACTCACTCTCTCTGACTCGCTCACTCACTCTCTCTGACTCGCTCACTCACTCTCTCTGACTCGCTTGCTCACTCACTCTCTCTGACTCACTTGCTCACTCACTCTCTCTGACTCGCTTGCTCACTCACTCTCTCTGACTCGCTTGCTCACTCACTCTCTCTGACTCGCTCACTCACTCTCTCTGACTCGCTCACTCACTCTCTCTGACTCGCTCACTCACTCTCTCTGACTCGCTCACTCACTCACTCTCTCTGGCTCACTCACTCACTCACTCACTCTGACTCGCTTACTCACTCACTCTCTCTGACTCGCTCACTCACTCTCTCTGACTCGCTCACTCACTCTCTCTGACTCGCTTGCTCACTCACTCTCTGACTCGCTTGCTCACTCACTCTCTCTGACTCACTCACTCACTCTCTCTGACTCACTCACTCTCTCTGACTCGCTCACTCACTCTCTCTGACTCGCTAACTCACTCTCTCTGACTCGCTCACTCACTCTCTCTGACTCGCTCACTCACTCTCTCTCTCTGACTCGCTCACTCACTCTCTCTCTCTGACTCGCTCACTCACTCTCTCTCTCTGACTCGCTCACTCACTCTCTCTCTCTGACTCGCTCACTCACTCTCTCTGACTCGCTCACTCACTCTCTCTGACTCGCTCACTCACTCTCTCTGACTCGCTCACTCACTCACTCTCTCTGACTCGCTCACTCACTCTCTCTGACTGGCTCACTCACTCACTCTCTCTGACTCGCTCACTCACTCACTCTCTCTGACTCGCTCACTCACTCACTCTCTCTGACTTGCTCACTCACTCTCTCTGACTCGCTCACTCACTCACTCTCTCTGACTCGCTCACTCACTCACTCTCTCTGACTCGCTCACTCACTCTCTCTGACTCGCTCGCTCACTCTCTCTGACTCGCTCGCTCACTCTCTCTGACTCGCTCGCTCACTTTCTCTGGCTCGCTCACTCTCTCTGACTCGCTCACTCTCTCTGACTCACTCACTCTCTCTGACTCACTCACTCTCTCTGACTCACTCACTCTCTCTGACTCACTCTCTCTGACTCACTCACTCTCTCTGACTCACTCACTCTCTCTGACTCGCTCACTCACTCTCTCTGACTCGCTTGCTCACTCACTCTCTCTGACTCGCTTGCTCTCTCACTCTCTCTGACTCGCTTGCTCTCTCACTCGCTCACTCACTCTCTCTGACTCGCTCACTCACTCTCTCTGACTCGCTCACTCACTCTCTCTGACTCGCTCACTCACTCTCTCTGACTCGCTCACTCATTCTCTCTGACTCACTCACTCTCTCTGACTCGCTCACTCACTCTCTCTGACTCGCTCACTCACTCTCTCTGACTCGCTCACTCACTCTCTCTGACTCGCTCACTCACTCTCTCTGACTCGCTCACTCACTCTCTCTGACTCGCTCACTCACTCTCTCTGACTCGCTCACTCACTCTCTCTGACTCGCTCACTCACTCTCTCTGACTTGCTCACTCACTCTCTCTGACTCGCTCACTCACTCTCTCTGACTCACTCACTCTCTCTGACTCACTCACTCTCTCTGACTCGCTTGCTCACTCACTCTCTCTGACTCGCTTGCTCACTCACTCTCTCTGACTCGCTTGCTCACTCACTCTCTGACTCGCTTGCTCACTCACTCTCTGACTCGCTTGCTCACTCACTCTCTGACTCGCTTGCTCACTCACTCTCTGACTCGCTTGCTCACTCACTCTCTGACTCGCTTGCTCACTCACTCTCTGACTCGCTAGCTCACTCACTCTCTGACTCGCTAGCTCACTCACTCTCTGACTCGCTTGCTCACTCACTCTCTGACTCGCTTGCTCACTCACTCTCTGACTCGCTTGCTCACTCACTCTCTGACTCGCTTGCTCACTCACTCTCTGACTCGCTTGCTCACTCACTCTCTCTGACTCGCTTGCTCACTCACTCTCTCTGACTCGCTTGCTCACTCACTCTCTCTGACTCGCTCACTCACTCTCTCTGACTCGCTTGCTCACTCACTCTCTCTGACTCGCTTGCTCTCTCACTCTCTCTGACTCGCTTGCTCTCTCACTCGCTCACTCACTCTCTCTGACTCGCTCACTCACTCTCTCTGACTCGCTCACTCACTCTCTCTGACTCGCTCACTCACTCTCTCTGACTCGCTCACTCACTCTCTCTGACTCGCTCACTCACTCTCTCTGACTCGCTCACTCACTCTCTCTGACTCACTCACTCTCTCTGACTCGCTCACTCACTCTCTCTGACTCGCTCACTCACTCTCTCTGACTCGCTCACTCACTCTCTCTGACTCGCTCACTCACTCTCTCTGACTCGCTCACTCACTCTCTCTGACTCGCTCACTCACTCTCTCTGACTCGCTCACTCACTCTCTCTGACTCGCTCACTCACTCTCTCTGACTCGCTCACTCACTCTCTCTGACTCGCTCACTCACTCTCTCTGACTCGCTCACTCACTCTCTCTGACTCACTCACTCTCTCTGACTCACTCACTCTCTCTGACTCGCTTGCTCACTCACTCTCTCTGACTCGCTTGCTCACTCACTCTCTCTGACTCGCTCACTCACTCTGACTTGCTCACTCACTCTCTCTGACTCGCTTGCTCACTCACTCTCTCTGACTCGCTCACTCACTCTCTCTGACTCGCTCACTCACTCTCTCTGACTCGCTTGCTCACTCACTCTCTCTGACTCGCTTGCTCACTCACTCTCTCTGACTCGCTCACTCACTCTCTCTGACTCGCTCACTCACTCTCTCTGACTCGCTCACTCACTCTCTCTGACTCGCTCACTCACTCTCTCTGACTCGCTCACTCACTCTCTCTGACTCGCTCACTCACTCTCTCTGACTCGCTTGCTCACTCACTCTCTCTGACTCGCTCGCTCACTCACTCTCTCTGACTCGCTCGCTCACTCTCTCTGACTCGCTCTCGCTCACTCACTCTCTCTGACTCGCTCTCGCTCACTCACTCTCTCTGACTCGCTCTCGCTCACTCACTCTCTCTGACTCGCTCTCGCTCACTCACTCTCTCGCTCTCGCTCACTCACTCTCTCTGACTCGCTCACTCACTCTCTCTGACTCGCTCACTCACTCTCTCTGACTCGCTCACTCACTCTCTCTGACTCGCTCACTCACTCTCTCTGACTCGCTCACTCACTCTCTCTGACTCGCTCACTCACTCTCTCTGACTCGCTCACTCACTCTCTCTGACTCGCTCACTCACTCTCTCTGACTCGCTCACTCACTCTCTCTGACTCGCTCACTCACTCTCTCCGACTCGCTCACTCACTCTCTCCGACTCGCTCACTCACTCTCTCCGACTCGCTCACTCACTCTCTCCGACTCGCTCACTCACTCTCTCCGACTCGCTCACTCACTCTCTCTGACTCGCTCACTCACTCTCTCTGACTCGCTCACTCACTCTCTCTGACTCGCTCACTCACTCTCTCTGACTCGCTCACTCACTCTCTCTGACTCGCTCACTCTCTCCGACTCGCTCACTCACTCTCTCCGACTCGCTCACTCACTCTCTCTGACTCGCTCACTCACTCTCTCTGACTCGCTCACTCACTCTCTCTGACTCGCTCACTCACTCTCTCTGACTCGCTCACTCTCTCTCTCTGACTCGCTCACTCTCTCTCTCTGACTCGCTCACTCTCTCTCTCTGACTCGCTCACTCTCTCTGACTCACTCTCTCTGACTCACTCACTCTCTGACTCACTCACTCTCTGACTCACTCACTCTCTGACTCACTCACTGAGACACACATACACACACACTCGCTCTCCGTGACTCACTCACTGAGACACACATACATACACACACACACTCACTCACTCACTGAGACACACATTGGTGCTTATGCTCCCACACAGATATTCACACACTTACTCGCATGCATTACCCCCAGCCCCCACAGACCGTTTTCCATCTTGGCTTCACAGGTGTAGGGGATCAAACAAAAGGAATTCACAGGCGGCACCCGCCCCCTCGTGGACCCTATTAGTTCTGCTACTGGACTGGGCCCACATCCGAAATCCAGTTCCTAGTATACTTTTTCCTTCCTTCTTTTTCCTCTCCTATCATACCCAATTTGTTAATCCCTTTCTGACCCAGAACTGGGTCCCAGATTTACAAGAGGCTTGTGTTGCACTTGTATCATGCAAGGCAATGCAAACCTTTAAATGAGTTTTAGTTTCATGGCTCTGTATGGATAAGTAAATCCAGAATAACGTAAGGCAGCGCAAGTCATTCTCATGCATCCACCCATGGATTTTGAAGCATTCCCAGGTTTACGAGGGTCAGTACCCCTGGGTTTGCATCAAAATGGTATGCCTTCCCAAGTGAAGCGTAGTGAGGAGAAATAGCTTTATGTTTCCCCTTTATCTTCTCTTTGTATGCGTGTTGTATTCTGCAGCACACATACAAAGAGAAGAATGCCTCTATAGATTGTTTCTGTGGAGGAAGGTGGCCCTTCCGGTACAAAAACAATACTACCTGAAATGCAAGCACACATGCACCATGACGTGCATGAGTGGTTGCATTGGGGTTAGGCAGCACACAGTGCGCCAGCGCAGAGACTGAACAGAAATGTGTCATATGTTAGCAGATATGGCACATTTGTGCTCTCTCGCTGTCACGCACCACTACGCCAGTCTCCCAGTCTTGGCAAAAATAGTTGAAAAAGTTATGAATCTCCAACTATCAACCTTTATCGAGGAACATAAGCTACTGGATGAATCTCAGTTCGGCTTCCGCCAATACCACGGAACAGAGACTGCCTTGGTTAAAGCGGCGGACAATATAAGATCCATCCGTGATGTTGGAAGAACAGCAGCCCTGATACTGCTAGACCTATCTGCGGCCTTCGACACGGTTGACCATGCTACCTTGGTCGATCCTGCATAACGCCAAGAAACTTCTTGCTTCTTTTCTGGCGGACAGGTCCCAGGTGGTCACTATTGGATCCTTTCAATCACCCTCCTTGTCACTGCCATGTGGAGTTCCTCAAGACTCATCCCTTAGTCCGACACTATTTAACATTTATGTGTCGGACCTTGCCAAAGTCATTCGGGCACATGGGATGAGCCTTACATCCTACGCAGATGACACCCAGCTGGTCCTCGCCGTCAGGAATGATGGGCACAAAATAGCCAACAATTTTAATCAGGGCATGCTGGCAATAGGGAATTGGATGGCCTCCAATTGCCTGAAACTAAACTCCGACAAATCGGAAGTGGTCATTTTCGGCAACTTGTCCCCGGAATGGTCCTCCCTCTGGTGGCCGCTATCTATGGGCCATCCTCCGGCTCCGGTTAGCAAGGTGAGGAATCTGGGAGTCATGTTTGACAATCGCCTTAATTTCCTACCTCACGCAAACCAGATCTCCTCTTCGGCCTTCCACAAACTACGGCTCATAAAAAAAATCTTGCCATTTCTACCCGAGAAAGCCGGAAAAACCCTGGTAAGCTCCTTGGTATTTTCCACATTAGACTACTGTAATGCTCTGTTTTTAGGTGCCCAAGAAAGAGTGCTACACAAAATGCAAATCATTCAAAATGCAGCCGCCAGGCTCCTTGGACGAATCCCCAAACACCAATCTGCGTCAGAAACCATAAGACAGTTGCACTGGCTTCCTGTAAGAAACAGAATCAAGTTCAAGTCCCTCTGCATAGTGTATAAGGCTCTACACAATGTCGGACCTGCTTTTTTTACTCACAATCTCATTCCCTACAGTCCCTCCAGAACACTACGCTCATCCAGTTCACTCAAATTGGTGGTACCCCGTACCAAATCTGTCTCTTGGAGAGACAGAAGATTCCTTGTAGCCGCACCGAAACTCTGGAACACCTTGCCATACTCGATCAAAACAAGTACCTCACTCTGGTCTTTTCGCAAGCAGCTCAAGACCTGGCTTTTTAATCAGTAAACTCTAGCTCCCCTTGTTGGTTAAACATTGCAGAGATTCTTAGCGCCGAGATGCCCAAGGGCCTTCGTTCGCGCTCTATAAATGTTTTAATAAATAAATAAACTACGCAGCATCCCACAGCAAGTTGTCTTGCTGCATTACGTTGCATAAAGCCTTGATAAATCAGCTCTCCATTTCTACTCTTATGGGAATACTTTACATACTTCCTTCTGTCCACCTTCTTGGTCCTTAACCTACCTTTATCTCTGGTACAAGAGATGTCCAAGACCGGCTAATATACCCTTATTCCATGTTCGACACTTTAAGCTTCAAACTCCCCAAATTATCTGGAAATAAAATATTAGTTTTTATTTCATTGTTTAGTTTCTAAAATAGAAGAAAAAGAATTTGGCCTTTACAACCAGCTATGGAAAGAACTGAAGGGCCATGATGTTCTGTATCTTCTAGGCTACTCCACTACATCACCCTTGCCAGTGTTATCCCATCTTGTGCATCTTTGCCCTTCTGGAGAGAA
This sequence comes from Lissotriton vulgaris, assembly GCF_964263255.1. Lineage (NCBI taxonomy): Eukaryota > Metazoa > Chordata > Amphibia > Caudata > Salamandridae > Lissotriton > Lissotriton vulgaris. The sequence continues at coordinate 540,959,979 of NC_141695.1, read as the reverse complement.
AAGGGTGTCCATGTGTGTGTGTTTTATGTAACTCTGGGTGGAAAACTACGATAAGTTTGCAGAGTGTGTGCAGTTAGCGCAACTACACCCTGCGCGAATTGCACATAGCTTAGTGCAAAACCCGCGTAGCGTAGCAGACATTTTTTGCTCGCTCGTGGTCCTGAACGTCAAGTTGGCAACCACGAGCGAGCAAAATCACCATCCCGCCGACACTTTGTCCCCGTTTGTGATCAAGTTGCTGATAACAAGCATGGAAGATAAACCTCCCTGCGAGATTCTCAACGCGGGGATGTGGGGTTTCTCATTGCGAGGGGTCACGTATGCTCGCAACCGCTTGTGATGAGAAACTACCAGTCCGCTTTGAGAAAGCTGGCGCTCAAGTACACATCTGCTGAAGCGGCAGAAAACGGCTGCTTGCACTGTGCAAGATGCTGTTCGCACTGATTGCACAGTGCCGGATGCTTGCCAGCACTGAGCAATCAGTGCGAACAGAATTTTCCCTACTGCACTACGCAGTTCGCGTAGCTTGCGAAGTGCACTTCGTGTAGCACTACTATGCAAACTATGCTCAGGGTTAGTTTTGTGATAATTAAGAACTCGTTTGTATCAATGACACACCCCTTGCACAGAGCATTGATGGATGGTCCTGCTAGTGCTATTGGTTCCCTTCTTTTGCGTTACGTCCCCACAAGAAGCCTTCGCTCTGCGGGACTCTGTCAACTGGTTGTCCCCCGTGTTAAACTTGCCAGATGGGGAGCCAGAGCCTTCTCCGTGGTCGCTCCGCAGCTGTGGAACTCCATCCCCACGGAAATAAAAACTCTCCCCTCCATCGAGTCTTTTAAAAAGGCTCTAAAAACCTACTTCTTTAAGAAGGCCTACTTATGATAGAATAGGACTTAGTAGGATGTAAGCTTCTGTATTTGATTTAGGCGCCTTGACGCCCACTGGGCAAAGTTTGCGCGATATAAGAAACCCCTCATTCATTCATTCAGTGAAGCGAGATTCTTGATATTCAGTGGTGGAAATCCACCAGACAGGATTTAAATGAAATCAATTGATGTGTCCACTTAATATTAACAACCTGTCCCTTTTCTTTCTTCAGGAAAGCGATCCTGTATTGGGGAGTCCCTAGCCAGAATGAATATCTTCATTTTCTTCGTCTCCATGCTCCAGAGGTTTTCACTGAAAGTGCCGGAGGGGGAGAGCAGCCAGATTGTACTGGCTGGAGGAGGCACCCGTGCACCCAAGCCATTCTGCATCTGTGCGGTGGAGAGGGTCCACTAAGCAGCACGTTTTGAGTCTGACCAAACGTTTAGCCTAGCGAGAGCTATGTTTTCTAGTGGTGAAGCTGTATGGTGTATACTCACGCAGATCAAGAGCGAGTCATAGCAGTTTCAAATGTTTGGTTTCAAAAGGAAAGGAACATAGACAAGGTGTCTCAAGCACAAGAGTGGCCTTCTGGGAAATTAGGGGGAATGCCCTCCAGCCGCTACCTCTGTAGGGCTGTGGTATAGTCCAGCATATGCCATTAATGTCACCTGACTCCATTATAGCTGGAAAGCTCTTATCTCTGGCCTGAGCTTGTTCCTATTTCCCTCTTTGCCACTCTGTGTCCCTAGTATCTATTTTAATTGTACTCTGCATGTCTAGGCCACATTAGATCACTTTATGCAGATTTCAATTTTTGCATTTCATACATACTTTAGCAATGCATTCCTAGCAGTTGTGTCAAGCAAAATGTCTAACTCCAACCGGTGCTAATGTTGTATGCAGGAATGAAGTAGAGGTCATGATGAAAGATTACATGTCCTTTACTTTCAGTGAATATGCTTGAGTATTAAAAGGCATCTATATTGTAATATGTCGCACTAAAATAAATGTAAAGCCCGTGGAACTCGCGAGCTAGTAATACAGTCCATTATGTGGTGCAAAAATCAAACTTATTGTCAATTTTGAGTCACTGGAGATGTGAGTGCTTGATGGATGCTATCCCCTCACTCAAGAATAGCGATTACACATTCCATTGCTCAAATCATGTGTGTCAATGTGTGTTTTAGTGGTGTGCACCTTTTATTCTGAGCACACATCGCCCTTTATTTTAACTTGGTTTATGAGCCTAGTGTAACTCATTTATATATGTTCTTTTTTTTTTGTTCTCCGAAAAAATGATGTCTTTAGAAAATGAAAACTTTTTGATGGACTTTTTTTTAACCTCAAACTGTTATGTCATCACTGAATATTCTTGTAGATTTTCAATATAATTATATAGCTAGTGAAATTATGATTCTTTTTTTAATGGAGTTCTACACTTAAATAAAACGAATAGTTATTTTTGCTGTTACATTGTACATTTCTACCAGAACTAACAATCAAAAACTTGCTATTGCATTATGTTCATTATTGTAGGGATTTGTTTTATCTTGGGTTGTACGCCATTGTGTTAAGATTTTTAAAACCACTGAAACAGGAAATGACATCTGAGAGAATACAAGAAGTACAATGTTCGTATCTACTAATCCCCATAACAACAGCATAGGTGCATGATGTTTTCTGTTTCAGTCCAGGAACAACTACATGGGTTTTATTGTGTCCTTTATGAGACCAACTGGTTACACAACTTGTTTTCCATAGAGTTAAAACGTAAACCCACAAAAATATAAATTAAATGTGTGCACTGCACAGAAGCAAAAGAATAGACATGGTGCAGTGAATATTTCTGAAATTAAATTCTTCATTTGTGCCAGTGAGGACCACCAACGCTCTTTTTTTCATGAATTGGGATTTTTCACCAGCTTTTGACCCAGAAAAAGTGAGAGAAAGGCAGGAAACAGGGAAATGAGGCGTAAGAGAAAGATGTTAAAACTGTGACAAAGGGAGAAATCAGGGTAAGAGCAGGTAGAGTGTGGTGGTGAACATGTGCATGATGTCAATTTGAAAGCTTAATTGAACAAAAAAAGCTACACATGATGACATTATTGAATTCCAAAGGCTGAAGATTGTATTACATGGAACCGACGCAGGGAGCTGATGCAGTTTTGATATGCACAAATTGCAGTGATTTCAGTGCAATTTTGAATCAACCTGTCCACTAACATTTGGACGGGCAGCTGGTGTAAAATCTAAAGAGTATTCCGTAAAAAAAAGTTACTTACCTGCTAGAATGATTTTGAATTTTGGATATTGTACATTAACTTGCTGTGCAAAATGCCGCCATCGATTCTCTGGGTCCAACAAACACGTTGAAACAGGGTTTCATTTTGTGTAGCGATTATAGGTGAAGTTAATGTAGATGCAAACCCAAGTACCACAATACCATAGTGATCTATAGGTTATTCCATTACCATTGGTGACAGTGAGGATATCACGTTTTGTCTCTTCCTCAGCCTTCATTGGGCAGCGGGAGCATTATGATCAGGGCTGAATTTGTCTACTGGAGGAAATAGGTTAGATGAGTGATTCAACTAAACCACTGAACGAAACCAACACAAATTAAGTTGTGTTTTTTGTTAAAAAGGATTAGTTGGACTAAGTGTTACAACGTGAGACTGGGGGAAGAGGCTCGATGTGCTGTGGAAATGGTAACGGATGCATAGAACAGCAGACTCTACTTCGACAAGCAGTGGAACTGATCTCGCTAGGTGGTAACAGCAGACGCAAGTTGGTAAATAAAAAGTAGTCACTTCGTTCACATTTCCAATATGTCGCCTTTCATACCCTCGCAAAGTCATTTTAACATTTGCAGTATTAAAAAAAAAAATCACAAATGTTTACATCATCTCAGGTACGTGCAACACATCAAAACAATGAACATGCATTCTGGAATCTACCAACATTAAAAGTCATCATGTCCTGCAGTCTTGAATATTCTGTTCACGAACATTAACTGATGGCCTAGCAGCCTAAAATCAGCTGTGCCCATACTAGCAGAGAGAAACTGTAGACATAAGTGGTCCTTCTAAAGAAATAAGTAATCTGCAGTCTACAATGTAGTTTTACCAGCGAATAAACAATTAAACTGGGTAAGGAATAGGTGTAGTCTGCCCTGCGTTAAGGTGCATCCCGAGACGATAGCTGACCACGATCATAAAAAAAATCTTGCCATTTCTACCCGAGAAAGCCGGAAAAACCCTGGTAAGCTCCTTGGTATTTTCCACATTAGACTACTGTAATGCTCTGTTTTTAGGTGCCCAAGAAAGAGTGCTACACAAAATGCAAATCATTCAAAATGCAGCCGCCAGGCTCCTTGGACGAATCCCCAAACACCAATCTGCGTCAGAAACATTTCTTAATAAAGGAGGAATCCAAAAATAATTCTTCAGATGTAGATTTATTATTCGTATCCATAGATAGTATTTATAATATACATCTATAATCATGTTTTCGTATGAATGAATTATGCTCTCAAACTGAATGTAAAATGTTCCTCCATTAAGAAATGTTAGACTTGCCAATATTTAAAGGAGGCTCCTTCAATCTGGAATTGTCTATTACCAAAGTAATAACAGTAACTGTTCAATCTGTTCTGTAAATAAATCTTTGACCCATGAAAAGCCAGAGGCAGGAGAAGTGTTATATTTAACATTGTTGCCAGTGGATGCTTAGCCTAAAGAAAACTGTGAGAACCAGTGATACTACAGAAATACAAAACGTTTTTTTGGAGGTATTAAGCATCCATCAAATGACCACGAAGATTTTGTGAGCGAATCTAGTGGACCGGGTACAAACAGAAAGCAGATTTAAGGTGGTAAATGACTTCTCTACCATAAGCTTCACCAATAACGAATCTGACTGGTCTTCATTTTTTTGTGACAAACTAGATTTATTTTTAGGAGAAAATTGAAAATATCTGAATGGATATTGCTAGAGAACATATCACAGCTTTCTTTTGGGTATTGTAACGCCTACTAGTAGAATCTTTTGATTATATTCAAAGCATCTGGACTTGCCATTGGTTCTTCTTATGAAGGAAAAAGTATATATCCCTCCATTACATCTGATTACGGTTATGCTCTTTTCTATAGTCCAGGAATCACTTGTACCTCGACATTTTTAACACTTCCCTTTTCTCAGGCCTCGTCCTCAGTTATGTAAAAATTGGCATGATCACTCCACTTTTGAAAAAGCCAGAATTTGACCCCTGTCAGGCAGCCTCCCTGAAATATCCACTGACAATCAGCAGATTTTGGAAGCAAGTTTGATGTGTCAAAGAAAACCAGTTATTGGATGGTTTAAAAACTGCTTTCCGTCCTCACGGCAGCACAGAATTAACAGTGCTTGTGGTGAGTGATGCTTTTACTCTATAGGCAGATGATGGCCAATTGCGTGTCCTCATTTTATTAGCTTTGTCACCTGGATTTCATGCAATTGACCATGAGATTTTTATTAGTCAGATGCACACAGATGGCATTAAGCTCAAGGTCCTCCAGTGATGCACTTTTTTATTAAGTGAGACAAATCAACAACTGAGATTCCGGACGTCTGATCTCCCACCCCAACAAGTGCTGTGATGGAGTTCCTCGGGGTATGGCTTTACCCTATATCATTTTAATAACTACATGAAGCTGCATCCTGTCTTGATTCACTCTTTTGGGAAAATTGTCTAGTCATACATAGATAACACTCACATTGTGTTCAGATGTAGCTATTCTACCAGTGATGTATGGAACTGAATGAGAATACACAGGCTAAAGCTTTACATGGACAAAACTGAGATAATCTTCCCGTCCCCAGCAGCTGCTAAACAAGTTAAAAACGTGGAAACTGAAAGGAATGCCTCGCTACAGATAGTCTGGATTCAACAGTCTGCTCATCATGTGTCTTTCATATGAGAAGAGGTCACCCTGTCCTGCCACTTGAGATAGGCCAGATTGTCTTGCGGCACTTATGAGTATCAGATTGGACAGCTGCAATGGCCTCTATGTCTGCATACACGGTAGTGGGTAAGGCCAGGCTCCCAGCAGACAAGGTCGCCGAGCTAGCAGCACAGATCAAACTGGTGCTGGGGCAGGATAAGGTGTCATTGGACGACATACAGAGCCTTCATGGGAGACTGAGCTTCACCACAAAAGTGATTCCTGCTGGTAGGGCTTTTGCGCGCAGGTTGGCCAGGACGGCAGCGAAGATAAAGCGCAGGCACCATCAAGTGAGGTTGAGTTTTGGGGTCAAGGAGGACCTTAAGCTGTGGGGGACTTCCTCCAATAGTTTAATGGCTCCGTGATATGGAGGGAACCATGGACCAACAGCCAGGAGCTGACGTTGTTTACAGACGCGTCTGGCAGGGAGGGCTTTGGGGCAATCCTCGACAGGGACTGGTGCGCGGCAGCGTGGCCCAATGCATGGAAGAAAGATAAAGATCACCACTAACACAACTGTCTTAGCCTGCCTTGCTGTCTGCAAAAAGAGTGGTTCTATGGTCTGACAACATGGCGGTAGTCCAGGCCATCAACACCCAGTCGGCCTCTTGTGCACTAGTTTTATGTTTACTCAGAGAACTTGTTAAAGTATGTTTATACAATAATGTGGAATGTAAGGCTAGGCACATCCCGGGAGTCCAAAACACGGCTGCTGACGCACTTTCACGTTTCCATTGGCAGCGGTTTCGAGAGGCTTGACCAAGGGCGAGGGAAGAGATGACGCCTTTCCCGGCTGGGCTTTGGCATCTGCTACGGTGGCGCAGCGTATCAGAGAACTAGGCGAGATGTCCTTGGCACCTCGGACCATGAGGAGATACCAGACTTGTGTAAAAACATTCTGCAAAATCATGGGCCCATGGGAGCGGGAAGCTTCGAGACAAGTTGGGAAGGTGCAGGCTTTCATGGTCTGGGCGAAGGATGAGGGGAAGAGCCACTCATGGATGGCCGGGCACCATGCCCGGCTTTTAGGTCAAAAGGACCCAGCGACGCTATTTCCAACAAGGGCGGCACTCAAAGGATGGGCAAGAGTGATGCCCAAACTAGCAGATCAAAGGGCCCCCATAGATTATGAGATTTTGAAAAACATGATAGACGCCCTGCCTACAGTCACACACTCTGCCTATGAGGCAGCCCTCTTCGCAGTGACTTTTAGTCTAGCATTTTTCGGAGCCTTTAGGATAGGCGAATTGGTAGCTCGGTCCAAGAAAGAAGTGAACTCCAAGGCCCTTTTGATGAAGAACGTTCGTGTGACAGTAGATTCAGCAGAGATCCTCTTGCAATCTTCCAAGACAGACCAGACAGGCAAGGGTAGGAACATTTCATTACAGCGGCTGGGCAACGACAATTACTGCCCGGTGGCCCTGCTGGCCGCTTTCTTGTCCTGCCGCCCACATACAGAAGGCTTACTACTTATACACTGTAACGGCTCCCCAGTCACAAAGTATAAGGTGGATTATGTGATGCAAGGGTGCCTATTCTTGGCAGGATACACAACAAAAGGGGCCAAGTTTAGCTCCCATTCCTTCAGGATAGGTGCGGCCACCACTGCCTTTAGGGTAGGTCTCCCAGCAGAAGCAATTAAAAAAGTAGGTTGGTGGGAATCCAACTGCTATAGAAGATATGTTAGACCAATGAGTGTAATACGCCCTGTGAGCAGACATATGGTTGACGACGTGTAAATAAAGAAAATAATTTGTAAGCCTTTTCAGGATTAATACGATGTGAGTTCAAATTTCTGTTGCCACTTAGTGGTGTTTGTATTTGCAGTGCTTTTTAAGTGTGCCAATAAACTATATTGTTACAACATACTGTGTTTCATTGCAGGGACAGAGGTATGGGTGATGGGGCACTCTTATGTCACGAGACTGGCGAGATGTGTGACCGCCAACACATGGAAGCACGGCTTTAACAACACTAATATATTGTGGTTTGGCTTCCCTGGGATGCATTGGGCGGCTCTGATAGGGACGCTGCGTAGATTATTGAAGGATAACAGGCGAAGGCCAAACATCCTGGTAGTGCACCTAGGGGGGAACGACCTGGTGTCATTATGCAAGAGGCGATTGTTAGACGCAATGAGGAGAGATTTGAGCATCTTGAGCGGCGAATTGGGACAGTGCAACATATATTGGCCAGAAATATCCCCTAGACAAATTTGGCATGGGGCAACATTGCAGGAGGCACTAGAAGTCACTCGCAGGCGCGTAAACGCAGCAATGCACAAATTTAGCGAACAGAGAGGGGTAGGTTTCATCAGACATGGCTTGCTTCACGCCAAATCTATTGGCTGCTGGGAATCTGACGGAGTACACTTGTCCAAAGTAGGCATGGCGATTTTCCTATTAGATCTAGGGGAGGCGCTAGAAACAGCCGGATGCAGATAAAGAGAGAACTAAGGGCTAGATAGTGGGGGCTCTGGGCGCAGCGGGTGCCACGCCCAGGGCTGTGGAAAAGATACAAGGCGATCCCCATACAGGACAGGCGCAGGAACAGGACCTGAAGCCCCAGTGCGAAACGCACCGTGCTGAGTCATACATAACCCAAGGGGCCCTTCTTGGGGACTTGGTTTCGATGGCGCTTCGTTAGTCCTTAGGGCGGTTGTAAGCCTGAGCAACCGGGGGTTTGCCAATAACACCCCGTCTGGCTGGGCAAGGTGTGAGTTGACTCTCCCTTGTCCGGAGGGTGGGGCAGGTGGACGATAGGTCCGCCGGTGGGAGGTTTTCCTCCCAGGTTCCACACCTGGCCATTGGTGTAGCTTCTTTGGCTCAACTTCAGGTGCCCTGCAACTAGGGGTTGCGGGGTATAGGGGGTCGCCTGTCAGTTAACCCGTTCTGTTATTTGTATCACAAATAAACCTGCAACTTCTTCATCCCAATATGCTTGTCGTTGTGGGACCAGGTTTACCGATGCAGCTACTATGTTCTGTACTCCCTACATTGCTTCCTGTACACAAACACATCCTCCTCTATGTATTTTGCTTTGTGCCTCACTAGTGCTCCTCCCACGAAGACTAAAGAAACCGAGTCCAACGAGACGACTTTGCTCAGCCTCATTTGTGCACCTTTGCATGTCTCTCTTACACAAAATAGTTCTTGGGGCCCAAGCCTTTTGTTCCCAAGCTGCAGTATCTTGGAAACTTTAGCTCATTGCCTGCAATAGGAATCTGATCATCTCTTTCAGAAAACCCCTTAAGACCTGGTTGTTCAGTTGCCCTCCTCTTTAGTTGACAAACTAGAGCTAAGAGACCTTTGGGTAGCAGTGCTGTTTGGAAAAAATTAAAATGTGACTCGCCAACACTGTCAGCGTGGCACCAGTAAGACCCAGTCGTATGCTGGCTGTGGATGGAGCAGAGGGGCAGGTGCACTGAAATGCAGAAGAAGTGAGGACAGGTTGATGGTGTGGCAAGTTGTGGGGGCAAGGGGGAGTTGTGTGGAAATGGGAAAAAGTTCATATGCACTGAAGTTGTTTGGGTGGGTTTGAGTTTTAGTATGAATGAGTACAGGGTGAGAGAGGCACATGAGGGTTTACCAGCAGGAATGGGAAGAGATTTTCAGGCCCTCCAGGTCATAACCTGCATGACCAGGGATCACATAGGACCGGCCATCAGCTAGTTTTGACCTTTACTGGACTGGACTGCCTACGCTCGCACATCCAAGGACGGTGAAAGGCGGAAAGTGCCTGGTCAAGTGGATCTACCAGGTGACAGGAGTGGTCTGTTGGAAGGGGAAAGCTAAATAGGGACCAGCACAAGGGATGGCGGAAAAGGTATATATGTAACTACAATGCAGTACTCTGTAATATTAAACTTCATATCCTGTTTGTCTCTAGTCAGAATTTGTTAGATGGCTCTTTATCTGCCAGCCCTTGCTCACCGAATTACGTCTATTACAGGGTACAAGTTCATTACAACAACAGGGTTTGGGGTGCATTTTCTTTAAAGTGAGCAAATACATTTCGTAGCTTTCAAATCTTGTTAGGGTTTACATTCTGTTAAACATTAATTCCCCTTTATATTGTTCATGTTGTAATTCTTTTATTAATTGCATCCTATGTTATTTTTAATTGCAGATATTTCACTTTGTATTTAAAACAGTGCATTCTTTTCTCATGCATATATAATGCGATTTTTATAATTTATCGGTGTAATACTATTCGAATAGATGCATTTTGGGTTCATATTACATCTTTACATGTAGTTCAATGGCTGCACAATATTTGCAGTCTAGCATTAACGTTCGCTAACTGCAAACCATTTCATAAGTTGTACTTGTTATTCTTCACCTAGTGAACATCATCCAGGTGCCAGAATGGATCAGGAAAATCCTCACTGCCCCTCCAACAAGAGCTCTACAGTGCCACCTTAACATCACATCCTGGAATCCTGAATGCAGTTATCAGCGGAAATGGGGCACCCATTGGCATGCTGGTTTCAGCTCCTGTTTTTCCGAGCCACGTCGTGGCCCTTGACTCTTCCGTGCTTCACTGATGAAATGCCTTAGCTTTCATTAGCCAATAGGTGAAATGTCTCCTGCACTACCAGCAACAGCTGGGGTTCTAGGATTGGACTGATGACTGCTCCACAAGTAATCACTAAGATGATGGTTATGGTAGTAGCATCATTCTGTAGCTCAGGAGTCCATGTATTTCCTTTACTTGGATGACTGTCTGATAAAGGCAATTCAATGAGAAAACCAATGAGAAAACAAGAAAACCAAAAATAGCTAAACCTGGTGAAGGAACACAAAAGTTAATTATAAAAAGAACCCTCACTCACCAACCTGGTGGTGACATGCTTCATCATTGGGTTCCCACTGGAAGGACCAAATGTCCTCCCAGTGTGCTACTACGCCTGTTTACAGCGGAGCTGGTTCTTTTGTGTGTTGATGCAGTGACAAACCAAAAGTAATAAATGAGTGCAAAACTTAAAAAACGCGTAGTTGTGACTGTCAACTACTTTATTAATAGTCCAACCAGCATTAGTTAAAAACAGGTGAATTTTGGACTAACAAGTAGGTTTTTTAAAATGAAAACCCTTAGTCCTCTGAAAAATTGGTCAACATGTTTCAGTTTAAGAGCCAGAATTGCTCAGCATTCGTCAGGACCGTAAATGTAATCCTCCAGCGGTATGCACGCGCTAAAAGCGCACCCAACCGTGAGGATATAAATGTGAGAATTTTTTTTTTTTTAATTGTAGTGAATTACTCACGGATTTACCCGTGTGGGAATGCTCAGTAATTTATTGGGGCCGTTCTATCTGTAGGGAGGAAGTAGAGCAGTAATTCAAGAGACATATTAATCACATGATTACATTTATACCTTGTAACAGAAATCACAGGGCAGTGTTTCCAAACCCTTGCCTTCACCAGCTGACACCCATTATGGTGGCACACTATTCATGCAAGCATATATCGTGCTTAAGTTGCCAAGAAATGGACTTTTCTTCACTTCTTGGTATTGCCATATTGCAACAAATCGACTGTTATTGAGGAGTTAAAGAGTGAATTTACGGCGACTATAATTGTCGCAGCAATTTGTCTGAGGCTGCAAAATATTCAAACTATTCAGTAGAAAAGTACCACGCCTCAGGTCATACAAAGAAAATTATTAGTAATAGCAGTGCACGCTGTTTAAAATCATAGACTAACCATAAGAGGAATGTTACCAAGCTGACAAATCATTTCATTGAGAGAAATCATACACCAGACTGCATGCAATGGACCATTATTGAGCACATCACCGGTGGTAATGAAAGGAGTCTGTTCGAGAAACAACAGAGATGGATCCATTGTCTGTCTAGTCACCGTTCAGGATTAAACAATGACATTCTATGGGGATCAGTGTTGCGACGTTAACAGCATGACCTGCAAAGAATGCAGATGAACAAAACACACCATACTTCCTTCTGAAAAGATCGTTTCTCCACATACTATAAACAAGGGAACATTGGGTACCCCTCTCTGTACTTAAAAATAACATTAAAAAGTTTTGTATTTTCCTCTAATAACATGGAGTGGAGCGGAGTGTTAAGCTTGAAGACTCTGAGCGTAACAATAAAGTTTTAAACTTGAAACCACTTCTGGCCCTTTAAGTGGAAAGGAATAGAAACAAACGTAATGATACGCGAGTGACGTGACCCGCGTTTGACGTTATCTCACACTGAGGCGCCCTGGTCCGATGTTCATTTGGGCCACGGAAGTGCAAACGATTGGTTGCCTGTGGGTGAGCCGCCGGCAAAAAAGTAAGTGGGGTAGCAAGGCGGGAGTTTTGAGAGGAAATGCGATTGGGAGTGAGAAAGTCTAAGCTACGCTGACGTTGCGGGGAGATATTAACAGCTTTTTCACTAATCCAATTACAGATTGCACGGCGTGAAGGAAACCCCTGCCGTGTATGCCCATGACATGCGGACAAAAAGCGCATTTTGTAAGTCCCAGGAGAGGTTGTTTTTCCTTCCATGATTTTAACTAATAACGGAGCTCTCACGGGTTCTGTTACGGTTAGTCTTTGATTTTAAACAGCGTGCACTGCTATTACTAATAGTTTTCTTTGTATGACCTGAGGCGTGGTTCTTTTCTACCGAATAGTTTGAATATTTTGCAGCCTCAGATGAATTGCTGCGACAATTATAGTCGCTGTTAATTCACTCTTTAACTCCACAATAGCAGTCGATTTGTTGCAATATGGCAATACCAAGAAGTGAAGAAAAGTCAATTTCTTGGCAACTTAAGCACCATATATGCTTGCATGAATAGTGTGTCACCATAATGGGTGTCAGCTGGTGAAGGCAAGGGTTTGGAAACACTGCCCTGTGATTTCTGTTACAAGGTATAAATGTAATCATGTGATTAATATGTCTCTACTTCCTCCCTACAGATAGAACGGCTCCAGTAAATTACTGAGCGTGCCCCCACGGGTAAATCCGTGAGTAATTCACTACACTTACTAAAAAAAAATGTCACATTTATATCCTCCCGGTTGGGTGCACCTTAGCGCGTGCATACCGCCGGAGGATTAAATTTACGCTCCTGACGAATGCTGAGCGATTCTGGCTCTTAAGCTGAAACATGTTGACCAATTTTTCAGAGGACTAAGGGTTTTCATTTTAAAAAACCTACTTGTTAGTCCCAAATTCACCTGTTTTTAACTAATGCTGGTTCATTGGTTTTCTCATTGAATTGCCACTTGAGGTGTTTTGTATTGATCACTCTTCCGTTGTTAACATAAGTTTGATCTTAGGGGTAAAAGAGTGATTGTCTACACCCTGACTCTCCTATTGTTTAAATTAGTGTCCGATGAAGGCGCCTACATTGGTCAATGAGCTCTTATTTACAACTTGGAATTCATAATCAACACACGGAAGTTCTATTTTACACCCACACAGAGGATGATGTTCATACGAGAATGGCAGACCTGTGGAATATCATTCTGGTGTTTCTGGCTCAGACACCAATTCCAGTCTTGTGAGTTTTGTGCCTGTTTGGCCAAATGGCTTCATGGATCTGGTCGCAGAACTAGGCTAGATGGTGACTGAGAGCCCTTCAGAGGTTATTAAGAAAGTAATGACCCAATTATCAGGGGAGCTTCTTGGCTCAAGTGAAGACTTTCAACTTTGTCATCCTAGATCTGCATTTCTGGACGTGCCCATCTAATCAATCTGTAGGTCACAGCTTCAGATTTTAGCAGTCACAGGCTACATTGATTATAATCACTGAACCGGGGTGCTGATCCAGGAAACATCATGGGATTCATTTGAACATCACCTACGCTTGAATATAAGGGAGATGTCTTGCCATGAAAGCCTTCCTTCTCCGAGAGTGCCATTCACTATCTGTCTAATTATACCATCATTGACCATTATAACCCTGGGCGAAGTACTACACTACACTCGCGAAGTTTGCTCTACTTCGCACTACACGAATTTCACGTAGCACAGTGCAAACACGCTTAGCATAGCGGTAATTTTTTGCTTGCTCGCGGTCCTCAAGGTCAAGTTGGTGACCACGAGCAAAATGACATCCCGGCAAGACTTTTTCCTCGTTCGCGATCAGCAACATCAAGTTGCCGATCGCGAGCGAGGAAAATAAACCTCCTGGCGAGATTATCAACGTGGGAGGTCAGGTTTCTCATCTCATTCACCGGGTGACTCCAGAAATGTTGTCACAGGCATTGTGCGAACATCCTTGCCCTCTTACGGGGGTTTTGGATAGGGACCTGGAGTCCTTGCAGGCCTGGTTTGTGGACAGGTTGAATGACCTGGCCCCCTTGAGGGCCCCCCGTTCATTGCCTAAACCGGTTTCTGCTCCATGGTTCACTGGTGCGCTACTTGCTTCTCGTAGGCAGTGCAAGGTGGCGGAAAGGGCCTGGCGAGCTCAGTACAATCCAGCCGCCAGACTCGAATACAGAACCGTGGTCAAAGCCTACCACCGAGATATTTTCCTTGAGAAGAAGAGCTACTTTGCTAGGAGGATTGAGGATGCCTCAAATTCCTGCAAAGAGATCTTCACGATCGTCAGGGAATTTATTGCCCCACGGTCGAATGTGGCCCAGACTGCTCCCTCAGAGACGTGGGCATCGGATCTTGCATGCTTCTTCACTACAAAGATTAAGCTGATACAGGACTCCTTTCCACCGTGGCCGGCTGTTCCCCTCTTTTGTTCTGGGGCTCGTCTAGTTCCATTGGTTCCCTTAGGGCCAGTCCTGTCAGACTTTCCGCCTATTTCAACTGCTTCGTCCCTGACACTTCTGGCCAATCTCAAATCTGGATCGCCGCTCGATCAATGCCCGGCCAAATATTTGGCGAAGATAGCGGCAGTGGTAAATCCGCTGATCAACCCCCTTCTGAATCTTTCTCTGAGCCAGGATGTGGTTCCTTCGGCTTGGAAGCAAGCTATGGTTATTCCCCTTATCAAGAAGCCTGGCCTGGCCCCCGAGGTCTTGGCCAATTACAGGCCTATTTCTCTTCTCCCTGCATTGGCTAAGACCGTGGAGAAGCACGTGCATAACGTGCTTTCCAATTTTTTGGAATCACACGATCTGCTTCATTCCACTCAATCGGGCTTTCGTCCCAGTCTTAGTACGGAGACGGCGCTGCTGGAGGTGTCTAAGGCCATCAAGGAGATGCTAGTCTCGGGTGGTAGAGCCATGCTGATCATGCTCGACTTGTCGGCGGCCTTCGACACCGTCCCCCATGAGGATCTGCTCGTCAGACTTCATGAGATCGGTCTGAGGGGGACGGTGCTCAGCTGGTTTACATCTTTTCTGGCCGGCCGCCGACAGATGATCTGGGCCTCCTTTAGCTCTGCTGAGATGCCACCATTGGGAGTCGGAGTCCCGCAGGGCTCTGTATTGAGCCCGACTCTTTTTAACATCTTTATGACCCCTCTGGCGGCTCTGGCTGAGTCCTTCGGGGCCCAGATCGTATCCTACGCAGATGACACCCAGCTGCTCTTTACCTGTCGGAAAGGAGAGGCAAGTGCCTTGGGGCTGTTTTTAAATGGCTCCAACTGAACAGCCTCAAGTGCAACTCAGATAAATCGGAGGTGCTCTTCTTCGGTTGTCAATCCGATCCGGACTGGCAGGTATGGTGGCCTGCTGACATGTCTCCTCCGGGGCGGTCATCTCAGTCAGCTAAGAATCTGGGGGTTAAAATTGACAACAGTCTGACTTTAAGATCGCAGATCCTCGCCCTCACTGACACCTGCTTTGGTCTTCTCCGCATGCTTCGGAAGGTTTTTCTTTTGCTCTCTGAGGACCACAGGGGGATTACGGTGCAGGCCTTGATCGGTTTAAGACTGGACTACTCCAACGTCCTATATCTTGGCCTGCCCGAATATCTCCTGCAACGGATGCAGGTGGTCCAGAATGCGGCAGCACGTGCTATTTTTGGCCTGCATAGGCGAGTCAAAGTATCTGGCTTGTTGCTTCATTGGCTGCCTATCGGACAGCGGATAGCTTTTAAAGCTTTAACCCTTGCTCACAAGGCCTTCTATGCCACAGGGGCTAAATACCTTCAGAAGAGGCTCGTTTCCTATCGTCCTTCCCGATCTCTGAGGTCAGAGTTGAAGTTCCTTGCCATTGTCCCTCGTGTGAGGAGGGCTCGTATGGGAGGTCGTTCCTTTATGCTCCGGGCCCCTCAGCTCTGGAACTCTCTGCCCCTGATGTTACGTAGCACCTCAAATCTGCTGGCTTTTAGGAAGGGCCTGAAAACTTGGCTTTTTGCTTCCTAGATTTGCGTTTTCTGTTAATCCTGCTTTCTTTTAATCTGTTGTGTTGTGTTTGTCTTCCTAGGTTGTCAATAAAGCGCCGGGACACTCTTCTGAGTAGCCGAGCGCTATAAAAGACACAAAATAACATAACATAACAGTGGTCGTGTATGCTCACGACCACTCGCGATGAGAAACTATCAGTCCATGTTGAGAATGCTGCCGCTCTAGTAGAAATCTACTTGAGCGGCAGAAAATGACAGCTTGCACTGTGCAAGATGCGGTCTGCACTGATTGCACAGTGCGGACAAGCATCCGGCACTGTGCAATCAGTGTAAACAGCCTTTTGCACAGTGCACTGCACAGTTCGCGAAGTGCACTTTGCGTAACTACACATAGTGCTACTACGCCCAGGGTTAGTCCATTATTTCAACAGGCAGGGTGGTGAGAGTCATGGCCAATTTTGGGAGGCGCTATAACTCAGGTGGTGGACTCAACATGGAGCATTTTCTTGGTAATGGCGTATCTTGTGGGCACCATCAACCTAATGGTACATGCTTTGCGTTGCCTCTCCTCAAAGGAACACAAGTAGGTATTTCATCCCAAAGTGACGAAAGTAATAATTTCCCTATTGGGGTGGATCTCCGACATGGCCTACAACAGGCAATGTCCTTTGGTTTGTGCCATCCACTTCCCTCTAGATGATTGCCTGGGGATGCCTTCATCTTAAGTTCACCATGGCTCTGGCTTTACAGATTCCCATGAATCCTCCTTCTATCAAGACTCCTGCAGAAGGTTCAGGAGGGTCTAACATGCCTGATCCTGACCACCCCACACCGGGCGAGGATTTGAAATGCTGGTCTGTTGGAACACAGCTCTTATCCCCCTCTTACTCTCCTGCACAGGGGGACCCCTCTTTAGCAGCAGGGGGGGGCAGGTATATCATTCTAATCCCCAAATGCTGTGGCGGCACATGTGGAGACTGAGTGGTGCTAACTAAGAGGCCTTCTCCAGAGGTTGCAGACACCATCTTGGCTGCTAGGAACCTACCACAAAATCTACATTGATGCCTTTCAAATGAACTATGCTTTACGCTGTCCCTTGCCTAGCAGAGGCTACTATAAATTGTAATATGGCTGTCCTATCCACCTTTGTGTGTCTTCCTAAATAGCCTTCCCTGTTGAACTTGTTTAACGTGGTTTATCCCATTCTATTTATTGTTCCTCTGTGCAATTTAAATCATGTGTTAATGTTCATTATGGTATCTCAACTCGAGTGATTACACGGTTGCCCAGGTCCTCTTTTGACTGAAAACTCTCCTTTTGGTGGCAATGACTTTAGTGTATAGTGTCCGTGAACAACAAGCCATGTTGGTCTGGCTATTAGTCAGTCTTTAGCTGGACACACTGGTTCTTTGTACTTGCTCATCTTAATTATGAAAGTGGTTTCTGCCTTTAACATGGACCAGTTATTACACTTTCATACATCTTCCCTCCTTCTTATGCCACCATCGAAGAACATCTGCTGCATTGACTGGGCCCCAGACATGAAGTGTCTTATGTGATCTGTATGTGGCAGGAAAGGGTGTATGATTAGCTTTTACTGAGCTTTCTAGTGCCAAGAGGGGCAACCTGGTGTCTAACCACACAATTCCCCATTGTCTCATCCTAGAATAAAATTCTGATTGCCTTGTCCTAAAAGGTTATGGTAAATTATGGTTCTTCTGATCTGCAAACACAGTTCTTCCTAAAAAGTCCAATTTAGATGGTCATCTAATGGTGAGCCAGTGCTAATCAATATTTGCTTAATCCACTTTGCCTTGTGTTAAATATTTTGAAACCAAGACCAATCGTTGTGAAATTCGTCTTTGCACTTAAGGAGTTTTTGACTTAATTGCTTGCCGAGTAATTTCCTCTTTTGAAATTCTCATTAAGTATATTGGTTGCTGTTAATAATCGCCTTTATCTGAGATAATGGTCTTAAACTCACATTTGGCTGATAGGTAAATGTTTGTTTAATGTGGGTGGATGTTAACGTGCATCATGAGAGATTATTTCTACCCATGGGTGTAGGCACAAGTTAGTTTTTCTTTTTATATTCCTATAACTTATTTGTATGTTAATGTATTAGGCCCTGTTTAAGCAATAAACCTTACCGGGTACCTTAGTAAAGTAACTAGGCCATTAAAGTACAAAATAATTAGATTTATTAATATACAATTACTGATCTCGACAACCCAATGAGAAGTCATGGCCTTAAATACATCAATTCCCTTCACACCACACCTATCCCCTACAGGGAACTGGATAAATTATTTCCGCAAAGTGACCATTGCTTAGGCGGGTGCCTCCTTAAAATGGGGACAATGAATCTCTGTCTTGCGTCATCTCAGCCCCCTTCTTCAAATAACAAAGGCTTACTTCAGCATCAGTTCTCTGCATAAGCATGAATTTGAATATTACTGGGTGGACATCTGTAATCAACACATTAGCTCTGATTAATCTGATCATATTTACTGCATCAATCAGTTTTAATCTAGAGACATCCATTTTCCAATACATGAACAAAGGTTAAGTGCAGAAAGTGCCACAGAAGGAGAATGTTGCCATATAATGAAGGGGATTGAAACAGTTCAGGACCTCAGGGATCTATAATACTTTTTACACAACAACAGTACCTCTGACACCATAGATGACAATTTATTTTTGCCTCAATAGTCCCTTTTATTGACTTTGGGCTATCAAACATTTGATTTTTGGTATCTTTGTGAATTTTTTATACAAACATATTGGTATTCACCTTCATTTCAGAGCCTTATCAATTCAACTCTCCCTGTTTCAAATCATACATAACATTTAAATGTTATGTATGATTTGAAACAAGGAAATAGAAATTGTCATCTATGGTGTCAGAGGTACTGTTGTTGTGTAAAAAACAGAAGGAGAATGTGTTCACTCACAACCTCTACTGATGGAAAGGGCAGTACCTATAGACTTTAGCCTCCAGCATTCTAAATTGTTCTCTTTCCAGGGTCCCCAAAGCACGAGCACTGGAAGCTGCATAACATTTACTGCCAACTCTGTGTATTATGATCTCAAATGACTGAATCAGTTGGCAACTCTACGTCACTCTAGGGATAATTAGCGTCCCTGAGAGATGACCGGTAGTGGATTAACCTCAGGACACTCAACTTGTTACTTGGGTAAAGCAGTTCTCAGGTATGCTAAAGCAGTTCTCAAGGGCAATATTTGTCACCTGAGAATCTGGAGGGCTGCAGGAAGAGTGTTGTTTAATTAGCCAGCCGGGGACTTTGAAACTGGTGTGTTGAAGCTTTTGTGTGTCATCTCCTAGCAACAGCTTAATAAACGCAGCATTTCCTCCAGAGTGCTAGGTGGATGCGAGTTCACAGAGGACTGTGTGTGCTTAGATGTTACGCGAGAGCTTGAACTGCATCCTAATCGCCCTGCAGAGCTTTCTCAACACTGCCAGAGTGGCATGTCAGGCCGTGGAATTTGCTTGCTTGCAGGGCAGACAAACTAGAGAGGAATTATAAAAATAATTAGAGATTGACACAGATACGACGATGCACACACGGAAAGAGGCCTCAGTGAGTTTGGCAATTAATGCTGAAATCTGTGTGTAACCTGAAGGTCACAGGTTGGAATCTCTGCAACTAACCAATCCACCCCCTTTCTTTCAACAGCATCCGCTTCATTGATTAGGGATGGGTAACATAATATTTGCACTATTCTATGAAGCGTAAACAAATCTCTGGTAGCACGCCCTACGTAAAAATGAATTATTAGTATTTATGAGTGCATGGGGATAAAGTGTTACCAGCCAAAATCAGAAAATTCGATTGGCCAAAGCCAATGATCTATCACCCTTTGGTGCACAGACTAAACGACCAACCTTTCTTTTGTTATTTCTTACTACTGTCTGTGTGCATTGAGACACCTCCCTAGGCCAAGCAGCAGAGAACTGTACTGCTTGGCTCCAACTATGGATGAATATATCTGCGTTCTTTTCTTTTTCAGGGGAAGTGAGTTAGATGTCTGGGAATGGGGGAGTATAATGTACCAATAGGGGTGGATCGTGCAGGGCAAAGACCTATCCTCACAACTTTAAATTGTTCTCCACAGAAATGGGCACATGTTCTGTATTATGGCCAACTTTTATGTTACATAAATTAAATAGGCAAAAAAAGCTATTGCAAAAAAAAAAAATCCTGTTGACTTCCGACTTTCACAACTAGGTTCCATTTTGAAGCTACCTGTCAAAAAGGAATGCAGATGAATGAAAGAAAGGCATCCATGCATTGGTCTTCAAATTCGGGCTTCTGATGTAAATGGAATTAATTTCTCAGGCTGCGGGGTGAGTGGTCCGTCTCTTCTCAGGCCGCGAGGTGTGTGGTCCATCACTTCTCAGGCTGCGAGGTGAGTGGTCCACTCTTCTCAGGCTGCGAGGTGAGTGGTCCACTCTTCTCAGGCTGCGAGGTGAGTGGTCCACTCTTCTTAGGCTGTGAGGCGAGTGGTCCACTATTCTCAGGCTGTGAGGTGAGTGGTCCACTCTTCTCAGGCTGCGAGGTGAGTGGTCCACTCTTCTCAGGCTGCGAGGTAAGTGGTCCACTCTTCTCAGGCTGTGAGGTGAGTGGTCCACTCTTCTCAGGCTGCGAGGTAAGTGGTCCACTCTTCTCAGGCTGTGAGGTGAGTGGTTCACTCTTCTCAAGCTGCGAGGTTTGTGGTTCACTATTCTCAGGCTGTGAGGTGAGTGGTCCACTCTTCTCAGGCTGCGAGGTGAGTGGTCCACTCTTCTCAGGCTGCGAGGTAAGTGGTCCACTCTTCTCAGGCTGCGAGTTGAATGGTCCACTTTTCTCAGGCTGCGAGGTTTGTGGTTCACTATTCTCAGGCTGCGAGGTGAGTGGTCCACTCTTCTTAGGCTGTGAGGCGAGTGGTCCACTCTTCTCAGGCTGCGAGGTGAGTGGTCCACTCTTCTTAGGCTGTGAGGCGAGTGGTCCACTCTTCTCAGGCTGCGAGGTGAGTGGCCCACTCTTCTCAGGCTGCGAGGTGAGTGGTCCACTCTTCTCAGGTTGTGAGATGAGTGGTCCACTCTTCTCAGGCTGCGAGGTTTGTGGTTCACTATTCTCTGGCTGCGAGGTGAGTGGTCCACTTTTCTCAGGCTGCGAGGTGAGTGGTCCACTCTTCTCAGGCTGTGAGGTGAGTGTTCCACTCTTCTCAGGCTGCGAGATGAGTGGTCCACTCTTCTCAGGCTGCGAGGTGAGTGGTCCACTCTTCTCAGGCTGCGAGGTGAGTGGTCCACTCTTCTCATGCTGCCAGGTGAGTGGTCCACTCTTCTTAGGCTGTGAGGCGAGTGGTCCACTATTCTCAGGCTGTGAGGTGAGTGGTCCACTCTTCTCAGGCTGGCAGGTGAGTGGTCCACTCTTCTCAGGCTGTGAGGTGAATGGTTCACTCTTCTCAGGCTGCGAGGTGAGTGGTCCAGGTTGCAGTGAGGTGACAGAAAAAGGCCTCTTTCAAAGAGCTAGTCTTCACAGTTCTGGTGAATGGTGTCAGATTAGCGTGATTCCTTAGGTCACTGTATTTAGTACCAGAATATCCGTGATTGCTCAAGTTATCGGAAACACTGCCAGATTTTTAACAGTCGAGGAAGAGCAAGTGATCTGCCAACAGGACCCACAAGTCTCTCAATGGGATGTTTGCAGCCAGCTTAAATGGCTCACTTTAAATCCAACACCTAACCGCAATGAAAAGCTTCGAGCTAAGGAAGTCGTGATCTTTATGGAAGTAGTAAGACTAGAGGCAAATATAAAGTCTTGACCTGTGGTCACAAGTTATTTAACACATGTACTAACACTGCATTTAATACTATGTTGTCAAATGGACCCAGGGTCGTAATCTGTGTCAAGAGTGGCTCCAGTGCATATATATATATATATATATATATAGCAAATAGATTTAGCAAAACTTCCCAACCACCCTCCATCTAACGCAAATGATTGTAAAATAGTTTAACAATTTCATCTAGTTATGACATACAAACCACAAGAATTAGAACTGCACAATTCCACAAACATTTATTTAAAAAATACTTTTTTTATGTAAGGCTCTATGGCTGTGACTTATAATTCCCCCAAAAATATATTGTTTCAAACAAACACGTGCAAATTTGATTTGCCCACAACTTGAAATATAAAGGCAGACTGCCTTGCTCTCTGTGTGCGTGCTTTGTTGGTGCCACTTCTGCAAAGTCTCTGCGACTTCTTGTGCAAAATAGAAGACCGTGTTGTACCTGAAAAGAAAGCTTCTTTTCAATGCGTTATGCAGCCTCGGAGGCTGACCCTGAGAAGGGATTTTCCTTTAATGTTTTTCACCCCGGCTTCCCTTTCTCCGAGTTTCTTCACATTAAAACACAAGGTCGGCGTCTGGGACGGAGTAGGTGATCCATTTATGCCTTCAGTTGTCAACGCCACTTTATTGTGGCTTACTCTACTTCCACAAACTCCAAAATGGACACCGGCCCTTTTAATCCCTAGAAGAGCGGTGAAGTGAATGTATCAGTTCCAGTTTGTTAATGCATACCTTGACCTGGTATTAGACAAACAATTTCTCACAATCGGGTATTTGATGACATCGCACTCATTGTGTGATCCCTTCACTACCTGTTCTTCAAATACCTACGTGCGGTTCAAGTTCGGATGCATTATCTGAAAGACAGGTGACCTAACTGCACACCTCATTGGAGGCAAATCCACCATTTCTGGAGGCTCTTCAGCACTCGGTACATACCCGTAACCTGAGCAATTATTTCAAGTCAAAAAGCAAATCTTCTCTTGCATTACTATCAGAATTTGAAACGAGTTTTAACATGAAATCCATATTTTGTTTTCTCTGCTTAGTTTCTGAAAAAGACGACCACCCTTTCTATTGAAATGGCATTACTTACGTTTTACCTAAGTACAGATATCCTTCTTCTAGTATATGGGCTCTATAAGTACCTTTCCTCTTCTGCACCTCTGTTGGAAGTCATGTGTTTGCAAGTGATCATGGGGCATATTATCAAGGACAGGCGATACATTATCGCCGCTTTTATCGGCAGGAAACTGCTGATAAAGCGGCGATAATGGCCTTGATAATATGCTCTATGAATTCCAATCGAAGCACATGTTAGATGTGTTCACATCTAACATGGGTTTCGATTGCAATTCATAGAGCATATTATCAAGGCCATTATTGCCGCTTTATCGGCAGTTTCCTGCCGATAAAAGCGGCGATAATGTATCGCCTGTCCTTGATAATATGCCCCCTTGTTCCTCAGACTCCATCCCTCTGCGTGTCTAGGCCTCTCACCAGCAAAGGGCCAGCGCTACAATAGGTGTCTTCTATGGTGACTCCCCCGTTTGGGTCTATTAGGGCCAGCAAAAGACTGTAAGCCAGACCCTTCCAATTGCTCAGCAGTGTAAGGTATCATGTGGGTGACCTCCCTGGTCCCAGCCTCACCCGTATATTACACCACCCATGAAAAAATCCGAGCTTTCACAAATGTCATGCTTGCAGGCATACATACCTTGAGTTCACACCTTCATTCCGCATTTCAATTCTGCATTTCTCCCTTGCCTCCACTTTCTCCTTCATGCTCAACAACACCCACTTCATGCACAAATAGTTCTCCCACCTGTGTGACCTTGGCATCCTCTTCATCACAAAACCCGTGAGCCCGCTACCCCTCTCTTCCAGGAGTTCATGCCAAATAGCTTCCACATCATCCAGCAACAATCTCACACAAAAAGAGGTTGTGACCTTGCCACCGTACACTAAAACCCTTATTATTACCCACCCTTCATTCACCCCCGTAATTTATTTGGACTGTTCCAAGCAACCCTTTCTCACATACCCACCCCATCACATTTCACCTCATCTACCAAACCCTGGAGGCTCTGACAAAAACTTCATCGAGTTTTGCAACCTCATCTCCTTATCCACCATCTCAATCACCCATATGCTGGTCATTCCGCCCTCTCTTACTTCTCAATGTCAAATCAATGAGGGACGCCCGCCTTGCAATTTACTCCTCTCTCACCCTTATCAGTCACTTTGACGCACAAGCCAGGAAACAATCTGTACCTCATCCTCTTGCGAACTTTAACCGTGGTCAACTTACAAACTCCTTCCTTTACACCAGACCAAACACTGTGCATCTCTCCCCTGAACCTTTCAGCTAATCCAACACTTAATCCACCACTGACCGCCACCATGTTTAACAAACATCTCCATTTGCAAGATTCATGTGGCCCTTCACACCAACCTGGCATGCGCGAATAACACTGTGACAAATTCAACACCACGCGTCACACCCCGGATGACACTCGTGCACCAAGCTGCCTCACGAAGGTCAAACCCAATGATTATAGTGGGCGGGCTGGCATTAACAGTCCAAAGCAAATGCAGAAGAAGGGATCACAGCACTCTAGAAAGTGAAAAGAAAAGTTATGATATATTTTCTAAACTTAGATTCCTTTTTGATGGTTCTGAGGAAGGATGGTAGGTTGTTACAGGCCATGTCATAGTAAGATTCTGTCCCTTAGGCGGGATATGAGGAATAACCCAAGCAAGGCCAGTGCAAATGTCCATGAACCAGATGCAGTGGGCAAATGTGAGACAATGAAGACATGCAACAGGAGAATAAATACGACTTATTTTACTCAAGATAGTCTTCGATCCAATGAACAGGGAGTCTCATATACAACACAACGTAGCTAAAGCGGCAGACTGAATAATAGTTTCCCAGAATCTTTGTGGCATTAATATTTTCAGCCATTGAAGGTGCCTTCAGATAAAGAAAACAGGTGGAAGTAAGTTTGGATACGTGTTCTCTGAAGTTAAGGTTGGGTTGATGAAATTGCACAACTGAATTGTGAGAGCAATGCATGCATAAGGCTGAATGGTACCCAGACTCACTGGCCACCACCTAACGGTCCATGAGGAGGCTTCCTTCCAGAGGATGCTAATCATGATTTGTCTTTTATTTTGAGAAAAGAGTTGGCATCCATCCAGGAAGCCAGTGCCATGAAGGCAATCTGTAAACCGATGGAGGATTCAAGCCAGTCGAGGGCAGCCGATGACATATATCATCTCATTCAGGGTTGATAGAAAGGCTGATTGTAAATTCATACTTGTGTGCTGGATCAAACCAAACATTAAATCTGGTCTAGCAAGGAACGCTCTTCAGTGTATGCAAATAGCAGTGTGTTCACAACGCTCTCTGTGAGGTTAGCACTGCAGGATTCAGAGGGCTGATATTGGTTAGAATCTGGAACACAGACCCAAACCAAATGCACTCTTCTACACACAATATATCAATTTCAACCTGTATCAAACGAGAAGGCTTAAAACATGTGGTGGTCCAGACACTCCCAAATGGCCTAATGCGTATCATAACTGCTAGCAGTGATGTCTCTCCATCTACAAAGCCAAGACTGACTGTACACACAGACGGGTACCAAGAGGCAGACGGGCAAATCTCTGTAACACTGTTAGCACTGTGTAAATCCTCTTCCACCCCACCATAGTATTCTATGCCAGTAAAATAAACCCCCTACACCGCCACACTAACCTAGCCGCATTAACCTTTCCAACTCTTTGGGTAACTGCTACCTCCACCACAATATCTATCTGTGGTACCCTTTCAAACACTTCTTAATTAAAGACCTACGGCCTTATTTAGGGTTTGGGGATGGCATACTCATCCATCACATTACAAGTACTCCACCCACTATATTTGTGGCAGACAATCCCATCCTCAAAACTCTCAATAAGACCTCTGCTCATCATAATTAAGTCCATAAAGGTAACTTCTCATGACATTAACTCCCCTCTCTATAATCCCTACTCCCTTCTACTCTGAAATAATTCCTACGCATCCTCACCACATCATTCAAAGCTAACAATTTCACATCCTCCAAAGAACACCCACCACCCAAGAAAACCAGCATGACCCAGGTGACATCATATTTTACTAGACATCACTGCCTCCTTTTTGCTACAAACTTATGCTCTGCGAAGTGATAAAAACCTGAGAGTCACTGGTCATTTCGACCTCTGCATCCTGGTCCTTCTAGGTCTATCAGCATTCCTTGAAAATGCGCATCTTTAAGTCCTTTGCAATCAGCTCCTCACTGGCAAGGACAAAACTTAGGCCATCAACTGGTTCACTTCCTTTCTTAGTAACAGCCAACACATCCATGGGGACTTTTGCAGTCTCTACCTATCAGACATGGGCTCCTAAAAGGTTAAATTAGGGACTCCAATGATCTGAAGATCCCACAAGCCAAACAAGACATCAGCTTTGACCACAATCACCCACTAAAATATACCACCTATTACACTGCCAAGACATCGTACAATCATGGATATAACCACACTTTCCGGTCCACAGTGCAAGTAGGTCACTAATCGGGGGCAAAACCATGCTTACTGCCCTCTGTAGTCTACCACGTCCACCTGAAGGGTATCCTCAATGTTGTCACTTGCCTAATCCCTAATGCACCCACATAATGCAACGCTCCAGAACTGTCTCTCGTCCTCGTCCAGCTTGTCTCAACTTAAAATGCATCATATATATAATGCAATCCACATTGGCAGGGCGGATTAACTTTATGCACAACTCTTTCTCTTGTGTCCCATCTGGTGCACTGTTAGCAAGAACATCATGAGTCTAGATGTTCAAAAGACAAGACAATACTGCCCTTGTCTTTCTATGCCTTCAGCTTATTAAACAACTCCTTCCTCTTCATCTGAATCCAGGGACGGCTCCTCCTTTGGAGTAGAGGAGAGTCGGCCCACTAAAATTACCCCCAAAGCTCAAGAGCTGAAAAATAAAATGGTGTTTCATTACCATTTTATTTTTCATCCTGAACAGAGTGTCAGGGCGAGGTGTAGCTTGCTGAGTGACAGCTGCAGAGAGGAGGGTGGGCTGTAGGTGCACTGTTTAAAGTGAGCATGTCTTTTTCACACATATGTACTTTAAACATCTCCATCCCAGCTGTCTAAAGATAGCTGGCTTAAAAGCAAGGGCAGGTCTCCACAGCGCTGTGGAGCTCCGAGTGAGGCGGCTCCCTCCAATCAGGGTGCTGCTCTCATGCTGTATGAGAGCAGCACCAGGATTGGTCAAGGGAGTTTCCTGGTGGTCCGGCTGAATTTGAAGAAAGAAGAGATCTGGTGTGGAGATAAGTGTTAAATATTTTTTTTTATTTGTGCTCACGACCCCACCCTCCTTAACCCTCTTCCCCGGAGATGCCAGACCCCACTGACTGAAACTGGCCCCCCTACTTCTGACATCAATATTTAAATACATCCCTTTCATCTGGCATCTCTCAATGTACCTGCTACCTTCCTTCCCTGTTGAATAAATGCCTGCATTTCTCGGTTGACGGAACTGTAGTAATCCTCAGAGGAGCTTCTGTAAGCACCTTTGCTTCTGTATGGACTTGATGTCCTGCGTTAAATGTTTGGCCATGTCTTACTGCAGAGCTTCTAGCACCGAACACACAGTGTGTCTGACATGTTCAGGCTATATGAGCAAGTATCAATTGTTTATTTGAGAGGTTTATTTGTTATTGCAGGGGCGGCTCTAGGTTAATGGCGGCCCTGGGCAGGGAGCGTAGGTAGGGGGCCCCAGAAGAGGGGGTCCGGGTGGGGCGGAGCCCCCCAGAGCTCAGGAAGGTGGAACTGCAAAGGGCCGCCAAATCCCTGCCAGGGGCCGCCACGCAAATATGTATCCATCCTCAGAGGATTATTATATTAAGGATATATATATATTGGTGTGGCGGCCCCTGGGGTTTGGCGGCCCTGCGCAGCTTGCACATGCCTAAGGCCGCCCCTGGTTACTGGTAGATTGTTGTGCTGCTGAATTACTCTGTTGCATGTTAGTCTAAGGCACACTGTAAAAGTATTACATAAAATCTCACTGCATCCTGACTTAGTAACCAGGGACTCAGCCAGACCATATACCATGTACTACAATGTCATGTTTGAGATATTCCAGCTACAGTATAAATGTTCCCTACTACAGTGCTTTAGTACTCTATGGGGCTATGTCAATGTTCTATTAAATTAATACAAAATACTCCGGGGAGGATCTTTCCCATCTTTCTGGATCTATGGCTGTACTTAATGGATGGACTGTGAGATGGTACTACTCAGCCCAAAACTACACCACCTCTGCCAACTGTCCTGACCAGTAACACAATGGCAAAAAAATACTCCAGATCACATCAGTCTCAAGCAAGCATGAATGCAGGGACTAGTTTCTACATCCACATCACAAAATAATCACTGCATGCATGTATAATATTCCCATTCTCTTACATTTAATAACAGTCCCCTTTTTAGGTTGAGCCTGAGCCAGGGCACATGCGCTGCTGTGGCAGTCTGCTGTAGTCGAGTATGGAAGAGAAGCCCCGCCCCCTCTCTGCCCATATTTGTCATTGGCTTCTGTGTTTGTCATTCTTAAATGCAGGCTTTTGATTAAGTAATTAGTTTGTTAGTCCCTCCTTGTCTTCATTTGTAGCCGCCCATGGCCACTTTGGTTGTTAACGGTACCTGACTTGTAAGCACTATTTTCTTTATTGAGTTTCTCCTCCTTCAGGTACCACAACACGTGTTTTGCTTATATTTAGCTCCACGCCATGCCCGCTTTCACATTCCAAGCAGCTGCGACAATGGGGGCCACCTTGTCCCTCCCCTAAAGCTGGCTTGCATTCCTGCTGGGAGTATGTTGGTGTGTACTGAGGGTTCACATCTGTGCGTATAGAAGAGATAGTGAGGCAAGGGTCTGAGTACTGCCTGCAGTGGCGGCTCCTCTAGTACTGCGGGACGGGGCGGGAGACGAGCAGTGGGTGTAGTAAACTTTGGCATACAGCCAAACGGAGTTGAGTAAATAAATAAATAAAACAAATTACATTGTGATTCGCACTGCCGATTTGGCGTTGCAGTGCAGGCAATGTAATTCATTTGAATTACTTATTTATTTACTTAACTCCATTCTGCGGTAAGCAGGAGTATACTACCCTCCACCCTGCCCGTCCCACCTCCCCGCAGTACTACCTCCAAGAGCCGCCACTGACTGCCTGGGTCCAAGGCCCTTAATGTCACCGGCCTGGCTCTCTGCCTTAGGACCTTCCTTCTCCCTGGCTGCTGGGAACAGCCAAGCGAGGGGGGCCTGGAACCCGAGCTTGGGCTGCTGCAGTCCATCAGCAGCAGCTTCAAAAGCTCCCAGCTGACCGTCCGAAGACCAGCCTTAGCTGGGGGCCCTCTCTCGTGTTTTAGGGCAAATGTTTTCTTCATTGTCTCTCAGTTTTGGAGTGGAATGTTAAGGGGCACGCATATTGTAAACTTGATGCCGGTTTCTTCATAAATTAAAAAAAAAAGAGCAGAAGCTTTTTTTTTAAGTGCCCTTAGCGAAGAAGGTTCTGTGAGATTGTGGAATGGACGAGCACCACCTGGTATGAGTGAGAGGCAA
Organism: Lissotriton vulgaris; assembly: GCF_964263255.1. Classification (NCBI taxonomy): domain Eukaryota; kingdom Metazoa; phylum Chordata; class Amphibia; order Caudata; family Salamandridae; genus Lissotriton; species Lissotriton vulgaris. The sequence continues at coordinate 540,930,335 of NC_141695.1, read as the reverse complement.
AATGCCTACAACACTTGGTATTGCCAAGCGGTCTCCCATCCAAGTACTAACCAGGCCCGACCCTGCTTAGCTTCCGAGATCAGGCACATTAAGGGTAGTATGGTCGTAGGCATTGGAGGCTGCTGTTGCAAGCCGCTTGTGCTGACACAGCCCGAGTGTCTGAAGCAGGCTATGCTCAAACACATTTGCACACTTCCCTTCAGCAACTGCCCTCCTTTGCAACAGGCCCGGTTCTAGCGGGTGGGCCGGGTGGGCCTGGCCCACTCAAACATGAGCCTGGACCACCCAAACAGGAGCCTTGGCCCTCGCAGTGAGGGATTGAAGGCAGACGTGCAGCGCACATGTCTTGTGTGTCAGCCCGGGCTGACACACACTGACCGTTTTAGAGATTATCGCAGCCGCACCCGAGTACTTCACAGGTCTTTAAAAGACCATTTACATGTTAACGAGGCTTTGTTTATTTTTTCACCCCTTCATCTCTGCATGGCGAAAGGCGACCAATCCTTTCTTTGACAACGGTAACCTTTGCCTACTGTCCTGCTGCATTGATTTTTCTTTTTATATGCAGTGCAGGAGAAAATAAGTTTGTTTATTCCTATTCACCTTTCTTGGGCACTGCGGTGGCTTATGACGTCAGGCTGTACAAAATTTTGACTAATGGAGTAGGTAAAAGAATGTGTTACTACATTTTTTTCTTTTTAAAATCTGCACAGGCCCAGCAGGACACGTACTTCGTGTGTGCTTCATTTAAACAGTTTTTTATCATTATCATGGTTGATGCAGGACAACAATAAGACAATACAAAATTCCCATGACCCCCATGCAATACTCTTTAACCCCTTCCACGCTGATGACGAGCTGGGCTCGTCATGGCATAGCCTCCTCGCACGCTGATGACGAGCCCAGCTCGTCACATAAAGTGCGTTTTCGCAAATCTCAGCGTGCGAGCGGAATTCCGCTAGCGCGCATGGTGTTAAATCCTAAGGTTGTGTTTCCCCAGACCAAACCCTTTTAAAATATACTGCCCACTAGTATGAATGACATGTGATTCCTACACCTTGTAGGCCTCATTGGCTTATGTGACATTCCCTATAGATTGATTTACATACTTGTATGATTCATTGTCTCTGTGTAATGCATGCATGGTGTAAACTACTGACACACACTACACTGATATGAGTAGCACTGTACAACAAATTAAATGCATATGAGAGAGGGGCTACGTAAGGATGAGGGACACTGTTGGAGGGTGGCAGTGAGAGAATCTGAGGAGGAGGTAGTGGAGGGGCTATGGAGCGATGAGGAGCACTGTTTGAGGGTGGCAGTGACGGAATCTGAGGAAAAGGTCTTGGGGTGGAGGGGGGAAGCTAGGGAGAGAAGAGGGTCACTGATGGAGGGTGGTAGTGAGGGAATCCGGGGAGGAGGTCAATAGGGGGGCCATGGAGGGATGAGGGGCACTGTTGGAAGGTGGTAGTAAAGGTATTTACGGAGAAAGAGGTTATTGGTGCGTCGCCAAAAAAGACTTTCATATCAGCGCTGAAGCCGGCCCTGTCATGGCCTTTCTGGTTTTGTTTATTTAAATAGCAGTCGGGTCATAAGGGCTACTGTGGAACATACTTTAAAGTGCATGCTAATTATATTTACTGCTATATTCAATGTTTTAAGTTTGAAGGTGATTTTACTAATGCTTTTACAGGGAAAAATTAAAGTGGAGCCCGATGGTGCCAGATATGGGGCTGGGGCCCAAGGTCATCTGTGAGATAAGGGGCTCTGAGGTTCCGTGACAATTTGAACCCGTGTTTTCAAGTTTGTCGGAAATACATAATATTAGTATCAGCGAACCGCAAATGATCCATTTAGCATATCCTGGTGTTTTCGCTACGATACGAGCAAGAACACTCCTGTTATGAACACATTTCTGATCTACCCATGGCATCCATCTTAGATCATGGCCGCCATTTTGTGTTTCCTTGCCCTCACATATGCAATAGCCTCTGATCACTCCATTTTGATTAAGGACACGTAGCCTTAGCCGGAGATTCACCTCTTACATGACACGTACACCTTAAACCAGATCACGCTGAAGCTGCATGACTCGACAAAGGCTGCCTCCTCTGCCCGAGGCCAGCCCACCTGAACTGGTTCTCGTGTCCATTGTCCCGATCATGATTAGGCGGCCGAAGCCGGTAGCCTTGCCCATTTACAACCCACAAACATCTCTTATCCCGCTTTCCTATCTTCTGCACCTGGCTCTGCTCCTTTCCTTCTGGGCCTTTATTAGGGGGAGGTAACGAACTTTACGATGAGGCGGTCCGGCTCTTGAATGCAATATTGACAAGGGATTGTGATGGACTAGTGGGAACCCCTCTTCGTGATGTTTGGCATCAGATATTATCGACAGTTCCTGTGTAACGCCAAATATTTATTGTTTAGGACACAAAGGTTTGGGAATGTACTGACATGTGAAATATTTGCCTGAAGCACAATTTTTGGTATATAAGGAGCAACCCTCAATGCACAAATCGAACAGTCTCCTAGATTCTGCCCGTGTGTAGATTCTGTGATTTCTGTGTCCCTGCAGTAATAAACCTTTGGTCTTTGACGCCACCATCGAGAAGCCCGTGTTTCTGTTCATTTGCGCACCAAGGCAGGTGGAACTCCGGGGTCTTTGGGTGTTGTTCCCTGACACCTCTGGACGGAACCAAAAAGTCCAGAACTCCAATTGGCGCCCAACGTGGGGCGACGTCATTCGGTACCGGTCCAAAAGCCTGAAGAGTTCGAGAAGCTTCGTGAGAAGATTCCTGAGGGAGGCGCCCCACTTCATCGATCCCGGCATATCGCAAAAGTGGCCCTGAAGTTCTCTTCCACGAGGGTTCCCGTTCAGGACGGCTGCAGTGGGCCGTTGCCTTGACCGTCGCCCTGTCTTGGACCCGAGGTGCAGCCTTAGTACAGCGAAACGTGACGGGTTTCTCCTTGGTGACGTCTTCAGTGCCTCAGTTAAGTATTTAGTGATAGCTAGCTGGTTACTTTGTGAGGATTGTTAAAAATCCTTGATCGGTTCTTGGTTTGGTTTGGTTTCGTAAGATTATCACTAGTTGTTCTGGTTACGATAATCTATTTGGTTCAGTTTGGGTATCGATACATTAGTTTGGTTTTGGTAGGCCTAAGTTCTTGGTTCAAGTGCACATATCTGTTTCGTGTTTTGTTTGTTTTGTGTTCCAGACTGAAAATGGTAAGTCGGAAAATGTTGTCTTGTTTTAGTTGCAACAGTGACTCACGATTGGAGGATTCTTGTTTGGTTCCTCCGATTGGGACTCCCCTTTATGACCTATATTGCAAATTTGGAGTGGGTCCTATATCCTATAACGAGGTGTGGGTCCGTTATTGTAAGAAGGATGGTGTCCTTAGTTGGCCACTACATGGTAGTTTTGAGCCCGAGATCCTTGATAATTTAGAAGCGAAACTGTTTAGTAAGAAAGCCCGGCCGGCAATGTTTGATTCTTTCCGTTACTGGCGAAAGGAATCTAAACAGAGAGAAATGAAAAGGTTGAAGAAAGAACAAAAAGAGCAAGAAGAGTTAACTCTAGAGCAAGCAACTAAACAACTGCAAGATAATGAGTGCGAAAAGGCTATAGACGTAGCAATTAGAGAGCATAATTTAGCGATTGACAAGTGCTACCCTGCCTTGCCATCGAAAACAGCTAAGATACTGGAGGATCCCGAAAACGATCCTCTGTTGTCTTATCTGTTACGTTCACCTCCACCGTATGCACAAGGTGCTGCGGCCCAACTTGTACCGAATGTTCAACTGCCGGTTGCTGGACAACCTGGTGTTCTTGTTCCTCAGAATCTAGTTCCTGTACCTCCTGTGGTTAATGTGAATGTTCCTACGGCTCCTCCTCTTCCTGGGTTGCCGACTTCTATACCTGTATCTGTCTCGCTTACACCTACTACTTCACAAACTATTTTCATCGATACTCCTACTGCTTCGCAATCTGTTCCTACCTCTACTGTGTTCTCTACGTCTGCGAGTATGTTAACTCCACTTTCTGTACGTCGAAAAATAACTGATTCTGTTGCTAATATTCTGTCTCCTTTATATAAATCCTTAATTAAGACTCCTACTTCTGATTCAGTTCAGAGACGTAGTCAGCTACCAAGTACTGAAGAACGGGGAGTTTTAGATTCCACGGCTCTCAGATGGATTACGAAAGTTAGAAGATATAATACGAGAGATGTATTAGATACGTTTATGCAGTGGAAGGAACCAACGCAACGATACGTCTTTGATGAGATGTGCTCGTTGTTACGTGAGGAAATAGAGGAAGATGATGTCGAATCAGACTTGGAGGATTTAATTAAGGTGCAAAAAGAGTTTGCTGCAGGAATGATAGTGGGTGATAATATACAAGAAGCGATGGAACTTATTTTGAGTTTTAGGAATGATCCATCTCTTCGTTCGCCGAGAGATTTAGAGAAAGGTAAAATGAAGCTAAGTCGCCAATATCCTATGAGGGAGGTTCCTCCAATCTGGCGCGAAGCAATACAACGTGATGATAATGCGGGTATTGCAGCTGCTCCAGCACAGTTCCAACGAGTGTGGATACACATTCCATGGAAGCGAGCTGAAGTGCTAGCGGTGAAACAGGCCTTACCAGATCCGCGTAAGAACCCGGCCGGATATTACAAGGAATTGACACAGACAGTTGAAGCCTGTATAATGAATTTGGCAGACATTGACATGCTATTTGGCAATGTAGTTCCACAACCAGTGTGGGCTAAAATTCGTAGAGAGGATCATCAAGCAGCTTTAGGTGGTGATTGGGCAGCTATCACTGCAGCAGATGGTCAGCAAACGGGTGGTGCAAAACCCGAACCCCTAATTGCTAATCTTCCAGGTAGAATAATTGACTTAATGAAGACTCTGATGCCTGCGTTGCGTGTTAATTGGGATAAATTATCCGCATGCAAGCAAAAGAAAGATGAAAGTGTCTCCGACTTCTTCACGAGGTTCGAAGAGACTTTTGTAGACCATAGTGGTCAGGATATGAGCACTGAAGGAGGACAGAGATTGTTTGTCGATAAATTTGTGCATAATTTGTTACCTGAATTATGCAATAAATTAAAGGATTCAGAGAGTGCGTGGGCTGTATCTACAACAGCGCAAATACTTGCGACTGCGCAGTACTACGAAAATAGGGATAAAGAGGAAAAGGAGAAATCAGAGAAGAAAACGAAAGATTTAAAGACTAAAGTTCTTTTACAGCAGGCGTATCCGCCTCGCACGAATCAGACTAATATGCAACAGAATTCGTATCAAAGGACAGATTATAGTTCAACCAGGCCTCAATATCAGTGGAATCAGTGCGCGTACTGTAAGAAAGAGGGTCACTACAAGAATGAATGTCCGATTCTAGCGCAAAATAATGCAGCAGCAGCCCAGAGAGGTCGTGGTGGTTTTGCGCAGAATACTAGAGGTCGAGGGCGAGGTGCTATGCCTCCGCAAACGAATGATCGTCCCTCCAATCACTTTGATCAACGAAACGTACAGTCAGCTCAACAGAATAGATCTCAGCAATATCTTGTTGAGGATTATTGTGAAGTTGATGAGGGATTCCAGCAAAATGGGTACTAGGACAGCCATGGACAGAGAGAGGGAGTAGTATCAGTTCCAGTGGATCAGAGTGGGCCTTATGTCGCAGTAGCAACATCAGGTGTAGTCGAACCGTTTCTGTTGGATACTGGTGCCGCAAAAAGTTCTATCATTCATGCGAAACTCCCTGGCGCACCTTTGTCTGGCTCAACTAATGTTTCCGTAGGTTTTTCAGGCGCCCCTGTTTACAACCCGATATCTAATCCTTTGTCTATTTCTGTTGGACCATGCCAATTGAAAGCACCCTTGATTTTGACGACAGGTTGTAATGAAAATCTGCTTGGTTTAGATTTGTTAAAACGACTATATGCGACATTGTACTGTTCTCCGGAAGGAGTACAGCTTACTTTGGGTAAAAGACTCACTTCTCCGATGTACTTGTCAATGGACGCACTCCCGCCAGAGCTGCGCTCACTCCCTGATTCTCTTTGGGCGACTGGTCCTAATGATGTAGGCCTTTTAGAAATACCACCGTATGTAGTAACTTTGAAAGCAAATGTAAAATTTCCCAGAATTCCCCAATATAAAATATCAAGTGAAGGAGAACGTGCACTTTTATTGATTGTGCAAGATTTGATTAAGAAAGGTGTGGTTGAAGAAACTCGAGGAAATGTTTGTAATAGTCCTGTATTGCCAATTCTGAAACGAACTGATCCTACTAAGCCTCCAGTATATAGGTTTGTCATAGACCTTAGAGAAGTCAATAAGATTGTGGTTCCACAGTTTCCTGTGGTTCCAGACATTACTGCCTTGTTAACATTGATTCCTGCTACAGCCAATTGGTTCTCAGTCATCGACTTGAAGAATGCCTTTTTCAGCATTCCGATAGCCGAGGAAAGCAGGGATATTTTTGGCTTCTGTCTAGGAGGTCGAAGCTTCAGATTTAAACGCGCTCCACAAGGCTACTGTGAGAGTCCATCTATTTACAGTCAAGCATTAAAAAGTCAGCTAGATTATTTTGTCCTTCCTCCAGGTTCTGCACTAGTACAGTATGTAGATGATCTTTTAGTGGCTGCCGATGACAAGGAAACTTGCAAAGCAGCTACAGTATCGTTGTTACATCATTTGTCTGATTTAAATCACAAAGTATCACCTTCCAAGATGCAATACTGCTGCCAAGAAGTGACCTACCTAGGTCATCTCTTGTCAAAGGAGGGAAGGAAGTTGACCCCAGAAAGAATAAAAGCAATTACGCAAATGAGTGTTCCACGCACACAGAGAGAAGTACGTGCCTTTTTAGGTATTACCTCCTACTGTAGGCAGTGGATTCCAAATTTTTCTCTTTTAGCGAAACCATTGGTAGCTTTGACTGGGAAAAATGTTCCGAGTCCGGTGCCATGGTCTGATGAATGTCAAGAGAGTTTTACTGAATTACGAAAAACCTTGTGTTCAGCTCCTGTATTGGGTACACCTGATTACAGTAAACCATTCACGCTCTACGTTCACGAGAGAGAAGGTTGCGCGTTGAGTGTCCTGACACAGAAGTTTGGTGATAAACAACGCCCTTGTGCGTATTTCTCATCAACATTAGATCCGGTAGCCAAAGCGTTGCCTAGTTGTTTGAGGGCTACAGCGGCAGCTGCGGCTTCCATTCGGCAATCTGCTGGTTTGGTGATGAACAATATGCTAGTGGTCATGGTTCCTCATGCAGTGGATACACTCATGAACCGAACGAAGACACAACACCTTACCAGTGCGAGATTATCTGGTTACGAACTGACACTACTAGCGAGTCATATTCAGATCAAAAGATGTAATGTATTGAATCCAGCAACGCTGTTGCCGACTGATCAAGAGTCGAGTGATTCTGAGCCACATGACTGCTATTTTAAAACGGAGGAAGAGACAAAAGGACGCATTGACCTTAAAGATACTCCGTTACCCGATCCGGATGGTACGCTATATGTGGACGGGTCATGTTTTAAATTGGAGAATGGTGATGTGACTGCTGCTTATGCGGTGACAACTTTGAAGACGATTGTGGAGACTGCAAGAGTGAGTCAGAATTCTGCCCAAGCTGCAGAATTAATAGCTCTAACGAGAGCATGTGTTTTAGCTGAGGGAAAGAGAGTGAATGTGTTCACAGATAGTCAGTACGCATTTGGCGTGGCCCATAGTTTTGGCCGGTTGTGGAGAGAAAGAGGTTTCATTACGTCCCATGGGACTAAGATCCAGCATGGTCAGCTAGTTAACGACTTGTTGGAATCTCTAACCTTGCCAACTGAAGTTGCAATTGTAAAGTGCAGTGCTCATAAAGCAATCACGGATGATATTGGACGTGGGAATGCTTTTGCTGATGAAATTGCTAAACAGACAGCTAGAGATGTGATGAGTAGAATGTATGTTGCAACGTCTGCAAGATGGATCGCTGAGTCTGGGATGTGTGAAGACACAATGGAAAGTGTGAAGGAGATTCAGAGAGAAGCGACTGAGGAAGAGAAACGTGTATGGAGAGAAAGTACGGGCAAGTTGGACTCGAATGGATGTTGGATTGATTTGACAGAGCAACAACGTTGGATGTTGCCGGATGCGTATGTGCTTGCAGTAGTGACAATGGCGCACGGAGTAGCGCATATAAGTTCTAAAGGTATCTGTAAGATGTTGGCTCCGGTCTGGAAGAATGATGGGATCAGTAAGTGTGCAGAGAGGGTGGTGAAAAATTGTATGGTGTGCTTGATGCATAACCCTGGCAAGGGAACTCCAACTCCAGCTGGTCATTTCGCTCCTCCTTCCTGTCCCTTTGAAGTGATTCAGTTAGATTTCATTCACATGGAACGCTGTAATAACTTGAAATACGTCCTGGTGGTGGTTTGTGCTTTTTCCAGGTGGATAGAAGCATACCCACTGAAGGACAATACCGCCTTATCAACTGCCAAAATTCTTCTCAAAGAATATTTCCCTAGATTCGGTATGCCACGGATTGTATGGTCAGATAACGGAAGTGAGTTTATAGGGAAAGTTATGCAGAGTGTATGTGCAGGCCTAGGTTTGAAACAAAAATTTCATAGTGCGAACCATCCCCAGTCAGCTGGTCTAGTGGAGGGTTATAATGGCACCCTCAAGCTGAAGATAGCCAAAATACAAGCATCCACAGGTTTGGCTTGGCCAGACGCACTTCCTTTGGCCTTGTTATCAACGAGAGCAACAGTGCATTCTAGAATAGGGCTTTCTCCATACGAGATTGTGTTTGGCCACCCGGCAAATATCTGGGGTGTGCCAAGGCCTAAACAATTTTGCTCTATTGAATATCCTATGTTGATAGACTACCTTTACGACTTGACTGCTAAATTGAGTCTTATTCATCAACAGGTTTTCGATGCACTACCAAAACCTCCGGAGAGTCCAGGGCATCAACTGAAACCCGGCGACCAAGTGATGGTCAAAAACTTCGCGAGGACAAAGAATCTTCAGCCTCGCTACATCGGTCCCTTCCAGGTCCTGCTGGCAACGAGGACAGCCGTACGTGTTGCTGACCGCAAGAACTGGATTCACGCTTCTCACGTAAAGCGTGTTCCATTGCCGCTGCCTTACGACGACTGGGTGAAGAAGGGAATTGGTGCCTCCGAATCTGAAATCACCCCGAAATTTATCCCTTTCAGTGATGCCGATTTGATTACTGACACTTTGAAACCTGACTCTCCTCCTGAGAAAACTCCTTCGAACATTGAACATTTGTCTTCAGCATCAGAAGAAACTTTGTTATCTGCGAACTTAAACTCTGCAACAGCTGCTAGTGATACACTATTTTCCGATCAAACAGTACCAGCGAAGAAGAGATACAACCTTAGAAGCCATAAAAAGGACTAATAAAGCAGGCAACTGCATATTGTAATTTTGATATATATATATATATACTGAACTTTTGCTTTTCAGCCAGGAAGTTTGCTATTGTTTATTGTTTTTTAAATTGCCTTGCCGTCTGGGTAGCCGTAGGGTCGTGGCTGTGTGCCTAGTTTGAATTTGCAGGGGTCTGACACAAGGTCGATCTTTCTGTTGGTTTTGGGAACTCCCAGGGCTGACAGAGGCATATTCATCTACGTGCACATCATCAGTGGTCGCGAGCGGATTGTAGAAGATGGAGCTTCCTGCGCTGCAACGAGAAAATGTGATTTATGTTCGCAGAAACAGACTGTACAAAATTCTTCGTAGCAAATGCTTTTTGATGCAATGTGCCGTTACATTTTTGATTATTTTAGCAACATTGATGGGTGGAATAGCCTTTAGTATAAATCTGATTTTTGTGCCAGTTACTACAGTACCTCCCCTTGATCCTGTTACTTCTACTGTTTCTTCTATACACTCTTTTCACTCGTTTCCTGAACATGAGCAAGCCCGACGTACAGAGTTCATTAACAACACTTTTGTACAGCTCTTGCACCAACACCAACTGGTAGTTAACACTACAGACTGCTGGGTGTGTGGCTTGATACCCCACACTATGGATAAAGGTATTCCCTATCTGGTTTTGCCTTTCAGCTACAATGGATCATTTCAGGCCCTTCAAACCATCTTTGCTTATGCCCTTGAGACCTATCCTCCACGTCCACCACGTTCCACTAAATATAACTCTGCCAACAAAGCTTTAGTCCAGGGAATTATTGACATGATCAAGGATGTCAATAATACTCCATCATACCCTAGAGACGAACTACGAGTGTATTTGAGTTGGAATACTTCAGAGTATCGCCTTAGTTTAGGAGAAAGCAAGCGTAAAAGCTCAACTCCAATCTGGGTCGTACCTCACCGAGGTCAGGTCTGTTTGCAAGGTAATGGGAGAAATTCGAGAGCTCAGCTAGGGAGGAGTGAGTGCGTTGAGACTTATGTGTTTCCGGCTAACTCTTCCCCTGCCTTCCTCACTGCTAGGGGTACCTATTTCATTTGTCAAGACCGAGCTTATACATGGTTGCCTGCAGACTTTTCAGGTTCATGCTATATTGCTCGATTGTTGCCTCCAACATACACTGCTTCATCTGATTACCACAGAACAAGAGTAGCGAGAGGTGTCTTCAGCAAAGAAGATACTGCTGGTCAGGAAGCTGGAGACTTTTTCAAAGGCTTCCTTCCGTTTTGGGGGCCTATGGCCAATAGTAGAAACATACGTCAGCTAACACGGGTAGTTGAATCTACTATTACCGAAACTACTGGTGCCCTTAGCAACCTGACGGCTGAGCTTCAGGCGGATAGACTCATGACGTTGCAAAACCGTATGGTTTTAGACGTTATCCTTGCAGACCGAGGTGGGGTATGCAGAATGATCCAATCGAGCTGCTGTGTCTTTATTCCTAATAATGCTCCAACAGTCTATGAGGCGATCTCTAAGCTACACAAGATTTCCGACTCTATACATGTAGACAAGGGAAACTGGTCCTTTATAGAGTGGGTTTGGACTCTGATCTCAGCGTGGGGATGGAAGGTTCTAATGGTCATTGGTGTCATCTTAGTATTCCTCTTCTCATGCTGCCTGATTATCCAGTGTGGTCCAGCCCTGTGTAGCCTTTGTGCTGCAACCTGTTTTAGGAAACCACCTGCGTTTGGAGAAAAGGCACGAGAAAGGATGATGGTACAACAACATGTCACTGACCTGATGAGTATAGAACTAGACTCTGATATAGACTGAGTAATTGCCTATGTAAGGGCAAAAGGAGGGTCTGAGGTTCCGTGACAATTTGAACCCGTGTTTTCAAGTTTGTCGGAAATACATAATATTAGTATCAGCGAACCGCAAATGATCCATTTAGCATATCCTGGTGTTTTCGCTACGATACGAGCAAGAACACTCCTGTTATGAACACATTTCTGATCTACCCATGGCATCCATCTTAGATCATGGCCGCCATTTTGTGTTTCCTTGCCCTCACATATGCAATAGCCTCTGATCACTCCATTTTGATTAAGGACACGTAGCCTTAGCCGGAGATTCACCTCTTACATGACACGTACACCTTAAACCAGATCACGCTGAAGCTGCATGACTCGACAAAGGCTGCCTCCTCTGCCCGAGGCCAGCCCACCTGAACTGGTTCTCGTGTCCATTGTCCCGATCATGATTAGGCGGCCGAAGCCGGTAGCCTTGCCCATTTACAACCCACAAACATCTCTTATCCCGCTTTCCTATCTTCTGCACCTGGCTCTGCTCCTTTCCTTCTGGGCCTTTATTAGGGGGAGGTAACGAACTTTACGATGAGGCGGTCCGGCTCTTGAATGCAATATTGACAAGGGATTGTGATGGACTAGTGGGAACCCCTCTTCGTGATGTTTGGCATCAGATATTATCGACAGTTCCTGTGTAACGCCAAATATTTATTGTTTAGGACACAAAGGTTTGGGAATGTACTGACATGTGAAATATTTGCCTGAAGCACAATTTTTGGTATATAAGGAGCAACCCTCAATGCACAAATCGAACAGTCTCCTAGATTCTGCCCGTGTGTAGATTCTGTGATTTCTGTGTCCCTGCAGTAATAAACCTTTGGTCTTTGACGCCACCATCAAGAAGCCCGTGTTTCTGTTCATTTGCGCACCAAGGCAGGTGGAACTCCGGGGTCTTTGGGTGTTGTTCCCTGACACCTCTGGACGGAACCAAAAAGTCCAGAACTCCAGCACTGGAGAGGAATAGTGGATAATCAAGCCTGTAAGGGAGTGTATTGCAGAATCTGTGGTCAGGTGGAGGTAGTAATGAAGAGGGATTCTCCCTGAAGGCTCGCATAGAGGCAGCCCGAGAAGTGTCACTTGCCTGATAATCCCACCTCAGAAACCTCCTCTTCCCATCAAAGGAACCTTTCATGGAAAAAACACTTTTTGGGAGTGATAATATTTAGAAAGAGATTTGGTAAAGAGTGAGTTTTACTGGGCCTTGTAAGAGTAAGAAGAGATAAAGGAGGGCCCTGAAGCAGGCCTACCTAGGCATATATGCGACAAATCGAGCCCGCAGTGGCCCGCCCAAATGCACCCTTGGCCCACCCAAATAAAATTCCTGGAGCCAGGCCAGCTTTGCCAGCTTGCTACAGATAGCCAAACACAGCCCTGTCTTCCACGAGACTTGCACTTGCTTATTTTCCACTTACACCCAGGCTCGGACCTCGCTTTAGGTGCCAGGTCGAGCGCTAGCAAACCAGCAGCCTGGGATTTTCACCAAGTGCCTAGCCTTGCTTTGGACTGGGCTCTAAGGCACTCTATCAGGCCAGTTCTCTATTTGATAACGCTAGACGGTGCGTTAGTGTCATGTGTGTTATTGGATAGCGAATGCAGGTGGCTGGAGAGTGAAGAAGGTAATAGGCGAGTCTATGAAATAGTTTTGCAGGAGACGAGACTAGGCCTGACCCAGGGGGGAGTCCTACATCTGTATGTTCACAGGCTGGTAGAGTTGGGGTAGAGCTTTGGTTTTAGCTCTCCGGAGGCAAAATTGTGGGACCAGGTGCAAGATGTTTTTTTGAGATGAGCTTGTTATTATAAGGATTGTTCATACTTCTTGCTGACTTTGTTCCTAGGTTTGTTTAAAGCATAGTTGTTTGGGCATTGCACTGTAATAGTGAATTGACTCGTTTTTATTATTATTATATCATACTGATTTCTAAGCATGCCACCTGCACTGCGATGGAAAGAAAAAGGCCAGTAGGGAGCGAGCAGAGAAACACAAAGGGAAAACTCTGCCTGAAATGGATAGGATACCCAGCAGTACTGCAGGTAACTCAAGGCCGGGATCACTTATCTCTGTATTCATAAGGAGGATCAGATTCCCTGAGCTTTAGATGTTACCTGCTTTGTTCCAGGTCAGAGTGGCCAGCAATTTGCTTTGTATTTTTCAATGGCCTGCGTGCCACTGTGTCAGTTGTTGAGTAAAACCCAGTAAAATACGTTTTGTGTCATATTAATTTAGAAATTATATTTATCAGAAAAGTAAGAAAATAAACGGACTATATTGGGAGTTTATAACAAAAACTTTGCAAATAATGAAAAATGGAGAACTACTAATATTCATCATTCACACACGTGGATTGCCTTTCTAATGGTCTGGCTTGACTGTGCAGCTGTCACCAGCATCACCAGAGAAGAGTGATCAGCTTTGAGCTCTTTGTCACTGAAACAAATACATGTGATTTACAATAAGTAAAATGAATTTAAATCGTTATTTCATGCCTCAGTTTATGATAACATGTATTTAATAATGTGTGCTTTGGTTTAGAAATCACGCATTTATGAGGAATCAAAAAGACACGCGTGACACATGTAAAACGATCTTCAGTGTCTAACAAACAAAAGGCTTTTTTAATGTGCGAAACAAAAAAACAGATAGACACGAATCAATGGCTTACATAAGTATACAATGCATCCAAATATACATTTAATACACATACATTTATATGAACACATAATCTATAGAACATTTTGTACCTCAGCTTTCGCTGTAAAAGGACCAATTCAGAATATAGCGAACGGTTTGATAAGGCAGTGATGTCACTTCTTCTGACATTTTGCATCAGGGCTAGACTGAGAACCGAAACCAGCCCTTTGCCAGGGCAATGAGGAGGACAATGACAAAGAGGGAAAGTAAGAATAGAGAGCAGGGCCGGCTCTAGGCATGGGCAAGCTGTGCACCTGCACAGGGCCACCAAACCCCAGGGGCCACCACGCCAATATATATCCTTAATATATTAATCCTCTGAGGATGGATACATATTTGCGTGGTGGCCCCTGGCAGGGATTTGGCGGCCTCCGGCTCTGTTCGACTTCTAAACTCCCTGACCCCCTCCCCTCTTTACTGGCCTGCGCGCTCTCCGCCCCGCCTGGACCCCCTCTTCCGGGCTCCCTACCTACGCTACCTGCCCAGGGCCACCATGAGCCTAGAGCCGGCCCTGTAGAGAGGGTTAGAAGAAGAGACTCCACGTGAGTGAAATGTTATTTCAGGTATTTGTAGTTCTGTTCTGAGTGAGAGAAGACCATGTCTAGATACAAAAAGGGAGGAAAAGGTCTCGGCAAAAGGGGAACCAAGAGGCACAAGAAGGAATTAATTTTTATTTTATATTGCAGTTACTTAAAACCATTTGCAATTTGACTTACATACAATTAAAAGGAAAGTTAGAACAACAATTGTTTAAAAAACATTCTTATACAAATAAAGAAAAATGTTATATACATTAGTAAAACTGCACACGATTGTCAGTTCAACTTTTTTGTAAATTTGATACAGGTAACCAAGTAAGAAGATATGTTATATACATTAGTAAAATGGCGAAAGATTGTCAGTTCAACCTTTTTGCAAATTTGATACAGGTACTAAGATTTAATAGTAAAAACGGCGTCTTCACGATCTGCTTACTGTAGACTAATTGTTTAACAAACTAGATTGCCTTTTATATTGCCTGGCCCCTCTTCTTCCATAAGCCTAAAACGTAGCACTGCCATGTATCTCCCAAATCTGGCCAAGTCTTGCGGTAGGGTGCAGGAAAAGAGACCCGAGGTTGCTTCTTTCACTGTCCGGACCCAGTTATGCAGGCATATTTGTTTTAAAAGGTTCTGACAGGGCTGATTTTGTGTTGAAGGGACTTTCACCCAGGAGGTGCTTTGGGACAACATTCAGGGCATCACTAAGTCTGTCATTTGCCGCTTTCGGTGCAGTGGAGTAGTAAGAACACCTTCGTCCTCATCCATTAGGATACCCGCGGTGTGCTCAAGATGTTTCTAGAGATTGTGATCCGGGTTGCTGTCACCTACACTGAGCACACCAAGAGGAAGACCGTCACCGCAATTGATGTGGTGTACACCCTGAAGCACATGGGTTCACTCTGTATGGATTTTTCTACTAAAAACTCCACATACTCCCAAAAATATTCCCTCTCAGAGGGTCATGGGGCAAGCAGGAGCTACTGGGCCCAACCATGCAGGTTGTGGTCTTTTAATTCTGATGTCCTGGGTCCCAACCTACCAGAGTAACTGGATCAAGTACTACCCCTTCAGCACGTGCCTCTCAGTGATAGCGAGGGTCGAGCAGTCCGGGGCTCTTCAGGGGGAGGTAGGTGCAAGATCTGTGAGGGCTCATAACTCAAAATAACCCCTAGTGTCCCCAACATGATGATTGTCCAATCCAATACTGATCTTTGGTGGAAAAAGGGCTGTGCTTCCCCTTTGGACCCACTCTCCCCTCTTCTGCTAAATTCTCTGTCCCTTACGGATAATAGATAGTAACTCTATGTAGTGCCCATGCTAGCAATGCAATTCAAAGTGTTGCTTTGACTTTCAAAGTTTCTCAACTCTTCTGGCTGTAGACTGCTGAGCCCCAGCAAGCCTCTCATGGCCCCAGTGGTGTAACATTAGCTCCTGTGGTGAGGAGCCCCCCAGAGCTCCTGGGGGCATCATCCGGCACCGGGCAGGAGTGGTGGGCCCCTGGCTTTAGAGCTCCTGACTGGGTCTGCAGCTTGTGGACCCCCTCCAAGTACTTTGCAGGGGAGGACTCAAGTTTCCTTACGGCACTGCATGGCCCTATTTTCCAGCTCCCACCTTACCTCTAAAACAGTATTTTTTTCAAGTTCAGGAGCTGGGGTGCTTCCCTCCACCATGCCTAACACTGAGCAGCTGGCACTGTAATGTCCCCACGATTGGTAGAATCACTGCTCTTTGGCGGTCTTAGACAGTATTGGCTTCGGGGGCAGGGGCTCTTTCTTCTTTGCAGTTCCTGCTGGTAAGTTGGTGATGCAGCGACATCCCTGCAGGTGGTTTTGTAGGGTGTTCCTGAGCCCCATCTCTGGTTGTAGGACCTCTTCCAACACAGAAAATGTCCCTTTTAAAAAAAAAATTTTTTATTAATGTTTCCCCTTTAATGCAAGGAGTTTACTTTTCTTCAGTACAAACAAAAGCAGATATATGGATAACTGGGGTCAACAAACAGAAAGGTCAGCATGAATACAGTATCAATTATGGCAACAGCATACATGAAGAAGAAAAGACATAGAACAATTTAAACTAAGGGAAATGAGCAATCACTAACAAAACTACATATCTTAAATCCAATCAGTCACGGGAGCACAGACCTTAGCTCCCATTACCCTCTTCCTTCTCCCCTTGATCTTATAGATGGCTGCTTCAAGGTTATGGATCGCCAGAAGTCTATTCCACCAGCTAATAAATGACGAAGGGTCAGGGATAATCCAATCCTTAGTTATGCAAGCGCGCACAACCACCATGCAAATGAACACAAAAGCAGTCATTGCTTTAGATCTTATTTGTAGAGCTGTGCCTGAATTAACCCGTCATCACCAATTCTCCACTATTACACACTGGTGATCCAATTATTAAAGCAAGGAAATGCTCGATAGACAGGAATAGGTCAGTCAATTTAGGGCACGCATAAAACATATGTACAGCATCTGCCGCAAAAAAGGCCACATCTATTGCATTTAGTTTCGGCTCTTGTGCCCCATTTAGAGATTTTCCTAGGAGTATAATATAGGTCGTAAATGGCCATATGATGTTGTGCGCGCATCCTACCCGTAAGCAAGACTTCTCTTGCCAGACAGAAGGAGCTGCTAAGATCGATTCCCTCTAACTTTAGCATCCTTGCCCACTTCTCTTGGCATTACTCTAAATCATCTGGGAGCACCCCTATCAAATCAGAATAAAACAGACCGATGGACGTTTTTTTTCCCCATCTTCTCAATTAAAGAAAATTTTCTAAATTGATGTTCTAGATCCGGGCCTAGCCCGTTCAAAAAACTGCGAATTTGCAAATATTTGAAAAAGTCATGTTTTGGCAGGCCATATTGTACTTGTAGCTCTGTGAATAGGGGCAGTTGTTCATCCGGACATAGATCTCCTAGGTGATGAATTCCCTTCTGACGCCATCTAAATACAGTTTGGTCGCGGAAGATCAAAGGGAGTAAACCAGCAGGTTCAAGTGGAGTATAGGTGTTTAGATTCGGTAAGCCCAAATGCCGTTTCACCCGCCTCCACACTGAATAGGCAGCTTTAAGAGTTTTCAATTTCGTTTTTTTAAAGTAACTTGTTACCACTATTTTGACAAAGCAGCCATTGGCCTCTTCCCCCAACCCAAGCTCAAAATTCGAGGGGCTATGACAAGGCCTGCCCCTAGCCCTATTCCCCACCACCAAAGGAGAGATAAATTGTAAAACTGACGCCCAATAATAAAACAAAAAGTACAGAATACCCCAACCACCACGAATTCTGGGCAGGATCATCTTTTTATACGCGCTTCTCTGCCTTTTATAACCCTTGAAAAATCTAGATGTGATTCTCTCCATTTTTTTAAAGCATGATGCTGAGAATTCAAGTGGAATAGTTCTAAAGATATACAAGAGTTTGGGCAACACAAGCATCTTTAAGACATTCGACCTCCCATGCAAAGATAAATGTAAATGGTCTAATCTCTCAAGCGTTGCATTCACTTTATTAAGTACTGGATTCATATTTGTTTCGGGGATCTTATTAATTGGTGAAGATATCTTAATTCCTTAGTAGGTAGCTTCCGAGACAATAGTTAAACCATCAGGAAGGTTGCCACCAATACATAAGGTCTGTGTTCTGGATAAATTTAGCTTGTAGCCCGAAAAAAGCCCAAACTTTGTCGCCAAACCATCAATTATTGGCAATTATTAGCGGAAGCCAAATCCCTAGTGATGACAACAATATCGTCTCCATACGCCAAAGCTCTATATTCGGTATCACACAGTTTAACTGGTTTAATGTCGATGGATTGGTTTAATTTACACACACAAAAAATATATATATAGGGCAAATAATAAGGGGGAGCATGGGCAACCCTATCGTGTACCTCGGCTAATTGTGAATAAACCCGATTCTCTACCTGCCAAGCGTATACAAGTAGTGGGAAGCTGGTAAAGAGATTTCAAGGCTTGAAGTATCCCGGGTAAAAACCCCTTCAACCGTAAGACCTCCCACATACATGACCAAGACACCCTGTCGAATACCTTCTCGGCATCCAACAAGGTGATTCCGATGGTAGTCTTTGTAGCCTCTGCCCAATCCATCAGAGCTATCACATGCCGAACATGATCAGCAGTATTACGACCGGGGATAAACCTGTGCTGAAATTGTGAGACCAAAGTTGAAATTATCCTCGATAATCGCACAGCTAAAATTTGGGAGAAAATGTTACTGTCAGCGTTTATTAACGATATAGGTCTATAGGATGATAGAGAAAGGGGAGGTTTGTCTTTTTTTTTTAAATACCATGATGGTAGATTTCTGCCAAGACTGTGGGGCAGTTCCCTTTTGTGCGGACAAAAAAGCCACCAACATTTGTTCTTTCAAGACCAACCGAAAAGTTTAAAAATATTCCAGCGGAATCCCGTTGGGTCCCACCGCCTTACCGACAGCCAGAGATAATATTGCTGCCTCCACTTCCTCCCAGGTGATGTCATCATCTAGCTCTTCCTTTTGATGAGTTGTTAATGTAGACATCACACTATCCGCGCAGAACTCTGCTACTTTTCCTTCTATTTTCAGGGCATCCTCATTCATATATAATTGATTATAGAATTTACCAAAGACCTCTAAACCTTCCGCAGGCCTTGCATAAATTTGTTCTCGCTCATCCTGGATGGAGTCAATCCTCTTGGCCACCTCTTTCTGTTGTAGCCTTTTGGCTAATAACAGACCCGAATTCTCCCCCACCTCGTACAGCTCAGACCTGTGTACTGCCATTTGAGAAGCTAGCTTAGTAGCGAAGTTTTGATACACCCTCATTTTCTGGACAGCAAGATTGCTCGACATTTGTTCACAATCTTGGCCAGTACTCACTGCCTGCATAAAATTGATTTCCAGGTACTGTAACTTGTTCGTCTCGTCAGCTAGTTCTGCCCTTAGTCTGGGTTGTTTAATAATGGAGTAACTTAGGGTCTCTCCCTGCACTCCAGACTTAAACGTGTCCCAAACCATACATACTGGTGCAGAGCCACAGTTAATTTCAAAGATATCACCTATCCAGTTAGCCATTTGTTCACAGCACCCAGGGTCAACTAATAGTTGTCGCTCAAATGTCCAAGGTTTTGCAGATGACCTATACAAGGTTTCTATTTCTAATATAATCGGATTGTGATCGGAGATTATTTTGTGTTGGATATCAATCCTAGCATTGGTAGATAACTCTGTTGTTATAAAGAAATAGTCTAGCCGTACATGTTTTTGGTGAGGGGCAGAATAAAAGGTATGCCCTGGGGCACCCAATCCTTTCATCCACCAGACAGCTACTAATCCAAAATCCTTGAGTAGACCCCTGGTAGCTTTGAAACTTTATTTTTCTTCCCATCGTACACGTAATTACCAAGTATGTCCATATTTCCTCCTACGTGAAGGTTAAAATCCCCACATAGGATTAAGGAGGATAGCCAAGTAGCGAGCTCAATACTAAGTTCATTTAAAATGTCAGGATCATCGGAATTGGGACCATATAATGAGCAAATAGTCACCAGAAGGCCATCTATCCTCAGCTCAATAATCACCCACCGACCTTAAGAGTCTGCTTTAAAGCGCTTACACTTGCCCCACCCAACTTTCTTCAGAATAGCAACTCCTCTTGCGGTCGACCCTTGCCGTGTACAGCAGACAAGTTCCAGGCCCAGATCTCTTAGCCATCCTCTATTGTTCCATGCGATATGTGTTTCCTGGAGAAACAACAGTTCAACCCTCATTGTTTTCAGAATCTGCGCCATGATCCCTCTTTTTTTCCTATTATTCAAGCCACATATGTTCCACGAGCAGACAGCGAATTTACCCATCCTTAAATAAAAATTGTTTGATCATAACTGAAACACTCCGCCCTTGCCATCCCGGCACACTGTCTGATACAAGAAACTCAGAAGAGAAAAAAGCTACAATGATACATTTATTCGCCCACACCTTACCACCGTTCACGTGCAAAGACCCCACCATTCTTTTCCTTGCCCAACAATCCCCCACATCACCCCACATCACCCCACACACCCCCCTCCCACTTCCACCGCCTAACACTCCCACCCCCCCACCCATAGACCCACCCAAATGAGGCAAAGGGACTAAATAGTCCCTAGTAGTGATGGAGAGAAAAGTTAAAGTGCCACCCCCGATCCCACCATCTCCCTGGTTAAAGATACAAAAAAAAGAAAGGAGCTATGTGCACTGCACCCAAAGCCTATTTCTCATTCAATGTGCCCAGAAAACCCTTAGCAGCTATCTCGGAGATAAAAAAATAGTGTTTTTTCCTTATAGATACTCTTGAGCTTAGAGGGATTTAATAAAAAAGCTTGTGCCCCTTTCGCCTGGAACAGTGGAATCAGTTGGCGCAGATGTCACCTTTGCTGAACAGTGGCCTGACAGTAGTCTGGGCGCACAAAGAAATCGCAGCCCTCTGCTCTCCTCTTACGGTCAGGTTGCGCTAAGTGATATAAGCGTTCACGGAGTAAAAAGTTATTCAGACAAATCATTATTGCCCTTGGTTTAGCCTCAGGCCCCCTAGTGCCACCCCGCAACTGAAAAGGAAATCTATGGACCCTTTGAAGCTCAAGCTCCCATTTCCACTGAGTAAGTTCAGGAAAAGCTTCTATACATAAATCAATTACGAATTGTCGAATGTCTTTCCCTTCCAATCCCTCCGGCACACCCAGTATGCGCAAATTGTTCCTCCTTGATCTGTTTTCTAAGTCAATTAGTTTCCAGTTTATGTCGTCTCGAATAGAATGAAGGGAAGAAACATCAGCTTTCTGTTGAACAAGTTCATCCTCCATCGAGGATATTCTGCCCTCAGCTTCTCCAACCCTCACCGCTAGCTCCGTACAAGACTTGGCCACCCACCACACGTGTTCTGTAACTTGCGGACTGCGCCCTGCAACCGCAGGCTTTCTGCCTTTGTCTCGTCACGGTGTGCCATGATAGCCTGATATATATAGTGGCTAGAGTGACATTGTTGTCAGTTTCTCCATAATTGACGCCAGGCCCCCCTCTACTTTCGTTCTGCACCTCAAGTTGTGGTAAGGTAGGACAATCCAGAGTAGGTGATCCATCATTGCTTATTATCTGCCTAGACAATGCATCATGGGTGTGTTTTGACTCCTGTGCTTTTCGTACAGTACTTCTCTCTCCTGAAAGTAGTGGGCTGTTCTTCTCTTCATCAAGGGGAGCAGAGCTAGTTAAGCTTCCGTCATCAGCCCAATCACCATCAGCGCTCTCGATCGCCGAAGTATGGGAGACATCAGACATAGAAAATAATTTTCCGCCTGAA
Organism: Lissotriton vulgaris; assembly: GCF_964263255.1. Classification (NCBI taxonomy): domain Eukaryota; kingdom Metazoa; phylum Chordata; class Amphibia; order Caudata; family Salamandridae; genus Lissotriton; species Lissotriton vulgaris. The sequence goes on along the minus strand of NC_141695.1, from coordinate 540,908,457 downwards.
TCCCCAGAGTCCATCTCAACGGTCATTTCACCACCAAGGGCTCCACTACCAGTCGCAATCGTATGTGGAGGGTCAGCAAGGCTTTCACTGGAAACAACTGGGGGTAAACCCATTTGGATATCCAATCTGCCCTCATTTGCCAATTGAGGAGGAGCAGTATTCACATCAATACGAGCTGAAACAACCGATACTAAAGAACTACCTAGGTCGCTTTCATTGCTTTTTCCTACCAAGTTCTGTTTATTCGATGTGGACGGTCCACCCTGGTTCGCCACAGAGGTTTTTATAATTAGTGCCGCTATTAATGCTCCAGGTGTGCTACCACTGTGTACGTATGTTACTACCGCCGTTTGCTCTAGCTCAGATGCTTTTGTTCTGCCCGGCGTTTTTTTCTTAAAAATCAGGGGGATCGTTACCGTTGATTCTGGCACATCCAAAGGTTGCGCGGCCCCTGGTGTCAAAGCTGTGTCTTGCTGTGGCTTTTCCGACATGTCAATATCCCCGGCTCCTTTCCTCGTAGGTGTATGAGCGCTGGGTTGAAGGACTTGAATGGCCGCTGATGCCGCTGGGGTTATAGTCACTGCAGCCGCTACACAAGTCTTCGGGACCTTAGAGGAGACGTTGGTACCGGCGTTCTTGGGACCCATCCCGGCTGCACTACTCCGGTCCGGATCTTCACCCGAGGCCTGGGTATGCTGACCGGCCACTGCAGCTCCCCCTATTTCCAGCGCCAAAGTCTGATCGAGGGTCCGTCAAGATGAGTTAAACCATTAAAGTAATGGGGTAACCCAAAAAGGTACTGGACCTGGGTTTCTTACGATACAGAAAAGTGGTCCAAGACCTTTATGATTTGCAGTGCCTGAATTAATCAATAACTTTTTAGTTCAACAAACTCAGAAGCTTGCCACTGAGGATCAGCTCTATTCAATGAATGTATCTCATTTTATAAAACACAAAAATCTTGAAGACAGCAGCAGACAGGACACAATATCCAACCCAGAGTAATATTTAATATCTCAAGGTCAGCAAATTAATCACTGTAAGCATTATTTTAATTAAATTGATAACAGTAGCTGCCCCAATTAGAGCGTGCAGATAGAAAAAAGTATAGGTGAGAAAGTGTGTGAGAGATTAAGACGGAAAGGAATTTACACAGAATATTTGTGACATACAATATTCGTAACAATGTATTATACAACAGACGAAAAAGTATAATTAATCGTACTGTCCAACCTGGCCAGAAACAGAACAAATTGACTCAGATTTTTCAATGTTCATGACTCATCAGTGTCAAATAAAATCTGCACATCAATATACAGAAAACAGATTGGTCCAGGTTATTTCACTAGAGGCCTCGACGTTTCGACTCGTCTTTACGGCCTATCGGTCAGTTGAGCCTTGGCCATGCAAGTCTTCATCAGGACAAAAAACTAACTGGGCAACCAGGGGTGGTAGATGACCCTACAACGAAAAACATCAATTCTATAAGCTGCTGCAAAAAACTTCTATGTTGGTGAAGCCCTAACCATGTCTCAAAGGCTTACCCTTTCCGAGGATGAAGTGGCGTTTAGTCCCACGTTCCCACGGATTTTCAATCCTACAACAATAAATATTAAAAAGATATATATAGAAAAACCTTACTCTTAATGGAAAAATCCATTAGTCCTGGTGAGACTCCAATATCAATATTTACCTTAAATATTGAAGTGGGACTAAACGCCACTTCATCCTCGGAAAGGGTAAGCCTTTGAGACATGGTTAGGGCTTCACCACCATAGAAGTTTTTTGCAGCAGCTTATAGAATTGATGTTTTTCGTTGTAGGGTCATCTACCACCCCTGGTTGCCCCATTAGTTTTTTGTCCTGATGAAGACACGCATGGCCAAGGCTCAACTGACCGATAGGCCGTAAAGACAAGTCGAAACGTCGACACCTCTAGTAAAATAACCTGGACCAATTTGTTTTCTGTATATTTATGTGCGGATTTTGACACTGATGAGTCATGAACATTGAAAAATCTGAGTCAATTTGTTCTGTTTCTGGCCAGGTTGGACAGTACGATTAATTATACTTTTTCGTCGGTTGTATAATAAATTGTTACGAATATTGTATGTCACAAATATTCTGTGTGAATTCCTTTCCGTCTTACTCTCTCACACACTTTCTCACCTATACTTTTTTCTATCTGCACGATCTAATTGGGGCAGCTACTGTTATCAATTTAATTAAAATAATGCTTAAAGTGATTAATTTGCTGACCTTGAGATATTAAATATTACTCTGGGTTGGATATTGTGTCCTGTCTGCTGCTGTCTTCAAGCTTTTTGTGTTTTATAAAATGAGATACATTAATTGAATAGAGCTGATCCGCAGTGACAAGCTTCTGAGTTTGTTGAACTAAAAAGTTATTGATTAAGATGAGTTAAACAGCCAGTGGCAAAATGCAGGTAATGTCAGCGTTTTGATAGAAATGTACACTGCAGCAGCCTCAGCATTCCGGACAGTTGAATCAGCGCTTGTTACTCAATTTCACCAACATCCAGGGAAGCAGGAGGGAGAGAGGTGGAGAGCACTCGTGTCCTGCTTCACTTGGACTCAGCCGTGTCCGCCATCTTGCCTCCTCTGCGGCACTGCTGTACAGAAAATGTCCCTAAAAGTGTTTGTGGCCCTCTAATGGCATACAGTGGTGAGAGATTCGGGCAATAGTCCTAATCAGTTTGGATCCTCTGGATGACTGCCCCAACAGTCTCAGTGGCCCCCTCTTGGCACATGGGGCCACAGATATAAGCGGCGGCTCTAGTGTCAGTTGCACAGGCAACAGCTTGTGCTTCAGGAACAAAGGAAGTCTTCTTGGCTCCTGGGCCCCTCTTCCAGATGGGAGACTGGTAGACCTTGGTCCCCAGTCCTGGATCCAGCAGCAAGAAATCTTGGGAAGACGGTTCTCTTCAACAAAGGACGAGGCTCATGCTCCTACCTTTATAGTCTAAATCCCAATGCGCATGTGTGATTCAGTGCCTGACCTTTAAAATTTGTGTTGGAGGTGTCAGTTCCTTTGAAGTGCTCTCTCGTCTGCACTGCCTTTTGTCAAAGGCTCAGTCTGCCACAGCAGGAGTTGCCCCAATTGTGAGTGATCCACAATAGAGGCCAAGAGGGTAACCTGGGATCCCATCTGGCTGCAGCATCCACTAAAATATGCTCTACAAAGATCCAGAGGGCTAAGTCTTCCTTTCTATCAGATCCCCTGATAATGCCAGCCTTATCAACCCCAGCATTTCAATGGACAGCAAATCCTCCTAGAATCAAAGAGGCTCTTGCTATCTACCAAGGATGCTCTGCTCCTCTCCCCTCAGTGTGTGTCACACCCCACCATCAGGAATGTTAGCAACATCCATCTCCTGTCTGGGTTTCTTTTTGTTCCAGATTTACATAGCGCAAACTCGACTCGAAGGTATTGGAATGCTTTGCATCAGCACCAGTTATGTTACACAAGGACATAACGTCGCATTCATCGCCTCTCCTGCCACCAAAATGGAACCCACAGGCCTCCAAGGCATGTACCATCCAAGAGCATACACATGCAACCCACCACATGCACGCAAGTATCACGCGCTGTACCCGCATGCACAAACTAGTATCACGCATTGTCCACTGCTGCACACAACCCAGGCAGGCCAAGGGTGAGTTAAGTACACGGCCCACAGAGGAGTGGGCCAGCAGGCCCCACACCTCACACAGTTCAAAACCTGTTTACATTACTGATTTTACAGAACACAAAAACGAGCATCCTGCCATCATTTGCTTGAGTCACTTAACTCCAGGTAAGGGCAGTACCATCTTACCTTCAAAGGGGAGTGTGTGGTGTGCCCTTGCCATTCTAAATAAACTTCATTACCGAGGGGCTGGCCTAAGTCAGTGGTGCATGTTCGTCACCATAATGCAAGGTACTTTTCCTTCCCGACAAGGTGCTATGAATGTCTGTAAAGCATGAGAATTTTTTGTTAGCTCCCATTCTAAGAGTATGAAAAACCTTTGGCAATTTATTAAACGTATATAAAAAAAATATCTATTGCAATACATACTTATGAGTCTTTGTTGCTAAATGTTTTCTTTGGTGGGGGATTTCCACTCCAAAACTCCCCTGCAAGAATCTGATTTTCTTCATACACTGACTCCAGTGACGTGGCTATTGTTGCAGGCCTTTTAGCACAGTGATCGATGTTGCTGGCCCCCCATGCCGTTCTTAACTTAGCTCCTTTGTCCTTCCAGCTAAGTTGCAGTTACGGAAACAAATTCGGAGAGCACCGTTTAAGACGAACTGTCTTTCTATTCTTTAGTTGTATGCGTTTCCATTACCAGTAGTTACCGGAGATGTATGAACTCTGACAACCTTTTGTGTAAATATATTATTCGCGCGTCCTACAATACTTACTGTAAAGGCTGCAGTGCGCGCCTTCTCGGTGGTGCGCGGTAGCGCCTTCTGTCTCCTAGGAGTTCTATACAATAAAGACCGAGTTCCACCAACAGAAGCCGCCGTGGCAAGCCATGAAAAATCAGAGCAGGTTTACTCTAAAGAAGAAAAGTTAACCAATGGATGAAAACCTCATTATTTCGGTGTTTTAAGTGGTGTGTCCTGGGGACTGTCCTCGCAGCACGCGGGGCGCCTCTTTACGTAAAACGAGGAAGATGAAAATCGCGTTTCTCTTAATCCTGACTGGTGTTGGGGCTTTACAATACTTGTGGCCAGGATGAAAAGCGCTGTTCTAGGCGCTATGGAAAGCCTGGAGTTCCGGCTGGACACGGCCCCTGACCTGCGCTGCAGGAGCGATGCTTCCCGGGTCAGCTTCTGCCAGTCGTGTGAGACCTGCGTCCTGTCCAGCAGGGCGGCGCTCACCAGGGAGTGGCTGCTGCGGGCCGGTGAGGTATCCAGGAGGCGCTTTGCGGCGGGGCTGATGAGGCGCCTCGATAGTGCCGACCTGCTGGCTTATGCCGAGAAGCTGCTGCATCCCACTCTCGGCAAGGACTTCACCTACTCCAGGTCCCGCATCAATCCAAGCCTGCTGGGCGACGCGGGCAGCGCCAGTTCCAACCGGGCGCTGGACCCGAGCCGCCTGGAGCGCTTCATGGCCGACACCTGGGACTGGTTCCGGACCTGCTCCTACTGGACCAAGGCCAACTACGTGCTGCTGGTGCTGAAGCTCTGCGATCCCGACCTGCTGTACACGTTGGCCAATTTGGTCCAGGTGTTGCTGGCCCGCCAGGTCCACCACAACTCTGCCAAGGTCTCAGGTAAGGTGAGAGGCAGTGCAAGACCCCCCAGACAGACCACTGTGACGTCAGTCTGGGCATGCTGGACCAGAGCGTATGGGGGACATTTCGACCAGGGGTGTGGTTTCCATTCGTGGAGCAAGTGCATTGGCACCGAGGCCCAGGGTCTTAATGAACCATGATTATTGTTATGTTTTATCATTCAAACAGCCGGAGGGCATTTACTTCTTTACATTAGGGCCGATGATAGACTGGCTACGACACTAATTTTTACCATATTGGCACTTGTATTATAATTGAATTTATATAGCGCTAGCCACCTCTGACGAGGTGTCGAAGCGATTTTTCGGGGAATAGCACGCTACTCCGGAATTCATAAAGGGTTAGTGTTGAATTAGTATAGTGAAATATGAAAGTAATTTGAGTGGTGGATAGGTTAGTCAGGTATTTGGATTCAGAAGGATAGTGGAGGGATAGAAGAGGGAAAAAGGTTTGCATTTATATAGCGCCTGTTACCCCTGATGGGGTGTTGAAGCACTTTTTTTCAGCTAGTAGCACACTACTCTTGAACCCATAAAGGATTAGTGGTGAATTCGTATAGTGAGATATGAAAGTAATTTAAGTGGTGGTTATTAGTGCGGGGAATGAGATTTTTATATCTTTTCTGATCACCTAGATACCTATCTAATTCATCCAATTTTGGATCGATTATTGACTGTCATTGAGTAAAAGGCAAACCCACATAAGTTAAATCAATCCCATAGACTGACGCAACTCTGAAGAACCACTTACGACTGGTAAAGTTTAAAAAGTTTAATATAAAATCAAAGTTAATTGCAAGTACAATCCTCTCAAGATAAGATTCAACAAGTATACAGGAACTAAAAGGAACATAAATTCCCTAAAGAATCTCAGTCTACAAAAGAACACGATCAAAACTAATTCCAAAATCAGCAAATTGAATAGCATAGACACAAAGTGGATCTGATGCGTCATTTACAGAAAACGAATAAACAAGTTAAAACTGTCCCTACTCTATACTAGATGACATCCCTACTAGCAAGTCCTTTTACCTAAAAAGGTGTCAGCCGTTTGACTTCCAAAGAAGTTCAAACTCTCTTAGTCTCTGATGGAAACCTATGTCGAGAAGCAGTACCCTTTCTGCCTACCCATCCGCTCTCTAAGGGTCCTCGGCCTACTGCTCTCTCGCTTGCTCTCAGGCCATCTGCTCTTGCTCTGCTCTGCTCTGCCCTCTCCTCCCCGGGGTGCTGTCCCTAAATACAAAATCACAGTATGGGTGGAACGCCCCTTTGAGACGCCCACCACGTACACATTTCACGTGATCCCGCTTCTGGTTTTTCCATAGCTTCGTCTCTTCGCGTCGTCTGTTAAGTTGACCTTGCTTCTTAGGCGCCGTCTTCGTCATCGTGCTGGTAACCTCATGACATTCCAGTTGACACTTTCAGACCAAAGTCTATCACCTCAACAGAGCTCTATTCATTACAGTTGTGATTGTAACCTCTTTTGGTCCTGTGAACAGACACTTAGAAACAAGACTCCAAATTCCAAGCGTCCCTTATCTCACTAGGCCATAAAACTCCGTCCAGCATTGTCACTTTAAATTTAACAAGACCTTTGACTCTTGGCTCGCACGTACAGATCAAAGCTATCCCCCGATTCCTGCGAGCCCACTAAATTATATGCAGTAGACTACACTCTTGCGAACCCTTGGTCCGTTAGGTTAAAATCACATATGAACACACTACTCTAAAATTCCTACAAACTCTTCTACACGGTATAACTTTTAACACACATATATATAATCGAATTAGCAAATCATTGATTATAATCGAATCCGTGTTACATAAAACGCAATGTTATACTCTCGTTCCTACACAGTATTATATAGTCTGCACATTTCTTCAATTTACATTTCATCTTCTTTCTCCGTTTAATTATTGCATACGTACATTCTGTTCAGCACGTTCTACTGTTCGTAAGCATTTTCACACAATTCTATATTAGCCCATCCTATATACGGGCCTTTCTAATTCGAATGCATATTCTAGAGTAAATACAAATACATTTCCTTATTACTTATGTTACATCGGCTAACTTTACATTATAGGCTTGTAAATATGGTACGGACATATGTTTCATTCAAATTGCGCTCTCTCAGTTCCCCCCTTTGATGACCTCTAGGGGTCATCACTAATTTCAATTTGAATGTCACTTTACACAGAACTAGTTACAAGGCTCCCTCTTTTTATCGTTTCGAGAGCTCTCAAACTTTTATACTGTTGATCTCGTAAAGCAGCTAATCTCCTCTCTTGCTCTCTCATGGACCTTTGCAACCGGTTCGACCTATACCATTTGTACAGTCTCACTAAACCCCACAATACGATTATGCAAATCAATATTATTAAGACAGGTTTCAAGATGTACCAAACAACACTTTTACCAAGATTTGCAAACCAACCTCCAACTTTCCCCATTCCATGACCTACTTTTTCCCAAACATTTACTTTTGTTAAATCTTCGATTTCTTGATGTATCTCTGTAATGTTCTGTATAACCTTCTCAAGTGGTTTTGAATTGTCTGGAATATAAGTACAACATTCCTGGACCTTCAAAGCCTTGCAAACTCCGCCCTCTTTTGCTAGCAGAACATCTAAAGCAAGACGGTTCTGAAGAACCATTGCCCTAATCGACTGCATCTCTCCTTCTACTAGCATCAATGACCTTGCAGTACTAGCAGACAATCTATCCACAACTGTAGCTAGTCTCCTGATCTTAACATCATTAAGTATCAAACCTAAAAGAGGAAACATTGCTCCAAATATGTCTCCAACTACCTCAGCATCTCTTACTTCCCTTTTCGCTCTTGTCGAAGCCTTTCCTTCTATGATCTCTAAATCCTTTGCATGATATATTTTGGGGAAGACAATTGCCAAATAACATGAACCATACCAATTGTCAGGCAATTTCACATAGGCACTTCTTCCACATACAAAATATACATTAGGAATCGCTTGCATCCCTTTCATGAAATCTTTCGTATAGTACTCTAACCGAAAAGCATGTTCGCAATCAACTTCACCTACAAATACACTCTCATAATATGTCTTGCTTCGAGTTAAACATAACTTTCCTTTCTGCGTTCTATCCAAAGCTATTGGACCATTGCTACCCTTCCTTTTGTGCTCCTTTTCCTCTTCGGTCCAATCAGTTTTCCATTGTCCTGACATTTTTAGAATCTTCTGCCTCCTGTACCGGTCATCTACTTGTCCTATGAATTTTTTCTCGACCTCTGACACTTTGCAAGTCAGATTATTTCTACGTGCATATGAAGTATCTAATGTATCCCAAGGAAGAAAGAATTTTGCCAATCTATCTTCCTTTTTGTAATAGTCCCACTTATTCATTTGTTTATAATTCGGGACTTCAGGCAGTACCGAATCATAATTTGAAAAATAGTACTCAAACCCTTCTCTACCATAAAATATACCGAGCAATAAACTACATGTTATCCCATATGTCAGTGGGAGGTGATGATATCTGATGCCTTCATCTACGGAAGCCGGCAATTGCATGCAGACATAACAATCTTTGGCCTCCATGGCATCAATATATTCGTACAATAACTTGGCATATGCGTTTGATCTAAAATTTCCCTGCGACTCGTCTACGTGTAATCTACGAGCTTCATCTGCCAGTAACGCCTTTTCACGAATTACATTGCTCTCCTCCTTCTTCCCAACAAGAGCAGGTTTCAAAGTCGTTACAGGCTTTACATCTGTCGTCTCCTTTTCACTTGCATGTCCTACTATGTATGATATGGTAACTACTGTAATAATGAGAAAAATTACTACTGCTATTAGTGTACCTATTATGCATTTGGCCTTTCGGTTTGGGTTGCCATTCTCCATGTTATCAAACAACGTAACTCTTTCTTTTTCGAGGAAAAGTTTTCTTTTTCAGGTCTTTATTTGCTTTATTTGATTTCTCAGTCTGTGAAGCGCTCTTAACCAACAAAAGTCTCTTTTTCACAACAATGTCTTTTTATCTTCAGCAACAGACAACCCTAACCCTTCTCCGTCCTCTAAATGTAATCCCTAATTTTATTCTTCTTTCCACTCGGCGCTAGGTTATCTTCTTCTTTATAGATTAAACACAAAAGTCTTTATGCATCTACAATGATTCTCGTACCTGCAGCTCTAATGGCATATTCCAACAGTTCTAAACGAATAACTTTCTCTTCCTGTGCTGATATTGGATGACCCAAAGTTGGAAACTCTAATCGATTCAGCACCAGGTCTTTGATCCGACTTAGGTAAAGGGGAACGGGAAGTGTGAAGGTCAGTAACCCCTCAGTCTCGATTCCAGGCGTCAACATCCATATCTCCACCGTCACAATTGGATCGAGATTGGTCACCTGCACCTCTCTCACTCTCCCAGATCTCTGTCCCCAAGACATCTGCTAGATAAGTCCACTCAGGGGTGGCGTATCTTCTGCAAGGCACACGTACCCTTCTTGATCTTCTCGGACTCTCAGAGCCTGAGTCCGTAGCTTCTTCGTCTAGATCTGAATCTTCAGAGATCGGGACAAGGGTTCTCTCTGGATTTGCTCTCAAGGTTGACCTTCTCCTTCTTTCCGGCCAACTAGCTTCTCCATTCCTTGTCCTCCTGCTCCTTGTTCTTGGACTCGTTTCTTGACCACTTACAGCTTGTTCGGTGTCTGACTCGAACTCCCAGCTACTTTCATCTTCTGTGGCAACTTCGATCTCACTGGTGTCCTGACCGTCATCAGCCTGTTCCGACACAGGCTCAGCCTCTTCAATCACCTCTACAGCTTGACTTTCCCTCTCTGTGGCTTCTCCGCTTTCCGCTGGATTTTCATCCGAGAGAGGAGCTGTTTCTTCCAGAGGTGCTGGAACTCTTCGGGTGTGTGAGGCGTGTATCCAGTTGGGCAAGCCTCCACACTTTACTGCAGTGTTCGTAACTAGTATGACTTGGAATGGTCCACGCCAGCGCACATCTAGACAGTTCTTCCTGACATGCTTCTTCACCAAGACCCAGTCCCCCGGACACAGGTCATGGCACAGGTCTTGAGCTGATGGAACCTCTGCAGCCTGCACCTGGAGGGACACAGAATGAATGGCATCAGATAGTCCCTTGCAGTAGTCCAAGATCAAATCGTCTGTGATGTTCAACAATGCTGCAGTCGGAACCGATGGCAGTCTCATAGCTCTCCCCATTAGCACTTCGTGTGGAGAGAGACCTGTTCTTCTATCGGGTGTGCTACGTATGCTCATAAGGACCAATGGAAGTGCATCAGGCCAACTCAGGGATGTCGATGAACAAACTTTGGCAAGTCTGGATTTAATTGTGCTGTTGATTTGCTCTACAATCCCCGAGGCTTCTGGTCGATAACTACAGTGGAGCTTCTGGTCGATACTTAAGGCTGAACATAGCATCTTCACTATTTCGCTGTTGAAATGAGTTCCTCTGTCCGATTCCAAAGAGGCTGTCACCCCAAACCTCGGTATCAGTTCTCTAAGCAATAATTTTACTACTGTAAGTGTATCGCACCTACGTGTAGGGTAAGCCTCAACCCATCTGGAAAATATACAGACAATCACTAAGACGTATCTGAGTCGATTGCACTTGGGCATTTCAATAAAATCCAGCTGCATTCTATTGAAAGGCCCCCCAGACCTCCCTATGTGACTCAATGTGACTGCTGTTCTTTTCCCTACGTTTAGTTGCTGACAGATCGCACAACGCTGACATACTGCTTCTGCCGCTACTCTAAACTTCGGATTGTACCACGTTTGTCTGAATACTCTCACCATGGCATCTCTACCTATGTGTGCTGGTCCATGCAATCTCCTTGCCATTGGACTAACAAGTTCGTTTGGTAAAACTGCTCTCCCATCTGCAGAAATCCAAAAATCCATCTCACTCTTGGTACAACCAGCTGTTTCCCATGCCTTTTTCTCAAAATCTGGTGCATTCTCCTGGACACACTTCAGTTCATCCCACGTGTCCACAGTTTCTAACAACATAGTCAAATCAGTTCTTTCTTGTATTCCCCCCACTTCTACCTTGGTGTGAGAATACCCCTGTTCCGCACAGTAACGTGCGACCTCATCTGCGTACCGATTACCTTGCGACACAAAATCTGTATTTTTTGTGTGCGCGGCACATTTGACAACCGCTATAGCTGCTGGACCTTGTAATGCTTCTAACAATAATCTCACGAATTCTCCATTTCTAATAGGAGAACCCGAGGAAGTCATGTAACCTCTTTGAGACCACAACTGCCCATAGTCATGAACTACCCCGAAACCATACCGGCTATCGGTGTATATGGTGACTCGAATTTTGTTGCCTGCCAAACAGGCACGGGTCAAAGCAATGATTTCAGCTACCTGAGCGGAATGTCCTCCTTCCAGGCAGGCGGCTTCCACAACTCCGGTAATTGTACAAACTGCATATGCTGCTCTCAGCTGACCGATATCGTCTCTTACGCATGAACCATCAACAAAGAATATTTCATCGGGGTCAGTCAATGGCTCATCTACGATATCTGGTCTTGGTTTGGTGCATAGTTCAGTCACATCAAGGCAGTCATGATCTGTACAAATTTCATCATCAATATCATTTGGAAGTGGCATCAAGGTAGCAGGATTCAAGACAGAGCATCTTTTTAGGGTCACATTCTCAGCAGCCAATATGACTTGCTCATAGCGTGTGAGCCTGCTATTCGTCAGATGCTGAGTCTTGGTCCTAGTCATTAACAATTCCACAGAATGCGGTACGTACACCACTAACTGATGTCCCATAACCACATTTTCACACCTTTCAATGCTGACACCCGTTGCAGCAACGGATTTGAGACATCCGGGCAACGCTGCGGCTACTGGATCTAAGGTAGCCGAAAAGTATGCAACTGGTCTACGGGCATTTCCGTGTATCTGGGCCAAAACTGATAAAGCACAACCTTCCCTTTCACAGCAGTAAAGCAAGAATGGTTTTTCGTAATCAGGCATTCCCAAAGCCGGGGCACGACACAAGTCCTCCCTCAGCTGCAAAAACGCCATCAAACAATCCTTGTCCCATGGTACCGGATCACTCACCCCCTTGTGCGTCAGTTTTTGCAAAGGTTTTGCCTTCAGTGAAAAGTTGGCTATCCACTGCCGACAATAACCGACCATGCCTAAAAACATCCTGACTTCTCTTTGTGTTTTGGGCGCGTTCATTTTCATGATCGCCTCTATTCTGTCTGGAGACACCTTCCGTTTTCCCTTTTCAATCCTGTGGCCCAAGTATTGCACTTCGGTCAAACAATACTGCAATTTACTTGGAGACACCTTGTGTCCGTTCTCGGCCAAGTGATTTAGTAAGGTGATGGTGTCTACTTTGCAAGCTTCCTCAGTTTCTGACGCCACAAGTAGGTCGTCTATGTACTGGACCAGAACCGAGTTCATGGGCAGTACTAGACTTTCAAGATTTTTCTTCAGCAGCTGGTTAAAAATTGATGGGCTTTCTGTATACCCCTGGGGAATACGACACCATGTTAAAACGCGATTTTCCAGCTTAAAAGCGAACAGATACTGGCTTTCCTCATCTAAAGGGATTGAAAAGAAAGCCTGGCACAAGTCTATCACTGTGAACCATTCAGCTTGGGACGGTATCTGAAACAATATCACTGATGGATTCGGTACCACTGGACAACATGAAACAACGATATTATTAATCTTTCGAAGGTCCTGCACTATTCTGTATTTCCCACTAGGCTTCTGCAAACCCATAATCGGGGAGTTACATGGACTTCCCACGATCTCCTTCAGTATTCCCTGCTTAATCATGGATTCGATCACAGGCTTTATTCCTGCAATTGTCTCCGGTGTCAACTTATATTGTGGTGTTCTTGGATACTCGGCATTGGGTTTTACCATGATCTTTACCGGTTCTACCCCTTTGATCAGTCCTATTTCTTCTCCAGTAAAATCCCACACCTCAGCTGATACCGTCTCCTTCAAGTCCTGTGGAAGCTCCTCCACCGTTAAGGTAGGGTATAGTTCCACGCATCCCTGCGAGTTTACAACCTTAAAGTCGGCATCATCATCGTTAGTCTGCACTTCTACTCCTTCAGGTGTGCAATATATGGTGCAGTTTAGTTTACACAACAGATCTCTTCCCAGCAGACACACAGGGCTGGAATCACAAATCACAAACTGGTGTTCATCACTATATTTCCCTATCTTCACTGACACTGGTTCGGTCAGAGGATTCGTCATTCTCCTATTTGCGACTCCTACCACCTGGATCGTCTCTCCCGACATTGGCAGACCTGGGACTACCGCCGATCTCAAAGTGGATCGAGTGGCCCCCGTATCCACTAAAAAGGTCGTAGGACATCCAGCCACCTCAGCCTCTACGTATGGTCCTCTCTGGTCTACCTCCAGGGCTGCTCCTAGAGTACAGTCTTCTTCTCTATTCACTCGTTGTCCCGTAAGGGGATCAACATAGTAGCATTCTTCTCCTCCTACGAACAGTGGCAGTTGTCTATAGGTTTCCCTCCATTTGCAATCCGAGGCTGTTGAGGGAACTGAGCTCGAGGAGTCTGAGTCCCCCCTTTGACAAACTTTCCCTTCGGGACCGCTGTTCCCTTTACCAGGCTGTTCTGAACCTCATCCTCCTCCTGTTCTAATTCCCCCGTCTCAACATTATAGGGACACTCGCGTCTCCAATGTCCTACCTCGTTACACTGATGGCACCTCGTTGTCTTTTTCAGTGTCGCGATATCTACCCTAGGTCTCGGTTTTTCCTCCTCATCTCTGCTTTGATTATTCTGTTTCTTCCCTAGTGTTCCTGTTCCCTGTTGCCGCTGTCCACCCTTTCCAGCTGACTGCATCTGCACCAACATCAGCTTCTCCTTAAGTTTCTTTGCTTTCGAATCTATTTCATCGCTACAGTACCTCGCATACCTCAGGATCTCATCTAAAGGTTTGTTTTGCCAACAGATCAAATGCTGTTGAATCATTAAACTTATGTCGGATCTCAATCCCAGGACGAACTTCGACACAAACTGTCCTATGTCTTTAGGATCCATCACGTTCAATCCACTGTACTGTTTGAATGCTTTCAGCAATCTCTCATAATACTCGTGAACGGTCTCTTTAGGTTCCTGAGTGGTTTGATCTATTTTAACCCAGTCTATGTCTATGTCCTGCAACGGCACCTTCTCTTTCAACCATGCCATTACCCTCTCGTACTTTTCCATGACTCTCTCTGATGGTCCATTCGTCCGGGCATCCCTCTCGGGTTCACAAATGGGCCATTCGACACTAAGTTTGCATGCCGTCCACAAATCTCCGGGTACTACAATGTCAAACAGGGTGTTCAAGTCGACCCACAGCACCTTAGAGATCTTCACGAACCTCTCTACCTGTTTGTACCATTCGACGGGATTCTCCCTTAGCTTTGGGAAGGAATTGGTAAATGCCGCTAGATCCCCCCTACTCCAGGGCACATGCACGTAGTTTCCGTTCGCGATTTCTCGCAAAGGGAAAGCTTCCATTCGCATTAGCTCTCCCTCTGGGGACCTCACAAGTGTGCTCCTTCTGACGGATCCCCTCTTGGACCATCTTTCCTCCCATTTATCCAAATCCCTCCACAATCTGATACTCAGGATCAGTTCCTTTATGTGTATTTTCAGCCCAATCGTCCTACGCTCATCTAGATCCTGATCCGTGCAATTTAGCCTATGGTTACCCTGTAAAGCTTTAGTTCGTGATAGGTCTATCATATACCTGTTTGCCAACTCAGATAATTTTTCATGAACTGACCTCGCTTTCCGAGTAACATCCTTAGACATAAACAGTATTTCATCCTGTTCATACAGATCGATCCTTTCCATTGGCAATGTGCCGTCTATTATTTCATCCAAATCTGATTTCAAACTGGTTACATCGAGACGTTTTGCTTTTATCTCAGCTCTCAGTACCTCACTCCTAAGTGGTTCGTTTACATCCCTCTCACCCCCACTACGAGCCCTACATCTAGGCACAGGTGAGTTATGAGGAGTCCTTCTTGCTTCTCTTGTTCCCACCTCTCTAGGTCCCAAGCTTTCCCATCTTCCCTAGGGGTGTGGTGGAACAATGTTCTATTCCCCATCACTACATTCTGTCTTTTCGGCTCGGTCCCTTTAGATGCAAGATAGGATCCTCTGTTCTGTTCTAAATCACTGCAACTCCCTTGCTGTCTGGTGTCGCTCAATAAACGATAAGGTCCTTCACGGCCCTCCATGTTCCCGCGATCCCGTCCGTGATCACCGGATGCATGGCGAGACCCTTCGCGACTCCCTATACTCTCCAATGTCGCACATTTTCGCCCGGGGCATGGTGAGTGCACCTGTAACTATCTCGGTACTCTTGTGTCTTTCGTTCTCCCTCACTAAGGATGAGGCGAGGCACTCCCCCACATCCTGTACTCTTGTCTTCACACATTTGTCTATTGCCACTGATGGTATGGCAAGTATCTCCTTTGCTTCCTTGACTCCCTCCCTCCCACTCCGGACTGCTTTCGCCAGCTTCGCAGTGAGAGAGGATCCTGTTATCCTGATCTCTCCATTCTGCTTCTGTTTCTATTCTTTTATTCTGAGTCTCTACGGCAGCATCCCATTCTTTCAAGTACTCCCTTAACTCCTTAAAGGATTTCGGTTTCGGTCCCCTCAGATCCATCTGTGCTCTCTGACCCCCCTGTTCTATCCAGGGATCTGTTACTGGATCCAATGGGGTACTCCGACTCCTTGGTCCTAGCAACTGCCTTTGGGAATTGATCGTATTATTCCTACTTTCCATCTCTGCCCTTTCCCTGTCCCACCGTGCCTGTTCCTCCTGCTGGGCTCCCTCCGGGTTGTAGATTGACACTATAGGACCTATGGTAACAGGTATTTGTAGAGCATCCGGCAGTTGATACGACCTTGCACACTCCGTTTCTGGCACCTTCTGGACCACAAACCTTCCTACTACTCTCTGTACGGGACTAGATTGAGGTACTTCTTCACCTTTCTTGGGTTCCCACTCTGACATGGGGAGCGGTTTATATTCCCCCTGCCTAGCCCCGTCCCCCTGCTGTAGTTCGGGACTTTCGGCTTCTCTGTTGTACGGAGGTGGTCTGTCTAATAATAGCCTATCTATCAGATCCTCGTCCGGCTCGCTGTCCTCATCTTGTTCTAGAGGTTTCTTTTCTCCCGTAGCCTCTAGCATTGGGTACAGTTTGTCTGCTTCTATTTTTTGCACCCTCCACTTTTTAGCTTCATCGTCCCATTTAGCATCCTGCACTGCTCTTACCGATCGTCTCATTCTTTCTTGGCGTCTATTCAAGCTCCTGTCGTGTGCCGCCCTGAACCATGCATTGAGGGCTTCGAACTGTGTTGGCCTCGGTAGAGGTCTCGTTGCGAGCATTACCGCTTTCAGCTGATTCAATGCTTCTAACCTAAACGTCCCGTATCTCGGGAACGTCAGTTCCTCATTTCCTTCTGTTAGCTTACTCCACTCGGAGATCCATAGTATTGAGTGTAACCCTACATTCACAGCCATATAATAAGCTGGTGTGCCTTCTGGTGGGGCCTCTTCCCCTGCATACGAGTTTCCTCTATCTCTCTTAAAGATCGCCCTTAAACGCTTAAAACACTTCATTTTCAAGAATCTACGATTTTCCTTATTCTCTTCCTTATTTACTTCCCGATGACAAACCACCAATCCCTGCGCGGCTCTCGCTAACCAGCCTATCCCAGCGCGGTTCTCCACTGACCGGCCAATCCCAGCGCGGCTCTACGCTGACGTCACTCGTCCCCTCTGCAGCAGTTCCCCTCCTTTCTCAGCTCGTCTCGCGGTCTTGCATGCGTCTCATTCATACACCGAAAAATGACTACTTCCGACCAAGCGATCACTTTTCTTGACTGTACGTCCACAGTCTAACTGTAATTGTCACCTCAACTGACGAGACGTCTTTCCTCTCACGTCAGACGCTCGCCTTAACTGATAGGTTACTTACACACAGTAAACGTCCGACCAGCGTCCGTTACTCATACACTCACTCTGACGTTCCCCCTATCTTGGTCCTGCGGGTGATCAATGGTACCTCATGACCCCCTTTACAATGGTAGACAATTACTCTGGGTGTTCGATACACCCGAACCACTTAAGCCCTTCTCTGGACTTAAGATTTTATCCAGTTGCGCGCGCTCACAACCTTCCCACAATCACACTACAGGCATTCAACTCCGCTTGACATTACAACACAAGTACAACACAAAACACCGCAATCTGGCAACGCATGACCCTTATACTCACTCTCGACCGACTCTGCTGCTTTTCTCTCGCACCGTCAGCACCTTCTTCGGCAGGGATTCTTCTTCTGGTCGTCGATGACTAGGGACCTTGGGGTAATCTAGACCTAACCTAGGTTGCCTTCCTCAAGAAGCCAACCATCTTTCTCTGCTACCAACTGCGGGGAATGAGATTTTTATATCTTTTCTGATCACCTAGATACCTATCTCATTCATCCAATTTTGGATCGATTATTGACTGTCATTGAGTAAAAGGCAAACCCACATAAGTTAAATCAATCCCATAGACTGACGCAACTCTGAAGAACCACTTACGACTGGTAAAGTTTAAAAAGTTTAATATAAAATCAAAGTTAATTGCAAGTACAATCCTCTCAAGATAAGATTCAACAAGTATACAGGAACTAAAAGGAACATAAATTCCCTAAAGAATCTCAGTCTACAAAAGAACACGATCAAAACTAATTCCAAAATCAGCAAATTGAATAGCATAGACACAAAGTGGATCTGATGCGTCATTTACAGAAAACGAATAAACAAGTTAAAACTGTCCCTACTCTATACTAGATGACATCCCTACTAGCAAGTCCTTTTACCTAAAAAGGTGTCAGCGGTTTGACTTCCAAAGAAGTTCAAACTCTCTTAGTCTCTGATGGAAACCTATGTCGAGAAGCAGTACCCTTTCTGCCTACCCATCCGCTCTCTAAGGGTCCTCGGCCTACTGCTCTCTCGCTTGCTCTCAGGCCATCTGCTCTTGCTCTGCTCTGCTCTGCCCTCTCCTCCCCGGGGTGCTGTCCCTAAATACAAAATCACAGTATGGGTGGAACGCCCCTTTGAGACGCCCACCACGTACACATTTCACGTGATCCCGCTTCTGGTTTTTCCATAGCTTCGTCTCTTCGCGTCGTCTGTTAAGTTGACCTTGCTTCTTAGGCGCCGTCTTCGTCATCGTGCTGGTAACCTCATGACATTCCAGTTGACACTTTCAGACCAAAGTCTATCACCTCAACAGAGCTCTATTCATTACAGTTGTGATTGTAACCTCTTTTGGTCCTGTGAACAGACACTTAGAAACAAGACTCCAAATTCCAAGCGTCCCTTATCTCACTAGGCCATAAAACTCCGTCCAGCATTGTCACTTTAAATTTAACAAGACCTTTGACTCTTGGCTCGCACGTACAGATCAAAGCTATCCCCCGATTCCTGCGAGCCCACTAAATTATATGCAGTAGACTACACTCTTGCGAACCCTTGGTCCGTTAGGTTAAAATCACATATGAACACACTACTCTAAAATTCCTACAAACTCTTCTACACGGTATAACTTTTAACACACATATATATAATCGAATTAGCAAATCATTGATTATAATCGAATCCGTGTTACATAAAACGCAATGTTATACTCTCGTTCTTACACAGTATTATATAGTCTGCACATTTCTTCAATTTACATTTCATCTTCTTTCTCCGTTTAATTATTGCATACGTACATTCTGTTCAGCACGTTCTACTGTTCGTAAGCATTTTCACACAATTCTATATTAGCCCATCCTATATACGGGCCTTTCTAATTCTAATGCATATTCTAGAGTAAATACAAATACATTTCCTTATTACTTATGTTACATCGGCTAACTTTACATTATAGGCTTGTAAATATGGTACGGACATATGTTTCATTCAAATTGCGCTCTCTCATTAGTCAGTTATTTGGATTGAGAAGGATAGCGGAGATATAGAAGAGTGAACAAGGTGTGCATTTATATAGCGCTTGTTACCCCAGCTGGGGTGTTGAAGCACTTTTTTGGCGAGTAGCACTCTACGCCAGAACCCATTAAAGGATTAGTGGTGAATTAGTATAGTAAAATATGAAGGTAATTTGAGTGGTGGATAAGTTAGTCAGTTATTTGAATTGAGAAGGTTAGCGGAGGGATAGAAGCGGGTAAAAGGTTTGCATATATATATAGCGCTTGTTACCCCAGCTGGGGTGTTGAAGCACTTTTTTGGCGAGTAGCACTCTACGCCAGAACCCATTAAAGGATTAGTGGTGAATTAGTATAGTGAAATATGAAGGTAATTTGAGTGGTGGATAAGTTAGTCAGTTATTTGAATTGAGAAGGTTAGCGGAGGGATAGAAGCGGGTAAAAGGTTTGCATATATATAGCGCTTGTAACCCCTGATGGGGTGTTGAAACACTTTTTCGGTGAGGGTAAAAGGTTTGCATATATATAGCGCTTGTTACCCCCGCTGGGGTGTTGAAGCACTTTTTTGGCGAGTAGCACTCTACGCCAGAACCCATTAAAGGATTAGTGGTGAATTAGTATAGTGAAATATGAAAGTAATTTCAGTGGTGGATATGTTAGTCAGTTATTTGAATTGAGAAGGTTAGCGGAGGGATAGAAGCGTGTAAAAGGTTTGCATATATAAAGCGCTTGTAACCCCTGATGGGGTGTTAAATCACTTATCAGTGAGAGAGTTGCACACTACTCCGGAACCCATAAAAGATTAGTGCAATGCGAGTATGAGACAACAACTTTTCTACAGCGTTTATTGTCACAGATTTGCAGACCTTGTGGGCTAGTATAAGAGTGATAACATAGCTTCCCCCTCGAGTACATTGTAGCTTGCTTAGTTAATCACGTTGTGAATTTCATTTACTTCCCTAAACGGCTAAAGTTGATAGTGCATTGACAATGATTTATCACTTATTTTGCAAGTTATATGAATAAATCAACATTTATATTTTCAACGTGGAACCTCTGTAAGTAATCAGTGATGTTATTATCTCTAGTCCATGGCTATATAATCTGTGCCAAGATGGTTTAAAAAGTGATTCACCTTAATGGACTGAGGCCGTGACGGCAGGTGCTGCGCACCAACTAAACGCGTATTTCTTTTTTCTTTGACCTTAGTATAGCACATCAACACCTTGTCCCGAGTGGTTTAGCGTTTTACACAATACATTACAGTAACAATGAGCAAAACTGCACTCAATACAAGAATTATTGCCTTCGGAGAGAACATGTCACCTTTGTAATACATGTTCATGGAAGCATTGCCAATGCCAATAAGTCGGCCTTCCAGTGAATATTATACGGTAATGTGAAGCATTACAAGTAACTAGCATGAGAATGAAAATGTATTTGAGTTGAAACAAGTAACTGTATAATAAATGTGTAGGTTAAATGGTCAGGTGACAGTTGAAATGTCAAGCCAGACCTAAAAATCCATGCAAGTTAATGACTGCCCTACTTCCGCTTATGCTGCTACCAGAGATAAACAACATAAATTATAAAGACACTTTAATAGTACAACAATATCATTCATGAGCCCCAGAAACTTCAAGCTTAGGCCGCTGGGTAAATAAACAAAATGATCACAGCTGTGAGGAGGGCTAGCACTTTTTTTGTGGAAGCACCCAACTTCTGCCCAATCAAAACATGTACTCCTAATAATAATAATAATGATAATAATAATAATATGATTTGAAGAGCACATAGCTATTTCTTGCGAAGTGGCCCAGCGCTAGGATCCTGTTGTAATCTACTTGCTAATATAATGTGTCCTCCCCATCTTTGATCTCTGCCTTGCTGTTCAGCCAGTGGTGAGAGCATTAGAATGTCGAGAATGTTTGTGCTTGAAGAAGATTCAGTTGGAGTGTATGGGCTGAGCTGCAAGGAGGCTGCTCCTGGCAGGGCATTACATGGAACTTACCATCTTCATGAAGATACAATAAATATCTAACCTTTTTCTACATAACCTGTCTATGCCGCATAATTCATTTTAACAGATCCTTACTCCCAAAAAGAGATTACCCACCTTATTGAACCACCAGTTCTTAACCAAACCCAAAAAGGGATATTTTAAATGTTTTCCTGAAAAGAGTTTCAGATGGAGCCTGCCGGATAGCGAGGGTAAGAGAATTCCAGACTTTAGACGCAAGGCCGCCAAAGGAGCTGCCTTCAGTTCAGACTTTGAAAAATTTTGGGATGATGGCCAATTTCTCTTCAACAGAACTCAGGTTTCAGGATGACACATATAGTTTAACCATCATCTGGAGACTGCGTGGACCGAGGAAAGATAGAGCCATATAGCAATAGCATTGAAAGTGATTCTCTGCTTTACCGGAAGCCAGTGTATTTTCCTAAGTGTAGTTTCAAAAGAGGCACACTTTGGCAGGTTGAGCAATACCAGTGCTGCGGCATTTTGAACTAGTTGGAACCTACTCAGACGAGATTTGGATATGCCTATATTGAGAACATTGCAGTAGTCTAGCCTGGATATAACCAGTGCTTCAATTACAGTTTTTTGAGCAGAGTCTGATAGAAGATGGATCATTTTCTTCAGAGATCTAAGCATCCAGAAGCATTTCCTTGCTAATGCTGAGATCATGGCATCAAAAGAGATTTTATCTTTGAACCAGATGTATAGATTTGTGACCTTGGGCTGAGGAGAGAGTAGAGGAACGAGACTCTCGAGCCACCAGGCTTTGGACCAGATGTTGCGGTGCTTACCCAGAACCAGCAACTCAGTCTTCTTTGCATTGATTTAGGTAGTTTGAGGCCATCCTGGCAGGAACCTTCGACAAGCATAGACAAAGGGGAGAGGCCATTTGTTTGTTATTCTGAGACTTAGTGATGACAAGTTGCTTGTCATCCATGTTTGAGATGGTGGCACACCCATAGCTCTCAATTACTTCAGCCAGAGAGTGAATAAAGATATTAAATAAGGTTGAACTCAGTGACAAACCCTGGGACACTCCTTGCTGCAAGGGGCAATCTTTTGAGTGGAAAGGTATTTTGGAGACCTGAAATGACCAGCCCTGCAGAAACAAGGTAAGCCAGAGCAGCATTACACTACCCACCCTGCAGCTCCAGAGTCTTTAGATCAATATGTAATTTGATACAGTGTTAAAAGTGGCACTAAGTTGTAACATTAAGATTGCAGCAGTGTTGCCATCCGTCAGAATCTGGCAAACTGAGTCAGAGGTCAGTAGCAAGACGGAGTTAGTACTGGATGAAGGGCGAAAGCCCAATTGTGTCCTATGGAGAAGATGATTAGTATCCTCCAAGAAATTAGAGAACTGCCCATTCACATGCTTCTTTGCCGTCTCAGGGAAGAGCGGTAGGAGTGCTATGGGCCGATAGTTTTCCAGCTCTAAGAGATCGAGTGAAGTTTAAAAAAAAATGGAAACACCATAGCCTGTTTCCAATGATTGGGAACAAAGCCAGACAAATGTGAAAATATATATACACACATACATTATATATTAATTGAAAAGGTTTAAGGGCCACTATAGTTAAGTGGAAGTGTTAGTTAAATACATTTTTAAACACAAAAATGTTTTAAACTGTGTATGTGTATATATATATATATATATATATATATATATATATATATATATATATACATATATATATATATTCACTGAAAAAACTGAAAGTTTCACACATTTTATAGTTAGGAATTAGCATTTAAAAAGCCTTGCAAATTCATTGAAAAAAAACCATAAGTTTCACACATGTTATAGTTAGCTGGACATTTCACTCATAGAAAACCTTTGAAATTCCCCCGTTATAGTTAGTTCAGCTAACTATAACTAGCGCGCCCGCAATGCACTGCTGATGATGTCACATATTACATCACTCATGACATGGCCAGTGACATCACTCATGATATCACCGATGACATCTCAAATGACATCACTGATGACATCATCCTTGTGAAAGAGTGGCAGACCTTCTCTCACCCTAATATAACCTTTGATACACACATCCAAAAATAGAAACTACAATTTTCAAAACAATGGAGATACCAATACCAGTTACAACAACCTCTTCGGTAATTCCAAACTCATTCACCAACAGTTCTATATAGTCACTCATACATGTACTCACTCATCATATGTACTCAAACACCTATACATCCTGTTACACACCGATTCTCATCCATAGAGTTACTTACACACATACTCACATATGCAAATAAACTATCAAACATCCATTTACTTGCATATACAGCCATACACACCACTGCACTTACTTCTACAGAAACGTACACATACATACTCTCTTAAACAATCACTTATAGAAACACATACTTATTTATACAGGAACTCTTACAAGCTCTCACTCTCACTCTCACATATACTCACTTATATACATAAATACGCACATATACTAGTTTAAAACATATGTAGTTACTCATAAAGATACTATTGAGACAGTCATTCACTCACTAACACACCCATACACACACTCATCCACCCATACAGTGCTGCACACATGCTGTCTTGAAATCACATACAAACAGTGAGTCAGTCATTGATGCATCTGTGCGCTAAGTAATGCCCCTACCAAACCATACAGACACTCATACTGATACTCAAAAAAACAACTGATATCCCATATAGACACTCATGTAGCTACTCACCAACCAATGCAGCCACTTATACACAAAGCAAGACACTGATACAGATATTTACATATTTAAGCATTACTCGCTAATACATGTATTCACTAAGATACACTTAATAAGTCAGTTAAACAATCAATTTTACAAAAAAAACATCCATTTAGACACTTATTTACCCATTTATTCTTCCATCGACCTTTAGATATACATATATATAAAATATTTATTTTTCAGAAAGACACGCATTCGCTTGATGATGTCATCAGTGATGTCATGAGTGATGTCATTTGAGATGTAATCAGTGATGTCACTGACCATGTCATGAGTGATGTAATATGTAACATTATCAGAAGTGCATTGCGGGCGCGCGAGTTATAGTTAGCTGAACTAACTATAACGGGGAATTTCAAAGGTTTTGTATGAGTGAAATGTCCAGCTAACTATAACATGTGTGAAACCTATGGTTTTTTCAATGAATTTGCAAGGTTTTTTAAATGCTATTTCCTAACTATAACGTGTGTGAAACCTTTGTTTTTTTCAGTGAATTTGTAAGGTTTTTTAAGTGGCTGAAACGTATGGTTTTTTCAGTGAATTTCAAAGGTTTTGTAAATGATAATTTTTAAATGTATAAATTATTATATTTCTTTCTTTTTATACTATTTTCTTAAATTTGTATTATAAATATTTATATTTATTTTATTTTTTAAATTATATTTCATATTCTTAATGTAAAATAATAACAAATCTAAATCCCCTTTTTTTTAAATAAATTAATTTCCCCCCATATTTTTTACAATTAAATTTTGTATAATTCCTTTTTCATATTTTTTTGGGTAATCGCACCGTACGCGTATAGTTATCGCACCACACTTTGTACGGCAAATGGTCCTCTGCTTTTTAACCGTGCACTCATTACGGATACGCTTTGACCTTGCGCGTCACATCAACGCTTCTTTATGACGTCATGTACGGCACCCCGTAAACGTACGACGCGAAAGCTTCTAATTGATCAAAAACCTATATTTATGTATTTAATGTACATATTAAGGGAAGACAGTATCTAGGACAATCATGAAAATAGTTTTTTAAAACTTTTAATAAGCGATTATTACTTTTTAAAAGCAATTACGCAAATCGCAGAGGTACGTCGTACGTACTCACATCTTAAGAGCTCTGTAAGAGCACGGTAAGAGCACTGTCAGCATACGCAAAGTCATGTGACCATAAAAGGAGAGTTTTGATTGGTGCATAATACTTCCTATTTCAACTGTTGATTTTGATTATCATACTTGGAATTTCCAGGAGAAACATTTATTCTGTGGAGCTGTAGTCTTTCAGAACTCTGAAAAAGTGAAAAAAAGCTTTCATTTGGAATTTTTTTTCATATCCGGAGGGACAGAAAAAAGTTAATGCGCCGTAAGTAAGGTTCAAGATCTGTGAGGTTACATTTTCCAGGGGTGACCCCACTAAAAAGTACTCTTTCCGGACAGCCTCAATAGTTCACCATGTCGAAAATTTGCATCTAAATAATTATACAAGGATGGCAACACAAAGGTACCTGGAAAACCCTCAACTTGCAGTTCCTTCTACCTCAACTGCACCACCACCTCCTTCGAGCAGTCCCCATCCTATTATTGTGCCTCAGTTTGCAGATCTTACAATTCATTGTAAAGTTTGCAGAGAACTCCTTTGTTACTGTGAGCAGTCTATTCACCTCATTGTGAAGAGGAAAGAAGAGCACTGTTGCCCAAAACAATATTTTTTTTTTCTTTTTTGTTCCTGTTCCAGTTTTTTTGTTTCCATTTTCATTTTTTTGGTTTAAAAAAAAACTAAACGTGCTGAAAAAATACCAAAAAAAACAGAAAACTAAAAAGAAAAAAAACAGTTCTTCTCAGAACTACCTCCACTGACATAAGAAATAACTATATTTCTATATTAGTGTGTAAAAGTTTGTCAGAATGAATGTGTAGTGCATAAATAAATGAATTAATGAATTAGTAGTGTATGGTGAATGTGAAAGTGCAAAACTATAAGGGGGACCTACAGCATAAATGTATAAGGTGTTTATGTTTACCTATAGTATACTGTAGTATCTCCGAAGCACTTCAATGTAACATATCCATATAAATATGTTACAAGTCTGTGCTTCAATTTGCACTGCTAGTGAAACTGCCTGGGTGAATTTGTATGTGTTACGAGCGGATTTACAACCCCTATGTGCCTCTTTTGCACATCTTTTCCGTCACTTTGTGATGCAGCAGTGGTGCAAAAGATGTGCCATGGTGTCTGATATTTCCAATGTGATGCATATGGAAGGTGCATCACATTATAAAGCCCTGCGCCAGATAGAGGCTTTCCTGCGCAGAGAGTGGTGGGGGGGGGGAGAGGGAGTGGAGGTGTTCTGGAATAGGAACGCCTCCTAAAAGGGACTGAGTGAAATCTATAAGATTTCATTCAGTCACTTTTAGGCCTATGCTATGTCAAAACCCTGCACCTGCTTGAAACAGGTGTAAGGAATGACACAGCATTGTGAGCATAGAACCCCAAGAGCATTGCTGAAGCTGCGTTGCGCTTGAAATGCAAGTCCTGCAATGCACCACCTTCACAATACAAATACGTCACATATCTGTGCTGTTTGTGCTCTATAATACACCACATTGTAAATACGGTGCACCCATTGTGGTGATATCACAGTGCACAATAACTGGCTTATCTCTGAGGATGTACCACTTATTATACATCTGCTGATTACTGTTTGAATGTAGTGAATGGATTACTACATACTGATCAATGAGTCACTACAAAACTATAACAGTAATGACAGAGTGCTTGGTGGAAGTGTAAAGATAAAGACTGAGGAATTCAAAATATAAAAGGTAAATTTGGAGGTGCATAGAACAGTGCATGCATAGTAAATAGGAGTTTGAAGAAGTCCATATACTAAGGCCTACTTTGCTCCATAATTACGTTGGTACTGACTGCATGATTACAGTTCTGCAAAGAGAGTGCATGACTGAATTTAATAGAGCTTCAGTTTTACCTCAGTACATATATAAGGAAATACTTCTGAATAGCTCACTACAATATTGAAACAGCAATCACAAAGAGTTTGCTGGAAGTGTAGAACATAGACTGGATAATAAAAGCTATAAAAGACAAGTTTGCCCGTGCATAGAATAGTGCATGCATAGTGTATAGGACTTTGAAGCAGTCCATGCCCTAAGGCCCACTTTGCACCATGACTACTTGGGTACTGGCTGAATTATTACAATTCTACAAGGAGAATGTCTGGCAAAATGTACAGCAGCTTCACTTTTAGAACAGTGTATACATAAACACATACTGCTGAATGGCTCACTGCCAGGGCCGGACTGGGAACCAGAACCGGCCCTGGCAAAGTGCTCGGCCAGCCCCCCCCTCCACCTCCCCCCTCCAGGAGGAAGGGTGGGGGGGCGGTGTGTGATCGCGCTCTGTGCCAGGGCCGGTTTTCGGCCGTTTTTGTTACAGGGCCGTTTTTGCAGCATAGCTTCAAAAACGGCCCTGTAACATAAAACGGCCCCCAGGGGCCCAAAACCGGCCCCCAACCATGCGGCCCACCGGGGGATTGCCCGGTGCCCGCAACGGCCAGTCCGGGCCTGCTCACTGCAATTACTAAAATAGCAGTACCAAAATGTTTGGAGGAAGTGTAAATATACAGACTAGGCAATTGAAAGTTTAAAAGCCAAGTCTACAGGTGCATATAAAAGGGCATTTATTATTTAATAACCTTCCCAAAGCCCCAAGCGCCAGCACACCTTTCCGAGGTAGGATTACGATCTACAAATGCTAGCTTTTTTAAAATTAAGAACCATAAAAATAACAAATATTAAAACTTTTTTTTTCTTCTAATGATAACGATATTTTTTATACGTCTTCTTTTTAGATGCTGTTAATCATGAAAATGCAAAGAACACAGTTAACCTAGTAACACTTTTTAAACTCTCCAACGTATGTAGATAATAATGCCTTACATGCGTTACTATCAAAATCGAAACCTTTACAGCTTCACAGTCTGAAACTTTTCCGAACATGTGCAGACAAAAAACAGTTAAAACGTGAGCATGTGTAAACTGCAAAACGTGCCATCTACATAGGCGGAGCCACATCTTCCTTCCATAGACTACTAAACAACAAAAAACTATATAAACCACACCTACTGTGCGATTAGTTTTGTTTTCCCAAGTTATTTCTGAATCGCCAATATCTGTTGCAGGTTCCTTTGTCCAGCATCGGATTCTCTTTTTGCATCAACAAACATATTCCGGAGTTGTACGTTGTTTCAAGATGGCATAAGCATAGTACTTAGTTATAAATTGTGACTATTTGTCAATACTTAAACATTTATATGTAAAAAAAAATGTATTGCATGTTTTTCCCTTTTTCTCTGTAACGTCAGCAGCTTGTTCTTAGAAACAGATATAATATAACAAATATTGCTCCTTTTCTGGCTCCTTTTACCTTATATGTAGTGACTTTTTATATTATAATATTAATACTGTACTTCGCTCGAGAGGTGTTGCTAACCCGTCGACGCAAACCCTAAACATTTACAATCAACGTGACAATGATACACTTGTTATTATGTTTCCCCTAGAGATCACATACTGTTAATATGTACATTATAATTAGGGCTACCGGTTTTATGGTATTTATTTTATTGCCATTTCCGTCTGTATTTTATTAATCCATATTTATTTTTTGGGCATTTTTTCTGTATTTATCTACATTTATTTTTGCCACAAGCAAAAGACGACGCAACAGCTAGTATTTTTCCACATTTATTGAAATTGACAATTTTATTCGTTTTCTAGTACAATATAGGCTATATTGTACCAGAAAAACAAATAAAAAATTGGTTAAAAAAAGGGAAGGAAGTGTAGGGTGGAGAGAGGAGCGCGAGGTGGAAGCATAACTATAGAGCCTTTGGTGTTTGGTACCCCGGGGGCTTCTAACCACAAGCATTGGCATAGCCAATATGTCTCGCCTTTGAGACCTTTCAAGTGTTTGGCCGTGCAGCACATTATCCTGGGTTCTACAACGTCTGCAGTTAAGAGTTTGTTTTATTGTGTAGGAGGTGGCAGTGTATACCTCACACATTTCAGGGCACTCCCACTTCATGCTGGTCAATTTGCACAGGCTTGCCTGCTTACCGTGTGTAAGTGCACCTCTTACAGAGTTGTCTGTATTAAGCAAGCCTCAGGACTGAAAAACGGAGCAGGGCGAGCTTTAATGTCAATCTGCAAAATGCACGCGGCATTAGTTTAGCAGGTTCTGCGTTCCTTGTGGAGAACTATCTCCCCACCAACAAACACAAGGAAGTGTACAAAAGGAAAACTGTTTCGTACAGACACATCTGATAAAAACAATATATAAAATATAGTCTGAGGTCTTGGAAGCCATTGCATCTTTTGATAAAAGCTCCGCTGAAAAGACAAACCACTTTAAAAAGAAAATGACTAATTGGAGAGCGGGAATAAAACAGATTACAAAAGTGCCACAAAGAAAAACAAGAACACACTGGAAATAGTAATGAAATGTGCAGTTAATTATAAAGAAATGCACGTTCAAAAAGTGAAAACGTGTAGTCAAATACACAGTGGTCTCAAAGAATAAACCATGAGAAGACAAAAATACGGTTATGTCATAAGCTTGCAACTCACGACCGCAGAGCACAGACACTTTAAAGGAATTATAAAAATTGTGAAAAGGATATTATTTTGATCGCCGAATTCTTGAGGCTTGGAGGATGCAGCAATGCAGCAGCTGCCTTTAATTGAAATTATTTTACACAATGCTTACGGAGGTACCAAGGGGTCAAGCATAAACGGATTATGTTTCCAGCAAAATAATAAACAAAATATCAATGGGGATGATTGAATTTCTACCTCCTGGCTTCCCCACTCAACAACTGTGTGATCATACACAATTGCCTTAATCTCACTGCAACACAAATTCCTTACGCACTAAAACAGGAAGGTTAGAAATGGGCTACATTGTAAGCAACACTTAGCCACACTGTGACACTTCTAGAGGTGTACCTCTAGTCATCTCAAATAGAAGGCTACGTGACCACAGCAAGCAAGTAATTAAACACTTTGTGAATATACACAGAGGCCGGCCTGCACCAGAAACACTCGACTATCTCACCGCCCAGCGTGAATTAATTAACGAGCAGAAGAGCATTAAATGAGGCAAACCACGGCGGGAGCATACATTCCGAGTGGTATCCACGCTGCAGCAGTCAGGCGGGCAACTAGAGGCAAATTTCGGGGGGGGGGGGGGTGCTGAAAAATATTTCAGGGGGCTAATTCTTCGAACCATAGACAGAGTAACTGTGAAATGGAGTGAAAACACATCAAAAGCCTCATTTACAAGAAGATGGTCTTTTAAAGACCTGCTAAGTACTCGGGTGCGGCTGCAATTAGATTGTCACCAGCCCCCGAAGCTGTCCCTGCCCGGGCTGACTCACATGACGGGGGGGGGGGAGCGGCTGAAACCCCGTGAGCCCAATGGGTGTCACGAGTCTGGCAGCAGTCACTCAGAAATAATATCTAATGCCAACACCCCCTCTATCATCAACGTCCCCACCCAGACGACTATAAACATGGCAATGATCAATTGCAGATCACTACCCAAACACGCCCTTGAAATAAATATGCTTATTGAAGACCTTAGTCTTGATATAATGTTTCTTACAGAAACATGGCTGACACCCAACTCAGACGCCGACATAGTCCTAGCACTCCCCCCAGGATTCAGCATCCAACATCTTGACCGGCCCAAAGGTAGAGGTGGTGGCATTGCTGTCATCTCCAAGGACTCAATACCATGCCGTTTCCTTGATAGTCCTCTGGTAGACTGTGAAAACGTCCACTTCACCTTGCAGATCTCCCCTTGCTCCTCTCTTTCCGGACTCCTTATTTACCGTCCCCCCGGTTCTATGGGAAAATTCCTTAACTCCCTCCTAGAATGCTCCTTGGCCAGATCTAGCACTCGGACCAACTTCCTCATTCTAGGGGACTTTAATGTCCATTTTGAAGACAGCAAAGACAATACGGCCTCAGAACTGATCCAAGACTTGGCTACTCACCAATTGCACTTACAGAATTCCCTCCCTACTCATAATCGGGGGCATTTGCTCGACCCCATATTCTGTAATTTCCAGGACCTTGTGACCAGGCCCCCCACTCCCGTGCCATGGTCCGACCACCTTCTTATTCCCTTCAGTTGGCACACCTACCCCAAACCGCCGCAAACTCAAGCCCCCGGCAGACCATCCAGACCCTGGGCGAAATTAGACTTTGCTATATGGAAACAAGCCCTCGAGGATACAGTCCCCACCCTTAGCTCAACCATCGACCTCGCAGATAGGGAATTTTCATCCTGGATTACCAATTCTCTGGACCTAGCCCTCCCAAAAAAAACTCATCGTAAACCAAGGACAAAAGCTACCTCTCCATGGTTTACCCAAGAAATACGCCTTCTAAAGAAAACCTGCAAGAGAGCAGAAAGAGTCTGGAGAAAAGACTTCAATCCCATCAGCAAAAACAACTACAGACTGATGATTCTCAATTATAAAAAAGCTCTGAAAAACGCACAAATCTCCTTTTACAGCGAGAAAATCAGCAAAGCAGCAAACTCGTCGAGGGAGACGTTTCTCACTTTGAAAAAGCTTCTACAACCCCCCACTCCCCCAGCTGCGCGAGACCCTACAACCGAACACTGTAATGAGTTAGCCAACTTCTTTGACTCTAAAATTCAAACTATACTCAAACAACTTCCGCCTCTCTCCCCCTTAGACCCCTCCCCCCTTCCCATCTCCCAACATCAGAGCAAAGGCGTTGAGCTAAGCAAATTCCAACCCATCAACGCGGAAACTCTTGGTTCCATATTGCAAGCCCTCAAAAGCGGATCGCCCCATGACCCAGCCCCGATGAGACATCTTAAACAGGTGGCCCCGAGTATTCTACCTCTTATGACCAACTTACTAAATACCTCTTTCGAATCTGGAACAGTGCCCACAAGCTGGAAAAAAGCGGTGGTGAAGGCACTCTTAAAAAAACCTAACCTTGACCCAGACAACCTGGCCAACTTCAGACCTATATCTCTCCTCCCAGGTATCAGTAAACTGGCGGAAAAACACATAAACTCCCAGCTTTCACATTATCTGGAGTCCAATGAGCTGCTAAAAACCTCTCAAACGGGCTTCCGCCCGGGCCAAGGGACAGAAACAGCAATGGTGGCGGTAGTCGAAGAAACCAGGAAAGTCATCGATGCAGGAGGATCAGTGGCGGTGATCCTCCTGGACCTCAGCGCAGCATTCGACACCGTCAACCATAGCATCCTCGCCCAACGCCTAGAAAACCTCGCCATCTCCGGGACGGCCCTCAAATGGCTAAAATCCTTCCTCCACAACCGTTCCTTTCAGGTGGCAGATGGAGACTGCATCTCTAAGGAAACCTCGATACGTTGCGGAGTGCCTCAGGGCTCCTCTTTGAGCCCGACACTCTTCAACGTATATATGGCACCTCTGGAACAAATCGTCGTCCCCTATGGCATTAAACTCCTGACCTACGCGGACGACACACAGCTGGTCGTTTCCCTGAGCCAGTCAGAACCCCCCTCCATCGATCTGTATTCCTGCCTGGAGAATATAGTCAGCTGGATGAGCGACTCCCATTTAAAGCTCAATGGGGAAAAAACCGAGCTAATGGTACTAGGTAACCAGTCCCTTTTCCGCCCGGAGTCTCTATGGCCTCCCAGTATGGGCCCACCACCAATCCCCAAAACTGATATCAAAAGCCTAGGGATTTGGCTCGATTACAAACTTACTCTCAACACCCAGGCCAAAAAAACTGCAGGAACTTGCTTTGGCTTGCTCCGCTCCATCCGCAAAATTCTCCCACTCTTACCATTCCAGTCAAGAAAATTGGTCATCCAGGGACTCATACTGTCCAGACTGGACTACGGCAATGCTTTATATCTTGGATCCCCAAAGAAAGTCATCTCTAGGCTTCAGGTGGTGCAAAATGCGGCCGCCAGAATTTTCACTGGCACCAAAAAACGCTCCTCTGCCAAACCTACACTCAAAGAACTTCATTGGCTCCCGGTGGAACAAAGGGTGCATTTCAAGGCCATGTGCCTAACCCACAAAATCCTGCACGGAAAAGCCCCCCCGGTTCTGAAAAATCTCGTGACACCCCACACGACAACCAGAACCCTACGTTCTACCAATGCCCACCTGACCAAAATACCCAAGATCAAAAAATCACGTTTTGGAGGTCGACAATTCTCATTTCAGGCGTCCAAGATGTGGAATACTCTTCCACCGGACCTCCGGGCCCAACCTAATCTCCTAGCATTCCGCAAATCCCTGAAGACATGGCTGTTCCCTTAATCCCTTGCTTTCCCTCCGGCCCCTCCTTTGGAGATCTTAGTGGATTCTGTCAGCGCTGGGACGCTCTCGGGCAGCCATGCGCTCTATAAATCTCCAAAATAAAATAAATAAAAAATAAACTGTCTAATGAGTTGAAATAGCCACGCACTTTCTTTCCTTGTTGAGCCAAAAGTGCATCACTTCAGAGTCAATGGAAACTGAATTATTTTGACTAAATGCAGTCAGTGTGTGTGCACGGACTGACATGGCACCTATTAAGTCACGTTAGAGTGCTCAGTGCTGTGTATGCATATGGTACTTTAACCTGCTACCACCACCCAGGAGTTTATATGGTTAAAGTGCAAGATGGCGGAAGGCTCAGAGTGCATAGATGTAACTTTAAATCTAATATTTGCAAAGCCCGACAGGCGCAAAATTGGTCCGTGAAATAAAGGAAGTCAAAACGTAGGGGCAAATGTGAATGCAAAATTGCATCAATGCAACCTTTGTCGAATTTGAACAGCATCTGTAATAATGAGCTGACGAGCAAAAAAAAAAAGTACCCCTCTCAGTAAAGTTTAAACTTATGAGGGTGCTTGTTAATAATTCATGGAGGAGGGAACGTAGACTGACTACCTCACAGCTTCAAGTCAGATGGAGTTTCCTGCTGCGCGAGGTAAAGCTGACAAGTCGCACCCGAGTACTTCAGAGGTCTTTAAAAAGACCATTCACTTGTTAACGAGGCTTTGTTATTTTTCTCACCCCTTCTCCAGACTGTGGTCAGTGTTACAGGACCTCCTGGTGAGAGCTGCCTTTTGTACACGGGACAGTAGAATTGTTTCTTTGTAATGTCGGTATCAAAATACCCGACGGCAGCATTGCAAAACTTGCTAGTATTTTGCAGTTTCTACATATAAATACAGACAAAGGAAATATAGATTTCCGTCTGTATTTATATGTAAAAATCCGTAAAGACGAAAAACCGGGAGCCCTAATTATAATATTAACAGTCTTAGTGATCCTAGCGGAATTCACAATCCGTTGTCACAAACAGTAACGATAAGTAAGCAACGTTACCGGTTTGCGGCTTTCAGGTTATTTTCCCCTTGTGATCATATGCTGTGAGAATATATACATATTATTATTCTCAATGTCATGATCTCAGAGGAGTTTATGAACCGTCGCCACGAAGATCTAATTTTTTCACCTCCCGGAGAAAAGAAGTTCAGTAAATAATTACCGCTCGAAACTATTTCATTATGGATGTTCTGTTAAATACATAACTTTATTTTCCTTTTCTTTTTACTGTAACAATGCTATCAATCGTTATATTATAATAGATTGTCCTATTGCTACAGAACAGGAATGGGAGATTTTTCAGCGCCTTCTGTAATATAATTATCAAATATTTTTAAAAACTTGATCAGATATTTTTATATATCCTAAAATATAGCTATCATGCATACTTTGTTACTTTAAATATTTAATAAACCTTACATTTCTGAATGTTATTTTCTAATTTCTATTCTTATTTGCGATACCTTATCACCTTCTCTCTAAAGAATATATAGGACCTGTACTACATATTATAAGAGTAACATTCTGTATATTCTTTGGTGAGTATGTGATTTATTAGCGGAACAGTCTGCAACTTGTAAATACTATGACAGCATGTTTCTGAATTGTACAGAATACAAAATTTCAAAATAATAATGCATGCATTTCTATGTAATATGAAAGAATTTAGATTTTAATGAATTACTTGTTCTCTTAATCTGAGATAATGTAGTGCGGGAGTGTTTGTTGTAGCACTTCTATTCTACTTTATCTAAAAGTAACTGATGCCCTCTTACATCAACAAGAATGTGGGGCAACACTTTTACAAAGTAGCACAAAAATGAACTATGTAGCCACACTTAACAGATATTTTATGAAATTCGATTTTTAATTGTCACCCCTTTCATATATACTGCGGCAGTTTCTGAAGAAAGTTTATTTGTATTTGCTTAATAAAAACTGTTTCAAACCTAGACTGAATTTTCTGCTATGCAACCACACCTCCCCATCATGAAAGTAAACACCACATTATAAGTAAATAGTAGTACTAAGAAGTATATCACCTACAAACTTGATAAAAGAAAACAGCGCAAAACACTGTCATTTTTCCGCCGTGATTTATACACCACAGGGCAATTATATAAATGTCCCTTAAAACATATATAAAAAATTGTTTCCCTCATAATTTCTGTCTACCACCTTATGGGCACTGTACAGTTAATAGTGTTCCTAACCTGCCCTCTACTACTTTCTTTCCCCATACTCCTTTGGAAAATGCATCACAATATCACTGACAACAGTGAACCGTTCCCACCCAATAAGGAGCAAACTTGTTTTCTGAACACTTTAGCCAATAAAATGTCCATGTTCTCCAAAGACGAGCAAAGAATGACTGCTAAGCCTTCTACTTTTAATACTTTACAGCCAATTAACATTAAACTTCGTAAAGTCCCGCTTGGAGCACGTTACCCTAATACTCCCCGAACAGGAAGGAAACCTTAACAAAACTTTTCCACAAACTTCTTCTGCGACTACCGTTTCCTATGAAAAAAAATATATAAATCTCCAGCACAGTAAGTATTTTAATTACCAACATATTGTGGTGAACTTCTAACCTCTGTACTCACACAACTGATCCATGAACTGTTACTATAGTAACAGGCAGAAAAGTAGTGGCTTTACAAAAAAAGGTTATATTTCCCTTGGATCCTTTACAAGACAGAAACGAAACCAAAATACCACATTTGCAACACCTTTGCACAGTTTTTTTAAAATAAAAAGAGGCCCCGGAGGTGGGGGAGGGGGAAGGATTCGAGTGGAGGAGAAAGCGGTCCCCGGTACTCCGCGGGGCCGTGGGTACCACCAGTATACATATAGTTAAACATCCAGCGGGTAGCGATCCCCGCACAGGGGAGACCCTCTAGGCCCCCCGGAGGCTGATTAACAATAAAGTAGACTTCACGTTTTTTTCACCCAAAACGCGTACCCCACGTTTTTTTAATTTAAAAAAAACCCCTGCGTGACGTCATATACGGCGCCCCGTACACGTACTCCATGTAAGATTTTAATTATTCAAAAACATATATTTATGTATTTAATGTACATATTAAGAGAAGACATTATCTGGGATAATCATGAAAATTGTTTTTTAAAACTGTAAAAAAGCGTATATTACTTTTAAAATCAATTACGGAAAAATCGCACGTACATCGTAAGCGTAAAGATAGTTTGAAGACATACATTTTATAAAACAATATAGCACTGCACACTAAAGAAGAAAAGTCAACACAATTATTTACCCCTCTCCCAACATTTAAAACCCCCTACGGGGAGGTGATAAATTAATCGAGACTAAATACTTTAGTACAGGCCACTCTTACGCTACCAGAAAAACACAACAACAGTATAAAGCCCAGATTTCCATTGCAGTGATATCTTAGTTGCAGGTCTAGATGTCAGATCGACACACACTCTCTCATGGCTGGTATACACCCACACCACACCTATCCAGCACATCCGTCACTACACACGTGACCCTATGTATAAAAAAGACACGTGTTCTACGCCATTTTAGAGTTGTTCCGAAAGCACCGAACAAGGGGCCCACTACCACATGTGTGGCCTCTTTGGTCACTGAGTTAGTGGTGCCCGAAGCATTGAGCGGGTGAAGAACCTGCGATGATGATGATGGGAGCATGAATATGTCGTTAGCCATAGAGATATCAAGACTCTGCACCATATATGAGACTTCTTTGTTGGAGATCGAAACTACCTCATGAAGAAGGTGTCTTTTCCACGAAAAGGTGAGCAGTGAGGCTTGAGTATGCATCGCAAGGAGTCAAAGGGTTGTAGATGACTACATACAAAAATGCGACTTAGTATTTTAGACGAACACACTCCTACATAATGTATTAATTTACATGTTTAATTTTTTTCCCCAATAGCAGTAACATTTTTATAATGAAATGTCCAGAATATATTCACAATACAAACAGTTCGTAGAAATCAAACAATCAAACGTCTATAAAAGTGCAATATTATCGAACTCCAAATTAATATAGCAAGAATTACCAATCATAACATCTTTCTTTTAATATCTTTTAGATGTACAGCTTCAGGATGGATTATATAACACGGACAACGCAATAGCACAAGGTGAGCAAACAAGCTTGTTTCTGAAACAACAACAAGTTATCTGTCAAAGGAGAAAATAAGTAGTATGCAACAGGTGCAAAAAAAACATTGGGCTAACGGGGCTTCAGTAAGGATGAGATAGCTTTCTAGGTCCACACACACTCGCACCCGAGTATGTGACAGGTCTTTTAAAAACATTTTGCTTGGTAATGAGGCTTTGATAATCCCCCCAATCCCCTTGCTTACAGCCTCTGCACCTCCACTCTTCTTTTTGCTTGAACTAAAGCCCCCACCCCAAATTTTTTTTAGCCCACCCACCCCCATTATTTTTGACTGGTTGCGCCTCTGGCTTCACGTACCTTTCCCCTGTCGTGTGTGTCTCTCCCACGTTTTAATATCCTTTTTTCCTTTCTCTTTCTTACTCTCTCACATAATTTCTCTTTCTTTTTTAAAGATTTGGATGCTGCTATCTCCACTCTGCTGTATACAACCGTATCTGAGTTGAAATGATTAACTCTCTTGATTACAGTGAAGGCTTCTTCCATACGTAGAGCACCATGTTTCAATCACACCAATGCCACTAGGTGACAAACAATTTTGTTTCCGAAACAACAACAAATTATCTGTGAAAGGAGTGAGTGGGTAGTGTTCACCAGCTTTATGTCTGAAAGGTTAAATTAGCTCCAAGCAGTGACAACACATAGGTTACAACAGTCTGACAAACAGATCTAGAAGCTTATTACGCCACTGTTGTTTTACTTTTAACATGGGAAAAGTGACGCAAGCAGCTTGTAAATCTACGTCTGACTTTTCAAGAAAAAATCTCAACTCCACACTCTGTGAGGCAGTTTTAATGTTGTTTTCTCTTGCTCTCACTCTGTGACATCGTTTCTCTTTCTCTTTTAAACTTATAGACACTGCTGTCTGCTTTGACCTGTAGAAGAACAGTTGAAGTGAAGTTGTGCACTCCGGTGGCTGCAGTGTTTATACAACAGTAAGCACAGAGGCCTAGATATACAATGCCTTCATTACAATGCATTAGAAATAAGTCGGCATATTTACAATCCCGTTCTGCCACTTTTGTGTCAGTAACTCAGTAGGCACTTCCATATAGACACCACTTGATCGCAGCACTATAACAGAACTGAAATGTAATAGGCACACTGCACACGTAAAACTGTAGTGTTACCTTCATTTATGAAAGGAGACAGTGGGTAGTGTGCACCAACTTCACTGTGTTGAAATGTATAATTACCTCCGAGCAGTGACAACAGATAGGTTACAACAGTCTGACAAACAGATCTACACGCTTATTACACCACTTTTGTGTCACTTTTAACATGGGAAAAGTGACGCAAGCAGCTTGTAAATCTGGGTCTATCTTTTCAAGAAAAAATCTCAACTCCAGACTCTGCGGGACAGTTTTAATGTTGTTTTCTCTCTCTTTCTATCTCTCTCTCATTCTCTGTGACATCATTTCTCTTTCTCTTTTTAAACTAATAGACACTGCTGCCTGCTTTCACCTGTAGAAGAACAGTTCAAGTCAAGTTGTGAACTCCGGTGGCCACAGTGTTTATACAACGGTAAGCACAGAGGCCTAGATATACAATGCCTTCATTAGAATGCATTAGAAATAAGTCGCCATATTTACAATCCCGTTCTGCCACTTTTGTGTCAGTAACGCAGTAGGCACTTCCATATAGACACCACTTGATCGCGGCACTAACTATAACAGAACTGATATGTACTAGGCACACTGCACATGTAAAACTGTAGTGTTACCTTCATTTGTGAAAGGAGACAGTGGGTAGTATGCACCAGCTTCACTGTGTTGAAATGTATAATTACCTCTGAGCAGTGACAACAGATAGGTTACAACAGTCTGACAAACAGATCTACAAGCTTAGTACACAATTTTAAACATGGAAAAGTGACGCAAGCAGCTGGTAAATCTACGTCTAACTTTTCAAGAAAAAATCTCAACTCCAGAGTCTGCGAGACAGTTTAATGTTATTTTCTCTCTCTTTCTTTCTCTCTCTCACTCTCTGTGACATCATTTCTATTTTAAAGTTATAGAAAATGCTGTCTGCTTTCACATGTAAAAGTAAAGAAGTCTTCAAATTTTGTATTCCACTGGCCGCAGTGTTTATACAACGGTAAGCACAGAGGCCTAGATGTACAATGCCTTTATTACAATGCATTAGAATTACAATGCATTAGAAATAAGAAATTTGAAATAAGTCACCATATTTACAATCCCGTTGTGCCACTTTTGTGTCAGTGACGCAGTAGGCACTTCCATATAGACACCACTTGAACGCGACACTATAACAGAAGTAAAATGTACCAGGCACACTGCACACGTAAAATCGTACTGTCTGTTACCTTGTAACGCTTCATCTCATTTACTCACATCTACATAATTCTAAACTCTAATTTTCTTTTTTATTTTGCAGATTACCAATCCAAAGTCCTTTGGAGTCCACTTCACAATTTGTTTATAATATTGTTTTTTTAAAGTTATTTTTCTAGTTGTTTATAATATAGTTATCATTAAGTTTCGTTCACAGTTATTCTTTTAATAAAAGGTAATAAAAAAAAATAACATACTTCTTTTTTTTGTGGGGGGGTTGACGGTCCACAATAAAAATAATATTTATAATGTTGAAGTACTATAGTAAGATGTTCAAGAGTAAGATTGAAAACTACTGACTTATATTTTGTCTGGGTACACTACAACATGGTAAAGAAATCAAACTAATACGAAGCAATGTGTACCACATTTACAAACTTCTTGCGACATTTTCCCATGCAAACCTACCACTCTACAAAATTAAGTGTGGGCCTCGATGACGCCCCTAAAACCACGGAAACAATCACCCCACAAAAATTTCTATATTGTATGAGAGGGACTTCGTGCCCTCCGCCTGGTGCTCTGGAGTCCACCACGCCCAGACCCAGTTCCTATAGTGTCCTGGGGGCAAACAGCCATTACAACGCGGTCATAATCATGCGTGATCGTCACAACGAAGCCATTAGCACGCATATGGCTTTACCACACATGCTTTTACAACTAGTATGCATTTACCACGCATGATAAACGCATAATCTTAATAATATCTTTGTGTTGACGAA
Source organism: Lissotriton vulgaris (assembly GCF_964263255.1). Taxonomy (NCBI): domain Eukaryota; kingdom Metazoa; phylum Chordata; class Amphibia; order Caudata; family Salamandridae; genus Lissotriton; species Lissotriton vulgaris. The sequence goes on along the minus strand of NC_141695.1, from coordinate 540,867,671 downwards.
CACGCGTTGTAATTGCTCTGGCTTACGTCCTTCAAATCAGTTTTTAGGTATACGAGTGACCAACTCATAAGATCGGAGACCAAGGACAAACACCGTGGTGTCTGTGCCAGGAAATCTCATGGATCTTAGAGAAGATAAGCGGAGAATAAAGTGAAAGTAACAGGTATAATAAAAATAACAGAGAAAACTACTAAAATGGCGAAGGACGGAGTATGTAATCAACGTTTGGCGCCTCGACACTACATTTCAAATAAACATAGATACAATATGTTTATTAATATATTACAAAAGTATAGCAGCGGATGACACACACGGCCCAGGAAAAGAAAGCAGCAAATATAATACCTGAAATGAGGAGAGGTTTGCTTGGCGAACTTGAAGAAAGAGAAAAAAACGTGGGCTTGGAAACGAGGCTGCGCATGCGTAGAGAGTACAACTGGTGCACAAAAAAACTGAAAGTTTTACATACTATCATTGAAATATAGCTCTTTTTTTGACCAGTAAAGTTAGTTCTTAAAAATAACTTTTTTTTTTTTTAGCCCCAATGCCCCCACGATTGCAGACGGCCCCCCGCGTACTTCGTGAGCCCGCATTGCTTTATCAGAGACATCACCTTATATGCTGCTCTGTCTTTCGAAAAACAATCTGCTTTCTTGAAAGAGATAACAAATTAACTTGCTCTCTTTTTTAAATAGGAAAGCGGGTAAAGTAAAAGCGGCGACAATACCGCCATACCATACCAAACCGCAGTGTCCCGGAAGTACGCACCCCGAGACACTGTAAGAACGGACCCTGGGAGATGGTGGACCCCAGGGCCACCAAGGGTTCCAGTAGGGGGGCAGCGCAACCCCCTCACAATATTAAAAAACCCCAGGGAGTGCAGTTACCTGGGGCGGGAAAGTCATTTTACATCTTACTACTCCAGGAAGGTGGCGGTCCCCGCAACGTGTACGGGGAGAGAGAGAAGGAGAGCTAAAAACACACTTTAAAATTTATTTTTTATTTTTAAAAAAGCCTCGTCGGGGTGACGGTCCCTGAGACTGACGGGAAGAGGATCCCGCCCGCATACTTCAAAATAAAACCACAGAGGGGTGGCGTTCCCCAGTGCTCGGGGCACCTTACAAGCACCTCACTATGAAAATAATTGCCCCTGAAATTTGCCCCCCCGGGACCTAATGAATAAAACGACTTCTATTGTTTATTTCCCTTTTCCACCACGTACGTATACCATACGCGTACCCCCCTGATTTTTTATTTTTTTTAAAACAAAAATTGAGCCTAAAGATCCATTTACGACCCCCTGAGCAAGCCTAGAGGGTCAGGATATTTCTACCCTGCCCCTTTTCCTTATTTCTCAACTTTGTTTTACTGTTTTCTTGTGAGTCGCTTCTACCGACGAACAAGATGGCTGCCAACACTTCCTCGTTTGTAGTGTTCACGCACAGTTGACAGCCAATCAGCATGCAGCTCGTGCTCGTAATTGTACGGATTTCCGTAAGCGTGCTGTACTCCGTCTCTAGATATTGCTATGATTTTCTTGTAATTTTTTAAGGAACTACTGAGCGGATTTACACCATTTAACAAAAAGCACAATCTGCGAACCGAACTCTAGCTCTCTTCTAAATTTGGATTAATTCCGTTCAGCAGTTCGGGCTATAGCCCTGGCTAAAGGTCCCTATCGAAAATTGCATGGGGAAAACATGTTTTGGGACCCCCCTTTTTTCTCGGCCCCCACTTGACGAATCACCCCCAAACCTTCAAGGAAGGAGCGGAACCGAGCAGGCCATTTTCTTGGAAAAATTCGCGAAGATTCATCCAACGCCAAAGTTATTCCAAATAGAATGTTGTGGATTTCCTATGGAAAGTAGGTCCTAACTACAACTACCTACTGGCGACCTCCAGTAGGTAATATACATACATACATAAATACAAATATATTTACTCGAAAAAAAGAAAAATTAAAGCATACATGCCAATAGACCTAAATAAAGCGGTATACTGTTGAATTTTCAAGCGGAAAATTGCTTTATTTTAGCTGTTTCCCACCTGAAATTGCCTTGACTTCAATAGAAGTCAATGGGATAAAAAATTGCCTGATTTTTCTTTTTTTAGAACCATCCCACTGACCTGATTCAAAATGTTGTCATGTATGTTAAAGGGACGTTATAGTTAGGTGAAAATGTGAGTCACATTTTAGACTAACAAAACCTCTAAAATTCACCAGTTGTAGTTATCCCAAGTAGGTATTACTCATGCCCTAAAGTAACTCTAACTCACACCCCTACCTTGGACAGTGTTGGCACCAATGATGTGATTTCAGATGTTGCAGTGATGTCCTCAATGATGTCATAGAACATGTTATCACTGATGTAATATATGAGGTAATTAGCAGTGCATGACGAGGACTCTAGCTATAGTTAGTTTAGGGCACAGGTTATATTTACTATAACTGATGAATTGTAGTGGTTTTGTAGTTTAAAATGTTATGTTTTAACTGCCATTCTCACCTAACTATAACGTCCCTTAAATCTTCGTTTTTTTAGCGATTTTCCAAATTTTATAACATTTAAGGGAAGATATTGTTGCAATGCCTAACTATAACACCATATTAAGCTTTGTTTTTTTTATGTAAAGTTAGATGCCAATCTGTAGTAGTCCACAGAAGAGGCCAAGAGACATGTAAGTGTCAAATTCAGCTTTAATACATTAGCTCCAACAAATGAACACTTCTTCTCCCAGCTCTCTCTACTCCTTCTCCAGTTTGAATCCCAAGAATCCAACCCATTCCACATACTTCTAGAAGCCTGATCCCAGAATCTTCTAATGCCTTGCAGACACTAGACCATAACACTATCTCGTTTCTTTTAAAAACATACAAGAATTAACAGAAGATAATAACAAGGTTAGGAGGACATAAAATAACACACTTTCTTCCCCATGCACGTACATAAACGACTATACTGGAAACCTATGCTTACTCAACTAATTTACCAAAACATATTAATCTATATTTTTAGTTCAAATGAATGACCGATAACACAGCAGGGTTACATCACAAGGTCATCAATATCTAACAATGCTATTACATGAAGGGCTATAACACCAGATTATTGAACTCTAGGAGGGCGCCTTCGAAGGTGATTATTAGTATGTAAAGACATAAGGTTGTCAATTATGGCAGACCTTCCTTCCTTCCTTCACCTTTGTGACTTTGCTATTTTCTTTATCTTTCCTTTCCATCACCCTCTCTTGTACTATGACCACTCTGTTTATATTCCACCACTAACCCCCTTCAGCATGTACAGCATTCCCATACACCTTTTTAATACATACTGGAACACCAAATTTCACATACCCTGGTTTCATGACACGAATAACATCACAAACTCTTACCTCACATTCTTTAACAGACTTTTTTTTGGTCCAAATATGCCTTCACCTTCTCTTGTCACACATCCACATACCCACGGGCAATGTTCTGCAAATACTCCAAAGACTTCTCTGTCTTAACCCACAAGAACATCCACGCAGGTGCCAGTTTCACAGCTAGTCTATACCCATGCAACAACTCAAACGGTAAAACCTTGGTAGCTGAATGCGGCTTGGTGCAGTAGAACCATAGCATGGACCGCACAGCATCCATCATTGCACCAATTGGCTACAGACCACTGTATACATTCTGCCTGCACTCAATTCATACGCTCAACTTTACCATTTGTTTGGTGCTGATATTGAGGACTCTTCAAGTGTTTCACGTCCACTGTGCTCAGAAAATCTTCAACCACAGATATAACAAATTGGACACCATTGTCAAGAAATCACGATTTCTGGACTAACTTCTCTGGTGAAAATCTCCTTAAAGAAACTAACTGTCTTATTTGAATTGGGTTCAGAGACGAACACTGCTTCAGGCCATTTACTATGATAGCCCATCATGACCAAAGCATACCAAAACTGTGAAGGCAGATATTAAAAAGGACTTACCAAATGTATTCCCACATTTGCCTTTGCTCTATCAGGCCATTGAATAGGATGTAAAGGAGGAGTAGCAGCTTTTACACCTTTTTCACAACTGTCACATATGACACACTCTTGAATTATTTTATCTACCTCTCTCTCAATAGCTTGCCACCAGAACATTACCCTCAGTCTTCCTTTACTCAGCGTCCAACCTAATGCCCTTCATGATTCCTCTCCGTACCAACACCAGCGGAATGACTTGTTCACATCACAGTAAAAATCATCAGTTAACAGTTCATTAGCAACCTTCCTGTAAGGCTAAAGACCTGGATGCAGCATCTTTCCTTAGGTCGACCACCCTTAACATACTTAATCACCTTCATGAGTTCCATATCATGCCTCAGAGCATCCCACCACTGGACCTCAGAGCAGGCACTAGCTGATTCTAAGTCTACCACTGCTACAAAATAATCTTCCATATCATCAGCATCTTCCGGATCTTCCTCTCCTTCCACTGGAAATCTTGACAAACAATCTGTCCTCTTGTTTTTTTATTCCTGAGATGTGTTTGATTTCAAACTGATACTGTAACATCTTGGTGGGTAACCTGGCTATTCTGGGTATAGCTTCCTTTATTTTACCTCAACCTAATATGCATACTAATAGCTTATGGTACATTTGAAGTACAAACTTCCTGCCCCACAAAAATGGATTTAACACCATCTCTAGACTTAAGGTGCTCCAAGAATTCCACCTCTAGTTTTTAAAATTCACACTTGCTGCTTTTGACTACAACACCATGCTCCTGTAAAATCTTGAACCCTTTGTTCATGGTGAAATCTAGAGTTTCCCTATCCATGGCACACATCTTACTGAAACACTACTGTGCTTTTACCCCTTTTTCACAAATGATTCAGACAGTGGTGTAACGAAAGTTGAGGGGGCCCCCCTGCAGGGTACTTGAAGGGGCCCCTCCAGACTCAATCTAGAGCTCCACAGCAGAAGTGCGGTGCTGACGGGGCCCCCTAGAGGGTGAGGGCCCCCCGCACCGCGGGGGCTGCAGTGGCCTGTGTTACGCCCCTGTATTTAGAATCCTCTGAAAAGCCGATGCCGCAGACACCAGCCCAAATGGCATACAACAGAATTGGAAAGTGCCACTCAGTTCTATGAAAGGGCGTGAGGAAGGATCTAGCTCCACCTCGTGACAATTTGGCGCTAAATCAATTTTGATAAACCAATCAACACCTTTCAATTCACTGAGAAGTTTATTAAATTTGGGAAGCGGGTGGGAATCAATCCACACCTCCTTATTCAAAGTACACAAATTGATGCTAACTCTAGGTTCGCTAGACCTCTTCCATGCTACGACCAAAGGGGAAAGCCATAACAATGATTCCCATGGTCATCCGCAGGGGGGGAAGGGGGCGCACTCCCCCCCCTCCCCCTCGGATCGCCAGTGTGTCCTGTGTGGGTCCAAGTCAGGGCCGGCCCTAGTCCATCATGCTTTTGAAATGGTGCCATTGTTCCAGGTGGAAGCCCCCTCCATTTGGGTTCGCAGACTTGGTGAACTGTGAAAGACACAAGGCGGGAGAGGGTGGGAGGGGGTGGGGGGCTCTCCTGGGCCCAGCTGCCATGGGCTGAAACGACACCGTATCCCTTTGAGGTGCTGCAGGCTGGGCAGTGCAGGGTTTGTGGAGGTGATTAGCTCTCCCTGTATCTCTTTCTCTTAACTTAATCGCTGCATCTGCATGATAACAGCGTTAGGCAGATACTTGAACTGGTGTGAGGAGTTTAAGTGAGCCCTGCCCCTTCCTGAATGAAACACAGAGCATCCTGCAGGGCTCACAACATAATAAAAAACAGAGTGACCTCACATACCAATGGGCTCTGCTCACTTGCCAAGAAGGTAAAGGGGTTGAAGAGCAGAAAATGGAGAGAGAGGTGGTTATTAATATTATTGTTTTACAATTCAGTTTTGTTGTTTTATTTTACAAACAAGCATGTGCATTGAAAAGTAACATAAACAAAGTCAAACATAAATAGCAACTGCAGTCGAGTATAATCGCTTGCTGTTTTTTATTTACATGTAATTTACATGAAACAAAGGAATATTGAACCACTGGGTCTGTAAAAGAATAGTAGAGATGACAACATTGAGTTGGTAGGAAGGAGGGAGGGGTGACCCCACATCCATCCTTACCACCCTGAGGTGAGTGCAAAGAACCGTCTAAGATACACCCAAGCTATTTAACCCATCAAACCACACACCATTCCTTGTTTTGCACATCTGAAAAGGTAGCACTACTCCCTGGCACCATGTTTGATTACACCTGTGTAATAAATGAGCCACTCTTGTGATTTTGGCACCCTATGATGACCCTCACCACCACCATTTTAATTGACTTTAGTGTGTTCCTTAATGTAGGAAGGTCCTAAATTTGCCTGCTTCTCTTCAGTTCTGTAATCTTGCTGTCTTTCAGTGGGAGCTGTTACGGAGTAGAACAGTCTTGCCAAGAGCAGAGCGTGTGGGATGTGTATTTGAAGGTCTGCAGTTGTTCAGGAATGTGTATTGTATTGTGCATTGGTGAGACTTATGAGTTCTTACTATTGGCTTTAACCATTCTGTTTTCTGACTTTACCTTGCTACATGGCAGTGCTAACTATTGCCTTTGACATGCTCTCATGTCATCTTGCTTTTCAATTCCATCTTGCTTTGGGCCTTTCTGTGTGCATGACTTAACTAACTCCATTTTCATGACTGAAACCATTTTATGTGCCTGCACGAAGCTGCAGAGCTGAAGAGGGCATGTTTTGCTTTCCTCCTGTTTTTCACACTTTTCTGACTGAAGAAAACCGGTTCTTATCAGAAGAATGTACATGGTCCGTCTCGAACCGTAGCAAAGGCCTGATCAACCAATGTCGTGGTCTTGGAGCAGACTGGTACGGGCTCTCATGAGAACGAGGGAGCGAGGCTTGCTAGAAGCTTCGTTATGTTTGGATTTGTATTAAAAGGGGGAGCTTCCACTGGTCAGGTGGAAGTTTGGGAGTTTGGATTCCGAGTTTGGGCAGACGTGTCTATCTCGGATTGAACCCTGATTGCTGAGCTCTGATCCCCGGCTGTGTGAAGACTTCCCCCGGCCAGAAGTGGGCAGTGTATGCATCAGGTGATGTATTGAGTTTTGTGGTTATTGCCATTGTGATGTGAGCCAGTGGCTGTGATCGTTTGAGGTGTTTCCTTTGTGGTGTGGGAGGTGCACATCCAGAGTGATCCTCTACTCTGTATATATATCTTTCTGATCTCTTGCAGGACGTCCAGTGTATCCTACCTTATATCAGTTATTGCTTGTTTATTAATCAGTATAATTTTTGATTCATGTCTTTAGATTATAAGTTTGCTACATATATTTGAATCTAATGCATTTGGTATCTGAGACAGCCTTTGTTTAGACAGTATTATGTAATAAACTCCAAGCCTTATTCTAAAAGTGATAGTCGTTGCATTTTGTTAAATAAAACTCCATTTCAAAAGGTGCTGTTTGTTTTGCGTTGAAGTCTTGCTGTGTCAGGGGTGGTAAGACATGCTCAAAGGTGTGTATTATTCAAAGGTGCAGTGGTATATTTTGCTCCCAGGTGGGAGTGCAGTGATTGGGTGTGGCTTTTTGGTTGGTGAGAAGCCACATTCAAAACAACCTGAAATCTTAATTCCTGTGTTTCTGGGTACATCTAAGAAGGTCTTGTGTTCTTTTGAGGTTTTAATAGAAGTAGTGAGGGAGAGGCACATCTAAAAGGGTTTAGACAAACAAAAGAAACTAAGAGGTGGGGGAGATGACAGAGTACAGCAGAGAGCTGAACATAAGGGGCAAAACAGCTATATAGAACAAGCCACTTAAGGAAAGGGAGATGGGGAAGGAGTGATGTGTATGTAATGGCAGAATCATTGAAAGAAGGGAAGAATGTTGGTTAGGCAAAAGGAATAGCATGCAAAAAAAGAAATGTAACCGGCTTGGGGAGAGTGGGAGGGTGGAAGAGGAGAAAATGTTGTAACTTACATAAGAGCAGTGGTGTAACACAAAATGATGGCGTCCCTCTGCCGAATGTGATAATGGGCCCCTGAGTCTCCCACATCTCACAGATATTCATCGGCCCTCGGCTGAATGGGAGCCCCCTGATGGGTTGGGTGCCCTCTAAAGTGTTGTGGATCTCTCAAGAACCACCTCAACCTGATTTAGAATTTTTGTTGCCATTTTTAGTTTTTTCCTCTGTTTCATTGTAGTTGCCAGGTCGTCTGCTGTGGTGCCTCACAAGATTGTCCTCTTCCCCTTATGGGTTTCTTTGTTTATTTAAGCTCTTTGTCTTATTAGATTTTTTGGGATTTATTTAATACTTGTGCTCAATCATGTCGGAGGATGGTGATGAAGTTAAAAATGTGATCCCCCCTGGAAACATTTCTGCGGACGCTCATGTTGATTTTACTGGTTTAAAAAACCCTTGCTATAACATTTTGTTCAGCTCATTTTGCGAATCAGACATTACACTGTGTAGCTTATGCTTTACAGGTATGGCCCCTAACTTGAATTTGATAAGATGTTTGAACCCCCCCAATCTTACCTAGACTACTTGCAAAAACTGCTGGGAATTTAGTTACCAATTCTTCCATGAAGCTTTAGGCTTAACTACAGAGACCTTTTCCTTTGCACCATGTCAGACAATCCTTGATGAAACCATCCCAAAAATGCTCAATCCTTTTTTTGCAAGATATACCTTGTCTTCACTTTTCCATTCCCTGAACTCCAGCGTGTCCTCAAAGAACCCAAGCATATCAGTTTTCTTTCTTTCATAGGAAACCGGGGCGCAATCAGGTGGTTGGAGTTCCATATTACCTCACTTGCAAGCAAATTCTTCAGTGATCATGGTAATGCGAGCACCAGAATCCACTTGCAAATGCAGGACTTTTTTATCCAAACCATGGCATTAACACATGGATCATTACATTCACTGGTATACCCACATCTCACATTTTCCTCTCTGACTACTACCATCATATCTTAAACATCATCACACACATGTTGATACTCCTCAGATTTTCCTTGATCATAACTCATTACCTCTACCTTTTGTACTTTCATTTGTTTACAAGGATACACCTTTAAAAAATGCCCTTTTTTGCCAAAAGGTCTGCACACAACATTCTTAGCGAGACATGGCTTTCCTCCTTTTACATGAGTCAGGAATCGACACCTAAAAGATATATTCTTTAGTTTGAAAAAGCATGCACTGTGTGGTTTATATCTTTTCTCATACTTTTTTAGAACGGCTTCCACATTTTCTATGTGTTTATCATTTAATTCCATAACAGAGGTTTGTGAAATTTCAATTGATTTTGCTATCCCCTAAATTTTACTCTAAGGTGAGATTACCCAAAATAAGTAGGTGTTGTTGTATCCCTGTATCCACACAATGTGTTACGAACTGATCTCTCATTAATTTATCAGTAAAATTCTTAAACTGGCATTCTGATGCTAGTCTCCGTAATGCTGAAATATACGTTTCAATGTCTTCATTCTGCATCTGTACTTTTTTTTTAAATGTAAGCCTTAAAAGTATTACGCTCGGATGCACATCAAACCTGATTTCTATTTTCCTGATAGTCAGTTGCTACTCATCTAAACATCACCATCTTGGTCTGCAGGATCAAGGAGATGTATGAAGACAACACTGCCCTCAAATCCTAATGAGTGCAATAATATTTTTTTCCTTTCAGGGCTGAACTTAGAAGTTCCTATTGCCCCTAGATACGTTTGAAAAGCGTCAAACCAATGTCACCAGCGGATAGGTTGATCGCATGCGTGTTCTAAAAATGAAGGTGGAGGATTTACTGACTGCATTAGAAGTACATAAATACAAGTACAACAGCTCCTAAATGGTTGTTGTGAGAGGTTGCACTTTGCAACCTTCTACCAGTATGTGCTATAGATAAAAGTCAAGCAATATACGTATTACCTAGTGGTGGTCGCCATTAGGTACTTGTAGTTAGGATGCTAATAACTTGTGATGAATCTCCACGAAACTTACCATAAAGGTGCTACTTTTTGACTAGTTTGTGTATGGAAAGTTTTGGGTTGACCCATGAAGCAGGAGCTGAGTAAAAAAGGGTCCCAAAACACAAAATCCCCCTACATTTTCCATAGACTTCTTTAAGACGGACTTCCGCACTACCGCAAAAAACTGCTGAACAGAATTACTCTGATTTTGGCAGAAAGCTAGATCTTGGTCCGCAGATTGTGCGTTTTGTGATTTGGTGTAAATCCGTTAAGTAGTGTTTGATAAATTAAGGTTAAAAAATATTTGCATATCTGGATGGTTGGGTCCGCAAGAGTCTCAAGAGACCAGTTTAAAAATGGAGCATTCTGATTGGCCCAGGGAGCTTTATTTCCCCAGGGCCATCTTGCTCTCATAAGGGTGATACTCTTGCGGGAGTGAGTGCTCTGATTAACTGTCAGCAACACAAAGCAAATGCTGCTGGCAGCAATTACAGGGCTTGAGGACTTAGTCCCCTGTTTTAAAGTAAAAAACAGAAAAGTAGTATAAGATAGCAGGGTAAGGATTCCCTGTACCACCTGTGGCTAAAAAAACAACCTAAATTAGCAAAAAAATGCTGTGAACCTGCAAAAGAGAAAAAAGGTGTCCGGACCACATTTATTAAGTTTATGCCCCGGGAAGCCCACCCCCAGGGCTGTATTCATAAAGGGGAGTGGCCTGCATGCCTCCCTATCTGAGCCATTGTAGGCCCCGCGGAGCCCACCCACTGGGCCATAATCATGGGGTAGGGTGGAATAAGGTAGAGTGGGTTCTAGTGGTTTGAGGTAATGGAGTGGATTGGATTGAAGTAGAATGGGGTGGATTGGATTGCGATAGAGTGGAGTGGATTGAGTGAAGAGGGATGGATTGGGGTGGGTGAGGTGGATTGGAGGGGGGAGGATTACATTGAATTGAGGTGGGGTGCATTGGAGTGAAGTGATAGGACTAGGGTGGAATGGGCTGTATTAGGATGGGAGTGGGGTGGATTGGACTAGCCTGGATTGGGGTGGATTGGACTGGAGTAGGGTGGACTGGATGGATTAGAGTGGGTGGGCTGAAATGGGGGGGGTGGACTAAACTGGGGAGGGTGGATTCAATTGGGGTAGAGTGGGATGGATTGGAGTGGGGTGGGTGGATTGAGGGGGTGGATTGGAGTGTGATGGATTGGAGGGAATTGGAGTGGGGTGGGTTGGACTAGGGTGAATTGGAGTCAGATTGACTGGATTGGAGTGGGGTGGATTGAGTAGGGGTGCGGTGGACTGGAGTGGGGTGATATGGATTGGGTAGGGCATTTTGGATTGGGGTTGGGTTAATTGGATTGTAGTGGGGTGGATTGCATTGAGGTGGGGTGGATTGGGGTGAATTGGATTGAGTAGGATGATTAGATTAGAGTGGAGTAGAATGGAGTGGGGTGGACTGAGTGGGATGGATTGGGTTGGGGTGGATTAAATTGAGGAGGATTGGAGTGCAGTGGGGTACATTGGATTAGAGTGGGGTAGATTGGAGTGTTTGGATTTTTTGGAGCTGGTTCCAGTGCAGTGGATTGGATTTTATTTGACTGGATTTGAGTGGGGTGTACTGGAATGGGGAGGATCCGAGTGGGGTGAATTGGATTGGTGTGGAGGGGGGTGAATTTGAGTGAAGTGGAGTGGGTGGATTAAGGTGGTTTGAATTGGGATGGATGAAGGTGGACTGGAATGGACTGGAGTGGGGTGGATAAAGATTAATTAGATTGGAGTGGTGTAGATTGGAGTGGGGTGAGCTGATGGATTGAGGTAGAGTGGGGTAGACTGGGGTGGGGTGTATTGGATTGGGGTAGAGTGGTGTGGATTAGAGTAGAGTGGGGTGGATTGACATAGAGTGTGGTGGATTACAGTGGGGTGGATTGGAATAAAGTCGAGTGGAGTGGGTTGGGTTTGGTTGGATTGGAGTAGGGTGAATTGGAGTGAGGGGTGATGGGATGGGGTGATTGACGTTGGGAGGATCAAAATAGGTTGGGATGGGGTGGATTGGAGTAAATTGGAGTGGGGTGAGGTGCATTGGATTGGGGTGGGGTGCATTGGAGTAGGGTGGATTGCATTGAGGTGGGGTGGATTGGAGTGGGGTTGGTTAAGGTGGTTTGGAGTTGATTGGAGTGGGGTGGATTGGATTGGAGTGGGGTTGATTGGACTGAGGTGCAGGGATGTGGATTGGATTGTTGTGGAGTGATTTGGAATGGAGTGGGGTGGGACGGATTAAGGTGGTTTGTAGTGGGGTGTATTGGAGTGGAGTGAGTGGGGTGGATTAAGGTGGAGTGGGATGGGGTGGGTGGATTGGGTTGCAGTGAATACGATTGGGGTTGGAGTCAATTAGAATGATGTGGAATGGATTTGAGTGGATGGTTTGGCTTGGTTTAGATTTGTTCGGAGTGGGTCGAGTTGGATTGGAGTGGGCTGGGTTAGATTGGAACGGGTGGATTGGAGTGGGGTGGATTGGATTGGAACGGGGTGAATTGGACTGGATAGGGGTGGATTGAAGTGGGGTGGGTTGGACTGGAGGAGGTGGATTGGACTGAAGAGGGGTGGGTTGGAGTGAGGTGGATTGGATTGGGGTGGGGTGTGTGGATTAGATTTTGGTGAGGTGGATTGGAGTGAGGTATATTGGATTGGGGTGGATTGGATTGGTGTGTGGTGGATTGGAGTGAGGTTGGGTTTGGGATGGAGTAGGGTGGATTGAATTGAATTGGAGATAGATGGATTGGAGTTGGGTGGATTGGATTGAAGTTGATTGGATAGGAATTGGGCAGATTGGATTGAAGTGCGGCTGGTTGGATTGGAATGGGGCTGATTGGATTGGAGTGGGGCTGATTGCATTGGAGTGGAGCTGATTGCATTGGAGTGGGGCACATTGAATTGGAGAGGAGCACATTGCATTAGAGTGGGGCACATTGGATTGGAGTGGGATGCATTGGATTGGAGGGGCAGATTGTTTTGGATTGGAGTGGGGCAGACTGTTTTGGATTAGAGTGGGGCAGACTGTTTTGGATTAGAGTGGGGCAGACTCTTTTGGATTGGAGTGGTGCAGACTCTTTTGGATTGGAGTGGTGCAGACTCTTTTGGATTGGAGTGGGGCAGACTGTTTTGGATTGGAGTGGGGCAGATTGTTTTAGATTGGAGTGGGGCAGATTGTTTTTCAATAGAGTTGGGCAGATTGTTTTGGATTGGAAGGAAGCAGATTGTTTTGGATTGAGGTGGGTGCTGTTTTGGGTTGGTGTGGGGTAGATTGTTTTAGAGCAGGTTGGTTTGGATTGGGGTGGGGCAGATTGGCGTGGGGCGCACTGTTTTGGATTGGAGTGGTGCAGATTGTTTTGTCATTGAGTGGGTCAGATTGTTTTGTCATGGCGTGTGGCAGATTATTTTGTCATGGAGTGGAGCAGATTATTTGCCATACTGTTTTGGATTGGAGTAGGGCAGATTGCTTTGTATTGGAGGGGAGCAGATTGCTTTGGATTGGAGTGGGGCAGATTAATCTGGATTGGAGTGGGGCAGATTGTTTTGACTGGATTCAAGCAGATTGGATTTGGGCCGATTGGACTAGGTGAGGTGCATTGGATTGGAGTGAGGTGGATTGGAGTGTGTCAGATTGTTTTGGATTGGAGTGAGGCACATTGTTTTGGATTGGAGTGAGGCACATTTCTTTGGATTGGAGTGAGGCAGATTGTTTTGATTGGAGTGGGGCAGAATGTTTGGGTTTGAGTGGGGCAGAATGTTTGGATTCGAGTGGGGCAGAATGTTTGGATTGAAGTGGGACAGATTGTTTTGAATTGGAGTGGGGCAGGTTGTTTTGCATTGAAGTGGGGCAGATTGGAGTCGAGTAGATTCCTTTGAATTGGAGAGGGGCAGTGTGTTCGATAGTTGAGTGAGGCAGATTGTTTTCCATAGGAGTAGAGCATATTGTTTTGGATTGGAGTGGGGCAGGTTGTTTTGGATTGAAGTGGTTTAGATTGAAGTGGAGCATATTGTTTTGGATTGGAGTAAGGCAGGTTGTTCTGGATTGGAGTGACGCAGAATGGGAGTGGGGCAGATCAGAGTGGGGCAGAATGGTTAGGATTGGAGATGGCAGATTGTTTTGGACTGGAGTGGAGTGGGGCATATTGGAGTGGGGCAGATTGGTTTGGATTGGAATGGGGCATATTGTTTTGAATTAGAGTGGGGCAAATCAGAATAAGCCAGATTGCAGTGGTGCAGATTGGAGTGGGGTAAGGAGGATTGGATTTAGTGTGGTAGATTGGAGTGGGGCAGTTTGGAGTGGGGCATTATCTTTTAGATTTGAGTGGGGCAGATTGTTTTGTATTGGAGTGGGGCAGACTGGAGTGGAGCAGATTATTTTGGATGGGAGTGGGGTAGACTGTTTTGTATTGGAATGGGGCAGATTTTTTGTATTGGAGAGTAGAAGATTATTGTGGATTGGAGTAGGGGAGATTGTTCTGGACTGGAGAGGGGCAGATTGTTTTAGATTGGGGCAGATTGGTTTGAATTGGAGTGGGGCAGAATGCTTTAGACTGGAGTGGGGCATATTGAGGTGGGGCAGATTGTTTTGGATTGGAATGGGGCAGATTGTTTGGGATTGGAGTGAGGCAAATTGTTTTGGATTTAAATTGGAGCAGATTGGATTAGGACAGATTGTTTTGTATTTGAGTGGGGCAAATTGTTTTCGGATGGAGTGGAACAGATTGTTTTGTATTGGAGTAGGGCACCTGGGAGAGGAACAGATTTAGGTGGAGTGAGGGGGATTAGATTGGAGTGAGGTAGATTGGATTAGACTGGATTGGTGTGCAGTTGATTGTATTGGATGGCGGTGAACTGGGATGGAGTGATGTGGATTAGATTGAAGTGCGCCAGATTGGAGTTGGGGGGGTTGTTTAGATTGATGTGGGGCAGATTGTTTTGGATTGGAGTGGGGTTTGGAGTGGGGCAGATTGGTCTGCATTGGAGTGGGGCATATTGTTTTAGATTGAGCAGGGAGATTTAAGTGGGGGAGATTGCTTTGAATTGGAGTGGGGCAAATTGCTTTGTATTGGAGTGAAGCAGATTGTTTTGCACTGGAGTGGGGGAGATTGGAATGGGGCAGGTTGTTTTGGATTAGAGTGTGGCTAATTGTTTTGGATTATAGTAAGGCATACTGAGGTAGGGCAGATTGTTTTGGACTGGAGTGGAGCACATTTCGTTCAATTGCTGGATTGTAGTGGGGCAGATTGTTTAGGCCAGGAATGGGACACACTGGACTGGAGTGGGATGGGTTGGAATAATTGGGTTGGTTGGGTTGAACAGGATTGGTGTGGGGTTGATTGGATTGATGGGTTGGACTGTATTCAGTGGATTGGTATGGAGGGAGGTGGGGTGGATTGGAGTGGGGTAGATTGGATTTTAGTGGGATGGGGTGGATTGGGGTGTACTGCTCTGCATCATTTTGAAAACTTTACATGAGAAGGAAACAATGTTGCTTTGCAATATATAGAACAAGATAATCTTCATCTTTTGAGAATAGTGCCCACTCGCAAAAACACATCAAAACATGAGTACGCTGTGAGAAAAGAAGAATTTGCAAAATAAAAGGTAGTTAGCTATAGAAAATAATTCTTTGCAGTTTTGTTTGCCCTTCTAGGCACGTTTTTGCTAGTCCCACCCCTTCTGCTCGCGGGGCAATGGAAGTTAAAAAAAAACAAAATAGTACCTCAGTCATTGTGGGTAGCAACGGACAGGCACAGATTAAATTGAATCAATCAGTGCTTAATCTCTGTGCTAAACAAAGGAACAAAAATGATGTTAGGTCTGCAGTGACCTGTTACGAGGCTTTAAAGAAGAGTCAAAACATCAATGAAGGAGGAAAGAGAAGCTGTGATCCATTCGGCTTCCTATGGCTAGTACACAGATCAGGAGCGGGGGAGAATGGACCACTTGTCTTGTGTCACCAGGGTCTTAGTTAACGTGGGAGACCAGCGTTGTAAAACACCCTCATATACGGACACAGGCGTTGGGCTGTATATGTTGATTCTCCGCCTCAGTGTTCCGTAACAGCATGATCATCTGGTCTTTTCCTTTGTTCAGTATGCTGACCTCCGAATGGAGGAAGACCAACTGAGTAGTGGCCAGGAATAAAAAAGAGGGCGTGCTCATGCTCCAAAATGAGAAATAAAATTACTAACATCAAATCTCGTCTATTTTATTCCTGAGATCTGTGATGTGGGAAGCTAAAAACAAAGTTGTGGGTGTATAGACCCAGTTACTGGTCTATTGCACTGGTGATGGCTGTCAACATGTTTCAGTCTCGTGGAACCTTTAGAGGCTTTCGTCAGAACCAGTAGGTTTAGGGCCCTATTGTGGCTCTTAAGTTGAAAAGGGAGGTTTGTACTCACCACCCTCGTTGTTTTAGGTCAGATCTATGGTATCTGTGCCTGAAAGGAAAAGGATTAAAGAAAACATTAAGGTTTTGTCACTAATTTGTAACATGATTCTTAAGTGATAGCCTGCTGTGCCATTCATGTGCTTTCGCTGTCCCCGAGTATCCATATTGGGATAGGGTACAGAAAAGGCAGGGGCGTATTATTAACGCTCTAGCTTGGTGCAGGACTGGAGAAGAGTACATGAGGGGAATAAAAAGGCTCTATACGCATATGTCGTGTAGACTTGTTAACAAAGAGAAAAAGATTAATTATGCTAGTCTTTGATAACTGGTGCTAGTCAGCCATAAGTGGAGGGTCTCTAAGACACTGCGCACTGTAGTGGAAGTTGGAGTTGTGCAAGGTTTCAATGGGTTGTTAGACATCATTCATGTATTTGGCTCCAAAGAGATATGCGCTCTATTGCTGTTCGGTGGCTGTATTCACAAATTAGCCCGCTCTCGAAATAGAGGACAAAGGTGAAGAAAAAGCCCTCAAGTGCTGTCCTTCACATGTGCGGCACTTTTATGATCTCTTATCGGTTATGTTAGGGTGTAATGGCGGTTTTGTCAAGAGGCTGGCATGGCGGTTAGACAAACCATGTTTATCGCAGAGTCAGTTTAGTGTTTCTACGGCACAAGCAGGTCTTTGAAAGTATCATGTGTGCCTGTTCTGGCCATTACGTGGCTTATTCACATCAGGTACAGTAATCGAAAGAGCACATTTTTGGAATATTTACACGCAATGTTTACCAAGAACACATATAACATACACCAAATGCCCACAATGACACGTGGAACAGAAAAGTTATTCATTACCTTCAATCTCGGTATATATTGCTATATCGGGACACCATCGAGCCGGGAATACCTGTTGCTGTTTTTAAAATAAGGGGGATCAAGTTAGTGACCATCTACTCACAGTTTGTTGAATCGAGGAGTATATCATTGCGAGGCTTACCGGTACTCTGTAAGAAGAACTTGTTCTGGTTCTGGTTGTGGTTCCCCAGGTGACCTGGGCCCGTTCTGGATCGCTTTTGCATCATCTCGCTGTATAGAAATAGACAAAGGGCTATAGCTTAGTGGTGGTTGGCATAGTTGGTTGGCACATAGGCCAGTGTTAATGAGTGGAAAGGAAAAGAGACGATGATTAAGCTTGGCAGAAAAAAGTTGTAATAAATATCAGCGTCACTGATGTGTGTATTTACATATGTGAAGGGGTGATATTTCTATAGTTTAATCCCAAAAATTAAAAGGGTTTTTGTACTCTTCTGGGAATGGAGCTAGATGGTGTATGTCATTATCTGGGTTGGTGGGCATTGGTTGTTGAGTGTTTTTGAAGATCTTTAGGGAGAGACTGTGCAGGTACCTTCGTTTTCTTTTTTTACTGACAGCCTGCTTCAGGACAGAGGTGTTGGGAGCGGGTTCGTGTCATACGCCTATGCAAGAGAGTTGCAGGGAATTTTGTCATTCAGCCCTTCCTTGTCTGTCTTGAGGCGATGGACCCAACGTTGTTCCTTCTCATATAGGATTCGTTCAGCATTGTAGTTCTTGATCAGTAGGGTCTCTAGTATCACCCAATGAATGTCTTCTGGAAGATGGTTGGTCTCTATGAAGAGTCTGCTCATCTTCGTGGTTGCCTTCTTGCATGGGATGTTGCTCCTGTGTTCAATAATACGTTGCTTGATCTTGCGGCAAGTCATTCCTATATATTTTAGTCCGCGGGGCCAGACAATCATATACACTACAAGTGTGGTCTTGCAATTCGTATGGTTTTGTAACTCCCATTTCAGGTTTGGGAGGAGTTGTAAATTCTTTGTCCCTTTTGTCAGTTTGCACACAGAGCAGGAGCCACAGGGATAGTGTCCTGTATGGCATCTAAGTTCCATGCTGACGTTATGGTGTCCTTTTTTGTCATGATGCTAGGCCTTGTGTGTACTAGGATGTCTTTTATGTTCCTGGTCCTTTTGTTAGTAAACCTAAGTTTTGGCCATTTTAAAGTGTTTAAAGTGAGGATCCTTCCATTCTTGTTGATGATCTTTTTTACTGTATTTGATGATGTGTTGTACGTGGTGACACAAGTCAATAGATCTTCAGGTCCTTCGCATATTGTTGTATACAGCAGGTATTCTCTAGGCTGATTGTGAGCTCCTTTTTGGCATTTCTTTATTGTCCTGATTGGGTAGTCTCTCTTCACGAGTTTTTTTCCCAAATCTTTAGCCTGTTTCTTGTAATCTTCTAAGTTGCTGCAGTTTTGTTTCAAATGCAAGAACTGGCTGTAGGGTAGATTGTCTCTCAGAGGGCGAGGGTGGAAGCTACTGTATGAGAGTATGCTATTGCTCGCTGTTGGTTTGTAGTAAGTTTTGGATTGCAACGTGCCTCTTCTTGTGAAGATTGTAACATCAAGGAAGTCCAGTTGTTTTTTGTCTGCTGTGTATGTAAACTTCAGGCATTCGTCCCTTGTATTTATCCAAGTTAGGAACTCTTTAAGTGCTTCTAGGGTGTCATCCCAAATCATTATCACGTCATCTATGTAACATCGCCAGAGTTTGATACCTCCAGAAGGGATTAGTTGGAGTCTGTATATGTTCCTGTTCAAAGATGCTCGCGAACAATCCGGCTACACTTGGCGGCCTCTTGACAAAACTGCCATTACACCCTAACCTAACCGATATGAGACAATAAAAGTGCCGCACGTGTGAAGGACAGCACTTGAGGGCTTTTTCTTCACCTTTGTCCTCTATTTTGTCCTCTGTTTTGAGAGCGGGCTAATTTGTGAATACAGCTACCGCACGGCAATAGAACGCATATCCCTTTGGAGCCAAATACATGAATGATGTCTAGCAACCCATTGAAACCTCGCACAACTCTAACTTCCACTACAGTGCGCAGTGGCTTAGAGACCCTCCACTTATGGCTGACTAGTACCAGTTATCAAAGACTAGCGTAATTAATCTTTTTCTCTTTGTTAACACGTCTACACGACATATGTGTATAGAGCCTTTTTATTCCCCTTATGTACTCTTCTCCAGTCCTGCACCAAGCTAGAGCGTTAATAATATGCCCCTGCCTTTCTGTACCCTATCCCAATATGGATACCCAGGGACAGCGAAAGCACATAACCATCACAGCCGACTATCACTTAAGAATCATGTTACAAATTAGTGACATAAACTTAAATTTTTCTTTAATCCTTTTCCTTTCAGGTACAGATACCATAGATCTGACCTAAAACAACGAGGTTGGTGAGTACAAACCTCCCTTTTCACCTTAAGAGCCACAATAGGGCCCTTAACCTACTGGTCCTAACGAAAGCCTCTAGAGGTTCCATGATGCTGAAATATGTTGACCGCCATCACCAGTGCGACAGACCAGAAACTGGGTCTATACACGCACAACTTTGTTTTTAGCTTTCCACATCACAGATCTCAGGAATAAAATACACGAGATTTGATGTTAGGAATTTTGTTTTACATTTTGGAGCACGAGCACGCTCTCTTTTTTTTATTCCTGGCCACTACTGTCAACCCAGTTGGTCTTCCTCCATGCGGAGGTCAGCATACTGAACAAAGGAAAGACCCGATGATCATGCTGTTACGGTACACTGAGGCGAAGAATCAACATATACCGTCCAATGCCTGTGTCCGTATATGAGGGTTTTTTACAACAATGGTCTCCCACGTTAACTAAGACCCTGGTGACACAGGACAAGTGGTCCATTCTCCCCCCCCCCCCTGATCTGTTTAAAGAAGAGTGCCATGCAAGCCAACAAATTGTAAGCAACAGGATGGGCTCCAAGCCCTTTTTGTTAAGAACAGCTTCTTGTAAGACATAGGCATGCGTTATTTTTTTTAATTTTTTTTTTTTAACTTGTAAGGCGCAACAGCTACCCAAAAAGGGTTTGCCGGCTCTGAGACACAACACAGAAAGGTGGCAAGGGGTCGGTCATGTTATTGCTCGAACAACCAGGTTTTGATGTTCTTTCTGAACCTAGCGTGGTTTTTCTCCTTGCGAATATAGGGAGGGAGTGCGTTCCAAAGGGTTGGTCCTAGATGAGCAAAGGATCTGCCTCCCATTCTTGCAAGTTTGAACCTAGGCACACAAAAGTTGGCTGCTGATTGCGACCGTAGGTTGCGTTTGGGAGTATAGGGATGGGCTAGTGCTAGTAGGTATTTGGGTGCAGTACCCGCTTTTATTCTGAACATATAGTTCAGGGCCTTGAATCTAATTCGGTTTTCTACCCTGAGCCAATGCAGATCACGTCGGTAGTTCGAGACCCTGGAGGTTTTAGGAATTCTACACAGCAGCCTGACAGCTGAGTTCTGGACAAGCTGCAGCCGCCGTACTACAGCTTTATTTGAGCCTAGGTACAGGATGTTACCGTAGTCAATCCAGGATGTTATGAGGGCATTGACTACGGTTTTTTGGGTGGAGATGGGCAACATCCAGAGGATTTTGCTCAGCCACTTCATGATGGTAAAACAAAGGCAGACGACTTTGCTGGCCTGTTGTTTCATGGGGAGGAGCTATCCACAATGACCCCCAGATTGCGTACATGGGTGGCTGGGGTTGGGAGATTTCCCATCTGGGAAGGCCAGTGGGAGGGGTTCCACAGGTCATGTTTTTTCCCCAGGAGGAGGATCTCCGTTTTTTCTCCATTAAGCTTTAGCTGGTATCTAGTCATCCAGCTAAAAATGTTTTGGAGACCTTGTTTGAGGGGAGACGGGGATGAAGGGCTGGATTCAGACAAGGAGAAGATGATCTGTGAGTCGGCGGCGTAGGTCATGAGGGTGGGTCCTGATTTGTCCGCTAGGTCGGCCAGAGGTCTAAGATAAAGATTAAAAAACAGTGGGCTCAGAATGGATCCCTGGGGCACTCCGTGTGGGGCATTAAACATTTCGGAGCATGCTGAGGAGAATGTGATTTGGAACGTCCGTTGTGTCAGAAAAGACCTGATCCACTCAAGTGCCATACCACAAATTAAATTTTTTCTTAACGTGATAATGAGTCTTTCATGTGATATGGTGTCAAAGGCCGCGCTCAAGTCTAAAAGAATGAGAGCAACCGTTTGACCATCATCAAGGAGTTTCCGGATGTTTTCGGTAACTCCCAGCAGAGCAGTTTCTGTGGAGAAACCAGCTCGGAATCCTGATTGAGACGGATGGAGGAGGGAATTTTCTTCAGAAAAGTGGGTTAGAACAGAGTGGATGTGTCTTTCCAGTAATTTTGAAAAGACAGGGAGCAAGGATATAGGCCTATAGATAGCCAATATTTCAGGGTTTGCTGTGGGCTTCTTCAGCAATGGGCTTATCATGGCGTGTTTCCAGAGTGCGGGAACAGTAGAAAATTCCAAGGAGGAATTTAACGTATCAACGATGATTTCAAGGGAGGGGGCATCCAATTGTTTTAGTACTTTAATGGGGATAGGGTCACGAGGGGAGCCGGGTTTGATGGTCTTAAGGATGGCCTTCAGTGTGTCTGTCGTAATGGGAGGCCAGTTTTCCAGGGTATTTTTAACTGTGGGGACATAGTCCGTGTCAGCCTGCGGAGTGGGATCATTTATATTGCTATTGATATCACTTATTAGTTTGTCAATTTTGTCTGTGAAGAATACGGCAAGATCCTGACATTGTCGTTCATTTAGCGGAGACGCAGTAGCTGTAGTTTGCGCACCCGCTAGTTCCTTGACCGTATTAAACAGAGTTTTAGGTCTGTTTGTTGCTTCCATAATGGTTTTGGAAACATACAAGGCTCGCGCTTTCGTGCAGGCTGTATGGTATTTGTTTCTGGCGTTATGGTATCTCTCCTTTTTATCGAATGCATAGTCTTTCCGCCACTGACACTCTAACGCCTTACATTTCGATTTCTCAGTTTTTCATTAGTCGTTGTACCATGGGGATGGGGGTCGGTGGCTATTTCCCTTTGTGTGAGGGGTGAGTAGGCAGGAGTCAGGGGCGTCATTAAGCCACTGTTGAGTTGCTTTTGCTATGCTTTTCATATTATGCCCTTTAGTGGGGGGGTTTTCGCAAAGTACCTTGTTGAGTTGTACAATGTCGAGTTTTTTCCAGTTGTTTCTGGACGTTGCTGGAAAAACAGGCTGCACAGATGTAAGGGTTGGTAGTTTAAGGCTGAATTTTATTAGGTAATGTAATGTAAAAAATGTAATGTATTACTTGTAAAGCGCACTGTTGCCAGCCGGCGTCCTGGCGCTGTATACCGCTGGGGAACCTGTCCTGGCTTTCCCTGTGGGATGGGGAGTCCCCAAGGTGGAACCAGGCATCCCCAGCGTTGATGGGGCCGTTGTGGAGATTAGGCAAGCTAATGCCCAGAGTTGCCATGTGGGACCCCTGGTTAGAGTTGGCACCGAGGCGAGAATTATCGAGTCCGCTGACCATGGTCCACGACCCTGCCGCGTCGGGAATTGAACCCTGGTCCCGGTCCGACTTCTGCTTCTGGGTCTGCTGCCTCTAACCAGTGAGCCACACCCTCCACCGTAGTGGTCTGACCAACATATGGGGGTGGTATCATGCCATGCTAATTCGGTGAGATTAATAATAATAGGGTCGAGCAGGTATCCCGCCTTATGTGTGGGTCCGGAATTAAGTAGTCTCATGTTTAAAGCAATCAGGTCTTCAAGCAAATTGGAACATGTGGAGTTAGATGGATCCTTTAGATGCCGGTTGAGGTCTCCAATTAATGAGAAGTTTTTTGAGGCTACATAAAAAGGTGTGACGTAGTTAGCTAATTTGGAAGCCCATTGGGTGGAGTTTTCGGGGGGCCGGTATATCAACAGGCCTGATAGCGTAAAATTGGGGTTCATGGATATTTAAAAAAAGGCAGCTTCAAAGTCTGGGATGTCAACTGGGTCAAGGCTACATTTCAGCTCTCTGTTAAAAATGATTGCAATCCCACCTCCAGTTTGGTCCACTCTACCTTTCCTAACGATTGCATAGTTGGAGGGGAGAGCAGTGTCTACGTCGGGGCCTGCACTATCGTGTAGCCAGGTTTCAGTCAAAAAGAGTACGTTAGGTTTGTCTTCTAGTAACAAGTTAAAGATATCAAGCTTGTGTTTAGGTAATGACCAGCAGTTGGTACTGTAAAACAGGAAGTCTTGCGCCCTGGCAATTGGATGCTGTTTCCGCATCCTATATCTGCTCCTGAGATCCGGGTACGGTTGAAAATTAATGTGTGTCAGATTACAGTTGGGACAAGAAGTGTTTCCTGTCTGATGTAACTCAAGTGTATTGCACAAATCGTTGGAGGTTGGGCACAGCGTTTTTAACTGACTAGAGGACCATACCAGCCTGTTTTCAGCCACCGGGGCATGGCCCTCAGCCCGGTGCCCCGTCCTGGCCCGGACGGGCACAGACGGGCTGGTCTTTGGCGTGTCTTCGGCGCGTGGACGGCGCGGACGCTGCGCGTATCGCTGCGCGTATCGCTGCGCGTATCGCTGCGCGTATCGCTGCGCGTATCGCTGCGCGTATCGCTGCGCGTATTCGGAGGCATCTGGTTTATGTAGAGGACGGGCTAGAATTCAGCTCCACCTCCACACACTCGCCCAATCAGTGCCAGCGCCGGGAGGGAACCCGGAAGAAGGTACCACCCTGCACCCTCCACAACAAACAAGCCTAGCGCTTGCGTTTGACCGGGGTTGCAGGGGTGATAGAGTGCAGCAATAGTTAGCGTGAGCACAGCAGTACAGTGAGTGATACAATTTATATTGTTAAAAAGGGAGCAATTGCTTCAGTGAAATTATTAAAATCAATCACACGAGAAGCGTTAAACTATTCCAGGTCACGCTACAAAAGAAAAGTGCATCTGTGCAATTATTCCGTCAATTCACACGAGATTAGTTTTAAATATTCAGGTTACGCTACAAGCAAACGCGCTGCAGTCCTACGTGCGCGTGTCATGCGTTATAGCATGCTATCACAGACACAACCCTAAGAAGGAGAGGAGCCTGTGTGGCACCCCTCCCAGAGCCTCGAAAGGCCCAGAGGATCCCACCCTGGGGCACAAAATTGTAAAAAATGGGGAGCGACAGTATGCGACCCCCCCTCCCTGAGCTATTAATGGCCCCGGAGATCACTGAAAATCCCCACTTATACGTATATCAAGTAACTGTAACTCACGCTATTAGTGGTACAAGTGGTGGAGTACTATTGGGGCATAGAGGCCTGATTGCTCCATGAACCTACATTAATGCTTTATTTTGCTACCTCTCCTTGGGGTTCATTATCGTTGCTTGCATTTGGGCATATGGAACCCTTGCTTTGCCACTACTCCAGTACCTCCCTTTGTTCATCTGAACTGCACCACTGCCATTCACTCATCGAGCCTACTACAACTCCGCATGGCAGGAAAATTCAAAACCAATGCAAATTTTTTAAAATACAAACTTGAAGTAAAAACTTTGTTCAGCTGTCTCTGGAGCATTAGCACGCAGCAAAAATGTGTTTGTTTCTACAGTCGATATACTGTGATTTGCTTATGGAACTGATATTACAGATTTACCAAGACATCAGGAAGAAGGTGTTGCACTCTCTTTAAATAATTTATGATATACATGGGAAAGGAACCCAAGCACACCAATCAGAGTAGCTGGAAGGAAACCTGCTAAATAAACAGCCTTAACAGTATTGGGATTGAGAACTTCCAGGGTGACCAATCAGATGAAAGCCAACACGTAAATCATCATTTGCCGTTCACTCACGCTGCAAGAAGGTGGGTCATTATAGCTTGCCATCATCCAAAGGTAATGAGCAGGAAAGTGTAAATTGAGGAGTCTTCTTTACAGTGCTTGTTGATGTCATGAAGTCATATACACATCTCAAAGTACTGGAGGTGTATAAAGTTTCTAAGATTTTTGTGCAATTATTTTGAAAAGTTCTTTAGAAAACCTCACGAAGGTTCCAGAAGTTTTTTTGAAATGTTCACAAATATAAGGAAATGCTTGTTTTTGTATAGTCACTGCCAGGTTTTTCGACTAATGGTGCTGGTTTTTCAACTCTGAGAGTGCACTGAGGCCTGCTAATGAAACTTTGTGCCAGTGCCCTGAACCTAAAGTTTATGTTGAATCGGTTGTACTCAATTGAAAATGGCAAAATCCCTGTACGTCCCTAGTACATGGTAACCTGGTACACAGGGTGTGTAATTTAAAAGTGTGCTCCAGGGCTTGCAGCACTTGTTGTGCCACCCAAGTAAATGGGATGTACCATGTTACTCCGCATACTTTTACTCCGCATACCGTTACAACGCGGTATTTACAACGCATACCATTACAACGCATAGCGCTTTGGGGTGCTGGATAGTGGTAAGTATAATTTACTATTCTAACTCCAGTCCCCGTGGACCCTAGGGAAGGTGTTGGATAGTAAATTATACTTATTCCCTATCCTAGAGCGCCCCCCAGCGCAATGCGTTGTAATGGTATGCGGAGTAAAAGTCGCGTTGTAATGGTAGTGCGGAGTAAAAGATGCGTTGTAACGGGTGTATACCAAGTAAATGTAGTCTCCATTCTGCCACTGCAAACTGTCAGAGCAGTGATGCACAGCTAGCCTTACTTTGCAATTAAAAGCAGTGGCAAAGCTACTACTTCTCCTATACATCGGTGTACATCACCCCCCTCGCAGGCCTCCCGAGTCCTAAGGCAGGCTGCAACATATGACACGGGCAGGACAAGTATAGTACATTTCCTGACAGAACATTTTCAAAGTTGCCACATTGTTGCCTTTGAAACTCCTGTGTGTTCTCGGGCACATGTGGAGCCTGCTCCATAAGACAGCTTTCTGCCTTCCTGGAGAAACATGCCAACGATTCTCAGGAAGGAGAACAATGAGAGAATGCAGGCCAGGAAGGTGTTACCTCCCTTCTGCAGGAAGCCATTGGGGTGTTAGCCCCAAAGGGCAGAAGAAGCCCCATCTGAAGGGCAGATGTATCACACTTGGGAGGAGGTCTGCCCCATTGTTTAGGCAGACAGGCTGGACATGGGGAGCAGAGAGGAGAAACCAGTTGCCAAACCAGTTCACTAGGGGTATGTAGCCTTGAGGTAGCAACACCCCACGGGTGGGCTGCTAAGGTCTAAACACCGAGAGAGGGGTCTAGCCATCTTAGGGGTGGACAAAATGGTGCCTCTTGGAATAGCCAGATGCCATACTCCACAGGAAGTGGTCACCAGGTGGTAGGGAACCTGGTAGCCTATTTGCTTCCAACTACATCCTGCCCTAAGGGCTCCCCTGGAACCCAGATCTCAGACTACTGACTGGAAGATGGACAGAAAGAAGGCTGCCCTGCTGCAACGAGGGACCAGTAAAAAGAGACTGCACCAAAGAGGACTGCACTTGGCGGCTAGTGAAGGCAGGGACTGTGCATGCCATGTCCTGCTCCAGGAGAAGTCGTCTCCCTAGCCCAGCAAAGTCAAGAGGGGCCGGCTGATAAAGCCTTCTGGGGCAAGTTGGTAGCCCAACATTTTCAATTTACTACCACTGTCACAGTGCAGCACCATAGACAGACACCCAACACACTTCCCTTTGCCCAGGAGTGCTGTTGGAGAGCTGGTGGGACCCTCAGGAGGAGAGTTATTGGCCCAGGAAGGATTGGCTTGTGACTGCTAACCGGGCGACTGGACTTTGGGCAGACTGGAAAGGACTTTGTGGAATATCAACCCTGTAACCAGGATCCCCCCCACCATGTTTTTGGACTGAGGAATCCCCGCAGGAAGACCTCTTTCAACCGCTGTGCATCCACAGCACTCTTGGAGCATCGTCAGCATCCTTCATCCCTTGCATCAGGACCACTTCCATTGAAAAAGCCTACATCCGATAAAAGTGCCTGGAGCTGACTGAGGAGTACTTCACCTCTTAAGGTAATTGCTCTTGAGGGCCTGGTTGGTCCTCCTGACTGGCTCCCAACTAACGTTGGTCACCTAAAGTGACTCCAAATAACCGCATTACACCTAGTTCAGCTTTTTCAGAAATTTGTCAGTGCTTGTTCATGGTTAAGTGAATTGTCTAAATTATGACATTTTATAAAATCAATATCTCTGGAGCCCTCTGGTGGATCTATTACATTTTGGAGTCTAAATTTGTATAAGAATACAGTCTACATTTGTACATTGGTGTCAGATTTCTTAAGTGTTGTGTCGATTTCTTCTTCAATTGGTTTGGTGCTCTTTAAATGCTTTACACTAGTTCCACTGTGTTAGCCTTGCTGCTCAGTGCCACAGCTACCACTGATTGAGCTGAGAGTTTAACAGGCAAAACCTACTTGTCCTAAAAAGGGTTGGTAAGTGTATTACACAGTGAGATCATACAACCCAATTTCCTGAAAGCATTGTTCTGTGGAAAAGTTCAACAAGGTGCCAAAGTTTTGCCACCTCCATTTGAGAATTGTGACTTTTGCAACAATGTTCATATATGTACTTTTAAAACTGGCAATTGGTTCTGTATGAAATGTGTTATGTTGTAGCTCGTAATGACATCTACATAGGAACACTACATCATTTCCTTTGCTTTTCTATTCGGATTAAAATGGTGGTGTTCAATTGCCGGGGGTTGCAGGCAGGCCGCTCAGATATAGGATGTATCGGAGCTATCATCTAATAAAAGGAAAATTAATTAGCTTAGTATCCTGTGGTTCGTGGTAAAGGAGGGTCTCCACAATGTGCTTTGCTAAAAACAGTCAGGCCTTCACTTTTCCATGTGGAAATACCGCACCTGGAATTTATGTGGGATGCAGTGATTCCATAGGGTTACATTACCACACTATTTCCCACACAATGAGGAATAACTGATAGGTTACTGGGTCTTCACCTATTCCCAAATGTATTTTCTCAAATCTGCGGTATTTTTCGCAGGCATATTGCACCAAGTTTTAACTGGTGAAATGTATCATTGTAAAGACCATGGAGATACAGCACAGCTCAAAATCCTTATTGAGTTGCTAAAGCCCTTTATCGGCTGAATCAGGATTTAAAAGCTTCTTGAGGGTGGTCCATGGTGTTATTTTCCATTGGAATGCCATTGTGCATAGACAAACTCTACAAAACGTGAACTTGCAGGAAAACATTTTGAACAGCCATTGCACCTTGCAAAAGGTAAAATTACAAGTCAGATATGTTCGTACATTTCCCAGTTTAACAAGGTTTGACTAAATAAAAAATTATTTTCTATGCAGCGAAATTTAGCTTGCACAGCGGAAAACACATGTCCTGTGCGTAGGTAAGAGAACCTTCACAACATTCCTAAATGAGGAACTTCATAAAAATGTGCTGCCAAAAGTATACAAAACATTTAGAATTTGAGTACTCCTCTAGTGTCTCTCCCCTGTGCGACGACTGCAGCCCGTTCCCCTTCAGTGGATCATTGGCACCTTGCTTTCTACTGTATGACTTGGTTCCACGAATTCCACATTATGCTCATAGTGGACTGTGTCCGTTTCTAAGGTCATGTAAACTACGGAAGCCCACTTACAATGCTAACAGGATGCTTGCTAGCAGTTCATTTCATCTGCAGTGACCACATCATGCGAGGCCACAGCTTCTAGACCAGGCCACGGTCATGTAGTGGATTGACCATTGTTGTGATCGTATCTAGGACCCTAATTCAATATTCCCGATTTATGCCCTTATGTGGTTATAACAAATCATACCCTTATAAAGGCATAAGAATCATATCAATGTTTAGTAATAGCCAATGCAATCCAAATACGGCAAGGCTACTTCCTTAGACTCCTAGAAAGTACAACGAGTTCTTTCAACAAACCAAACATCCAGCTACCTGGGAATTCCCCATGCTTTTGTTTTGATTTGTCCTAGAACTCCTGCGAGCACTGAAAGAACGGCCAGTGCTTAGTGACATCTTTTATTGATGTCTTATGTCCAACCTTACGTCAAACACGGCACCTTCCAGGTATAAATATACCAGCGTTTGCCTTAAGCAACACACGGTGGTTTGGAGCAGAGCGGCTATCTACTTTTCTGAAGCCCAGCTGATGCAAGTGCCGAAGGAAGCCGCCACTCCCATTTTGACGCACTGAGAAAGACGCTGTCTTTTTCTCCTGCTGAGAAAATCCAGCTCCAGTGTTTCCAGTCACCCTTGCGCGTTACTGGGAGATTGAGTCGTGAGAGCAAGATACAAGACCTCCTTCATTCTAAAACCAAGGTACGGAGCTGATTAGATCCTTAGAAAAATCTTGAGTCAGATTCTTGGCAAAACTAACTTAACTTAAAAACTCCTTTACTTCTTCCCACATACTAGGCTTAGGTTAGGTACACTGGGGTAGGCATATTTAGAAACATCAGTTGAGTACGTTTAGTCAACTTTTATCATTGTATGTAATTGTATATATTTTATACCTTTTAAGTATCATATGGCTCAGAAATCATATCAATGCTTTTACAGTATTATTTCATAATACTCCTTTTACTGTACGCACTTTACTTTATAACAAGTATTGCAATTGTGGCAATTAATTTCTCTTGCATGAGAAAGAAGACTGCTCAATAAATAACAC
Organism: Lissotriton vulgaris; assembly: GCF_964263255.1. Classification (NCBI taxonomy): domain Eukaryota; kingdom Metazoa; phylum Chordata; class Amphibia; order Caudata; family Salamandridae; genus Lissotriton; species Lissotriton vulgaris. The sequence goes on along the minus strand of NC_141695.1, from coordinate 540,837,704 downwards.
CTTTTATTGAAAACGCCCGTCTCTCTATTTCTCTGCACTCTGGTGAAACTAAGTATGCACGATTGACTGAGTGAAATAGCTATCTATTGTTTTCACACGACTCTGGAGATATACTCCTTATTCTGAGGGAGCAAAGTTGTCATGTTTATGCGGTTGTCAGAAGCTAATCACTTCTTGTCTAATCAGGGAAGTTCACTCCTCCCTGTTCATTCGAGAAAGTTTCTAGTGACCTCTGAGCTAGCTGGCAAACCTAATTATGCCTAAAATATTCAATAGAGACCTAGTCGACCTCAGTCCTACGTATAAACTATCGTTTATGTTATTCCAATGCGCAGACCCTATTGGGAAAATAGGAACTACACTACATGGCGCCCAACGTTTGGTAAGGCAATAATCTAACGCAAGATACTAGAGTAACTTAGTCGTGGTTTTTCACACAGACCCCTTTTTCCCCGTAAAAACTCCAATAGACGTCTGGAGTGGGTGAAAGGTTAATATACGCCGAAACCTAGTAGGATGAGAATCCTATGTATTAGTTTTTGGTTTAGTCAACGTTGAAGGATACAGTGTTCCAAAATATTGTGCACCTAATCTTTGTTTCCTAAAAACTTGCTCTACAAACTTTCAGTCAGTAAATGACAGAGAGTGACGACGAAAGGGAGAGAGCTGCTTTGGCAGCTCAACTCGTAGCGGACGACACACTTGTCCGAGATAACGACCATGATGAAATATTCATCCCGGTCAATATAAGAAAAACCATAACAATAAAACTTATAGAAAGTGGAGTAACATCAAGAGGTGGTACAGTCATATTTGTGGTAGAGGCACACGAATTTCGGTAGACAGAGGTATTCTATTCCTGGATAAATATTCCAGCAGCACATGCTGTAACACATGAGTTCCACTACTACAAAATAGCGGAAGCTCCAGCGGAATACTCTCCTTTTGAGGAAGTTGAAATTCCACTAACATACCAAGAGCACCTGATCTGGTTTAATGACGCCCTAAAACATCAAAATCACTTTACCAGGCTCGGTCCACTAGGTAGAACAGGAGCCACATGGCCGGTTCTAGCCAGCTACACACCAAATCCCAATATTGAAAAAATGTCAAGCGAAGAACTCATAGTTAAAATAAAAGAATTAACAAGACCATATAGGGATTTAGTTCAATTAACAATTGACGGTACAACCTACCAACGAAATAAACTAATTGAAAATCCTGAAAAAACTTTTATTAAAAATAATCTCAATTCTCAAAAGAAGAAGTGGGAGGGTAATAAACAAACCACTCCCAGAGAAAACAGTTTCAGTCCAGAGGAAGGTCTCCCCAACAAAGAAATAGATCTCCAGAAGGGGGGGGGCAAGTCTCCCCAAAGGGGGCCCTCTGAAAAAAGATACAACCTTAGAAATAGGGACAGTTTGAGAAAACCTGACAGATATCAAGATATTGATACACGTTCCTCTTGATCTTTTCAGACTTCATCAAAGTAATCGGAAAGAAGAGGACGGTCAAAACATAAAGAAGAGCATGTCAAGTCCAAAGACAAGGAATCTGCTCATCAAAGTAAAAAATTACAATTTCCCAGAAAGAAGGTAGCCAGTATTAAAATAAAACATGCTGAGAATCCTGAGGACACAACTGAAAAACAGAGAGTGGGCCCAGACAATGCCAGACAGCGCAGCAGAAGTGAGCATAACTCGCAAGATCCTGATGAATCTTCTGTAGACAGTGGATACGAATGAATACATTCAAGTGGAAACTGCAGACACCCGAGTGAGCGTGCCCCATAAACTATATGAAATAACATTACGTATAGAGGGAGATAACACTAGGAAAATAAAAGATCTCTTTTGGGAGAACCTGTCTAAATGCTATGATATCCTTCTAGCAGAAAAGGACTGGCCACCAGAGTTTGTCAGAGAGTGCCCACATGGCGAAGAAATGATTATGCCTGCCTTCTCAAATCAAATTCCAATTCATAAAAAATACACACTTGCTAGAAAATGGGCAGTGGCCCAAGCCACTGCATTATATAAAAATCATGTAGGATGGGATGAGGATTCTCCTCACCATAAAATTCAGTTAAAAAATCAACCTACTGCACAAAGGTAGTATCATGTTAAGCAAGAAGCGAAAAAACAAATAGATGGCGAGACACTGCTTGCAGTAAAAGCCTCAATGGAAGGCAATTATGCGGCGTTACCTCTAAACTATCCACTCAGCAATGCATACATATTTGATGCGAACTCCGTTCCGTTTGCTCAAATCCCTGTAGTGGGGGATAGAGTAATTCCAAACACGAACCGGAGAGTCTTCTTGATACAAGAAGCACACATGGGATTGGGTCTGAGGCACCAAGAGATCTTAAAATCTCTGATAGAATTACAATCACAATACTGGTGGCCGGGAATGAGCGTAGAAATGTATAACTTTGCAATTAATTTTCAGGACTGCAGCAGAGATCGAAGTTGTGAACTGGACCAGACACCAGCCCAGACACCACTATTAGACAGCATCAGACTATCTATGCGCAGACATCCAGACGGAAAAATGTGGTCCCATAAATATTAAGACAAGATTCATTTAGATGAGACCCCCAGTGCTTGGCTGACGCCAGAACTGTTATAAAACATTTGCGAGTCTTTATTGGCACATACGCAATTGGCATGCTACATTCTGACCAGGGTCCTGCGTTTAGCTCTCGGGCTTTCAAGGAGACCATGGCCAGCATGGGCATTGCATTGCGGTATTCTAGTCCATTCCATCCCGAGGGAAATGCGGTAGTGGAGAGAAAAAACTGGGACATAAAGCAATCTATTAAAGCGAGGGTATTAGGTTCGGGTGACGGGTGGGTCAAACATCTAATAAGTGTCCAACGTAGTCTTAATAATATGCCAAGAAATTATCTAGGAGGTTTCAGTCCGTACGAACTTTTATTTGGTACTATAATGATCATCCAGAACGTGGATTGTCAGACTTCAGTGGTGCAACAAAAAGCCTTTGATATCAAAGATCGTTTGGCTGTTTTACAGGACTTAAATGAAACAAGAAAAAGTCTGAGTAACGAAAAGTTAAAGCCAACTACCACTGAAGAAAAACCACCTGTCCCAGAAAGACCTGTCTGGATTCCAAAGATTGGGGATCTGGTCAGAGAAAAGATCGCGGTGAAGAAGGAATTTGGGTCTTCTTACAGAAAAGCAGTACCTGTCTTAGCTGTCAGCGTAACAAGACCAGTTGTACTACCGCCCCTTGCTGGTAAAAAGGAGAACCGAGTTGTATCAATCGACCTGGTGAAACCACAATCATGTGGCCAATAATAAGTAGTAGGCCCAGTGGACTCCAAAGAAATAGCAGAAGACCAAATCTTGCTACAATCCAAGAGGTTCAAACGGAGAGACTAATCACATTTGACAAACCTGCAGTGATTAAAAAAGGACTATGCAACAAAGCCATGGAACTTGTGCCTCTTGAAACCCAAATTGCAATAGTTCATCAAGAAACTCCAGTCTACAACGATGTAGCCTCGGACTATACAAATGTAACAAAAAAAAATGCAAAGATCAATGGAAATCCGGAAGCAATCCCACCAATTGACAGAACTGCATCTGGCTACTTTATCAACTTTGATGACTTTTCCGATGATCTAAGTGAACATGGAGACAAGCCAGCAATAAAAACTTTCAAAAATAAAATCACAGAGCTCTTTCATCAACTGAGAGAATCATAACTAACTTCACCATGGATTAAAGTATTGATTGTGTTAGGTGTACTCTTCCTCCTTCTATGGCTCATCTTGGTTTTCAGTTTGGGTAGATTTATTGATGGAAAATATAGCACAATGGACACAGCAAGTCAGAACATCAACTTGGTCCTGAAACCACACAGATCCTCTCACATCGAAAAAAGAGAACTATCATCAGTGAACATCATAGTAAAGCCTATACCTGGTGGTATAGCATGGGACAAAACAGATTATGAAATCTATGGCCCGGTTGAGCTCTTGAAATATCCACACCAATTTAAGATTTTCTTAAGTGACTTTGTATCACCTAGTACCTTCTCTGATGATTGGGACTTTGAAAATATTAATAACATGATGTCAGATCTAGAAATGTCAGCAGAATTTACAGAATATGAATATTTACAGGGTTCGTCGAATTATGAGGAAATGTATTGTTACAATCCCTTTGGGCATCATTATCTGCATAAATCTGCAAATCCTAGAAATGTTTTTAGTTATAATCAATGGGAACATTGTCCAACTCCGCCAAAAGGCAGTTCAAAAACATTTTATGAGAAATTCCAATACTTCTCAGGGTTTAATGTCACTGATCCTGAAACATTCTATTTCAAAGTGTTAAATAAGACAGGAATGAAAAACATGTTGACAAATACTAAACTAATTTATTCTGAAAAATTTCATGAAAAAATGTCAACATTTGGTTTTGAATTTTAGAAAAACAACATTGAGACAAAAACCATCTGGGGTACAAAAGAATGGCAGGTACAAGGTTTAGAAGCATTGTTTAAAGCCTGTATGATCCCAGAACAAATAATGTTCCTGAATGACACAATTCAGCAAACAACCTGTCTTGGTTTAGCCAAGATAAAAGATTTAAACAACCCGTCTATACCAAAGCATATGCCTGATAGAAACACCACTACAAATGAGAGGTAAGACGTGGCCTATATTTTAAAACAAAATAAGAACAATTCCTGATTGGAGCAAATTGTTGATCTGGCCCACAGACACTAGTAACTGTCAAGATAGATTCCTGAATAAAGTACAGGGTTTCAAACAGAATAGGCCAGACCCAAGATATTCCCAAAAGACAACATCCAGGGATAGTTACAACATACAGTGTAAGAAAACTATGCCTAGACTGGATACAGAAATCCACACTTCCTGAAATTAAGCAACACTTAACTTTACTTAAAGAAGGTGCTGACTTGCGAGATTTCGTACTGGGATCTCGCAAACAGCGTCAAAAACGTTTCATATACGCTGTATATACGCAGTTTATAATGAAGCTTGGAAATTAAATCAAATTAAAACTGCAGAAAAAATACGAGAAATTGATTGTATTAATTTGGAAAAAACACTTTCTGTAGTGGACAATGGGTTAACAACTCTGTCCTCCAGAATCTATTCACTGGACATCATTGTATCATCTGCTATTGATATAATAGAACAGGATATGATAATGTTACAACATGGTCAGTCCCAATTGCGTTCAATTGTACAGCTAGGCTGGACGTTACAAAACCTGCGTTCAGGTCACGTGCCTTGGCGTCTAATCAACATAACGTCATTATTTTCTATATTTAACCTTACTGATAGCAAATCTCAATGGCACAAAAAGGAGCAGACTATACGGTGCTGAGCATTGAAAAACTTGAGAGATTACCACTGACAATGTCAGAAAGACCTGTGATTGAATGGATAATACATTGCACCATTACAATCCCGATAACAACTTTTCAGTTTCAATACTGCCAAAAGTATATACCAGCAGGCCTGTATGAAAGGTTGGGTAAAGGATACATCAAATCAACCTGGAATTTACCTTATACACATAGATGTTGGAGTGGGGGCAAGAAAGAGGTATTTCTTAGTGGTAATAATTGTAAGGCATCACTGAGCGGTACACTTATATGTCAAGGTATAAACTTGCATGGAGCCTGCAAAGGTTCATCAAACAACCTTTCATGTCATCTGCACGGCACCCCAGCTACACAGATTGAGCCCTTTTTCAGACAACTTTCCAACGGTAGCTACATTATATTAAGTGACCACAGCTGTTGTGGCATGATGCCAGGAAAACCCTATCTCGTGATTGTCACTTCCAGGGTCATTTGTTGTATGCAAGTATTGTATCCAAACAGCAATCCAGACATGGAGGCAGCATTATGGCCTTCTGTGAATATCTCTTCTATTCGAATTGATAGTTTAAGCAGAATGAAGTCTATTCTTTTACAGACAACTGTGCCTTTAACCTCGTCCAAAGAGACGTATGACCTGCAAGCTGCAAGGACAGCGGCAGATATACATACCCTATTATCGACAAATTGCCCCGTGTATTTTGTAGAAAAGTTAAGCCACATTTTAAACATGTCAGATACCAGTGGCATCGCACATGTATTTAAGACAATTTTTTTGGGACTGTTAGCACCCTTTAAAACAGTTCTGGGCATCTTCCCGAACTTTGTGCATTCACTATTCGGCGGCCTGCCTCTTATTTTGGGACTCGTAGCAGGAATTATATTTTTGTTACTTCTTCTCCGATATGGCAAGCCAAGTCACAGACAAAACTCAGGCTACGATGGAAGAAACGATCCTAGCTTGAGACAGTATCACTAAGGTCCTCGGATTGGCCCGGCTAAGAGATCTGAATACTACCTGGTTTCTTTCATTCAGACCGATCTGGCCAAATTGCATCTTACCTGTGCTTCGATGTCTGCTATGCGGAGAAGAATGCGTGTTGGACGTCTGTCTTACACTACCATCAGCAGTACCAATGGATATCGACGCTTTGCTTTGTCCGGTAACGACTCATGCAACGTGTTGTCCCCAGCGGCTACCGATTCTGATGACGGCATTCGTTGAGACTTCACCATTACGATTAGGTGGCGGTGAAATACGAGATGAAAGCGACACCACACAGGTACAACCTTCTGTGAACATTGCTAATCTAAACACCGATGATGGCAATGCATCGCATATATGCACTATTTCTGATTTTTCAGCGTTGGCCCAACTTTCACCTACTGTTGTAGATGAATTCTTTGCCGGTCTAGCTGAGGTAATGTTCTCTCCTAACAACAAGAATAACAATTGAAATAGCGAGCACACAGCGTTCCCTGAACTCTTAATTTGGCCTTCAGTTTTTATAAACAACACTACTGAAAACATTTGGAACTATTTTTCCCATGAAAGCAAAATTATTTTTCCCCAATTTCCAAAATATTTACTTTTTTTTGGCAAATGGTACTCTGCTTAAAGTAGAACTATTCTTAAAGAACAGAACTTCTATTTTTAGAGACTCTAGAGACACTATTTTGAATCAAACTCTAGCACATGTACAATCTTGTATAAATATGTGATGAAATGGTCTCGACCTTCTCTTCTGTATTAGGAGCCATTTCATAAATGTAATTTTTGCAATTCATTCAGCTGATATTTATATTTGCATTATCTGAATGATACCACTGCTTGAAAGCGTAATGTATCTATACCATTTCAAATGCATTTGATGTATTTTGGGGTGGGTTGGAAAACACATGCATACCTATATGTTTATATATTGCTTAGTATTTAGTAATGATGGACATTATACGTGGAGTGGGTGTTGTGATCGTATCTGGGAACCTAATTAAATATTCCCGATGTATACCCTTATGTGGTTATAACAAATCATACCCTTATAAAGGCATACGAATCCTATCCATTTTTAGTAATAGCCAATGCAATCCAAATACGGCAAGGCTACTTCCTTAAACTCCTAGAAAGTACAACAAGTTCTTTCAACAAACCAAACCTCCAGCAACCTGGGGATTCCCCATGCTTTTGTTTTGATTTGTCCTAGAACTCCTGCGAGCACTGAAAGAAAGGCCAGTTCTTAGTGACATCTTTTATTGACGTCTTATGTCCAACCTTACGTCAAACACAGCACCTTCCAGGTATAAATATACCAGCGTTTGCCTTAAGCAACACACAGTGGTTTGGAGCAGAGCGGCTATCTACTTTTCTGAAGCCCAGCTGATGCAAGTGCCGAAGGAAGCCGTCCCTCCCATTTTGACGCACTGAGAAAGACGCTGTCTTTTTCTCCTGCTGAGAAAATCCAGCTCCAGTGTTTCCAGTCACCCTTGCGGGTTACTGGGAGATCGAGTCCTGAGAGCGAGATACAAGACCTCCTTCATTCTAAAACCAAGGTACGGAGCTGATTAGATCCGTAGAGAATTCTTGAGTCAGATTCTTGGCAAAACTAACTTAACTTAAAAACTCCTTTGCTCCTTCCCACGTACTAGACTTAGATGAGGTACACTGGGGTAGGCGTATTTAGAAACATCAGTTGAGTACGTTTAGTCAACTTTTATCATTGTATGTAATTGTATATATTTTAATACCTTTTAAGTATCATATGGCTCAGAAATCATATCAATGCTTTTACAGTATTATTTCATATTACTCCTTTTACTGTACATACTTTACTTTATAACAAGTATTGCAATTGTGGCAATTCGTTTATCTTGCATGAGAAAGAAGACTGCTCAATAAATAACATCTTTTATTGAAAACGCCTGTCTCTCTAATTCTCTGCACTCTGGTGAAACTAAGTATGCACAATTGACTGAGTGAAATAGCTATCTATTGTTTTCACACGACTCTGGAGATATACTCCTTATTCTGGGGGAGCAAAGTTGTCATGTTTATGCGGTTGTCCGAAGCTAATCCCTTCTTGTCTAATCAGGGAAGTGCACTCCTCCCTGTTCATTCGAGAAAGTTTCTAGTGACCTCTGAGCTAGCTGGCAAACCTAATTAAGTCTAACATATTCAATAGGGACCTAGTCGACCCAGGTCCTACGTCTAAACTATTGTTTATGTTATTCCAATGCGCAGAGCCTATTGGGAAAATAGGAACTACACTACACCATAGTTTCACTGTTTTGACATTCCAAAATGGCGAACACATTAGTTCGAAATGTCAGGCATGCTGGATATTGAAACCAATGTCACCCCACCTGCTATACCATTGCAAGACTTCAGTTATATTTAATTTTATTTGGTAGCCCAATCATATATATGCCTGCATGCCTTTCTTTCTATGTTTCTATCATTATTTATCTTGCATATGTTGCTGGGTCCGTGTTTGAATTCGTTGTGGTTGTGTAAGCGGAAGAATGCAATAATGAGTCAGTTGTGAATGAACGGACGCACCATTTTCAAGATGAGTTGCAGAGTACACGTCTGATGACTTATTGACTATCTGAACCCAGCATTGACTAAGGAGACACTTTCTTATTATAGATCTATTGGCATTGGCAATGCTTGTTTTAGCTCATCACCGTCACTAAAGAATGGAACCAACCATATGCAAATTAGCCTTATCTCCTCACAAAACAGCCTAGTTGGGAAAACCTCATCATTGTCACCATTCTTTACTTTCAGGAGCAAGCTACATTGTTTTTCTTGGAGATGATGGTCGATATCTGGTGTTAGTATGCTTTAGATAGTTTGAACATTTTCACCAGAAAATAAATACTGAAAAACTGGCAGCGTGAAAGAAATGTGAGGTGGATTTTTTTAAGTATATGTTCGACTCGGGTGTTTAGTTACTCTGGATGTTTGTATTCTCCTCAACTAATGCATTTACTGATATATGTTTTTGTGAAAAGCAGCATCTGCCATTTTCATGTCGTCTTGGCCTTGGTTTTTTACAATATTTGTTTCATGTCTGCGTGGAGGAGGCATGATACAGCGGAAATATGTTGAATGTGAATTGAAAGGCATGTTCACTAGATGCACTACCCATCATAAAGGTTCACCTGATGGTTCTGCCCAAGTTATGCCATGGTTTCTGAAGCCTAGTCTTGCTGGGAATTATCCCTATTTTCCTGTGATCCATCTGTGTGTGGGAAACGGCAGCCAATTGATCCAACCCCAAGTCAATCTCCTGTTGGCCCTCGATAATGTTTTTACGTTTAGATTGAATGGAGTCTCAGAAAAAAGATGTATTCTGCCGCCATTCAAGTGACAATCAAAGTTCTAATCATCTTTGCCATTGACATACTACAGGTTAGAGTTCCTGTGTTTACAAGGGTACAATCTTTCTTGTTATTGCTGTTTTCAGAAAGACATACCACAGAAGATGACAAAGTCTCCATCCCCGAATCTCACTACACCTATAGGACTGATGAACACCCTGAGCTGGAGATGTTGGTACAAGCCTGCCCGGAGTATCAAGAGATAACATCAGACACCATCTTTGAGCATTTCACATCTTTAGTCCGAGTGGACAAACCCAAGCCCAGTGAAGAAACCAGGGGCGCTGGTAAGGAATGGACATGAGTCCGTGGGTTTTTCATCCTCTGCTTCAGCAAAAGCCTTATTTGCTCAGTTTGAAAACAATGCTTATCCAAGCCTGGTCCTACTCTATGTATGGGGTTTTATCATGGTATGACTATCCTCGTTGATTTAATAATCAATGTGTGCCAGAATGTATGTTATGTTATCATTGGCCACCATCTATTTGTAATTTGCTATTATTTCAAATGGGTAATCGTAGATCGAAATTAAAGCTATAATGAGTCTTTCAATTCATGTTGGGTTCTATGTAAATTGTCTGTCATACTATTACGTTTGTTGTTGTTACTAATATTATCATCACCATTTTTAATGTATTTTAAGTGGGAAAGCATCAATTGGTGGACATGCACAGTATTTCCCCTCTAGTTTTCTAGTGATAGATAGTAGTTGGTCAATAGTTGCTTTTTTAACTTATTTTCACATTCCTGTGCGATTACATTTTTTATTTATTTTTTAAAGTGCACATTGTGGTGAGGTGGTTCCATTTGATGTTTGTTACTCAAGCTGCCCTTGAGAAACAAGGGCAGCTTGAGAGTGATTTTTCTCACAGCAGCAAGCATTGGAGCTGACTCCAAGCTGGAGCACCCACAACATAGGCAAAATAAAGTGTGAGATCTCACTGAAGCAGCAATCAAAGACAAACAAAGGACAGGCCTGGAAACGTCCACTCCTTGGGAAGCAGAATCTGCAATACCACCCCTCACCCCTGCATCTACCAAATGACAGTCCTCAAGAAGACCAATTTGCATCCTTAATTTCAAAGGGTCTCTTGGAATTTCTAAAATAGCCTGATCCCTCCCTCCTCTCTTAAGTGTCTTGGTGTCCATGTTCAAGTTACAGGAATACAAGCAATACACTCTCACTGTCTGGAAAGCTATCCTTATCCCATCATGGGGTAGTGTACAGACTGGGTGCCCGTTTTTAGGGCCTACCAAAATAACCTAATATAGTACTATCTTGCATGCAAATAATATGTACCTTTCTACAGTTTTACATCCTCAGACTGTATACTTTCTCAGAAGTCTATTATATGTTCCTAAAATCCTGCATGAAAAATTAGACCTTGATTTAATACGTCTGATTGTCCTTCCGCTTTTTTTCTTTGCATGACCTTCTCCTTACTTTCCATCCACTGCATGCCTCCTCCCTCTGAGTACATCCTACTCTAAGTCATGTTTGTGGGTTCATTAATCGTTCTGTTTCTGCATATTGGCCCTACCTCATCTCAAAGATCATAACCTGTCTTCCTTTGAAAGCCATACCATCCTACCTGGTCATACCTACTCTCCCATAGCTCCTCTCCCAATTCCACCAACCATCTACATGAGCTCACACACCTTCCCACTAATGATCACATTTATCTCCTAATTTAATCCACCACAAAGACACTGGAATAAATGCATGGAACGGTCTCCTTCTGAGCATATGGCTAATCTCAATAACCAACAACAACCGACTAACCATTGGATTAATCATTAACCCTGGGTTCCGGGGCAGTGTGCTGGTTAGCGTAAAGTGTTCCAATGCCGAATCACTGGCAGGAAGTACTATGTAAATGAAATTACAATGTATAATTTTGATATTTATAATGTTTTTGAGAAGAACCCTTTGGGATTAGTGATTGTGTGTCAGATGAGTGAGTTTCTGCACACACGTGATAACTCCTATAAAACTCAGTGTAGATCATAAAACTGTTGAGAGAATGATATTCAGAGGATACATTCTTTTCCCTTCTCTATGAATAACCAATATAATGTGACTGGTAAAGCTGCTAGAACTGTTTATAGTACCAGGGCTCGCCTTTACACTAAAAAATAATTGTGCAAATGAGTATTAAACCATTAGGTACACTCACAGTGGATTGTCTTTCTGGCCAGATCCAAGCCAGCATTTCTGGATAACCAATGACAGTGTAAATAGTTCACATTTAATATAACTGTATGCATATTTATCTCATGTGGATATAATGCAAATCCACCCTTTATCTGGAACACCTCGACCAATTTTGATCACCAATGATTTAACCATCTTTGTATTTCTTTCTCTAATTCTTTCCAGAATTTATAGTTCAATAAAACATACACAATGCATTTCCTTTACACCATGTATTTTCATTATCAACTGCATTCTGTACACTGAGCATGTAATACCAAGATACCCAACACAACACCCCTTCAACACAGTGGTCTGTTTGGGTAGGATCAGTTATAAATGGAGGAAACTAAATTGGGAAAAAGTAGGTTTTGGTGGGGTATTATGAAGAAGATGGGACTGAGGCAGGATATTTTACAGTTGGTGAGTCATAGATTTGTTACATAAGGGGGCATATCCGTAAACTGCAGCTGTATGATTTAGATGTCCCTTTGGAAAGAATTCACAGGTTAGGAGAGTCTTTCTGGGACTATGGCGTGATTTTATTGATGATTAGGTGGGCGACTCCCTGATAACCTCTTGTATAGTTAAATGCAGCAATTTCCCTTTGATGGAGGCTTGGAGTAAAAGCTAAAAGAGCCTTCTAAGAATTGATGTTGAGTCTGGCAAAATAATTTTGGACCTTCTACAACATTTTGTATGGAAGATTTCACTTAAAAAAAAGTAGATCAATGCTTTAGCCATTTGTGTTCCTCCACAGCTCTACTGTCTCACCCCCAGTCTTAGGTATTGCAAATGGGTTCCTCCTTTATAGTATGCCCAGATTGTTTACTTTCTGATCACCTTGTTTTAGACTTTGTAATGTAGGTAAGCCTCACTACTTATGTCTCACCCATGTTAGTCAAATTGTAAATGTACTGTGCATGCTTACAGCCAGTGTCTACCTTTTAAGATAAGGCTACTGTGATGGAGCTAGGGAAAGGTGCACTTAGCTGGTTACAGGTGAACATGGGTGTGTGCTCGTGCGGGCAGCATGTGTGAGACTACCGTCATGCCTAGCCTGCTAACTGCACATAGGTAGCCTGGCGCAGAGGGGCCATGTTAGATGCAGTCCTGGGTTCGGCCTTATCATATTAGTGGCCACTCATAGCTAAGGTCAGTAGGTCTTATTGGTTTATCTGTATAATCTCTATATTAAACACTTAGGGTGCAACCTGCCTTAAAGTGCAGTTTCCCTTCCCAGAGGCTTAACAAATCCTGTAAGGTATGCAATTGGGATGAAACATGTGTGCCACATTTGTATACACTGGTCCCAAGAACCTATTTCTATATTTTATGGGTTGGCCAGAATTTTCACATTTCTCTGGCTCAGCTCAGGATCAAATTTCAGGTTTTATGCCACCATGCCTGGCAAAGCTATTTTCTCTGCTCCCTGGTAGAGGCAATAAAGACCTCCCCCACACAAAAGGAGTAATTAACAGTGCATCATGCAGCTCCTGAAAAGAAAGGGATGGGAAAGAAAATCTACACCTGGAAATTAGCTGTTCAAGGGTTTGGCCAGCCCAGGCTACTGAACAAAGAAGGAAGCCCAGAACTCCAGACCAAACACAGGAGGGAGCTCACCTTTGAAGTTTTATTTGTAAAGTTCCTTCTGGTAATGTCAGCTAGGAGCAGAGCTCAGGCACCGAGAATAGATGTGAACACAGACCTTTTGACTGCACCATCTTGAATGATCCCAGCATGCTGTGCAGGAGGATTGGGACAGGGGCGGAGGGTTGATGTGGCACCCTAAGATTGGCAAGAGGTGCCTGGCATGTAGACATTCCCACCCCCATTTAAAAACTCATGCAGAAGGGAGACAACGGGTGGACACTGGAATTGAGCAGCAGCTGCAACACCATGGAGAGCTGGAAAGATCAGTTCCCTTATGGACTAAGCACTGTGCCCACAGCTGACCCCAGGACCAGGAGGCTGGGCTCTTTAAACCCTCCAAGGAGCATATGGGGGAAGACCTGGACTTCTGTGCCCAGCAGGAGGAGATGAACACCAGAGACAAACACCAGGAGAAAATTTGACACCGGCAGCCAGAGAAAAGCGCTCTCTCCAAAATGTGCTGATTTTGAGGCTAGGAGGTCTTCAAAAATTGGTCCTGCTGGCTAGAGCTCACCACTAGAGTAACATGAGCCCAGGATCATTAAAATAGGCCCATCAGGACCCATAAATTCACTGTTAAAGGAGTTGAACATTGACCTTCCCTTTGAAGCGGCGGAGCTCATGGCGCTCTGCCGCGAGCCAGAATTCTACCCCATGGGTGAGCCAGTGCCAGGATTCATGTGTCAAATAGTGTTTGGGGGCTGCAGGAGTGCAGCAGACTCCATTATGAACTTTGTAAAATTTATCCTAGGTTTCTGAGGTCATCATTTTTTTTCTAGAACTTCCAAGGCTGGAAGTATAGTTGTACAGCCTGGGAGTTCAGTGATCTCTAGTGGTTGATTCTATGGCTGTAGTTTGTGTGGCCTAAAGGTTATACAAAATACACAAACATATTATGTTGATTTTTTTAATGCTTTCTTAACAATGTATTGGTGGCACGAATGCACTGAAAAATGGGTATTTATTTTAGTGAAATAATGGTGAATATTTAACGTGTGGTTATTGCTCTTTTCTTGTGGTGACCCCTTGACAAAGCCAAGAGGCTTGTACTGAATACCAACGATATTGAGTGAGCTATTAATGAATTTGAACAGGCAATTACAACTACATTGAATAAAATAGCGCCTTTTTCTAGAGTTAAGAGGAAGCATAAACCGTCGCCCTGGTTTACTGCAGAACTCAAAACTCAGAAATTAGCTAACAGGAGGGCTGAGCGTCTTTGGAGACAAACGAAAACAGCCAAAGATCAAGTTAGTTACAGAGAAAGTCACTGTGGTTATTTAAACAACATCAAAGAGGCTAAAAAGAGGTATTTAGCTGGCAGGATCAACAACGCAGCCAATTCAAGTATAGAACAAGTTCACCACCCCTGAAGCCATACAATCCTCAGTGGCTCCTTCTCAGGAGTGGGCTAACAAATTATCTTCCTTTTTCAACAAGAAAATAAAGGCTATATATCGATCCTTCCCGCAGGAGGACGGGACCGATCTGCAGACAACCACCAGAAGTGATCCACAAATCTCCCTGCTGACCGAATTCCAACCAGCAACTAGGGAGCAGGTTTTGGAGGCTATTGTCAAAATTAAATCTGGATCTCCTACAGATCCTTTCCCCCCACGAATGATTAAGAACTTGGTTCCCTCTCTGATACCAAGGCTTACGGAGATTCTCTATCTGTCTCTGAATCATGCTATCGTTCCTGTCAGATGGAAAAAAGCCCTTGTCAGGACCATTTTGAAGAAGCCTATATCAAATGCTAGTAAACTAGCCAGCTATCGTCCCATCTCGTTGTTGCCCTATTTTGAGAAAGTTCTTGTAGCCTTAGTAAATAGACAACTAACTTGCTATCTAGAAGGGCAGAGTCTGCTCGATCCCTCTCAATCAGGGTTTCGCGCGGCGCACAGCACCGAAACGGAGGTACTCGAAATGATCGACAACATCAGGCTTGCCCTAGATAAGAAGGAATCAGCTATTTTGGTGCTGTTGGATCTATCGGCCGCTTTTGACACCATCTCCCATGACATCTTGTTTCAACGTCTCTGGGAGATGGGGGTCCAGGGGAAGGCCTTGGACTGGTTTAATAACTATCTAAAAGATCGATCTACCACGGTGCATCTTGGTCCTATGGCAGCATGCAGCAGATCAGTTTGCTCTGGAGTACCGCAGGGATCCATTTTGAGTCCCATGCTCTTCAATCTGTATGTTACTCCCTTGGCCAAGATAATTAGATCTTACAGCTTTGAAACAGTATCATATGCCGATGATACCCAATTGCTGATAACTTTCGCCCCTGACCCTTCAGACACTATCATCCAGTTCAAGAATTGTATGACCCACATTGACAGCTGGATGGGTCAAAACAAACCGGGTAGTGGGCACCTGCTATGGTATCCTACGCAATTTGCGTAAGATCTTCAAGTGGCTACCAATCGAATCTCGTAGGCCATTGATTCAGGGCCTACTTATGAGTCAAATGGACTATGGCAACGCCCTACTGGCTTCTATTAACAACGATCTCGATGCCAAATTACAAACCCTCCAAAACACTGCTGCCAGACCTATTCTGGATCTACCCAGGAGATCATCTTCCTGTGCCAATTTGAAATCCCTCCACTGGCTACCAATCAGGCTGAGAGGCAAATTTAAGACTCTTCGCCTCATACATAAGAGTCTCTATCACATTGGCCGAGGGTACCTAGGCAAAAAGCTGCGTAAATACCAGCCTACCAGAACCTTGAGATCTAGCTCTAAATTTCTTTTAACACCTCTAAGAGTGCACACCGCGAGACAGGGCGGTCGGTCTTTTTCTTATCTCGCCCCCATCTTCGGAACAAGCTTCCCTCACATATCTCGTCCATCTCAGATCGTATGTCCTTTCGTAAGGAATTAAAAACCTGGCTATTTCCCAACTAATAGCGACCCGGTGAGCCTTACTGTGCTGCAAGCGCCATGAGACCTAACGGTGACATGTTGCGCTATAGAAGACTATCTGACTTGACTTGACTATATGTTGTGGTGATAACCCTCCTGACAAACCCCATTGGCCTGTTTCATTTAAAGTGATACCCCCTATAGTGTGATATTCTATCTGGTGTAGATGGGGGTACTGTGATTTCGGGTGTCATGCCCCTTAGGGGTCAAATGTGATTTCAGAATTTCACCAAGGTATTTCTATAAGCCCAATGTATATATATGTAAAGGAATACAAAGTGTTTAGTACTGTCTGTGTGTAATAAATATACTTTTCCTTTTTCAAAGAAAAGGCACCGACTGAACAATCATTTATTGAGTGTCATTATTGCGTGCTAGCGAGTGAGGATCACTAGCCCACACCACCTCCACTGACTAGACTTTAGACTGTTCTGCTTGCTACCCGCAGAGAGTAACGTGGTACAATGGGGTGCTTGGTTCCCCGTAAGGAGAAATTGTGGACCTATTACCTGTGCATGCCTCACATCCTGCAAACTAATAACCCCATTTCTCACATCAGGATTAAAAATGAACTGGTCTTCATTGTAAGCAGTCTTGAGTTGTACCTTTAAGAAATGAAGCTTTAGTTGTGGGAGGAAGTGTACAAGAGGTGGAGCCTGTTTGATCTGGGCTACAATGGTGTGATAGATAATTGGAGCATAGTAGGAGAATGCCTGTCCCCTTGGTTTCTTTATCTCCCCATTGCCTGGATTCGAGACTGGGTAAGCTGCTTAATATTGTATGTTGATAGATGGTTATTTACCTTATGTGCTGTCCAGGAAAGGTGGGGGCCAGGGGTGAATGCCTTGTAGACAGTGCATTAGGTCTAGAATGTGATACAGATGGGTGGAGAGAGAGAGTGACATTCTCTGGGTGTGGGTGTAATGTTGTCATGTCTGGGTAGAATTTAACAAAAGATGAGAAACTAGAGAAATTTGTGGTACTCCCCAATAGACCATCATGAGTGGAGCAATGACGTTCCCAAGTCTTTTTTCTGCATTCTTAGTTTATGGAGCTCTAAAGATAATGCACAGCATTACTCAAAATTCTTGCTCTGAGCATGCAATGTAATATGAAACCCTGTATGAAAACATACGTTTGAGAACTTGTAACCATCAGAATATTTCAGTTACTATTTAGCAGTGGATATCCAAAAAGCTTTCAGCAAAGAGAGGATGGAAGGTCATCCACTTGGGTACATTGGTGATTGGAACTGCCACGGCGATTGGGCATAGTTGTACTGTTGTTATGCTGCTGGATCTTGCCAGATTCAACTTGAGGCACCAATTGAATCGAGTATGTTTCTATTGGGTGCCTCATGGAGGGTACTCTTGGTGTAGGCAGCCTTTGCCATGCCATGGGAAAGCTCTATGTGGGTGGTGCACAGAGCCTTTCAAGCTGCATCAGTGTGGACTGCTGCCAGCTTTGCTGTTATAGGCTAATTGGTGGGTATATATTGGTGCTGAAGCAGTTTCCTTTTCAAACTGGGTTTGACTGGCCACCTGCTATCATCAGGCAGTCATTGAAATCCTTGAGCTGGTGCTTGATTGTGGTGTTGGGGTCACCAGTGGCCACTAGGGATATCAAACTGCTGTTAAGAACACCTGTCAGGAAGTGCTTGAATAATCTAATCATCGTCTTTAATAGCTTTAACTCACTTCAGTGGAGGAGGGATGTGTGTAGCATGCAGCATGGTAAGTTTTCTTTACTTGTGTTGTATTGCATGTGAGGATGATCACAGAGGTGTCTTCGAGGTACAGGACGTTCCTGTTGGAATGGGTAGGCTGCATGATGAGATGATCACTTTTTTGCTTTGGCCAGGAGGAAGAGAAGTGCATCTTTCATGATCTTGGTATACAATGAAGAAGATGTGCATGTACCTAACTGAGACTGCAGTGAAGAGGTCAGAATTTGGTCAACAAGGCTGGTTTGTTTTTAGGTTTATGACAGATGAGGTTGACATTAAATTCTGCTTCTAATCTCCATATCAGTGGTACCAGATATACGGAACTAAGTATGTTTAAAGCAGATATTAACGAAAAAGGAGGGTATGGGGAGACTTATATCGCTCCCTATTGGACCATTTTGAGTGGATGAAGGACATTTTCGAGACTCTTCCTGTGTTCTCAATTTCTATGGCTGTCATAGAGATATTAATTGCTGCAAGGTGTTTACAACATGAGAAGATGAGCAGATGCCCAGAATGGAATATGTATTTGAGAACTTTAAACATCAAAATGTGTGAATTACGAGATTTTAGGAAATAATAATATATATAGTAATGAACAATGTTTTATACTTTAACAGTCCAAGGTATAATTTTGTTTGTTGCTGGTAGGGATACCTTTTGTTGGATCAGCGAAATCAGTGCAAAGATAGTGAAGAGATATTGCCCTTCTTTGTATAAAATGGAAACCTTCAAAGGCTACAGTTGAACAAGGTGCACGTCTAGTATCAAACACATGCAGTATATTTGTCTTTATACTGAACCAGTCCCTCAAAAAAAGTTCTTCCTCCCGGACGTACAATACATAGCAGTTTTGCCTATTCACACTTTATTGAAGTGAGATTGATCCTTTAAAAAAATCTTGGCTGAATTCCTTGAGAAGGATGGGTAGATACAGAAGGATTGCAGGTTGTGAATGGAATATGTGGGTTTGAATCATAACATTTCTCTTGGGGACCCTTTTCAGCTTAGTTGACTTCAAAAGACCAGAATACTTATGATATTACAATGGAAGTGGTCATCATTTGCACCATCAGTGAGGGAAGTTCTCTTTGTACTAAAGGTGCACAGGATTTTAGTTGGTGTTGTATTAATAGTACTGCCTTGCCTCAGGTACTTCCAGGTCCCAGCAGGACCATTTCTGGTCCTCTCCGCAAGAGCCATTGATGAGAGATGACAAGGCTCCAGGACCATCCACCATCTCCTTGGATGACCCTGCCTTAATGCTGGTTCCAACTTCATTTCAATCCTCGTCAGGAGTCAGCAAGTACAAGGACTTCATCAGATGTCTTCCGGTCCATCTTTCCAAAAGCATCCTGGGTGAGTTATCTTTGACAGTGACTTGTGGGTGAAATATTGCTTCACGGGCCACTTATCTATCAGTTGTACTCTGTCTCCTCAAACTGATCCTCTTCCTCCTCAGAAAACCAACTGCCATTTCTCTTCCCCTCTCAAGGGATCAATGAGAACTCTCCTTCTTTCATCTTTTACCAGGAAATGTAAAACTAAAGTACGATGTCTATTTCATGGGCCTGTTCCAATCTCCTATGGTGGTGCTATGAACACCTTTACACTTCTTTAATTTATAATAGTTGTGCAGGATTAAAGTGTCTGCACCTTTCCTTCTTCTGGGAGACATACTTTTCATCACTTCAACTAGAAAAAAGGGAGTGCTTAAGAGCACTATTAATTGTCAATTGAACTAAAAGTCTACTGTGTTGATAAGCCGCTTTCGTTTTCTTATTAAGGACTCTTGGATGTGAAATCTCTTCTGAATTGCCTCAAAGTGAGTCTGCACTGGCGGTACCTGGCAGAAGAGGTCAGGGGGGACAAGCTGATCCAAAGTTTGGTCCAGGATGAAGCCATGATCCTGCAGGTACCTGTGATAAGGGTCATGATTGATACTTATGTGGACAGTGGACACTGCTATTCTTCCCCTGTAGGCTGGGGGACGTGACTCCACAGGAAAATTACAGGGAGCAGCTTTGTGTTTATAGATTTAAAGAAAAAAAACACATTACAATCACCTGGACTTATCTACCAAAAAGTAATATATACCTTTCACATAACTGCAACATTCTGGGGTAGAGAAACGTCTAACACATCCCACTTGGCATCCCATTGACTACATTAATCCCGCCACCTTTGCTAGCAGTTTTATCTTACTGAATTTGTAAAGATTGCAGATTGTACGACCACATTCAAAATACAATTAGGAAAGACTTTGAGCGCCCACATACCTAAGGCAATAGTTTCATATTTTGTTCTGAAAGAACAATGTTATCAGCCTTTATTCATGCCAGGACCATCATATTCTTACATCTAATAATATTATGAACCCAAATAGGAGAGCTAACCTATCCGCGAATAAAGCCTATGCGTTTTCTATGTCTTGGATAAGAGTTTGTTTCTTGGTATTCTCTAGCACTGTTATGTGGAATGTGGCAATGCCAAATATTTGTCTTCCCAAGTTTCTAGCAGGGTCTGTGTTATTAAACCAGCGCTAGCAAACAAAAACTTCAAGATCCAGCGTAGAAGGAAATGTATTTTTCAAATCCCTTTGTGCAGTTAAACATGCCCAGGTCTAAGCTATCAAAAACTCTTTTCCTATCAGAAACCGGATTAAGTCAAATCTGTTGTGGGGTAGTTTGCTTTTGATACATTGATACTATGCAAAACCTAATGATCCTTTGGTCTAGCACCCTCTACTGCTCCTTAGCTTATGCGAATACGCATTGTACATGAAGCACCTTCTTTGCCATTGGTAGGTCTTATCTATTAACAGATTTTAGCTGTTGTTGGCGAGGAACTATTGTGGAGCATACCAGTACTTTCAGTGGTCTTTGGCTCAGCCCATTGTTTTGGATTGATCGACTTTTTCGTCCATCACATTTGCTTACTTGTTATTCAATGACTTTCCCTTCTCTACTTTTGCTTATACCTCACCTGGAGTGCAGCTTATTTAAACTTCTTTTGATTAAATGCCTTGTAACCGCCTCCTTATATTGAGGTAACTACTTTTTTCTTTGAGCACTTCAAATGACTGCATATATTTTCTTTTACTGTCCAGCATGTACTGCTTCCCCACTCAAACTAACCACACTGTCCTTAGTGATCCAATGCCACCAGCTTGTTTGTTACTCCCTCACTCTTCCCCATGCGGCTCGGTTTTGCCTTATTTTTTATTTTACACCCCTCAGTAGCTTCCACAATGACTGCTCCCACCCTTCGTCAGCGCTCACATCATACCATGCCCTATAGCCCCAGCTGCTCCACTCTTGCTCCCTATCTAGATCTTTTTTTAAAAAAATAGTTCTTTCTGTTTAGGAGGGTTTGGTAGCTGCTACTTGCTGCTGGGGTACATCTTTCTAGAAAAAGGCTCTTTGGAGCACTTTTTATATATTGTTTTTAATTTACTGCTCCAAACTTGGCGACCTCTGGCTTGGTAAAGTAAATTAAAACAAAATGGCCCCGGCATCATGAGATATGCACGCATATGCATTGTCCCACATACACAAACACACATGATTAAGCTAAGCTTCAGTAGTCTCCTGCCACATACATGTGCATGCGTTTTGACGAATGCACATGTATGCATCATATCTTTTTCCCCCCGCTTTTTACTGATAATGAACAGCATCAGTTAAAAGAGCCAATCGGTCTGATTAGAAGTCAAAAGGTGATACCTATTTGTTATACCACAGGTTTTTATCATTTTTTTTAAAACCCATGAATTAAGCCTATTAGGGAGAGGATTCTTTTCAAGACCTTGCTATTGATCCACAGAGTTCTGCATCTGTCTGGCGCAATGTACCTGAGAGCAAAAATTCGTTTTTTTGCTCCCTCAAGGTGTCTGTGCTCAGCCGTCCTTTTTCTGGCCAATATCCCTCTGATTTGCAAGTCCAGAACAGAGGGCAGGTCCTTTTTTTATTTTTGGGAAACTCTCTCTGAACTAAATTCCCTTTGGAGTTAAATGCATCTCATTCATACCCCAGTTCCGGAAGAAGTAGAAAACATGGCTTTTTCTGCATGATTGATGTGGCTCTCAGTTTCTCCCCACTTGTAGTGCAGAGCACCGGGACACTCCTCAGAGTAGTAGTGCGCTTTATAAATGCATTTTACATTACATTACGTATATTTGTACATATGTAAAACCTGAGGTGCATTCCTGGTTCAGTGAATTCACTTTAGAAAATATTGATATATATGTACATATGCACACATAAACAAGTTCTTATGTCATTTAAAATAAAGTAACCCTGGTAAGTACCTGTGTGGTAAAGCTCTGCTTTCAAAAGGACCTAAAAAATTCCTGCATGGTACTTATCAGTGTGTTTAAATCTGCATGGTAAATGTACCACTTGGAAAAGGCTGCTTGGTGAAGGTAACCTACCGTAGGTTGGTGATGATGTTGAAGTTTGTGTGGGGGTGTAGGCTCATCACATTCCAAGTTGGTCTTCAGATGTAGTGAAGTCTGACCAGTACTCAGGGAGATTGGGACGACATCTTGGATGAGTAACAACATTGAGGACCGTTGTTTGGAGTTATGTGGGTGTATAAGATCATTTGTACAGTACTGTTAAAGACAGATAGCATGGTTTCAATGTCAGGGTCTGGTCTAGATGAAATGTCTAGAGAGATCAGTTTCACATATTTGTTTGAGCGCTATACTGCATTGTCAGTCCAATCAGCATTTCCGTGCAGAAATGGTTTCTAATGCTGGAGCAGGAAAAGTCAAGTTGTTACCTTTTATGTGCATTAACAACACGACAAGCAGATTGATGTTGGTGGTGTCTACTTGGTCTAGGAAGGTATGCATTTGGTTAGTATGTCAACTGGGTAATTGAAATCTCAGTGGAAGGTTTTTGTGGTTGGTAAAGACCACTGAAATGAGGTTGTACACCTGAGAGCGGATTTATAGGTTGGGTTCAATCTGTTTGCAGCGTGATGTGTTGAATGGAATGTTTTATGAAATTGTGTGAGTTGTTTATAGTGATGCAGTGTAATTTTACACTGCACTTGTGTAAGATGGTGGAGAAGATGTCTGGTGAAATTAATAGGATGCAGATGATGTTATATGAGTGGTTGGATCCTGGCATGCTATGTGTTGTAGTTCTGGCCCTTGAACACTTTCCAGACCCTAACAAACCCAAAAAGAAGATTAACTTGTCTCTGTTCAACATTTGCCCTATTTGCTTAAGCAATGGATGGTCAGTGAACCAAATAATTATAGACCTATTTCCCGCCATCCTCTACCTGAATAACTGGTGGAAAAAGTTATGAATGAACAGCTAACTTGTTATCTGCACAACAGCAACGGTCTAGATGAAACACCATTTGGATTTAGGGCAGAACACAGTACGGAATCAGCCCTAATTAAAGCCACTGATGAAATCAGAGCAGTTCTGGATACAGGGGGAGCTGCTGCTCTGATTTTGCTCGACCTGTCGGCGGCTTTCGGCACGGTCGATCAGAATCTCTTACTACAGCGTCTGAATTCCATTGGCATCTCCGACAAAGGGTTTACACTGGTTTCTTCCTTACTTGTCCGGCAGAATACAATCGGTGGCTTTGGGCAGCTACGAGTCTCCTCCATTTATCCTCCATTGTGGAGTCCCACAAGGCTCATCTTTCAGCCCCACTCTTTTTAATATTTATTTATCCGAACTGGCGATACTTATTAGATCCTTCGGACTGGCACTGACATCTTATACAGACGATACACAAATTGCCTTGTCTATGTCAAAAAATAATCTACCACTGATGCAAAATTTAAGGACTGCAGCTGGTGGTCAGCTCCTGGATGAGCTCTCATTGTCTTAGAATGAATTCAGATAAAACTGAAGTTGTCATTTTTGGCAATTTTTTGCCAAACTGGTCAGAGTTGGTGAATGACGAATTAAGGACGGCACCCATTCCGGTTGCCAAGGCTAAGAACCTTGGCGTGGTCATTGATAATAAACTGAACTTGGAGGCACAGGTAAATGCTGTCTCCTCATCGAGTTTTTTCTGCTTAAAATAATCAAAAAAATACTACCTTTTATCCCCACAGATAGCAGGAAAACGGTGATTACTTCACTGATTCTTGCCAAACTAGAATACTGTAATGGTCTCTTTCTTGGTTTGCCTGTGAAGTAACTCAATAGTTGCAAATGTACCAGAATGCGGCCGCTAGGCTTTTATTGGGAATTCCTAAGTACCATTCAGTCCGAAAACATTTGCAAAAGCTGCACTGGCTCCCAGGCAAGAGCCAAATTATCTTTAAGGTCCTTTGCATTACCTCTAGGGCCCTTCATGATTCTGGTCCTAAGTTCCTGAGACACCTACTATACTGCTATGTCCCTAAAAAGCATCTACGCTTAGAAGTAGATAAATTGTTAGCAATTCTGAGATTCTTCAAAACCAGCTTGGGCGGCAGCCCCCATACTCTGGAATGAACTTCCCTTCTCCATTAGAACACTTCCAACATTGTTTGCTTTCAGGAGGTCCCTGAAAACCTGGGTTTTTAATAAATAGAGACCTGTGCCTTACATGAACCTTCCTACTCCAGACCTCAGGGTCAAGACACCTCTGTGTATTTGTGCGCTTAATATATATATTAACCAAACATAATATGATACGAGGTTGGAGTGGTTACTTCTAAGCATGGGCGGAAAATCCGTTCCGCTTGCGGATTTTGCAGATTTTCGGTAAATTCGTAATCCGCGAACTCTCGCGAATTTACTGAAAATCCGCAAATTTGCATGCAGCGGATTTTTTTGCTTGGTAATACAATATTGCGGCGTGCGGCGTTCACTTACCGTCATTCAGCGTTTGCCGAGTTGTTTTTCTCGATATTTTGCGAGTGCTGCGCCATTTTGGATCTTGCTGCGGGATCCCGCGGGAGTTTGGCGACGCATCGCGAGAGTTCGCAATTGCGAACATGTAGATGCGGCGGGCAGCAACAATCTCGCACTCGCGAAATTACAAAATTTGCAATTCTGCACAAGAAATCCACCAGCAAGCAGCATAAACCTTCGGAAAATGATGATTTTTATCAGAATAACTCCTCAGGTTGACATTTGCCTGCACTTATTTGGATTTGAGGCCTTTTTGACTTTCTTTGGATCACTTTTGGATTAGAAATCAACTTTCACAAGTAAGTTTGTTTGGGGCATTACATTTGCTGTTCCGCAGAAAAACGAGTTTTTCAAAACTGAAAGCACTCAGCAGGTGCAAAAGTTCACTCATCATTAGTAACCATTCCCTGTAGTGCTTCCTGAGGGGCCCCTCCAGAGTTCAGCTACCTACGTTTGTTTGGGGCATTACAGTTGCTGTTCTGCAGAAAAATGAGTTTTGCAAAACTGAAAGCACTCAGCAGGTGCAAAAGTTCACTCATCATTAGTAACCATTCCCTGTAGTGCTTCCTGAGGGGCCCCTCCAGAGTTCAGTTGCCTACGTTTGTTTGGGGCATTACAGTTGCTGTTCTGCAGAAAAACGAGTTTTGCAAAACTGAAAGCACTCAGCAGGTGCAAAAGTTCAAAGTCATCATTAGTAACCATTCCCTGTAGTGCTTCCTGAGGGGCCCCTCCAGAGTTCAGTTGCCTACTTGCAACTATTCTATGACCCTGCTCTGACCCTCACAGCAGGCTCATAGAATAGCTACAAGTAGGCCACAAAGGTCCTGGGAAACAAAATTGCACTGCAACAGAAAGCAAATTACAGATAAGGAAGCAGGTGCCAGACAGGAAGTTTAAATTCAGTGACACATTAATCAACCCCAAATTAATTCATGTCAGTTGAAGCAGGGCAGGTGTGCTTGCTTTCCCCCCCCCATAATCTACAGTGATGAATCAGAGGGTGGCAGTGATGTACCAGAGGGTGGCATGGGTGAATCAGAGGGTGGCAGTGGTGAAACAGAGGGTGCTGTGAACCTGTGATGATGAACCAGACGTAGAAACAACAAAGTCGCGACCGTTGCGAGCCGACAAGTAAGTTCGCAATTGCGAACTGGTACAAAACCCTTGCGAACTGGCAGAAACCCTTGCGAACACAAAAAAAATTCGCAAATTCGCGAGAATTCGCGGATTTTGCGGATTGCGAGTTCCCAAATACGCAAATTCGCGAACGGCAGATTCTCAAAATCCGCCCATGCTTAGTTACTTCATTGGCTGGGCGCCATGGACAGGGCCATAACCTTTAACGTGCTGGCTGCAGGTGCCAGACTGGTGCTAGGGTGCAGTATCTGTCATATGAGTGGTTTTGGTAACAGGAAGAATAAGTTATACCCTCCCTAGCGGCAGGTGCCACTTTTGCATTGGAGTGGGTGTCATCTCCTTTTAATCAAGTTTCATGGAGGTGTTAGCATCACCCAGCTCGCTGTTGTTCTTTTACTATGCAGCTTTTGCCATTCATCTCTAATTTCTATGAAGACTACACCTTGAGCGTGCTAAGTTATTCAGCTTCTTTCCCAGTGTTCCGTTAATCATCTCTCTATTTTTCCGTAGTCCTGAAACTGAGCTCTCACTCTGTTTTCTGTCACTAATGTAATTTTATATAGCCTTGTCGTTTTTAGGTCTCGCCCTGGCGAAAGGGTGCGAAGGCGCTCTCTCGCTCCGAGAACCATAGCTGTCGGCTCCGCCGACAATGAGTGGAGACAAGAGCTGGCCACGCGCGCAGCATTTTCAATGGCAGAGGCAGATTCAGACGTGCGCCTTCGGATTGGGTCGCGCGCATGAGCTTGTAACGTAGACAGCTCACGACGCGCGGCTTGTAGGTTTCTGTTTCATTTCCAGCGGAGGCATCACGACGAGCAGCAACGGAGGCGGCAGAAGCGCTGGAGGAATTGGTTATGCTTGTTTTATCTCTTGCTTGTTGTTTTGAGAGTTTACAGCTATCTCGAGCTCCAAGCCACAGGCTCAGCTCAGGACATTCAGTCGAGTTAACAGCTATCTCGAGCTCCGAGCCACAGGCGCAGCTCAGGGCATTCAGTCGCTCGCTTGCTGTGCACGAGCCTCAAAGTAAAAAAAAAATAACAGTAGGGGGGAGTTAAGTCTTCTCAGGCTATAAGACGAAGGGACCAGCTTGCGGGCAAGTCTTCGGGGCTGTCTATTTCGTCATCCGTCCGTCTCCGTCTCACTGAGCAAAGTCTGCGTTAAGTAAAGTCTGCGCAATGGACCCCTCTTGCTGAGTGTAGAGAACGTGATGTTTTTGATGCTTTTGAAGCTTGACTTTACTCGCCACCCGACTATCTTCAAAGACAATAATGTAGCTTCTGAGTCAGTGTATCGTGGAGTGCCCTTAAAAAGTAAACTTGCATGAAGTCTTATTATTGGACTATTCAGGAGATCATTCAGACCAATTCTTATCATAAAGATTCCCCCGCACGCACACACACAAGCGCACACATACAGAAACCCCTCCCCCCGCCGCCGCCACCGCCGCCCCCGTCGCTCGTTCTGCATTGTGATGGGAGCGCCCGTGTTCACTGTCAGCGTGCCTGGGTCCCAGTTGCCCCTCTTGTTGTAGTGAGCTAACGTGGGAAGCCTCAACTATTATAAAAATAATTTCCCTGTATAAAGTCGTTGTAATCTATTTCTATAGATCATCACACACTTAATTGTCTGTTTGGACGATAGAAGGTACGTCATTGAAAAGTACTTATGTTATCGCCTTTGTGATGATGAAAGCCGCTGAGCTCCTTAACTTGAGACCTGCAGTCTCCTCACAGATCTGTACCGCGGGCGCGAGCCCTTCTTGAGAAGCCCAGGTGAGTGGTTGTGCGAAGGCGCGCGCTCAGCCATGCGCACGGCGTTATTAAAAGACCTCGGCGTCCCTCGAACAACCTTGATGTCAAATTGAAAAGACCTGTCGGTGAGGCTGCCCTCTCCGGGGGCGGCGTGTCTGTCACCTCTGCTGGGGGAACAGCGCGGAGTCCTCGCCTGTGTCGAGCTGTCGGCCCCGGTTACATCAGCCATTAGAGTTGCAGTGGAGCGGCGCAAGCTCAGGGGCACCAACCAGGTGACCCACTGCTCTCTTCTGGGAACATATGCTCTCTGTGTTAATGGCGCAGGCGTGGTTGGTGGGGGCTGCCGCTAGAGGATGGGTGTGGGTCCGAGGGTTTTGGGGGTATGGAAGGAGTGAACATGAACAATGTAACTAAGTCCATACAGATGTGTTTATGAATCCCTGGACAGCCTGCCAGCTTGCCTGTATGTTATCTGCATGTATAGCACGCGTATACCGCTTGAAAGGCCTTGTGGCGATTTTGAAGTCCAGGCTACTTTTCCAAAGGGTTCTGGGATTTCTCACTGAGTCGTGGCCATCTGCCTTCATGTGGTTTGATCTGTGTAATCTTTAATATAATTAAAAAAAACTGTGAACAATCCTCTGCAAGTCTGTCCATATTCCTTTTAAATGAAATGGCCTTTTTCACAACATACCTTGCTATACGTGCCAATTAACAGCATAGCCCATATACATTAATATCACGGCTAGAGAGAGCAGGCGCAACACAGTCCTTTGGGAGAAGGAACACTGCTGATTGATTGTGTTTAATGTGCAAAAGTCAGCTTTACTGGAAGCTGGCACAGCTCACAATTTCTCCAAACTTTGGCGTATGTGTACACTCTAATATCCTAATCAAAATTACAACATCAATCTCTAATACCCATTCCCCACCACTAAACAGGTATCAGAGCGCTTTAAATCAGCATGCTTATAACAAGCAAGACTATCACTCTATATTACTGCCAACTTTGCTTAGCATAAGCAACAGCTAACCATTCACAAACAATGTTTATATACTAATAGCAAATTAAAAAAAAAATTCATGCAAAGCATTGTCATTTACAATGCCAGTTACTCAAACTTTAATGCTGCGAGACCTATTGCATTGTAACTGCTTGTTTGGATAGCAGTTTACTATTTCCTTTGGACGCGTCTTCCCTGAATTGCAATCCTTATGCGCATTTGCTTTTATAAATGCATTTTCCTGACCACCTCCTGTAGAGATCCCTGTAACTCTTGAAACACAAACTTTTGATAGTACTACAGCTAACATATCCTCAGGTGTCGCAGGTTTCTTTCTGCAAGCGTTTATTTCGATAGCACAGTTTAATGCACCAACATGGCGTCTACTCCATCAAGGTGCCCCTCACCTTTTTGATATCCTCAAATTCCCCATCTTTGCAAACGAGGTAAGAGGTGCACCCTTCTGGGCTCCGCTACGTTTCTGCGCATTTCTGTACCTGATTCTGGAAAGCCCCGGCTGACAACGGATAACGTAAGATTTCCGAAAGTCATAAATAACCCTTCTATGCTGCCTCAATAATGAATTCTGCCAACACGTTATCCATCTGCCTTCTCTACGCAGACGACCTGTAAATAGCACTAATGCACAAACTGATCCAATGCCCTTTCTCTAAAGTGCCATTCCGACTTTACGCACACAGCAATGTATAGCCTTTCGGCCCCCGCTTTCAATTTATAATGAAATAAATCAGGATAGCACTGTATGTCCCACTCCTGCTTCCCATTTCACAGGAACAACACCCGGAGCATTTTCAGCCATCACCTTATGCAGAGCCTGGATTTTATAACTTTATTTGCATTTGTACTGGTGACTTTTAATGATTGTAGTATTTGTACTTACGTCCTTCTACCCCAACGTGACTCTCTATCTTTGCAATTTCTGGTCCTCAGCCCCAAAATGATAATTAACAATAATGAGTTGTAAATGTTCAAGCTTCGGTTGAGATATGGGAAATCACTTTGATGTGTTCTGTATTTCTGATTTAGTCGGGTGATGAAGCAGGATTTAGAACCTGGGTGCTCTGATTCAACAGTCAGCAATGCATCCACCAGACCGCCTCCCAACAATAATATACAGTTATAAAGCAAAACAAAAAGGGGCAGATTTACAATAACTGGTGCATCCCTGCATATTAGCAGGGATGCAACAGTTATTTTGCGTGATGTAAGAAAACCCTTGCGCCACCATGGATGCGCCGCATTTACAATACAGCGCACCGTGGCGTAAGGATAGACAGATGCGTGACGGAACTGTCGGCATAAGGATGCCGCAGTGCTTTACAACGTGACGCATCTCTCTAGATGCATTACGTTGTTAATATGTTGCATGGTGGTGCGTTGTTTACGCCACCGCTGCATCACAGAAGTGACGCAACAGTGTCGTAAAGATGTCGCAAGGGGCTTGTAAATCTGCCCCAAAGTATCTTGCATAGACTCTGCAGTAATGTATTTCAAATATTTTCAGTTTGGCTCTGTGATCCTTGTGGGAAAATAAGCAACTATTACTCGCACATGGGGATGGTGCACATATTCACTCTAGACAAATAAATATGGGCTCTGATGGCGCACCGTGGCGTAAGTATAGACAGATGCGTGACGCAACTGTTGGCATAAAGATGCCGCAGTGCTGGAGTTGTGTCGCAAGCATGACCCAACTCCAGCACTGCTCGGGGGCGGCCTATACTTGCTGTGCTGCATCACTCCTCATGCCTGCTACAAGCAAGCGTAAGGTTTTGACGCAGTGGGGTCGTAAAAGTGACTCAGTGAAATCTTGTAGCCTTACGAGGCTTCCTTGCGACGGAACGCCCACCCTTCATACATTATACCCGACCCAGGTATAATGTGGCGCATGGCTTTACAACGTGACGCATCTCTCTAGATGCATCATGTTGTTAATATGTTACATGGTGGTGCATTGTTTATGACGCCGCTGCATCACAGAAGTGACGCAACGGATCGTAAAGATGTCGCAAGGGGCTTGTAAATCTGCCCCAAAGTATCTTGCATAGACTCTGCAGTAATGTATTTCTAATAATTTCAGTTTGGCTCTGTAATCCTGTGGGAAAATAAGCAACTATTACTTGCACATGGTGATGGTGCATCTATTCACTCTAGACAAATAAATATGGGCTCTGACGGGTAACTTTGTGAGTGGGGCCACTGGAGTGAGTGCCATCGACCAAGAGTTCCTGAATAATTTATTTTACTACAGTAATCCGTACCCTGTGGTAAGAGCGGAT
The DNA here is from genome assembly GCF_964263255.1 of Lissotriton vulgaris. Lineage (NCBI taxonomy): Eukaryota > Metazoa > Chordata > Amphibia > Caudata > Salamandridae > Lissotriton > Lissotriton vulgaris. The sequence goes on along the minus strand of NC_141695.1, from coordinate 540,806,362 downwards.
AGTTAGAACTTCTCTCAGTAATCAGCAGTCAGACTGAGGGGATGATGAGGTAAATTGGGTGGTAAAGCGTCACTAAGATAATTGACAAACTGGTTTGTTGTGGGCATTAACTGTCAGAACAGCCATGAAGCTTAACCCTATGCCTAAACATGAGTGACAGCCAGAGAGTAAACCATTATTAACTCAGGTCTGATAAGGGGCACTTGCTTATTTGAAAGTTACTTTCTGCATGAGCCAGTCCATTGTCCACCTCTGTTAGATGGGCAAAGGCTGCTCCTAGTTCGCATAATGCACTGACCATAACACGGACATCGGTATTTTTTTTTTTTTTTTTTGCAGGGCACATCTCCGAAGGGAGTGAGTGCTTGCTATGCCAAAGTCCGCGAAGTCCCGGTGCCAAAATTGGCCGAGGATGGAGATACAATTCAGAAAATAGAAAATCTGCCTCTGTCCAGACTAAAGGTAAGGAATTGTACACTCCGAATTCAGAAAGTTGGTCAATATTCCTGTTTAAATAGCTGCTCAACAAGCAGGACTCGTGGTCAGTTGTCTAAGAGGCTCATTCAGAGCTGCTGGAGGGTGTAATGTTTTATTGGACCATATAATATTCACACTTGTTAGGTTGCATGTTGTTTCAAAACCACAGAGAGCATCTTGACAGAGCTGAATAAGATATGACATTTTATTTGGCATTCTGTCAGAGATTATGAAGAAGTGATGTCCGAGTGGAATCATCACCAAATATGCAGCATAATATAACTTCATCCAGCTGAACTGCTTAAGACATCTGGATACTTCATTTGAAGTACATGCAGATATACTATTCTGGCTTGGGAAACAAGTATGTTTTTGCACTGAGGGTTCTAAGGGACGTCATACACAAAGAGAGCAAAGCTTTTGACAGATGAGCCCTTAAACGTGTGCAGGTTTCTTCATCCATTTATCTTAGAATATGAGGATTGGCGGCTCAGACCATCAGCACAATGTCGAGACCCTTTTGAGGTCGAAGCCTGTCAGATAGCGCAGCTGTCTGCTTTGCTTACAGACAACTTGGGGACATTCAGACAGCATCTTTAGGAATGGATTCCGCCCATTGCTGACCATTGGCTTTGTAACTCACATTTGCTTTATTTCTTTTTGCTAGCATCATTTTTCAAGGGTGTCTAGCTTGAGTTTGTCCCTTACTTTTCCCAAACCTCTTTACTTTATCCATCCGAGATTTCACTTTCTGTGAACAGGTTCATACATCCTGTTGTTATCTTGTCATATTTGCTGTGCATTCAAAGACAGAGGCCAAATGTCAGGCTCTGTCTTCCAGGGAGTTTGGGGTTTACTTTTCTTTCTTTGACCTCAAAGTGAAAGGATGTATGTGACAATCATGCTGGTTACTGGGCTGTGCTTGAGGAAGTCTGTTCAATGTTTTTTTTTCTTCCTAGCACACAATTACATTTAAATCTCTGTAAATTGACTGAGCTGATATTTCAGAATATATTAGAATTGGGAGAGCACAAATGAAGCACATTTTTTGGTAATTCTGAAGTCTGGTAGAACCAAATATTTTAATAAGATCAAAACAAATCAATACTCTAGGTGATGACATTTCCACACATTATTGTTTGTGCACTGTATACTTTTATCTGTAAAATTGTAAGTCTGTGCAAATGTAATGGCCACTTCAATTGAAAGTGTGTTGTCTGTAATGGCAGTGCACTACCACACCAAGCATACTCCAGTTTATCCCACTCCACTCTACTCTGCACCTCTGCACAGCACTGCACTCTACTCTGCATCACTCCACTCTGTGCCTCTCTACTCTTTACCACTTTACTCTATGCCAATGCACTCTACCCCACTCTTCGCCACTCCACTCTGCACTACTCCACTCTGCACCACTCCACACTGCGCCACTCCACACTGCGCCACTCCACACTGCGCCACTCCACTCTGTGACACTCCACTCTGCGACACTCCACTCTGCGACACTCCACTCTGCGACACTCCACTCTGTGCCACTCCACTCCATGTCATTCTACTCTATGCCACTTCACTCTGTTCTACTCCACGCCACTGCACTCTATGCTGCGCCACTCTACTCTATGTCACTCTATTCTATGCCACTCTACTCTAAACTAATGCACTCTATGCCACTGCACTCTACACCACTTAACTCAAAACCATTGCACTCTACGCCACTGCACTCTACTCTAACTACTCTGCATGACTTCACTGTACGCCATTATACTCTACTCTGCAACATTCCACTCTACACCACTCAACTCCACCCCTCTGCACTCTACTCTGTATCCTTCCAATCTACCCTTTACCACTCCACTCTATGGCAATAATCTACTCCACGCCACTGCACTCTACACCACTGCACTCTTGACTACTGCACTCTACGCCACTGCTCTCCACACGACGCTGCTTTGATCACTCAACACTAATGCACTCTACACCAGTGCACTGTATGCCACTGTACTCTACAACACTGTACTGTATGACACTGTACTCTGCAAGACTGCACTCAATGTCATTGCACTTTATGTCACTGCAATTTACTCTACCCTACTCCCCTCTATGCCGCTCTACTGCAATATAAGCCACTGCACTCTGGTCCACTACAGCCTGCATCACTCCACTCTGCTACTCTAATCTATTCTGGACCACTGCACTCCATGCCACTGCAATCTACACCACACTAATCTATGGCACTCTACTCCACACCTCTGCACTCTACCCTGTACCACTCCAATCTACGCTGCAACACACCACTCTATGCCGTTTAACTCTAGTCTGAAATAGTCTGCTCTGTGTCATTGCACTCTAAACCACTGCATTCTGCGGCACTCTACTCTACGTCACTGCACTCATAGCCACTGAGCCACTGTACTCTACACCACTTTACTCAAAACCAATGCACTCTACACCACAACACCATTCTCCACTGTACTTTATGCCACTTCACTCTAGGCACTCTACTGCACTCTATGACACTCTACTCCACGATACTACACTCTGACACTCTACTCCATTAAACTCTGTTCACTCTTGACACTCTGCTTCACTCTATGACACTACTCCACTCCTCGCAACTTCCTCCATGGCACTTTAATCTACTCTATTCTGCAGCACACTACTCCACGCTACGCCACTCCACTGTGCCACTCTATGCCACTCCACCCTACGAGACTCTCTTCTACAATACTCCACTCCACCCTGTGCCATTCCACTCTCCTACACTACCCCACTGCACTGTACGACAATCTACTCCATTCTATGCCACTATATTCTACAACACTGTACTCCACTCTACTAAACTCCCTCTATGCCACACACTCTATGCAACTCCACCGTACTCCACTCTGCTCCCTTCCACACTATAACACACTACAATACACTCCACACCACTCTACACCACTCCATGATACTGCACTTCACTTCACTCCACTCCACGCTACTCAACTCTACTCTACGCCACTCCGCAACTCTATATGCCACTCCATAAGACTTCACTCTATTCCACTTCATGAAATTCTACTCTCCTTTACCCCACTAACCTTTAGCTATGCTGAACAGCAGCCACACTGGTGTACAGCATGCCTATAACATCTTGGCAATGCCACACTGCTGAATAAAGTTGAATTAAACCCTATGTATGGAATAATAACCGCCTGTTGAGGCAGCAGTAAATGTTCCCACTTGGTGATTAGTCCTGGGCTGAAAAGAGATGCTTGTAGAAATATGGGTGGTAGAAGAATTAAATGGAATGTCTTACTGAGTGGGCCATCCTAGCCTGCTGAAAATCAGCAAGTAATATTTTGTATAACAGTGAAATTCTTCTATTAAATGAAATATATATTCATAATTTCTATTTCTTATTTAGGAGGACCTGGAGGCAGCTTATACTGGGTTGGAGACTGAAACGATCTCAATGGAAGAAAGAAACGTCTTCTGCGGCTCCTACAATGTTATGGTGCTCACAGATCAGTATGTATTCTCTTTTGTCACCTGGGCTAGGCTGTTAATCTCTCCCCCTCAAGTGTATCCATCCTGGAGACAATCCTCAAAGGGTGATGGTTTTCTTGACAAAATTGTGTAGTAGATGCTTTGGATCTGTATGTTCGTTCCTAACCTGAGTACAGGTGTAAGGTAGGAGGGTTGTGTTTGCTCTTTCTCAGGTGCATTAACATTACATACACTTTCAAATTGTTATGTCTCCTTCGCTGGCTCCCACCTTCATTTTCTCCGAACATTTGCCACATTTTTCGTGCATTGCCTCTCACAAGCAGCCAGCTGAGAGTATGTTACCCTGGGATGCATTTCCTTATGTTGGATTCAACAACTGTACACACGGGAAAAGGTATCCTCGAGGCTCCTCATTTTTGTACACAAAGCATTGTAAATCTTTCCTAGCTTTTAGGTCTATTTACTTTTAGGTGTCTGGAGAGGCTCGAAAGCAGGCTCTCTAGAAACACATTGAATCATACTTGGCGAATGGGGAAGGTAGGCTTCAAATCAAGAGAGTTGTGGAAGTGTCTCTTCATCCCTGTAGTCCCAGCAGATTGGACCCCTAGATTGATTCTTCCTCACAGCAAATTACAGCTATTCATCATAGCATCCGTAATGTACAATCCTACAACGTGTTACCATCCCTACCACCCCCTTATGATTATGAAGGCTTTGGGTTAGGCTTTCTAGTTCATGTGTACACACCCTGACACAAATTGTATCACAAAACATTCTCGAAAGGACCTGAAGAAATTGACTGAAATGTACCAATGATGGCCTATTTAACACAAGACAGTCGCAGTGCATGGCCAGCTCCTGCGGTATGCTCGTTGGCCGTGCTCATTGGAGTAGGCCCTCTGAACAGAACTATGTGAGTGTGTTCTGTGGGCAGTAGTAGACAATAAGCCTTACTTAATCTTGAGTGAGAGACATATCCACCAGTATTGTGACTCCTGTCTCTGAAAGAGACATGTTTGGCATTGACAATAGGGATCCCTTTGTGGCTAAGAGGGACAAGGCAGCTAACAATCAGCTGAAATAAGCCTGCTCGTGGCATTGCTCCAGCTATCAAGAAATAGTCCACCACGGACCTCTTCTAATCGTAATTACTTGCATGTGGAGATCTGTGAGGGTTGGGATACAGTACATTTTCTCACATTCTATTAATACAAACCATGTTCTGTTACAACAGTGGCACTAATGAATGCTACATAGTGGATACAAAATGGAATTTAAGTTTCAGAAATGGCTTGGCCAATTCTAAATTCTGTTACACATTGATATGTTGCAGTTTACCTGCTTTGTACTGATCACATTTCTCATTTAGAAAAAGCTTATTGGGCGCCACACTGGTCCTTCCATTTTAGAGCTCTCTGCCTGTTTGGCAGAGAAGTTTTGATGAAAGTGCTACCACCAAGATGGTGGCACCACTTTTGGCAATGCACCAATTTTGGCAATGAAAGGTTGACCACTGTCAAGTTTCAAGTTTATATTTATTTATGATTTCGGGACATCAAAGAGGTCCACATAAAATCACAAAATTACATACATATAGATAAAAAGAGATTCTAATTTAAAATTGAATATACATAGTAAAATACACCACCCCACCAAAAGATCTAATAATCATATAAGATATTCAAGGTTCTAAAAGCTTACATTTCACAAGATTCCAGCAAGCAGCAACATGTTATACAAAACAGAATATAAAGTGTCTTTGGTGCCATCAGTAAAGGAATTTAAGAATTAGTTAGAAAGAGAAAATAAATATTTATATACCACAAAGTGGCAATAGGACAATGCAAATGACTGATACATAAAAGGTAAGAAATGCACATATAGGAAACACTCAGCCTGTACAAACTAGTGCACATTAATATCTTTTAAGGAAACAGTAAAAAATTCTATTACAAAATATTTCATTTGGAGGAGCATAAAGGGATTGTAATATTGCTGATGCTGAGAGGATAGATAACTGCTAACATATTGGCCTCAGCCATTTCCGCCGACATAATAGCAAAGCAGGACAAATAAATAAAACGTCTTTAATATCTTGGAAACCATTTTTACACAAGTCACAGATCGCGGATGAACCATACCATTTAGCTAGGAGGGAATTAAAAGGGAGCATGACATGTCTCATCAGTATCCAAAAATGGTGCACTCTATGCAGCAGATTGCACAAAATATAACCCCCTGCTTTGATTATTAAACAGGAATCAATAGCCAGAAGGTAACCCTCTTTAAGATACAGGCCTCCCTGTCAATATGAAAACCTAAGGACCAGGTAACCTGTTTTAAGGTAAGTTTTAATTCCTGTGGCATCAGAGTAAAAATCAAAGAAGAGTCTATTTGCAGCAAATATGTAGCAGTCATAGCATTTCTATAGATGAATTAATTTTCTTTTGGGTCATCTAGAATTTCTTTTCATAGCCAGAATCTAAGCGTACCATGGTTGCTCTTCGCTAGGCCAACTGTCCAACACACTACCCCTGCAAGGCCCGGCACTCAAGCACTTCTCAACCCAAATTGGCTACAGAAAGAGCTGGATTAACTGATACCAGGCTTCTAAGAGTTCGACTTTTCATTGTATTTTAAAAGCCCCATTTTGATACATCAATTAATGCCATATAATAAGGAGGCAGGAATCATAGCATGATAAACCTCCAATAAAGGTGCAACATGTCTTCTCCGGGTGGCCCTATAAAGGAAGCACATACATTTAGCCTGGAAAGTGGCTTTAGACATATTATATTCTACATGATCTTTGTCACTTAAATTTCTGCGAACTACCTTCCCCCTAAAAGGATACAATTTTACAATTTCGAATTTTTACCACACAAAGACCATGCAATTTCCATATTTTGGCTTCTTCCTCCCATGGATACAAATAATTTTATTTTTAGATACATTGAACTTTAAGTAGTGAGCCTCAACAAATTTTTGGAGTGCCTGTAGACAGCTATTTAAACCCTCCGGGGTTTGATCAAAAATTAGGATGTCGCCTGCATAAAGTAGGCACATAATAAGCTTTCCCCCAACTATACAGGCAATACCCTCACTTTATGGCAAATTATCAGGGAGGTCTGAAATGTATAGGGAGAACAGAAGGGGGCAAGCAAGCACCCTTCTTTTAACCCTTTTTGGGTAGGGATAGCTTGAGACAAACTCCTATCCTTACCCAATAAAACTCTATACGTAGTATCAGCATGAAGGGTGTGAAGTAACTCTAAAAGGGTATCCGGCTAACCTAAATTTAAAAGCTTACTCCACATCTAAGAGCGATCTACTTTATCATTAGCTATGGAGAAGTAAATAAAGTATTTGTATACCCTTCCCCCTCTAACTTTAACATATTTTTCATTTATTACCTGAAGGGCTGTCATATTATCAATCGTTCCATGCTTAGTCCTGAACCCAGTTTGCTCCATAGGTATACTTTTATGAGTTTCTGCCCATTTACTAATGTGGGTCAACAGGCATTAAGCAAAGCTTTTACCCACTGCTTCAAGAAGGGCGATCTGATGATAGTTTTCTGGTAGATCACGGTCTTCCTTCTTAAAAAGTGGAGCTATGATACTACCCTTCATGAGGGGGTAAACTATTTTTCTTTTAAAGCAGCTTTTAAAATCTGGGCAGAGAATTTTACTCCAAAGAGGACCATTTTGTTTTATAATAGTGATTCCCCATCGCAACTGAAGTATGCATTCCTCTAATTACAAGTTCTATCTCTTTTTCAAGGGGCGGTCCATACAGAGCGAAATTTTCCTTTACAATAAAATACCTTATGGCACCCTCATTTGCTGCGTAGAGTCCCTGAATAGAATTAGCTCATTTGAACTCTTCAGTAGCAACAGGGATGAATCTAGCTCTACCTCTACAACCCTCTGCCTTGTCTGGCCTTTTAATACTGCCTCCCTACGTTTTATCCCAAAACTATCTTCCTCCTCTTTTCTTCAACCGACTCTTCCTCCTTTTTAATAACAACATTTATTAATTTAATACACTAGTATATCTTTGAAGGGTATAATCCAGATATTGCTCCAAAACAAGAGCATTTATTTTACTTTATGATTGAACCAGAGAATCCCTTTCAAACTTTCCTTTGGGTTCGCTTGTTTTACCGCTTTGACTAGCTGCTGCATGAAAGTATTAAAACTTTCTATTTCTACTCCGGCCCAACCAGACAGCTTATTTAGAGAAGCCTCTAAGGTACTTCCAAGGCCCACAATTGCCCTATAATCCCAATGACCATCTTCCTGCACGCCATTGTGGCATACTAGTTGGCATTTTTGTTTCTTCAAAGAAACTCCTGCCCACTAAGGCATAGGTTTGTCTTTGAAAAATGAAGAAAATACAATATCCCTGATGTACTGGCAGCAGATGGGAGAAAAACAGATTGCTCCTAACGGAAAAGTCAACTCAGGATCTGCTGTAGGAAGCATAGATGTTCCCTTGTCTCTAAATGAGGCAGGGGAATCAAGAGATGAGTGAATTTTCAATTAATGTCGCATTATTACCTATCTCAAAATGAAACTCTATGAAATTGATTTTATTGTGCACATCTTTGACTACTGAAGTGACTTTTTGGCACTGGCCTAAAATTTCAAAAGAAGCAGCAGGCTACCTGACCTTTTTGATCAAGAGCAGCCAGGTATGTTATTGGCAAAGAAATAGGATCTGGCCAATACTACTTAGATAGAATTGGTCAGAACACAAGCAGTGGCCTCAAATTGCACACTGAATGTTTGCAGGCTGCCCAGAATTTTATGATGGGAATGATGTACAAATCATTGAAATCCCAAAATGGGTGTGTGTAGGTCACAAACCTGAGAATACATTTGTGACCCCCATCAAATGGCTGCAAACGCAGTGATGGAGGCCTGTGAAGGACAACATACCTCTGCCTTTACGTTCACATTGCCAAGGATGGAAAATGTATTTTAAAAGCAGTCCTTGTCCCTTAATGAGACATACGTTGCTTTAAAAAATGTTAATGTCCAGGGAAACATCAAACGCAACATGCTTTGGTCCCTGTTTTGGGGTCAGCTGCACCCAACCTCCACTTGAGACCACCTGAAAAGATTCTCAAGCGATTCCTCGTTGGACAGCTTTTGAATCTTTTACCACCCTGCTGTGGGTGTCGGTATTTCAGCAATCGTTTATTACTGCAATTGCAGATTCAAACCATTGATTAGTACCTTTGCAGCTGAAAGTGGCGAGCAAAGTTTTCCAACTCATAAAAGGGCTTTTGTGCAATTTAAAAATGTATTTTGCTGTTGCAAACCCAGTGATTTTCTGAATCCTTTGTTTACATAATAGGAGCTAGGTGACCCTCAGTCACTCAAAGAAATAATTACATTGAGTGCCAGATGTTATCAGCAATCACTAAAATGATTCTGCCAGACTTTCTTGACAATTGTAGCATTGAAAAAACAATTGCATGAAGAACTCACCAAACAAAATTGAACAGTAGTGTTGGAAAAAGGAACAAGTTTTGAACTGGCACCTGTGTGCAGGGCTCATAGCATTTAATGTGTCCTTTAAATGCTTATCAATAAATCAAGGCTGTAGAAGAATGTATCATTTCCATTTGCGACATAGCAGCTGTTTCTCTGAGGGATTCTAAATCAATTGCAATCGCCACAAAGAATAATGAGAGCACTCGGAGATACAGATTGTTTTTGTAGTTTATCAGCAATGCGAAAAGCACTGTAACAGTGATAGCTATGTTGTGAGCAAGATTCAGAAGTGGTATAAATGTCAGTTTACTTTCATTCAAAACAGATGCTGGGAACAGAGTTGACATGGGAAGGAATGTGATCTAGTGCCAATAAGAAGGATCAATTGAGTTCGAGCTTGGCAATCACATAGGTGTCGGGGCTCATCTTTGTCTAGCAGTGTGATGTCCATTGTTTTTCTATCCGCTTAGAAATATTTTCATACTTTTAGTGACCATTCCAGTTTTTTACTTAGATGGACATAAACTATCTCATGATTGACAGAGTACTCTGATGAGACGCCTCCTTTGTCTGCCACTCTATATGGATAATCCAATAGACATATCTTTAACTAAAATAATTTGTATTGTGGCCACATTCCAACAAGCCAGGATCAATCTCTAACATTGTTTCAGGGGACAACAGCCTGATTCCCACAAAAAGTTTTTTTCCCAAACATGATTTTTTTTTTAAAACAGAAGATATTTCTTTTTTTTTAAGTTTAAGAAATTTTTATTGAGTATTTAAAGATAACAATAGTACATATGTTATGCGTGTACAGAAGATATGTAAATGATACGTGCAAATAAGGAGTACATAACATGCAGTAAAAACGAATTAGGGTGATGAAAAGGATAAAAAAATGAAGAAGAGAAAAGGAATTAGGTAAAAGGTAAAAAAGCAGAAAGAGAACAAGAAAGAAAGAAGAAAGGGAAGAGAATGAAAAGAAAAGAAAGAGGAAGAAAAAGAAAAGAAAAAAGAAAAAGGAGAAAAATGTATGTGGGATTAAATAGGAAGCATTCAAGAGGGAGAATTAGAAGAAAGATAGGATGTAAAAGGAAGCCAAAGAAGATCAGATGTAATTTTTAGGGGAGTAGAAGAAGAGGCAGCAATAGAGATCCTGTGTTCATCACATACAAAATTCCACCAAGTAAGAACAGTGATCTTAGAGTTATCTTTCCAACACGAGAGAATGACTTTGAATGCAATAGAGATGAACAGGTCTAACAGTCTGGCAGAAGAGCTTATAGTATCAACATCATCGAATAAAGAACCTAGCAAAACATTCTGTAAGGTTAATGGAGCGGAACAAGGGAATATATGCATACAAGTCTTCCAAACTTCCTTCCAAAAAGAGGAAACAAAGGGACATTCATATAATAAGTGTTTAAGTGTTCCAGTCTCTTTAGAACATGACCAACAAAGGGTAGATGAAGTTTAAGAAAACTTATGAACAGTAATAGGTGTGATAACGACTCTATGATAAATAAAAAACAAAGATTGAGTAATTCGAGCAGCAATAGATGTCTTGAACAGTTTAGACCAGACACGATCCCACAACAAAACAGGGAAATTCGTATCTAGGTCATTTTCCCATGCAATCTCAACAGAAGATTTGGGACGATCACCAACATTCGAAGTCAAAATTGTATACACATGAGCAGCTTTGGGTTGATGGCTGGAGAATAAAGGATAGAGAGGGGAGGTAGGGATAAAAGAGGGAAAGGTAGCTGGAGGTGAAAGGGAGGATAAATGAGATAGAATGGCAGACGTAATAATATTGTATTCATTAATAGAAGAAGAGGGCAAGTCAAATAGGGTTTGCAATTCCAAAAAGGGAATGAGAGAGCCATCAACAAAAAACTGATAAACAAACACAATATTCTTCTCCTTCCAGTGTTTGAAGTAAAATGATTTACCTTTGTAACGAAGGAATTTGTTATACCATACAACAGATGCTAAAAAACATTGCAAAGGGGAAAGGTAAGAGGAGAATACATTGGATATCACAGTTTGGGAGTGCTTTAAAATAGGGAATTTAGTTAGAAAAGAACAATTTGACATAAAAACAGTATGCTGGAAGGAAAAATCCTTCAAGAGAGAGCGTTCGAGAAGAACCCAGGCAGGTATAGGGGTGTCTTGAAAATCATAAGCCAACAAAAAGGCTTGTCTAATCAGGAAGGCTAAATGATAAAACCTAAAGTTGGGAAAACAGATTCCACCTTCCGATTTGGGGCGCATCAGCTTAAGCAGGGCTATACGAGGATGTTTATTATTCCATAAGAATTTGGAGCAAAGGGAATTTATACGGGTGAAATAGGAAAGGGGAATTTTCAATGGAAGCATAGAGACAGTATATAAGACATGAGGAGCAATCATCATTTTAATCGTGTCTAAACGACCCCACCATGAGAGAAATATGGGAGACCAACTTTGAAGAAGGGATTGGAGTTTCTGTGTAAGAGAAGCAAATGTAATTTTGAGGGTTTCTTTCAGGGAAGGCGCAAACCAAATACCTAGGTATTTAATTTTGGTGGGACACCACGCAAAGTCAGTATTATTAAACATGTATTGATAACATAGCGTATTTAGGGGTAACACTTCAGTTTTGGACAGGTTCAACTTATAACCCGATATAGCGGAATACAAACGGACCTCCTCCAAAAAAGGGGGAAGAGAGGATTCCGGGTTTGACATATAAACCAATACATCATCTGCATAAGCCGACAATTTGATCTCATTAGAGGACAATTTAAACCCAGAGATCTTGGGATTAGAACGAATTCTTTCTAGGAAAGGTTCGAGACACAAAATAAATAATAAGGGGGATAAGGGGCATCCTTGTCTAGTACCTCTTGATAGGGAAAAAAATTGAAAATTGATTGTTAACAAAAATGCTAGCACGTGGTGAGGAATAAAGGAGTTTGACCATTGAGATAAAAGAGGGACAAAATCCAAACCATTGTAAGGTATGAAACAGAAATTTCCAGTTGATGCGGTCAAACGCCTTTTCCACGTCTAAGGAAAGGGCTGCTAGAGGAATTTTTGATTTTTTACTGTTGGAAATGACATTGGAGAACATGCGGGCGTTATCAGCAGCAAGTCTACCTTTTACAAATCCAACCTGATCAGTTTTAATTAAACAAGGGATAAGGGAGTCAAGACGTAAAGCTAGAATTTTTGCAAAAATTTTGCAATCATAATTGATTAAAGAAATAGGGCGATAACTTTTACATTGGGAGTGATCCTTGTCAGGTTTGGGAATGATAATAATTAAAGCATCCAAAAAGGATCCAGAGGCCTTCGCATCCAAAATAAACGAGTTAAACAGTTGTAAGAGTTTGGGAGCAAAAACAGTATGGAAAGAGGAATAAAATTCTACGGGAAGGCCATCAGGACCAGGTGCCTTGGATTTCTTAAGCGAATTAATGGCCCGAGTTACTTCCTGGAGAGTGATTTCTTTTTCCAAGAGAGCAAACTCGTCTGGAATGGACGGGGGGGTGGAAGACCAGCAAAAAATTACGTTAAATTAACAGTGGAGGGATGCGTATCATCAGTGTATAAGGCTTGATAATAGTTATGAAAAACTTCAGCAACATCCGCATCCGCATAAGCTAATTTGTTTAGAGAGTCATTAAAAACTGGACCAATATTTTTACGTTCTGACTTTACTTTCAAATAGTTTGCTAGCATTTTTCCCGCTTTATTTTGGCCACCATGAAACTTGGACTTTATTTTAAGCAGAGTGTTACAGGCTTCATTCGTAATTATCTTATTCAAGTCTGTTTTGGCAGAAATTAAATCTTGAAGGGAGGAGGGAGATTTAGAAGAAAAATATATATGTTCCATGGATTTAATTTTTTTAAGTTGCTCTTCATATTTTTTCCTATTGAGTTTCTTTTTGTTAGCAACATAGGAAATAGTAAATGCCCTGAAGGCAGCCTTAAAAGCATCCCAGTTGTTCGGAATGGAGGTGTCAGAAGGGATATTAAAGGAAAAGAACTCTTCAAAAAACTCCACACTTTTCTTAATAAAAATCGGGTCAGAAAGGAGAAAGGAGTTAAATTTCCAACGACAAAATTTGGAAGAGGTAAGGGAGAGGTCAAGAGAAGTAAAAACAGGGGCATGGTCGGAAATAAAGATGGAGCCAATTTCAGGATTTTGGATTGAGGGGAGTAACGATTTACTAATCATAATATAGTCAATCCTGGATCGGGTATGATGAACATTAGAAAAAAAGGTATATTCCAACACATCAGGATTACATAATTTCCATGAGTCAAATAAAGGACGCGAGGCAATGGCCGATTGAAAACTCTTATGGGATTTATCTGGTTGAAATTTACTGGAAGAGAGTCTATCAGAAAAAGGGTCTAACCATTGGTTAAAATCACCGGCGACAATAAAGTCAGGGGATCAATGGAGGAAATCAAAGTTTTAATGTTGCTCCAGAACCCAGGGTCAGGATGTGTCGGACCGTATATATTTAGCAACACCAGAGTCTTGTTATGGATAATCACCTTAGCCATTGCCCAGCGTCCTTCATCATCATTTTGAGTAGAGATAATCTGTACATTTAAAGCTTTATGAAAAAGGATAGCAACCCCCCCTTTTTTATGAACAGCAGGAGAAAACACAACTTGGCCCACCCACTGTCTCTTCAGTTTTAAAGATTCTACATCAGAACAGTGCGTTTCTTGAAGGAAAGCAACCTGTGAAGTAAGTTTAGATAAATGAGACAATACCTTTTGACGCTTGGCAGGATGACCAAGACCTCGCACGTTCCATGAGACAAATTTACACACCATGGGGGGGAGAAGGAGATGGGCGACACGTGAATGGAACACATGGTAAGGAAACATCTACGGAAAGGGAAATAACAGAGACAAAAAACATAAGAGGAGGGAACTCTCGGAAAACTCCACAGAAAAACATGGCTGACAACGATTTAAAGAGGGTGTCATGAAAGAAAACCCTTGAAGAAGAGACCGCATAGGAACAGAGAAGCATAGAACAAAGAAGAAAAAAAGAAGGAAGAAAGGGCAAACTAAGAATAGAGAGAAACATATAAACAGAGCAAGGCAAAGAAGCCTGGTCTGAGAAGCGAAAAGCAAGAAAGACATCTGGAGCGAGGATACGCCAGATAGGGGACAAACCCCACGAGCTACCGAAAGAAAAGGACAAAAATAGTGATTAAAAGAACATTTTGTGAGAGCGACAGCAGTAGGATATAAATGAAAATTAGAGAGAAGAGTCAAGGATAGGCCACAAAAGGAGGAAAGTAACCACCATGAAAAGAGAAAACATTATATAGAAGGAGAACATGAAAAAGAACAATTAGTAATATTCAGATAGCAGTGTTCATCGTTGAGGGAGAGATGCTCTGCAAATAATCATGAAGTTTCTGAGGATCATCAAAGGAGCTGGTTCGACCATTATGGGTGATCTTGCAAAAGCACGGATGTAGAATGCCATATTGTATGTTGAGTTGACGCATGAGGGGTCGAAGATTCAAGAATTCTTTTCTTCGGGCATTAGTCGCAGTTGAAAGGTCCTGAGAGATAAAAATGTTATGCCCTGACCACTGGAGTCGTCGCTTGAGTCTGGCAGCTTTCAGAATAGACATTAATTCCGTGAATTCTAGAAAGAGTAAGATGATGCCACGAGGTTTAGTAGAATTAGAGTTTAGACGACCAAGACGGTGAGCCCTTTGAATGTTGAGAGGGTGTGACGCAGGTTGGAGATCCAAAAGATCCCGTAGAAATTTTTGCATGAAAGACACCATGTCAGGACCTTCCAAATTTTATGGAATACCATAAACGCGTAGGTTGTTTCTTCGATTACGATTTTCCAAATCCTCGGTGTGTAGCTTGAGTTTATGGATTTCTTGCTCCAGTAGTGGAATTTTAGTGGAAGCATCCTGTATGTCACTAACCCTCTGCTCCAGATTTAAAACTTTGCCCTCCATAACGGCCCAGCGGTCTTCAATTTGTTTGAGCCTCTCATTAGTGGCAACCATGAACGGTTGAAGGCCGCGAACCTCCTCGAGGATGGAATCCAAAACAGAATTTGAGGAAGACTTAATGGGGGAGGGCGGATCATTCTTGGGCCTTTTTTGTTTAGCACCAGTTTGAGAGAGTTTAGAGTCATTGGCCATGTTGAATTAGTGATGTGTGAGTAGAGAAACAGTAGAAGCACAGCACAAAGTAAATTTTGATAGTATTAGCAGCAGGCTCTCCCTCAGTATGCCGCAAATAGGATGGATTTACAAAAGGGGGTGGTGATGAACAGAGTGTCTGAATTGAGCAGACCACTCTTACCCAGTCCAAAGATCAGGGCTTGATCCATCACCGTTATTTATCTCACTGCCCCATCCCAGCTCAGAACCTGGCTATATGCAAATCAGTCTGTCCCTGGCCCAGTGCATCATGGGAACAGGGCAGACTAAACTACCAAGCCAATTCTTTACCAGAAAGGAGACAAGCTACCGGGGACCGGTTTCTGGCATTTCAGCCTCTTCGGCCCGGCTTGCTTGAATCCTGATGGAGCAGTGAGAAAGGGACTCATGTCTGAGTATACCCTGCCACACCTATAGTGGCCAAAATCGATTTACAAAAGGGGGTGGTGATGAACAGAGTGTCTGAATTGAGCAGACCACTCTTACCCAGTCCAAAGATCAGGGCTTGATCCATCACCGTTATTTATCTCACTGCCCCATCCCAGCTCAGAACCTGGCTATATGCAAATGAGTCTGTCCCTGGCCCAGTGCATCATGGGAACAGGGCAGACTAAACTACCAAGCCAATTCTTTACCAGAAAGGAGACAAGCTACCGGGGACCGGTTTCTGGCATTTCAGCCTCTTCGGCCCGGCTTGCTTGAATCCTGATGGAGCAGTGAGAAAGGGACTCATGTCTGAGTATACCCTGCCACACCTATAGTGGCCAAAATCGATTTACAAAAGGGGGTGGTGATGAATAGGATGGGCCGCGGCTGTAAGAGACAGGCTGAATGTTGGAAGTTGAGGGACGATGAAACACAGCAGATTTGAGGAGTTGGCACAGAACTATGAGGAGACTTGACCAGGAAATCACCTTATGATTTTAAAAACGACGAGGACATCTCCACAACATGAAGTGCAGTGAGCAGTAGAGCCAACACACCCAGAGCGAAGATAACACTGCAAGCATGAGAGAGGAGTGACAGAGTATTCAAAATTCGGCAGGCTCAAAATGGCGGCACCCTCTCCTGACCTGACATAGCATTGTGAGGCGCAAATTGCATGTAACAGTCACGAAATTGCCAAAAAAGACATGAGAGCGCCAAAGGAGAAGGAAGAGTTACCATGAGCCATGATGTAATATGATAACCAGCCGGGGAGACATAGCGGTAAGAAAGTACCGCGAAACGGGCTCAGCGGTCAAAATGGCGGCCGCCCGCTTCACGGGAGAAAGAGAAAATACCGCTAGATAGAAGAGTCTTCCCGCGGGTTGAATTCCTCCGGTAACCA
The DNA here is from genome assembly GCF_964263255.1 of Lissotriton vulgaris. Taxonomy (NCBI): domain Eukaryota; kingdom Metazoa; phylum Chordata; class Amphibia; order Caudata; family Salamandridae; genus Lissotriton; species Lissotriton vulgaris. The sequence goes on along the minus strand of NC_141695.1, from coordinate 540,789,345 downwards.
CATCCTCAGGATCACGGAGCCTTCCGCTGCCCTTGTAGTCTTCACAGGGGTTCCGGAAACGGAGAAAAGTGCTCTCACGGCATTCGCGAAGCAGTCCCGGTACGGAGCTCACGGCAAAGGCGTCCTTCCTAGCCGGCGCGCAAGACACGCCCCAGAAGATATTTCTTTAACGCCATCGCTGCGGGGCTAATTCCCCAGCTGTGCTGGGGGGGGGTGGGCACGCGAGGTGCCGGGGTGCTCGTGACGAGCTGAGCACGGTGGCGCTGTGCTCATGACGAGCTCGTCATGACCACGCCCGTTTCTTAGAATGCTCAGCACAGCGGGGGAATTAGCCCCACGTGTGAGCACCGCGCACACAGCGCCACCGTGCCTCATGATGAGCTGAGCTCGTCATGAGCACGGAAGAAGTTAAGGATCACAGACTGTTTTAAAACATGTTTTTCATTTGAGAATGCAGAGAAAGGGATGGTGGTCTGCTATTCCTGTCAGGTAACCATCCCCATGTTTTTAGCCAATCACAAGGTGTCACAAATAGCAACTTTCCAAAATAATATTAATTTGACAGGTTGTTCTGTGACTCCCTGCAAAGCTACCTATTAGTACATTGGGCATTTAAATAAAAGACTGGTAGCAAAAAGTCAGTGCACGGTTGCAAAGACATTTTCTGACCTATCTTTTAGTGCATCTGGTGTATGTATGCATGTGTGTGTGCGTGTGTGTGTGTGTATATATATATATATATATATATATATGTATATGAGAAAAGTAGTCCCTGTTCCGTCAGTAATCGGCGGAACACAGCAGGTTTAGACCTCCAATGGCCCCTCAGAATGCAGCGAAAATCAAGCTGAAAAACCAATCAAGTCTCAAGTGAGTTGCAGAGTGGCGATTTATTCACTAAGAGATGACGCGTTTCACTCCACTAGGGAGCTTGTTCACATAGCGCGCTCAGAGCCATTACAGACATATATATAGTGAAAATAAAGGTGGGACAATACAAAAAAGTGTACACACCCTCTTTACATTTTAAAGTAGAAATGGTAAAAAGACTGAATATACTGCAAGTGCAAGAACATAGAGAAAGACAGACTGCTATTCACAAAATGAAAAATTAATACATTTGTGAAAAATAATAAATATAAACACTAAATGTGTAATTCATTAAACAATGATGTAGTTAAATACATTGGATTTTTCATTTATAAGGAAAAACCGAATCCCGAACTTTTCTGTCAACACAATACCGGCATAGTGCCTGTTTAAATAGAAAAATCAGAAGGTATTTACCAAAATTCATTGAAAAACAGCAGAGCTATTATTGCAACATAGTGTCTATTTCATATTAAAGCAATAATCACATTATTAGGTATGAACTGGAATAAACTGTCTCTCTAATCAAGATAATCTAACATAAAGATGTGGTGAAGATAAACGAGTTAAAAAAGCAAAATGAAAAAACAGTATTGTGATATATTAAACCAAAAAAATTATAGAATCTTGATCCAAAGAAAGCACATAGCGGGAAACTATGATAAATTAGAACACAATCTTGAAGACAGCTAATATAAGCTACTATAGCAATAGTGTAATAGAATAATCTGATCCCAAATACATTACATTTCTATTTACAAAAAATATACAAATAGGGTAGTCACCAGCCGGCGACTATATATAATATTTATTCAATGAAAATAACAAAAGTTTATGATTAGTTATTGTTAATTTATATTGCCATAAAAAAACTAAATTAACTTTTAAACTTAGAAATGTAAAAGATATAATTAACGTACTGTAACTTGCGCACCTCCATACACAGTGTTGTCAACTTGCTAGCCAGACTAAATTCACTAATTCTTGAACACATTCAGATCACATAACAGAAAGGGCCCATTCCACACCATTACCTATATTCCTGCCAAATTCCATATAAAGACTTTCAGCCATTTTGCCGCCACCTATGCTTAAAAAGTATATGGAAAATGCATTGTTGGAAAAACGTGTTTTGGGACCCCTCCTTTTTCTTTGCACTCCCTTAACTAATCACCACAAAACTTTGCATCATCAGCTAATTTAGAAAAGCATAATAGGTCTGTTTATCCTATGCTTAAAAACCTTTCTAGAAAAATAGACATTTGAGGTGATCATTATGAGTGTCGCTGGAGCTGGATGATTCATCAAGAGGAGCAATTGCAAAAAAGTGCTCCATACAGGAGCTGCTGTCCACCTAAACTTGGGAACTACCCAGAGTTCCTTGCTTCTTTTTTTGCATAATGTATGCTTCCCTCTGAACCTGGAATTGTAGTTTTCTGACTTATACTGGGTGCTCCCTTGTGTCTGGACAAAGGTAAACCTCCCTGAAGGGCTATAAGATAGCAAAACGCCTGTCAATGATTGCTTTTATTCATTCCAAGTTGGCTTGGATGGAATATTACCAATGCAAATCTCTACCACTGTCTCTGGAGTGATATAAGGCTTTTGTCATTTCAGCTCGGCTTGGATGGCACTCTGCTAAATATGTACTTAAAGACTTTTCTGTAGAAATGGCAAACATTTTTGTCCCTTTCTAGCTTGGCATGGATGGCACTGTGCTAATCCTATAGTGAAGACCTTGCTAGAAAAACAGACATTTGTGGTGGGCAGATTCAGAATGTCGCAGGTGTTGATGGTGGTACATACTGAAGCTGCTCTCCACCTAAACTTGGGAACTACCCAGAGCTCCCTGCTTTTTTTGGGGCATCATTTATATGGCACTCTAAGCTTGGTTTGGTTTGATATATATATATATATATATATATATATATATATATATATATATATATATATATATATATATATATATAGCCTTTCCTGAACTACATTGCCTCCTGTGGGTGCTTCTCATCTCGAGGGCAACCTTTTCTTCAATTAATTGCGGCCAAGCCCAGGTCGGGAGGAGCACCGCCATTTCTTATGGCTCCGCTACATTTGAAGCGATGCTGGCATACGGAGCAGGAGGAGGGGAAAGAACTTTATTTTGCCAATCGCCGTGTTTTAAGAACTGTGAAACCGTGCCTCACGAGCAGCCCACAAGGGTCGAATCGAACTTCAAGTCCCAGAATGCCATCGATGAACTCACCTGTGCTGTGCTGTTTCATTGAAATAAAAGAGGGGAAATACCTGAAGTTGTTTGTTTGGTGAGCCGCGCACAACATGCCTTAGAGGAAGGGTGCTTGCCCAAAACGCGTCAGGCGACACGGTGTTTGCAGAGCCTTTCCTGAACTACATTGCCTCCTGTGGGTGCTTCTCATCTCGAGGGCAACCTTTTCTTCAATTAATTGCGGCCAAGCCCAGGTCGGGAGGAGCACCGCCATTTCTTATGGCTCCGCTACAATTGAAACGATGCTGGCATACGTAGCAGAAGGAGGGGAAAGAACTTTGGGGCATATTACCAACAACTAGCGATAATTTTTGTCTCTAACTTGTTTAGAGACAAAAATTATCGCCGCACATCGGCGATTTTTGTCGCAGATAAACCTTGCTATTAGCAAGGTTTATCGCAAATGCGATAAAAAACGTCCGCAATGCATGAATATCGCTGAAAAGTCAGCGATATTCATGCATTATCGAGCAAATGCTCTTAGCCATGTTATCCACCTCCCATTGGATAACATGGCTAAGAACTACTCAGGGCAGGTGTTAGCTTTTGGAGATATTCGCGCTTAGCGCGAATATCTCCAAAAGTTGGTAATAGGAGATAGCGATGTTAGGGACTGTTTCCAGTAGCTAACATCTTGGCACGCCCACTTTGCATGTCATTAGTGATAAATATCACTGACATGCAAAGCGGGGCCCAAGATGGTCGCTATCTCCTATTAGCTGTCACTAACTGGTGTTAGCGACAGCTTGGTAATAGGGAGTTAATTTTATCTCCGCTTTCTTGGCTTGATAATATGCCCCTTTATTTTGCCAATCGCTGTGTTTTAAGAACTGTGAAACCGCGCCTCACGAGCAGCCCACAAGGGTCGAATTGAACTTCAAGTCCTGAAATGCCATCAATGAATTCACATGTGCTGTGCTGTTTCATTGAAATAAAAGAGGGGAAATACCTGAAGTTGTTTGTTTGGTGAGCCGCGCACAACATGCCTTAGAGGCAGGGCGCTTGCCCGAAACGCGTCAGGCGACGCGAGGTTGGCAGAGCCTTTCCTGAACTACATTGCCTCCTGTGGGTGCTTCTCATCTCAAGGGCAACCTTTTCTTCAATATATAAATATATATAAGTAGGGGAAGGTCCTTTTGGTTAAAAAAAAACGGAGAGACACCATGGGGTATTTTGAAGAGGGAGCTTTTATTTCTAGAGCATGGGCATGACGCGTTTCGGCATACTGCCTTTTTTAAATGCCAGCTCTCACCCCAACACTAGCCACAGTCCACAGAAGTACCCTCTTTCGCTCCGCCTTCAATGGTCATCCTGATTGGTCAGTCGAGATCACATACAGACCTGTAGTGTAGGTAGTAAACCACAGATCCCAGCATGCACTGCCACTGCATGCGAAGTATGTGATCCTTTTAACCACGGTGTAGTCCGTTATGATCAGGTATTTTCACGAGCGCTGATCGGGGCTGGAGCAGGTAGGGTAATTGGAACAAAAGATTCCCTCCCCAGTCCCCAAAATGCCTCAAACCAACACTTATCTGCTCCTACTTGTGGCCTGGAAAGCTCAATGCAGTGAGTGAGAATCCTCCGTGTAGTCACAGTCCGCTATCCGCAGTCGGCCAGATACGAGGGTGGGTGTGGTGGAAAAGAGCATTTCACTACAGTGAAAAGAGAAGATTTGCCAAAGCTGTCCGGTTGGCTCTTTCCCTTCGCTAAAACGGGTCCCTCCAAAGCGCGCCAGGACTTGCACGCAAATAATGCAGGGGATGGTCCTTTTGGTTCAAAAAGAACGGAGAGACACCATGGGGTATTTTGAAGAGGGAGCTTTTATTTCTTGAGCATGGGCATGACGCGTTTCGGCATACTGCCTTTTTCAAATGCCAGCTCTCATCCCAACACTAGCCACAGTCCACAGAAGTACCCTCTTTCGCTCCGCCTTCAATGGTCATCCTGATTGGTCAGTCGAGATCACACACAGACCTGTAGTTTAGGTAGTAAACCACAGATCCCAGCATGCACTGCTACTGCATGCGAAGTATGTAATCCTTTTAACCACGGTGTAGTCCGTTATGATCAGTATATTCACGAGCGCTGACCGGGGCTGCAGCAGGTAGGGTAATTGGAACAAAAGATTCCCTCCCTAGTCCCAAAACGCCTCAAACCAGCACTTATCTGCTCCTACTTGTGGTCTGGAAAACTCAATGCAGTGAGTGAGAATCCTCCGTGTAGTCACAGTCCGCTATCCGCAGTCGGCCAGATACGAGGGTGGGTGTGGTGGAAAAGAGCATTTCACTACAGTGAAAAGAGAAGATTTGCTGAAGCTGTCCGGTTGGCTCTTTCCTAAGCATGGGCGAATTTTGCGAATCTCGCGTTCGCGAATTTTGCGGATTTGCGAACTCGCAATCCGCAAAATCCGCGAATTCTCGCGAATTTGCGGATTTTTTTTTTTTGTGTTTGCCACTCTCTGTCACCACTGCCACTCTCTGACTACTCATGCCACCCTCTTGCCCACCCATGCCACCCTCTGTTTCATCACAGCACCCTCTGGTTGTCCAGTCAGTGTACATTATTGTGGCAAAGCAAAGCACACCTTCCCTGCCTCAATTGACCTGAATTAATTTGGGGCTGATTAATGTGTCACAGAATATTTTTTTAGCTGGCACCAGCTTCCTTAGTGCTTCCTGATTAGTGATCTTTTGCACTCGCTAAGTGCTTTCATTGTTGCAAAATTAGTTACAACACCTGCCCTGCCCCAACTGACAATAATGAATTTGGGGCTGATTAATGGATTTGAACTTCCAGCCTGGCTCCTGCTTGTCTCCCTTAGCTGTAATTCAGGACCTTTGTGGCATATGTGTAACTATTCTGAGGTTCAGAGCAGGGTCACATAATAGTTGCAACTGGCAACTGAACTCTGGAGGGGCCCCTCAGGAAGCACTACAGGAAATGGCTACTAATGATGAGCCTGAACTTTTGAACCTGGTAAGTAGTTTCAGTTTTGCTAAGATCGTATTTCTGCAATTTAGCGCTTATTCGCGGGGCGCGAAGTTGTACTGGGAAGCCGCGAACTCACGCGAACAGTGCGAGCGAGCCATAAAATCCGCTGCTCGCGGATTTGCGGATTTTGCGGGAGATTCGCGAATCTCGCGGATTGCGAATTTACCGAAAATCCGCACAATCCGCGAGCGAAATGGATTTTCCGCCCATGCTTACTCTTTCCCTTTGCTTAGACGGGTCCCTCCAAAGCGCGCCATGACTTGCACGCAAATAATGCAGGGGAAGGACCTTTTGGTTCAAAAAGAACGGAGAGACACCATGGGGTATTTTGAAGAGGGAGCTTTTATTTCTTGAGCATGGGCATGACTCGTTTCGGCATACTGCATTTTTCAAATGCCAGCTCTCACCCCAACACTAGCCACAGTCCACAGAAGTACCCTATTTTGCTCCGCCTTCAATGGCCATCCTGATTGGTCGGTTGAGATCATACACAGACCTGTAGTTTAGGTAGTAAACCACAGATCCCAGCATACACTGCCACTGCATGCGAAGTATGTGATCCTTTTAACCACGGTGTAGTCCGTTATGATCAGGTATTTTCACGAGCGCTGATCGGGGCTGCAGCAGGTAGGGTAATTGGAACAAAAGATTCCCTCTCCAGTCCCCAAAACGCCTCAAACCAGAACTTATCGGCTCCTACTTGTGGCCTGGAAAACTCAATGCAGTGAGTGAGAATCCTCCATGTAGTCACAGTCCGCTATCCGCAGTCGGCCAGATACGAGGGCGGGTGTGGTGGAAAAGAGCTTTTCACTACAGTGAAAAGAGAAGATTTGCTGAAGCTGTCCGGTTTGCTCTTTCCCTTCGCTTAGACGGGTCCCTCCAAAGCGCGCCAGGACTTGCACGCAAATAATGCAGGGGAAGGACCTTTTGGTTCAAAAAGAACGGAGAGACACCATGGGGTATTTTGAAGAGGGAGCTTTTATTTCTTGAGCATGGGCATGACTCGTTTCGGCATACTGCCTTTTTCAAATGCCAGCTCTCACCCCAACACTAGCCACAGTCCACAGAAGTACCCTATTTTGCTCCGCCTTCAATGGTCATCCTGATTGGTCAGTCGAGATCATACACAGACCTGTAGTTTAGGTAGTAAACCACAGATCCCAGCATACACTGCCACTGCATGCCAAGTATGTGATCCTTTTAACCACAGTGTAGTCCGTTATGATCAGGTATTTTCACGAGCGCTGATCGGGGCTGCTGCAGGTAGGGTAATTGGAACAAAAGATTCCCTCTCCAGTCCCCAAAACACCTCAAACCAACACTTATCCGCTCCTGCTTGTGGCCTGGAAAACTCAATGCAGTGAGTGAGAATCCTCCGTGTAGTCACAGTCCGCTATCCGCATATATATATAGATACATACGTGCATACATCCATACTAATATAATAAAGAGAGAGCCCAAACCTTTGAGGCGGGTAATCTCAGGAACCACAGCACCAATCACAACACCCAATACAGCGTTGGAAAGGGCAGTTGCAGCAGAAGGACATAGGGTATGCAGACGCCCACCATATACATTTAAAAGGTAAAAGAACCGTGCCAGCAAAGTAGTCCCTTGTGGGCATGTCTGCGTTGTGATGTGGGCATGTGCTAGGGGGCGTGACAAACGCTGGGGGCGTGTGGTACGTTCCGCAATTCATGCCATGTCTCATGTTGTGTGCTAATCCCACCCTGCTCCCTTTAAATACCCCTGCACCCCATAATCATAACCCACCCTTACTCCTTAAAATACCCCAATACCCTTAAACACTAACCCATCTTAACCCTATAAATATACCCTGTGCCCCAAAACCCAAACCTATCCCTAAACCCTAAAAATACCCCTGTAGCCCAAAACCTAAACCTAGCCCTGAAGCCTATAAATATCCCTGTACCTCAAAACCCAAACCTACCCCTGAACCCTAAAAATACCCCTGTACCCCAAATCTAAACCTAGCACTGAACCCTAAGAATACCACTGTACCCCCAAACCCAAACCTACCCCTGAACCCTAAAATACCCCTGTACCCGAAAACCCAAACCTAGCCCTGAACCCTTAAAATACCCCTGTACCCAAAAACCCAAACCTACCACTGAACCCTAAAAATACCCCTGTACCCCAAAACCCAAAACTAGCCCTGAACCCTAAAAATAACCCTGTACCCCAAAACCCAAACCTACCCCTGAACCCAAAAATACCCCGGTACCCCAAAATCCAAATCTAGCCCTGAACCCTAAAAATACCCCTGTACCCCAAAACCCAAACCTAGCCCTGAACCCTTAAGATACCCCTGTACCCCAAAACCCAAACCTACCCCTGAACCCTAAAAATACCCCTATACCCCAAAACCCAAAACTATATCTGAACCTTTTAAAATACCCAAACACCCCAAAACATATACCTCAGTACCCCAAAACATATACCCCTATACCCATACTTACTTTATCCAAACATTAAAAAAAACATGATTTTACCATTCATGCATTTACAAAGAATTTCGTTGTAAATGTATGCATGGTAAAAGCATATAAAATGTAATGCCAAGCGTTATAATGGCATTGCGGAGTCATGGTACTTTCGTAATGAAAGTATGCGCAGTGATGGTATGCGGCAAGAAAGTTGCAGAATAATGGGTGTTTACCCTCCCCCGGTAAGTACATTGGTGGCACGGCGGCCCACATCTCCAGCAACATACTCATATTTTTTCACCACCCATTTGAAAAATGCACAGGTCTCTCTCATTGATGGCCAGCAACGACATACACTTTTAGACACACCTCCCGCCACAAGTTCTAGAATTGCGAACTTTAGAGCTGGGGAGCTACGTTCGAATCTCGGCATCAGCTCAACATCCTGTGATTCCAGGCAAATCGCTTTGTCTCCCCGTGCCTACCACAAATGAATGTGTTCTTCTGTAATGTAAATTGTGCTCATGCCATGTTGTCGAGTTTGTGCTATATAATATTGCAAGGAAAAATAAAGTAAACTCAAGTTCACACACTACTGAACGCTCACTTTTAAGTGCATCAGCAGTGCACTGTGAATCGGAGCGTTTCACAAGCCTGTCACAGATAAGAAATGCTATGAAAACGAAATCCTACAAAACAATATACTACTGGCCGGCAGCAATTCATACCCGGACAAAGTCGGGACGGGCTGCTAGTACATATATATTTTAAAAAGCCTCGTAAACAAGGAATGACGCCGTGTTCTGGCAAAAAATTATTGTTGGCTATTCGGACGCTTTTCACCTGCCCAGCAGGCTTGCTCACCAACAAATATGAATAAAGTTTCAACCATTTTAAATACAGTGCTCGTGAAATGTTATGTGTTAAGCTACTAAAGGAGTGTATTAGAAGACCGACTCATAGTTTTTACAGGTAAAACATGCCGATTTTTCTCCATAAACATTATCAGTCAAATTAACTGAAACTTATTCATGGCTTTAGGCATACTCTTTTTCAACATTTGTCATGTTTAGAGACATTATTACTCTAACAATCCATTGTCATGCCACTTTTAACAGTACCGGGTATTATCACGGTAGTCCATTACGTAGCTCACAAATTTAGCCCCATTGGGTAAAAATATTATCCATGTCGATAGACATTATGCAACTGTTCTAAACAATATCAATTTCATTAGTATTTTGAAAAATACTGTATCCTGCCATAGCGGGCAATCACATGCTGGCAATATCTTACCACAGTTGATATAAATGCACATTATTGTTTTTGTCTATCATATCTCAATAGGGTACTAAAATCTGGCAATATATCGGCCTTCTAAAGTGCAACGTGTTTTTTTTAATAAACTTAAACTGAAACAAAACTTGAAATGGTTAAAAACAGAGATTCAGGGATACTCATTTCAAGATTTACAAAGCTCTAAAAATCTTACATATGTGTGTGCAAGTTTTCTTCATATTTAAACCTGCTGGGATTCTCGTGTCAAGTTCTAATATATAACATGATTCAAGCTTTCTCCATTTTTTTTCCCGGTTACCACCTTTAATACTAGGTGGAATAGAATCAGTCACAAAATACGTTAGGACTTGCACTTTCTTACTGTGGTATTTTTCAAAATGTGAAGCCAACTATGCCCATAGAAGGGTTTTAACCTTCGCGAAGAAATATGACAACCCACGGAAGGAGTTGTTAAGCAAGGGCCAAGCTCTGGCACAAGCATCAACAGGAACAACAGAAGTGCCAGTCACCTCGGAATCAGAGGTAACAGAAAATGAGTCCTCTGAAGACGATAGTAGAGGGGCCATGAGATCGGGCCGTATCCGTACCCCTTTTCGCGAGGAATTCAAACTGATCAGCCAATCTTGGCAGAGAGGGGGTGCGGGCAAGCCACCAGAAAAGTCGGGAAGATGAAGACAAGGAGGGGGCAGGGGGGTCGCAAGAGACAACATCTCCCCTCCTATAACAAGGAGCAAAAAAGTCTACAACAAGAAATGGCAATGATGGAAGATAATTTCACCATTATTAACCTGACGGATAAACAACTGACCACTACTGAGGAGTCGGTACTGAAGTTGGGATTGACTTTTTGCCCTCAACGGGATATGGAATTTACGCAAACGCGGATAGATTTATTCAAATTCGCGCAAAAGTTAAAACTTCACAAGTATTTTAAAATGAGACCACAAATTGGTAAATTGATTAAGAAAGGTACTGCTGGCCTTGAAACGGATCTTTTGGCTGGGAATGATCTAGATACCATCACGGTACTTGAAGAACTGAGAACTGAGGATCATTTAACCTCTATCAGTAGGTCACAGCAGTTATCTGTGATGGCATTGAACAAGTTGGCGGACTTACTCCCTTCAAACCTGTATCGAAATTCCATCCACAGAAGACCGTGGATGCCATCGATATTTTTGCGGATTCAGTGGTCAAAGATTTGACCCAATTCAGACGCATCAAAAATTTAAAAGATCCACAAATGGGAATTTTTCTGAAAAGCAACAGTTAGCTCTTATAAACTGAGCAATGATGAAGGGGTCGTATATAAGCCTGCAGATAAGGGCGGGAATATCGTCCTCCAGACAAAGAAGAACTATGATAGTGAGGCGCACCGCAAACTAAATAATATGGATACCTACTTACCTATCACAGCCAAAGAATATCAACAAAGCATCGGGGAATATCACTCGATGATATCTAAATGGCATAATAAAGGTTTGCTGGACATGGACGAGTTCCTATTTTTGAGACGCCTGAACCCGACCATTCCCACCTTCTACCACTTGCCGAAGGTGCATAAAACAAAAACGCACCACCGGGGATACCTATTGTGGCATCGCAAGGAAGCCTTGCAGAGCATTTGTCCATCTATGTTGATTTCTTTCTTCTACCACATGTGAAGACTTTGAAATCATATATTTGTGACACAACGGATTTGTTGGACAAATTGGCTTCACTGCATTGGATGGAAGGGTACACTATGTTGGTGCTTGATATTACCAGCTTATATACTTCGATCAAGCACGATGATGGACTTTTGGCCATGAAGTACTTTCTAGACAAGCGTCCAATGAAGTATATGGAACACAATGTGATGGTTTTGGAGTTTGTAAAATTTTGTTTGTCACATAACATCTTTCTTTTTCAGACACAGCTGTATCAACAGCTGTCTGGTACAGCAATGGGCACCTGCTTCGCCCCCAGCTAAGCGAACTTGTACGTTGGCTGGTGGGAGGAGCCGGTGGCCTGGGGGGTGGCAAACAATGAATGTACCGAGAAAGTTGTGGGATGGCATCGGTTTGTCAAATTGTCACCCACTAGGAACCATGCTGCAGGAGCGACGATATTCCCCTCTCTCTACCCCCGCACAGACCGCAGTCCGCAATACAGATATCACTGCACACCACTGCCTGAGCCAGGGGAGAGGGAAGGGTAAAAATAACAAAACTCGGGGAGGATGAAGGCTTCAGAGAACCCAGTAAGTCTCCAGCTCTCATTAATCTCAAGGGGTATAGAAAGAGCCTCACACCCTGCAGAGGAGAGATAAACAGAAAGAACAAGGGTAAGAATTCACTCCTGGACTCTCTCTCTCTATGCACATACCGCTATCAACATCAACAACAACCCCTTCACCTGCTTACCCGATGAGGGCTTCAGTAGTGCTGTAGCTGAGACTCCGTTCCTCTTGACCTGTACTGGAGCCTTCAAGAGTCTTGTTTTATACATAAGGGGAAAAAGTCTTCTGACAAAAAAAAACATTTTCAAATGATGCATGCAAAAGTAACTTCCCGCTTCCCAAACTACCCGAAAAATCAGTGGCCACAAAAGGAAAAAATGAAACAGAACGCCAACTAGCAGCTGGTTCGTAAAAGAACCCTAATTTCACACAAGGACGCCGAGAGGAATCCAACACCCGGAAATGATTGCACCGGCGTGTTTCCAGTGTCCGCACGCAGCCGCGTACAGAATCCAAAGCAAATCCGGAGCAAGTTTTGGAGTCACTTGCACTGCCCAGCGCTCCAACGCTCTTTCCACAGATCCAAAATCCAAAATGTTCTTCCGTTTTCCAGAACGAAGCCTCGCTCTGTGATTCAAAATTGTCCTTGAGCAAAAACACGAACTCAGCAGAAAAACCCCATTCAGCTCGGGCACCAGGAAAGACAACGTGACCGGTTTCAAAACCAAGCAATGAATGCCCGGTCCTGCTCCGTTAAATGCGATCACATGGGTCAGGGAGGGAGGAGTGTGACCATCAGCATGCGCATAGAGAGAGGACTAAGGGGCAGCCCGATCTAAATCCTAACAGTACCTCCACGCAAAGGCCTCCCTACTGGACGGGGCTTGGATGGATGGCGTAGATGAAACAGCCTCACTAGCCTAGGCGCATGCACCCCACTTGCTGCCTCCCAAGTACGGTCCTCAGGGGGATATCCCTTCCAGTCAATCAAGTACATGAGTTTCCCACCCCGTCTTCTAGAATCCAGGATAGCATTCACTTCGAACTCCTCATCCTCACCTACTACCACACGGGGAGGGGGGCAAGACCTGCGTGGTATCTGTGTATGGCTTCAAAAGGGATGTATGAAACACAGGATGTATCCCGTACTCATCTGGCAACCCCAATTTCATAGCTACGGGATTCACCACTTTGCTGATAGGAAAAGGACCCACAAACCTAGGCTTAGTTTTCGAGACCCCCCTAGTCTCAGATTCTTTGTGGAAAGCCACACCTTATCCCCCACCTGGTAAGAGGTAGCGGAGGCTTGCTTCTTCATGTCAACCTTGGCCTTCTCTAGATGTTCCAATGCTGTGTTCCAAATCTGAACCAATGAGAGCCCCAATGTGGTCACCGCAGGTACCTGGCCCGAGGTTTGAATAGGGATCGCTCTGGGATGAAACCCCATTGAACAAAAGAAAGGGGTCATTCCAACAGCTGAATGCACACTGTTGTTATATGCGAATTCAACCAGAGGAAGAGCCACAACCCAACTGCATGACAATGATGTTTCAAGACACCTCAGATACTGTTCCATGGTTTGATTGGTGCGCTCATTCTGACAATCCGATTGAGGATGATATGCGGATGACAGACACAGTTTCATCCGCAATGCAGCACACAACTCAGTCCAGAAATGGGAAATAAACTGAGCCCCCCTATCCGACACAATAGCCAAAGGCAATCCATGCAAGCGTACCACGGAAGACACAAAGATCAAAGCCAATTCCCCAGCTGTGGGCAACTTAGCTAAAGGCACAAAATGCGCCATCTTGGTAAACGAATCCACTACAACTAATATGGCTGTGAATCCCGATTCTAAGGGTAAGTCGGATACGAAATCCATACTTATCGTTTGCCATGGCGCGGTGGGAGCCGGGAGAGGATGCAACAACCCAGAAGGTTTAGTACGGGTCGATTTATTAATAGCGCACACTGGACACGCCACATAAGACTGTACATCCCTTACCACTGACTCCCACCAAAACCATCGCAAACAAAACTCCATGGTTTTATTCGTACCAGGGTGCCCAGCAAGAGATGAACAATGGCACCATTCCAAAACCATATCCCGAAGGTCAGGGGGAATAAACAATTTGTCCTCATGATATAACAGCCTGTTCTGTAAGGAAAACAACGGTTGGGACAGCCAAGGTGTAAGATCTATCTTTCCCATCCTTAGTTGAACCAACTCCTTGAAGTCTTCAGTGGAAATACTACCCACTATCCTGTCCGGAGCAATGAATGAACCCCTCTCTTTCTCTACCATCTGGTTGGTTTGATTCACATGGATACGGGACAAAGCATCCGACTTTAGTTGCTGCACTGCAGGCCTATAGGTGATGATAAAATAATACTCATTAAAAAAAGAAACCCACCGCATCTGGGGAGGGGTTAAAGCCCGCGCAGAACGGAAGATCTCCAAGTTCTTGTGGTCAGTGAAAATCGTTATTGGATGCCGAGCACCCCACAAATGATGACGCCACTCCTCAAAAGATAGTTTAATGGCCAACAATTCACGCTCGGCCACGGTATAATTCCTTTCCGCTGGCAGCAAGGTTTTAGAAAAATAAGCAATTGGATGCATGTATCCATTCTCCACATCTCTCTGGGACAATACCCCTCCCACGGCGCACAAAGAGGCATCCGCCTCAACAAAAAAAGGCAATGTAGGATCAAGGTGAACCAAAACAGGTGCCGAAGTGAACCTTTCAATCAACAGATTCAAAGCTGATTGAGCATGATCTGACCAAACAAAAGGTACTCCCTTCCTTAACAACACTATCATGGGGGCTATGATCTCTGAGAAATGTGAGATAAACCACCGATAGAAATTGGCGAACCCAAGTAAAACCTGGATATCTCTCACACAAGTTGGTGACGGCCAGGAAGTGATAGCTTCTATTTTCTTGGGATCCATCATGATCCCCTCTGCTGAAATCACAAACTCCAAAAACTCCAGATTAGATGTGTGAAAACGACACTTCTCTAGTCGTACGTACAACTGGTGTTCTTTCAGACGCTGCAATACCTGCCCAACATGGACTTCGTGTTCCTCAACAGTGTTAGAGAACACAAGGATATCGTCAATGTAGACTATGACGCTCAAATCCAAATATTCCCTCAGCACCTCGTTAATGAAAAACTGAAAAGCAGCCGGAGCGTTACATAGCCCAAAAGGCATAACGCAATACTCGTAAAGGCCGAATTTGGTCCGGAAGGCGGTTTTCCATTCATCGCCTTCACGGACGCGGATGAGATGGTAAGCACCCCTGAGATCTAATTTAGTGAATACCGTTGCATGCTTCAGTTGATCAAGTAACACAGGTATCAAGGGAAGAGGGTACTTGTTCTTAATCGTACCCTTGTTGAGCGCTCTATAGTCCACACATGCCCTAAGGCCACCCTCCTTCTTTGGAATGAAGAAGATGGCCGATGACACAGGCGATGATGACGGGCGAATAAATCCTTTTTCCAACATCTCTTCGATGTACTCCTTCAAATGCTGTTCTTCGGGGCCCGACAATGCATAGACACGACTACAAGGCAGTGTCGCCCCAGGCATCAAATCAATCCGACAATCAAAAGGGCGGTGAGGGGGAAGTTCTCTAGCCTTCCTTTTATCAAACACTTCACTAAAGACCAAATAGGTGTCAGGGACCCCCGACTCCTCTTCACTTTTCCCACCAGTACCCACTGCACAAGTCAATGGTGTTATCCAATCCGTGGCGACCTTATAACAATTCTGCAAACAGTGAACAGAGTCAAGAGTCACCGTTCTCCTGATCCAGTCTATCTTGGGATTATGTGTCTGCAACCACGGTACCCCAAAAACAACACCAAAGGAAGGAGCATCAATCAAATCAAATCCAATGTCTTCATAATGACCATTGTCACCAACCATACACAGTAGTTCAGTCTGCCGCGTAATCGTACCAGAAGTCAATTCAGATCCGTCTATGGCACGCACTGGCTCCGGCTGTTCTTTGTAAACCCAGGGAACACCCATTCTTTCAGCCAACTTAATATCCATAAAATTCCCCGTAGCACCGGAATCCAACAATGCTGAGACCGGAGCCCTATGGTTATTTGAGACAACCAAACAAACCATGATGGTAAAGTGTCGGGGTCGGGGAACCCTTTTCACAATGCCGAATATCTGATAAGGAGTACATTGAACCTTGGAGTCCTTCACCACTGCTTCCCTGTGCACACAGGCCACAGCCTTACGAGAAGGCTCATTAGAAGGTTTTACAGGACAGTCCCTTGCATAGTGTCCCCCATGTCCACAATATAAACACAGATTGTTGGACCGACGCCTTTCCTTCTCTACTGAACTTAAGGGTCCCCTTACTCCGCCAATCTCCATCGGTTCGGGTGTCTGTTTTAGTTCCCCCCCAGAACCCTGTGACTCACTCCGAATAGGCAGGGGTCTTGACACGAAGTGTCTAGATCTTTCTCCCTTCCTTTCCAACAACCTGTGATTCAACTTCACAACCAGATCAATAAACTCTGCCCAATCTGACGGAGGATTAACCACCTGGGAAACCACATCTTTTAATTCCTCGCATAACCCCTGATAAAATAACGAGGTTCTCTTATCTACAGGCCAATGCGTCTCAGACACCAATCTATTGAAGGTAGACACATAAGTAAGTAGATCTTGTTTGCCCTGTCGTAACTTCAATAGCTCAGCATCACTAGCTTGCATAAGCGCATGTTTCGCAAACAGGCCATGAATTAATTCCTTGAATAAGTCATAATTATTCAACACAGGATCATCATTCTCCACTAAAGGCACAGCCCATGTAGCAGCCGTCCCTGCTAAATATGAGATCACAAACGCCACCTTGGCGGAATCATTCGGGAAGGCTGTAGGTCTGCACAGAAAATGGAGATGGCACTGATTCATGAAGACTGCGAATTTATTCGAATCCCCAGTAAAGCGTTCAGGAACCGCTAAAGGAACAGGAGTACGGGTGGTGACGTTAACAGTCATAGGAGCGGCGCTACTTCCAGCTCCTCCATCATACTGAAAGGTAGTGGGTTGCAGCAAGGGTTTTCCCATTCCCCAACTTCCCTGATCTCGTGACCTAGCCATATTTAACTACTGACGTAACCCCTGGTTCTCCTGTTTTAGGTCCTGCAATTGCGTCTGTAAAGCAGTAATAGCACCCATTAATTCCTGCATAGTGGGGACCCTCTCTTTCTGCCCATTATCCTCAGCCTTTTCAATGTCCATCCTCGCTCGGGCAGCGCAACTATTCGTGGGCTTGGTTTTCTGTCAAATTGGCACCCACTAGGAACCACACTGCAGGAGCGACGATATTCCCCTCTCTCTACCCCCGCACAGACCGCAGTCCGCAATACAGATATCACTGCACACCACTGCCTGAGCCAGGGGAGAGGGAAGGGTAAAAATAACAAAACTCGGGGAGGATGAAGGCTTCAGGGAACCCAGTAAGTCTCCAGCTCTCATTAATCTCAAGGGGTATAGAAAGAGCCTCATACCCTGCAGAGGAGAGATAAACAGAAAGAACAAGGATAAGAATTCACTCCTGGACTCTCTCTCTCTATGCACATACCGCTATCAACATCAACAACAACCCCTTCACCTGCTTACCCGATGAGGGCTTCAGTAGTGCTGTAGCTGAGACTCCGTTCCTCTTGACCTGTACTGGAGCCTTCAAGAGTCTTGTTTTATACATAAGGGGAAAAAGTCTTCTGACTAAAAAAAAACCCTTTTCAAATGATGCGTGCAAAACTAACTTCCCGCTTCCCAAACTACCAGAAAAATCAGTAGCCACAAAAGGAAAAAATTAAACAGAACGCCAACTAGCAGCTGGTTCGTAAAAGAACCCTAATTTCACACAAGGATGCCGAGAGGAATCCAACACCCGGAAATGATTGCACCGGCGTGTTTCCAGTGTCCGCACGCAGCCGCGTACAGAATCCAAAGCAAATCCGGAGCAAGTTTTGGAGTCACTTGCACTTCCCAGCGCTCCAACGTCCTTTCCACAGATCCAAAATCCAAAATGTTCTTCCGTTTTCCAGAACGAAGCTTCGCTCTGTGATTCAAAATTGTCCTTGAGCAAAAACACGAATTCAGCAGAAAAACCCCATTCAGCTCGGTCACCAGGAAAGACAACGTGACCGGTTTCAAAACCAAGCAATGAATGCCCGGTCCCGCTCCGTTAAATGCGATCACATGGGTCAGGGAGGGAGGAGTGTGACCATCAGCATGCGCATAGAGAGAGGACTAAGGGGCAGCCCGATCTAAATCCTAACACGTTTCATAGACGACTTGTTTATCGTGTGGAATGGGCCGCCAGAAACAGCTAGGGAGTACATTAAGGTCTTAAATAGAAACAAACTCAACTTGGAATTTTCAGAAGTCAGCACCACATCTGTCACTTACTTAGATGTTAACATCTATGTGGAGTCAGGGGAATTGAAAACTAGACCGTATCGCGAAGCAACAGCAAGCAACTCCGTGCTGGAAGCTTCGAGCAGTCACCCTTCCAATCTTATAAGAAGTATCCCATATGGGGAACTTCTTAGGATTAAACACAATTGTTCAGATGAGAGGGAGTTCCAAATTGCAGTCAAGGCCAGTATGCAACGTTTCAAGGTATGAGGTTACAGTCCGGAAATCCTGAATAAAGAATTTAACAGGGATAAGAGAGAGCCTATTGAAGACGAAGGAGACTAATAAGAAGGACTCATTGGAGAATAGTGGACGGAAATTTCGCCTCATCACTACATTCTCGAAATGTGCAACGTACTTGCAAAAGATCTTAAGAAAAAGTTGGCACATTTTACAGACAGATGAGGTTCTGAGCATTGATCTTCCTCCTAATCCTTTAATAACTTTTAGGAAGGCAAGATCAATAAAAAATGATCTAGTGCACAGTTATTTGACTGAAACCCCTAAATCGGCTTTTGGCTCTTTACAAGGGTTTTTCACATGCGGGAAGTGTAAAACCAGCAAAAGAGTCCTCACCCACGAAATTCCTAATGTAGGAGTACGTAGGAACATCAGAAGGTTTCTCACATGTACTACTCCCTACAGTGTTTATTCTCTCACCTGTCCTTGCGGGCTTCGCTATGTGGGGAGCACCACCCACCCTATGAAAATTAGAATTCTAGAACACATGCGGGCCATTGCCAAGGGGGGATGAAGCGTACCCTGTTACACGTCATTTTGATAAAGTACATCAACGCAACAGGGATCTACTTAGTTATTTTGGGTTAGATCATGTACCCAGCAATCCCAGAGGTGGGGATAGACTGCTGCGGCTCCTTAGATTGGAGTTGAGATAAATCATTGACATGAAAACTAAGAATCCTCTTGGACTTAATTGCAGTGAGGAATTAGCGATTCATCTGGGAGAATAATGGTACTGTATATTTAATTTCAACAAAGCTTTATTTCGATATAAAATATCTTAAAAAGCACATCACGTTTAAAAAGTACATGTCCTTCAAACAGTAAAAGGGTTTAAAACTAACAACCAATTATACAATACAATGGTTAAAAGGGATATTAAACCATGAGTCATCTTTGGATAGTGTTTCTGTGCAACAAACATCATTAAAATAGAATGGCTAGCTTTACCGAGGAATAACAATACAGAATCATCGTAAGGCTTTTAATCTTATCAGCCAGGCCCAGCTTAAGTATTTGGCCACCCCACAGGCTAACGTAGTGTTTTCCTCCGCTTGAAGGATTCTAAGGGCAGTTGAATGGTTCCTTGTATCTAGCAATCGACAAACAGGTCTTAACCATTTTTCCCTTGGTTTGGAGTAAGCTTTACATACTAAGAACAAGTGTGGAATGGTTTCAACTATCCCAGTACAAAATGGGCAATCGGCAGGGGTTTGATTAGGAGGTTTCCACTTGTGGGTACGCTCATGGACTGGAAGAGTTCCCATTCTAAACTGAATGAAGAGGGCCCTGTCCCTGGGTTTCTGGATAAAATCCAGGTAAGGCTCAAAGCGAGGCACTGTCTTATGCTGACGAAACTCATCAGTCAGCCTGCCCTGATTGGGATCTCTATGAGCTTGATTTTCAACCTATGCCCAATATAGTCTCTTGATTGTCAATTTGGACACCGGGGCCCCTAGCTCCCATGCAGGAGCAAGGCCGATGGCCAAAAGAAGTCTTTTGATGTTAACTAGCTAGGGGATCTTGTAAGATCCCTGGAGATTCATTACTTCCATTAGGCCATCGGCGTAGCTGGATAACTCTGTGGTACGCCAGAGGCGACCCCAGTAGAAAAGGGGGCGTAGGCCGATCAAGTCCTTAATTGAGCGTCGGCCCAAATCACTCAAGAGAGGTTTACTAGGTGATCCCCTAGGAAGTGAAACAAGCTCTCTGAAAAACTTGTTTTCTGCTGTCACGAGGGCATCTACATTATTGAAGCCCCAGAGCTCGGCTCCGTATAATGCACTGCCTATTGCCTTTGCAGCATAGATCTCCAGGGCAGAAGCAATGGGTCTAGAGGTTGAAGCTCGGTGTTCTCTCCCAATGACACTGTAAGCCTGCTGGAGTTTTCGAAACCAGCAGCGTATCGTCCGTGAAGAGTAGTGTGGGGACCTTAACACCAGCCAGGACAGGGGCATCGGCGTTAATTTCAGACAAGAAGGAAACTACCCCATTTACAATCAACGTGAAGAGGGTAGGGGCCAGGATGTATCCCTGGCGGACACCTCTATTTACAGGGATCTTGTCTGTTTTTTGAGCCTGAGAACCCCACCTGATTCGTGCATAGTTGCCTTCATGCATGCGGGCTAAGAGGTTCAGAATAGGGAGTTGGGAGCCCCATATCCAACAGGACCGACCAAAGACGCTCACGGGGAACTAGGTCGAAGGCGGTCTTCAAGTCTATAAATGCGAGGTAGAGACCGCCCTTGCCAATACTTACAACCTTCCAGTGCAGTAGCACCAGCCTAAAAGCCTGGTCGATTGTACTCGTACATGGCCTGAACCCCGCCTAGTACTGTGATATGATGATATTCTCTTCCGCCCACAAAAGGATTCTCTCCAGTAGAACCCTGCCAACCACCTTCTGGCCAGCGTCAATAAGGCTTTTAGGGCGGTAGTTGGCAGGGCTCTCCCTGGCCCCTTTCTTATAAATAGGGATCACCTCTGCCCCTTTCTAAGGACTTGGTACCGGTGAGCCCTCGAGGAGTGCATTGATCAGAAGTGCAAAATAGGTAGCCCATTGTTCAGGTTTGGCCCGGAACAGATCGCCTGGTATGCCATCCTGACCCAGTGCCTTAGCGGGCACTATTTTGTTTATGGCCACCACCACCTCGTTTTTTACCTACAGGGTCAAAAGAGTCAGATGGGCCCAGCATAAATGCCAATGGATGGCCGCAGTGCCCATTACCCTCTACAACCTCATCCCCTGCATACAGTGTACTAAAATGGTCGAACCATTCTCTGCCAGTAATATAATTGGGGAGTTGGTCTGAACCACAACCGTTTGATTGTCTTACTAAAGCCCAAAAGTGTTCCCTGTTTTTAGAATGACTGGCTATTTTCGAGTTGGCCCAATGATTATCCTCCCATTCCCTCTTCGCTACCGATATGGCTTGCCTGTACTGATGTCTTGCGAGGCGTACCTCTGAAGGGTTGTGAGTTTTAATGGCAAGCATCAGGATAGACTTTTTCCTCTTACAATTCTTATTATACCAGTGCTCAACTAGTTTCCTGCCCATGGGGTACTTTTTAGGGGCCATGGTCTCCGTGAAGAGAGATCCTATCAAATCAGTGGTTTCGGTATAGATTGTCTCTGCCTCAGAGGGACCCACCTCATTCGTGCAAGCTACTAGAAGTTTGGAGGTCTGTTTACTTATAATTTCATCCAAGGCACTGATTTTCTGATCATTCAGAGAGAATTTTTGCCATTTAATAAATCTATTACAATTGGAGGGAATTATTGCCTTAGTTAGCATATGGGGCCTGGTGCTACTCCGATGGTCCGTATGGTACAACAGTTCCCGCATGCAAAGAGACAAGGGATTATGATCGCTATGGATAGATAGGATGACTGACATGTCGATCAAATATTTCCATAGCCTTTTGTCCACCTAAATTTAGTCAATTCTGCTTGGGCAGGAGGCCCTGTTGTATGTATTAGCTCCTGAAAAGTCCGAAGGGGTATGCCCATTAACAGCTTTTAAACCATGCCCAAGCGTTAGTGCATTTAATTGTAAATTAATCGGTGACCGTTTTTTCACAGGCGGGATCTGCAAGAGCGGTATACCTCATCTAACATCATCTTGCTCTATTCCTGCATCATCATTTACTGCCAAGGGTTCAAAAGTGCAGTTAAAATCACCAGCAATCAAAAATAAGGAGTCAGAGGGGCAGGATGTAAGAATTTCTGAAAGAGTAGAAATGGTTGGGGATTTTGCCCCCCCCCCCCCCTTGAAAGCCTCTGACATAAATATTAAAAAGTTCCAATGTAACGTTGTTCTTTAGGTCCTTAATAGTCAATCTAAATAGGTCAGATGAAACATTTGAATGATGGACAATCTTGCAGTTAAGTGCAACTTTGATCCAGATTATCTGCCCACCAGACGGACGTCCACGCCCAGAGGAAATAGCTGGAACGTGAAAGCAACGAAAACCTGGCTTATACAAGGGGTCTAGACTCCATGTTTCCTGGAATATGCACAAATCATAGTCATCAATAAAAATATTCCAGTCCGGTAGGGATAGGTTTTTGTGCAGGCCCGCTATATTCCACGAAACAATTTTAAGGTTCCTAGGGGAGTCACTGGAAGAGTACAGTCCATAACTAGTAGGGATGGGGCCTAAATCATTATCAAACAGTGCCCCCTGTCTAATTGGGGCTATAGTTGGTAATGCCAGGGCTGGGGATTGACAAGGCCTGGGGGGACTGATGCAGCTGGAACTTATTGGGGCAATTGGAGTAGAGGGTGCCATTGATTTAGCTTGGAGTCAATCCACAGACTCTGGACCGCTAAACCGGTTATGACATAAGGTTAAATTAGGGGATGGTAAAGGCTCGCACCGTCCCCCATTAGACAAACTCCTCCCATTCCGCTGAATTAGTGACCAGCCGTCACCCGTGGGTGGGGTGTAGCCCAGGGGATAAAAATAGGTCAAAGGTAGGGATACTATGGAAGCACCAGAGGTGAATTGCCTCCAATTACAAATGTGCCCTACTGTCCTAGGATCTTTAAAATTAACTAGGATACAGTCCCCCCTAATATGCTTGACCGAGTGGCCCACCCAGGGGACCCTTCGCACTATAAGTATTTTACTAGAGATGGTGGTAAAGGTCTGTATTTATTTAGCCAGTCCGATCACCTTGTTCCTTAGGGACCAGAAGGATTCTTGCTCGTCCTTTCTTAGAACCGGGACCCCAGCCA
The DNA here is from genome assembly GCF_964263255.1 of Lissotriton vulgaris. Lineage (NCBI taxonomy): Eukaryota > Metazoa > Chordata > Amphibia > Caudata > Salamandridae > Lissotriton > Lissotriton vulgaris. The sequence goes on along the minus strand of NC_141695.1, from coordinate 540,765,800 downwards.
AAACTATCCGGTATGGGCTTGCTTCTGATGGTAGGTCGATGTTGATCCCCCCCACATCAGCAGACCCCTTGGGAGCCCCAACCCCATCTTTTGAATGTGCTAGAGTACTTCGGCTAGGTGATACAATTGGGCCTAATGCAGGAGCCTTCACTGGGGGAGCTGTTGCAACCTGCTTCACTAGATTCAGATCTGAAGGAGTTATTGGGACAACTGCATTCCCCCTGATCGCATAGCCTTCGGGGAAGAAGCAGCCCTGGGAGTGGCCACCTTGTCCAGGCTATCGACGATTCCCAATGACATAGACTCGATCTTACTAAGTTTTTGTTCTATCCTGGATAACCAGTCATCTACTGGGCGAAGAAGGAGATTAAGTAAATCGCCTATCTGGGCCAGTAGGGAGTCCTCCATTACCATCCCACTCTCTGGGCCACTAGCTCCACCCGCAATCTGTGATACCACCCCCAGAGGAGCCTCATTGAATGAGTGTACAATTGCCTGAGTGGACTCGGACATCTGCCCCTTTTCAGCTATTAGGGTTCCCTTACGTCTGGGTTGTTCCTCTTTTTTCCCTTTCGATGCAATGGCCAGCCCCTGCTTGTTCTTAGGGACAGCCCCTGGCTGTCTTTCCCGGAGTTGCCTGGTACATGGCTCCCTAGGTGGGCTAGATTCACCTAAGGCCTTGGGGGAAGGTAACAGAAGTAGATCGGATGCCGTGGACTGATTCCCTATAGAGGAGTTGTCCAGGTCACACTCTACCAGACCATTTGACAAAGATTCTGGAATTACAGATGCGCCAATATTAGACAAAAGGGCATGATGGTCTGGTGAACGTACATTAGCAATGTGCCCCATGGATGATCTCCGGGTGAGTTCCAAATCCTGAGAAACCCGCCTCTCCATCAGGGAAATACTCTGGTCTAATGCGGTATTGACCTTGATTAAAAATTTGTCCATGGATCCAATTAAGGTTGTGTTTAGCGCTTTGGGCTTGCCATCCTTCTGAGCCATTACAGTAATAACCAGGAGAAAATACAAGTTTGAGACTTACAGTTGAGCCCGCGGGATTCGCGATGAAAGGGGGATGCCCGTCCTGTCCTTCAACGTTCTTGAACGGGCTTAAACGGGCCCGACGTTGTCCCGGACTTCTCTAAGGACGCTCCCGCGTACTCCCGCGCTGCGGGCTTCAGCCCCGACTAAATAGCACATCGTGTGACCGTCGGCGGGGCTAGCAGCCGAACGCGCGACCAGCTGATTCAGGTCGGGCAGGGACTCTTGGTACGTGGAGTCCCTGCGCGCGGTCCTCACTTAGACCTCCACGCGCACACACGGCTGCCCAGAAGCAAGAAGGCTCCCTCCAGTGTCACAGACTCCCTCCGGTAGCAACGTGGCACGATGCGGCACCCGCGAAGCGGGTGCGGCGAGAAGTGTTCGCAAAGGTTTCCTCCCACACCAACCAACACGTTAGGGCAATTCTCAAATTACAAGGGCGAAGACAATCCCCTGTATATGTGCCATGGTCAGTTAAGACACCTGCTAGAGTAGGTTTTGGGGTGTTATTACCGGAGCATTTGAGTAATGAATTGTGTGACTGTATATCCAGATGCTCATTATTTCACTCGCCTATCTCTCTGTATATACTCTGTGTTTTTTGTATCTTTCTTACTAAGTCTAAATGAACTCTTGTGAATTATTGGATTATTCTCTTTTTCTCTTCTTCTTTTTTCTCTTCTCTTCCTTTCTTCTGGTTTTCTTCTTTCTGATTGTCTTATCTCTTTTAATCTCTGATTTTTCTTGTTGTATATATGTAGATACTACAATGTATAAGAGACCCTTATTAGATACAGGATTATGATGTGGTTGATTTGCTCATGCCCATTCAGGGCGGGATCGTGTATCATATATCCTAGATATGATATATCTTTTTTTTGTGAGCGCAAATTTAAATTGTCATTTACCCATTGATGGGCTTTAGTGTAAAGTATAATGAATTATGGAATACTGCTATATAGTGCTGTATGACAATCTTAGTTGAATTATTTTTGACATTCTAAGATGGCGCTCAATTTGCAGGGGCATTGATGTGTTACTTTTGTCCCTTGTTGATTTTTGTTACACGAATTGTTTTTTTTTTTTTTTTTTTTTTTTTTTTTGAAAACCTTTATTGCGCTTCAAAGTCAAACAAATACGGGCCTACAACCTCGCGGCCGGCCACGAACACCATTGAGCACCAAAGCAGCATTACGGCGACATAGCATTAGCTATTGTACAAGCGAGCATTCAAAGAAACTGTGCACTTCGGAACACCACGTCTCAGGATTAATGAAGGTTAATTTTAAGGTTTTTTAAGCAAGCAATGTATCACATCGTAATTCACAAAGTCATCTGAAAGAAAAAGAGGGATCCATGCAGGGGGAGCAGCACCATAGTTAAACACATGCACAGGATTGGACCGCCAACAGTGAGTTCCCCCCGGGCAGGAAGGCAATTATCTACAGAGTCAGAAGAGAGACCCCACACATACGTCACCCGAACCCTACCGCCCCCAACCCCTAGTAAAACTAGACAAGGATCCCGACCAAAGCTAAACCGAAAAATAGAGAAAAAGGAGAAGGCACCATAGAAATAAACTATATTCTAACTTCTAACCCCCCACCCTACACACATGCGGAGGCTACGGCCTGCCCCCCCCCCTGCCGTGCGTCTGTCGCCCCATAAACCCGAAATATAGCGAGAAGAAGGAAGAGAAAGAAGGGAAAGGAGAAAAGGCACAAAGAAGACAAAACATGCCCCCTGGCATAGAGAAGAAGAGAAGGAGACCCTAATCCTCAACTCTCAGAGGGGAGAAAGAAGGGAGGGAGGAGGTACATTTCCAGGCAACCCGGTCTCCGCCAGTCTTACAACATTCGCCCCCCATAATCAGAATAGACTGCAAGAATTGAAACAATGCAGGAGCGAAGCACGATTTAGCGACATACGAGCAGACTGGAAAACCAAATACAGCCCAATTCCCGACCCGCCCGCCCAGCAGCCAATATCGGGAAATGCAACCTAGCCCTGTCCTGAACGCGGATAGTCCCACCGTCGCGATGTCCAAGCGAGTCCCGCCCACCACGAAACAAGGAAGCAAAATGGCGAGAGGGCAAGGCTCAACAAAGCGGTGACACAAAATGGCCACGATGAGTCAGCAGAAAGTCTGTCCATTGCGGCAGAAAGCACTTCAAACACACCAGGCATACTTAACAATTCAATCCGGGGAAGCAAAAAGCACCGCGCAGAAAGAAAAGGCAGCCAGGACGGTGCAAGCAGTACTCGGGGATTCCACACTAGAGAGTCTGGCCACAACGTATCAATCCACTCCTGGAGGAGAAACAAAGTATTTTGAGGGCTGTCGTCAGTCAGGTGGTCCTGGGCGTCCGTAGGATATTCAGGGAGTTCAGATGCACCGCTTATTGGGGGGGTCCCCGGCGCTTCACACGCTGCCGACAGTGATAGGCGGTCGCCATGCAGTTCAGGGCCACCGATGTTCAAGCTCGACCATGGTGTCATCCGGTCCAGTTTGTCGCCCAGTTCCCGAGTGCAATGTCGCACCTCTACGCGGAGCCCACACAATGCCGAAAAGACAGCGCCAAGAGATATATCGGACCGTAGACCTCCGTACTTGCACCCCCGGGGGATCTTCAGTGGCGCGGGTAGTTCTGCAGCCAGGGCGGCACTGGACCTCGACACGGAGGGGCTGAAGTCTCCACAGGACATGATGGCACCCTCGGCCATCGCAAGCAGGCGTAGGGTAGAGCCAGCGCACCCCCTCGTTTCACTAACCGTGGATGACACTCCGCGCCCCAAGCAATGCGGGTCAGCTACGTTTCACTCGGCAATATTAGGCAGCGGGGCATGGGGTCCGCAGACAAAGCACAATCCAAGATGTCCGTCACGCCCTCGCTTCAGCCACCTCGATTAGAAGCTCCGCTGTGGTGGAATTCCGCAGCTCTGCAATTACAGCCCCCTTGCCGCCCGCATCTCAGCGTGTCCCGCGACCAGGCTCAAGTCGCGCCTCTCGGGGCCAGCGCCAAGCACACCACCTTGTGTACCAGCGGGGCACTTCGGCCGGCAGCAGGGTCAGGAGACACGGGAGGGGGAGCTCGCTGTTACCAGGTCCGGGGCCGGGAGTCAGGAGCCGATTTCTCCGGCTGCCGGGCAGGTCCGGGGGCCGGGAGGGCACCGTCGTACTCAGCGTCGTGTCACACACACGCTGCCATCGAGGTCGTCAGGATTAAGGCGCAGGATATATTCACGGCAGCGACGGACTGGCGGAGCTGGGAGCCTACAGGTCCGCTCCGGTCGCCATCTTGGCTCCTCCCCCCTAGCTGCTGTTACACGAATTGTTGCTTAAAACTGTGTCTAAACGGCGCTTCAGCAAACATAGATGAAGGTTTATACCGAAATGCGTCTGTTTGCTGCTGTGTTGCCGGGAGTGCTTTTTTCCTGAAGGATGTAAATCCGGTGTAATGGAAGTGAAGCGGCAATATATATATATATATATCTCCCAAATAACTCCTCACCAATTCTCCTTTCACGAGAAAGAAAGAGCCACTGTGGCTAGTCAGCTGCAATTTTATTTAGTCTCCATACGAAGTGCAGCGGCAGCCATGACGCGTTTCGTCCCTCAAGGGGGATTAGATCACATCACTCGCTCATGGTTAGACAGTTGGTTTAAATATTTTTGTATTTTTTTCATGCATATACCATGTGACTTAAAACCTTAAAGTGACAGTGCAAAACAATGTTTCAACAAAATTTAAAGTACAATATATATGTTTCTGTGCAAAAACTGCCATATATTGAATATCTTTGTTGCGGCTCACAAACTTTGATGCTTAAATGCATAGAGATTCAGACCTAGTTGACCATTTAGTATTTATAAATATATAGACACATAAATATCTAAATATATAAATATATAAAAATACCCACATCTACATACAAAAGTTAAAAATAGCAACCTGATATACAGAATAGCCTATAAATATCTATAAAACTGTACATACTGTTTTCTTAAATGCATTATCCCAGTAAATAGTTGTAAATATCTACATGCTTTACAAATTCATTCAAGATTTTTATCCATTGTAGGTGGTTACTAATTTAAATAGCCCCACTAAGAACTTGTATATATACGGTCTGATTACACTTATTGTCATCTCATGGTCCGCTCAAAATTGATCTTGCTATTATAACAGTTTAAATACCTTCAATATGTTTGAATATTGCAGTCAAATGTTCAGGAATTCATAATATTCACTTGTGATGTAAATAATAAGTTGACGTATCAACTGTGCAAAACCCAATAAAAATCTGATACAGGAAACAGCTGGTCTGATGTTAATTATGTTCAAATACTGTTGATGAATTCTAGAGCAAGAAAAGGAGAACAAGAGTAACCAAATACATATACGATAATATGTCTACAAATTATTCTAAAGTAGTTTACTTTGCTTGTAGATACCTATTGCAAGGAATGTAGGATGGGTGTTGTTTTGAATTATATATTATATTGTATATATATATATATACGGACACTGAGCTGTTGTTCCGTGACCCTGCTGGGGGCAGTATTGAAGGCAAAGCGTCTGGGGACCTAAGAAAGACCGATCTACCAGATTTAATTGAGGAAATACCACCCACCTCGAAAAAGGCACGAACAGTATAAATATGTTAAAGAGCCCCACAGAAGACAGTTACCAACCTGATGACTTCTGGGAGTGGTAGTCCCCCACATCGGACTACGACAAAGAGACTATGAGTTCTCAATTGGCACCAGCTGTACTCCAATGATATGGGAGGAGTCAAGTAGGTTTAAGTAAAGTTACTACCTCATTCTGACATTGAAAGGCATCTGATGAAGACTGAATGTCTAAATGCATTATGGCGCAATTTCTATCAGTAAAACGATCTTCCTGTTGAATCCCGCTGTGTCATTTTGGTTTCTCGAACAGGAGTTGCCGTTTGTTGTGTATATATATATATATATATATATATATATATCCTACTGGCGGTCCCCATTAGGTATATATAGTTAGGACCTAGTTACCATAGGAAATTCCGAACATTCTATTGGCAATA